>NC_143489.1:42478769-43842837 GCF_027475165.1 Benincasa hispida | reverse complement strand
GTCAAATCTAAACATGTTTGTAGAAGGAAGTTTCTTGAAAAGAGCTCTAGATTTTGAGTTATGAATTTTTGACTTTATAACAGGGAATTGGTGCATAAGCAGACAGCTGCTTGTGAAGAACAAGCAAGTAGTTCATCGTGGAGAATTATAGCGAGAGTTGGGCATGAGGATCTCGCTTATAAAGAAAATCTCACTGATTTTATAAGGAGGATCTCGCTAGCATCGCTCTAGAGGATCTCGCTAGCATTGCTCAGGGGGATATCGCCAGCATCACTCAGGGGATCTAAGTAGTTCCTTTAATAAATGAATTATTTGAGGTATTTTACTAGGAATTCTAAGTAGTTTAATCGAGAATTATATCTTTTCAGGCCAAGAAGAGCTAGGGGAAGCGTATAAACCAATAAGAGCCTGACGAACTGTGAGTGACTAAGTAAACTTAAGGTTTCCAATACTCATGCATATATAATCAAGTAAAGCACAGTGACATTAATGATGTATTTATACTTCTTCAAGTAACAAATGGTTGGAGAATAACTTAATGCATGTTTCTCGGCTTGTATATGTGTAACACAGGCCAAGGTATGTCATGTAACCATTACAAAAGCTATGTTTCTGATTTTGATATATGCTTTCTAGAGGAAGGTTATGAGAGAGTGAGTTCTTGTGTAAATGAGTGGCAATGGAACAACTCTTGTGTAAATACTAGGCAATGGAACTTAATTTAATGTTACAAAATATACATTTGATACCGAAGGACGTTGAGAAGGTATCTAACCAATTTGATACCGAAGGACATTTGAGAAGGTATCTGGCCAATTTGATACCGAAGGACATATGAGAAGGTATCATAGTAGCTCGATACTGAAGGACAAATTTGAGAAGGTATCTGAGCGGAAGTACCTAAAATATGATGGTACTTAGTGTGGCCACATGTACGTAGGCAGTTATGAATGAGAGACCAGAGTATGGGTCTCTTGGTCGGTAATAAACATTTGGGAGCTAGAGCGTTTAGGCTCGTTCTCAACTAAGGAATAATAATGTTTAATGATGTCTGAGAATGGTTTACAACTACATTTAGAGACAATTGCTTAAGTTTACTCATTGGTATATTTACATGTTTATAGTGATGCTACGCTTGTTGCTTTATGATTCTATAGTCACTCACTGAGCTTCTAGCTCACAGAATTTATGTGTTTTCCCTTCTCAGGTAGCAGTCAGTTTCCTCAAGGTTTATCCTACTGCTGCTTGCCACCAAAAGACTCGGCTTATTAAAAAACTTAGGTTGATGATCTGTTTATGTACACATGTTTTGTGAGGGACTAGGGCTTCTGTAGGAATGTTTGGGCCACCTGTGAATATTTTTCTATAAAAGTAATGTCTTGGCTGTATGCATGTATTTATGTAATCTTTGTAGAACCTTAAGGGATGTTAGCTGTTTGCATATATTAATAATGAGCTGAATAGGTTGGTATTTATATTAGAAGGCTTGGGTGGTGAGTGTTGGCAGTAGGCTAGTAACTACCACGGTCATATCCTCTTCCAGAATAAAAGGGTAATCTGGGAGGGGCTGTGATATATGATCAGGTCCCCTTTTATATGGGGAAATGTGCTAAGTCCATTGCACAATCCAAATGGCATACGACGAAAGGCGAACGTACCATATGGGCATGTAAATGTTGTCTTTTCCTAATCTTCTAGTGCGATCATAATTTAGTTGTATCCTGCATAGCCATCCAGAAAGCAAAAATAGTCATTCCCCGCCAATCTATCCAGCATTTTATCAATGAAAGATAAGAGGAAGTGATCTTTTTTTGTCGCAGCGTTGAGTTTCCAGTAATCCATGCAGATTCTCCAACCGGTAACTGAACACATTGGTATTAGTTTTTTGTTTTCATTGGGAACGACTGTCATTCCCCCTTTCATGGCACATACTACACTGAGCTGACCCACGTTCTATCTGAAATGGGGTAGATAATTCTAGCATCCAGCCATTTAATGATTTCCTTTTTTACCACTTCTTTCATCGCAGGGTACAACCTGTTTTAAGGTTCAACAGAGCCCTTCTATCCCTCTTCTAATCTAAATCTGTACATGCGATAGGATGGACTTATTCCCTTAATATCAGCAAGGGTCCACCCTATAGCTTTGTTGTACTTTTTTAACACCTCAAGAAGGGCTGCTTCTCTTTCTTTGGTAAGTGTGGATGATATGATGACTGGCAAAGTTTTATTTTGTCCCAAGAAAGCATATTTCAAATGAGCCAGTAACACCTTCAGTTCCAGGACTGAAGGTTGTTCCAGAGAAGTTTTACTCAATCCTTTTTCTTTCTCCATATTCAGCAGTTCACAAATTTTCTGTATCACGGTCAACGCATTACATGATTTGATTGCGGTATGGGCCTTCTCCTCTGATTCTTCATTTGTTCTACAATCCCAACTTCAGGGCCATTCCTCATCCACATCACATGAGTGTGCTTCATCTGGGTAGCTCATTGCCTTAATGATGTTGAACTTCAGCTTTTGACTGTTGACATTCATTGCAATCTTTCGTTTGTGCACATCGATCTGAGCTCTCCCAGTAGAGAGAAATGGTCATCCCAAGATAATAGGGACATCTTTATCAGCTTCATAGTCGAGTATGAAGAAGTCTACAGGAAGGATGAATTTATCAACCTTGACCAACACATCTTCCAACTTTCCTTGCAGATGAACAAGCAATCGGTCTGCTAATTGGAGGGCTACTGATATCATGAGTTCTCCGATCTCCAATTGTTTAAAAATTGACAGAGGCATTAGGTTTATGCTTTCCCCTAGATTGCATAGTGCATGCCCAATATAAATTCCTCAGATTGAGCAAGGTATTGTAAAACAAGGTACTGTAAAACTTATAGGATCTCTCATTTTTGGAGGAATGATCTTGTTGCTGACCTATGTTAGAGCCACCATCTCGTACTTCCCTATGATTCTTTCCTTTGTTATAATATCTTTCAAGAACTTAGCATACATGGGCATTCGCTCTATTGCTTCAATGAAAGGGATGTTAATATTCAGTTGTTTCAATATTTCCAAAAAGCGTTGGTATTGATTTTCATCGCTTTTCTTCTTTTTCAGCCTTTGTAAAAATTGAGGTGGTTGCACTTCTTGCGTTGTTGTTACTTGCCTTTGTCTCTCATATGGTGAGGAATTTCAATAGTGTTGGGAAGTGCTCCTTGTTATCTATTCTTCAATTTGCTTATAATCTGGCCTATTTGTACTTCAAGATTACAAATGAATGTTGCTTCATTGTGAAGAACAGTTTCATTCTTTTGAATGTATTCCTTCAATAAATTTTCTAATGAAGAGGATGAGGATTACTGAGATGAATTGTTTGTCTACTGAAATTTGTTTGGTCTTTGTTGAAATCCTAGTGGTCCATCTGTATGAGCATTGTTAGTATTGACTTGTGCTTATTGCCAATTACCACCCCAAGAGAAATACGGATGGTTTCTTTAGCCAGGATTGTATGTGTTAGAGAAAGGATTATTTTTAATGAAATAGACAGATTGAGGATTGCATGGGCATTCCTCAAAGTAGTGAGGTTTTCCGCAAAGGACATAATTTCCATTATTCATTTGAGCAATCGCATTCACTTGCCTGCCTTTTGCACTGGTCTTTGTCATGCTCATCATTTGCAACAAGTTTGTCGTCGCATTAACTTGTGTCTGTAGAGTTGCGATAGCATCGTTATTCTGGGTACTATTGGTTCTGGACCCATATTCCATTTCCTGCCAGTCTTTGTGATTCTTTGAGATTCGATCAAATATATTCTTGGCCTCAATGTAAGTTTTGTCTAGAAGTCCACCTACCGCCGCAGCATTCACAGTGGTTTTCAATCCTGAATTCAAGCCATGATAAAAGATTTCCATTTGGAGACGATTAGGGAGTCCATTATGCGGACAGTCCCTAACTAGTCTTTTGAATCTTGCCCACACATCCTTGAGCGTTTCTGATTCTCCCTACTAAAAGTTTCTAATTAATTTTCTTCTCTTTGTATTTTCCATATGTGGGAAGTACTTTTTCATAGACTTCTCTACCACTTGTTCCCATGAATTTATCTCCCCTGGGTCAAGCAAGTACACCTATTTTATAGCATCGTCGCATAGTCAAAATGGAAATAGTGTAAGTCGTACTTTCTCTGGTGTGATGTTTGGAAATAAAAAGGTGTTGCAGTGAGCATGGGGATCCTCACCATGTCTTCCCCTAAATTGCTCGGTCGCTTGAATCATTTAAAGCATTACGAGCTTCATTTCAAATTTTGTTCCATCCAAGGCTGGTCGCATGATTCCTGGAGAGAAATCATACAAGTTGGGTGACGCATAGTCCCTAATAGATCTATTGCGATCATTTGCCAACAAAATTGGGTTGGTAATTGCTTCAGTGTGATTATTTTCTTCTCGTAGTTGCTCTAGGTGGTTCTATTGTTCGGCCATCCTACGAGCTATGTTTCGCCTTCTTCTTTGGTTGGTTCTCTATCTTCTATGAAAAGTTCTCTCTTTTTCTGTGTCGTATACAAGCTCGGGAGTATGGAAAGTTAAGGTCTTCAAAGATCAATAAAAATAGCTTTAGCACACTTAGTTACCGCAATCCCCGACAACGGCATAAAAAAATTTATGTGTTCTGTACATGCAATGAAATAATAATGCTTATGAGATTTAACGCTTAGTTTTATTTAGTCAAACCCAAGTGCAAATTTGACCAAAGTTCCTTGTGAGTCCAAGGTCGAACGCAGGGATTTCTTGGAAGCACACGATGAAACTAAAAATATGATCTTAGCATGAGTTAAAATGTTCAAAGGAGTGATCAAATAAGCAAACTTAAACCTAAATATGCGATGGGGATTGTGTTTAAAATGAAGCAATGCGAGTTGGATAACAGTTATTCAATAGGAGGAAGAATTTTTACTAACATTTTCTAAACAACTAAATGAAATATGCGATCAAGCTATACACTCAATGTTACGACCAACACTTCTCAGTGTTCTTTGCCACATTGTCTTACCTCTAAGATGCATGTGATAGGTGTAATATGCAGAGAGTGTACTTATTTCTAAGGAACGTTTTCTCTCGTTTTATGAGGTCTTAATCTAAATTCTTTCAAACTTAGATTAGCTTTACTTAGAACAATTGCTCAATTGATTCAAGCAACAAATATAAGCATGCATAAAACAAGTTGATCGCATGATTCCTCCAATTATTTAGTCATTAGCTACAATCGTCTCAACCCATGAAGCGATTTAGCTATGCATGATATTAGTGAAAAAGATAGACAAGATCTATAATAAACATTTATTCGTACTGCAATTCTGAATTTGTCAATACAAAAAATACAATACAAATACACAAACAAAGAGAAAGGGTCAGAGAGTCAAGCCATGGTTCACAATGTCTTGCTTCCTCCGGCTTGTTTTACAGCTACTTCACTTAGATTATTGAATAGTATTATCTTCTTCTTTCCTTACAATCTAAGCTCTCAACAAGGAGTTTCTATGGAAAATTGATAGGGGTTTCTAGCAGAATCGCTTCCCAGGGTATTCTTCTCGTCTCCCACAATGTATCCCTCGATATATGTCACGTTGTATATTATTATTTTTCTTCATGGTATTCGTATGGGTATTTATAGGCATTCGCGAGCATTTCTTTTCTCAAGCTCATGATTGCGTTGATGGAGTGCATTAAATTCCATATCCTGTCACACCGTCTACAACGTGTCAGTGGTTCATAGAATCTTTAACAAAGTTTTCCTGTCGGTCCCCAACGTAACTTGTGATGTGACACCCACCGCCCATGTCATGTCATGCCTCAACGCTTGCAGCTTATGCGATCTTCTTTCCTTTCCTTCTTAGGAAACTTCTTGCTTTCAACGCATTAGTGGTTATGCGATCACGCGATCATCAAACTGTTGAAGGATATACTGCACAGAAGTAACGAAATTAGTCTAGAATTTAAATATGTTATGAGTTATAAGTATGTGATCGCATGCTTCACTTTTTGTATAGATTTATTGGTAAAAATTATCTAAATTTCATACCTTTTCCTTATTATTTTAAATGAAAGAGATATAATAACTTTTATTTTTACAAGTTATCACCCATAGTTGCACTCCCCTCACTATAGATATATTATGTGTCCATTTGATATAACCATCATCAATAAGTTGATTATTCACAGGTTGTTCATAACCTCAGCTAGGTCAAATACTGAAATACCCTTGAGTTACATCTTTTCTCCTTATGTACCACTGTCCCTCTAAGAACAATTGATTTAGGATCATAATCACTAAATCCATTCCCTCACACGCCAACGAGAGGTTGGGATCCCTTATTCAAGACCCGGGATCAGCCCTTAAGAAAATAACCTTTCTACTATCCCTAAGATGGGTAGGAGTGAATTCCATCTTACAAATTCTATGTCCCCATCCATCTACTCGGTCTTATCCCTGAAATGGGAGGCATATTAAGTAGCGACGTTGAGCTTACCCTCACTTATGTAGATCGAGGGACAATCGCGAATAAATAGGAGTTCATAGATAGCTCAGGATTTAGATCAACTGATCTAGGTCATCAAAAAGTGAAATTAATCAGTATTAACTGTAATTGGTGTTAATACGTAACAGTGATTATTTCATGGTCTGTCTTACACAGTCTCATCGTGTAGAACACCCCCGCTCACATGTCACTACATGAACGAACTGATCACATCGTTTACAACACTTTACAACATTTGTAACAATCATAAAGCGGGTCGTATTCAATAGTATCTCCAGAAATAGGTACCAACCTAATCCAAGTACTATAAACTGTTTAGGCTATTTTGCTTGAACTTGATCAAGTTTATATCTCCATATAAAATCCAAGTATTCATGACAATAGCTAAGGGTTTGTAGTTTATTGGATTTAGAGTTATTAAACCATCAACAACACTTGTCTGTGTTTACTATTTACAAAACTACAAGTTTTAGGACATACAACCCAACAAAATCATCATTTAAACACATTAAACCCGAAAATGTACCCGAGCTAAGCTATGTAAGATGACACATTTCAAGTGTTATCAATATTTAATAAGGTCATTGTAATGATTAGCATTTTTAAGGCTAATAAGTAAGTATATAAGAACATTTTTAAATAATTGCAAATATAGAAAAATCAATTAGTGATCGACTCCATTATTGATAGACTTCTATCAGTGATATAGTCTATCACTCGTAGACTTCAAGAGCTGAATCTAAATTTTGCAATTCTGAATTCTTTATTGTCATTATTATTTTTGTATTGTGCAATATCTGATAATACTTTAGGTCTGATTCCTATAGTCGCAAATTCCCCTGTTTGGTGTGTGTTTGTGTAAGTCAAATATTGAAAACTAAAAACATGCATAACTTTTAAAACATTGTTTTTTTTTTCTTTTTTTTGAGAAAAAACTAAGAATATAAGTATTTATTCAAGACTGTGAAAAATAGTAGAATGAAATATTAGAGAAAACAAGCATAAATTTTAAAAGACATAAGACTATTAATATATTTTCTACACCATGTTGAGCGGAAGCCATAAAAGAGGAAAGCATATCGAGCGGAAGTACCATCTCATCAGGGAGATTGTACACAGAGGAGACGTAATTGTCACGCATAGCTTCACAAGATAACTTAGCTAATCCATTTACAAAGGCCCTCCTGGCTAAAGTGTTTGAGGGTCACCTAGTAGGACTAGGTCTACGAGATATTCATTACAAGGGCAAGTCGGAGAATTTATGGGTATTAAAATGCCCTAGTTTATTGTATTTGTACATTTTGTTCTCGTCGTGTAAACTCAACATTGTATATATTTGTATATGTTGATCCACTGGAGTTTTACTCCAAGTGGGAGTATTTTCGGATTTTATGTCCTAAAATTCACAGTTTGTAAAAAGATAATAATATTCTATAGTCAATAAACTTGTTATTGATTTTATAAATTGCATGCATAAATGTTTAAATCTAATAAACTAAGATCCATGGCCATTATATGAATACTTGAACTTTATGTAGAGACATAAAGTTGGATCAAGTTCGAGTAAATAGCAAAAACGATCTATAATACATGATTAAGGTTGGGTACCTTATTCTGGTAACACTATTGGATGCGGCCTACTCTGTAGTTGTTACAAATTGTTGTAAAGTTACTACAAATGACGTGATCCAGATTCGTTCATGTATTTAACATGAGGAGTGAGGGTGTCCTATGCAATGAGTTTGCATAAGATCGGACTAAGAAATAAGTCACTCTTACTTTATAACAGTGTTTACTATATAAGACTGACTATTTCACTTAGATGACCTAGGTAAATCGATCTTAATCCTAAGCTAACTATGAACTCCTGTTTATTCAGGATTATCCTTAGATTTGCATAGTGAGGGTTGGCTCAACAGCGCTAGCTCAATAAGCTTCCCATTTCAGGGGTAAGACCGAAGAGATAGTTGGGGACATAGGGTACAAGACGGAATTCACGTCTACCCAATTTAGGGATAGGAGAAAGGTTGTTCTCTCAAGTACCAAATCCAAGTCTTGAACGAGGGGCCCCACCCTCTCACTGGGCTGAGAGAGATTTGGTTTAGTGACTGGATCACAAACCAGTTGTTCATTAGAGGATCAGTAGGAACTTAAGAAGCAAGACGTAATCTCAAGGGTAAAATAGACATTTGACCGAGCCGTTATTACGAACAACCTATGAAGGGTCTACTTACTAATTATGGTTAAATCATGTGGACATAATATATCTACAGTGAAGGGAGTTCAACTACGGGCTTTAGTGGAGTGACCCATTAGTTAACGAATGGGAATTAATTCGGTATAGTGAGTTTAGTCAATTAATCTCAAATCGTTGGAGCCCTTGATCTGTAGGTCTGCCAGGTTCCCCTACTAGCTCATAAATGGATTAGCTTTAGAATAGCGTGATAAATTAATTTGAAACGTTCAAATTTGAACTAAGGGAATTAGTAATTTTATGAGATATAATTACATGTTTTGTTTTAAGAATTAAACAGAATAGGAGAATTAATATTTAAATATGAATTAAATATATGAAGGTGGATTTGTGTAAAATTAATTTAATATTTGATATTAAATTAATAAGAATTAATTAAATTGTTAAAATAATTATCTATTAATTTTATTTTAAAAAATTAATTTATGAAATTAATTTTGCAAAACTAATAATATTTTCATTTTTTTGAAATAAAATTGATTTTTAAATCATTTATGAAATTGAAAAGTTAGAAAAATAACACAAAATGGAAATTTGGTTTTTTCCATTTTCAACTAACTCACACCAAACCCACTTAATTTGACTTCAATAACTCCAAGCATGAGCTACATCTCATGCAGCCATCTTCTTTGCATGAAAGACCTGCAATAAATAAAGAAGATTGGAATGGAATTAAGGCAAGCATATATAGAGTTTTTGCTGAAAAATTCGAGTTGAAGAAGTTATTCTTCAAGTGGATTGTAGCAATGAGTTCTTCTCCAAGTTCCCTTCATTCAGGCTTATTTTGAGTCCCACAACTCAATCTAAAGTTCCAAGAGAATAGTGAGGAAGATCTTGAGGTGGTCTACAACAAGATTTGGAGAAGTTTGCAGCTGAGAATCAAGATTTCAAGAAGTTCTACAAAGGTATGGCTTGAAACTCTCTTGTTATAGTATGAGCATGCTTTAGTTACTGTCAAAATTAATGAATTAGAATGCTTATTGATCCTTGTTACTTCTACTGCTTGCTGATATACTCCATCAATTGGTATCAGAGCATCTTTTAAGCATTCAATTTGGTTTAATTTTGGTGCGATGGGTGTTTTTCATGAGTTATATAAAAATGGTTAACTGATATGGTTTTCTGAGATTTGACATTTAATTTCTCTTTGATTTCTTGATTAAAGTTGTAATATTGGCTCTTGATTGATGAGCTTATATGTGTTCTCAAAAGGCTATAATTTATTTGGAGATATTAGAGTTGAAATTAAGATGTAATTGAAGAAACAAGTGAAGAAGGCCGAGCTGTGGATTCCAGTTTTTCCAGCCTCTGCTCAAATATCGTCGTTGAGGTATAAATGCTAGACGATTGTATAGCTACAGGCGCTGGGCGTTGAAGTTTTTTGTGCTAGATGATCGTGTAGCTACAGGCACTGAACGATGTGAAGAGGTGCTATACGATAGCCCTACATGATCGTGTAGCTTTGTGCGGCGTTGAACAATGAGAAAAGCCACTATACGATAGCACTACACGAAGCTTTGTGTGGCGCTGAATGATAACGGGCAGAAATGCATGTTATCATAGTGCTAAGTTCTTAAAAAATGTTGGATTGCGTTGATGAAATATGAGTAATTTGAGTCCATTAAGCATCGTTTTCGTAATATTGTGGTTGCATACGTTCAGCGATTAGAACAGTTGATTTTTATATTTTTGTGCAGAATATGTGTTAACGCAATGCAAAGATTGCGATCATAGGAATTCATTGGTCGAGCGCAACTTCACCGCAAGACTTTGCGTTGATTGTGCTCACAAACATTTGCCCGAGAAGGATCACTGCAACTTGGTCAGCAAAACATGGTGGGCGCATCTGAGTGAAAGGATAATTAAGAGCAATAGGACAGAAAGCTAATGACAGTCGAATCCAAATTAAGTTAACAGCCGATAACGGTCACAAAGTACATTCAACTTTATCAGTGACAATTATCCGGTGCATCAGTCAGGAATTAAAGTTGTTCCATCTGTACAACCAGGAGAGAAAGGCCTTCTTTCACCATGGATGCTCTATAATACCAAGGGCATTCTTCAGAGAAAGGGTTAACCTGTTGATTAGTTCACCGTTTAGTTCACGCTTCTGTTCATAGTTTCCTTTCCATTTTAAGGCGGAGCAAGAGAAGAGTGGTGGTGCTGGAGATCACTCATGGAAACTCAAGAGAGAACCTTGGGGCGTAAGAGCAGAGAGCGAGCCGACTCTCGCGAGAGTGAGATTATATTTTGAGCACGAGTAGAAATAATGTAAACACCTGGCAACAAGAGACTGCTACCAGGCTCTTTATTCTATACTTGCATTGTTATTTTGTACTTCATCTTCATACTTATACAATGGAAGTTCTATTTCTACATCTGTTCACTCTCTTAATATGCATGAGTAGCTAAACTAGTCGAATGGGTTGAAAAGAACTAAGCTAACATGACCTAGGAAGTTCTTTGCTTGCAATTGTCTTGTTTTATGTTGTGCAAAATACCCTTTAGAGTTACTTGAGAGATAGTCAAAAGAAAGAACCTAATGTCTCGAGAGAGCTAGGTTAGAATCTGGACTCAAGAGAGCAAGATTAGAACTGCATAAACAAGAGATAGAGATTTAGAGATAAGCTCTGTTTGTCAACCCACATCGCATGCATCCTAGAGATGGGAATGATATTATGTGGCTGAATATTTGTGTGGATGTCATGTTGTCATCGCATAAATAGAAATAGAGGTTTATGTGTAGACCCTATAGACTTGTCGCATATATCGCATGCGTTCTAGCCTTAGAAGCTGTGGTATTCGCACCAAGAGGTGGTTTACTGTTGTATGCATGTTGCATGATCGCATAACATGAACGCATTCTAGGGAGTGTTAGCTGAAACCCTTCTCAACCCGTTCACCGCATATTCATCGCATCTCCCGTTTACCAACTCTTTTCAAACTCCACCGCATTTATTTACTTTTCATCAACGCAAACAACAACCAGCACCTTATTTATTTATCTGGTTACCACAAAGTCTTTATAAAAATTACCAATGCAATCTGTTTTCACAAGTCCCTGTGTTCGACCCTGGACTTACCAGGAAACTCAAAGGAATTTATACTTGAATTCCGCTAGAGAAACTTGAGTGCATAATGCAATTCCATCAACGCATAGCATCCACATTTCCACTTTATAAATATAAGCCATCACTGAACGATGAGAAGAGGCGCTATACGATAGCACTACATTATCATGTAGCTTTGTCCGGCGTTCGACGATGGCGATACACGATAGTTGAAGATGCTAGGCGATCGTGTAGCTTTGTCTGGCACTAGACGATGGCAATACACAATAGCTAGAAGACGCAAGGCAACGACGCTACACGATCAGGCAGGCACTAGACGATCGCGCTAGACAATGTCGTCAGCGCTACACGATAAGCCTCAACGAGATTTCGAGCATAGAGCGAGAGTAGCCGGTTTGAACGGTTTTCTTGAGGTCCTATCCGAGTCAGCCTCAAAAGGATTTTGGCGGTCCAGTTTGAGCTATTCTGGTTGGGATCAAGCTGTTTGGGTTCGGTTTGGAGCGATTCGAGAGGTCTAGAAGCGGTTTTGAAGTTGTTACTTGCTGTTTTGTAATAATTAGGCTTTTGTTTGCTTCTTTATACCAAAACTAAAACCATATCAGTTTATGTTTAATTATTTATGCATTTGATGTATGTTATAATTAAATAAATCTTGTATGAGCATATAGTATGTCATTTAGATTTAAAATCCCACCATAGGAAGCATGTTACATGCATTGAAAGTATGTTATAAAATGTTATAATATATAGTATGCATGTCGCCCAACTAGCTCGTAAATGGATTAACTTTAGAGTAGCGTGATAAGTTAATTTGAAATGTTCAAATTAGAATTAAGGGAATTAGTAATTTTATGAGATATAATTACATGTTTAGTTTTAAGAATTAAACGGAATAAGAGAATTAATATTTATATATGATTTAAATATATGAAGGTAGATTTGTGTAAAATTAATTTAATATTTGATATTAAATTAATTAGAATTAATTAAATTTTAAATAATTATTTATTAATTTTATTTAAAAATAATTTATGAAATTAATTTTGTAAAATTAATAATATTTTCAATTTTTTTAAATCATTTATGAAATTGAAAAGTTGGAAAAATAACACAAAATGGAAATTTGGTTTTTTCCATTAATACCTTCAACTAGCTCACACCAAACCCATTTAATTTTGCTTCAATAACTCCAAGCATGAGCTGCATCTCATGTAGCCATCTTCTTTGCATGACAGACTTGTAATAAATAAAGAAGATTGGAGTGGAATTGAGGCATGCATATATAGAGTTTTTGCTGAAAAATTTGGGTTGAAGAAGTTGTTCTTCAAGTAGGTTGTAGCAATAAGTTCTTCTCCAATTTTCCTTCATTCAAGCTTATTTTGAGTCCCACAACTCAATCTAAAGTTCCAAGAGAATAGTGGGGAAGATCTTGAGGTGGTCTACAACAAGATTTGGAGAAGTTTGCAACTGAGAATCAAGATTTCAAGAAGTTCTACAAAGGTATGGCCTGAAACTCTCTTGTTATAGTATGAGCATGCTTTAGTTATTGCCAAAATTAATGAATTAGAGTGCTCATCGATCCTTGTTGCTTTCGCTACTTGCTGATATACTCCATCGAAGGCGTCAGCGACAGATATGCGATAGGCTATGCGCAAGATCGTTGAAAGCGGGATCGTTGAGAGCAAGATCATTGAGAGTGAGATCGTTGAGAGCAAGATCGTTGAGAGCGAGATTGTTGAGAGCAAGATATCACTAAACGATTGAGCTACACGATGGGGCATAAGTGCTATGTAATGGGATGCAGGCACTAGATGATTACAGCGAGAGACAGTGAGAGGGCTGAATGTTAAGCAACAGCAAGAGATTCATTAGACGATGGAGCTAAGTGATGAAGTACAAGAGTTGCACGATGGACTAAACGATGGAACGGTGCTGAGGCTTGCATTACACAAGCCTGATGAGCTCATTCGGACAAATGGCTATACCGAGAGAAGGTTAAAACTTGAGTTAGTAGAAGCTGGACGAATAAAGTTTCATGCAAAGGAAGTCTTATGTATGAGGAAGACAACCCAAGCAGGTGAGTGGCATAAGAGTAGGTGAATGTCAAGGAAGTAGGTGGTGGCAAAGCATGGTGCAAACACTCCAAAGTAGGAGGTGTCTTGCGTTGAGGCTTATTAAAGATGAGAAGGATCGGTTCCTTTGGCCTATAAATTTCCACCACAAGATGTGTCTTTAATTCATAAGCCAAATCCTCTTCAAAGGGCATAAGCAAGAGTGTTAGGAGGAAGATTTGAAGAAGACTGTGCGTTGGTCATGAAGGGCATGTGTTGGTAGCAAGAGATGGCTAGGAGAGGTATCGTTGGACAAAACTAAGGAGTTAATATTAGAGTAGCGCAGTGGAAGCATGGTAATAGACAAGGTTATTAGAGTTTTCAATAGAGGTTGTTGTGAAACCTTAAACCAGAGTAAGTTCGAGTAAATTTCGAGGACGAAATTTCCTTAAGAGGGAAGTAATTGAGAAACTCGGATTTCAATTTCCCTACTTAAGTAGGTAATTAAAGGAATTAACTAAGTATGAGTTAAATCCTATGTAGAGAGGAAGGAAATTTCTAAGTGTTGAAGAGATTTTCCTTGGGTAGCCATAACTAGTGAAAATGTGGCTAAGCGTAAAGTTAAAAGAAACCATGTGTTGGGTGTTAGGAAACATTAACGCATGAGATGAGGCTGAATTAATAGAAGTTTAAAAGAGAAGCATGAAGCCAAGGGGCAAACATGCACTAAGCTGTGAGGTTGGATGCATGTTGGCCGAAGTATTGGCAAGAGGCATTGCCAAGGGCTGTTCATGCGTTGAGGCTGCGTGAGCGAGAGTGCGGTGAGCGAGATAATGAGCATAAGGAATTGGGTGGACGATCATATAGCTATTTGTGGGCATTGAGTAATGCGCTAGACAATCATGTAGCTTCAGGTGGCGCTAAAGATGTGAAGAGATGTGTTACATGATAAAGCTACACGATAGGCGATAAGCACTACACGATCAGCATAGGCGCTAGACGATAAGTCTAGAACCTAAATGATAGCACTAGACGATAGCACTAAACAATAACGCTAATCGAAGAGTCGGCACTAGATGATAAGCTGAGCGTTAGACAATGCACGGGCGCTGAGCGATAGAACTACATGATGAATCTACATGATGAGCGTGAGCGCTACATAATAGGCGGAGTGCTAGACGATGGGCATTGCACGATAAGCAAACGCGTTACACAATAGGTAGATGCGTTAGACGATAAGGCATCAGCGCTACACGATGAAGCTAAATGATAGGCGCAATAGCTATGTGCGAGATCGTTGAGAGTGAGATTATTGAGAGTGGGATCGTTGAGAGCGAGATTGTTGAGAGCGAGATCGTTGAGAGTGAGCTTGTTGAGAGCAAGATATCAACGATTGAGCTACACGATGGGGCATAAGTGCTATGCGATGGGACACAGGCACTAGACGATTACATCAAGAGACAGCGAGAGGGCTGAATGTTAAACAACAGCGAGAGATTCATTAGACGATGGAGCTAAGCAATGAAGTGCAACAGCTCCACGATGGACTAAACGATGGAGCGGTGTTGAGGCTTGCATTACGCAAAGCTGATTGAGCTCACTAGAACAAATGGCTATACCGAGAGAAGGTTGAAGCTTGAGTTAGTAGGAGATGGACGAATAAAGTTTCATGCAAAGGAAGTCCTATGCATGAGGAAGACAACTAAGCAATTGAGTGGCATAAGGGTGGGTGAATGGCACAGAAGTAGGTGGTGGCAAAGCATGGTGCAAACACTCCAAAGTAGGAGGTGTCTTGCATTGAGGCTTAGTAAAGATGAGAAGGATCGGTTCCTTTTCCCTATAAATACCACCACAAGATCTGTCATTAATTCATAAGCCAAATCCTCTTCAAAGGACGTAAGAAAGAGTGTTAGGAAAAAGATTTGGAGGAGACTATGCGTTGATCATGAAGGGCATGCGTTGGTAGCAAGACCATGCGATGATCATGAAGTTCCAAGAGGAGGAGATGTTATTGGACAGTGAAGTTTGGAAGTAGCATCAACTTGGGGACAAAAAATTCTTCAGAATACTCGTGCGTTTTATGTGATTTTAAAGCCACCTAAAAGCTCTGGGAGTCTAGTTTTCAAGGTTGGGCTGCCAAAGAAGAAGCTCCAAGGAATCGGTCTGGAGAGTGACGAAAAGACAGAAGGGTCGAGCTATCGGGTAAGTTTGAGCCCGTCTTGATGTTTTGAGGATTCCGGAAAAACTAAGAGGAATTCTGAGCTAATATTTTAAGGTAAGCTTCCTGAGATATTTTAGAGAATATTAGTAGAAGGATGTATCTCGAAATAAGGCCTAGAACTATGAGTAATCTGAGTTTAAATTTGAATCTGGAATTTAGGGTTCAAAAGGGAGTCGAGGTAATCAAGGAACTTCTAGAGAGGGAGATTCCTACTTAACCAAGGTGAGTGCTACTTTCCTTTATGTTTTAAGAATATATTTTAGAGTAAATTGTATAAGCTTATGTTATGAATGAGTAAATAGCATGAGAATGAGATTATATGATCGGGATGGTCAGGAGGTCAATAGACCTAGTTCCTGAACCCCGCGTGGAACCTCACAGATGGTCAAGGGACCGAGAGGTTTAGTTCCTGAGCCTGTGGGAGGAACCTCGTATGGGATGGTTAGAGGGCTGGCAAGCTTAGCTTCTGAGCCCATGAGCAGGGAGTATGTGCACATAGGGATCAAAGGGAAGGCATCAGAGTAAGTGTTTATGATTATTAACAGTTAACTATCTACCGTGTGTGTAGGTAGAGACCAGACTCATTCAAAGCTGAGGTTTGAGTATTAACCTTGTATTTATGATATGCTTGTTTTTATGAGTTGAAATAAACTCTAGAAGTTGTTTACCACTCATTGAGCTTTGTGAAACTCATCCTTTTCTTTCATGTTTTCTTCCCAGGTAGCGAAAGGTGAGGAGTTCTAGGGTGCTACTAAGGTTAAAGTCTGACACAAGCCACAGTCACACTTCTAGGGTTTTTAAGAGTTGTGTGGTAAACTATATAGTTAAGTCTTGGAGTTGTATAAACATTACACTACTGTAATAAAATGGGCCTAATCAATCAGTTGTTTGTTATCTTCTTGACTTACAGTTTACTGAGAGTAAAGAGGTTCATATGGGTAGTAGGTATCGCAAAAGGGTGGTATCTATGGTCCCTCACATCTCTCCTCGGGCTTAGGAGGCAGGCTCGGGGCAGGGTGTGATAAAACTCATGGGCGTTGAAGTAAACATTGCCTTAGCCGATGGCTTGGTGTTGTGCGATGATCAAGCTTCGTGTGCAGTGAGTAAGGCTTGTGTTGGTCGGGCCTTGCAAGTTAAAGGCCAGGAGATGTGATGGTGATTGAAGCCAAGAGGCCAAGGCACAAGTGTTGTCTCTAGGACGTGTGTTGAAGTTGGCATGTGTGAGGGCTATTGTGCATTGAAGCTAGTTGAAGGTAAGGCTTGTGTTGATAGCAAGGGAAACTAATTATCATTAATCATCATTTATGGATGCCAGTTGTCCTAATCTTGAGGGATAAGCATACTTAAAGATGAAGGTGGCAGCTTGCTAAGCACTGCATGGTTAACAGATTTGGGTATAAAAAGGAAGACTGACTTCAAAAGCTTGGTTTGGATGAACTACTCAAGAAATTGGAGATTCCAAGGCCATCTAAAAGTTAAAAGAGCTTAATCATTGAGATGGGGCTGCCGGAAAAGGAAATCAATAGGAACGAGCTGGAAATTTGAAGAACTACAAAAAGGTTGAGCTCTCAGGTAATCCAAAGCCACTGCTGTAGATTTAAGGTTTTTGGCCAAACCACGAGGAATTCTAGGCTGAAATTCTAAGGTAAGCCTTCTAAGACATTCTTGAACAAGTTTGTAGAAGGAAATTTCTTTAGATAAGCCCTAGAAATTGAGTTATTTAAGGAGCAAGTTGAATCTGGAATTCTTTGAATAAGAAGGCAGCTGCTTGAGTTGAATAAGCAAGCAACTCAAATTGGTGCACAGGCAGAGGCAAGGTTGAACGCCATTGTGTTAAATTCTATGCGTTGGTGGAGAAGGCTTGCGTTGAGAACTTGGACGCATAGTTGGTAGTGTAGGCGATTATGTGCGATTGGAAGAAACGCTTGGAGCATGCAATGATGCATTCTGGGATGCGTTGATCAAGCATGTTGGCCGCATAGCAACGATCTAAAGCTCTAAGGAATTTTCTAAGTGTTGAACGGATAGTAAGGTATGCGTTGGTTTGAAAACATTTTAGGAAAGGCTAAATGCAACTTAATTAGGAGAGTTAGCCTCACAAGGAGACCATTACTAGAAGCCACAGCATAATGTTATGTTTTCAGGATTGATATCAATAGGGGAAGCATATCAACCATTAAAGGATTACCCAAGAACTGTAAGTGACTATAAATGATTTATAAATGTTTTACAAATGTTTTGAAAATGCTTTAGTAATCCATGCTTTACTGAAAGTTTACCTTTATACTAGTTGTTTGACATTAAGTTTCCAAGCAACACATTTTCCCTAATGATATAAACACATGCTAATTACAACTTTATGAAGTATGTTTTAGTACATTTGTTGAACTATGTTAGTTTTAAGGGAAGCTTCTATGGCATGCTTAAAGCTACAAGTATTTGATATGATGTTCTAAAGCTATGTGTTTTAATGTTTACAAGCATATGTTAGCAAATAATGTTCTTATGAAAGCTATGTTTTAAGAGATTAAGATTTCAATAAGCCTGTTTTATGAAAATGTTTTCCCATAAGGTATGTTCAGCTCAATATTGAAGTACGAAGAGAAGGTATCTGAGTTGTACTACCGTTTTCAGTTATGCTATAATTCTGATATTGAAGTACTTAGAGAAGGTATCAAAATAGTTCACCCAGTTTTGGTAATAAGCAGTGGTACCCTGCTTCAGTTATGATCCTTGATGTCGGGATCCAATTTGCTCTACGTGCACGTATGACAGTTAATCAGTTCAGTAAGGATTGAACCGCAAGGGTTCTTTCCCAACATTGGCTGAAAGGTGTTGAACAAAAGGGTTCTCACCTCAGCCCAGGATTACAGTTAAAAGGATTAAACCACGAGGGTTCTTTCCTATCATTGGCTGAAAGGTGTTGAGCAAAAGGGTTCTCACCTCAGCCCAGGATTATAGTTGGGAGTTGAACAAAAGGGTTCTCTCTCAACTGAGGATCAGTTCAGTTATATTTTCAAAATGATATTATTTTAAGAGTTTTAAGTAAATGTTGCTTGGCAAAATTTCCAGTTTACAGTATTCTGTTCTTGTTTTTAGTTATAAGCATGATATTTATGTTTTAATTAAGTCACTCACTGGGCTAGTAGCTCACCCTGGTTTTAAATGTTTTTCCCTCTCCAAGTACCGGTCAATTCCCCATAAGCTAATTCAGTTGCTGCTCTACCACTCAAGGATTTCAGCTAAGAGGAAGTTTAGGTGTTTGTTCTCTAAATAGTTGTACACATGTCTTGTTCGTACAGAGACTAGTATAGCATGTTGGGACACATTGGATGTAGTAATGCACACATGTATGTTATGTTCACTACTGTGTAATATCCTGTTATTGTAAACTTTTGAGTGTTGGTTACTGTACATATGCTTGTTTGTGTGATTCAGGGTTTCTAAAGACAAGTTAGGCAAAGTAGAACGCAGTAAGTGCCGACTAAAGGGTTGGTAACTACTGCAGTCACATTTCCTTCTAGGTTAAGAGAGTAATCTGGGAGGGGCTGTGACACTTAAGGGAACAACCTCTCTACTATCCCTAAAAGCAGGTAAGAGTGAATTCCGTCTCACACCCTATGTCCCTAGCTATCTACTCGGTCTTACCCCTAAAATGTGAGTCTTATTGAGCCGATGCTGTTGAGCCAACCCTCACCTATGCAAATCTAAGGATAATCCCGAATAAATAGGAGTTCAGAGTTAGCTCAGGATTAAGGTCAAGTTACCTAGATCATCGCTTTGAAATAGTTAGTCTTAAACAATAAATAACGTTATAGATTAAGAGTGACTTAATTCTTGGTCTGATCTTATGCAAACTCATTGCATAAGACGCCCCCACTCCTCATGTCAATACATGAACGAATCAGGATCACTTTGTTTATAGCACTTTACAACAAACTGTAACAACTACAGAGTGGGCCGCATCCGATAATGTTACCAGAATAAGGTACCTAGCCTTATGTTAGGATATAATAGCATGCAACGGAAGCACATAGAATCAATAAGCACTCTAATTACATTTAATTTGAGTTCTAAAAGCATGCTTAAACAAAAACTTCAGAAGAGGGTTTCTAAACTACATACCTTTAATGAATTCTTCCAATTCCAAGCTGCTCTTCACATGATCTCAACTATAATTTAACAATGAACCACCAAGAGATCTTCTCTACTATTCTCAGTCTTGAATTTAAGTGGTGGAACTCCAAATTAGAGTGAATTTGTGAAGGAAAGAAATGGGTTTTGTCAAGAAAAAGAACACAGTAGCCAGAACTTTTCCTGCTGCAAAAACTTCATCTCTATAAATTGAAGAGGTTTTATATATCATTCACATGCAAGCACTGAAATTCAGCGACATTGACACTTCAATCAGCTGAAATTCAGTGGGCAAGGTATGTAATTGAAGAGGAAACACCTCCTACTTTACAAAAGTGGGGTGTTTCCACTTTCTTTTCAAAATTCTATTTTCTCTTAATTTTAATTAATTAAAAACTAATTAATATCAAAATAAAAATTTTAAATTCTAAAATTTGAAATAAAAAGAGAAATTAATTTCACTTTAATTAATTAAATAATAATTTAATATCAAATATTAAATTAATCACAAATCTAATTTAAAACATGAATCCTATTCATGTAATTAATATTTAAATCAATATTTAAATATTATAAATTCTCCAATTTCGTTTAATTTTGATAAATTAAACATTGATTAATTATATCGAATATAATTGTACAAACCCTAATTTGAATTTTGAACTATTCAAATTCAAACCCTAATTTCAATTTGAACATTTTCAAACTAAAATTCAACTTGAACTATTTAAATTGATATCATTCCAAATTCACTCAATTTATTAATTCAAGGTGTTCATGTTTTACGAGCTAGTAGGGGAACCTTATGGCCTTATAGATCATGAGCTCCAACGATTTAAGATTAATTGGCTAAAACTATTTAGACCAAATTAATCAGTATTCGTTAACTATCAAGTCACACCACTATAGCTTGATAGTTGCACTCTCCTCATTGTAGATATATTTGTGTCCACTTGATTTAACAATAATCAGTAAGTCGACCCTTCAAAGGTTTTTCATAATAATAGTTGGGTCAATATGTTGTTTTACCCCCGATATTACCTCTTGCTCCTTAAGTTCCACTGGTCCTCTAATGAACAATTGGTTTGTAATCCAATCACTAAATCGGATCCCTCTCGGGCCAATAAGAGGGTGGGCCCCTTGTTCAAGACTTAGATTTAGTATTTAAGAGAACAACCTTTCTTCTATCCCTAAATCGGGTAGGCGTGAATTCCTTATTGCACTCTATGTCTCCAGCTATCTACTCAGTCTTACCCCTGAAATGGGAGGCTTATTGAGTTGGCGCTATTGAGCCAACCCTCACCTATGTAAATCTAAGGATAATCCCGAATAAATAGGAGTTCATAGTTAGCTCAGGATTAAGATCGAGTTACCTAGGTCATTTAAGAAAAATAACCAATCTTAAATAGTAAATAGCATTATAAAGTAAGAGTGACTTATTTCTTGGTCCGATTTTATGCAAAGACTTATTTCTTGGTCTGATTTTATGCAAACGCATTGCATAGGATGCCCCCACTCCAAATGTCAATACATAAACGAATCAGGATCACTTCGTTTGTAGCACTTTTGTAACAACTTACAATAACTACAGAGTGGGCCGCATCCAATAGTGTTACCAGAATAAGGCACTCAACCTTATTCGTATACTATAGACCGTTTTGGCTATTTACGTGAACCTCATCCACTTTTAAGTCTCCACATAATGTTCAAGTATTCATATGATAGCCATGGATCTTAGTTTATTGGATTTAGACTCTATAAGATAAATGAATCAACTTTATTGAAGTAATGTCGAATAACATCTTTATTGATAACAGAATATGTTTAACTTGACAAACTATGAGTTTTAGGACATACAACCCAACAATACTCCCACTAGGACTAAAACTCCAGTGGATAAATATATTCAATGTTAAGTACAATGAGAGAATAAAAACAAAAGTATAAATACAATAAACTAGGGCAACAGATACCCATAAATTCTCCCACTTGCCTTAGTGATAAGAGAACCTCTTCCAAATTAGTTAGAAACTTTCTAAGCCATACTACTTCTTTTGTTGCTTCACTTGCAGCTACATACTCAGCTTCCATAGTGGAGTCAACAATACAACATTTCTTGATACTCCTTCACACTAATGTTCCTCCATTCATAGTGTATACTGACCTCGAAGTTGATTTCCTTGAATCAATATCGGTCAGGAAGTCAGAATCAGTGTATCCAGTAAGGATTAGATCCTTAGCACCATACAAGAGCACATAATTCCTCATTCTCCAAAGATACTTGAGGATGTTCTTAATGGCAGTCCAATGATCATGTCTTGGATTAGACTGAAATCTGCTGATTATTCTGACTGCATAGCATATGTCGGGGCGAGTACATAACATTGAATACATTAAGCTCCCTACTACTGATGCATATGGAATTCTATTCATTACCTCAACATCTTGAGGTGTCTTAGGACTTTGTTCCTTAGACAGATGAATTCCATGTCTGAAAGGCAACATTACTTTCTTGGAATTTTGCATTTGATATCTAGACAACATTTTGTCTATATAAGATGCCTGAGATAATGCTAAAGTTCTGTTCTTTCGGTTCCGAACTATTTGGATCCCAAGAACAACTGTGCTTCATCCATATCTTTCATTTGAAATTGCATAGAAAGCCATCTCTTGACGTCAACTAGAAATTCTACTTCATTTCCTATGAGTAGAATATCATCAACATATAGAACCAGAAACGTGACAGTTTTGTTAACGATTTTCTTGTAAACACAAGGTTCGTCAACATTTTGGTCAAAGCCATAAGATTTGATCGCAGTGTCAAATCTTATATTCCAGGATTGAGACGCTTGTTTCAATCCATAAATGGATCGATTAAGCTTTCAAACCTTTTGCTCTTGACCCCGTTCAATAAATCCTTCTGGTTGAGACATATAGATACTCTCCTCAAGATAGCCATTTATGAAGGCTGTCTTGACATCCATTTGTCAGATTTCATAATCATAAAATGCAGCTATGGACAAGAGTATTCTAAAAAACTTTATCCAGACAACCGGAGAGAAGGTTTCTTCATAGTCCACCCCTCTCTTTGGGTAAACCCTTTTGTCACAAGCCTAGTTTTGTAGGTCTGTACCTTTCCAGCTTGGTCTCATTTTCTCTTGTAGATCCACTTACAACCGATGGGTTTCACCCCTTCTGGGTGATCTACAAGGTCCAAGACTGAATTGAAGTACATTGACTCCATTTCAAGATCCATGACTATAACCTACTATACTTTATCCACATCATCCATTGCTTGTTTGAAATTTAATGGATCCTCTAAGCCATCATCAGATATGATGACTTGAGTTTCAGTTAAACCCATGTACCAGTCAGGCTGTTGTACAACCCTCCCACTACGTCAAGGCACCCTCAACTCTTGAGAAGGACGTGGAGTATAAGTTTCATCAACAACTCTTGTTGATGGACCTACTCGATCTACAACTCTTGTTGATGCATTTGTTGTTTCTCTGGTCATTTCATTTATTACTAGCCTATTGCAAGGTTGGTGATTCTTGATGTGGTCTTTCTCTAGGAAAGCTGCATTTGTCAATACAAATACTTTATCTACCTGAGGATCATAAAAATAACCACCTTTGTCTCTTTAGGGTAGCCTATAAATAGGCATACTATTGAACGATTTTTCAGCTTCTTAGGATTTTGCACCAACACGTGTATTGAGCATGCCCATATCCTGAAGTGATGTAAACTACCTTTACGTCCTCTCTAGAGCTCGTAAGGTGTTTTAGAAACACTTTTCGAAGGAACCATGTTAAAATTATACACCGCAGTCTCAACTGCGTGTCCCCAAAAAGAATTTGGCAACTGGACATAACTCATCATAGAACAAACCATGTCTAACAAGGTTCTATTTCTCCTTTTTGCCACACCATTTTGTTGTGGTGTGCCAGGTGCTATAAGTTGTGATTGAATTTCGTGTTCTATCAAATAGTCCTAGAATTTCAAGTCCATATACTCACCTGGATATGATCGAAGTGTTTTAAGCTTTTTACCTAATGGGTTCTCAATCTCTGCCTTATATTCCTTGAACTTTTCAAATATATCGAAATTATGATGTATTAGGTAAATTTTCCCATATCCAGAATAATCATCAATGAAGTTGATGAAATATTCACACCCTCCTCTAGCTTTAACATTCATCGGACCACTGAGCTCTGTATGTACCAGCTCTAAGGGTTCTTTGGCTCTAAGACCTTTTCTAGAAAATGATCTTTTAGTCATTTTACCCTCAAGACAAAATTCACAGAGTGGTAGTGAACTATCTTCTAACTGATTTAGATTATCGTTTTTAACCAATCTCTCAATCCTGTTGAGATTTATGTGACCAAGTCTCAAGTGCCAAAGATAGGCAATTAGAGAAACTTTCCTTTTCTTATTTTGAGTTTCAGTTGTTTTAAACATTTCTATGTTCAAAACAGCTTTTACCTCAGTTGATTTTAACATGTACAAGTTATTTTCTAATTTTGCGGAACAAATATTAGTGTCTTTCAAAGTAATGAACACTTCATTATTTTCAAAATAAACTTTGTAGTTTCGTTCCAGCAAACATGAGACGCATATTAAATTCCTTTTCATGAAAGGAATATAATAAACATTTTCAAGTAAAATGCACCTATCTCCTATAAATAACTTCATATCTTCCACTACTTTAGCTGAAACAACCTCCCCGTCCCTATCTTAAAGGTTGCTTTGCCTTCTGTAAATTGTCTCCAGGAACTAGTTTCTTGAGAGAAAATACAGATATGATTAGTAGCACCTGAATCTATTGTCTAGATCTTTTTATCATTTTCCACTAAGCATGTTTCAATGACTAATAAGTCACAATTACTCTGTCGTTCGAAAACGTTAGATGAGTTGGGAGATAGAGGACAATCCTCTGTTAAAACTTGTTTTGAATCATCATTTGCTGGTAATTTGCATGTTGAATTGTTATTATTGTTAATTAAAGAGAAAGTGAGTATTTTAGAAGAATTTGACATGCTGAAATTTTAAACATATTCTTATTAGTAAATTGCAACTAAATCCAAATCAAGTTTTAGCAAAAAGTAATAATGTACCCATAATCACTATTTATTTCCAATGATACTATAGTGAGTCAGAATAAGTACTATCGAGGGTAGTCAAATACTCCTTTACTAAAGCAAGACAATCTTGACTAAATACTATCTCCAAAATAAATCATATTCCGATAGTCATTTAGCTACCGTTTTTTTGTCAGAATTTACTAACACTTTAGTAATTTTGTAAGTGTAACACTCCATTTTCAGACCTCAAAGGCTGGCCCCAACAATGCTACCGATTAGAAAGTCATGGATGGAAAATGACCTAAGAAGTCTTGTCCATTTCTAGAGTTTGAATTTTCTGAATCCTATGTTACAACCCTCTGAGGGGATAGTCATCGTTAAACGACTAGCAAGGCCGACTTAAAGACGACAAGTAGGTGCAACATAGGAATCTCATGGTTCAAAGAAAAGGAAGAGATTGTAGGACATGTTGACACATATCCTTCACCCACTTACTATAAACTACTTCCCCCATTCCCTTGATATTGACCCATACAAACACTTTCCGAATGGAAGTTACTCCCAGGATGACACGAAGCGTCATATGAATCTCACGATGTGAACGTTCTAGGGACATGGGTGTTGAAATCAATATATCATATATTTGATTTTACATTGAATGAATTTCCCTCATTCACCTTGATATTGACCCATACAAACACTTTCCGAATGGAGGTCACTCTAGGGGTGAAACAAAGCATCACACTTTCCGAATGGAAGTTACTCCCAGGATGACACGAAGCGTCATATGAATCTCACGGTGTGAACGTTCTAGGGACATGGGTGTTGAAATCAATATATCGTATATTTGATTTTACATTGAATGAATTTCCCTCATTCACCTTGATATTGACCCATACAAACACTTTCCGAATAGAGGTCACTCTAGGGGTGAAACGAAGCATCATATGAATCTCACGGTTTGGAACTCTTAGGACGTGAAATTAAAATCATGATAGGATACACAAGCATGCAACGGAAGCAAACAGAATAAATAAGCACTCTAATTACATTTAATTTGAGTTCTAAAGCATGCATATTCAAGTGGGTTTCAAGTTACATACCTTTTGTTATGAAATCTTCAAATCCAAGCTGCTCTTCACTCCAATTCAGCTCCAAATCAGTCCGTAACTACCAAGAGGTCTTCTCTACTATTCTCAACCTTGAATTTGAGTGGTGGAACTTAGATTTGAGTGAACTTGGTAAGTGTTTTGTGGGTTTGAAGAGAGAAGAAGATGAAGTGCAGAAAACTGATTTTTTTATATTCAATTCTCAGTCAAAATTTTTTTCAACTCAACAAATTGGAGGTCTTTTGTACTTCAGCAACATGCAAGCATTAATAGAAAACTCATGGTCAGCAGCTGCTTCTTCCTATTTAGTGGAATTTTGTATGCATGAATTACACGTCATGCTTAAGAAGAAAAATGGGAAAAACCCACTTCTTCCAAATTTCCAATTTTTTTCTTATTAATTAATTCATAATTAATTTAAAACTTAACTTAATTAATTCATAATTGATTAAACCTAAATTACAAAATCCAATTTCTTAAATTGAATTTAAAATTGGAAATTAATTTGATTTTTAATTAATTAATTAAATTGACCACACACCTAATTTTAAGGGCTAGTTGCATAAATAGAATTCAAGCCCAAAATAATAGAATATGTAGTACAAGAATAAAATAATTGCATATATAGATCAAAAAATGGTAAAAGACAAAAAAAACCCATGTCTAGCCACTATTTTGCTCGCTGGTTCCCAGTTTTCTCAAATTAAAAGCTATCACTGATAGCAACTATCAGTGATAGCCACTGTTAGCTGCTATCAACTGCTATCGTTAATAGCTTCTATCAATTGCAACTATCATCGATAGCTGTCAATTTGAGAAAAATTAATACAATCTTGAAATATTAGCTTTTAATTTGTTATCAATTATCAACTATCATTGATACACTTTCATCAATTAGAATCAACCTTAAAATATTAAGACTTAAGGTTATCAGTGGCTATCAATGATATATTTATAAACAGTGATCAACTTTAAAAGAAAACTAACAACTTTGATTACCACAGGAGTTATCACTAATAATATCTTTTATCATGGCTATCACTGATAGCAGCTACCAGTCGCTATCACTGATAGATTTTCATCAATTAGAATCAACCTTGAAATGTTAACACTTAAGGCTATCAACGATAGACTTCTTTAACTGGTTGTCACCTTTGAAAGAAACTCAATATATAGATATCACCTAAGTTCTATCACTGATATCACTAATATCACTCATATTGTGGTTATCAGTGATAGCTTCTTTCACTGATAACATCACTGATAAGATGTTATCAATGATCTCATACTATAGTTATAACTCTTTATTACCGATAACGTGCTATCAGTGGTAGCTTCTATCACCGATAAGGTGCTATCGAGTAGCTTCTATCACCGATAACATGCTATTAGTATTAGCTTTTATCATTGGTAACATGCTATCAGTAATAGCTTCTATCAATCATAGCCACTAAACACTTTTTCCGATTTCTTGCCCTTCTCAAACCTTTATAAGTCTCTTTTCTTTTCAATGAAAGCTTCTATCACTGATAAACATGCTATTAGTTATAACTTCTATGCATTCCACTTACATTTTAGTTTGAGATTCAACTTTATTAATTAAATTCACTAAGTTGGCTATCAATGATAGATTTCTATAAGTGGCTACTAACTATGAAAATATAATCAAAGATTAAGTTATCAATGATAGAAAATATTAGTGGCTATCAGTAATAAACTTTCATTTGCTATTTATATTTATTATTTGTTATAATAATCAAACTTGATGATTGACTTGTTGATGTTAAGTCACTTATGAATTAAGTACTTTCAAGTCTTGAGTATGAAACTCAGCCTCATAATTTTTGTGGGAAAAAAAAGGAAGAAGAAAAAATTCAAATAAAGGAAAGAAAATTTTTTAAAATAAGAGAAAGAGAAAAGCAAAAACTGAAGAAATGAAAGAAAATTAAATAGAAACAAAGGAAACAAAAACTGGAGAAGTGAAAGAAAAATTTAAAAAAAAAAAGGAAAGGAAAGGAAAGAAAGTAGAAAATAGGAGAAAGAAAATAAAATAAAATAATAAAAAAAAAGAAAAAGGAAGAAGCAACAATTAGAGAAAGAAAATAAAAAAATAAAGAAAGGATCCAAAAATTGGATAAAAGAACGAATAAAATAAAATAAGAATAAAAGGAAGAAACAAAAGTAGGAGAAAGAAAGAAAATAAAAAATAAAAGAAATGGAATAAAAAAATGAGAAAATAGAGGAAAGAAGCAAAAATATAAGAAAATAAAGAAAATAAAAAGACTAAAAAAGAGGTGTGGAACAAGACAAGGGAGGGCGAAATTGGAAATTAAAAAAAATCAAAAGTTGCTTAGTCGACTCATACATATTTGCAAATATTTTAAAGATGTAATATATTTTTAGATTTTTTCTCTTATTTTACTATCTATTACAAATATCATAATTTTAAACATGAATCATATTCATGTAATTAATATTTAAATCAACATATAAATATTATACTCTCTCCAATTTCGTTTAATTTCAACAAATTAAATGTTAGTTATTTCAAATATATTTATGCAAACCCTAATTTAATTTTGAACTAATTCAAACTCAAAACCCTAATTTCAATTTGAAAATTTTTCAAATTGAAATTCAATTTGAACAATTCAAATTGATATCATTCCAAATTCACTCAATTTAATAATTCAAAGTGTTCATGTTTTACAAGCTAGTAGATGAACCTTATGAACCTATAGATCATGAGCTCCAACGATTAAGATTAATTTGCTAAAACTCTTTAGACCGAAATAATCAGTATTCGTTAACTATCGAGTCATACCACTATAACCCGATAGTTGCACTCGCCTCACTGTAGATATATTTGTGTCCACATGATTTAACCATATCCAGTAAGTCAACTCTTTATAGGTTGTTCATAATAACGGTTAGGTCAATCTACTGTTTTACCCCCAAAATTACGTCTTGTTCCTCAAGTTCCAACTGATCCTCTAATGAACAATTGGTTTGTGATCCAGTCACTAAACTAGATCCCTCTCAGTCCGGTGAGAGGGTGGGGCCCCTTGTCCAAGACCTAGATTCAGTACTTGAGAGAACAACCTTTCTCCTATCCCTAAATCGGGTAGAGTGAATTCCGTCTTGCACCCTATGTCCCCAGTTATCTACCCGGTCTTACCCCTGAAATGGGAGGCTTATTGAGCTTGTGATGTTGAGCCAACCCTCACCTATGCAAATCTAAGGATAATCTCGAATAAACAGGAGTTTATAGTTAGCTCAGGATTAAGATCGAGTTACCTATATCATCTAAGTGAAATAGTCAGTCTTAAATAGTAAATAGTGTTATAAAGTAAGAGTGACTTATTTCTTGGTCCGATCTTATGCAAATTCATTGCATAGGATGCTCTCACTCCTCATGTCAATACATGAATGAATCTGGATCACTTCGTTTGTGGTATCTTTACAACAACTTGTAACATTTATAGAGTAGGCCGCATCCAATAATGTTACCAAAATAAGGCACCCAACCTTAATCATGTACTATAGATCATTTTAGCTATTTACTCGAACTTGATCCATCTCTATGTCTTTACATAAAGTTCAAGTATTCATATAATAGCCATGGATCTTAGTTTATCGGATTTAGATTTTATGAATGCAATTAATAGATCCAATACCTTTATTGAAAAAATGTTGAATAACAACTTTTATTGATAATAGAATATGTTTAACTTTACAAACTACGAGTTTTAGGACATAAAACCCAACAAATCAAAACATCACTTTTGATTTTACTATGAACAGCTTCCCCTATTCACCATAATCTCGATTTATGTAAACACTTTTCGAATGGAGGTCACTCCCAAGGTGACACAAAGTGTCACATGAATCTTGATTGTGAACTCTTAGGGACGTGAGAGCTAAAAATAACATATCGTATATGTTATTAATCTCCCACTGAAACATTCTTAAATTCCCACTGAAGCATTCTAATAACATATCATATATGCCATTAAACTCCTATTGAAGTGTCCTATTATTTGTTTGGGTATACTTTTACTTAGGTTTGTTTCTGCTAATTTAAACAACCTAAGTCTAGGTATTTGTCCAAGTATAACATTTATATACTAATTAAGTTTGTAACCAAATTTTACAAGATGTCGACCTATTTTAACTATTAAAACAGGTGGTTAACTTACGTGAGCATGCAACTTATCTTTGTTATAGATTTTAAACGTCCAACCTGTTGGATTGTATCAGCAAGCAGTAGAAGTTACAAGGATCAATAAACATTCTAATTCATTAATTTTAGCAAAAACTAAAGCATGCTCTTGCAGAAACAAATGGATTTCAAGTCATACCTTTGTATAACTTCTTGAAATCTTGATTTCCAGCTGCAAACTTCTTCAAATCTTGTTGTAGACCACCTCAAGATCTTCTCCACTATTCTCTTAGAGCTCTAGATTGAGTTGTGGGACTCAAAATAAGCTTAAAGGAAACTTGGAGAATAACTCATAACAACAACCCACTTGAAGAACTCCTTCTTCAACACGAATTTTCAGGAAAATTCTATCGATTGCATTGCCTCAATTTCACTCCAATCTTCTCAATATATTGCAGAATATCATGTAAAAAAGATGGTTGCATGAGATGCAGCTCATGCTTAGAGTTATTGAAGCCAAAGTTTATGGGTTTTGTGTGAGCAACTTGAAGATGATAATGGAAAAAAACCAACAAATTCAATTTGTGTTTCTCTATCTTTTTCAATTTTCCAAATTGATTTCTAAAATCAATTTGATTTCAAAAATTAAAATATTATTAATTTTACAAAATTAATTTTTCTAATAAAATTAATAAATAATTATTTAAACAATTTAAATAATTCTAATTAATTCAATATCAAATATTAAATAAATTTTATACAAATCCACCTTCATATATTTAAATATTAACTTTCCAATTCCATTTAATTGTTAAAATTAAACGTGTACTTATATCTCATATAATGACTAATTCCTTTAATTCTAATTTGAACGTTTCAAATTAATTTATCATGCTACTCTAAAGCTAATCCATTTACGAGTTAGTAGGGGATCTCGCGGACCTACAGATCATGGGCTCCAACGATCTGAGATTAATTGGCTAAACTCGTTAGACCAAATTAAACCCCCATTCGTTAAATAATGAATCACTCTACTAAAGCTCATAGTTGAACTCCCCTCACTATAGATATATTATGTCTACTCGATATAACCATAATTAGTAAGTTAATCCTTCACAGGTTGTTCGTAATAACGGTTGGGTCAAGTCTCTATTTTACCCCCGAGATTACCTCTTGTTCCTTAAGTCCCACTGATCCTCTAATGAACAATTGATTTTTGATCCAATCAACAAACCAAGTCCCTCTCGAGCCAATGAGAGTGTGGGGCCCCTTATTCAAGACCCAAAATCAGCACTTAAGGGAACAACCTCTCTACTATCCCTAAAAGCGAGTAGGAGTGAATTCCTTCTTGCACCCTATGTCCCCAGCTATCTACCTGGTCTTATCCTTGAAATAGGAGTTTATTGAGCCGGCGCTGTTGAGCCAACCCTCACCTATGCAAATCTAAGAATAATCCCGAATAAACAGGAGTTCATAGTTAGCTCAAGATTAAGGTCAAGTTACCTAGGTCAGCGCTTTGAAATAGTCAGTCTTAAACATTAAACAACGTTATAAAGTAAGAGTGACTTATTTCGTGGTCCGATCTTATACAAACCCTTTTGCACAAGGACACCCCCACTCCTCATGTCATAACATGTACGAATTAGGATCACTTCATTTGTAACACTTTACAACTCTTTGTAACAACTACAGAGTAGGTCGCATCCAATAGTGTTACTAGAATAAGGCACCCAACCTTGTTCATATACTATATATCATTTTGACTATTTACTCGAATCTTATCCACTTTTATATCTCCACATAAAGTTCAAGTACTCATGTAATAGTCAAAGGACTTTTTAGGTTTATTGGATTTTTAATAAGCAATACATATATTCAATAACAACTAATTGAATTTTCAGAATAAGTTCTATCGTTTACAAACCACGAGTTTTAGGACATTTCCAACAAACTCCCACTTGGACTAAAACTCAAGTGCTAACTTATTTTCCAATATATAAGACTGAGTTTCTGAGTTTTATAGAGAAATACAATAAACTAGGGCATCTCATACCCATGGTTTACCATTCGGTATCCCATACCCGATATTTCTCCCACTTGCCCTAGGTGATTCTCAAACACTTTAGCTGAGAGAATCATTGTAAACATATTAGTGTACAATAGGTTTTTAATTAAACTATATAGGGAATGCATCTTATTCTCAATAATGACTAGGAAGTCACACTTTCCTCCTACATTGAGGTACTCTCAACTCTTTGAGTAAGATGCATCTGACCTTTCTTAACAAACCTTGTTAAGAGTGTTAATAAGTCTTTATTAAATACATCTAGAAATCTTCAAACTTTCTATACTTTGATCTAATTGATTTCTAGCCATTTTTAAATAACTAAATATTTGCAAATGGCTTTTAACAATTTGATTCTTAACAGGAGTTTCTATGAGATAGAACAAACATAATTTCTGAAAATGAACATTTCATTTACAACAAAAATATATACATTTTGTTCTTTATAAGATAACAAAAACAGTTAAGGTTATCATCAGATAGCAACATCTCCCACTGGTTAAGTTGAGCAAGCGGGCCTCAGGAACTAGTTTGCCTGTTTAGCTTTCTCTGCTCTTTTCTCAGCAAGGTACTAAGGGCAATTTCTCTTCCAGTGCCCTTCTTCGTTATAGTAGAAATACTTCCCTTTGTCTGCAGTGTTGTTCTTGCCTTTCTTTCCAACAAATTTCTTCTTCCCTTTCCCTTTGCCCTTCTTGATAGCAATACTCTTACTCTGTGAAGAGGAAGCAATATCAAGCTTGGAGGACGTTCCTCTCTTTTCAGCAGTAGTAACGTTTACTTCTGATTTCAAAACTTTAGTTCTCAACATAGTCTGGTAAGCCTATAGCTCATTCAACAAAGTAGTCAAGCTATATTCAATTTTATTCATGAGTGCATTTTTGCAGAACTGTAGAAAACTCTTCGGAAGAGGTTCTAGAATAAAACTGACTTGACTTCTCTGGTCAACAACAGCGTCGTTTACTTCTGCCACATTAAAGTGGACCATCATGTCTAGGACATGTTCACGAATAGAGGCCCGCTCTTTCATGCGGTTGTTGTAAACGTACTTTATGGCATCATGCCTTAGGGTGAAGGACGGTTGTCCAAACATCCTTTGTAGAGATTCCACAATCTCTTTGGCAGTACCCATATCCTCATGTTTCTTCGCCAAAACATCAGATATGTTGGCGAGGATATAAGCATGGGCTTTATCATTTTCCCTGATCCATCTATCATACGCATCCCGAATAGTTCGGTTTGTGTTAGAGCTAGGATCAGGAGGACAATCCTCTATTAAGATGAAACGTAAATCGTCTATCACAAGTATAGTATTCAAATTTGATTTCCAGGTTACATAATTATCCACAATCAGTTTATCAAACGCTAGCAATTGTATTATTGAACTCATCATTCTGAAATTATAAACAAATTTTATAAGTGAATTGCTTTTAAATCCGATCAAGTTTTAGCAAAGTAATAATAATGTACTCATAACCATTATTTATTTGCAACGATACTACAGTAAGACATTCTTTACTAAATACTATCTCCAGAATAATTCATATTCTGATAGTCATTTAGGTATCTCTTTTGGTCAGAAATTACTAACACTTAATAATTCTATAAGTGTAACCCTCCATTTTCAAACGTCAGAGGTCGGCCCCAACTATGCTACCGAAGTGGAGAATCAAGGTTGGGAATGGACCTAAGAAATCCTATCCATTTCTGGAGCTTGAGTTGTTCTGAATCCTATGTTATAACCCTCCGAGGGGATAGTCGTCGTTACCTAGCAAAGGACTACTTAAAGCATACCAGCAGACGCAACATAGGAATCTCACAGTCCAAACTAACGGAAGAGAAAGCAGGATATGTTGGCACATATCCTTCACCCACTTACTATGAACAACTTCCTCCATTCACTTTGGTATTGACTCATACATCCACTTTCCGAATAGAGGTCACTTCCAGGGTGACATGAAGCATCTTATGAATCTCACGGTGTGAACTATGTGGAGACTTGGCAGTTGAAATCTGTATATCATATAATTGATTTCTATTTGAACAACTTCCCCTTATTCATCGAAATCTAGATTTAAGCTTAAAAAAAAATTTCCGAATGGAGTTCACTTCCAAGGTGACACGAAGTACCGCTTAAATCTAAATTGTGAACTTTTAGGGATGTGAGAGCTAAAAATAACGTATCATATATTTTATTAATCTCCCACTGAAGTTTTCTAATAAGTTTATCATGTAAAAGTTATTAAACTGCCACTGAAGTGTTCTATTAAATAGGGTTAATTTATACTTATGTTCTTTTCGGCTAATCAAAACAACCCTAAGTCTAAGTGGTTTATCCAAGTATAACACTTATAAATGGATTTAAACCTATGATTTCTAGGTGATAAACCGTTTTATTACCTCACATCGGTCACGTATGCTCATAAAATCGGCTAACAACACTCAATAATTCGGTCATAATCCCCAGGTAGGAGGTGTTCCATAGACCGTCAACTTAAGTACCCCAAGCCTTAGACAGGATTATATACCAATTGAGTTTGTAACCCGAGTTTTACAAGTTTAATAACCTATTTTAACTATTAAAACGAGTGGTTAACCTACGTGAGCATGCAACTGTTCTTTGTTATGGATTTTAAATGTCTATCCCAATTTTATAATAACTTACAAAATTCTAGACATGCTAAACATCCAAAACATACATCAAAGGCATTCAATATTTAATATAACTATTATATTAAATACAAGAAACCCTAACATGCATACTATATATTATAACATATTATAACATACTTTCAATGCATGTAACATGCTTCCTACGGTGGGATTTTAAATCTACATGGCATATTGTATGCACATACAAGATTTGTTTAATTATAACATACATCAAATGCATAAATAATTAAACACAAACTGATATGGTTTTATTTTTGGCATAAACAAGTAAACAAAAGCCTAATTATTACAAAACAAAATCGCTTCCAGACTACTTGAACCGCTTCAAACCAAATCCAAATAGCTTGAACTAGACCCGAACCATCTGAACCGGACGAGAAAAGTCTGAACCAGACCAGCCAAAAACCTTTTAAGGCTGAAACGGACAGAACCTCAAGAAAACCAGTTGAACCGACTGCTCTCGCTCCATGCTCGAAATCTCGCTAAGGCTCATCGTGTAGCATTGACGACTTTGTCTAGCATCTGTCTGATCGTCTAGTGTTTGCCTGATCATGTAGCACCGGTCAAAACTACACGATCGCTTAGCGCCATCGTATAGTACTTCTTCTTGATCGTTTAGCGCGTACATAGCTAGTGTAACGCTATCGCACAGTGCTTCAACGCATCATTTAGCTACCGCATAAAGCTACACGATCGTGTAGTGCCATCGTATAGCACTTCAATGCATCGTTTAGCTCCCACGCAAAGCTACACGATCGTGTACGCTATCGCATAGCGCCTCTACAGATCGTTTAGCTCCCGCAAGTACACGATCGTCTAGCCCACAACACGTCAATGCTCAACGCCCGTAGCTACACGATCGTCTAGCTTTTCTTCACATCGTTTAGCGCCCATAGCTAAACGATCATCTAGCACTAAACCTCAACAACGATATTGAGCAAAGGCTAGAAAAACTGGAATCTGCAACTCAGCCTTCTTCACTTGTTTCTTCAATTACATCTTAATTTCCATTCTAGTGACTCCAAATAATATACAAACTCTTGAGAACACATATAAGCTCATCAAAAAGAGCCAATTACAAATTTAAACGAGAAAATAGAGAGAAATAAAATGCCAAAACTCAGAAAACCATATCAGTGCACCAGTTTCATATAACTCATGAAAAACACCCACCGCGCCAAAATTAAACTGAATTGAATGCTTATACCTGGCTCTGATACCAATTGTCGGATTGTATCAGCAAGCAGCGGAAGTTACAAGGATCAACAGGCATTCTAATTCATTAGTTTTAGCAAAAACTAAAGCATGCTCTTATAGAAACAAATGGGTTTCAAGTCATATCTTTGTAGAACTTCTTGAAATCTCGATTTCCAGCTGTAAACTTCTCCAAATCTTGTCATAGACCACCTCAAAATCTTCCCCACTATTCTCTTGGAGCTCTAGATTAAGTTGTGGGACTCAGAACAAGCTTGAATTAAGGGAACTTGGAGAATAACTCACAGCAGCAACCCACTTGAAGAACTCCTTCTTCAACACGAATTTTCAGCAAAATTCTATCGATTACATTACCTCAATTTCACTCCAATCTTCTCAATATATTGTAGACTATCATGCAAAGAAGATGGCGACATGAGATGCAGCTCATGCTTGGAGTTATTGAAGCCAAAGTTTATGGATTTTGTGTGAGCAACTTGAAGATGATAATGGAAAAAACCAACAAATCCAATTTGTGTTTTTCTATCTTTTTCAATTTTCCAAATTGATTTCTAAAATCAATTTGATTTCAAAAATTAAAATATTATTAATTTTACAAAATTAATTTCATAAATTAATTTTTTTATGTCCACTCGATAAATTAATTTCATAAAAGCTAATCCATTTACGAGCTAGTAGGGGGACATCGCGGGCCTACAAATCATGGGCTCCAACGATCCGAGCTTAATTGACTAAACTCATTAGATCGAATTAACCCCCATTCGTTAACTAATGGGTCACTTCATTAAAGCCCATAGTTGAACTCTCCTCACTGTAGATATATTATTTCCACTCGATATAATCATGATTAGTAAGTTAACCCTTCACAGGTTGTTTGTAATAATGGTTGGGTCAAGTCTCTATTTTACCCCCAAGATTACCTCTTGTTCCTTAAATCCCACTGATCCTCTAATAAACAATTGATTTGTGATCCAATCAACAAATCAAGTCTTTCTCGAGTCAATGAGAAGGTGGGGCCCCTTGTTCAAGACCTAGAATCAGCACTTAAGGGAACAACCTCTCTACTATCCCTAAAAGCGAGTAGGAGTGAATTCCTCCTTATACCTTATGTCCTTAGCTATCTACCCGGTCTTACCCCTGAAATGGGAGTTTATTGAGCTGGCGCTGTTGAGCCAACCCTCACCTACGAAAATTTAAGGATAATCTTGAATAAACAGAAGTTCATAGTTAGCTCAGGATTAAGGTCAAGTTACCAAGGTCAGAGTAGTCAGTCTTAAATAGTAAGCAGCGTTATAAAATAAGAGTGACTTATTCGTGGTCCGATCTTGTACAAACTCTTTTACACAAGGACGCCCCCATTCCTCATGTTATAACATGTACGAATTAGGATCACTTCATTTGTAGCACTTTACAACTCTTTGTAACAACTACAGAGTAGGCCACATCCAATAGTGTTACCAGAATAAGGCACCCAACCTTATTCATATACTATAGATCATTTTGAGTATTTACTCGAACCTGATTCATTTTTATGTCTCCACATAAAGTTCAAGTACTCATGTAATAGTCAAGGGACTTTTTAGGTTTATGAGATTTCTAATAAGCAGTACATATATTCAATAACAACTTATTGAATTTTGAGAATAAGTTCTATTGTTTACAAACCGCGAGTTTTAGGACATAAAACCCAACACAACCCAATTTTATAACAACTTACAAAATTTTATACATGCTAAGCATCCACAACATACATCAAAGGCATTCAATATTTAATATAACATTTATATTAAAACATTTGAAACCCTATACATGCATATTATATATTATAACACTTTATAATATACTTTCAATGCATGTAACATGCTTCCTATGGTGGGATTTTAAATCTACATGGCATACTTTATGCACATACAAGATTTATTTAATTATAACATACACATGCATAAATAATTAAACATAGACTAATATGGTTTAAGTTTTGGCATTATCGAGAAAAAAAAGCCTAATTATTACAAAATTGAGTAAAAATCGACTCCAAAACGCTTCTGGATTGCTAAAACCACTTTGAACCGGACCCAAACACGAACCAGACCTCCAATGATGAAAATGGGCAAAACGGGGCAAAAACAATCGAGTACTATCAAGCATCGAGTATGCCATCAAGCATCGAGTATGCCCTTAAGCATCCAATATTTCAGTAGATACCATCAAGTTGTTCATCGAGTACCATCGAGTATGGTATCATGCATCGAGTATTTCACAAAATACCATTGAGTTGCATCGAGTACCATCAAGTATGGCATCCGTGCATCAAGTATTTCATAAAATACCATCGAGTATGAGCATTGAGTACCATCGAGTATGGAATCGTGCATTGAGTTATTCCATGAAATATCATTGACTAAGTCATAGAGTATTCCATCGAGCATCGAGTAAGTGGCAGTGGTTGCAAAACCCAGTTTTTGCTGCTCAACCTTCTTCACTTCTTTCTTCAATTACATCCTAATTGCAACTCTAATGCCTCCAATCGAATTACAGACACTTAAACACACATTAAGACCCATCAAACAAGAGCAAATTACAAGAATTACAACATAATTGAAGAGAAAACATTGCCAAAACTCAGAAAAACCATATCAATATTGAAGAGAAAACACTGCCAAAACTCAGAAAACCCATATTAATTCATCATTTTCATACAACTCATGAAAAACGCCCGCCAAAACTCAAATTAATGCTAATTGAGTGCTTAAATAACGCTCTGATACCAATTGTTAGGATATACTAGCATGCAATGAAAGTAAACTGTCACCCCTTCCTGAGCTCACCTCTAGAACCCAACAGGAGGCATGATGACTGCAGATACCACCCTTTTGTGATACCTACTGCCCATCTGAACCTTTTTCACTCATTAAACTTAAAACCAAGTAAATAAACAAAATTTGTTTGCTGAACTTATTTTATTACAAACAGTATAACGTTTATACAAATTCCAGACTTAACTACAAATTTTTACAACAAAAACTTAAAATCAGAAGTGTGGCTATGGCGTGGCAGACCTTAACCTTAGCAGTAGCTTGGAACTCCTCATCTTTCACTACTTGGGAAGGAAAACATGAAAGAAAAGAATGAGCTTCAAGAAGCTCAATGAGTGGTAACAGCATAACAAGTCTCTTTCAACTTATAGCAATAAAAGCATATCACATTACAAGGTTAACATCCAAACTTCAGTCTTGAATAAGTCTATTCTCAACCCTACCTACACACACGGTAGATAGTTAAAACTAATACTTATCATAAAAATTTACTCTCCTATGTTCCTTATGTGCACATAGATTCCCATTTATGGACTCAAAAGCTAGGCCCGTCGAACCTCTGACCATTCCAAACGAGGTTCCTCTCACACGCTCAGGAACTAGGCTTCATGGCCCCCTGACCAGCCTGTAGATTCTGCTTCGGGCTTAGGAACTAGGTCTGTTGACCCCTTGACCATCCCGACCACATATTCTCATTCTCGTTCTGGCTACTCATTCACAATATAAACATAAATCATAAAAGATATTCTTAAGACCTTAAAAGAAATACCACTCATCTTGTTTTGCTGGAACCTTTCTCTCTTTTCAAGTTCGCTGGTTTCCTCTGGCTTCCTTTTGAACCCTAATTTACATATTTATTTTGAAGCTTAGGTTACACAGCATTCTAGACCATATCTCGAGACACTTCCTTCTACAAATATGTTTAGAAATGTCTTAACTTACTTATCTTAAAATTTTGTCGTTAAACTTCATAATAAGTGTTCAAAATCTCAAAATTACTCCACCTTTCTCGACCTTCACAGCTTTTGTGAACACCTCTCAGTTTCCTTTGATTTTGACAGTTCTTCTCTTAGATTTCCCTTGTGGCAGCACTTCCCCAGAAACTACCCTCAATTTATGAGATTTTGGCTCAAGAATCACCTGATTTTCACAAGTAATTTGGGAGATCTTCTCATTTGAACTTAGTGTTATAGTCTGCCCCCAACGCCCAAACAACACCTGCAACTTCTGCCTTTTGATCAACGCATGGTTCTTGCTATCAATGCATGTTCTTCATGATCAATGCAAAGCTTCTTCCGAATCTGCACTCAAACACTCTCCCCAATGTCTTTTGAAGTGAATTTGTGTTGTGAACTGAAGAGAAGCCTTGAGGTGGTATTTATAGGCCTTTAGCAACCGATCCTCATCATCTCTTAAGGCTCTAACGCATGACACCTCCTATTTGGTGAACTTTTAGAGTGTCTTCACCTTGCTTTGCCACCACCTACTTCTATGCCACTTCCTACTTGCATGAAGTTTGTGTTGTTCTCTGATGACATGCAGAAATGCATGTCATCTTAGGCCTTTTACTTAGAATTATGAAGGTTGTTAGGTAGAAATTGCGTTGATCATGATAGGAATTCACGAGAAAAAGATTTTGCGCCGATCAACATGATAAATCTCAGCTAACCCATTACTTCGCATTAATTATGCGTTCAATGTTCTATTTTTGTAGCTAATGCAGGAAATGAACGCAAACACAGAAACCGGACCACCGCATAGATGATTGCATGCAGAGGAACACTCTATCGAAAAGGCAAAAGCATCGATCAACACATGGATGTTTCGGTAATCAGTCGTGTGCGTCCATCGCATGGGAGTTGCGCTCGTCAAGCGAATGCGGTCATCATGTAGAGTTGCAGTATTAAGCAAATGCGGTCATTGAATGATTGCGGCTGCGTGACAACGTAACTAATGGGATCAACGCAAGGTAGGTGGAATGAACGCATCAACGCATCTACCTCTAGAAAATCCAAAGCTGATGTTGACATTTCACCTACCACGCCATTAGTGGCAAAGGATCAAAAAGGACGAACGCGCCGAATATCAGACTCAGAGCAGTCCAATTAATGTTGTCGGTGATCCAAGCTCTATAAATAGAGGCCGAATAGTTGAAATTCGATCATTCGAAGATTATCCCTCAGCCGGGGATTTTCCCGCGATCCAGACAAAACGCGTGAGAAGATGTCTGAGAGTTCTTCACCTCCTTCATCCATTCCGAGTGACGATCGGCGCCTTCGACCAGAGCTAGATCTCAAGAGAGTGAGCTCATACGCCCATCCATGGCACCACCGGTAGCCTTGACGGACATCCGCTGGGAGCAAATCTTTACTTCCAACCGGTCATTTCCTTCCCTTTATTTTTCTATATTGTACTGTATGACATTTTGAATTAAGGAATTAATACAATCTGTTTTCAATGCACTTCTCTGTTTCCTTCAACTCCATCTCTATCTTCTTACTTATCATCTTTACTTTCATTGCAACACTTAGTGGGATTGCTTGGGTATTGCATACTTAGTCATGTGGATTAGGGAAATGAAGCATATAGCAAACTACCGAGAGGTATGCGTTGCGCGAGTATGAAGCTGACTTCAATCTTATTTGCTTAGTGTGAAGCTGCTGTAATGCCTATCTATAGGCTAACGCATTACTTGTCTATGAGTGAAGTCAGCAAAAATCAACTGCCCGGGTAGGTAAATGGCTGGACGCATTAAGCAAGGTATGCGTTGTTCACTAGGGATAGTAACAATCTTGCATCAACCAAGTTCATGCGTTTGTCTTGTTTTATGTTGTGCCCAACACCCCTTTAGAGCTACTCAAGAGAGAATCTAAAGAAAGAACCTAATGACTCGAGAGAGCTAGGTTAGAATCTAGACTCGAGAGAGCGAGATTAGATCGGCATAAGCAAGAGATAGGGACTTAGAGATAAACTCTGTTTGTCATCACTGCATCGCATACACCCTAGGAATAGGAATGATGATATGTGGTTGCCTTGTTTGTGTATCATCGCATAGAAAAGAATTAGAGGCTTATGTGTAGGCCCTATAGACACCTCTGCACATACATCGCATGCGTTCTAGCATTAGAAGCCGTAGCATTCGCACCGAGAGGTAGTTTACTATTGTATGAGTGTTGCATGATAGCATTAGTTTGCATTGACTAGGGTTGCCCTTTCAGTCACTCTTAAGTATTGTAATGAATTCATCTCCGCATTTTACCTATTTTCCCATACATTTATTTCATGTCAAGGTTTGTCGCATCTCTACCTTTCATACATATTCTCATTGCGTTGTTTGTTAGATAGGAGTAGGAGTAGGATTAACTTAGCAACATCCCCTCCATTCTTTTATTCAAACCGCCGCATGCACATCACCATAAACATATAGCTACAAGTCCTTGTGTTTGACCTCGGATTACCCGAGAAACATGCGTTGGAATTATACTTGGTTCCAGCGCAAGAAAACTTGTGGCAGGATGCATGGTCATCGCATACATTCGTTAACGCATTATTCATTCCAATGCATGACCATCGACGCATGACTATCAATGCATATCTTAGGAACATGCATCACATACCGCGTCCAAGGGAAGTTGGTTGTCGAGTAAAATTGACTTCCAAATTTCCATCATCAAGTTTTTGGTGTCGTTGCCGGGGACTTGGCAACTAAATGTTTGTTAAGTTTTGTGTCTCTGCGAGCAAACTTTTATCTTTGGAGTATTGCAGCTTGTGCGGCCAGGTTGCAAACTATATTGAAGTGTAGGCGATGTGCTAAAAGCCAATGTTGACCCCAAGGTAGAAGGACAATCGATCGCAAAAGAGCTAAAGGTAGTTCTAAGCTCATGACGGCCGCATGCGCCCAACAATTGCCAGAAGTTCCAATGGTCAGGGCAACTTGACCCAAGCAGTTGAGAACCATCTCCTACATGGAAGACTCCTTGCGGTGACAACACTCCTACTTTTCCAAGGACGTCTTCCACTCTTTCTTTACTCTACTTTCTTAGTATAGGTTATCTATTTTATTTTTATTTTTATTTTCGATATATGGTTGCTTCCTTGGTTGTGGTACGTTTACTCTTGTAGGTGCAACAATAAGTCTCCTCGATTCATAGTTCAATGGAAGAATTCCTTTCATCCTTCAACGCATGGCTTCAATCGTGTGGATTCCAATGCATAAGCGCATGCATTATTCCGCCTAAGGTCTTTTCTTGTTATCTTATATGCCTTATCCTTTTGAAATTCTCTTTTTCCTGATTACGTTGTTTTGCGATGTTTCTATGATGGTACGTATAGTTCACCACATTTTTTTTAACTAATCAACGCAAGGCATTTTTCACTTTTATTAGCTTCTTCAAATTTTGGAAGTCTCGCATTTTATCTTGTGTAAAACTTTGTTCAAACATTTATTAACGCATTCTTGTAATTTTGTCTTTAGCTTTGCTGTGAGAACGCTACCAACCTCTAAGTTTGGGGGTAGTAGCGGTCTCGGAGAATTGCATTCATTATATTGCGATCATTTGTTTAAAAAAAAGAGTTAAAGTGAGATTTTGGGAATAATAACTCCACTGTCAATGCAATGGGGAAACTCATGTTGATAAGTGTTAAGCTGTGAAAGGCACTTGCTGGAAGTTGGATGTCTGCATGACACACGTGGGGGCAAGCCAAAACGAAGGCAAGTCGCCAGGATCAGCGCATTAGCGCAACTCCTCTATTTGGTGCAAGCCAAATCGAAACGAGACAAGAGTTGAGTTGAACATGGAACGCAACCAAAGTTAGATGCCCGCATGACACACGTGGGGGTAAGCCAAAACAAAGGGCGTAACCAGGTTCAACGCCGCATTTGAATAGGCCCTCGCAAATTTTTGAAGTATTTTGAATGAATGAAATCTCAAAAGCTAAACACGAAGTTGCAGGGAATGAATAAAAATTTTTGAGCAAAGGCTTGTCGGATTTAACTTAGCAAGATCTTTTTGAAGAAGCAACCAAAGTGGAGGAGAGCATTGCGGTGATGGTCAAAGGTGTGTGTGAATTATATTTTGAGAAGTTGTTCATCGCAAAGGAAAGCATGAAGGTGAGTTAGAATCTCTTTAAGTATAACGCATGCTTGAGGACAAGCATGATTTTAAGTTTGGGGGTGTGATGACATGCAGAAATGCATCTCATCTTAGGCCTTTTACTTAGAATTATAAAGGTTGTTAGGCAGAAATAGCATCGATCATGATAGGAATTTATGAGAAAAAGAGTTTGCATCGATCAGCATGATGAATCTCAACTAACCCGTTACTTTGCGTTAATTATGCGTTCAATGTTCTATTTTTGTAGCTAATGCATGAAATGAATGCAAATGTGGAAACCAGACCATCGCATATACGACCGCATGCAGAGAAACACTCCATCGCAAAGGCAAACGCATCGATCAATGCATGGATGTTGTGGTAATCAGCCATATGCATCCATCGCATGGGAGTTATGCTCATCAAGTGATATGGTCATCGTGTAGAGTTGCAGTATTAAGCAAATGCGGTCATTAAATGATTGCAGCTGCGTGACAATGCAACTAATGAGATCAACGCAAGGTAGGTGGAATGAACGTATCAACGCATTTACCTCTAGAAAATCCAAAGCTGATGTTGACATTTCACCTAACACGGCGTTAGTGCAGAGGATCAGAAAGGACGAATGCGCCAAATGTCAGACTCAGAGTAGTCCAATTAATGATGTCGGTGATCCAAGCTCTATAAATAGAGGGCGAAGAGCTAAAATTCGATCATCCAGAGATTATCCCTCAACCAGGGATTTTCCCCGCGATCCAGACAAAACGCGTGAGAAGATGGCTGAGAGTTCTTCACCTTCTTCATCCATTTCCATTGACGACCGGAGCCTTCGACCAGAGCTAGATCTCGAGAGAGTCAGCTCCTACGCCCATCCATAGCACCACCGACACATCCGCTAGGAGCAAATCTTTGCTTCCAGCCGGTTATTTCCTTCCCTTTCTTTTTCTATATTGTATTGTATGACATTTTGAATTAAGGAATTAATACAATCTGTTTTCAATGCACTTATCTGTTTTCTTCAACTCCATCTCCATCTTCTTGCTTAGCATCTTTACTTTCATTGCAACACTTAGTGGGATTGCTTGGGTATTGCATATTAGTCATGTGGATTAGGGACATGAAGTATGTAGCAAACTACCGAGAGGTATGCGTTGCGCGAGTATGTGAGTAATCTTATTTGCTTAGTGTGAAGCTGTTGCAATGTCTGCCTATATGCTTACACATTTCTTGTCTATGAGTGAAGTCAGCAAAAATCAACTGCCCGGGAGGGTAAGGGGTTGGACGCATTAATCAAGCTATGTGTTGTTCACTAGGGATAGTAACAATCTTGCGTCAACCAAGTTCATGCGTTTGTCTTGTTTTATGTTGTGCCCAACACCCCTTTAAAGCTACTCAAGAGAGAGTCTAAAGAAAGAACCTAATGACTCGAGAGAGCTAGGTTAGAATCTAGACTCGAGAGAGCGAGATTAAATCAGTATAAGCAAGAGATAGGGACTTAGAGATAAGCTCTATTTGTCAACACGGCATCGCATGCACCCTAGGAATAGGAATGATGATATGTGGTTGCCTTGTTTGTGTATCATCGCATAGACAAGAATTAGAGGCTTATGTGTAGGCCCTATAAACACCTCTGCATATACATCAGATGCGTTCTAGCATTAGAAGCCGTAGCATTCACACCGAGAGGTGGTTTACTATTGTATGAGTGTTGCATGATTACATTAGTTGTCGTTGACTAGGGTTGCCCTTGCGGTCATTCTTAAGTATTGCAATGAATTCATCTCCGCATTTTACCTATTTTCCTATACATTTTTTTCATGTCAAGGTTTGTTGCATCTCTACCTTTCATACATATTCTCATTGCGTTGTCTGTTAGATAGGATTAAGAGTAGGATTAACTTAGCAACATCCCCTCCATTCTTTTATTCAAACCGCCGCATGCACATCACCGCAAACATATAGCTACGAGTCCCTGTGTTCGACGTTGGATTACCCGAGAAACTTGCGTTGGAATTATACTTGGTTCCAGTGCAAGAAAAGTTGTGACAGGACGCATGGTCATCGCATACATTTGTTAACGCATTTTTCATTCCAATGCATGACCATCGACGCATGACTATCAACGCATATCTTAAGAGCATGCGTCACATACCGCGTCCAAGGGAAGTTGGGGTTGTCGAGTAAAATTGACTTCCAAATTTCCGTCATCATCCTCCTCATGCACAAGTCCTCTTTGCATGCTTTAATATTCATCCACCTCCTCCTAGCTCAAGCTCAAACTCCTCACTATTTAGCCACTTGTCCAGATGAATTACTAACTCAGCCTTGCTTTCCAAGTTTCCCTTATCATCACATCCTTCCAACTACATGGTTGTATGCTTACTTGATCGCATGACTTGGCCATCGCATCACCCTCCTTTATGCCATACTAACCTCAAGTCATTGCAAGCCCTTTCTTGGCCACATACTCTTCTCCTTGCATGATTCACCATTGGCGCATGCGTTCAACTAGGACTGTGTCCATCGCATCCTTTCTATCGCATGCCACCACCAACACCAACTCCACGCCTAGGCTACTCTTGCCCGTGAAGCCCTTTCTAACCTAAGATGCCCTAGCCATCGCATGGTAGCAACACATAGGCCTTTTCATGCTTATCATATAGATCCAACGCGCATCGTTTTACTTCATCATGTAGTCCCAGCACACATCGCCTGCCCATCATAGCATACCTCATCGCACACTACCTAGCTTCATCGTGTAGCTCAGCGCACATCGCACAGCCTTGCACTCATCGCATACTTCCTTGCTTTATCGCGTAGCTCTAGCATGTATCGAGTATCCAGCGCCTTATACTCATCGTCTAGCTCTTATCGTGCAGCCTTGCAACTATGTGATCACTCCCTCGTGCAATGCCTTAATGCCCAGTGCCCATGCTCGCGCGCAACCGAGTGTTTCCTTGATCGTGCCTGGTCCATACTCGTTACACGATGGCCCTTCCTCACTGCACGATCATGCAATGCCTATTTCATCCCAACACATGAGCAGCCCACTCACACCAATGCTTGGCCAGCGCCTCATGCCATCACACAGCTACCTAGCGCTCACACTTTGCCTTGCTAAGCATCACATTCCAACGTATGATGAGTAGCTTAGCCGTGCTTCTTATCAATGCATGGGCCTTCATGAGTCTAACATGGGCTTAACTTTAATACACAGCTTGTCCTTTGCTTTAACACTTAGCTTCACAACCTCTACAAGCCTTGGTTGCCATACACACAATGCCTCATGCGTCAATGCTTCCCATTACCAACGCATGCCTACACTTGGCTTCCATACTTAGCCAATTTTTCACTTATTAAGGCCGACACATAGCCAACCAAGAGTCCTATTTCCACACTTTAGAATTTCTTCTTCCTTTTTCTTTAACCTTCTTCCTACAACATAAAATTAACTTATACCTTTCTATTTCCCTAATTACTTACCTAAGTAGGGAAATTAACTTATACCTTTTTATTTCCCTAAAACTCTTTAGACCAAATTAATCAATATTCATTAACTATCAAGTCACACCATTATAGCTCTAGTTGCACTCTCCTCGTTGTAGATATATTTGTGTCCACTTGATTTAACCATAATTAGTAAATCGACCCTTCATAGGTTGTTCATAATAACAGTTGGGTCAATATGTTGTTTTACCCCGATATTACCTCTTGCTCCTTAAGTTCCACTGATCTTCTAATGAATAATTGGTTTGTAATCCAATCACTAACCCAGATCCCTCTTGGGCCAAGAGATGGTGGGGCCCCTTCTTCAAGACTTGGATTCAGTACTTAAGAGAACAACCTTTCTTCTATCCCTAAATCAAGTAGGTGTGAATTCCTTATTGCACCCTATGTCTTCAGCTATCTAGTAAGTGTGAATTCCTTATTGAACCCTATGTCCTCAGCTATCTACATAGTTTACCCTGAAATGGGAGGCTTATTGAGCCAACCCTCACCTATGCAAATCTAAGGATAATCCCAAATAAACAGGAGTTCGTAATTAGCTCAGGATTAAAATCGAGTTACCTAGGGCATCTAAGCGAAATAGTCAGTCTTAAACAATAAACAGTATTATAAAGTAAGAGTGACTTATTTCTTGGTTCGATCTTATGCAAACTCATTGCATAGGACGCCCCCACTCCTTATGTCAATACATGAACGAATCAGGATCACTTCGTTTATAACACCTTTATAACAACTTGCAACAATTACAGAGTGGGTCACATTCGATAGTGTTACCAAAATAAGGCACTCAACCTTATTCTTATACTGTAAACTGTTTTGGCTATTTAGTCGAACTTGATCCACTTTTGTGTCTCCACATAAAGTTCAAGTATTCATATGATAGTCATGGATCTTAGTTTATTGGATTTAGACTTTTTGAGATAAGTGTGATTTATAGATTAAATAACAACTTTATTGAAGTAATGTCGAATAACATCTTTATTGATAATAGAAAACATTTAACTTTACAAACTGTGAGTTTTAAGACATACAACCCAACACCTTATTCATATACTATAAAGAATTTTGGCTATTTACTGAACTTGATCCACTCTTTTGTCTCTATATAAAGTTCATGTATTCAAATAATAGCCATGGATCTTTAGTTTATTGGATTTAGACTTTACAAGTGTAATTTACATATTCAATAACAGTTTTATTAAATAAACGTCAATAACATCTTTATTGATAATAGAATATGTTTAACATTACAAACTGTGAGTTTTAGAACATACAACCCAATAAACTCCCACTTTGACTAAAACTACAGTGGATTTTACAGATATATACAATGTTGAGTAATGAGAGAATAAATACAATAAACTAGGGCATCAGATACCCAGTAATTTTCCCACTTGCCCTAGTTCTAACTATTTCATAGTTCTCATCCCATTAGGTGACTCTCGAACACTTTAGTCGAGAGGGCCTTTGTAAATGGAGCAACCAAGTTGTCTTCAGAGGCAATCTGCATGACAATTGTGAACCCCGAATCTTAATTTCTCTACTTGAGTATGTTCCCAACTGAGATCAGTGTGGTGAGTAGGTTGATGTGGAAACTAGTGTGTAATGGTAGAGAAAAGGGTGGAAAATTAGAAGAAAGGAGGAAATTTGGAAGTTTGACTTTTGGGAAAAATACTTGGAAATTTGGCTAGGTATAGAATTTTGTGTTGGATGCTTTGGAAGGGACCACGTTGGAAGGGTTTTGTTGATGCGTTGGAAGGGTTGTTGGTGATGGCATGCGGCTGAAGGAAGAAAAATGGAGGTGACGCGTTGGAAGGAACAAGGATAGGCAAGGCATGCGTTGGAAGGAAGCCCAAGCGTCGAGCGGTCGAAGCCAAGCGCCTTTGCCCAATGCGTCGAGCAGCCAGCCAAGCGCCCCTGCCCATGCGCCGAGCGGCCATGCCAAGTGCACAGCCCATGCGTCGAAGCGCCCTGCCGAGCATCAATGCGTCGAGCACACCCATGCGGTCGAGCAAGCAAGCAATGGCCAGCGCCTATGCAACACGCCCATGCGTCGAGTGGTCAGTGCCTATGCAGCACGCCCATGCATTGAGTGGCCAGTGCCTATGCCAAGCGCCATGCGCCCATGCCAACGAGCCTTACGATAATACCTAGTGAGCCATGCATTGAGGATGAGTAGCCATCCTATGCATTGGTGATGGCTGGCTCTTGCGAGGGCTAAGTTGGATTGCGATGGCTAAGTTGGGTTGCTAGGCGTTGAGTAGTGGACTATGCGTTGAACATCCAAGAGTTGGACGTATATAAAGGATGAGATCACCTAAAAAACGTCATCAAACCATGTGTCTTCTTGAGAGGAAGCCTTAAGCCTTAAGCATTTGAGGTGGTTGCATCAAAGGACATGCAATTTGAAGCTTATGCATTGGCTACATAGGAGAAAGACACTTACATTGCGTTGATCAAAAAGTTGTGTTAGTGTGAGGAGGAAACACTTGGACATGCAGTCAAGTAGGAGGTGTCGAATTTGGAGAATGTTTGGACGCCTATAAATAGAACCAAGGACTTCATTTTTAGATCAAAATTCAAATTACATTGAAAAGAGTGGGAAATTTGAGCAAACCTTGCGTTGAGAGCAAAATCCATACGTTGATCATAGAGCTTCAAAGGGGACGCATTGGATAGTGAAGTCTGGAAAACAGCATCAACTTGGGACAAGGAGTTCTCCCAATTTACTCGTGTTTTTGGAGTGATTTCAAAGCCACCTGAAAGCTTTGAAAGTATAGTTGTCAGGGTAGGGCTGCCGGAGAAAAATCTTGAAGGGATCGGACTGAAAACTAAGAAGAATACAGAAGGGTCAGGCTGCCGGATAAGCTTGGGTCAGTCTTGGATATTTTGTGATTCCGAGCAAACCACTAGAATTTATGAGCTCAGAGTTTAGGGTAATCTTCTTGAGACATTTTAGAATATGTTTGTAGAAGGAAGCATCTCAAAATAAGGCCTATAACTATGAGTAATCTGAGCTGTAAGTTAAATTTGGATTCTAGGGGTGAAAAAGGGAGCCCGAGGTAGAAGGGGAACTACTAGAGTGAAAAGTTCCTTAGAGATCGAGGTGAGTGACTAAAACATTTGACTAAAATGTTTGATTTACAATGTTTTAAAGAAATCATGTTTTAAAAAATATTATTCTCATGCCAGCTAGTTTTACAAAGTGATTTCCAAGTAAACCATGAGTTATGTTTTAAACGCATGTATGTGTGGGAAGTTTGTTGAAAAGCTATTTGTATGTGTTAAATATACCCAGCATGCATTAGTATCTTTAAAGCTATGTTTTTATATGTGTTACACTTTACATGCTTTAAAGAGAAAGTCATTTATGACTAGTTTTATTAAAACGCGAAATCGAAGGACATTTGAGAAGGTATCCACCCAACTAGATACCGAAGGACGTTTGAGAAGGTATCTATTGGTACTGAAGGACGTTTGAGAAGGTACCAAACCAACCAGATACTGAAGGACATTTGAGAAGGTATCCTAGCAGCTCGATATTGAAGGATAATTGAGAAGGTATCTGAGCAAAGTACCTAAGGTATGACGGTACTTAGTATGGCCACGTGCACGTAGGTAGTTAGAGTCAGAGATTGAGCAAAAGGGTTCTCTCTTGGCTAGTAGTTGGTGTTGGGATTATTTTTACCCACAGTGGGGTTATTCTCAACTGAGAAACAGTTTTAATGTTTTATGATTAAAACAGCTTTATATACTTTATGCTTGGAAAATGTTTATACTGCAGTGCAAGGTACTGTAGAAGCTTATATTTCAGTTTAAACTCTTTATTGAGATTTTTGCATGAGAATCAGTTATCTTTCTTAAGTCACTCACTGGGCTAGTAAGCTCACCCCGTTTTTAAATGTTTTCCTTTCCCCCAGGTAACGGTCAAATCCTCAAGAGATAGCTCTACATCTACTCTGCCACTAAAGGATAAAGATATTGTAACCCGTCTATTAGGTGGTTACTGTAACTATTATACACATGTTACTGTTGTTCATATAGGGACTAGGGTTTTGGGCTTTGGGACTTATGAATCTAGTGTTGTAATGACTCTAAACATGTTATGTTTCTGAATTAATAATTTTTTGGCCTAAAGACATTCCGCTGTATATGAGTTCTATCTTGGTATCAGAGTTATTCTGTAAGAGTTATTAGGCAGTAAGTGTCAGCAAAAGGGTTATAACTGCTGCAGTCACACCCTTTCCTAGGCTAAGAGGGTGGTCTGGGTGGGTTGTGACACAATCATGTCTCCTCGGTGTACATACTCAACTTCTATGGTGGAATCAGCAATACAACTTTGCTTGATAATCCTCCATACTATAGCTCCTTTGTTCAGAGTGAATACTAACCCCGAAGTAGATTTCCCAGAATCTATATTGGTCTGAAAGTCAGAATCAATGTATCCATTAAGGATCAGATCCTTAGCACCATACACGAGCATATAGTCCATCGTTCTCTGAAGATACTTGAGGATGTTTTTAACAACAGTCCAATGATTATATCCAGGATTAGACTGATATCTGCTGACAATTTCAACTGCATAACATATGTTGGGACACAACATGGCATACATTAAACTCCCTACTGCTAATGCATATGCAATTCGTTTCATAACCTCAATCTCTTGAGGTGTCTTAGGACACTGTTCCTTAGACAGATCAATTCCATGCCTGAAAGGCAACATACCTTTCTTGGAATTTTGCATTTATATTGAGATACATCTTATCTATATAAGATGCCTAAGATAAGGTTATCGTTAGGTTTGCATAGGTGAGGGTTGGCTCAACAGCGCTGGCTCAATAAGCCTCCCATTTCAGGGGTAAGACTGGGTAGATAGCTAGGTACATAGGGTGCAAGATAGAATTCACTCCTACCCACTTTCAAGGATAATAGAGAGGTTATTCCCTTAAGTGCTGAGATCGGGTCTTGAACAAGGGGCCTCACCCTCTCATTGGCTCGAGAGGGACCGATTTAATTATCGAATCACAAATCAATTGTTCATTAGAGGATCAATGAGACTTAAGGAACAAGAGGTAATCTTAGGGGTAAAACAGCTTTTTAACCCAGCTATTATTGTGAACAATCTGTGAAGGGTTAACTTACTAAACATGGTTATATCGAGTAGACACAATATATCTACAGTGAGGAAAGTGCAACTACTGGGCTTTAATGGAGTGACCCGGTAGTTAACGAATGGGGGTTAATTCGGAGTAAAGAGTTTAGCCAATTAATCTCGGATTGTTAGAGCCCATGATCTATAGGTCCATTAGGTCCCCCTATTAGCTCACAAATGGATAAGCCTTAGAATAGCGTGATAAATTGATTTGAGACGTTCAAATTCAAATTAAGGCAATTAGTAATTATATGTGATATAATTACACATTTAATTTTGAATTAAACACAATTGGAGAATCGATTCATATTTAAATGTAATTTAAATATTAATTTCATGAATAGGTATTCTTGGTAGTGAAATTGGTGATTAATTAACTTAATATTTTATATTAAACTAATTGGAATTAATTAAATTGTTTAATTAATTATTAATTATTAATTTTATTAGAAAAATTAATTTTGGTAAAATTAATAAATTTTCAGCATTAATTATAAAATTAAAAAACTGAAAATGATATTTGATTTTGAAAATGGATTCAAAATTAATAAAAGATTGGGAAAAAAAAACCCATCAAAAGTGGAATTTTTCCACTTTCTAACCAAGCATCTTATTCACTTCTCACTACCAAAATTGGAGTTAAAGCTGGCAGAATTCGATGCAATTGGATTGCATGATATTCCAGGATATATCACAAGCTTCAGCTGAAAGATTCCCATGCAATTTTGCTGAATTGCTGAGTTTTGAAGGTTGAAGAAGTTATTATTCAACAAGTGAAAAACCAAAAAACCTCACCTCCAATTCCCTAAGTTCAAGCTTGTTTTGAGTCCCACAACTCAATCTAAGGCTCCTAGAGAATAGTAGGGAAGCTCTAGTGGTGGTTCACAGTAAGAATTGGAGAAGATTGCAGCTGAATATCATGTTTGAAGAGGATCTTCAAAGGTATGTTTTGAAACCCTCTTAATTCTCTATGAACATGCTTATTTTGATGTCAAACTTAAGGAATTAGAATGCTTAATGATCCTGTTTTCTTTCGCTGCATATTTCTATATTCCAACAGTTAGTGTCAGAGCATCATTTAAGTATTCAATTCAAGTTAATTTTGGCATGGTGGGTGTTTTGTATAAGTTGTATGAAAATGGTGAACTGATATGGTTTTTCTGAGTTTTGGCATTAATTTTTCTTCAATTATGTTGTAATTCTTGTAATTGACTCTTGATTGATGGGTCTTAATGTGTGATTAAGCGTCTATAATTCAATTAGATTCATTAGAGTTGCAATTAGGTTGTAATTGAAGAAAGAAGTGAAGAAGGTTGAGTAACAGGAACTGGTTTTTCAGCCACTAGTAAATACTCGATGGTACTCGATGGCATACTCGATGGTATTTTGGTAAAATACTTGATACACGATACCATACTTGATGGTACTCGATGGCATACTCGATGGTATTTTGTGAAATACTCGAAGCACGATGCTATACTCGATGGTACTCAATGGTATTTTGGTAAAATACTCGATGCACGATGCCATACTCGATGGTACTTGATGGTATTTTGGTAAATACTTGATGCACGATGCCATACTCGATGACTCAATGGCATTTGCTCAATGGCATACTCGATGCTCGATGGCATTTGCCCGATGGCATACTTGATGGCATTTGCTCGATGGCATACTCGATGCTCGATGTCATACTCGATGACTCAATGGCATTTTCTCGATGGCATACTCGATGCTTGATGGTATTCAATGGTTTTTGCCCGTTCAGCCCAATTTTGAGCATTGGAGGTCTAGTTTGAAAGGTTTGGGTTCGGTTCGGAGCGGTTCGAGTGATCTAGAGGTGTTTTGGAGCTGATTTTTGCTAAATTTTGTAATAATTAGGCCTTTGTTTTCTTGAAAATGCCAAAACTAAAACTATATTAGTATGTGTTTAATTATTCATGCATGTGATGTATGTTATAATTAAATAAATCTTATATGTGAATAAAGGATGGCATGTAGATTTAAAATCCCACCATAGGAAGCATGTTACATGCATGGAAAGTATGTTATAAAGTGTTATAATATATAGTATGCATGTTTAGGGTTTCAGATGTTTAATATAAGTGTTATATTATGAGATATTTGATGTACATTATGGATGCCTAGCATGTCTAAAGTTTTTTAATTTATTATAAAATTGGGTTAGACATTTAAAATCTATAACAAAGATAAGTGCTCATGTAGATTAACCACCTATTTTAATAGTTAAAATAGGTCGAGATCTTGTAAAATATGGTTACAAACACAACTGGTATATAATCCTGTCTAAGATTGGGGGTTTTTAAGTTGATGGTCTACGAAACACCTCCTACCTGGGGGATTATGGTCGAATAATTGAGCGTTGTTAACCAGTTTTATGAGCAATACGTGAGCAGTGTGAGGTTTTAAAACTGGTTTATCACCTAGATATCGTAAGCTAAATCTAAATACAAACGTTATACTTGGATAAACACCTAGACTTAGGTTTTTTAATTAGTCGAAACATTCCTAAGTAAAGATATACCTAAAAAAATGTTAGCACACTTCAGTAGGAGTTCAATAGCATATATCATATGTTATTAGAACTCAGTGGGAATATAATAACACTTCAGTGGAAGATTAGTAACATATGTGATATGTTATTTTTAGCTCTCATGTCCCTAAGAGTTCACAATCGATATTCATGTTTCACTTCAGGTCACCTTGGGAGTGACCTCCATTCGAAAAGTGTTTACATGAGTTGAGATCATGGTGAATATGGGAAGTTGTTCACAGTAAAATCAAAAGTGATGTTTTATTTTCATTCTCACGTCCTAAGAGGTTCACACCATGAGGTTCATGCAGGGTGACCTCCATTCGGAAAGTGTTTGCGTGAATCAATATCAAGGTGAATGAAGGGAAGTTGTTCAATGTAAAATAAAGTATACGATATATTGATTTCAACACTCAAGTCCCTAGAAAGTTCACACCGTGAGATTCATATGACACTTTGTGTCACCCCTGGGAGTGACCTCTAATAATGGGCAGAAATGCACGTTATCATAGTACTAAGTTCTTAAACAATGTTGGATTGTGTTGATGAAATATGTTAAATTGCGTCCATTAAGTATAAATTCTATAATATTGCGGTCGCACGCGTCCAACACATTAGAGCAGTTGATCTTTATAATTTTGTGCAGAATATGCGTTAACACAATGCAGAGATTGCGATCATAGGAATACATTGGTCGAGTGCAACTTCACCGCAAGACTTTGAGTTGATTGTGCTCGAAAACATTCGCCCAAGAAGAATCACCGCAACTTGGTCGGCGCAACATGGTGGGAGCCTAGGTGAATAATTAAGATCGATAGGACAGAAAGCTGACAGCAGTCGGATCCAAATTAAGTTGACAACTGGTAACGGTCACAAAGTACATTCAGCTTTATCGGTGACAATTATCCGAAGCATCAGTCAGGAATTAAAGTTGTCTTATCTGTAAAACAGCGAGAGAGAAGCCGCCTTTCACCATGGAAACTCTATAAACACCAAGTGCATTCTTCAGAGAAGGGGTTAAATAGTCAATTACTTCATCACGTTATAAGTTCACGCCTCTGTCCATAGTTTTCTTCCATTTTTAAGGCAGACGCGAGGAAGAAGGTGTGCCGATAGATCATTCCGGCAACCTTGGGAAAGCACCAGAAGCTCCAAGAAAGAGAGAGGGTCAATGGCTGTGGAAGCGGGAACATTTGTAGATCAGAATAGAGATTCAATATAAAAAGCCACGATCAGCAAGGAATTGCTACCAGGCTCTCTACCTTTATTTTCCATTATCATTTTGTACTCAACTCAGTTATAAGAATGGAATGTCTTTCTCTATATCTATCCACTCTCTGTTATTTAAGCATGAGTAGCTAAATTAGTTGAATGGGTTGAGAAGTAGTTAGCTAGCATAACGAGGGAATCTTCATCTTTGCAATTATCTTGTTAATGTATGCTTCATTCGTCTATTAGAGATACTCGGGAGGGTAGTCTAAAGACAGGATCTAGACTTGGGAAGGTCAGGTCAGAATCTAGGTTTGGAAGAACTAGATTAGAATGCATAAACAGGAGATAGGCGCTTAGGAATGAGCACTATTTGTTATTAACGCATTGCATGCATCTTAGCAATAAGGTATGATTGTATGCGATCACCTTGCTTTCATGCATTTTGCATCAACGCATAGGACAAGAGTAGAGACTCAGGGATAAGCTCTATGGTCATTCTGCATTCAACACATGCGTCCTAAACTTAGGAGCATTGCATTTACATTGGGAAATGACTTGTTGTGCATGGTTGTAACATGATCGCAAGTTTGACGCATTCCTGAGTAACGCTAGGTAAAGATCTTCTCAACCCATTCATCGCATACCCATTGCATCTATCAAGCAACTATCTTTCTCAAATCCGCCACCTTTATTTACTTCTTTTTCATCAATGCAACAACACACCCACACTTTATTTATTTACTTGGTTACCACAAAGCTTTCATAATAATTACCAACTATTTTCACAAATCCCTGTGTTCGACCCTGGAATTACCAGGAAATGCAGGGAAATTTACACTTGAATTCTGCTGAGGAAACTTGAGTGCACAATGCAATCCATCAATGCATATCATCCATATTTCCATTCATAAAAATAACGCATCAAGTTTTTGGCGCCGTTGTCGGAGACTTCGGCAAAATAATTGTTAACGGTAATTTTTGTGAATTCTTTGCAGAACTCTCAATCTCTAGCGAACTACGACCCGAAGATTGAGAGAACATTTCGAAGGAGACTAAGAGACCGCTAACAGCAACCACAATCCAAAAAAAAAAAAAGATGGCAGAGCAGCCTGGAGGTCGAGCACCAAATGATAATAATGTCATGGCAAATCTGATTCTATTGGCAAACGATCGCAATAGGCCCATTAGGGACTATGCATCACCAAACCTCTATGATTTCTCTCTGGGAATTACGAGGCCTTCCCTCGATGGAAGCAGATTGAAGATGAAATCGGTGATGTTGCAGATGATCCAGAATGCAGATCAATTCAGAGGAAGGCGTGGCGAGGATCTATACACCCACCTCCAAAGTTTTATTGAAATCTGCAATACTTTTGTGTTCCCGAACATCTCTGCTGAAGAAGTTCAACTAACGTTGTTCCCATTTTCTCTCTGTGATCAGGCTAGGAAATGGGCTTATTCGCTCGAATCAGGAGAGATTACTTCTTGGAGCAGGTAGTGGAAAAATTCATGAAAAAGTATTTTCCACCTACCGAGAACGCAAGACGAAGATAGCTTATTACTAATTTTGAACAAGATATGAACGAATCGCTCAGCGATGCTTGGGCGAGGTTTAAAAGGTTGGTCCGGGATTGTCCACATAATGGGCTACCAAACTGCCTTCAAATGGAAATTTTCTATCACGGTTTGAACACTGCTTCGCAGACCGCTGCCAATGCGGTAGTCGCTGGTGGTCTGCTTGACAAAACTTACGATGAGGTGAAGAATATTTTGGACCGCACCTCCAAAAACCATGAAAACTGGAGGGAGAGTGACCAAAGATTGAGACTCAAAGATTCCGATGCAAATAACGGTGCCATTGTTTCGTTACAAAACCAAATGACCACAATGATGAATTTGATTCAAGGAATGACGATCAGCAACCCAACTCCACAAAATGGGCAAATTAACGCAATAAGTCAAAACACCGTAAGGTGTGCGACTTACGGTGATGAGCATGCGATGGAAGATTGTCCGCAAAATCCACAGTCTGTATAATTTGTAAAGAATAATCCTTTTTCAAACACTTACAACCCCGGATGGAGAAACACCCCAATTTTGCTTGGAAGAATCAATAACAAAATTTTCAATCTATGGCGCAAAAAGAAGGGCCACAAGGATTTTTCCAACGCAACAACGGTCAATAGAGCAACCAAGCAAGTAGCTCACAAAAACCAACGCAATCTTCTTCTCTAGAGAACCTATTGAAGCAATATATAGAGAAAAATGAGACAGTGCTTCAAAGTCAGGCTAGTCCATCCACAACCTTGAATTGCAAATGGGCCAGATTGCAAATGAGCTAAAAAGCAGACCGCAAGAGGCATTGCCAAGTTCAATCGAGCTTCCACACAACCCAGAGGGATCAGGTAAGGAGCAATATTGTGATATTGCGCAGTGGAAAGACTGTGGAGGGAGAAAAGAAGGATCGGAGTAGAACAACTTCCATCGCAACTGAGCTCGAGATTTTGGTAATGCAAGAAGAAGAAAGAGAGAATGAAGCAGTGGAACCTGAGGTTGCGTCGACCTCAAAGTCAAATGAAACAGGAACCGTGAAAGTTCAGTTACCACCTTTCCCTCAGAGGTTAAGAAAGAAGAAAAACGAAGAGGTACAGTACCAACGCTTCTTATCTATGTTAAAACAACTACATGTTAACATCCCTTTCAGTGAAGCGATTGAGGAAATGCCTGCCTATGCCAAGTTTCTAAAGGACATGGTAACTAAGAAGAGAGGCGCTAGAAAATTTTCCACGGTGGCATTAACACAAAGTTCCAAATCTATTATTCTATCGAAGATGAGCGATCCTGGGAGCTTCACTATTCCTTGCTCCATAGGAGGACTCTATATTGGGCAAGCCCTGTGTGACTTGGGGGCCAGCATAAATTTAATGTCACTGTCAATCTTTCGACAATTAAATGTAGGTCAACTTATGCCCACATCAGTGACTCTCCAATTGGCAGACAGATCTCTGGTTCATCCAGAAGGTAAGATGAAGGATGTGCTGATCACAATTGATAAAGTTATTTTGCCAACGGACTTCATCATCCTAGATTATGAGGTCGACAAAGATGTGCCCATCATTTTGAGACGACCTTTCCTATCAACGGGTCGTGCTCAAATTGATGTGCACAAGGGAGAAATCAATTTGAGCATAAATGGACAGAAGCTCAAATTTAATATAATTCGTGCCATGAAATTCCCGTATGAGGAAGATCTACAAGATTCTGACGATGACCTAAATTTGATTGAAGAAGAAAAGTTTGATGAAGAGTGTGAAGAAAAGGATGCCAACGCATCCGTAGTTGCCTGCAATGCGATCGTAGCAAAAACAAACAAAGAAGAAGAAACGATCGCAATGCAAGAAGAAGAACCAAAAGAAGAAAGAAAAACAATGCAACCTTTCCTTGTGGAACCACTAACACTTGAACTGAAGACCCTACCAACACATTTGAAGTACGCATTTCTGGGGCAGAATGAGAAGGTGCTAGTGATAATTTCCTCTGCGCTCAACATGGATCAAGAGAATGCGTTGATGAGCATTCTCAAGAAACATGAGCGAGCAATTGGCTGGACGCTCGTTGACATCAGAGGAATTAGCCCCGTGTACTACATGCACCACATTCTTCTTTAGGCGACACAAAGCAACTATTGAAAATCAATGTAGACTTAACCTTGCGATGAAGGAGGTCGTCAAAAAGGAGATTATCAAGTGGCTGGATGTGGGCATTATCTATCCCATTGCAGATAGCACGTGGGTCAGCCCGTGCAATGTGTGCTGAAGAAGGGCGGAATGACGGTAGTCCCCAATGAGAACAATGAATTAATACTGCAAAGAACCATCACCGGATGGCGCATATGTATGGACTACCGCAAATTAAATGCAGCCACAAAGAAGGATCACTTCCCTCTGTCATTCATTGATCAAATGCTAGACAAACTAGCAGGGAATGATTTTTACTGCTTCTTGGATGGATATGTCGGGTACAATCAAATCATGATAGCTCCTGAAGACCAAGACAGAACCACATTCACTTGCCCATATGGGACATTTTCTTTTCACCGCATGTCGTTTGGCCTCTGCAATGCGTCGAGCACGTTTTAGAGGTTCATGATGGCGTCTTTTCAGACTTTCTCGAAGATTCAGTGGAAATATTTATGGATGACTTCTCCATTTACGAGAACACTTATGAAGTCTGCCTGGCCAATTTAGAGAAAATTCTGAAAAGATGTGAAGAGACGAACCTGGTGCGCAACTGGGGAAAAATGTCACTTCATGGTGAAAGAGGGTATAGTGTTGGGACACAAGGTCTCCCGAGAAGGGTTGGAGGTAGACAAAGTAAAGATCGACGCAATTGAAAAGCTTCCACCTCTAACCAGCGTGAAGGCTGTGCGAAGCTTCTTGGGGCATGCTGGATTCTATAGACGATTCGTTAAAGACTTGTCTAAGATTGCACGACCACTGAGTGCGTTGTTAGAGGCAGACAGAAAGTTTGAATTTGATAACAATTGCCTCAACGCATTCCGAGTTTTAAAAGATGCGCTGATTACTGTGCTCGTCTTGATTGCATCGGATTGAACACTGTCGTTCGAAATCATGTGCGAGTGCAAAAGAAGAAAACTATTTTGCACCCCATCGCATATGCGAGTAAAACTCTGAACCCTACTCAAATCAATTATACCACCACTGAAAAAGAACTCCTGGATGTGATTTTTGCATTGGAAAAATTTCGTGCATATCTATTGGGAACTAAGATACTCATTCACACTGATCACTCGGCAATCAAATATTTGATGACAAAGAAGGACGCAAAGCCGAGGTTGATCAGATGGGTTCTCTTTCTTCAAGAATTTGATATCGAGATAATTGATCAGAAGGGGATAGAGAATCAAGTTGCGGATCACTTGTCCAGACTAGAAAATCCTGAGGTTGACCACAATGAATCTGAAATGAGTGTCGTGTTTCCAGACGAGCAGCTATTCCACATAGAAGAATTGCCCTGGTATGCGGACATCGTTAACTATTTGGTTTGTGAACAATTCCCTGAAGATTATATATACCATCAACAGAAGAAGCTAAAGCATGAATGCAAGCATTATTATTGGGATGAGCCGAATCTGTATAAAAGAGGTGCAGACCAAATCATTCGATTATGCGTACCAAACGTTGCTCAATAACGCATATTGTCACAGTGCCACAATTCGCCATATGGAAGGCACTTTGGAGAACAACGTACTGCAGCCAAAGTTTTGCAAAGTGGATTCTTTTGGCCTTCATTATTTAAGGATACTGCTGACTACGCAATGAAATGTGATATGTGTCAACGCACCGATAACATTTCATGGAAGAACGCAATGCCAATGAACACTATCTTGGAGCTGGAATTATTTGACGTCTGGGGGATTGATTTCATAGGACCATTCCCTCCTTCGCATGGCAAGCATTATATCTTATTGGCTGTCGATTACGTATCTAAGTGGGTAGAGGCAATTGCATGCACCGCAAGTGATGCGGTGGTATTTCCACATGCAATTGAAATTGTTCGGACCCTTCATCATCAAGGCAACATTTCCACATGGTGCGGTGGAACTGATCACCGAGGATGGCAGTCGAACATTTAAAGTTAATGGGCAACGGATAAAGGCATATTGCAGAGGAGATTTCCAGCTAGACACAGTCTCCGGAAAGTTGAAAAACCTGAACTATCCTTACTCAACTCTTGAACAACTCTTCGTCATTTTACTATTATCAGTATTTCACTTATTTCTTAAAAAGAAAAAAAAACTTGTTTTATTTTAAAATCATTTGACCCTCTCTTTGTCTGTTTACAAGGATTAAGGCACAGGATTGCGAAGAAGCAAATGATCTCACTCCATCACCGCAATCCACAGAAGCAAAGATCAATGCAAGGATGGATGCATCAATACACAATGCGGGCGACAGCGCAAAATTTGGGGGTGTACTCTTCCTTATCTTTATTTCAAATTTTGCGCTATCACATTGCATTTCTCTTTTCAAAGTCTTATCACCGCATCCTCCTTAATTACCGCAATCATTTGACAAATAGATAAATTTAGTAGTTCACCGCATGTTGTTTCTTTTCCAAGTATGATTTCAATGATGATAAATATACTTTTATCTTTCGTATACACTAGAGTCAACTTAGTCTTAAAATAGTCACCTCATGAAATATTTCTAAAAGTTAGGGGTTTGCTAGCTTTCTTTCAAACTCTCTTTACAAGCATTCTATGACCATCACATGACCTATTTTAACTTCTTTTGGCAATGAGGACATTGCCGCATTTTAAATTTAGGGGTGAGGTATTTATTTTCGACCTTGCTATATTCTCTAAAAAAAAAATACATTTTTGAGAATAACAACTCCACTGCCAATGCAATAAGAAACCCTTGTTGATAAGAGTTAAGTTGTGAAAGGCACTTACTCGTAGTTGGATGTCCGCATGACACACGTGGGGGCAAGCCAAAATGAAAGTAAGCCACCAGGATCAACACATAAATCAATGACCGCAACTCCACTACCAAATTGGTATGAGTTTAGTCTGAGAAAGAGTGCATTGCTCGTAATTGGATGTCCGCATACACACGTGGAGGCAAGCCAAAACGAAGGCAAGGCACTCGGATCAGTGCAAGGTCAGAAAAAAATAGCAATGAAGAAAATTTTTGTGCAAGGATAAAATCATTTGACACCCCGGAAGAAAATTTTCTTTTAAAATAAATCATGCGATGTTCCAGAATTTAGTAAAGTCCTTTTGAAAGTTAAGCTTGCATCCCTAAGTCTTAGAAATATTTTAAGAAGAGACTTGAATAAGACTTAAGAAAATTCTAGTATATAGGATTTGAATGAAGTATCCTTGAGAAATCTAGGGAAGAAAACTTTGTGGTTAACTTGCTAAAGGAATCTTTAGCTTATGCTTGAGGACAAGCATTGTTTAAATTTGGGGGTGTGATAACGGGCAGAAATGCACGTTATCATAGTACTAAGTTCTTAAACAATGTTGGATTGCGTTGATGAAATATGTTAAATTGCGTCTATTAAGCATAAATTCTATATATTGCGATCGCACGCGTCCAACGCATTAGAGCAGTTGATCTTTATATTTTTGTGTAGAATATGTGTTAACACAATGCAGAGATTGCGATCATAGGAATACATTGGTCGAGCGCAACTTCACCGCAAGACTTTGCGTTGATCGTGCTCGCAAACATTCGCCCAAGAAGAATCACTGCAACTTGGTTGGCGCAACATGGTGGGCGCATCTAGGTGAAAGGATAATTAAGATCGATGGGATAGAAAGCTTACGGTAGTCAGATCCAAATTAAGTTGACAGCCGATAACAGTCACAAAGTACATTCAGCTTTATCGGTGACAATTATCCAACGCATCAGTCAGGAATTAAAGTTGTACCATTGATAACTTGTAGAAATACAAGTTATTTATACTATTTTATTTAGATATTGCGGCTAAAAGAAAGAAAAGTTGTGTCAAAAGTATAAAAATTGACTAAGAAATGCGAGAATTATAAATTATCGTCAATACCCCACTGACACCATTGTGATGGTAGAAATGAATGTTTCAGTTCTGTTTTGCAGGAAATCAAGTCACCGCATGCGTTCATGGCTCAAAGATAAAATGAACAACGCATCTACGTCGCATTGTGCCCATCAATTTCAACCGCATGCGATAAACAACACTACATGCTGGCAAATGATCGAAGATGTAAAGAGCAACGCAATTGCGGAGGATTCAGACGCGTGTACAGCTGTCAGTTATGCATTTCTGACGGGATTGATTGTGCAACAAAAGGAATATTCACTCCACCATTTTAGGAACTGCCTTAACAATAAAGTGGGGACCACAATGCAAAGAGTCAAAGCTTCGCCTATAAATAGCCGCTGCAATTCCATTGAAAAATATACTTGATACGGTAGACTTGAATACTGATCTGAGAGAGAGACTGGTTGAGCGATTCATCAGAGTCTATCCGGGAAGAATCAAGAGACAAGGTCGAGAGGTGAGTCTCCGGGCAAAGAATCCTTTAAATTCCCCCCATTGAAGCTCTGTACGAAGGTCACTTCTACCAGACGAGCAAGCCTGAAAGGGAAGCTCTTCTCTCCATCCATTCCACACGCCGGCAAGCATAACCTCCATCCAGATCTGTGTCAAGACGTTGACACTCTTCTGTATTCATTTCTATCTCTTTTTCATCACTTGTACTCATCTTCTTTACTCTATCATTCACACCATGTATCAAACGCTTAATCTTAGTATTAATTGTTATGATCATTGCCATTATCATCTCTCTGTCTATTTCTGTTCATCCATGATTTACTTTCTCCATGATGTCTTCTTAATTCCTTGGGTAATTAATAAGAATTAAGCAAGTAAATTAATCTATGTTAAGGAAATAATTATGTTTAGCTAAAGCATGCTAGACGGCATCTTTACTTGTGAGAGCAAAAGTGAAGATGCCATTCCGCCTATCGAGAGAGGGTTGGAAGAATGTGTTAACTAAAACGAGAAGTACTTCCAGAGATGGAAGCAACCTTGTGTTCATCATGTTCATCCCTGTTTCACCATAGAGATGTGGGAGTGCGGCCGATCACCGAGAGGTGTATGCCAAGGGAAAGTGGAACCTTAGTTACAGCTTTAACGCAATTAATAAACTTGCGATGTTTTTACTAATTATTCTTTCTATTTCTGATTCATACATAAAGACTTGCCATCACATACCACGATCCTTTGTATAACTTCACAATCAGTCTCGAACTCAGTATCATGTATCATGTATCTTGTATCTTGTATCATGTTAGCTTAGGATTTACCTTTTAACGCACTTTTACTTTTATCGCACTTTTATTTTATCAATGCAATTTATGTTTATCGCAATTTAAAATCATGTACAAACCAAATCTTTTATTAATTGTAAAACCGGTCGCATATATCACAAAAGTAACACATTAACAAAAACAATCTCTGTGTTCGACCTCGGATTATTCTGAGAAACTTACGTTGGAATTATACTTGGTTTCAGCACAAGGAAACTTGTGACACGCATTACTCTATCGTATACTACAAGCATATCATTAACAACGCATATTTAGAAGTAGTGTGCCTAAGTGATAACACAGCATGACACTCCATTTCTATTGTTATATCAGCAAGTTTATGGCAACATGAGCTTGTAGCACATTATCTATCATCACAGTGCATGCATAATAAGGAACTAAAATTACCATGTCAAGTTTATGGTGTCGTTGCTGGGGACATGGACTTGTTCATTCATTCACATTCATATTTGTCCACATGCTGCAAGATAAGATATAAAATTAAGTCATCACCCATCTGTACAACTGGGAGAGAGAAACCACCTTTCACCATGGAAACTCTATAAATACCAAGTGCATTCTTCAGAGAAGGGGTTAAGTAGTCGATTATTTCATCACGTTACAAGTTCACACCTTTGTCCATAGTTTTCTTCCATTTTTAAGGCGGACGCGATGAAGAAGGTGTGTCGATAGATCGTTCCGACAAGCTTGGGAAAGCACCGGAAGCTCCAAGAAAGAGAGAGGGCCGACGCCTGCAGAAGCGGGAACATTTGTAGATCAGAATAAAGATTCAGTGTAAAAAGCCTCGGTCAACAAGGAATTGCTACCAGGCTCTCTACCTTTATTTTCCATTATCATTTTGTACTCAACTCAGTTATAAGAATGGAATGTCTTTCTCTATATCTGTTAACTCTCTGTTATTTAAGCATGAGTAGCTAAATTAGTTGAATGGGTTGAGAAGTAGTTAGCTAGCATAACGAGGGAATCTTCATCTTTGCGATTATCTTGTTTATGTATGCTTCATTCGTCTATTAGAGATACTCGGAAGGGTAGTCTAAAGAAAGGATCTACACTTAGGAAGATCAGGTCAAAATCTAGGTTTTGAAGAACTAGATTAGAATGCATAAATGGGAGATAGGCGCTTAGGAATAAGCACTATTTGTTATTAACGCATCGTATGCATCTTAGCAATAAGGTATGATTGTATGCGGTCACCTTGCTTTCATGCATTTTGCATTAACGCATAGGACAAGAGTAGAGACTCAAGGATAAGCTCTATGGACATTCTGCATTTAACACATGTGTCCTAAACTTAGGAGCATTGCATTTACATTGGGAAATGACTTGCTATGCATGGTTGTAACATGATCGCAAGGTTTGACGCATTCCCGAGTAACGCTAGGTAAAGATCTTCTCAATCCGTTCATCGCATACCCATAGCATCTATCAACGCAACTATCTTTCTCAAATTTGCCACCTTTATTTACTTCTTTTTCATCAACGCAACAACACACCCACACTTTATTTATTTACTTGGTTACCACAAAGCTTTCATAAACATTACCAACGCAACTATTTTCACAAGTCCCTGTGTTCGACTCTGGACTTACCAGGAAACTCAGGGGAATTTACACTTGAATTCCACTGAGGAAACTTGAGTGCACAATGCAATCCATCAATGCATATCATCCATATTTCCATTCATAAAAATAATGCATCAACCTCCATTCGGAAAGTGTTTGATGGTTCAAGATCAAGGTGAATAGGGGAAATAGTTCATAGTACGTAGGTGAAGGATATGTGTCAACGTATCCTGTGGTCTCTTTCGTTGGTTTGGACCGTGAGATTCCTATGTTACGTCTATTTGTCGTCTTTAAATCGGCCTTGCTAGTCATTTAATGACGGCTATCCCCTTGGAGGATTGTAACATGGGATTCGAAACAATTCAAACTCCAGAAATTGATAGGATTTCTTAGGTCATTTTCCAACCTTGACTTTCCAATTCGGTAGCATCATTGGGGCCGATCTCTAAAGTCTAAAAATGGAGGGTTACATTTACATAATTACTAAAGTGTTAGTAAGTTCTGATAAAAAACGGTAGCTAAATGACTATTAGAATATGAGTTATTCTGGAGATAGTATTTAGTCAAGAATATCTTGCTTTAGTGAATGAGTATTTGACTGCCCCTTGATAGCACTTATTCTGACTCATTATAGTATCGTTGCAAAAATAATGAAATTTTGGGTACATTATTACTTTGCTAAAACATGATTGGGTTTAAAAGCAATTCACTAATAAAGAAATTTGCTTATATTCTTAGAATGACTAGTTCATTGGTACAATTGTTAGCTTCGGATAAATTAACTAGGGATAATTATGCTACATGGAAATTAAATTTCAACACAATACTGGTGATAGAAGATTTAAGGTTCTTTTTGACAGATGAGTGTCCTCCCATCCCTAGCTCAAATGTAAACTGAACTGTTCAGGAAGCATACGACAAATGGACGAAGGCAAATGAGAAAGCCCGTGCCTATATTCTTGCCAGTATATCTGATATCTTGGCTAAAAAACATAAAAACATATATACTGCCAAAGAGATTATGGAATCTCTACATGGAATGTTTGGACAACCGTCCTTCTTCTTGAGGCATGATGCTATCAAATATATTTACAACTACTGAATGAAAGAAGAGGCCTCTATTAGAGAACATGTCCTGGACATGATAATCCATTTCAATGTGGCAGAGGTAAACAGAGCTGTCGTAGATGAGAGAAGTCAAGTCGGTTTTATTCTAGAGTCTCTTCTAAAAAGCTTCTTGCAATTTTGCACCAACGCGTTAATGAACAAGATAGAATATAACTTGACTACACTTCTCAATGAGCTACAGGCTTTTCAGTCCATTTTGAGAACAAAAGGACAAGAAGCGGAGGTAAATGTTGTCGCTGCTGAGAAAAAAGGATCGTCCTCTAAAAAACAGGTCTTGTTGCTTCTTCTTCTAAGAATAAGAGTATTCCTAAAAAGAAGAACAAGGGGAAAGGGAAAAATAAAACTTCTACTGGTCGCAAAGGCAAGGCCAAAGCTGCAAACAAAGGAAAATGTTTCTACTATAGTGAAGACGGACACTGGAAGAGAAACTGCCCACAATACCTTGTAGAGAAAAAAGCGGAGAAAGTAAAACAAGGAAACTAGTTCCTGAGGATTGCTTGCAATGAGATAATGCTCCAAGTTGTGAACATAGGAGAATATCTCAGAAAGACCAGCGGGAGATTTTGGAGTTGCTGACAAAAGATGAATATGGTTACTTTTATTAATGTAATAAAAGTTGTTTTATCTTTTGTAAAAGACATGTTGTATACAATCTTTTGTTATAAATGAAATGTTCATTAGCAAAAGTTACATTTTATATTTGTTCTACTATAAAGCAGCTTCTGATAAAATCGACCAAAGTTCAAGGCCATTTCAAATATTTAGATATTTAAAACGACTGAAACGTAAAAGATGTATTCCGGTACTTATCTTTGGTAATTAAGATGATTGTCAAATCATGTCTTAATGAGATTAAGAAGGTTAAAAGTGGTCATCTAAATAAGTTAAAAGAAAAATATTTTACCTCTGTGTATCTTATCTTGAAGATAAGATGATCAAAAGAACCAAAGAACCCTTAAAAGCTTATACATTCAGATCTTTATGGTTGGTGAATGTTAAAGCATAAGAAAGGATATGAATATTTTAGTAGTTATACTAAAGTACATTTGTATTTACCTAAGTTGTAAGTTTAGAACACTTGAAAGGTTCAAGGTGTATAAAAACTATTAAGTCAAATAAGCAAAACACTTCGATTAGATCGAAGTAGAGTGTACAGAAAATCAGAGATTTCCAGGGCTATTTTGATAGAACGTGAAATCTAGTGACAATTCTCTACATCTAGTTGCCTTAATCATTTTGAACGTCATTCCATTTTAAAGTGTTTCGGAAACTCCATATAAGATACGAAGAGTTCATAAAAGTTGTTTATGATATGTAAAAAATCTGAAATGGAAGGCATATATGTTAACGTCGAAACCTTAAATATTGGAATATCGTTCAGATGACATGCCTATTTGTAGGTAGCCCAAAAGTAGTATACTTTTCATGTAAAAGAAAATCAAGTGTTTGTGTTGACAAATGCTAAATTTTTCCTAGAAAAGTATACAAGATCACCATGTATTATTTAGTTTCCATAAAAGCAAAGTGTATATCAATAAAGAGTTATTGATTAAAGCTGATACTATAACAAAAGTTGTTTGGACAAGTCAGATGCATCTTACACAAAGAGTTGAAGCTACCTCGATGTAGTGGAAGGAATTTATGACAGCCTAGCCATAATTTGGGTTTAGTGGAAACTCAAGTCATCCAGTCTTGGTGGCAGGATCGAGAAACAAGAAGTTGCGGAAATAAGATGCATTCTCTATATTGTTTTGACTCGAAGTCCACTGTATACTAATATATTTACAAAGATCCTCTCGACTAAAGTATTTGAGCATTACTTAGTGAGACTAGGACTACGGGTTATATAACCTAGGGCAAGTGGGAGGAAAACCCATGGGTATGTGATACATAAGGATGGGTGTGTGATACCTAAAGGCAAACCATGGGTATGTGATGCACTAGTTTATTGTATTTCTCTATAAAACTCAAAAACTCAAATGTATTTATATATATGTTACCACTGGAGTTTTAGTCCAAGCGGGATTTTGTTGGGTTTTATGTCCCAAAACTCATGGTTTGTATACAATAAAATCATTCTATAAATCAATAAAGTTGTTATTGAAGTTTGATTCAATAAAATTATATTGAATATATGAATTGTTTATTTCCTTTTAGAAATAAATCCAATAAACTAAAAGATTCATGACTATTACATGAGTACTTGAACTTTATGTGGAGACATAAAAGTGGATCAGGTTTGAGTAAATAGTCTAAATGATCTATAGTATATGAATAAGGTTGGGTGTCTTATTCTAGTAACACTATCGGATGCGGCCCACTCTATAGTTGTTACAAGAAGTTGTAAAGTGCTACAAACGAAGTGATCTTGATTCATTCATATGGTGACATGAGGAGTGAGGGTGTCCTATGCAATGAGGTTGCATAAGATCGGACCAAGAAATAAGTCACTCTTACTTAACGTTATTTACTGTTTAAGACCGACTATTTCAAAACGATGACCTAGGTAACTTAAACCTTAATCCTGAGCTAATTATGAACCCCTGTTTATTTGGGATTATCCTTAGATTTGTATAGGTGAGGGTTGGCTCAACAACGCCAGCTCAATAAGCCTCCCATTTTAGGGGTAAGACCGAGTAGATAGCTGGGGACATAAAGTGCAAGATGGAATTCACTTCTACCCGCTTTCAGGGATAGTAGAGAGGTTGTTCCCTTAAGTGCTGACTTCAAGTCTTGAACAAGGAGCCACACCCTCTCATTGGCTCAAGAGGGACTCGATTTAGTGATTGGATCACAAACCAATTATTCATTAGAGGATCAGTGGGACTTAAGGAACAAGAGGTAATCTCGGGGGTAAAACAGTTTTTTGACCCAGCCGTTATTATGAACAACCTGTAAAGAGTTAACTTACTAATCATGGTTATAGCGAGTGGACACAATATATCTACAATAAGGGGAGTGCAACTACTGGGCTTTAATGAAGTGACCTGGTAGTTAACGAATAGGGGTTAATTCGGTGTAAAGAGTTTATCCAATTAATCTCGGATCATTGGAGCTCATGATCTGTAAGTCCATTAGGTCCCCCTACTAGCTCACAAATGGATAAATCTTAGAATAGCATGATAAGTTGATTTGAAACATTCAAATTCGAATTAAGGGAATTAGTACTTATATGTGATATAATTGCACGTTTAATTTTGAATTAAAAACAATTGGAGAATTTATTAATATTTAAATTATAAATATTAATTTCATGAATAGGTATTCTTGTTAGTGGAATTGGTGATCAATTAATTTAATATTTGATATTAAATTAATTGAAATTAATTATTAATTATTAATTTTATTAAAAAATTATTTTTGAATTAATTTTTATAAAATTAATAAATTTTTAGTTTTATAAAATTAAAAAACTGAAAATGATATTTTATTTTGAAAATGGATTCAAAATTAATAAAAAAAAAATGGAAAAATTGAAAAATGGAAAAACCCACCAAAAGTGGGATTTTTCCACTTTCTAACCAAGCACTTTATTCACTTCTCACTACCAAAATTGGAGTTGAAGCTGGCAGAATTTGATGCAATTGGATTGCATGATATTCCAAGATATATCACATAAGCTTCAGTTGAAAGACTCCCATACAATTTTGCTGAATTGTTGAGTTTTGAAGGTTGAAGAAGTTGTTCTTCAACAAGCTAAAAAACCAGAAAACCTCACCTCCAATTCCCTAAGTTCAAGCTTGTTTTGAGTCCCACAACTGAATCTAAGGCTCGTAGAGAATAGTAGGGAAGCTTAAATGGTGGTCCATAGTAAGAATTAGTGAAGATTGCAGCTGAATATCGTGTTTGAAGAGGATCTTCAAATGTATGTGTTGAAACCCTCTTAATTCTCTATGAACATGTTGATTTTGATGTCAAAATTAAGGAATTAGAATGCTTAATGATCATGTTTTCTTCCACTGCATGTTTCTGTATTTCAACAAATAAAACATTAAAAAATGTGAGTTTAAAGCTCAGTGAGTGATATAATTTATAAGAAAATAAGTTTTATTTGAAAATTCATTTTTGGAAAACAAATTCCACAATCAAGCATCATAGCACATAAACATATAATCTTCCCAGCCTAGTAACTAGCTCCTCCTAGCATGATCACGTGTTTTGCAAGTTATTCCATTTATTTCCAATATGCAAGTTGAGGAAACAATTCATAAGTTCGAGGAAACAATTCCAGTACTCACATAGCTTGCCGAATGTGCACATGTCAACAATATCCCGTTAGTCATGCTTGAGACATGCTAACAATTTTTTTAGTGTACAATCTAACAATTTCCCACCAATGGTAACAATTTTCCACGCAAACAATGAGAGTTAAAGAACTCATTAAAGTTGTTTAAGTCGTACTCAGTTCCCCTATCACTACAAAGTCTTTTAACCTTTATATTAAACTGATTTTCTGCTTCAATTATAAACAATTTGAAGACATCAAATGCATGACTTTTGTTTTTAGGCAAATATACAAAAGTAAGATCAAAGCAATCATCAATAAAGGTTATAAAATATCTTTTACTATTCCTAGTCAAGATGCCATCAAATTCACATAAATCAGAATGAATTAAATCTAGGGCTCAAAAATCCTAAGTACAGATTTATGCGGAGTTTTAGTAATCTTAGTCTAACTACTCACATTTATCAAATTCATTCATGGATAACTTAGGTATCATTTCCAGCCTAATCATATTATTAATTAATTACTTATTAACATGACAAATTCTAGCATGCCAAACATTCATAGAACACAGCATATACACAGAAGATTTCATTTTATTAATGTCTAAATTTAATTTGAAAATTCCCTCGGTTGCATACCCCTTCCCTATGAATACATTATTTTTGGTAAGGGTATATAAATCTACCCCTATGGTTTGAGTAAATCTGGCCTCGTTGAGGAGATAGTCCGAGACCAAGTTCTTTCTTATCTCTGGAGTGTGTAGGACATTCTTCAACATGAGGGTCTTCCTGGAGGTAAATTTCAACTCCACCTCATCTTTCCAACAACTTTCATAGAGTGGTGATTCCCCAATAGAATATTCTTATCCTTAGTTTCAATATAAGTTTTAAAGAGACTAAGGTCGTGAAAAAATGGTGCATGGCACCAGTGTCTATCCACCACCACTCAGAACCACCAATCACATTTACTTCGTGATCATGGCAATTAATGGTTCCTCTATCAGGTTCGCCTAACCAGCAGGACGAAACCTGTTCATACAATTCCTAGCCATGTGTCCAAATTTATTACAGTTAAAGCAAAGGAACTGTACCGTTTCTTCCCAAGGGGATTTTTGCTTCTTCTATTGGTTCTAGTTGTTGGAACCACGGTTCTGACCTTTCCTTTTTGTCCCCTTGGACTTTTTGTCAGACTTTGGCAGAGGCGGATCTCCTAGGTACGATGTTCACCTTTTCTCTCTGGTCCTGCTTCTGGGCTTCCTCCTCAATCCTTAGTCGGGTGATAAGACTCTTCAAGAAAAGTTCCTCGGTTTTATGCCTCAATACGTTCTTAAAATCTTTCCACAAAGGGGGCAGTTTATCAATAATAACAACAACTTGGAATTGTTCGTCTAGAAGCATACCTTCCGTTATTATTTCATGGGCTATCTTCTGCAGTTCATATGACTGGACTTCCACAGATTTGTCATCCGTCATCTGGAACTTGAGGTAATAGCTGACAACATATTTTTTCAACCCGACCTCCTCGATGTCATATTTCTTTTGCAAGGCATCTCAGACTTCCTTTGCTATCTTCATTGTGTTGTAGTAGTCATAAAGATCATCAGTCAAACCATTTAATACAAAATTTTTATATAAAAAATCTTTCTCTTCCCAATCAACGGCTTCTTTTATTTATTGTTCAATTGGATCTTCTATCAGGACGGTTGGCTTATCTGTGGTACAAGCGTTGGCAACTTTCTTGACAATAAGGAAAAACAACATATTCTGCTTCCACCGTTTGAAGTTTGCTCCTTCGAATCGAAACGGACGATTGAGGTCAGATGTCATAATGTCGTTGTTGCTTATGAGGGCCACTACAAAATTGGTAGACAAAACGTCTTAAGAATGTTGCAATCGGCTACCCTCCGATAGTGAAACTCGACAGCAGCAAACAATCAGGAACCAACGGTCGTCAGAAATGTGTAACATACAAAACAAAAACTCGTTATATGTTGAGTCATGGATCTCACTCTCTTTAAGATGTTTCGTGGCTCTACCCAGGTGTGGAAACAGTTCAACAAGTTTGTCATATCTTCTCTAGGATAAAACGGCCCAAAAAAAGGTCTCGATCGGAAATGCACCGTCATCGACCAGAAACTCACACCGTTCAGACTGATTTGCTCGAAAAACGATCAGAAAACAAGGAAAAGAGAGTTGAGAGAGTAAAAGGTATTCTATTTAGAGCCACTAAACGTGCGTGCTGAAAACTTGACTGCACTCATCATGGCACGTGGAGCGTTGAAAAAATAATAATAATAATAATATTAAATTAAAAAAATTATTAATAATAAATTTTTTTCAAAAAATAATCACTCACCTTGCCATGTCCATTCGAGCAGACGGCATGTATCGCATTTCTACTGTACCCACATTGGTTTAGGTAGATTCTCAAAAGTCATTTTTCTTTTTAAAACTCAATTTTTAGCAACAATGAACCAAAACCAACTCTGAACACTCCAAAAATATAAATTAATATTCTCTAAGATAGGGGAAGAATTGGTAAGCCGTACCCATAAAATTCATAACAAGAATCTCCTCCAAAATAAACGAGGTTCAACCTTCAACACATCACACAGCTCGAAAATGGCGGGTGCTGGTGGCGGAAAGGTCTCCTTCAAAGTCACTCTCACCTCAGACCCCAAGCTCCCTTTCAAAGTGTTCGTAATCTTAAACCCTTGATTATTTTTCGCTCCTAGGGTTTTCCCTTTTCCGTCCCCAGCTCTACTAAGATCCAATCTCATCGTCTTCCAATTTCTTTTGGCTCTCAGGTTTAGTGTTCCAGAGGCCGCGCCCTTCACCGCTGTCCTCAAATTTGCCGCTGAAGAATTTAAGGTGCCCCCGCAAACCAGCGCCATCATCACCAATGGTAACTGATTGCCTCCGTTTTGATCGATTGTGATTGGAATCTGCATGCGCGAAATTTCGTTTGTAATTAACAATTTCGGATACGTGTGGTCTTATAAATGAGATTTGGTGGTGAGATCCTTAAGAGATGGTAGGCGTGCTTTCAATCGCACGATGCGTGATTTTTTTTTTTTTTTTTTTGAGAAACGAGTATTAGTAAGTGGATGTGTGGATATTAGGTCAGTGTTATTTTTGGAGCGCAATTCTTTTTTCTTTGATCAAGAAAGTAACTAAACGTTAAAATGCGAAGCCTTCTCTGTCAACTTTCAATTGCTTGTGATTGTCCTTTCTTTTTAATGATAAGTTGGGTTGTTTCCGATCGGAAAATGAAAACTGTTCTTGAACCTGCCCATGATGGAGGTTGTCCACCATCATCTTTTGTATTCAAGATATATAAATGTAGCCGATTTGGATTTGATGGGTCTGCAGATTCGTGTATCAAGAAGACTGTCGACAGTAGTTTAATATGATAAGAATTGGATGTCATCATAAAAACTACTACGTGTTTGGAGATGATTGTTGTTATTATGCTATAGGTAATCCTTGATGTTAGTTGAACTTGCCTACATCGTCCCTCTTTGATCCCTCTTGAGATGTGCTTGTGATTTTCTTTTTTGGTTTTTATGTCACAGAGAGTCCTCTTCATGCTAGTTTCCATTGTACGATTACTAATATGGAAGCAAAAATTCCTAGGATTTTCTTCCCAGATGAAGAAAACCGACCCCTCTGAACTGAGATAATTTGCAACTGCTCGTATGAGCTAATTATGTGCAGCTTTTTCATGATTTCACTGATATCTTATGATAGAAGGGTCAGAGATTGGGCTTTGGAATTCGTAAACTATGAGATATGGACAGTGGTCGTGTTTCTGTTGATGCTAGTCATTTTAATATTTGATAGAAATGACATTGTTAGATGAGAGATGCTTTGTGGATCCTCATATGCCATGATTTGTCCTCAGATTCAAATTGCACATGTGCTTTTAGATGCGCCGAAATTATGTTCCATTCTAGTCATTTAGCCCTTCATTTATGTGTCTGTCTAACACTGATCAATGATGTGCAGATGGCGTTGGAATAAATCCTCAACAAAGTGCTGGTAAGCTGATCAATGGCCTTATTCTTAAGCCCTACAATTTATTGTGTCCTTGCTTCTATTATGGCCATTTTTCGTGTTATTTAAGTATCCCAACTATAGAAGCATATGCTGAACTGCATAATGTGGTGAAAAAACTCGAGTTCTGTGTCGATATAAGGATGGAGGGTATTCTATAACTGGTGACAGCAGTTGGTATTTGTCTGTGATAGTATGAACCAAACCCACGACCGTTTCACTAACTATTGACATTGTTTTCTACTTTAACCCCCATCTGAAATGTCAAGTTCCCTTTGAAAATCAAAATCTGATTTCTTCCTTCCTCAGCATAAGATACATTTTGTGTATTTTAGTTTAAAATTTTAACCTCTTCATTGATATTGCTATTTATATATACATATTCCTACGGCTAAACAACCTACAACTTTTGTATGAAATTCATTTCATAATTCAGTGAAGCTTGAGGCCATGTAATTCCATTTGCAGTTGAGATTTATGGCTGGATGTGTTTTTTGTAGGCAATGTCTTCCTCAAACATGGCTCTGAACTACGCCTGATTCCTCGTGATAGGGTTGGAGCTGCCTGATCTCTCTGCAAATGTAAACTACAATCTCTGTCTACTCGCCTTAGTTAATTGGCTTAATTTGCAATCCTCAAGCTGGGAGAATTTCATACTTGTTTATCACATTATTGTAACTGATTACAACCGATGTCCTGCTTAATTAAATAAATGAGCCTCCTTATTTCGGGACACTCTTTTTAATCATTTTAAACATGGACAAAGTTACATAGTTGGAGACCAAAGTTTGGTTTCAAAACCTGGTAAGGATATCATTTTTAACTAATTTAGTTTTTCATTTGGTCAATAAGTAAGTTTGAGAGTGGTACATTTTTACCGTTGAATATCTAGTATACTTTTCATTTAGTTCCCAAGATTTGCACTAATGCCATTTGTCTATTAACTAATTAATTAATTTTTAAAAAATTAAATTAACTATAATGAAATTATTAATTATTTTAGTTTTTAGGGAAAGTTACCCATTTTAGTCATAAGTTTTGAGGAACATGTGTGTTTGGTCCTTTTTATAAGAATAAGTTATTTTAAAAATGTTCATTTTAGTCATAAGTTTTGAGGAACATGTGTGTTTGGTCCTTTTTATAAGAATAAGTTATTTTAAAAATGTTCATTTTAGTCTCTAGGTTTATAAGAATACACCCATTTCGTTCATATCCTTTGAATTTTAAATGTCCTTTGAGTTTTTAAAAATTAGTATAAAAGGTCCTTTAAATAACTTTATACTATTATTTTAAATAATTATATGACATTTTAAACTTATTTTTAAAAATTTAATGACTAAAAATATACATTTTGCAAACTCAAGTCAAAATAGACCTATTTTTATAAACTTTGAGACTAAAAAGATATATTTTTAAAATTTACCCGAAACAAACATATTCTTTAAAAATTGGAGATTAAAAAGTAACTTTTTCTATTTTTAATTAATTTTTCCTTACTAGTATAATTAATTTTTCTTTTAAAAAAAATAGTAATAACTTTTACATCCTCTTTGTATTATGAGACTCTGAACACAAATTTTATATTCTCAACGATGCATTTTGAAAAAAAAAATGTCAATTGTGAATTGAGCCTTGTTATATAGTATCTCTACCGTAAAATTGGTGAACGTATTGTATATCTATATAGCGCTCCCATACGCTCAATATACAATTAAAACACCTAAAAACTGAAATCAGCATTTTAAATATAAATTTTATTTTGAAACATTTTTAATAAACTAAACACAGCTAATTATTTAGTCTCGGATACAAATAGTGAAAATTTTGAAAACAACATTTTTATGTATTCGTTATATCCAAATTTTGAATTTTAAATTTGAAAATGGAGAATACTATTAAATAAAGATTAAAAAATTTAGAAATACAGTTTAGTAAATAATGTAAATACAGTTTAGTAAATAATGTAATATAAATTATATAATATTACAAAATAACAATTATATTTGTTGAAAGTAAGTTTTTTTCCTAGGAGTATTATTGTAATTGTCTTCTACCCTAGGGCTCTCTAATGTCTATTTATTCACCCTATTCTCTTGTATTCAGTGTATCAATTAAAAATAATAAGAAAAAGGTCTATATCGTGGTTTTTCTCCCTATTCTAAAGTTTCCACGTAAACTATGTGTTGGTCTCTCTTTTCTCATATTTCATCATGGTATCAGAACGTGGCGATGAAACCCTAGCTGTCATTGACGAGAACCAACCACAGACATCTTCTACAGACGAAGCTCCAATCATGGACATGAAAGTTGTTATCCAAGAAGCTGTAAAAGAATACCTCCAATCTGCCCTACCGCAACTTCTTTCAGCCACCATAGCCGTCGTCCAGCCGCCGCAGGGAGCGTCGTCGACGTCGACCGAGGGTTCCGTCGAAGGACAGAACCATGCGATCGGGCCACAAAAACCCTCGCTCGTGCTGGCCGTTCCTTTCTCTACCCAGCCGCAACCACTTCGGGAGCTGAACCGAGGAGAGGAGTTGATCGGATAGCACGAGTCGCCAGCCGTTCCCTTCTCTGCCCAGCCGCGACCACTTTGGGAGCCGAACCAAGGAGAGGAGCCGATTGCGTCTACCTCTGTCTAACCATCGTTTTCCCAAGTGCAGATCCGGACTGCTGCTCCGACGCCGCCGTTGTCTTTCCAAGACCTGACCCGACCCGACCTGATTCCAGCATACCTAACTGGTTCCTCTCACAACCAGCCATCGATCGAAGGTTTTTTTCTAGCCGCACCAAATCATGGTGGTTCGGCCTAGTACCCTAACGATGTTCGACATAGATTGGCCTATCTTCAAATGCAGATTTTAGATTTGGAACGGCCTTTGGCCTAAACCCTCAACCAGTCACCACAGAGAATCCGGTAAATTCGTTCTCTATTTTGCCTAATACAACTTATTTAATTGGCTCAATGGGAAATACTGCAAGATTTCTGGTAGGAGAAAACTGAATGGGGAGAATTATTTTTCCTAGTCCCAGTCGATTAGAATGGCCCTCGAAGGAAGGTACAAATTCGGGTATCTGACAGGAGAAATTCCGAAACCTATCCCAGGCAATCCTCAAGAAAGAATCTGGAAATGGGAGGATTCTCTATTACGTTCTATCCTCATCAATAGTATGGAGCCACAGATTGGCCGACCCTTACTGTATGCAGTAACTGCTAGAGATATCTGGGAGGCAGCCAGGGATCTGTACTCAAAGCGACAGAACGCATCTTGATTGTACACGTTACACAAATAGGTCCATGAGTGCAAGAAAGAGACCATGGATGTTACTTCCTACTTTAATAAATTATCAGTGTATTGGCAAGAGATGGACCTTTGCCGAGAAATTGTTTGGAACTCTACACAAGATGGGGTCCAGTACTTGAAACTTGAAGAGGCAGATCGGGTGTATGTGTTTTTAGCTGGATTGAACCCAACATTTGACAGTGTTCGGAGTCGAATATTGGGTCAACGACCTACTCCTTCCCTCAGAGAAGTTTGTTCAGAAGTTCGACTGGAAGTGGATCAGTCACATGCTATGAACAATCCCGTGGTTGTTTCTACTGATGCATCAGTCTTTGTTACGAAGGCTTCCAGTGTCGATGGTGATAAAAAGCCCACACCTGTCTATGAGCATTGCAAGAAGCCATGGCATACGAAGGATCAATGTTGGAAGTTACATGGCAGGCCCCCGAACAATAGGCGATGACAATCACATGACAAATCCTCTGGTCGTGCACTTGTAAGTGACTCAATTAATGAGAATACACCGCGTCAGCCCTCAGCCAATAATAAGACCAATTTGAGTGTTGTCGGGGTGTGTGTCATTGCACAATCAGGTACATTTCCATCTTCTGGACTTATTAGCATTAATGTTGCAAGAAACCCTGGATTGTAGATTCCGGGGCAACAGATCATTTCACCAGTTCTTCAGAATTATTTGTTTCATACTGTCCGAGTGTGAGAAATTAACGTATTAGAATAAGCCCCGGTTGCAGGGAAAGGAAATACCTCTCCTTTTGATGGTTTAGTATTACGTGATATACTTCATGTGCCTAAAATTTCATATAATATTTTATCGGTCAGTAAAATTACAAAAGATCTGAATTGTAAGGCATTTTCTCATCAGATTCTGTTGTGTTTCAGGATCAGAATTCGAGGATAACGATTGGCAATGCCCAGCACGATAGGGGGCTCTACTTCCTTTCTAATGATGCTTCTTCTAGGGAGGATCATAGAACTGGTTTTATGTCTTTAAATTTTTCTACTTCCGAAAATGACTTTATGTTATGGCATTATCGTTTAGGACATCCAAACTTTCAATATATGAAATATTTGTTTCTACATTTATTCCACCATATTAATATAGCGTCTCTAAATTGTGATGTATGTATTCGTGCCAAACAAAGTCATATTACTTTTCGTTCTCAACCTTATAAGCCATCCAGTCCTTTCTCCCTCATTCATAGTGACGTCTAGGGACCCTCACCTACTACTACCTCCACTAGTAAACGTTGGTTCGTTACTTTCATAGATGACCACACACGCCTCACTTGGGTGTTCTTACTTGCTGATAAATCTGAGGTGTCTTCCATCTTTCAACAATTTTATACCATGGTTGAAACACAATTCCATGCAAAGATTGGAATTTTTAGGAGTGATAATGGATGAGAGTTCTTTAACACCTCTTTCCATGACTTTCTTGTGTCTAAGGGGATTGTCGACCAGAGCTCTGTGCTTATACTCCCCAAAAAAATGGAGTAGCTGAGCGTAAAAATTGTCATCTGGTGGAAGTTGCCCGGTCCTTAATGTTGTCTGCCACTCTTCCATCCTATCTATGGGGAGATGCCATTCTTACTGCGGCTCACCTCATTAATCGTATGCCCTCTCGTATCCTTGACTTTCATAATCCCTTGAACCTATTCAAAGAATCCTATCCGACTACTCGCCAGATTTCTGATGTACCCCTTCGTGTCTTCGGTTGTGGCGTGTTTGTCCATTCCCATGGCCCAAATCGCACAAAATTCACCCCTCGGGCTCAAAAATGTGTTTTTGTTGGGTTCCCTCTCCACCAACGTGGGTATAAATGCTATCATCCGTCCTCTCATAAGTATTTTGTCTCCATGGACATTACTTTCGTTGAAGATCAGCCATTCTTTCCCGTTAGTCATCTTCAGAGGGAGAGCTTGAGTGAAGAGCCTAACTGATCCTCTTATGATATCCCTTTAGGAGAATCCACCCCGATTCCTTCTCCTAGCTCTGAAAAAGCCTGTCATGTCCTCCCTACCAACCAAATTCCATGAATAACCTACTATAGGAAGAATCTTAGAAAGGAAGGGATGTCATCTGTTGAACAACCGGCTCCGGTCCATGAATCAAACCCTACATCTGGTCCAGGTACATGTATCCCTGAAACTAATGATTTTGATATATGTATGGAGACTGACAAATGTAGGGAAGATAAGGATGAAGAAGGTGACAATACTGAAAATGTGACAGATAGGAGACAGCTAAGAATGATAGCAGTAAAGGAAAAATGCCAGTTTTTTATAAGGAAGTGGAAGATACTACTGAAATCCTTGATATACAGATGACCGGTCATGCTGAGAAACCTAGAAAGTTGGAAAAATATAATGCCTCTCTTGATCTTCCAATAGCACTGAGGAAAGGTACTCATTCATGTGCGAAATACTCTATGCACAGCTACATGACATATAGCAATCTGTCTTCCGAATTTAAAGCTTTCACTACCAACTTGGACACTATCATGGTCCCAAGTAGTATTCGTGAAGCAATGGAGAGTTATGAATGGAAAATGGTTGTTATGGAAGAAATGAAGGCTCTTGAGAAAAATGGAACGTGGGAACAGGTGCCTTTAACTGAAGGGCACAAGGCAGTTGGATGCAAATGGGTGTTCACCGTAAGATACAAATCAGATGGGATAATTAATTGATATAAGGCTAGACTGGTTGCTAAAGGTTTCACCCAAACCTACGGAGTTGATTACTCTAAAACATTCTCTCCCATGGCCAAACTCAACACTATTCGGGTTTTGTTGACAATTGTCGTAAACAGAGATTGACCACTTCACCAGTTAGATGTTAAAAATGCATTCCTGAATGGAGAACTTGAAAAGGAAGTCTATATGAGCCCTCCTCCTGGATTCGAGAGTTGATGCATTATTTTATGAGGTGAAATTATGAAATGAAATGTGGTGATGGAAATGCGTTGAGCAACAAGTTTTCTCAGTGGAATTCAAGTATAAACAGTTTCCTGGTAAGTCTTAGGTCGAACTCAGGGACTAGGGAAAACGGTATGTGGTGGTAAACTTTCAAGAAGACTTTGTGGTAACCAAGAAATCAAATAGTTGTTTTTTGGTTGTTGGTTGCGGTAATAAAATAAACGAATGCGGCGGAGTTACGAAAAGAGTTAATAATACGGAAGATGCGATGAGTATGCAGTGAACGGGTTGAGAAGGGGTTCGGCTAACACTTCCTAGGATGCGTTCATGTTATGCAATCATGCAACACACATACAATAGCAAATCATCTCTCGACACAAATGCTACGACTTCTAATACTAGAACGCATGCGATATATGCGATGAGTCTATAGAACCTACACATAAGTCTCTATTCTTATTTATACGATGACCAAATGACACGCACACAAATAAGGCGACCACATAATATCATAATCTATCTTTAGGGTGCATGTGATGTAGGTTGGCAAACAGAGCTTATCTCTAAGTCCCTATCTCTTGCTTATGCACATCTAATCTTGCTCTCTCGAGTCTAGATTCTAACCAAGCTCTCTCGAGTCTTTAGGTTCTTTCTTTAGACTCTTTCTCGAGTAGCTCTAAAGGGGTGTTGGGCACAGCATAAAACAAGATAATCGCATGCAACGAAGATCCTAGGTCATGTTAGCTTAGTTCTTCTCAACCCATTCGATAAATTTAGCAACTTATGCATGCTTTCAAGAGAGTGAACAGATGTAGAAAAAGAAATTCCATTGTATAGATATAGAGTTGAAATACAAAATAATAATGCAAGATGAGAATAAAGAGCCTAATAGCAATCTCTTGCTTCCCAAGGCTTTTACACTTTCTTTTCTACTCTGTTCAAAAGATAGTCTCGCTCTTGCGAGAGTTGGCCCACTCTCTGCTTTTCCACGCCTTTAGGTTCTCTCTTGAGTTGCCCCGAGCAATCTTCTGGCGTCTCTTCCCTTCTCTCGCTCCACCTTCTAAATAAAAAAGGAAAACTACGAACAAGACTATTCTATCTAAGGGAAAATTCTCTAACTATCCGAACTCCTTTGTTGAAGGTTGCCTTCGGTATTTATAGAGCTTCGGGGTGAAAGGCGGCTTCTCTCTTATGATTGCACAGATGGGATGACTTTAATTCTCTAACTGATGCGCTGAATATTTGTCACCGAAAAGCTTAGTATACTTGCTACAGTAGACCATTAGTGGCTTGTCAACTTAATTTGGACTCGACCGTCATCAGCTTTTTGTCCCATCGTGATTAATTATGCTTTTCACCCAGACGCGCCCACCAAGTTGCGGTGGCTCTATGCAGCAATCCTTCTTGAGCATATGTTTGCAAGCACAAATCACTGCAAAGCCTTGCGGTAACGCTGTGCTTGACCGTTGCTTTCTTGTGATCGCATTTTACGTTTTGCATCAACGCATATTTTGCACAAAATTACAAAAGTTAACTGTTTTCATGCGATGGACGCGTGCGACCGCAATGTCATGAACTTAATGCTTTTTGGACACAATTTTATATATTTTATCAACACAAGCCTGCATTGTTTAATAACTTAGTACTGTAGTAACGTACATTTCTGCCCGTTATCACACCCCCAAATTTAAACAATGCTTGTCCTCAAGCATAAGCTAAAGATTTCCTTTAGAAAGTCGACCGCAATCTCTTTTCTTAGATTTCTCAAAGATACTTCATTCAAATCCTATACACCAAAATTTCCTTAATTCTTATTCAATTCTCTTCTTAAAATATTTCTAAAACCTAGGAACCGCAAGTTTAAGCTTCAAAAAGGACTTTACTAGATTCCAGGACATCGCATGATTTATTTCAAAAAAAACTTTTTCACTGGGTGTTAAATGATTTTTATCCTTGCATATTTTTTACATTGTTATTTTTCTCTGACCTTGCACTGATCCAAGTGCCTCGCCTTCGTTTTGGCTTGCCCCTACATATGTCATGCAGACATTCAACTACGAGCAAGGTGCACTTTCTCAGACTAAACTCATACCTACTTGGCAGCGGAGTTGCAGTCATTTATTTATGCGTTGATCCTGGTGACTTTCTTTCATTTTGGCTTACCCCCACGTGTGTCATGTGGACATCCAACTACGGGTAAGTGCCCTTCACAACTTAACTCTTATCAACATGGGTTTCTCCATTGCGTTGACAGTAGAGTTGTTATTCTCAAAACTTTCCTTCTTTTTTTCTCTCTCTTTTTCTTTTCTTTTCTTTTTTTTTTATAGAGCTAAAAATAGCAAGGTCGAAAATAAATACCTCACCCCCAAATTTAAAATGCGACAATGTCCTCATTGCCAATAGATTAAAAGAAGTCATCTGATGTTCTTAGGAAGCTACGTAAAGAGTCAGTTTGAAAGAAAGCTAGCAGATCACTAACTTCTAGAAATATTTCATGAGGTGGCTGTCATAAAATTAAGTTGACTCTAGTATATACGAAAAAATAGAAGCATGTGTTTCATCATTGAAATCATAATTGGCAAAGAGAAAGCATGCGGTGACTTACTAAATTTATCAATGTTAAATGATTGCTGTAATCAAAGAGAATGCGGTGATAAAACTTTCAAAATTAAAATACGATGCGATAGTGCAAAATTTGGAATAAAGTCAAGGAAGAATACAACCCCCAAATTTGCGTTGTTGCCTGCATTGTTTGTTGACGCATCCTGCTTTGCAGCGATCTACCTTCTTTGGATTGCGGTGACGGAATAAAGTAGTTACGTCTCCGTGTAGCGCCTCCGCAATCGTTTACCTCAATCGTTTGCAAGAAAAACATTGAGAGGGTCAAATATTAAAAAAAACAAAGTTAACAAAATCGCTTACCACAATCATTCAACACAATCGCTTTTTTTTTTTTTTAGATAAAGAAAGAAGTACATATGTGGTAACAGCTAATAACAAGGCGATGAAAGTTCATGAAGTATTGATGTAGAAAAAGGATATTCAAAAGGTTTGTGTCCCTGATGAGGTTGAATCACATAGTAACTCAGGGACTGCTTATTCCAAGCTGGGCTTTTCACGTCCACGGTGGCTTTTTCTTCTTTTCTCGTTCTTCCGGAATCTTGACTGCCTTAATCCGGAGCTTTTCCCTATTGATGTTCATTATGATTTCCCCCTTGTGCACATCAATTTGAGCGCGACCGGTCGAGAGGAATGGTCGCCCAATATGATGGGCGCATCTTCGTCCGCTTTATAATCCAAAATGATGAAGTCTGCCGGCAAGATGAATTTATCAATTGAGATCGCGGCATCTTTCAACTCTCCCTCGGGATGTATTTGGGATCTGTCTGCAAGTAGAAGAGTCTCTATTGTGGGCGTGAGTGTGCCAATATTCAATCGTTTGAAGATTGATAGCGGCATTATGTTTATACTCGCTCAAAGATCGCATAGTGCTTGGCCACTATAGACCCCCCCAATGGAGCATGGTATCGTGAAGATTCCTGGGTCGCACATTTTTTGTGGGATCATCACATTTTGCGTTACTGCCACTGTCGCGATCTTTTCTTCATCATTCTACTTCTTTTTCAATCTTTGCGGAGATGGTGGTAGTTGGACTTTTTCTATCTCATGATCTTGAGGCTTGAGAATGGGCGCAACTTCTGGTTTCATTTGCTCGGGCTCTTCTGAATTACAAGTCAACGGGTCCTTAGTTGTTATTGTATTCAAGTTGGTCATGATAGGTTCCTCCTCCACTTCTGTAGTCATTTTGTCGCTTAGCAAGGAGACTGCTAAGCATTGTTCCTTCCCCGTACTCCCAGCTTTGCGTGGAAGTTTAGTTGAGCTCAACAAAGCTCCTTGCAGTCTATTTTTGAGCTCACCCGCAATTTTTCCCAGCTGAATTTTGAGATTTCGAATAGACATTGCTTGATTCTGAAGCACTAATTTGTTCTTCTCAATGTACTGCTTCAACAAGCTCTCTAAGGATGAAGATTGCGGTGTTTGCGAGCTGCTAGCTTGGTTATGCATTGGACCGTTGGTTCGCGGGAAAAATCTGGGTGGCCCTTCTTTTTGCGCCACTGGTTGAAAGCTTTGTTGTTGATTTTTCCATGCAAAATTGGGGTGGTTTCTCCACCCGGGGTTGTGCATGTCAGAATAAGGATTATTCTTTATGAAGCATGCTGACTGCAGATTTCTTGGGCATTCTTCTATCGGATGGGCGTCTCCACAGATGACACAACTTATAGTCATTTGAGCAATTGCATTGACCTGCCCTTTGTTCGCTCCCGTGCTGTTAATTGCGATGCCTTATATCAAACTCATCATCGCAGTCATTTGGTTCTGAAGGGATGCGATGGCCCCATTGTTTGCGTCATTGTTTCCAATTCATAATCTTTGATCGCTTTCTCGCCAGTCCTCTTGATTTTTGGAAATGCGATCAAGTATATTTTTTGGCCTCCTCTTATGTTTTGTAGAGCAGACCACCAGCTGTTGTCGCATTGGCAGCGGTCTGCGAAGCAGGGTTCAGTCCTTGATAAAAGATCTCCATTTGCAAGCAGTCTGGTAATCTGTTGTATGGACAGTCTCTTACCAGCCTCTTAAACTTTGCTCAGGCATCGTTGAGCGATTCGTCAGTTTCTTGTTCAAAATTCGTTATTAATTTCTTTCTCTGGGAATTCTCAATTGGTGGGAAATACTTCTTTATAAACTTTTCCCCACTTGTTCCCACGAAATTATCTCCCCTAGTTCGAGAGAATACGCCCATTTTCTCGCTTGATCGCATAAGGAAAATGGGAACAAAGTGAGTCGAACTTCCTCGATGGATATATTCAAGAACACAAAAGTGTTGCAGGTTTCTATGAAGCTCCGGAGGTGGGCGTGCAGGTCTTCACCACGCCTCCCTCCAAACTGCCCAGCAGCATGGATCATCTGCAGCATTACCGGTTTCATTCCAAACCTCAATCCGTCTAACGCTGGCCTTATGATTCCCGGAGAGAAATCGTAGAGGTTGGGCGACGATAGTCCCGAATGGGTCTATTGCGGTCATTCGCCAGAAGGATGGGTTGGCCATTATATTGTTTGCGTTTGCGGCATTTTCTTCCGGTTGTTCCGCCATTCTTAGGGTTCTGTCTTGTTGTTGGCGGTTGTTTTTTAATCGATAGAACGTCCTTTCAATCTCCGGGTCGTAATTCGTCAGAGATTGACAGCTGCAAAGAAATCAGAAAAATTACTGTTAGCACACTGATTTGCCGAAGTTCCCGGCAACGGCACTAAAAAATTGATGTGTTATTTTATGAAGTGAAATTATGGAATGAAATGCAGTGATGGAAATGCGTTGAGCAATAAATTTTCTCAATGGAATCCAAGTATAAACCCCACTGAGTTTTCTGGTAAGTCCAAGGTCGAACTCAGGGACTAGGAAAAACGGTATGCGGTGGTAAATTTTCAAGAAGACTTTGTGGTAACCAAGAAATCAAATAGTTGTTTTTTGGTTGTTGGTTGCGATAATAAAATAAATGAATGCAGCGGAATTACGAAAAGAGTTGATAATACGAAAGATGCGGTGAACGGGTTGAGAAGGGGTTCGGCTAACACTTCCTAGGATGCGTTTATGTTATGCGATCATGCAACACACATACAATAGCAAATCATCTCTCGACGCAAATGCTACGGCTCTAATACTAGAACGCATGCGATATATTCGATGAGTCTATAGGACCTACACATAAGCCTCTATTCTTATTTATGCGATGACAAAATGACACACACACAAATAAGACGACCACATAATATTATAATCTATCTCTAGGGTGCATGTGATGTAGGTTGGCAAACAAAGCTTATCTCTAAGTCCCTATCTCTTGCTTATGCAGATCTAATCTTGCTCTCTCAAGTCTAGATTCTAACCAAGCTCTCTCGAGGCTTTAGGTTCTTTCTTTAGACTCTCTCTCGAGTAGCTCTAAAAGGGTGTTGGGCACAGCATAAAACAAGATAATCGCATGCAATGAAGATCCTAGGTCATGTTAGCTTAGTTCTTCTCAACCCATTCGATAAATTTAGCTACTCATGCGTGCTTTCAAGAGAGTAAACAGATCTAGATAAAGAAATTCCATTATATAGATATAGAGTTGAAATACAAAATAACAATGCAAGATGAGAATAAAAAGCCTAGTAGCAATCTCTTGCTTCCCAAGGCTTTTACACTGTCTTTTCTAATCTGTTCAAAAGATAGTCTCACTCTCGCGAGAGTCGGCCCGCTCTCTGCTTTTTCACGCCTCTAGGTTCTCTCTCGAGTTTCCCTGAGCGATCTTCCAACGTCTCTTCTCTTCTCTCGCTCCGCCTTCTAAATAAAAAGGAAAACTACGAACAAGACTATTTTATCTAAGGGAAAATTCTCTAACTATCTGAACTCCTTTGCTGAAGGTTGCCTCCGGTATTTATAGAGCTTCGGGGTGAAAGGCAGTCTTTCTTATGATTGCACAGATGGGATGGCTTTAATTCTCTGACTGATGCGCCGAATATTTGTCACCGAAAAGCTGAGTGTACTTGCTACAGTAGACCGTTAGCGGATTGTCAACTTAATTCATACTTGACCGTCATCAACTTTCTGTGCCATCGTGATTAATTATGTTTTTCACCCAGATGCGCCCACCAAGTTGCGGCGGCTCTATGCGGCAATCCTTCTTGAGCAGATGTTTGCAAGCACAAATCGCCGCAAACCTTTTCAGTAATGTTGTACTCGACCGTTGCTTTCTTGTAATCTCATTTTACGCTTTGTGTCAATTCATATTTTGCACAAAAATACAAAAGTTAACTGTTATCATGCGATGGACGTGTGTGACCGCAATGTCATGAACTGCTTTTTGGATACAATTTTATATATTTTATCAACGCAAACCTGCATTGTTTAATAACTTAGTACTGTAGTAACGTGCATTTTTGCCCGTTATCAAGAGTCAGTTCAAGCACAGGGTTTGCAGACTGAGAAAGTCATTATATGGACTGAAACAATCTCCAAGGGTTTGGTTTAATAGGTTCACCACATTTCTTAAGGCACAGGGATATAAACAAGGGCACTCAGATCATACACTGTTTACGAAAAGGTCCGACTCCGGGAAGATTGTAGTCCTCATAGTGTATGTTGATTATATTGTTCTGTCTGGGGATGATGAAGGTGAAATTACAAGGCTCAAAACAAGAATGGCCAGAGAATTTGAGATTAAAGACCTTGGCAAGCTAAGATACTTCCTTGGAATGGAAGTAGCTCGATCAAGAGAAGGTATTTCAGTATCACAACGGAAATATACACTGGACTTACTCAAAGAAACAGGCATGACTAGGTGTAAACCCGCTGACACACCCGTGTTATAGACAATAAAGTTCCTGTTAATAAGGAAAGGTATCAGAGGTTGGTTGGAAAGCTGATCTACCTATCCCATACAAGACCATATATTTCATATTCAGTAAGCGTGGTAGCCAGTTTATGCAAGTTCCCTATGAGAAGCATATGACTGCAGTTGAGCTATTCTTCGGTACTTGAAGGGAACTCCTGGTAAGGGTCCGATGTTCAGAAAGTTTGAAAAAAGAACTATTGAAGCTTATACTGATTCTGATTGGGTAGGCTCTGTTGTTGATAGAAAGTCAACCTCTGGTTATTGCACCTTTTTCTAGGGTAACTTTGTCACCTGACGAAGTAAGAAATAGGGAGTGGTGGCCAAGAGTAGCATTGAAACTGAGTACAGGGCAATGAGCTTAGGGATATGTGAAGAAATCTTATTGAAGAAGGTGTTGTTTGATCTTTACCAAGATAGTGAGCTTCCAATGAAATTGTTTTGTGATAATAAAGTAGCAATAAGTATCGCAAACAATCCAGTTCAGCATGATAGAACTAAACATGTAGAGATTGATAGACACTTCATTAAAGAAAGACTGGATAATGGGAGCATTTGTATCCCATATATTCCCTCAAGTCAACAAGTGGCAGATGTTCTCACCAAGGGGTTACTTAGACCAAATTTTGACTACTCTATCAGTAAATTGGGTCTTATTGATATTTATGCCCCAACTTGAGGGGAGCGTTAAAAGTAGGGTTTTTTCCCTAGGGGTATTATTGTAATTATCTTCTACCCTAGGACTCTCTATTGTTTATTTATTCACCCTATTCTCTTGTATTCAGTGTATCAATTAAAAATAATAAGAAAAAGGTATGTATCGTTGTTTTTCTCCTGTTATAGGGTTTCCACGTAAACTGTGTGTTGGTCTCTCTTTTCTCATATTTCATCAATATTAATTTTTAACATAAATAGTATTCATAAATAAATTAATAATAATTTATTGTTAACTAAATATTTGTGGGTAACTACAACTAGATTTGTGATTTAGAAATATGATATCAATATATTTTAAATAATTATTTAAATTATAATCTAATTTTTAAATTTGCTACCAAACAAATATTTTGAAAGCAGAAAATATAATTTTATTTTCATTAAATTTCTTGTTTTCAAATTTTGTGTTTTGAGATTCTACTTTTTTTTTTTTTTTTTTTTTTTTTGAAAAAAAGTCTGGCCTTTAAAAGCATGGTCAATTCCTACGGACTTGGAATTCTGAATCGCACTGCTCGGAGAGCTTAAACTTGAAGCTGAAGTTGAGCAGAGGCAACTGCGAAAAGCCATTTCACACCTCTGTCTCTACCATTAACAAACTCAGTTTCATCTTCCTGCCAGTTTCAGATAACTTGTGGTTGTGCACAACAAGATACTTTGATATACGTGTATGTCGATCTCCAATGCGGGCATCAAGGGTAGGCTACAATAACAGAGCAGAAACTACCCCGACATCCCGGTAGATAAGTTTGCAAAATTTCCCGCTTTCTATCTTTCATTAAGATGTTCGAACATGCCTGCAGAAGGATAATGTAATTCCTTCGTTTTTGTTACTCATGAACGCCAACATCATAGCGAAGGAATTGCGCCACTGCGCACAAGTTAGAGCTTTCAGACGAGGCAATGCCATTCATGCTTATTTAAGAAAATTTGGGTGTTTGAACGATGTGTTTCTTGCCAACAATTTGATTTCCATGTATGCGGAGTTTTTTAATGTACGAGATGCAGAGAAGGTGTTTGATGAAATGACTGACAAGAATATTGTTACTTGGACCACCATGGTTTCTGCATTTACTGATGGTGGAAGACCTTATGAGGCACTCCGAGTGTATAATGATATGCCGGAATCAGAGACACCCAATGGGTACATGTATTCCGCGGTTCTAAAGGCATGTGGGTTTGTGGGTGATTTGGGTTTAGGTAAACTAATTCAAGAAAGAATATATGGAGATAAATTACAGGCCGATACTATTTTGATGAATTCTCTCATGGACATGTATGTGAAATGTGGAAGCTTGAATGATGCCGTGAAAGTTTTCCACAATATTTCACGGGCCACCACAACTACTTGGAACATCATTGTTTCTGGCTATAGCAAGGCTGGTTTGATGGTGGAGGCTGAAAAACTTTTTCATTGTATGCCACACCCAAATGTTGTATCTTGGAACAGTATGATTGCTGGTTTTGCAGACAATGGGAGTCAGCGCGCGTTGGAATTTGTGTCCATGATGCACAAAGAGGGCCTCAAGCTTGATGATTTCACATTTCCGTGCGCTTTAAAGATCAGTGCGCTTCATGGGTTATTAGTCATCGGGAAACAAATTCATACCTATGTCACCAAGTTGGGCTATGAATCTAGTTGTTTCACGTTGTCTGCCCTGATTGATATGTATTCGAATTGCAATGACCTGATCGAAGCAGTCAAGTTATTTGACCAACACTCTTCTTTCAACCCTTCCATTACTGATAACCTGGCATTGTGGAACTCGATGCTTTCAGGATATGTTATCAACAACTGTGACCAAGCAGCTTTGAATTTGATTTCAGAAATCCATTGCTCGGGTGCATTACTGGACTCTTACACCTTTGGTGGTGCTTTAAAGGTCTGCATCAACTTATTAAGTCAGAGGGTTGGCTTTCAACTACATGGTTTGATTATCACTTGTGGTTATGAGTTGGACTATGTTGTTGGAAGCATTCTTGTGGATCTTTATGCAAAACTAGGAAACATTGACGATGCATTAGCAATGTTCCATAGGCTTCCAAGGAAAGATATAATAGCTTGGTCGGGTTTGATCATGGGATGTGCTCAAATTGGATTAAACTGGTTAGCTTTCTCGATGTTCAAAGATATGCTCGAGTTGGTTAATGAAATAGATCATTTTGTCATTTCAACCATTTTGAAAGTCTGCTCCAATTTAGCATCTCTTAGAAGTGGAAAGCAGGTCCATGCATTCTGTGTCAAGAGTGGGTATGAAATGGAGGGGTTCACAATCACATCCCTTCTTGATATGTATTCAAAATGCGGTGAAATTGAGGATGCATTAACATTGTTTTATTGTATACGAGAAAAAGACATAGTTAGTTGGACTGGTATCATTGTAGGATGTGGACAAAATGGAAGGGCGACCGAGGCAATCAGGTTATTTCATGAGATGATTCGATCAGGGATAAATCCAAATGAAATCACATTTCTAGGGGTTCTTTCTGCATGTCGATATGCTGGTTTGGTTGAAGAGGCACGAAGCATATTTAATTCCATGAAATCGGTATATGAACTAGAACCTCATTTAGAGCATTACTGCTGCATGGTTGATCTTCTTGCGTTAGCGGGGCTTCCTGAAGAAGCTGAAAAATTGATAGCAAATATGCCATTTGAGCCAGATCAGACCACATGGCGCACTTTGCTGGGGGCATGTGGAACTCGCAATGATACCAAGCTTATTAACAGTGTTGCTGATGGCCTTCTTAAAGCTACACCAGATGACCCTTCAACATACGTGACAGTTTCAAATGCTTATGCATCACTTGGGATGTGGCATACCCTGAGTAAAGCGAGGGAGGCTTCAAAAAAAGTCAGAGTCAAAAGAGCTGGGTTGAGCTGGATTGAGGTTTCGAGTTGAAAAGAAATCCTGTTTTGATTGATAGGCTTAAACCTCACTTGAAATGAGGATCATCCCATGAAATTGGTCACTTGAACAAGTCTACACATGAAAAGGAGAGAGAGATTGCTCTTGGAACCAAAGTTCAAAGGGATCCCATATGTCCAAGGTACGACAATCACCTTGTTTTTTCACTTCTAACTCTGCACTCAACCTGATGTTTACTGCTATGTCTACTTTGATTCTGAAATTTAGGGCATATTCAATATATAAGACGCAGGTTTATACTGGGTTTTAATTGAATCTCTCCTCTCTTGATTTATTTTTTCAAAAAAAGTGTAGTATGTCTTTCTCCATGAATTCTGTTACAGCTCCCAATGTTTGATCTGTTGTTAAACTTGAATGATCAAGTCCGTAGACTGTTTTTAAGAAAACTTCTAGTACCATTATGGTACAGATTCTTTCCATTCGACATTTGACATGTTATCAAAGTATTTTATTTCATAAACTCCACGCTAATCTTAAATGGTTCTTAAAAAAAAAAGAAAAAAAAAAAGAAGAGAATTTTTCATACTAATTACCAACTTAGAAGTACTAGAAACTTTTCCCTGTTTATGTCATTATAGTTCGACGTGTTATTGGGTCCTTTTCTTGTCATTTCATGTCATTCATTCTACAAAATAAAGAGGGGAAAGATGTTCAGGCATCATTCTGCTCCATTAATTATCGAGCTGTTAGACAATTTATTAAGCATCTCCTTTTGATGGTCTTTCATCTTTGTCCAAGGACCTGTCCTGCCTTGGTGGAAATAACTACATAACATAGAGGATGACTCCACTGTTAATTTCAAGAAACTGGAAGGTAGACTTACTGTTTAAAAAAAAAAAAAAAAGTTATTCTAGAATCTTGACAAAATTTCCTGTTTTATATTTTATTTTCAACTTGTTATAGACTTATATTCATAATATGTTGTTAACTTGATACACAGTGGCGAGCTGCAGTTTCCTGTCAAGTCTTTGATGGTTTCCTCCTAAACTGATAATTCTTTTGGTAATGGTAATGGGCATGGCCAGAGTGGAGGAGGAATATTCAACTGACATAAAGTGACGATGCCTAAATGACTAATTATGGCATTTTGGTCCCAGGGTGTAGATTGACGGTAACATCCGTACATTATTATGGTCCTTGATCCTTGATATCCTGTTTCAAACGCTCATAATTTTAGTTGGTTGTTGTTACCTTCTTCGCAAATGCTTTAACAAGTGAAATAGTTGGACAAGTTATCCACTTATACCTCAAATTAGCATTCTTATGGCAAAATTAACTCATCTTTGTAACCTTCTTTTTAGTTGTCAACTGTTGAGTAATTTATCCAACATCCCACCAATGGAATCCATTAGGGACCACGACACGGTTTACAAGGACAAAAAAATAAAGCATAAATTGCACCTATCTCCATGCATCCCTTCTAGTTAGAAAGGAAAAAGAATATATTAAAAAGTATCTTTTTTTTTAAGGAAAAAAATTGTCATGTGACAACTTGTAATTACTTGGATAGATATACAAAAATGGTGCAGTCTAAGATGCACCAACATATTTTTTTCAAAAAATAAACATCTAAATTTGAATATCATTCTTCTATACTAAAAGGATATGAGTTTAAGTCAAAGTGAGTGTAGCTTAGAGGTTTGTTAGTTGGAGAATTTTCTGGTTGTTGTTTTACATTTTTCAACACTTTGTTTGAGAATAAGTTATTCCTGGATATCCTATTTTCACATAAATTAGACCTAAGCTTAGGTTGCCCGATCTTCAACATCGTTTACAAACATAGATTTCTTTACATCTATATCGTGGTAGATCATCGGTAAATTCCAGTATATTCTCGTGTTTAAAGTCCAGATTCAAAAGCAGCTAGTCAATTCAGCCACGTATTTAGTCAAGCGGGACAAAATGTGTTTTTTCCAAAAATGAACAACATGATTGCTGGGCCCCGACAACATCAGAAGGGCTAACTGCACCCACAGTACTTCGTGAGTCTGCTAATTCTCTACTTTTTCATAATTATAATTAAGATCCAATGTGAATTTTTTGCTCTCCCCACTATGATACAGATAGACTTCTGTTTCGATTGAGACTCGGTATTTTATTTGCTATTTGCACATTTTCTAGAAATATTTTGCTTTGATAAGATGAGACCAACAACTGATCCCTCTTGGAAGAGGCCATGTCTCCGGCAGAACAGTTGGTGGCAGATTGTTGTCTGGAAAGAAAGCATTCCTACGTTATGTTGCTTTCTTCTTGCAATCATATAACCCACTACCTATCTTCCTCGCCAGTCACTAGTCCATTTTAATGCTCTGCTTCAGCTCCACCTTTTTCAGGCCCCGCGTGAGCCGTGAGGTATTGCTACCCTTTATTTATTTATTTATTTTTTACTGTTACCAATTACTAGAATAAAATGTAACGGCAAAAAGTAAATAGAAGACATGAATTCTGAATTGGCGCCAAAACCGCGACCTACCCGCTTCTTTTCAAGGGTTCTTTTACCCTTGTTGGGTTTTGTACAACTCTTGATTTTTTAATCTTTGTCCAAAGAAAAATGAGGTCTTAAGTTCTTCTAACCAAGGCTATGCTTAGCTTGAAACTTCATTATGTAACTCCTAGAAATTTCCAAAAGTTTGGCGGGTATGAGCAAAAAATATAGTCTAATAAATTAGCATATCTAGGATGTGAAGATAACCCACACCCAAGCACATGGCCTATTTTGGGTTCACTCCGACCATCATAGGAGTTGTGGTACATATACACTCATTTCAAGATGGCAATCGTCATTAGAGAGCCTTGGTGAAATTAAAGGCCTTGAGCTTAAAAGTTGGAAGTTATTTTCCTTCTTTTCCTAAGTAGAAAGGTGACTTATTTCTGTGATTCATATATGGGCCTAAGAGATTTTAATTTTTGGTTGGATCTTAGGCCACTTTATCTATCTGTAATGAAAATTGATGTAATCGTAATAAGATTCCATTGATGGATCAATTATAATGAACCTGAATTGCAAACGTGATTTGGTTGCTTTTGATCGCGTTTATTTAGAATTATGAATTTATCAACTTTATTATTACTGTTACCGTTACTATTATTGTTTAACCCTAACTATAACAATAAAGGTAAAAGTAAAGATAATATTAAATGTGACAGATTTATAATTCTCATATCGTTACAGTAACAATATTTGTAATGGTAACGAGTAAAAGTAATGGGTCTTACGTAATTTTCACACACAATTAGATTAAACACCTTATGTTCCTCTCTCAGATTGCATATTTTGATTATAGATTTGAAGGCGTATCCGACATTTCATTATGATTATAAAACACAAATAAACAACAAACAAACATAATCAACTAAAGTTCACGTTTAGATTAATTCCAATCTTTAATTATTTATTTGATTACATTTCACGTGAGTAAACATGACATTAGAGAAAACTCTGAACATTTATTTACTACCTTCTCAAAAAAGTGGTTTCTTAGAAAAATGCAGTATTGTTTAAAATTATTGCATGAAGTCATTAAATTTATAGGGGAATAATTATCCTCAATTCTCACTATAGAAGTAAGGCAAATGTCTCCACATTATAAGTACGATTTGAATGTGCAAGATGTGCATTTAATGCCACCATTGGGTTGTGTGGATGATATCTCCATCTCCAAGACACCATCAGTACCCAACCGCCAAATGCCAATTTACAAGAAACACAATGCAATTCCATTAATATTCAACATCTCCATCTCCAAGACACCATCAGTACCCACCCGCCAAATGCCAATTTACAAGAAACACAATGCAATTCCATTAATATTCAACATCTTTCCAGAGGCAATCAAACAAACTCTTGCCCAACAAAAAGCCGTTAATGGCAACTAAAAGTTAAAACCCTCCATAAATGACAACAAAACAAGGCAATATTGCCTTGGGACTGAACACATACAACTCATCCAAATTGGAATACATGCCAGCTGCTCCGGCCAATGAGTCGTAATCCTCCATGTTTCCTTCTGAACTCTTCTTCACCCTCCCAGCTATTACCCGGCAAACCAGCATTGCTCGTTTGTCGTTGCTGCCGTCCGATGATACTCCGGCACTATCATGAGCCTTTCCACTTGTTGCAGTTGTTAGAATGCCCTTTCCAGTGTCCCCACCGGTGGCCTCTGCAGCCACCTTGAACCCATTCTTGATTATGCTACAGACATTGCATTGTGGGATTGAACTGCAGAGGTTGGAAGAGCCATTTAAACCCAATGAACAGTTCAAGGTGGTGCAGTGGAACCTTAGGAGTTCGTTACCATCTGCTATGCAACGTGGGTACTTCTTTGGAAGCTTGGTGGCTTTGGCTTTAATGGAGTCTCTGTATTCCTCGAATTTCGAGATGGTTTTTGGAGTGTTCTGGACTTTGAGAATCCTTTCAATTTTGCAAATTGGGGTTTGTTTTTTCAGCCAGCTTGACTGGAATATGATTTCCACTATGTTCTTGCTTGTGTCTTCAGGACCAAGTTCAGATACTAAAAAAAATTAGGCAATAAGAAAATAAGCTTAGACCTTAAATTAATGATACATTAAAGTTGCAGAAAAAGGAGCTATTGTAAGTTTAAAGTACCTGCATGTCTAACACTCTGGTGAAGCTCCAAAGTTTCAGGTTTCATGAAAATCTCACCACATTCAGGACAAGGGCAAATGGTTGCTCTAAGAGAAGGATCTCTAGTCATTCCAATAACAGGATCAATCACCATTTTACATTCATAACAGCCGTAAAACCTTCTGAAAGGCATTCCCCTGAAAGATGCTCCATTGGAGGAATTAGAAGAAGATGATGCAGATAAAGATGAAGATGTGGCTGATAGAACACCAGTTTGTTCATTCAAAGGAGGAGCTTTATTGGATCTACTTGAACTTGAAGATTCATTGTTTCTTGAACCCATTGAATTAGTTAAGGCCCTTTTCTTGTGAACTTCCGGGGATGCTGCTGCTTCAAGCCTGTGCGTTACCTTGGTGTTACTACAGAGTGAACCTGAACACTTCATTTTCTTACAGTTCTTGCTAATCTCTTCTGTTGCTTGCTCCTCTTGTTTCTCTTTGCGTGGTAATTGATGTTGTTTTTGTGGTTGTTGCTGAGGCTGCAGGTACTTGCAACTGAATATGCCTCTAACAACAGCCCAAGACGGCGGCTTCTCAGCTTTCTGCGGCTTTGGTTTCTGGTTTTCATGGCTCTGTCTGCTGAGCTTTCTTTGTATTTTGGGTTTGGCCATGGCAGATGCCATTTTTCTTCAGTGAAAATCTGAAAATCTGAAAAGGGCAGGGAAGAAATTCAGGTCAAATAGTAAATGAAATGGAATTTTTTTTTGCTTTTTTCTTCAGGATCTCAAAAGAAGGAATGAACTTCCTCAGCACAATATGAAGCTGAAGATGAAGCTTGATAGGACCTCCTTTAGCTTAGGGACTATGGATATGGGGACTCGTGGGACTTTTGGATATGTGTTTTTTAATTTTTCTCCATAAAGTATCAATTTTGACTCGTAAATTTATTGCTCTGAACACGACAATTTTTCTTTTTTCTTTTTTTAATTTATTTTTTAAGTTGTAAGATTCTTTTTTAATATGTGGCATTTATTTTAGAGGCCCAAGGTCCCTCATGCTTAGTTTTTTAATGGAAAATTACATTCAGTTTCCTGTAAATTAATAAAAGAAATTTCTTCTCCCTTTTTCTAAACACCTCCTAGTTTAATTTTTATTTTCTTTTTATGCCTTTTCCTTTTGGATTTTATCATATTTCATGCTCACGTCAAAACTTAAAACTATACCCTACTTCCATGGTTGTGAAGTTCCCTATCTGCATAACCAACAAAGTTTAGCCAAATTCCTTCTATGAGAAATTTTGTTTTTTCAAAATACAACCCACCATTAGACATTTATCACACAATCTTAGTATGTTTGAATTGATCGACTTCAAAAATCTTATTTTGTGTAGCTTATGTAACCTAAATTTAGTTTTCAACTTTATGCTTTATATGTGTTAGTATGTTGCATAAAAAGCAAATTTCTACTATGGTTAAGAATTCACATATCAAATACGAATTCAATCTCTTAATTTTATGCCATACAAATTTTTACAAATTAGATTACAAAAAGAAATATATCCTAGAAAACTTATGGAGTACATTGTAACTATTGTGCTCCCAATCCATCAAATTTAGCGGTGTACCAAATTATTATTAGTGGGGAAAAAATCATCATGTGAGGGAGTTTTTGAAAAGAAAAAAAAAATAGTGAAAATTGTGGTTTCCCATACCCAACAGCAAATTATGGAGAGGGGGTAAGGATGGAATTTGAGAACCAACCCCAATGCAAGGCTTTATTTATTATTATTATTATTATTGGGCTAAGGAAAGTACTACTAACATTAAGGGTAGACACTAATTATAATTACACCATAATGAAGGCTGCTTTCAATAAAAGCTGCTCCTCCCTCTTGATTCCCTTTGCCTCAAAATCACCACAGCACCATTTCTTATGGAATAAAGCTGTCTGTCTTCCCTTCTTCTTTACATTTACTCTTTCCTCATTCAAACTTCATTAACCCTAATCCTTCATTTGAATTTGAATACATTACTCTTTCTATCTCTACATATTTTTGTTTCTTAAAGCCATAGGACAACCCTCTCTTTTATTGTTTTTCTATTTTTTCACAAGTTAAATTATATGTTTGGTTTATTTTCGTGTCTAAAATGTCCTTGACGAATTCAAATATTTTAAGAATTAACTTGGTCTATTAAATACAACTTTGAATTCTCTGTCTAATGAAACATTGAATTTATTTTTTAAAAAATTAATTTTATTTAGCCTTTTTTCTTTCTAAATTAATGAGATTGTGTTTTGATTTTGCAGTAGGTAGAAGATACTTCTTGAACATTTTAACATATGCCATTTTTGGGTATCTTTTACTTAATGTACAATAAAGTATAATAAGCAACACATTGAATTCTTATTTCTTTCAATTTCTGTAATGTATTGTTTGAACTTTGAAGAATGTAAATGCAATTCAAATCTAAGACTTGAAAAAGAAAAAAAGGGAAACTAGTTGCCTCTTTTAAACACAACTTGTGAATCAAGTAGTGTTTTCTGTTTAAGTACTTCTTGGGAAACTAATTGGCAGCATGTACCCTCGAGTTAAAATGGTGTACGGTCAATTAATATATAAAATTTTGATCCAAAATGTAGGGACCAAAGAGCAAGACTAGTTGTAGAAATGTAGAAATGTAGGAATCATTTTATTCAAGTGTACATAAATAGCAAAGTAATTTGTCAAAACCTATTAGTCAACCCTTGATTTAAGAATATACTTTGTTTGTTAACCTAAACATGATTCAATTGGTCAAATAATTAGTAATTCCCTCTACCTTAAGTTGAAATCTTAACCCTCAATTTTTTGTTTTAATTTGAAAAAATATATATATATCTTTTTTAGTCTAGTTTTCTATTTGATTTTTAGGTTTCAAAATGTTACATATTTAGTCTTTAAGGTTTAACTTTAACTTCAATTTGATCATTTACTTCAAAATACTTCATTTTGTTTCAGTTTAGTCCATAGATTTCAAGATTTTACAATTTTAATCTTGGTTTTTCATTAAAGACTCACACTAAGTCATTAACGTTAATGTCTATTAACTAATTTAAAATAATTATGACAGTGATGAAAAATAGTAAAACTTAATAAATTAAAATAATTTTTAATTAACTAAAAGATATTAACACTAAAAATGAAAAATGAGTATTTAATGAAAAGTCAAGGTTAAAAGTATACAATCTTGAAATATAGGACCAAATCAAAACAAAACTCAAATCTTAAAGTTAAAATTGTAACATTTTAAAATTTAAGGACTAAATTGAAACCAAACTCAAAATTAAAAAACTAAAAGTGTAATATTTTGAAATATAGGAACTAAACAGAAACTAGACCCACTAAGGACCGAAAAGATATTTAATTGTAAAAGATTACTAAAATTTTGATCAATTGAGTATTAAGTTGAAAATAATGTTGTTGGTTGTGATATTCCAAATCGCTTAAAAAATGGCATAGGTCCGTTAGAAAAAGGGCTACACTTTACACAAAATTTCAAAAAGAGTTGTATCCCCACATCAATTCAAAATAGGAAGATTGCCATTTCCTTGTTGTAAAAGCCCCACAAAGTATGGTGTTGAAGCTTCCATAGCCAAAAAGATTTAGGAACAATTTTGTCTATACTTTCAGCATCATATTGCAAGCCTAAATGTATACAAAAATATCAGTGATTATTCCTAACTTAGAAGCAAAGCATATATAACATACACAATTTTCATGCATATCATCAAAATTATAATAGCTTTGTTTTAACACATTGTCATCCTTCTATATATATATATATATATATATATATATATATATATATATATACACACAACAAGTTTTAAAAAATTGTTTTAAGAATTATGGTCTCGTTTTGTAATCATTTTGTTTTTTGTTTTTTGTTTTTTTTTAAATTAAGCCTATGGACACTACTTCTACCTCCAAATTTCTTTCTTTGTTATCTACTTTTCACCAATGGTTTAAAAAACCAAGTCAAATTTTGAGAATTTAAAAAAATAGCTTTTAAAAATTTGTTTTTATTTTTGGAATTTAGCTAAAAATTAAAATATCGTACTTAAAAAAGATGTAAACTATTATAAGGAATATGGATGAAATAGGTTTAATATTCAAAAACAAAAATAAAAAAATTAAATGATTACCAAACGGGTTTATATGATTAAGTTGCTTGAAAATATTAAATCTAATGTGCCAACTATTCTTAAATTTCATGATTTTTTTAATGAAAAACTAATTCAGTAGTTCTAAAAATTGGGTTAATTTTCACAATAGCGAATTAAAGTAATTAAAAATAGAGAATTCAATGAAATTTTAAAAATATTCAACCAAACATATTGTTGGTGAATTTTTCTACTAAAGAAGGGAAAATAATTTCAAGAATTTGATTGTCTAAAATAGCCAACATGTTATTTAAGTCCCACAATCTTAGGATAATTATATAAATAATCATTTAATATATTTTAGAAAAAATTAGTGCCTCTCTGCTCCCTAGGTTTTGAGTTCAGTTTTGGTCATTGGATTCCTAAGTTTTAAAATGTCACCAAATTTTTTCTTAGAATTTTGAGTTTAATTATTGTTTTAGCCTCTAAATCTTAAAATGTTACCATGTTGCCAATGTTTTTTGAATTTAGTTTCTACGTGGTCTTACGTTTCAATAATTTATACTTTTACCCAAGAATTTTTCTTTTTGACCTTTGGTATTAACTTTCAATTATTTACCTTAAAATAATTACGATGTGAAATTTTTAATTAATTTTAAAATAGTGAAGAAAAATTAGTGAAAACTAATTCAATTAGGGTAATTTTTTAAAATAGTAAAACTGCTGGAATTATTTTTAAATATATCAAAATGTCATTATTTATCAATGATAAATAAAGATAAATATCTATCAGTGTTAGTGATAGACATTGATAGACTTTATCACTATAGACAGCGATATTTTGTTATATTGGTAAATAAGTTGACTCATTTTCCTATATTTAAAAATAACTCATTCAATTATAGTTAATATAATTCTCTTAAACTAATCGATAGAAATTAACTCTAAAAGTTGAAAGTGATAATTCAAGGATAATTAGGAGTAAAAATGTAAATCTTAAAACTTATTGACCAAATAGAAACAAAACTCAAAATTTAGAGGGTAAAAGTATAAAATTTTGAAACCTAAGACCCAAATAAAAATTAAAATGAAACTCAAGGATAAAATGTAACATGTTGAGATCTAGGGATCAAATAGAAATCATGAACCTCATGAAAATTAAACAAAAAATTCAAAAGTAAAAATGTTAACATTTTGAAACCTATAGAAACTGAAAATTATATACCAAAGATAAACTAAATATAAAGTTCAATAGTAAAAGTGCAATATTTTGAATTTTAATGACTAAATAAAAAATACTTTTTAAATAAAGGAAAATAAGTCTAACTTATTTACAAATATAGTAAACGTTACTAGTGATAGAAGTCTATTGCAATCTATCACCGATAACAGAGACATTTTACTATATTTGAAAATATTTTCAATAATTTTACTATTTAAAATAATTATCCAATAGGATAACTATAGTGAAAACCCATGGACCAAATAGAATAATCATTTCACAACTATTTGGTTATTTTATGCATTTTTATGCATCATTTTCGTATCAATAAATGATATTAATACTTAATTGATTAAAATGTGATATTAATTGCGAAAATAATCAATATATTGTGAATGTTCACCTTTTATATTGCTAAAATGTTCAAGTTAACTATTATCATTTCATTCTTTTCTAAAAAAAACTATGGTAACGTATTATTTATTTATATTTTCTTGATATGCTATTAATTAAACCGAGTTTGTACTCTTGTTTGTCCACGTTTATCCTAAAGAAAAAATATATATATAAATTGAGAATGAAGATTTGAATTACAGATCTCTTGGTTCTAACACATACAAACATCAGTTAAGTTAAGCTCTTGTTGGCAAAAATAATAATAATAATAATAAATTTAGTGTAAGCAAACTAGGAGTATAATATTAAATTTTCATCGAAATATTGATATTTTCATCGATATTTCTATGTTTCCATGAGTCAAATATCGGTATGAGGGATAAATCGATATTTCTATTATATTTTAGAAAATTTCACAAATCATAATAATTAGATAATAAAATATCATTAATGTAAATATAATATAAATGATTCAAAGTTCGAAAAATCATTTAATATATTGATTTCGGGCAAATTAACAATCTCATGATTCAAAGCTCGAAAAATAACTAATCTCGCTACTTTTTATATTAATGACTTAACACGTTTCCCATAATAATACATGAATTGACAAAATACCCCTGAAAGAGTATTTACGCCTTTAAACCACCTGCCAAAAAGCACACAAAAAGAAAGTGCATCAAAGTGATAAACATAACAACAACTTTAAACTTGTTTCCTTTTTTTCTTTTTTTTATAAAAAAAAGTAAAACTTTAGCTAATCACATTGTCAATTGGCAGGCACAATAAAACCATTAAGCTAACATAGATAGATACTAACACTGATTAAGATGAAGACTTGGAATGAGTAGTTATACGTTATGAAATATACCTACATAAATAATAATAATTAATCTCGTCTGAAAATAAATAGTATTTATCGAATAATGCATTTGTCTATATAAGCGTATATAATAAAAAATATATATTGAGATAAAGTAATATATATCCTGAAATATAGGGAAAAACAAGGAAAAAAGGTAAATTTTAATAGTTTAAAAATAAGGGGAAAAAGGAAAATATATTATGAAAAAAATACATCTTTACTCACTAAAGCTTGATTTAGGTTATATTTGAATCCTTGAGTTTTCAAGCTCAATAATTTACCCTTAAAGTTTGGTTTTGTAGCATTGTTGATTCCTTTCGTCAGCTTTTCTGGTAATTTTTAATAGAAAGTTGGCGTGACACAAAAAATGGAGTAACTCCTCTTCCAATTTTTTTAAGTTCTACAAGAATGAAAAAAGAAAGAGGAGGAAAAGAAGAAAAAAAGATGTTGGCGAATGACGAATGGTGAAGGTAGTGTTGGGATTTATGTTCTAAAACCTTGTAGTTAATTAGTTATTTAATATAACAATTGATTATTTTAAATATGCAATAATTAGTTATCCATTACGGGAAAAATCCAAGATTATTTCACGAGATTTGAACTTTATGTAGTGGACATATAGGTGGACCATGTTTCAAGTAATAACCTAAAGGGTCTATAGTATATGGATTAAGGTTTGATACTTTATCTGGGTAATACTATAGATATGACTCAGTTTGTATGTGTTACAAACGATGTGATCCAAATCGTTTGTGTGGTGACATGCGAGTAGAGGTATCCTATACAATGAGTTTGTATACCTCAGATTCAGTTATGTGTGTCTTCAAGTTCACCAGATTATGTGCACTTTTGGGTCCACCAGTTATGTGTTCCTTCGGGTTCACCAGCTAATATGAGTACATCTCACCTATGGTAGTGCATGTTAAATTGTCCACTCAGATGACAGTCCATGTAAAGCTTAGGCACTTCATATTAGGTTCCACCAGTTCAGGATGTTCAGTTCATGATGCATTTATTGGACATAAATGCTTAGTCTGATCCGAGTAATGAGACTACTTATTGAGTATTTTATACTCATTCTTTCTTATGTTTTTTTTTCAGGAAAAGGTAAGGGTACGTCAACGAATGACAAGCGGGATCTGGATCAAGCCACTAGGACCAGTCAATGCTTCCGCTCATGTTTTCAGGATTTATGTTTTAAAATTTTCTAGTCTTCATATTTGAACTTAGAGTTCTAGTATTTTTTAAGGAATCGGTTAAGGTTCATGAGTAGAAGCGGGGATCGGACCCAAATCCCATTTTATAAAATCATACAAAAACATTATGCATTTAATTTAAATTTTACAGCATGTTAATATGAAAAAGAGAAAAGAGAAATAAAGAGAAACTCACCCTAGAAGATCCGATCTTCAAGTATAATTCCTCCTCCAAAATTATAATGAACTCAAAATCCTAATTTGGCCACCGCCACAAAAGCTTCCCTTCTATTCTCTAGGATGAGAATCCAAGTTGTGGGCTCTTAGTATTTTGGAAGAGAGGGAAAATCGATTGAGAGGAAAGAGGGTGAGAACCAGAGAACTTTTTTCTCAGAAAAAAATTGTGTTTTTCTTTGTCAAACTCAATAAAGAAGAAAAAGGTGATAACCAACCATCTGCACCAATCCACTCATGCATGTTATAGAGAGAAACTCCCTCCCAAAAATATTTTTCAAAATTTAAATTAATTAAAAGAAAAAATATTTTAATCAAATATTAATATATATTTATATGATAACCACTTTATCATATAGTATATATTAAACTTTATGTTATATCAAATATAATATATAACATATAGTTTAATATTGTATAAAATACAAACCTATAGTTTTTATTCTCTCATTAATGCATGGTATTTAATATAAATCCCATTTATACTAAATTTTTATTATATGAATCCAATTCACATAATTAATATTTGAATCATATTCAAATATTTATTTCCTCTCAAATAAACTTTATTTTATAATGTATCAAATACATTATAGTAATTATATCATATATAATTAAATTAAATGAAATTAATTATATCACATATAATTAATTTCCTCAATTAATTTGAATAATTTAAATTAATCCAAAAGTGATTCTCATTTAATCCTTGTTGAGCTACAGATGGGACCTCATGAACTTGTAGCTTGTAGGGATGGACAACAAAACTGCTCAAATCGAATCGAATTGCAAAACCGAACCTAACCGAACCGATTTATAAGCAAAATCGAATTTTTTTATTCGATGCGGTTTGTTGGGTGGTTGAAACCAAATTTAAACGGTTCGGTTCGGTTCAAAGCTTGAAAACCAATTTCTAAACCGAACCAAAACGTTTAAATATATATATATACATAATATAATATAATATAATATAATATTAATATTTATTTAATAATAAATAACCTAAATTTAACTCAGCGCCAGCGGACAGCGATTCCACCATTGCAGTCGCACGCATTCTCAATCGCAATGCTTTCGAAAGGAGAATTTCTAGGTTTTTTTTGCCGCCGTTCTTCTTCTTTCGTCGACCAAACCAGAGGAAAGTTTCGCCGGACGCCATTCTTCTTTCGTGAACTAGAGGACCGCCGCTTTCGAAAGACTTTTGCCTCGCCGCTACCGTCCTTCTTTCGTAGACTGCCGCTTCCGTTATTCTTTCGTTCACTTCGTTCGAGCCAGTCCATGTAAAAATTTTTGCTGCTTCATTCGCTTCGTGGAACTTGGAAGGAAGAAGGAAAATAAAAGGAAGAAGAACAAAAAAAAAAAAAAACTGAAATCGAACCGAACCAATTAAACTCCTTTAATTAAACTATTTAACATTCATTAACTGTTGGACATTCCACTAAAAACCAACAGCTACACTTTTCACATTACAGATATATTTCTGTGTCCAATGGATATAACTAATCTACAGTGCGATGAACCTTCACAAATTGCTCGTAAGTACAACTAGGCCAAAATTACCGTTTAGCTCTTGTAGTTACATCTAACTCCTTAAGTACCACCAATCCCTCTAATGAACAATAAGCCATAGTCCAACTATGACCAAACCCCTCTCAGGCTAGGAGAGGGTATGACGCCACATTGTTCAATCCTCGGAATCAACTCTTAAGAAAGCAATTTATCTACCAACCGTGACCTCAGGGAAGAGTGAATTTCGTCTTGTGTAGTTGTGTTCCTAGCTCACCAATCAGACGAATCCCCAAAATGGTAGGCTTGTTGAGTCGACAATCTGGCCACTCTCACCCATACAAATCAAATGACTACCCTCATAGGCAGAAGTTCGCAACTCACTCAGGATTCAGGGTCATGTCACCTATGGTCATCCTAGTGAAATGTAAATCTCTATTATGAATAGTGTTATATAATGAGACTAGTCATTTTGTGGTCCGGATTTATACAAACTCCTTTATATAGAATACCCCTGCTCACATGTCTTCACATGAATAATCAGGATCAGATCATTTGTAGCACTTTACAACAATTGTAACATTTACAAAACGGGTCGTACTTGTAGTGTCATCAGGATAAGGTATCCAACCTTATCCGTCTACTACAAACCATTTAGGTTATCACTTAAACATTATCCACATATATGTTTCTACATACATGTTTAAGCAACAAAAGATAACCTCGAACGTTAGTTTATTGATTATGGGTTTAATGCTACTAAACGTCAAATAAAATATTTTATATTTTATTAAATAAATAAAAAAGTTTGTACAATACAATTACAAACTACAGAACCCTACGAGATTTAGGGATCAATCCCAATAATTTGTACTTTTAATTTTTTTTTTTTTTGTGAAAATTTTCTAGTTTTGTTTTATGGCTTTGAAGGTACCATGTTATATGACTTTCAGTTATTTACTTTTAATAAATTTATTTATTTCATAGTATTTAGTTGGTTTTTACCAAATCATGAAAAAGTGTCGATTTGAAATATATGCATGCATGTAATAATGACCTAACATAAGTCCTAGGGAGATGGATCGTTACAAATAGGAACCGATAAATTTTGAAAGAATTTGAATTATTCAAATTATTCAAATTATTTAAGGGAATATACATTGATTATATATTATACAATTAATATAATGAATAAATGTTAGTTTTGAATGAGAGTGGGAAGGAGAAGTTAGGAGCATAGAGAGAAAATGCAGAAGAAGATGCCACAAAAAGAAAATAATAATAATTTTTTTTTTACTAAAAAAAGAAAAAAAATAGTGATTTCACTTTCCCTTAGAAATTAATGGAAAACTTAACAAGTGGATCAAAGGTAAAATTGTTGAATTTTAAAAGGGGACTCAAATACAACCTAACTAAACTTGTATTTTTTTCTCTAAAATAATTATACACCTGCTTCATTTAGTGAAAATTTCACCACTAGCCCTTCATCTCCTTTGACATATACTTTTAGTTTGAATCCTAATTATCAGTACTAAAACTGCATGTTAATTATCTTTGACAAAACCTCTATCTCAACACATGAGACTCCTTTCATCAACAATGTACACGCCAGCTACTCCTTTTTTTTTTTTTAAACTAAAATTGATCCTCTTCAACAGTCTTCATCTACACTTTTCTTGCGATTCTTAATCATCTACCCTTCAATTTTTTGCTTTTAAAGCATGAAAAGATGAAGATGGAAGGTAAAAAAGGCATCCCAAAAGCACGGCTCTATAAGAAATTTGACTTTTTATGTCGGTTGAAAAAAATAAATACGGATGAATAATGTCGGTTGCAAAAAGAAAAAAAAAAGCGGATCTTTAATGTCGGTTTTAAACCGACATTGTAGCTAAACCCTATCGACTCTTTCCATTTATTAAAAACCCTATTTTTTTCATTTATCAAATTTTCTTCTCTTTCTTTTTCTCACAATTTTTCTCTCCCTCAGAACCCTCTTGCCATCATCTCCATCAGTCCATCACCATCGTTCATCAGATCTTCCATTCTTGCCACCATCTTTCGTTCCTTCATCAGATCTGTGTGCATTCCAATTTTTTCATTTATCAAACTCTCTTTTCTCTCTTTTTCTCACAAATTTCCTCTCCCTCAGAACCCTCTCGCCACCATCTCCATCAGTCCGCCGACATCATTCATCAGATCTAACTCCACCATCTTTCTGTGTGTTCCAACTTCGTCCGTCCAATCGTTAGCTTCACCAGGTCTACCATCTATTCGTCCGTTAGGTCTATGCCGATTCGTCCATCGCCGTGAGTCGTGTGTCAGGTTGTTGATTCCTTCGTCAAATCATCGATTCATTCGTCAGATTCGCCAACCTGTCGTTCTTCAACCTAATCTCAGCTCAGATATGTTCCAAGTTCGAGCTCCGCTCAGATCTGTTCAAGCCCTGATTTGTTCAAGATATTCAAGGTCCGATTTGTTTCAGTTTTGTACTAGTGATGAAAGCATGATTTTTTTTACATAAAGGGTGATTTATGTCTCTCTTTTCTTTCCATCAGATTTGTTTCAAGATCTCTCTTTTCTTTCCTTTTCTTTTCTCTTATCTTCACTTCAGCTTCTTCCATGAGTTTGGGTTTTCCTCTTCTTCTTCAGCTTCAACTTTGCTATTTTTAATCCTATGAATGTGTTTTTACTCTATAGATCTTTGCAGGTGGGTTATTCCATAAAAACTGAGATGTTTGGTTTTAGATTAAAATAAAGAAGCAAAAAAATCTTTGCATTAGAATATGGTTCCTCAGTAAGTGCAGGTATTCATCTTAATATTAAAACTCGTTTTTATTGAACTATATACTCAAAATCAATTTGAGTAAAAATCTTGATCATATTCCATAGATTTTATTGGTAAAGTGCATTTATAATTTTGATTCATTGAATGCAAGATTGACTCTAAAATGTTTTTTTTTTTTTTGTTATATTTAGTTACATTTGAGAAGATGTGCAGTTGAGGTATGAAAAACTCAATATTGAGAAGATGTGTAGTGAGTTGAGGTCTATTGTATTATGAAATAGTTTTCAGATGGTATTTATGTTTTCTAGATTCCATAGTGATTGAGAATGTCACTTTAATCAAAACTTTATAAATGAGTTGTTTTTGTATTCTAAATCACGATATAAATTTCAAAGGTAGAACATAGATTGATTATTGAGAAAAACAACTAAGCTTGGTATTGATTTTGAAGCTTGGTAGCCCATATAAGCAGTGTATGCAGAAGAGGAAAAACATGAAAAAAACAGAGAACTTAGAGGGGAAAAAAAAAAGAAAAGAAAAGAGGATAGACAGAGAGTGAGGATGAAAGAGAACCTGCTAATGAGTCGAGAAGAGTGGATTTCCCAGAACCAGAAGGACCCATAATGGCCATGATTCTACCAGGCTCAACATAGCCACTGAGACCATCAAGCAGGAGCCTTCTACTTTGTCCATTCCAGAGGTTTGGAACCATAACACTCAATTTTCCCAAACCAAATACATAGAACCAGCAATGGCAACCTCCCCATACTTACTTTTCTTCCTTCTGAGCTCTCTGTAACCTCCACAGAGCTTCTCTCATTTGCCCTCTCCTCTTCAATCTCCATGAATGTGATACACACTTAAATTATGTTATATTACCTATAACCATAGAGCTTCTCCCATAGCCTTCTGAGCCCCTTCTTCTACCATGAATTTCCTCCAAACAGTTGTATTATTTAAATTCATTATGGCTACAAACTTGAGTGCTTAGATCTTCTGTAGTCAGCATTTGGTTTTTTTCACAATACTTGAAGTAATCAACTTAATTTTGGTGGATTCTTTCAACTAGGTTTGTTCACACCACAAAACAACATTGATTTTTATGCATGAGTCATGTGTTTAACCAAGTAACTACCTTTAGCTATAAGTGTATACTTCCTATCCATTTTATTATATTATCTCTCATGAATTCTTTAAGACCAATTATAATAGTACTATTTGAGATATATGTATTTTATGAACTCTTAGGTTACTATTAATTACATGATAATATTGTACACATTTTATAGCGATCAATTGATATTTTAAAGTTACATTCCAGGTGCTTTGTTCTTAATTCATTAATGAGAAATTTTTCTAAATGAGATGCAAAGGTACTCTTAAAAACTATTCTGCTAGTTATACCAAAATATTCATGAATAATTATTGAGATCAATATAGAAAAGCCTAAAAATTGAGACCAAAGAAAATGCTAATTCACAATGAGAATTCCTACTAAATGCTAGCTTATTTTTTCTAAGATATGGCCTTCGTGTGCAAATCTGGCCTCGTTCGTTGATTTGCCTCTGTTTGTCGTCGGTCGTGCAGGTTTGCTGTGGTTCCAGCCTCCGTTCGTTGATATGATCTTCGTTGGTTGTCGATTCGACCTCTATGTCGTCGCTCGTCGACCAAATCTAAAAGATGCCATTTTCTTTGTCATTGTTCAGATCCACCAAATTCGTGTTCTTTTTTATAGTCTTCATCATAGTCATTTTGGTTGAATGTTCGTATGTTCTTATTAAAATGGAGTTGCATTTTATGCTTGCTCAGGATATTGGATTCTATGTGGAGTGTGAAAGTCCTGAAGGGGTAAAAACGGTAAATTGATTAGTGACCCTGTAAGTTCCAAGCGTACTAGTAATTTCCTTGTATTTAATTGTTTTCGATCATTTAATTTGGTCCTCAAATTCCTGTTGGAGTCTTTTCCATTCATACTCTTTTACTTCAAATTATATGATGGATTTGAACTGCTTACAGTTGATTGCCTCATAAACGTTACGAGTCTGACCAAGTGAGTTAATGGTAACATCTTTCTTTTATTTAGTGTTGAAATTACAAACATAAATTAATGGAAGTATTACTAAAAAAATGTGTGGGGTGTTACATTCTTCCCTCCTCAAAGAACTTTCGTCCTCGAAAGTTCATTCTTAAAAAAAAAAAAAAAAACTCCGGGGGTGTTACATTTTTCCCTCCTCAAAAGTTCATTCTTGAAAAAGCTCCAAGTACTAGGCCTTCATCTCATCCTCTTGCTCCCAGGTAGCTTCCTTGAACTGGTGATTCTGCCACAGGACTTTCACAAAAGCACTTTCCCGGCGGCGCAATATTTTTACCTCTCTGGCGAGGATCTCTATAGCTTTCTCTTCGTAGCTCAAGTTGTCATTCAACTGTAAGGGCTCGTAGTCAACTACATGGGACGGGTCTATCACATACTTTCTTAGCATTGAAACATGGAAGACATTATGAACTGAAGACAGTGCTGGGAGCAATGCCAAATGGTGAGCTACGGGACCCCGCTCCAAGACCTCGAAAGGTCTAATGAATCTTGGACTCAACCTCCCCTTCCTACCAAACCTCAGAATACCTTTCATGGGTGTCATTTTTAAGAACACTTTCACACCAATCTCAAATTTCAGGTCCTTACGTCTTACATTAGCATAGCTCTTCTGTCTGCTCTAAGTTGTTTGCATACGAGCCCTAATCTTCTGTATTGCCTCATTCGTGGTCTGCACCAAATCAGGTCCTAACAATTTCCTCTCTCCTACCTCATCCCAACACACAGGGGACTTGCAACTCTTCCCATATAGGGCCTCAAATGACAAAGTGCCAATGGCAGTCTGATAGCTATTATTATATGCGAATTCCATTAAATGTAAGTGAGAGTCCCAAGTCCCTGAAAACTTGAGTGCATAAGCGCACAACATATCTTCCAATATCTGGTTTAGACATTCTATTTAACCATCAGTCTATGGGTGAAAATTGTACCAAAATTCAATCGAGTACCCAATGCTAAATGGAGACTCATAAAAAAACTAAATGCAAAACGAGGGTCATCGTTTGACATAGCTAAAACTAGTACTAAATGAGGTGTAACAACCCCTTCCATAAATAACTTTGAAACTTAAAATGTTGAAATCAACAACACTTCTACACGTCAGAGTTGAGAACTGTGAAAACGGTCATGAAGTTAAGAAAGTATTATATACTAAAAACATATATCTGAGCCTACCATGTCACAGGGAAAACTTCATATGTGCAGTGAAGAAACTGGTCATACTATATAATGCATCATCTGAAGATATGTACCAGAACAAATCTAGCCAATTGAAAACTGCTTCTACTCTAGAAGCGCCAACTATGATGTCTTTCCTAGGGTCTACATGTTTGAGAATAACTCTGTCTAATTAAGTCTCACATTCATGAGAAACTCATCATGAGGCTCTATGCTATCATGGGCTATAAAACTTGCTTGAGTCAATCCTCATATTATTCTTTAGCCTTAAAACAATCATATATCATTAGTTAGACTCTGTTGCGGATGAGTCTAAAATTCCCTCTGAAAAATAAGGTTTTGAAGTCCTTAGATGCTAAAGCGTCAGTCAATTGATAACACATTTCCATAACCTCGTAATAACCATAATTGATCCTTAAAGTCATTTTTTTTAAAACGATAAAACCTTCTTGATTCATAAGTCCTAGCTTGGATTACTCGTACTCCCTAAAACTAGTTAACTCATTGCCCATGCAAGAGAATACATACTATCTAGTAATGCTCCAAACCCACTTTTAGTAACTTCTTACTATCAACTCAACTTTATTGCCAAGTCTATCCCTTATACTAATGCTTATATCGGAAGATCCAACTTACTTACTTTTGTGCATATACCATTATTGTCTACCTCGAGTTGGATTATTTTCTTTTCTCAATCAACTTGATGATCTTGCTGGTTCATGTTTCCAACACTTGCACACAAAGTCAAAATCCCTTAAATCTTACTAATGCCCTCAATGTTTTACGTTTTAACTAATGAAGCCATACCATATCAATAGTTCTTGAACATCTACTGCTATTAGTAACTCCATTTTTACTTATTCCTTCTCAACCTTCTGTTTCAGTAACAAATTCTTGTGTTAAAACAAAGTTCCATACCAAATCATCTATGTAAGCTATCTTTCCATCTAATACATATTGTCCCCAAAGTCCCACATGATCATTAGATATTTTTCTTTTACACCAAAAAAAATACCTTGTAATCCCTCTTATCAAGCTTTCAAACCATACTTAACTAGGAGTTTCGAACACATTAAATTTCTTTATCTTTTCAAAAGAGTAAACTTTCTTGGATACTTTTCTCTCATTCACACTTATCTCTGATAAAACCACTAAATTCAAGACACCTTTTTTTTTTTTTTCACTTTCCATGTGGAACATAATCTCTTTACTAAATTATATTTTATTTAACTCCTCCATAAATCTTATCTCTCTCACTAAGAATTTCCATCTTGTAGAATTCCTCTTTGCCAATATGCATACGTTTAAACTCCAAAAGACTTTTGTTTCTTCAAATCTGTCTAACTTGGATCTCCTTAACACAATAAGGCTCTGGGTTTAGTCTAGGTGTACTAAAATAATCCTTCAACCTAAAAAATAACACCTTACTTTAACCCCTTTAAGCCCAAGGTCATGTCTAACTATTTTAGCTTCCTTTAATGACATCTACCTAGCTAGATATTCCAAAGAAATTCTTTATAACATTACACATACTTTACCTAGTTCATCAAGTTGTAGTATTACCCAAATGATTATGACTTATGAATCCTTTCTAAAATTCTTCTCGAAATGTTGGGTTTTTAATATCTCAGAACCTTTAATAAATCCATAGTCTCTTCTTTTTCTCGTTCTTATCCATAAAACAACTTTTAACCTTATACTTAAGTATGTGGCCTGTGAAGAAATTTATACTACCACCGATTGCACTATCCAATACAAAACATAACACTAGTCCTTGATCAATTCTTGTCTCGATAATTTTATTCTTTGGCATAAACATTTAAATATCTTCATTCCTAAATTGTCATAACTCTACATAGTTGCATCAATCTTTAAGATCTCTGAGCTGAGGTGTATATATTTGTTTGTTTCCGACATAATTTCCATGAGATAAACTAGTGCCAAATGACCCTATAATTTACTCTATTTTATTTTTCTCCTTTTGTAGTGTCGTACCTGATAATCCTTTTATAATAACTTCTAATGAGTCACTGACCTAACATTAGAACATAACTGGTGCATTTAAGCTAAACAAATATTTTAATGCACAACTATCATAAAACTTGTAATTGATAAGACGTACCTGGCGATGATGAGGAATCTGTTCATGGGCCACAGGGACAATCTAGACTTACATAGTAAGTCAGTTTACAGAACCAAAACATGGGCTCTGATACCAACTGTAATGACCCGACCCCCTAGGACTTAGTTTAGGCCGTTACTAAAATAAATACATGCATAGGATTTGAAACGACGCTCATTAATGTTGAAATAAATGCTAAATAGACAAGAGAAGTTCAAAAGAAATTTATTAAATGCAATTTTTAAAACAATAATAGGGTACCCATAATTCGTAAAGACTATTAAAATATAAAAGTAACAATCCTTCATAATAAGTTTCAAATAGTAAAACTAGAAATTGAGGGTAAAATAAGGATTCTAAATTTCATGATACGGAAGCGTAAAAACTAGTCCCAGTGGCTTGATCATGAATTCCGCTACGCCGTCGCTAGTGCATCTCTATCCTTACCTGAAACATCAACATAAAAAAGAATGAGTATGAAATACTCAGTAAGTAGCCCTACCACTGGGGTCAGGCTAGGCATCTATATCCTCTAGATACCCGCATATAACACATAAATACATGTAACAAACAAGAGACTGAGTCCTATCCTATTGTAGTTAAGTATGCCCACAAAACTGGTGAATCCTGGAGGAAACACAAAACTGGTGAATCCCGAAGGAAACACAAAACTGGTGAATCCCGAAGGAACCACAAACTGGTGAATTCCGAAGGAAACACAAAACTGGTGAATCCCGAAGGAAACACAAACTGGTGAATCCCGAAGGAAACACAAACTGGTGAATCCCGAAGGAAATACAAACTGGTGAGCATCTAACTAATCAATGAGGATATTCACACAGTCTTAACGTGCTAAGATTCAACATTGTATAGTTCTAAAACATACATAAAAATCCTTGATACCATGGCTTCATCACATACACATAATTCTTAATAACATATTATACATCATCCATGTATAACTTACATCATAAATCCATAACATGCAAGTATGCCTCAACACCAGTAGATCAGACATCGACATATGAAAACACATACTATCACATACTAACGATCAAGTACTTAAGTGTGTATGTAAACAAATCAGAATTCGTGCCAGAACATACTTTGATTCAGGTCATACTGTCAATCAACATGCTAACATTTACCATAACATACACTTATCATGCTAGCATACAACTAAAGCCTGGCCCGTGGGCAGTTCTAGTGGTAAGATTACTTACCTTAATCGAAATTCCACAGATAAACTTCGACAACCAAACAATGACCGCGATTTGAAGTAACGACCCTACCATACGAATACAACCATAAAATTTCAGTCCAACAATAATTGCGAAGCTTCAGATTCAAAACCACAATACCCCAAAAGCTTATCCAAAGGAACTTGATTAACAATCACTCCAAAATCTCCTTCTAACAAATTATAATTCCAACGAACGACAACTTAGAACCTTCAAAACATGAATTAAATGATTATTTAATCCAATAATCAATTGGTGTAAAAAATCCTTCAAGAAATCTATCTTATAACATTGACCTTACCTAAATCCAAGATCTGTTCAAAACCAAGAGTCGGCGGCGGAATCTGGAGTTGAATGGCGGCCCCGTTACAGAAACTCGAGCAGCCCGTTGGACAGATCTATGGCGATGGACCAGCGGCGCAGGGGTTTGTAAGGCTGGACGAAGGAGTGGCACGCGGCTGCGAATGGTGGCTCCTCCTGTTCGGGCTCGAAACAGGCGACGATGACTCGAACGGACGAATCCTCCAGCTAGATGAGATTTGTGCAACTCAGACCGACGGACAGAGAAGGGTATGAGGGAGTCACATGGCGCGGTCTGTGGTGGTGTGGCTGAGAGAGTTTCGACTCAAATCTGGCGGCTGATGAGGCTGGGTGACTGAGGTGGCGGCGGAGCAATGGAGGTCGGGGAGGGGGTCTTGGTGGCTGCTAGAAGAAAGGGGGGAGAGAAAGAAAAGAAAAGAGAGAAAAAAAAAAAAGAAAGAAAAGGGAAGGATTAAATAAAATAAAAACAAAATAATATATTTTATTTTATTTATTTTATTCTTCTCCTAATCCCCATTATTTTCTTAAATTCCCTCATTTTCCAATTTGGAATTAATTCCTGCCATCAATTTCCAACATAAATTTCCAACTTCAATAATCAAATTACAATAATTACTCTTAAATGTCCAAAATTCCAAAAAAAAAAAGAAAAACCCTCCAACTAATGAAAATTACTAAAATTCCAAATAATAAAGTTGTTGAAATTACATTATACTAAAAAAATGTGTGGGGTGTTACATGGGTAATCGATTTTTTTGAACCCCCTTACTCCCTCTTTCTCAAGATTTCTCTCAACCTTATAGAAGAAGTTCTGTGTAAAATACATCTTCCTCCCAAAAGTTCCCTCCGGATTCTCTCTTTCATAAAAAAGTCTCTCGCAAGCTGGTCTTTTGCCAGAGATATAGCAAGGAAGCTCTTCTAGAGGCGTACCCGATAAATAAAAACAAGTTCCTGGAGGAAAAGCTGTGGAGAAGTGAAGAACGATCTTCAAAGATAATCTTTTCAAACTTCAATTTTTGTGCTTAATCTTAGATAAATTACAACATGTGATGTATGTGTTCTTTTATTTTTGTTAATCCTGTATTTTCATCTTCCAAAATAAAAACAAAAGTGATAAATCGCTTTTGCTGCGAGATTCGATTTTATGAGAAATATGTTTTATTTTTTAAAAATAAAAAATGACATAGTTATCAAACGAAGCCGAACAGAGATTTAAATTTTGGAAAAGGGGGATTCGTTTACACTTTATATAGGAGTTAAAGATTTCTCTATAGGGTATTTTTGGAATACATCGTGTAGAAAGGGTGATTTTTCATAATTATAAACCTTGTTTTTCAAACCAAACCCTTAAATTTGCTATACATCCAATTTCTCAAATTTAAAAAGTAGCTACTTTTTTGTGATTGAAAGTTAACTTCCAAAAGGGCCATTGGAGCACAGAGAAGCCCAGTTATGATTCAAGTCACTGATGGGCTCTATGCCACTAGTCAGGAAGATGATGGGCCCAATAGAAAAGCCCACTACAGTTGAATTTAATTTCAAAAACGCTCCGACAGGGGAGAGGTCGAAACAAAGCGATCCTCTTCAAAAATCACTATTTTCCCTCTCACTCTCTTCCTTCACAGTACTTCGCCAATAACAATGGGGACTTCCATTGATTTCCCTTCTGTAACTCACCCCACGCTCCGGATCCAGATCGTTCGGAGCCAAAATATCTGTTAGTGGAACACTTCCCTCATCGTTCTTCTCTTTTGCCCTTCCAGAAATGCCGTTCGGAGCCGACCATGGACAGGGAGGCTAACCTTCCGGCCCCATTCGCACTTGAGAAGAAAGTGAACCGTCAGACCAACCCCGAGACTACATCCTCCTCTTCCTCCTCCTCATCGCCGGGCTTCATTCGACATGTTCAAGCCGCCTTCAAGCGCCATCGACCACTCGGTAACTATTTTTGTGCTTTATAATAATTTAATCTGTTAGAATATGTAATAATTGGGCTGGTGTTTAATGCATTTACTCTTAATTTAAAGCCACTGTAAGAAGAATTTCTTCTTCTACTCTACCATATATTCGCTTCAGTTAGAGGGAAAGATTAGCTATTTCGCTTTCGGGATTGCTTTAGGGAAGCCAGGAACGCCTTGTATGCTACTACTCGGGAAGAATATGAATCTGTGTTGCTTCAAGAATTTTTGTATTAGATCTCGGGCAATGATTTTAGTTTAATGGCTGTTGGTCGTCCAAATTACTTTTATGACAATCATATTTATAAGAAATTTCAGGTGTGACCCAATCAAATAGTATAAGACCCAGGCGCTTGTTAGTTCCCCAAAGAGAGGTGTTAAGGAACCCTCGTTCAGAGGCCAGGCTTGCAGAAAGTGTTAAGGAGCCTGAAATTGAAGTTTCATTGAGTCAAGATCATGTAGTGAAGGATTTGATTGAACAGACGAAGAGCACAATGACTATTATTGGAGAAACTCAAGATGAATCAATAACACGACCTTCCATTTCAGGCCTGATGACCAAAAGCTTTGATGGAAGCTTCGCACCTGATGCCCACAGAGATGAACTTGTACGTGGTGCTGGTTGTCAATCTAGAAGCACAGCTTCCGCTTTAAGTACAGGATCCCAGCATGCTGATGGTCAGAAAATGGTTCGGTTTTCTGTTAAAACCAGCAAGATTTCTCAGGGTAAATACTGGTGTCTTATATTTTCTTGTTCAGATATTCTTCCCTCACTTCAATAGTATAACACAACCATTTCTTGTGAAATTTGTAGCCTTTTCAAATTAGGCTCTTATTTTGTATAGTTTACTTGTCCTGTACCAAGTTTTGCAATGCATATGTCATTCTATTTCCACTTGTAGGGGTCCATGATCTAATGGCCAGTGGGTTGGAAAACTTATCATCTCATATGGGTTCCCTTGCGTTGACAGAGATGGATTGGACAGCCGGCAACCATGGGGAAGCTTCTAGTGTAATTCATGATGAATCTAAACACCGGAGTTTTGCAAACACAGAGTTTGATATAAAAAACAATGGTGGGATTTCAATGTTGGCACAAAGAACACCAGCTGTGGAAGATCAACTCAAGCGATTTGAAGACTTTTTGAATCAACCAATTAATCAGCCTTCATTTGGTCCACCTTGTCCAACCACCACGTCTGTTCACTCAAGTTCAGTGGCTATGCTTAATTCAACAACCTATTGCTCTCATTTGCATCAAGAAAGTGGTGGTAAAATTTCTTCTGAACCTTTGAGCGACTTCAACGCGAATATTCAACATGAAGCTAAAAGAAGTGTGTTGCCAACGTCAGGGTCTTCTCTAAGGGACACTAGTGATGAGGTCAAGAATGGGAAAGGCAATGATGCTATACATGCTCCGGGCCTTACTGCTAATACTGAAAAAGTTATAAGGCACTATGACATCTCTAAGGAGCAGAGGGTAAAGTTAGGAGGAGAAAGTGATATTTCTAAACATTCTTTGCAACACAGTGATAAGTCATATGAAGGCAAGTGTGGAATAGTGGATGCCACTGATACAAAAGCGAAGGCCCAAGTACCCAAAAAGTCAGTTTCTGATGTGAATTTGAACCCCTCTGGTTCAGAAAAACTAGAAAAAGTGGCAAGTGGGAAGAGTGCTTCAACAAATCGTAAAAGGAATTATGATCCAGACATGTTTTTTAAGGTTAATGGAAAGCTTTATCAAAGACTTGGCAAGATAGGCAGTGGGGGAAGCAGCGAGGTTCACAAAGTTATCTCATCAGATTGCACGATATATGCACTTAAGAAAATTAAACTTAAAGGTCGTGACTATGCCACTGCTTATGGGTTCTGTCAGGAGATTGTGTATTTAAATAAGTTGAAAGGGAAGAACAACATTATACAACTTGTAGATTATGAGGTATGTATCTTTATCTTGATATCTTTTATGCATGTCTTTGCATTCATATTTAAATCTCTTAATGTTCAATGTTTGAATGTTTGATCATTTTACTGTCTTGGCGAATGCTCAGGCATTTGTGCCATGAGTAGAACCTTATGGATATTTGTTTTTCTTGTAGCTTCTAATAGTCAAAATACTCTAGCCCTATTTGATAATATTTTCATTTTTAAAAACTAGATGTGTTTGCTAAAAAATTTTCTTGTTTAGTTTTCAACTTTCAAAAACTTTTTTGAAATCTTGGTTAAACTTGAAAACAACAACAAAAATTTGGAAATGATCATTTTTAGTTTTTAAAACATGGTTATGCATTTAAAAACTTTTTTGGTAAACTAGACTAGAAATAAAAAAAATATCATTAGTGAACACTTAATTCATAAAAACTAGAAAACTAAAACCAAATGTCATCTAATGGAAGCGGTGTTTGATTAATTCTCTTAACTGTGAAATATTTCTGTCATTCATGTTTATTTATTTCAGAATTACCTAAGAATCTATCTTTTGTTAGGTAACAGATAGGACTTTGCTTCAGGAAGTGTTGAATGGCTCCACGAATAATAAAGATGCTAGGGTTAAGGATGATGGATATATATACATGGTGCTAGAATATGGTGAAATTGATTTGGCTCACATGCTCTCACAGAAATGGAAGGAAATTGATGGCATCAACCAGATAATAGATGAAAATTGGCTTCGATTCTATTGGCAGGTGATCCCCTCTTCCCGTTTAGGATCTAGCTAAGCAATAAGTGCACATTTATTAATGTTCACAATTATTTTTCTTTTCGCACGGCATTTACGAAACAGTTTTTGTTCCTAGACAATGGTTTTCATTTGGCAGTTAATTTTCGTCTTCTTCATGATATATCGCATCCGTTGAGTCATATCAGTACACACCCAGTGTTCAGACACAATTGTTTTACTATTGTACTTGGAAATGGAGTAACATTAGTGTTCCCTTTGGAAAATAAAATAAAAGAATCTTGAGGCTCCACAAAATTCATATTTTCGCAGTTAATATTTAGTGGGGAAAATAAAAAGGATTGCCATGTTATGCTGCGACAGAAGTTGAATCATCCATGTGCTTTTGCTCGGGTTATTATTCCTCATACCTCCCACAAACATGCCAGATTTCGAGTCAAGCATGGGAGGTTCTAAAGCTCAACAATTTGAATTATTGTGATTAAGCGTTTACCTTACGTTGTAGTATTAATTTTTTTTTATTATGAGATTATATGCATGTGCATTGTTTTGATTGGTCCCGTAATCAAAGAATCCTTACAGTAGCTGTTTGGAACCTCGTTTTGGCGAAATTATTCACTGCTGCATGTATTTTTGCCGCTTAACAAGCCGCATTAGTTTCTATCATTTGCAACATTTATGTGTTCTCCTTGTAGATTAATTATTTCATAGATTTTTTTTTTATACATGGCAGCAAATTCTTCAAGCTGTAAACACCATACACGAGGAACGCATTGTTCACTCTGATTTGAAGCCAGCAAATTTTCTTCTTGTCAAAGGCTCCTTAAAACTAATTGACTTTGGTATTGCAAAAGCCATAATGAGTGATACAACTAACATCCAAAGAGATTCACAGGTGAATATCATTTGATGCCCGTCTTCTCTAAAAAAGTTATCATTTGATGCCCTCCCTTGCAAGTTTATACATAGTGGATGTAACGTAAGACTCTTAGTTAGGGAAATAGTAGGATTATCAATGTAAGATTAGTAGCAAAGGGTATTCTAATAATTAGACATGGAGTTTGTTTGGTCCTTTGGGATTATTGGGTATTCTAATAATTAGACATGGAGTTTGTTAGGTCCTTTGGGATTATAAATAGTAGGTGAAGAGTAAGGTTAGAGGTGTAAAGAATTTTGTAGGATTTTTCTTTGGGGAATTTAGGGAGACTAGCCCTCTTGAAAGGGTAGGTTATCTTGTTACTTTTCTTATGATATTATAGCATATTTTCATATATTTTCATACTTCTTTGTTCGGGAGTTTTCTATGTGTTCTTATTAGGAGGTATCCTAAGAAATATTTTAAGACTCCTAGTTGGGGAAATATTAGAAGTCTTACATGTAAATAACTAGTACAGAATGTTCCTAGGTGTATCAATTTTTGTTGCGTTCATAGTTCATGATTAGATAAATAAGGTACGGTTGCAGCAAAATTATTTTCTCGTTCTGTTTGGATTTTGAATTTTTTCCGTACCACAGGTGGGTACACTGAGTTACATGTCACCCGAGGCATTTATGTGCAATGAGAAAGATGCAAATGGAAACACCATCAAATGTGGTCGACCATCTGATATTTGGTCCCTTGGCTGCATTCTTTATCAAATGGTTTATGGAAGGACCCCCTTCTCCGAGTACAAGACATTCTGGGCCAAATTCAAAGTCATTACAGACCCAAATCATGAGATCAGATATGAACCCGTTGGTAACCATTGGCTTCTCGATCTTATGAAGAAGTGCCTCGCATGGGACCGCAATGAGCGGTGGAGAATTCCCGAGTTACTTCAACATCCTTTTCTCGTACCCCCAGTGTCCCCGCACCTATCCTTATCTCTAGACCAGAGCTCCAAACTTCTGCAACTCATTGCTGAATCTTGTGAAAATGACCATGAAGCTTCGCATCTGCGTTCTCAGCTTCAACAACTGCTCCTCAACTCCGTCCAGCCGATGACATCTCTGTTAATAACTTCTAAAGACAATCAAAGTGAGCTGTTTTCCCAAACGTCAAAGGACCACTTTCTGCTCTACAAAAATCCGGCTACAACGAATGATGAAAAGTGAAAGTCCTAATTTTGTTTCTCGTTCAAGGAATGGTTTGAAGTTCTCTTCGGCATGAAAATGCGGGATTTGACTTTTGAGTAGCTGATGAATGACGATTGATAGAATATGAGGCTGGCTACTTCTTGGTAGATGCGGGCTTTTGCCTCTTCAGGTTTGGCGCATTAGAGCATCGAGTTTTCCTCCTATCGAAGCTGGATGATCAATTTAACACCTGTAGCGTTTGTCAAAAGTGTACAATATATAATATAATAACTGTGTTCTCGGCTTTGAGATTGTAAATTTGTTTGTAGTTTTGTTCGAGGCGCTTGCTGTTTATGTTTCTTCCCAGATTCAACACAGAAAGAAACCATGCATTACGTAATCCCAACTGTTAATGCAACAGAGTTTGACATATTTGTATAATGTTTATGCAGGACTCATAAGTGTTCTAAAATTGAGAGTGGTTCCTTTCAACTTTTGCGTTGTAGTTGTCGACCTCTTGACTATAATAAGCTCCCTCAAGGATGATTCTATTTTATATGTTTTCAAAACCACAAAGGCTATTCATATAATGAACTTACATTTGGCAAACTTGAAAATGAAATCTATTTAAAAATAAAATCAGGGTTGTTTCAACTGCTTTTGTAATGAGATATAAAAGAATTGAAAATCATAGTCTGTTCTGTAAAGTGAGTTCTGCAAAGTCAATTTCTCTGCGAATCTTTTCAAACTGGAAACCAGAAAATATTTCCAGAAGGGTTCAAATGCATAACCAAAACTAGCAACTATTTGCAGTTCATATTCATATTGATTGAAGATGATAATTTGTTGATATTTGATTTACAAGAGAATTTTGAATATGGTCCATGCTTGACAAGTATGACTAGCAAAGATTTGCATTGCATCTAAGACTACTGTATACGTTTGCATTGAAAAATGAAAACTATAAGTTAATAATTAAGATTTCGTTTTGTAACCATTTAATTTTTTGTTTTTGTTTTTAAAAATTAAGCTTATAAACACTACTCTCACCTCCAAATTTCTTCCTTTATTATCTACTTTATACCAATAGTTTAAAAAACCAAACCAAAACTTGAAAACTTAAAAAAAATAACTTTTAAAAACTTGTTTTTGTTTTTGAAATTTAACTAAGAATTCAACCATTGTACTTAAGAAAGATGCAAATCATGGTACGAAATGAGGAGAAAATAGACTAAATTTTAAAAAATAAAAGACAACGATCTTGAACCATGGCAGTTCAATACCATATACAGCCAAGTCCTAAACGATTAAGCTCATATTAAGCACAGAGAGATGCAACCAAGAAGGGCTCTGTTCTTTAGAAGTAATGGTGGGTCTACTCATCATCAATAGATGAGAGTTTATAAGAAGCTTCAGCACGAGCTTCCTCCAACTTTAGCAGCAATTCCTTCATGAAACTTGAATTAGTTCCATGAGTAATTCGCAGTATATCAAATGCCTTGGTATAAGATTTTACAGCATCCTCTGTATACCCAAGTAACCTGCAAATTGAATGCCATCACATATTTCACAAGCCAATGGAACTATTTCCCAGTTCTTGAAAAGCAGCCAATCTGAATTTAGCAACAGAGACGAACTCCTTCCAACATTTGCAGTAAAAAAAAAAACCCCAATTTCTTCTAGCCAAAATATGTAGCCACAAGACAGAGACTTAGATCAATTTTTTTATGTTATTCTCAGTTAGAGAATGATGCATGGACACATCCTAAGCAATGTAATCATGAAGTTTTTTGAGCTTCAGAAAATAAAATAAGAGATCGATTTTTCATTCCTTGTGTGTTTTCTTGCTGTAGAAAAGGGAAGGACTAGTAAATGATACAATATCTTGGTGCATTACTAACCATTCCAATTTCCCACAAGTATAGAACTGCAATCCAAGCAATGGATGGATCCCAGGGTATAGTTCTGTTATCAAAGAAAAAATTTCATAGGATAATATTATATAAGTAGTTTAACTGTGGATCCATAACATAAGATCATAGTCTACCAAGTCAATGTAAGACTATAATAGAATATTAAACCTGGTGGCTAACATCTTGATAACTCATGATGTCTGGAGAATATTAAACCTGGTGGCTGACATGGCAGTACTATAACATGCATGCAAGGTAACAACAAAATGACTCATTGAAATGAACAAACTTGTAATTTAGGGATCAACTTGACACCAATTCTATAGTTAAAAATATTTCAACAGGAGAAATGAATCTTGAAAAGCAGCATGAAACTAATGCTTCAGGGAAGAGGTTTACGAGGAATACTGTAAATCCTTAAGATGTTGAAAGTATTCCCCCATCTTAGAAGAACTACCATAACCCTTGAATGTTTTTCTATAAATAATTTCATCTTTGAAGCCAGACCTTGTTTGAGCAAAGCCAATTTTGAAGAAGAAAATTAAGATAATTCAAACAACGTGATCGTTGACAACAATCAAATCAAATATGCTAAATCATCAAAGTTTGCTATATTTTCTCTTATGAATCCTCATCTTAGAATTGTTCATTTATGCGTGTAGAGAAAATCATAGCTGTACCATAAAAAGCATTCTAATCTTCATGCTTTCCTCTTTTTCCACCATCACAGGTGTTCAAGCTGTTTATTGCATTGCACCTTAATTAATTCTAACGACTGCCTGTCTCCATAAAATTTGATGTGGAGAAATTCAAAGGTCATTTTAACATCTTAACTTGGTAATCACAGTGACTTGAACTAAACATCTGGCCGCTCTACTTCCCGAGTAAATCTTATTATATAGGATTGCCACCTTTAGGGTTTTGAAATGGCAGATTGACACTTGAGTATAGGTAATAATTTATCCACTAGTTTTTGCATTTATCTACAAGTTTTCTGGATTCCACCTTGAATTTTATATGTAACATCTCGATTTAAATCAAACTTGGAAACGAAAGAGTAAATTTTGCAGTTTTTTTCGAGGTAAGAGGCCATGCTTACATTGAGAAGCATGAAAAAAAAATACAACCACATACAAGAAACGTGCCCGAACAAATGGAGTCCTAATCTAACTACAAAAAGGTCTAGTAACTGAAGCCCATAAAGGCATTAAACCTGGTCATCTCTAAGACTCAAACTAAAATTTGCAGTTGTATCGAGCAAATTATCCACTTTTTATCCCAAAACAATTAACCTACTAGAAGAAAAATTAAGAGGCATACTCTGATAGACTGAAATTGTCAATTTGCAGTATGTTAGAGCTTTTGTCCAATTCTCTAGCTCCATCAAAATCTGCAAGAGACATCAGACATTTGATTGCAAAACAATGGAACATATCACAAAGAAGCTGAAAACAGTTAACCATTCATTATGTTAATAAATGAGAAATAAATGCTACTTTCAGTCTTGCCCATGATGTCTCAATAATAGCATATTAAATCAGATTGAATATGCACCAAACAATAACAAAATTGCACTCAGATTTCAAAGATTGGTTGAACAAATAAATTTGACATATGAAACACAAAAAATTACAAAAATATGTAAAGAATGATAATAACAAAAAGAAAAGGGAAAAGAATTCTTAGCCTACCTTGAGAAGCTTTTCTCGAGTTTGCATCAAACTGATTGAATAAGGATGGCATAATATCCTTTGGAGTTTCTCAACTTTTTCATACATAAATAAAGCTTCAGCACGATCTGAATTTAGTTAAAGATCAAAGCAAATGTCAAATATAATAAAACATGTCATAAATATTATTCCTAAAGATTAGTTTCTATAGGAACAACACCAAACTGGGCTTTAATCAGATGAAGGAGACCACCTATGATCTAAAAATATTTGATCAGTGACAAAAGCCCAACTACAACTACCATTGATGATTTATAGTTAAACACAAAAGGATACTTTGGGAAGACATAGAAGTAAAAGCTTCATCAGATATTGATTTTATTTGACTAGCAATATTTTTTATATCCTCCTTATTTCGAACAAGTCCACATTGTTGGCATGTGAATCCAGTATCATCTGCACAAGAAAACGGAGATTGAAATAATAGCACACCCTCAGTTACTGGTCAAATAGTGAAATATCGCATACCAGAGTTACGGAGCAGGAAACCATCACACTGGTCATTTTTGCACCTGTAGCCCTCCAAAATTGCACTTTCTTTGATTTCATCTTCTTGAACCTTAATTTTTTTTTTTTTTTTTGGGGGGGGGGGGGGGGGGGGGGAATGATCAAATCAATAACAACTCTAATCATTCTGGTCAAACATTATGGGTTGAAATCAAGGATGAAATACATCTGAAAGATGCAATTATCGGTTACAACTTTAACGCATCGAGAGCATGTGCAAGTGAATAAGTAGTTTTCTTTAAGAGTCTTCTGCCGAGTCATAGTGCTTCCAGCAGTTTCAATGTAACTTATCGACACCTAATAAATCATAAAACAACACAGACCAAAGAATGATATATTAGAGCTACAGCAGAAATGATGCACAATTTTTTTTTTTTTTTTTTTTTTTTTTTTTTTTTAAAAAAGACCACGTCACTAATAGTAATACCTAGAGAACTAGGCAGAAAAAAGTGAATATAGATAGAATGGTTACCTCAGCACCTGTGGGTATATGTTGCACAGCACGGACCACAGCAGATCTTCCCTCAAATACCAAAACAGCATTGGGCAAGCAGCTATAGTAGCAAAACCACGTAGTGACTTGGTTGATTATTATGATGAAGTTCCTTATAAAAGAAATTATTATGATGAAGTTATGAATGTAAATACAGAACTTGTCTCCTGAGGAGTTACCTATGATTTATAATGGAGATTACAGGATATAGACCAGTCCCCAAGGGTCTAAGTTCACTGTCACATATGGTATGTGCATTACATGCCAGCTGCATAAAAATGCATGGGGTTAGACTTAGACTTCAGAAAAATTGATGCAAAACTGATCTTATTACCAAGCCTTATGGTTACGGAAAATAAGATTTAGCATCATATCCTATTTTAGGCAAACATCTCAAATAATAGCAGTAGAGGAAAGTACACAATCCTGAAAACCAATGTTTGAAAGATGGCCCTCAATAAATTTATGCAAAAATTCGTGTTAAGATACTAACAACTAATTGAACCAACTATTTCCCATCTAAAGTGCATACTGGCCAAGATAAAATTAAGGTTAATGTGATATTCATCCAGCTAAAGATGACCATTGCCAAATGAAATCTATTGTTAGACAGTCCAATTTATGATCAGAATACATAAACACAAGGTTATTTAAATTAAGAATTTTAGAGTTACTCAGCAAGAGTCAAGCTCAGCTACAATATAACAAATAAGTATAGATACAAATGTTAGAATTAGAACCTTGGAAAAGTTTCCTGCTATCTCTTTTATGTTCATTTCTGGCCACTGCAGAATCAAATTCACAAGAGTTCCCATCTGAGCATACAACACCAATTGTTTTTCATCTATGCCAGACATGTCTGATTGGAAAAGTGGTTAGACAAAACAAAATTACCAAGTTGAATGCCATAGTTAGGGCAATGCATTATTCAGATAGGGAACTTCATTAAATAAGGATACGATCTATTAGTCAGATAGGGAACTTCATTATTCAGATAGAGAACTTCATTAAATGAGGATACGATCTATTAGTTCCTCCACCAATTTATAATTGTCTGTTGCAGTCGTAGGTATGACCTGACAATAAAATAAAGATATGTCCACGCTGGAGATTATTAAGAACAATAGAAATATCTAGAAGTATTCGATTAATAGTTTTTAAGATAATTTATTGAATAAGACATGGAAATTCCGCATCATACTTAAATATTTATAATTTGTAAACTTCTAATGTCAATATAATTAATTATAAGTATAAACTCATCAAGAGAAAGTTAAATATGATAAGATAAAAATATGTACAAATAATATTAGAATTAGAACGTCGTAACCAGCATGGTTTACCTGCCTACAACCAGGTCACATTAACATGAGTATCCATATTAAATACACATAATTGAATAGGAATGGTAACTGCCTCACACCACTACTACCATATGATGGTGTTTGAAGCTTGATCAAATAGACATAGCAGTGTTCAAATATATCTTCACAAACTAATATAACTTTCTTGTAGGGGCATATTGCATACATCAGACATAGAGATACAACCCCTTTGTTTCCTTGGGAAGCTAACATTTTGGCAAAAGACAATACTTAGCAAATAGAGCAAGGATTTCTCTGAATTTTTTTGTAAGTCCCAATAGCTACTCCAGCCAATATTCAAACAAACTAATTGCTGTGTTCAATCATTTCCCCACGCTCAAATTAATAGATGGAACAAGAGTGAAATTTTGGGAGGATGATTGGTGTTTTAGTAAAGCCTTTATAGATATAACCCTTCCCCCCGATTGAATGCTCTGGTAGACTCCAAATGCTTCTCAGGTCACAGTACAAGGGAATATCAGATGGTTGCATGAAAAGTTGGAACCTAAGGTTCATAATCCTTATGGTTGATAGAGAAACGAAGGAACAGACTGCCCTTTGCCATTGATAGTTTTTGTTGCCTATTAGCTATACTTATCCACAGCCAAAAAACCCCATAGGAATAATTGATCATTCTGCTGCTCATTCAACTGCCAAGACTTCAAGGCCAAACCACACTTCCCATTTAGTTTCCTGCTTTATTATTTTTTCATGAACAAGTCTAATACAGAAAGCCTGAAGCTGAGAATATTTTCATATGATAAACATGGAAAATGCCATAAAAAACAGGAGTTGTTGATTAAAGTGGAAGGAATACTTTACCTTTTCACTTTGCAATTTTCTTTGAATAAAGAGTTTGATCATCAACCTTATAGATGGAGTAACAGATTTATGCCTATCCTTGTCAAGCCTTGCAAGAGCATCACATTCAAGACGATGCAACTTCCACTCTGACTTCTGAAAATCATTGAAGCACAAACTAGTCAAATCCCATTGTTTAATCATGCTACTGTGTTTTTAGATGCCAAGAAACTAATGCAACCATCTTAAAAACAGTATAGGAAGATAGAGAAGTTGTAAAATATAAACGGCATCCTGTCACTCCAGTATCAACAGAACATTATGTTAATTGTATCAAAAGTATCAACAGAACATAATCTTCCTCTTCTTCTTTGTGAAAGAATTGAGGATTTGTTCAGAACGAATATGAATACACACTTTCAAACCAGAGTTACATGTCCTAAAATTTGCTCAGAAGTTCTCAAATTGTGGTCTAGTTGCTTGCACAATCCTAACATACAAACAAGTGAAAAACAATGGTTGATCTTTAGCTCAAGTTTGACAGTTAGATAATTAAATTCAATGGTGCATGAAATCTTATATTAAAAAAAAATAATAATAATAAAAAATCAATGGTGCATAAAATAGTGGAAAAGGAACGAAAAAGATTTCATCTGTCTCGCATACCTGGCACATACTACTGCAATACCATGCGACTTTGCAAGCTGAGCACTTCTTAAGCTTTATTGATGCGAAACACCCGTCACATCTGGACTCGACTGTTGAGTTGTTGGGGACGCAAACATAAGGCTCTTGGCTGATTATTTCTTCTCCTGCAACACTAAACATGATAAGTCCTATAAACTTTTGTTTACATTGAAAGTACCATCATTAGATACTAACAATATCTCACATACTTAGAAGTGCATTTGTAGAATGAGATTGCGGTAAACAGCATAATCTTACTAGAGTTTCAATGTTGATCTCTCTCTAGTGCGGTTATTCATTATTTCTTCAAGTTTATTCGTATGAATTGGGATGCATGTCACATCCCTGGCTTGGTTCCTTTCTGTTTTTTATTTTTCTTTTCACTCCTTTTCATAGTTTGCATCTTTTGAACATTTTAGTTCAAGTGAAAAACTCATCTCTTGATAAAAAACTATAACAATCAAGCTATGGCAATAAACTAGAATGCTTTATACTAAACCACCTCCCAACCGACTTTTCATAGACCCAATTTCTTAACGTGGAAGTAGAAGCCTGTGATTGTCTTTATTTTTCCATTTTGTGCCCAGTGTTGGTCATTCATATCTTACACTTACAGCAAAGATTTCAAATCTATCTAAGCAGCCTTAAGCAAGTAGACAACCAAAGTTGACTCCAGTATGAGCTCGTTAGCTCGGGCAACAACAAAAATGGCAGTTTGAGTCGGGATTTCAATAAACAAAGAAGATAACCAATACAAACAACCAATAAAGAAGAAAGAGAATGACCCGGATGAAAATTCCTGGTGGTAAAGAGGCTCCGGCCCTTCTCCGGCAGAATAGTCACTGTTAACCCACGGTCGTTTAAAGCACTGTGCAAGTCCTCCATGAATGCTAAAAGCACAGAGCACCAACAGTGCCGAGTGAGGTCTCGAGAAAAGGTGGCTTCTTTTTCCCACTGGCGGCAGAGTGGAATTCACCCCACCTGAAAACCAAGCAGTTACGTGTAAATTGACCACAAAGTTAAAGCAACGCAAAGGAACAACCCTAATGAATATGAGTAAAAAGGATCAAACTGAAGTTGACTAACAAAAAGGTTGAAGCTTTGATGGGAACGTGAATATTAAGACTGAATGATATGTTTACGAGAAATCTGGATGAATGAACCAAAAATTAGATTAAAAAGGTCAAATGATCCCGTTTTTTTTTTAAAAATGTTGAATAATCTTTGCTGACATTAAATTCGGGTGAAATTACTAAAATATACTCGTGCGCACGTAGAAAAGCATCTCGCTCTCGCTCTCGGTCACTCTCGCTCTTCCTCTAGCTGATGATCCATTTGCGAACATTCATGGAACAATGGGTCGTCTTCTTTCTCGTCGATCTCGCTCACACCAGTTTCGCTATTCCTTTTCTCACTTACGAGATCACTCTTCTCTCTCGCTCTCGCTCTTGTTCACCAAAGTTGGTCGTATCAAAACTACTTGTGTGAACTTGCGATGCCAGAAAAGAAGAAGAAGATGTGCAGAGGAGAAGAAGAAGACACAATGAAAGAAAAAAAGAGAGGGAGAAAGGAAGAAGAAAAAGAAAAAAAAATAAAAAATAAAAAACTCAGTAGTGTGGAGAAGAAAGGAGGAAGAGAAATAAATAAATAAATAAATAAGCAAGGGCAATATTGTAATTTCATGTAACCATGACATCAGCAAAGGGTCATTTGATATATATATTTTTTTTCAAAATTGGTGTCAATTGCCATTTTTAGCTTTTAAAATAGGTTTTTTGTGCAACATTTTTTATGTTTATAGCCTAAAATTGAGTACAATTGGAAAATTTCACAAACCAACCCAATAACAAAAAATTTTCTATAGATGACCTCTTTATAAAAGCTTTATTTATGCCTTGTGAAATACCATATTTACCCTTAAACTTAAAACCTCTTCTCAAAGTGAGAGAGAAAAGTGGGAGAGAAGGGGTTTTGAATAAGACGACGCTCAACTTCTTTATCCTACAATGCTTTCTTCAGCGATGGTTAACAAATGTATTGAATGCAACACCAACATTCTACCAAAGCATTTATTCTCAACTAATATTCTACCAACAACATTGAATACTATTGATATCAAGATGGAAGCCCGCTCTTAGTTATTCACTTTCAGTAGAATCTCCAACTTCTTCTCCCATTGTTCTCTCAAAGTTTCAGTTGAACATTCTCATTGTCCATTGCTTTCATCTTCGTTCAGTTCATTTTGTATTTGGGTATAAAGCAAGATCGTTCGTCCGAACCAGATACAAAGAGAATGTAAGTGTTTAAGAAGTATTTTTCTTCCAATATCGTGTTCTTGAAAGATAAAAGATTGATCACCATAATGTAATTGATCGTTTAGTGTTATATAAACGATTGCATATATACAACTAAAGCACCACTTACTTAAACATGGGCGATCACTTATAATTTGTTGGGCGATTGTTTATATATTTTTGGGCGATCACTTATATATTATTGGGTGACTGTTTATGACATGTTGGGCATCACTTACTTTAATGGCAATTCAAATCCAATTTTCAATTTTTTGATTGTAGATCAATGACATTGATTCACATCTTTGTACGATTTGCTGGGGAATGAGACCAGTCCGGATGCAATTATGTTGTAGGTCATATGAAAGGTCTGAAGGTAAAAAATGATATAAACGTGCAGTGAATTAGTGAGTATTTTGCACCAACAGTTGAATATCGATCCGTATATATTTGATATACACATTAAATGTTGTTACAATCTATTGGTACCAGCTCCCCCAATTGACATAGTGACAATGAAGACCTTAGTGTTTTTTAGAAGGCAATGATCATTCCGGATGTCGTTGTTATATCAGTTACACCTCATGAAAGGCATGGAGTAGACACAGATAATATGTACCAGCAGTGCAATCCAACAATTCAAACCATTCCAACTAGTAAAAACTTTAAGTTTGCAACCATTCCAACACATAATATTCCCACCTTGTCTTCACTAGATGAGAATGTTGAGCCATGTAACCTAAAGGATGACATAAATGAAGATTGGATTAGTCACAACATCCAATCTAGATGTTCTCCACAGTTTGATACTGACCATGTATACGGACAATCTTCAGGACCACAAACAATTTCAATATCTTCCATTCATGTTCCAAGGGACACCAGTGATCGTCTAGTCTCTGTTTTGACTCATATCGTGGAGTAGACACAGATAATTTACAAACTACCATATAGAGTTTTGTAAACGATCGTTTGGAGTTTGATAAGCGATCGTCTAGTCTCTGCTTGACTCATATCGTTTAGTAAAGAATTCGTTCATCGTTTAATTGCTATTCCGGAAGATTGAACCAATTCGTTACGTTAAAAAAGTCTTTCAAGAATCAGTATCCTAACAAATTGGTATCAGAGCAACCACCTGGGCAAGCATGGTTCAGAAACATTTTGAAGAGAAATTGGAGTTACTAGTGTTGGATTTTATGTCCTAAAACTCGTAGTTTGTAAATTGATAAACATATTCTGTTTTATTTTTTGATAAAATTGTTATTGAAATTGTAATCTTGAATCCAATAAACTAAGGTCTTGAGGCTATTTAATGTAGACTTGAACTTTATGTGATGACATAAAACATGGATCAAGTTCGAGTATATAGCCTAAAATGATCTATAGTATAGGGATAAGGTTGGGCACCTTGTTCTAGGGACACTATGGATGCAGCCTACTTTGTAGTTAGTACAAACGATGTGATCCTGAATCGTTCATGTAGAGACATGAAAGTGGAGGCATCCTACGTAAAGAGTTTACATAATACTAAACCATGAAATAGTCTCTTTTTACGTTCTAAACATCGTTTTATGTATAAAACTGACTATTTTATTAATTGATGACCTAGGTAACTTAATCTTAATCCTGAGCTAACTATGAATTCTTGTTCACTCGGAATTATCCTTATATCTGCATAGGTGAGGGCAGCTCATTATCGTTGTCTCAATAAGCCTCCCATTTCAGGGGTAAGATCAGGTGGATAGCTAGGAATATAGGGTGCAAGACAGAATTCACTCCTACTTGTTATAAGGATAGTAGACAGGTTGTTCTCTTTAGTACTGAATCCAGGTCTTGAACAAAGGGCCCCACCCTCTCCTTGGCCCGAGAAGGGTTCAGTTTATAGGTTGGACCTTAAACCAATTCTTCATTAGAGGATCAGTGGAACTTAAGGAACAAGATGTAGTCTTGGGGGTAAAACGGTTTTTATGACCCAACCGAGATTACAAACAACTTGTGAAGGATTAGCTTACTAATCATGGTTATATCAAATGGACACAAATATATCTATAGTGAGGGGAGTGCAACTACGGGACTATAGTGGAATGACCCGTTAGTTAATGAATGTTGATTAGCTCCGTCTAAAAGAGTTTAACCAGCTAATCTCGGATCGTTGAAGCCCATGATCTATAGGTCCATTAGGTTCCCCTACTAGCTCACATGGAATAAACTTAGAACAATATGATAGAATGATTTGAATTGTTCGAATTAGGTAAAGAGAGAGAAACCAACAAATATATGTGATATAGTGGTCGATTTTCAGTTTAGAGATATAGATTTAATGATTAAATATGATTTAAATATCAAGAATATGAATACGTTCATATTCGAAAGCTCGGAAATAATGGAAATGGTCAAAGATGTAAAAAGTCAAAGAATTGACTTTTGACTTTGAAAAGTCAAATTTTGACCGGCCTTATATTCAAATGTGATTTGAATTTCGAGAAAATGAATACGGATTCATGCTCGGGAGGTCAAAATTAGTCAACACGGAAAAAATCATAAAAAGTCAAAATGTTGACTTTTCAGTCAAAATTTAACTTTGACAAAATGACCATTTTGCTCTTTGACGTTAGTGGGAAAATCTAAACTTTTGTTGGATAATTCCACTAACAAGATAATGAGCTAGGTATTGGCTTATAGTGGAGACATCAAGCCCACTTAGATAGTAGATTTTGAGGTGTTGGGTTTTTATGAATTTGTTTCATGCAAATTTTGCATGGTTTTTTTTCTATAAATTTAGGCTTTCAAATTGGATAAAAAAACTTTTGCAATTTTGCCAAATTGAGTTTTCAAAATTGGGCTGAAAAAAAAACCTAACCCAAAACCAATCCATCTCCTATTTCCATCTCTTTCTCTCTCTTGGTTTCTTCATCCATTGGGTCCCACAACCCGTTCTGAGTCTAGAGGATAGTAGATCAGCTCTAGTGGTTGTCCGGTTCGTGTTTGGGCGGAGATAGAAGCGTTTCGGGAGCTACAAAGGTTGTATTATATCCCTTTTAATTTACTGTTTTTCCTACTTTTTGCATGTTTTTTTTTCCTTTTAATTAAAAGCAATTAGAGTGTAATTAGATCCTTATTCCGCTGCGTATGTCTCGTGTTCCATCATGTGGTATCAGAGCATGCTTTAATTACGCTCAATTGCTTTTGGTGGGTAGTTTTTTCTTTTCTATTCAAATGTTGAATGAAATGTGCACTAAAGTGGATTTAAAAGATTACAATTTCAATAACATTTTTATCAAAAAAACAAAACAGAATATGCTTATCAAGTTTTAGGACATAAAATCCAACAAATTCCCACTTGGACTAAAAACTCCTAGTGGAGTATCACAATATTGAATTTAAGTGAGAAACATATGAATACAATAAACTAGGGCATATACCCAAAAACTAGAACAAGAGATCTTTGGATTCAAAGACGAAATTCAGAAAATGCCAACCATAGAGGAGAATTTGGCATCATTAGCAAAAAGCATTGAGGGATTAGGATTGCAGGTAGAGAAACATCAACAAATGCTCATCTCTTATGTTACAGAAATGGCCAAAGGAAAGGAAAAGGTGACGGAAAAGGCAGAAAGATCGAATACCCATAATGAGTATGGAGCAAATAGTTTGGCGAAAGCCGCCGGAGAAGACGTGATTTGCGACCGAAGTAAATTTAAGAAAGTAGAAATGCTGGTGTTTAGCGAAAGCGATCCAGATGCATGGTTATTTAGAGTAGACTGCTATTTTTAAATTCATAAATTGACTGAATTTGAGAAGATGATAGTGGCGATTGTGAGTTTTGACGGTGTCACATTAGATTGGTACTGGTCGAAGGAAAGCAGAGAGCCATTTAAAGACTAGGAAGACTTGAAGAAAAGGATGTTAGTGCGATTCCGATCTTTAAGAGAGGGATTGATCTGTGGAAGATTCTTGGCTATTAAACAAGAAATGATGGTGGAGGCATATCGAAATTGTTTGATAAGTTAGTAGCATCGTTGCCTCATCTATCGAATGAAGTTCTTAAGGAGACATTCATGAACGGTTTGGCACCATGGATAAAGGCTGAAGTTGAATGTTAGGATCCCACCAGGTTAGCACAAATGATGTTGTTGGCTCAGCGTGTGGAAGATAGAGAAAATGCGTGGGTTGAAGCGAGACGAGCACGAACATACGGAGGTAAGATCCAAAATTCGAACTCTTCGAAATTCAATATAGAAAATATGAGTAAGACAGTAAGCGGAAGTGAACCGAAAGAGAGAGGGAAGACCGGTGAGTCATTTTCGACGAGGACAATCATATTGCGAGAGACTTCGAACAACGATAGCTGGAGAAAAATTTCGATAAGAAGATTAACAGATGCTGAATTTCAGTCGAAGAGAGAAAAGGGGCTCTATTTCCGGTGCGACAAAAAGTATATTGTTGGGCATCGGTGCAAAGGGCGAGAGTTGAGAGAATTGAGATTGCTTGTAGTACAGGTGTCCGATGAGGAATGGGAGTTGTATGAAGACAATGAAGCAAGAGAAGAGACGTTAGAATTGCGTATGCTGACGCTGAGTGAGGAAATTTCATCTATTTTTGAACTGCCCATGAACTTAGTTGTGGGATTGACGAACCCACGAACAATGAAGATTAAAGGGGCTATCAAAGGAGAATTGGTGGTGGTGTTGATAAATTGTGGAGCTACATATAACTTCATATCAGAGGGCCTAGCAAATCGTCTGCAGTTGTGTTGGGTTTTATGTCCTAAAACTCGTGGTATGTAAACAATGGAACTTATTCTGAAAATTCAATAAAGGTGTTATTGAATAGATTTATTGCTTGAATAGAAATCCAATAAACCTAAAAGTCCCTTGACTATTGAATGAGTACTTGAACTTTATATGGAGACATAAAGGTGGATCAAGTTTGAGTAAATAGTCAAAATGATCTATAGTACATGGATAAGGTTGAGTACCTATTGGATACGACCTGCTCTGTAGTTGTTATAAGGAGTTGTAAAGTGCTACAAACAAAGTGATCCTAATTCGTTCATGTTGGACATGAGGAGTGGGGGTGTCCTTGTGCAAAAGAGTTTGTACAAGATCAGACTATGAAATGAGTCACTCTTACTTTATAACGCTGTTTACTGTTTAAGACTGACTATTTCAAAGCGATGACCTAGATAATTTGACCTTAATCCTGAGTTAACTATGAACTCTTATTTATCTAGGATTGCCCTTAGATTTGCATAGGTGAGGGTTGGCTCAACAACACCGGCTCAATATGACTGCCATTTCAGGGTTGAGACTGGATAGATAGTTGGGGACATACGGTGCAAGAGGGAATTCACTCCTACCGACTTTAGAGATAGTAGAGAAGTTGTTCCCTTAAGTGCTGATTTTGGGGCTTGAACAAGGAATCCCGCCCTCTCATTTGGTATGAGAGGGACTCGGTTTTGTGATTGGATCACAAAACAATTGTTCATTAGGGAATCAATGGGGACTTAAGGAACAAGAGGTAATTTCGGGGGTAAAACAGAGATTTGACCCAACCGTTATTGCGAACAACCTGTGAAAGGCTAATTTACTAATCATGGTAATATTAGTGGACATAATATATCTACAGTAAGGGGAGTTCAACTATGAGCTTTAGTGGAGTGACCCATTAGTAAACGAATGGGGATTAGATCGGTCTAATGAGTTTAACCGATTAATCTCGGATCATTGGAGCCCATGACTCATTAGCTTGGAAATGGATTAGCTCTATAGTAGCGTGATAAGTTAATTTGAAACGTTCAAATTATAATCAAACGGAATCGGAGAAAATATATTTAAATATGTTTTAAATATATGAAGATTAATTTATGTAAAAATTAATTTAATATTGGATATTAAATTAATTAGAATTATTTAAATTGTTTAAACAATCATTTATTAGTTTTATTAGAAAAATAATTTATGAAATTAATTTTTGAAATTAATAAACTTTGATTTTAGAAATAAAATATGATTTTAAAATCAAAATGGGTTTTTCGAAATTGAAAAATTACACAAAACTTGCAAATGGGTTTTTCAAGTCAACTTCAACTAGCTTACAAGGAACCCACCTTCTCTTTTGGTTTACTCCAAGCATGAGCTGCATCCCATGCAGTACATCTCTTTGCATGATAGTCTGCAATATATTGAAGAGATTGGAGTGAAGAAAGTAGAAGGAACCGACTGATTTTTGCTGAAAAATTCGGATGAAGAAGGTGTTCTTCAATAGGTTGGTTCAGTGAGCTTTCTTCATATTCCCTTTGATTATAGCTTATTTTGAGTCCCACAACTCAATCTAGAGCACCAAAAGAATAGTAAGGAAGATCTTGTGGTGGTCTACACAAGAATTCAGAGGATTTTGCAGTTAGAAATGGAGATTTCGTTGGTTCGGCCAAGTTATGTTCATGAAACCCATTATACTATGTTTTTAGCATGTTTATTTTCAACCAAAATTAATGAATTAGAATAATTTTGGATCCTGATTTCTTTTGTTGCATGATGGTGTTGATCCAACAAGTTGAACATCACAGACACGACCAATTACAGAATAGTTTTGGGATCAGGAACTACTTTGCGAGGAAAGGGAGTATGAAAAAATGTGGAAATGAGGTTGGGAGATTAGAGAGTGTGTGATAGTTTCCTACCATTGGAATTGGGAAGTGTTGACGTGATTTTGAGGATGCAATGGCTACACTCTTTGGGGGAAAACAGAGGTAGATTGGCAGAACCTAACAATGTCAGTTGTTCATGAGGGTTAGAAGATTACTTTGCAAGAGAATCCAAGTCTGACAAAGGCATGGGTTAGTCTGAAATGTACGATGAAAACATGGAATGCTGCCCTGCGAGTACTTCAGGAGCATTTGAGGGTGGTTCAAATGAAAATGAAGAAGACTGTAAAAAAGGTAGTTGGACATATAGAACTTTACCTTAAGGACAAGGTAAAAGTGGAGGAGGGAGGTAATGATAGGCCTCCAATTATGTTACAATATTAAAAAAGAAAGAATAAAAGAGATAAAAGGAAGTCGACGGTTGAATCGGTTAAGGATTACTCTCAATTCTGTTGGGAAAAGTTGAAGTTTGAAAAGAGGAAAGAAACCGAAAGAGAAGACAGTGAAGTCTGAATTTTAGGAGTAAGGAAGGAGAGCTCCCGAGAGTGGGAGTTTGTTAGTCCCTATTGTGTAGAATTCATCGTAGTGTGTCACTCATCGTCTACTTCTTTTACTAAGCGATCGTGTAGCATTTGGTAGGCGATCGTATAGAATTTGGTAGGCGATCGTATAGCATTTGGTAGGCGATCGTATAGAATTCGATAATCGATTATGTAATATTTTGTACGCGATCGTGAGTTCCTTGTAAGCGATCACAGGGTGTTTTGTGTGCGATCATCTAGTATTACTCAATGATCGTGTAGAGACTGTAAGCGATCGTATAGAGTTTTGTAAACGATCGTTTGGAGTTTGATAAGCGATCCTCTAGTCTCTACTTGACTCATATCATTTAATAAAGATTTCGTTCATTATTTAATTGCTATTTTGGAAGATTGAACCAACTCATTATGTTAAAAAAGTCTTTCAAGAATCAGTATCCTAACATCTTGCCAACCTACTAGGAAATGGGGCTTTAGAGATATAAGGTTCAACAGAAAGTGAGGGAGAAGTACTTACCTTAGGTGTAGATAGGCATGCCTTGGATTCAGTCTCATTTTTCTCATCTTTTTCATTGAACTTACCAGGTAGAGATGGGGTGTCTAAAGAGGTCACAGGTGATGGAAGCTCCTTACCACTCCTGAGTGTGATGGTACCCATATTGGCATGGTTTGGCTGGGCAAGTAGCTTCCCTGAACCTTTTCTTTCCATCTGACTAACCGCAGCAACTAATTGTGTGACTTAAGTGCCCAAATTTGCCATACTCGTACTGGCTTCTTACTGAAATGCCCTGGTGTCCTGTGAAAACTGAAGAGAGTTCTTTTGCAGTTGCTGGAATTCCTGTTGAAATTTTATGGAGTTTTTAGCCAAAGATTTGACGATGTCCTCGAAAGACATACCGAAGGAAGATGATAATGGCTGATTAGATTGATTGGAACTATCATGCCCTTATCCTTGGCCCCGACCTCCCCATTTGAGATTAGGGTGGTCACACCATCCTGGATAATACACTGGAGCATGGGGGTCATATTTCCTCTGGCAACGCCCAATTGCATTGACTTGGGCTTGAGGACATGCTTCAGAGATGTGTCCTACTGTTCCCCAAGCTCCACAAGCCTTTACATGAGAAACTCCTCCTTAGGTCATCTATGTCACAAGGGAAGTTAAATTAGATATTTGAGATCTTAATTCTTGTACCTCAAAATTAGCAATTGAATCGGATTCAGAAGCTCTGGTTAAAAATTTTTGGCTGTTTTCAGCCATGTGTGAGATTAATTCCTGGGCCTCCCTGGGCATCTTATCAACAAAAGCGCCTCCAGCAGCTGAGTCAATGGAGCTTCTATCACTGGTAAGCAAACCACTATAGAAATTTGAATCAACAATTGGTTAGAAATCCGGTGATGGGGAAAACTAGCACATAAACATTTGTATAGTTCCCAATATGTGAAACCCGGATTTCCATTTTCTCTACTTAAGCAGGAAATTAAGGGAATTAACTAAGTGTAAATTAAATCCTATGTTAAAGAGTAGGAAAATTCTAAGTGTTTAAATAGATTGTGTAGTAGCTTTGAAATAAGTCGTTACTAGTGAAAATTTGGTTAAGTATGAATAAAAAAAGAACTATGCGTTGAAGCCTAGAAAAAAATAACTAAGTATTAGACAATGCGTTGGCCTTGTGCTAAGCATTGGTGTTGTGCCATGCATTGGCCATGAACATTTTAGAGCTTATTTGGACATAAAGTGTGGCCAAGAGAAACGCATGTGGCAACCAATGTCTTGAGAGGTTAGCAAAACGTGCGGCAGCCTCAAGTTTGCGCGGGCATGGGCGCTGGTCGATCGTATAGTAAGTGAGCAGCGCTACACGATGAGGTAGGTGATCGTGTAAGTGGGCACTAGACGATCGTGTAGCAATGCGGGGAGCTAAGCAATGCAGTATGCGATCGTGCGGTAAAGTGCGGCGCTAGACGATTCAGGGAGTCGCGCTAAACGATAACGCTATGCGATGGGCGATAATGCTATGCGATGGGCAATAGCGTTAGACGATGAGGCGTTGGCACTACACGATCGACATCAGCGTTAGACGATGACACTGGGCGATGGCGCTACGCGATGGGCGTGTGCGCTAGACGATAGCTGTGCTTCGCTAGACAATGGGCGTCAGTGCTACACGATGAGCAAGAGCTGTGTGATAGACTGTGTGCTATGCAATAGATGCAGACACTATGCGATAGCGGTACTAGACGATGAGCTATACGATGAGACAAGCCATGGTTGACGTATGTGAAATGTCTTGTGTTGCTAAGGCTTGCGGTATATAAGGCTAATACTATGCGTTGGCGTTGAACGCATGGTGTGAACTATGCGACCTGCTATATGCGTTGAACATCCGAAGGCATGTGGCGCATAGGACAAGGCTAATAGTATGCGTTGGAAGAGTGTTGGTCATTATCCTAGTTGAGCGCATAGGGCAAAGGTAAGCCATGTGAAAGAGAAGGATATGCAGCCAAAGATGAGCCTTGCGAGCATCTAGCATATGTGATCAAGTTACATCAATTGAATGCACAAGGTAAGATTGAATGAACGCATTTTGATGTTGGATGGACGTATGCGCCAACTGGTGGTGACCGGACATAGGTATGTTGCGCCAATTGGATGGACGCAAATGAGGTTGGATGGATGCATTTGTGGTAGATGGACTACAAATGCCTTTTGATAAGCATCTGCCGCATGAACACATTTGTGGTAGATGGACGCATATGAACGCATTTGCGCTAGATGGACGCATTGAGGTAGGATGGGTGCATATGAGATTGGATGGATGCATTCAAGGTCGTCATCTGGACATGTGGCTTATTGGGGAGAAATCTGAGGCCTTAAGCAAATGAGGTGGATGCACAAGAAGACATGCAAATTTAAGCATTAGGTGTTGGCTAAGGAAGAGGAAAACACCTTAGATTGCGATGGCATGAAGGTTGCGTTGATAGTGTGAGGAAAAGACACTTGGACATGCGGCCAAGAAGGAGGTGTCGGCCTTGGAGAAGGGTGAGATGCCTATAAAAGGAGCAGAACGCTTCACTTTAACCCAAAACCATTTAAGTCCATAAAGATCACAAAGAAAGGCGTAAGTTGGAAACATTACGTTGAACAAAGAAAAAGAGGCGTTGAACGGACGGAAGTAAGAACAGAGGCGCTGAAGGAAGCTGGATGTACGGATAAACTCCTAGGCTAAATTCAAACGAGAAGTTATCCCGGACTACTCGTGCAAATTAGGTGATTTTTAGATCAAAAGTTTTTAAATTAAATGTAGATTTGGTGGGATGCCTTAATTAAATTCTAAATCTAAGGCTGTCAAATTCAAAGAAAACCGAGAGGTGCTCACCAGTGGGGAAACAGTCGGGCCAGGGGGAGTAAACTCGAGACTTGGAACTATCGCCAAGGATTTTCAAGGTGAAACTCTAAGGTAATCTAGACATTTTCACACATTTTTGAAGAAGGAAATGTCTTGAGATAAGACCCGAAATAGTGAGTAATCTAAGCTTAAAGTTAAATCTGAAATAGGATCCAATAGAAGAATAAGGGAAACCGGGTGAACTGGGAGGAAAAAGAAATCTCAGCAGGTCACTGTGAGTGGTTTCTTCTTTTACTCTTTTAAACATAGTTTATATTATGAGATGAATATGAGATTGGGATGGTTGGGGGATCTATGGACCTAGAACCTGAGCCCAAAATAAATCCTTACAGGATGGTTAAGGGACCAAAGAGTCTAGTTCCTGAGTTTGTGGGAAGGAAAGACCTTGAATGGGATGGTCAGAGGGCCGACGGGCCTAGCTTCTGAGCCCATGAAAGGGAGAACTATATGCACATAGGTTAATGAACCTTTTTAGATGTGAATTGTTAACTATCTACCATGTGTGTAGGTAGGATTGTGAAAAGCTTCATGTTATGATGGAGGGTTGCATTGGAACCTCGTGATATAATACTTATGATCTGAAAAAGACTTGTACTTATGATTCCACTCACTGAGCTTTACAAAGCTCATGATTTGTTTTATGTGTTTCTTTCATAGGTAGTAGAAAAGTCCAGGTTGTGAAGTTGGTCAAGGTCTGCCACAAGTTTAGAAATAGTACTAAAAGAGATTTATGGGGTAGTGCCACACTAGTAAATGTAACTTGAATTTGTAAACTAGTTTCCTAAATAAAGCATGCAAGATTTTTCCACTGTTGTAGTAAATAAGGTTTAAAAAGGAAATTAGTAAGGTAATGTCAATAGTTGTCATGAAAGAGTAGCATTAGTTAATATCACGCCTCTCCTCGGGCTCAGGAATGCGGGCTCGGGGTGAGGTGTGACACAATATTCAGACAATGATTCACCAACAAATTGTTTAATCCCATAAATATCTTTTCTTATTGAATGGGCTCTAGAAGCCAATTTTTTTTTTTTCAAGAAATTTATTTCTAAGCTCATTCCAAATAGTTGTCGACCCTGGAGCTAAGTATTACAACAAATCCTTAGCGTCATCCTGTAATGAAAAAGGAAAGCCCTAAGGTTTAGTTGTTCTTCTGTAACTCCATGGGGTCGCATACTTACACAGATGTTGGATTTTAAAGGATTATATTTTCTATGTTAATTTCCCCAAAATTGTGTTGATTATTTGCTTTAAATACTAATTTTGTAGGTAAAATGATCCACAAGGCGTTTAGGAGTCATTACAAGAAAATCGGGCAAAAAAGATAAAAAAATGATCAAGAAAATCAACAAATTGAAGAGAATCGAGTAAATACTCAAAATGCCATCGAGTAAGGCTGTTGAGTAATCGAGCATCAAGTATTTACCAGAATACTATCAAATACCATCGAATAAAGGCTATAGAGGATCGATTATTCTATATTTCATACCATCGAGTAATGCATCGAGTAAATGCCTATGAATATCATCGAGTAATCAACTATCAAGTCATTGAGTACTATTGAGTTTCTTCTTATTCCTTTTTCATCGAGTAAAAGCTATCAAGTAAAGGTCATCCAGTGTCAAGCATCAAGTAAAGCAGCATTGTGCATCGAGGATCGAGTATAAGATAGAAAGCTCGCTTTCTAAACTGCAAAAACTCGATGCGTTCATTCTTTTTTCTGGATGTTGACGCGATTCATCCCCGCGCCTCACGACGCTATGCTACTGGTATAAATTTTGGTTCAGCTCTTCAGCAAAACGGATATCATATATTTTTTTTAGAGAGAAACTTCGAAGAGAATAAAATGCATTTTTAGAGAGAGAAACTTCGAATTGGAGAAAAACCCATTTTTTTAGAGACTTCGAATTTACAATGCGATTCTTGTATTTTTTTGTGTGAGATTCATTCAATTTGTATTCAGACTTTGTATCAATATGCAACTATCAATGGATTACTTGAAGAATTTCATCATCCATGAGTAGGTAATCCTTTTTCTTTGGAAATTATGTAAATTGACATTTTTTTGAGACTTTTTCTTGAATTTTCTTTCATGTAATTACTTTCTTTTGAATGTTTTTGCTGAGATTTAGAATAAAATTGATTAAGATTGAATTGACGACTCAAGATTAATCAATTTTTGTATGCAAAAATTACATGGTTCTATAACAAAATTGTAATTATGGTTGCAAGCCCCGTGATAATTGGCAGAAATGCCAGTTATTACAAGCCTTTTATTTAAAATTATGAGGGCTAATAAGTAGAAAACGCAGTGATAATACTTAGAATTTGCAAAAAATTGAGTTTTGCGTCAATTAGCACCTAAATCCTCACTGACCCCAATATTATGTGTTACTCCATGCCAAAGTGTCTATTTTTGTAGCTATCGCAGGAATCAAACACATGCGTTTGAAATAAGCTATAGCAGACAAACGCATACGTTGAAACCAGGTGATCGCAAAGACCAACGCATGGTAGTTGCGGTAATCACATGCGTCCAATGCATGAAAATTGCGGTAACCAAATGGAGATTGCGGCCATGGGGTGATAGCCATAATAGAAGATTGTAAGATGGGTAGAACGCATTGGTGCTTCAGCTGAATCAAGCTAGAACGCATACCTTGGGAGTGTCAACAAGATAAGGCGATGTGACAATGCCCATACCGCGAAAAAAGCAACAATGAGCCATACTGTCATCATTATAGTTGTCGGCGTCCAAACTCTATAAATAGCCCTTGGGACCTTCATTTTAATCCATCCGAATTTCCATATGAGAGCTTAAAAGAGATTTTCAATGAGAATTCTTCATCTCCATAACCCAGACCGAGTGACGATCAGAGCATTCGCCGGAGATAGAGCTCGAGAGAGACATCTCCACCACTCAACCATGGCACCACTGGCAGCCTTGACACAGAGTCCTTCCTTTCTCTTCTAATCTTTGTGTTGTATTACATTTTAGCTTAAGTTATTAAGATATTTTGTGATCAATGCAAATCTCAACTCCTTCATTGCCATCTTCTTCATTATCTTCATTTCTATCATAGTTTATCTTCAACGTTTATTTATCAAAGACAATCGCATGCTTAATCGTGTAGCCTAGAGATAGGATGCATGAAGTAACCCACCGAGAGGTGTGCGTTGTACGAGTATAGTGAGTTAATCCTCTTTGCTTGGTGAAAGGCTGTAGCAACGCCTGTCTATGGGATGTTGCATTGCTTGTCTATAAGTTAAATAACCGCATCTAACTGCCTGAGAAGGTAAGAGATATAACGCACTAAAGCAAAGTTTGCATTGTTCCTAGAGATAGGCACAATCTTATGCTCGATGCAACCATGCATTATAGAGATATAGTTATGCGACTGACCACCGAGAGGTGTACGGTGCGTTAGTACAATGAGCTGGGATTACTCGGGCGATTTAAGATAATAAACATTACTATGCGTTAATGGTTGTCATGTCTCTACTTATTCTCATTACAAGTCTCTATTGCTCAATCTGTTTAGTTAGGAGTAGGAATAGTGTGTACATTCATTTAACTCCTTTTTATTTTTCCTTTCATCGCCTCAAACGCATTGCTTCACAAGAATTATTGAGTGACAAGTCACTGTGTTCGACCTTGGATTACCCGAGAAACTTGTGTTTGCATTATACTTGGCGCGATTGTAAGAAAACTTGTGATAGGAATGCGTGGTCATTGCATATTAGTCTAATGCATCTTCATTTCGACGCATGACCTCAGACGCATGGGTGCGAACGCATAAGCCATGTCTAACGCACGAATTCATGTACAGCCCCATCCGTCCTTAATAAATAAAATAAAACAAAGTTGTTCAAAAAAAAAATTATCAACACCCCAGAATTAAGAAAGAGTGTGGTGCCACATTGTTCAAGCCCCGGAATCAAGAGAGAGTGTGGTGCCACATTGTTCAAGTCTCGGAATCAGCTCTTAAGGGAGCAATTTATCTACTTACCCTGATCTCGAGGAAGGAGTGAATTTCATCTTGTGTAGCTATGTTCCTAGCTGCCCAATCAGACGAATCCCCAAAATGGTAGGCTTGTTGAGTCAACAATCTGAACAATCTCACCCATACAAATCAAAGGACCGCCTTCATAGGCAGGAGTTCACAACTCAGTCAGGATTTAGATCATGTCACCTATTGTCATCCTGGTGAAATGTAAATCTCTATTATGAATGGTGTTATATAATGAGACTTATCATTTCATGGTCCGGTTTTATACAAACTCCTTTGTATAAAATACCTCCGTTCACATGTCTCCATGTGAATGATCGGGATCATATCATTTGTAGCACTTTACAATAATTGTAATATCTACAAAGCGGGTCGTACTCGTAGTGTTACTAGGATAAGGTATCCAGCTTTATCCATCTGCTACAGATCATTTAGGTTATTACTTAAATATGATCCACCTTTATGTCTCTACATATATGTTTAAGCTACAGAAGATAACCTTGGATGTTAATTTATTAGTTTCTAGTTTTAATGCTACTAAATGTAAAAGAAACATCTCATATTTTAATAAATAAATAAAATGTTTGTACAATACAATTACAAACTACAGAACCCTACGAGATTTAGAGCATCAACCCCAACATAGGAACTGCTTGTAGAAGTTGCTTTGGATGCATCTTTCTTTAGTTCCATTTGTTGATTTGTTGACTTGGATGACGAGAGAGATATCCCACTGGGCGTGTCAATTTGTTCGCATGAGGTTTCTGGAGAAACTTGTTTCATGGTGTTGAACTTATGTTGATATAGATTTGATGTGGATATGGTTCGATCTCTAGTACTTGATCCTCTGATTCTCTCTCGGTTGAATTCATAAGCTTGATGTATGGAGGCGGAGTATGTGAATGTTCTTGAAGTTTAAGTCTTGGAAGAATGCTTGTATCTCCAAAAGACTTTAGTTTTCAAGTATGGCCAGCTGCAGGAATTGGGGAGTCCTTTGGTTGTTGTGAGAATTCTCTCTAGAATCTCTACAATATAAAATTTCTGATCTTCACAAATGAAGAGTACTCTTCTATTTATAGAGCTCTCAGGTGGGTTTTGTGGGCTTGGGCTTGGTTGATCCATGGACCTGGCCCTTGGGCCCAATTGATTGGATTGGAGTCTTCTTTGATATTTGGGTCAAATTAAGTATATGCTTGGATCCAGCTTAACTTTATCCCAAACTTTAGTGTTTAATTAGACCAAAATAATTAATTTGATCCAGCGATCAAGACGAAACACATGATATCATTGGGATTCGTCAATTTATGATTTCAATTTCAACATGGGACACATGTTAACTTTTAATTAGTCCCAAATTCAATTATTTGTAATTTCGTCATTAATTATGGCAATTTATGATTGGTCCAAAATTTCTCATTCAACAGGCACCTAGCACAGTGCTATGCTCCCTCAAGGACGTTATCTTTTCCTCTTTCGTTTGACCTGGTTGCTTCGTTGAGGTTCAAAATTGGTTCGTTTTAGCTCCATTTGCTCCCTAACACTTATTTCTACCTTGTGGATTCCTAATACCTATAAAATAAGAAATTTATCACATTAAATAGCAAAACGATCCTGACTTAAGTCGAGAAAAATAACACATTTCAGATGTTATCACTCAGGGACCAAAAAGATATTAGTTTTTTTAAGCTTTGATGAGTGGGGAACGCAACACATGTTTTAAAAAGAAATCGATTGAGTTGTTATGTCACTCAAAAAAATTAGTTAAGTCAATAGTTATTAATCCACATCAACTCCTTCGTTAGTGTACTAACGGTTCTTTTAAGGGACTAAATTGTTCAACTTTAGAACTTAAGAAATTTTTGTACGAATGACCCTCTTTTTAGGGACCCTAATGAAAATTAGCCCAAGGTTTAAAAACCAATAAATGGTCTTTCGCTTGTGTCAATATCATGTGAAATTACCACTTTGACCCCAAGAATAATACACGCGTGAAGAGCGAAGGTGTCACTCTCTCTTCTCATTTCTTGCTGCTCACTTTTTCATCCCGCTCTTTCTATCCTCCTTCTCAATTCGTTTTACTATGATCAGAATTCTTCTCACTCATGCTTCTCTCTTGCTTTCATTATTTCTAAAAAAAATGTAGATTGAGCCAAAGAAGAACCAAATGAATCAATTGAAGAAGAAGAAGAAGAATCGATTGAAGGAAACGAAGAAAAATCGATTGAAGAAGAAGCTGTAGATTGATGAAGAAGAAACGAAGAATCGAAGAATCGATTAGATTTTTTTAAAGCATCAGATTATATTTAAAAAGAAAAAAGAAAAAGAAAGTTGCAAATCAAAGAAGAAAGAAGACACGTGCATTTGGGATCAAAGCATAATTTCACATGGCACTAACGCCAGGATCCCTTGTACAAATTTCTCAAAACTTGAGAACTAACTAAAAACAATCTTCAACAATTTTCTATTAAAAAAATAAAGAAAAGAAAGAAAAAAGAAAAAGGAATTATCAGGGTCGCAACCAAGCGGAGGATTCAAAATCATGCTAGAACTAGAAGCAATATCAAAAACGGTCATCCCACCAGTGATCTTAACGATCTACGGCTACAGTGCATCTGCATGCCAATTTATCAATGTGTTCATAACGATAACCTAAATATTGATTTCTTCGCACGAACTGACAAAATCTTGCTTGCAACAGACTATGGAGGCTCTTCTGAAGAGAAGTAAGATGGACATGACATGTTGTTAGCTAACCAACTTCCCTATTTCAGCAGGCGAGACTCTCGCTATGTTTTCTCCATCCTAAACTCTCCCTCTTCTCGCTCTCTGACCATAACTATTGCTTTAGCGCCCACCCAGGCTTGTTTCTTGCTTCTTTAAATACATGTATGGGTAGTTTTCTTGAAATTTTGGGTTCATTATATTGATTTGAGACAAATTTTACTTTTCTGAAGTTGGGTCGAACTGTTTCATGAAAATTTATGCTTTTTTTTGAAAATAAGTTGAATAACTATATTGGATGAGAGTTTACAAGATTGATATTGACCTTCTATGACAATACAGACATTTCCATTAAAGAGAGAGAGAGAGAAGGAGATTGTTATTTCTATCATCTGCTTCAGCAATGGACTCTAGTCCAAGCTGTGCGTTGGTTTTGAGTGGGAAAACGGTGGTTGAGAACGAAACTGCCAAATTGCTGAAAAGGATTGACACATTGAAGCTCCATGACGATACTGAAATTTCGGTTTTCTTGCACTTAAAAATGGATAAGCCCTCGGGGGAAAATGTGTTTCGAATTGATTTTGTATCTGAATGCTATTTCTACCAATACTTTTGGTAGATTCCTCATTTGGTCTCAACGGATTCCTTCTACTCGGGATTTTATTTCTCAGTAAGTGTAACGAAGCCTTTCTTTTTCTCGCACACTACATTTTCATTCTTTGGAGAGCCAGCTAAATATTAGTTTGCATCAATAGCTTTAAGAACCTTCCACTGAGTGTTGTCTGTGTGACTAATGTTCAATTCAAGGGAAGAGGTGCATATTGCTAATAGGTAATGACAAATTGTTGACATTATTTGTTAGTCCTAGAATTCCTCTTTCTATTGAAAGTCACTATGTGGATTTAAGTAAAGGTCGATCGAAGAATTTGTGGAAATCTCCCCTTGGTTGCCTTATGTTTTCCTTCACTATTCAAATGGAATATGGGCGTATTGTTTCTCTATTACAGTACTAGGATTGTGGAGACAAATTCTAATATTAAACTAAAACCCTAAAGTCGTGTGTGCCATCAAATTTGGAGGAAAGTAATTTTGGGCTCATTGCATTTTAGGCCAATTATGGGCTTGATATTTTTTCAGCCAACATATATACATGAAGTGACTTCGGCAAAAGCATAATTTTAGTATTTGAAGATCCTTCAATCTGTGTGCAAGAGTGAGCATATTTGAGAGGGTATTCTCATGGGTCTTTGGGCATTTCTGTTTTGTCATTAATCTCAAGATAGAGGGTTGTGGTACTAAAAATCAAATAGTTCGTATTGGATCATTTGGGAGAGACTTGTAACGTGAAATCTGAACCTTTTGCAATCTTCATCATAGTAGAACCTGTCGTTTTAGAAGACTTGACATAATCCCAAGTTTGGAGTGAACTAAGTATTTTGTTTGGTGTCATTCTTGTTTTCTCTTCTCTTTGTTATTTATTTTTTTATGACGGCTAACTTTTTTAGCTTTAACTTGTGAAATGGGAATTTTAGATATGGTGTAGTTTGCACATCTATTTGTATCTACTGTAAATTACCGACAAGTGATATCCGAGCTTTTGGGTATAGGCTACGCTTCCAGGTAAATTGCTAGACCTGACCATGAATCGGCGACTTAGCCACTTACACCCATACAAATCAAAGGACCGCCCTCAATGACAGGAGTTCCCAACTCACTCAGGATTGAGGTCATGTTACCTATGGTCATCCTAGTGAAGTGAAGTCTTTGTCATGAACGGTGTTATATAACGAGACGTTAACACTTCATGGTCAGGTCTCATACAAACTCTTTGTATAGGTGATAATGGGCAAAAATGCATGTTATTACAGTGCTAAGTTATTAAACAATGTAGGGTTGCGTTGATAAAATATATAAAATTGCGTCAAAAAAGCATTAAGTTTGTAACATTGCGGTCGCATGCGTTCATTGCATAAAAATAGTTAACTATTGTATTTTTCTGCAGAATATGCGTTGACGCAAAGCGTAAAATGCGATCACAAGAAAGAAACGGTCGAGCGCAGCGTTACCGCAAGGTTTTACGGTGATTTGTGCTCGCAAACATCTGTTCAAGAAGGATTTTCGCATAGAGCCGCCGCAACTTGATGGGCGCATCTGGGTGAAAAGCATAATAAATCACGATAGGACAGAAAGTTGATGACGGTCGAGTCTGAATTAAGTTGGAAAGTCGCTAACGAACTACTGTAGCAAGTACACTCAACTTTTCGGTGACAAATATTCGGTGCATCAGACAGATAATTAATGCCGTCCCATCAGTGTAATCATAAGAGAGAAGATGCCTTTCACCCCGAAGCTCTATAAATACCGAAGACAACCTTCAGTAAAGGAGTTCAGATTTTAGAGAATTTTCCCTTAGTTAGAAGTAGCCTTGTTCTTAGATTTTCTTTTATTTAAGAAGGAAGCGAGAGAAGCGAGATTGTGCCAAGAGATCGTTCTAGTGAACTTGGAATAGTGCCAGAAGCATTGAGCTCAGAGGGAGGGCCAACTCCTGTGGAAGCAGAAATATCTTTTGAACATAATAGAGTTGACAGTGTAATGTCATTTTGTACTTAAACTTATCTATAGAAATGGAATTTACTTCTTTATATCTGTTCACTTTTTGTTTATTATGCATGAGTAGCTAAATCTATCGAATGGGTGAGAAGCACTTTGCTAGCATAACTGGGGATCTTTGTTCTATGCGATTATCCTGTATTATGTATGCATCATTCGTCCATTAGAGATACTCGGGAGGGTAGTCTAAGGACAAAATCTAGGCTTGAAAAAGTTAGGTTAGAATTTAGGCTCGGAAGAGTCAGATTAGAATGCATAATCAAGAGATAGAAGCTTAGGAATGAGCACTGTTTTCTATTAACGCATCGCATGCATCATAAGGATAGGATATGATTGTATGTGGTCACCTTGTCTTTGTGTGCATCTTGCATCATCACATAGGAAAAAAAGTAGAGATTTAGGAATAAGCTCTATGGACATTATCGCAGGCAACACATGCGTCCTAGACCTAGGAGCCTTGCATTTGCATTGGAAAATAATTTGCTGTCAAATGAATGTAACATGATCGCATAGTTTGACGCACTCTCAGGAAACACTAGCTAAAGACCTTCTCAACCCGTTCCTCCATATACTCAGTGTATCTACCGCATAATCGATCTTTTCTTAAATTCGTTGCATACATTTATTTTATACCACAAACAACAACCCAAAATAACTCTTTGATTGATTGGTTACTGCAAAGTCTTCTTGAAAATTATCACCGCATACCGTTTTCCCTAGTCCTTGAGTTCGACCCTGGACTTACCAGGAAACTCAGTGGAGTTTATACTTGGATTCCGCTGAGAAAACTTGTTGCTCAACGCATTCCCATCACCGTAACTAACTCCATCATTTCATCGCATAAAATAATGCATCAAGTTTTTGGCGCCGTTGCTGGGACTTCGACAATTCAGTGTGCTAACGGTAATTTTTCTGATTTCTTTGCAGCTCTCAATCTCTGGCAAATTACGACCCGGAGATTGAGAGGACGTTCCGATGAAGACTGAGAAACAGACGCCAACAACAACAACTAGATAAAGACAATATGGCGGAGCAGCCTGGAAACGGAGCACCAAACGAAAACAATGTCATGGCGAATCCAATTCTATTGGCAAACGATCGCAATAGGCCTATTCGAGACTATGCATCACCAAACCTCTACGATTTCTCTCCTGGAATCATAAGGCCTGCCCTTGATGGATCCCGATTCAAAATGAAACCCGTGATGCTGCAGATGATCCAGACTGCTGGACAATTTGGAGGAAGGCGTGGCAAGGACCCGCATGCCCACCTCCGGAGCTTCATAGAAATCTACAACACTTTTGTGTTCTCGAATATCTCTACCGAAGAAGTCGACTAACTCTATTTCCATTTTCTTTGTGTGATCAGGCACGAAAATGGGCGTATTCTTTCGAACCGGGGGAGATCACTCCCTGGGAACAAGTCGTAGAAAATTTTATGGAGAAATATTTCCCACCAACCGAGAATGCCAGGAGAAGGAAATTAATAACGAATTTTGAACAAGAAATTGATGAATCGCTCAGCGATGCTTGGGCGAGGTTTAAGAGGCTGGTAAGGGATTGTCCACACAACAGATTACCAGACTACTTGCAAATGGAAATCTTTTATCACGGTTTAAATCCTGCTTTGCAGACTGCTGCCAATGCGGCAGACGCTGGTGGTCTACTAGATAAACATATGATGAGGCTAAGAACATCCTGGATTACATCTCTCAAAATCACGAGTACTAGAGAGAGTGATCAGAGACTGAGAATAAAGGATAATGACACAAACAATGGTGCTATCGTATCACTTCAGAGTCAGATGATCGCAATGATGAACCTAATTCAGGGAATCACAATCAACAGCCAAACAACGCAAAGTGGGCAAGTAAATGCAATTGATCAGACTACCGCAAGGTGTGCGACTTGCGGTGAAGGATACACAATTGAAGAATGCCCACAGAACCTGCAGTCTATTTATTTTTTGAAAAATAATCCATTCTCTAACACCTACAACTCTGGTTTGAGAAGCCACCCCAACTGTGCATGGAAAAATTAGCAACAAAATTACCAATCAGTGGCACAAAAAGAAGGGCCACCTGGATTTTTCTCGCGAAACAACGGTTAAACGAGTAGTCAAGCCAACAGTTCACAATCACCACAATCTTTCTTCTTGGAAAGTTTGTTGAAGTAGTATATTGAGAAGAACAAAACGGTGCTTCAAAACTAGGCGACATCCATCCGCAACCTGGAACTACAAATGGGCTAGATTGCGAGCGAGCTCAAGAACAGACCGAAAGGGGCCCTGCCGAGTTCAACAAAACTCCTACGCAACCCAGGGGGAATGGGTAAAGAGCAATGTCAAGTCGTGACATTGCGGAGTGAAAAGACTGTTGTAGGGGAGAGGAAAGAGCCTAGCCAGACGATTTCAATTGCGCTGGAATTCGAAATTTCGATGACTCGAGAAGAAGAAGGAGAAAAAGAAATGATAGAGCCAGAAATTACGCCCACCTCAGACCTAAAAGAAAAGGGGACCGTGAGAGTACAGTTACCACCTCTCCCACAGAGACTCAGAAAGAAGAAGAATGACGAGGTACAGTACCAATGCTTCATGATTATGTTAAAATAATTGCATATTAATATTTCGTTCAGTGAAGCGATTGAGAAGATGCTCGCATATGTGAAGTTTCTAAAGGATATGGTAATCAAGAAGAGAAGCACTGGTAAGTTTGCCATGGTGGCTTTGACACAGAGCTCAAAATCTATAATCGCACCGAAGATGAGCGATTCTGGGAGCTTTACTATACCTTACTCCATTGGAGGATTGTACATCGGGCAAGCATTGTGTGACCTTAGAGCCAACATCAAATTTATGCCTCTGTCAATCTATAAGCAACTGAATGTGGGGCAACTTGCGTCCACGACCGTGACGCTCCAACTAGCAGATAGATATCTGGTGCATCCAGAGAGGAAGGTGAAGGACGTGCTGGTTACAATCGACAAATTTATATTACCAGCCGACTTCATCATTTTAGATTACAAAGCCGACAAAGATGTGCCCATCATCCTGGGGCGACCATTTCTATCAACAGGTCGTGCCCAGATTGATGTGTACAAAGGAGAGATCACCCTGTGTGTGAATGGACAGAAGCTCAAGTTCAATATCATTCGTGCCATGAAGTTTCCATACGAAGAAGACTTGAATGAATCTGATGACGACCAGAGTTTGAATGAAAAAGAAAAGCCTGACGATGAAAACGAAGATGAGGATGCAAGCGCATCCATTGTTGCATGTAATGCGATCATAGAAAAAACAAACAAGTAAGATGAGAAGATCACAAACTAAGAAGAAGAGAAAACAGAAAATGAAGGAAGAAAAACAACGCAACCGTCATTGAAAGAACCAGCAATAATAGAACTGAAGACCCTGCCGAATCACCTAAAGTATGCATTTTTGGGGCAGAATGAAAAGTTGCCAATAATTATTTCCTCTGAACTTAATGAAGACCAGGAGAATGCGTTGATGCGCATTCTGAGAAAATATGTGCGAGCGGTTGGATGGACACTCACAGACATTCGAGGAATTAGCCCAGCATACTGTATGCATCAAATTCGTCTCGAAGAAAACCATAAGGGATCGATCGAACATCAGCGCAGACTCAACCTTACGATGAAAGAGGTTGTTAAAAATGAGATAATCAAGTGTTTAGTTGCGGGCATTATTTATCCGATAGCAGACAGCACGTGGGTCAGGCCCGTGCAATGCGTGCCAAAAAAAGTGGGATGACGGTAGTCCCTAATGCAAATAATGAGCTGATACCGCAAAGAACCGTCACCGAATGGTGTATTTGCATGGACTACCTCAAGCTGAATGCAACAACGAAGAAAGATCATTTCCCTTTACCATTCATTGACCAAATGCTAGATCGTCTAGCCGGAAATGACTTCTGCTGCTTTCTTGATGGGTATGCCGGTTATAATCAGATTATGATTGCTCCCGAAGATCAGGACAAGACCACATTCACCTGTCCATATGGAACTTTTTCTTTTCGCCGCATGTCGTTTAGCCTCTGCAATGCGCCAAGCACTTTCCAAAGGTGCATGATAGCTATCTTTTCAGAATATCTTAAAGACTTCGTAGAAATATTCATGGACGACTTCTCTGTATATGGGCACACATACGAAGTCTGTCTTACCAACTTAGAGAAGATATTGAAAAGATGTGAGGAGACGAATCTCGTACTTAACTGGGAAAAATGCCATTTTATGGTGAAGGAGGGTATTGTGCGGGGGCATAAGGTATCCAGGGACGGGTTGGAGGTGGACAAGGCTAAAATTGAAGCAATTGAAAAACTCCCACCTCCAACAAGTGTAAAGGCTGTAAGAAGTTTCTTGGGGCATGCCGAATTTTACAGATGTTTTGTCAAGGACTTTTTGAAAATAGCATGACCGCTGAGTGCGTTGATGGAGTCTGACAGAAAATTTGACTTTGACAACAATTGCCTCAACGCATTCAAGATTTTGAAGAATGCATTAACGACTGCGCCCATGTTGATCGCACCAGATTGGACACTTCCCTTTGAATTAATGTGCGATGCAAGCGGGTATGCGATGAGAGCCGCTCTGGCATAGAAGAGAAAAACAATATTACATCCCATCGCATATGCGAGTAAGACTTTGAATCCTGCTCAGACTAACTACTCTACCACAGAAAAGAGCTACTTGCGGTAATTTTTGTGTTGGAAAAATTTAGAGCATATTTGTTGGGAACAAAAGTACTTATCCACACTGACCATTTGACGATAAAATATTTGATGACAAAAAAAGACGCAAAGTCGAGGTTGATCAGATGGGTTCCAGGAATTTGACATAGAAATAATTGATCGCAAGGGGATGGAGAACCAAGTTGCGGATCATTTATCCAGATTGGAAAACCCAGAGGTTGACCGCAATCAGTCAGAGATGAGTGTGGTGTTCCCAGACGAGCAGCTGTTTCAGATTGAAGAATTACCATGGTACGCAGACATAGTCAACTATCTGGTTTGCGAGCAATTTCCCGAAGAGTATACCTACCACCAAAAGAAGAGGCTCAAACATGAATTATTGGGATGAGTTAAATCTGTATAAGAGGGAGTCAGACCAGATTATGCGACTATGTGTATCGGAGGCTGCTCATCAACGCATATTATCGCAATGTCATGATTCACCATATGGTGGACACTTTGGAGGGCAGCGCACCGCAGCAAAAGTCTTACAAAGTGGGTTCTATTGGCCAACATTATTTAAGGATGCCAGAGACTACGCAATGAAGTGTGACTGGTGTCAACGCACGGGTAACATTCCATGGAAACATGTGATGCCCATGAACATCATTCTAGAATAGAGTTGTTCGACGTCTGGGGCATTGATTTCATGGGACCATTCCCACCTTCGAATGGTCACAAGTATATTCTATTAGCCGTCGAATACTTATCCAAGTGGGTGGAAGCAATAGCATGCGTCGCAAGTGATGCAGTAGTCTCCAAATTCCTAAAGAAAAATATTTTCACGCGTTTTGGCACTTCACATGCCATAGTAAGCGACGAAGGCTCCCACTTTGTCAATTACTCTGTTAAAAATCTGCTGCTGAAATATAATATCCTCCACAAAATGGCCACTGCATACCATCCACAGACGAATGGTCAGGCTGAAGTGTCCAACCGAGAAATTAAGTTGATATTAGAGAAGGTGGTAAAGCCTTCGCGAAAAGATTGGGCAAAAAAGTTGGACGATGCGTTGTGGGCATACCAGACTGCCTATAAAACACCGATAGGGATGTCTCCGTATGCGTTGGTATTTGGTAAAGCATGTCATTTGCCATTGGAGCTGGAGCACAAAGCGTTGTGGGCGGTAAGTAAGCTTAACTTTGACTTAAAAGCAGCAGGGGAAGCAAGAAGACTACAACTGGTCGAGCTTGATGAGTGGAGAATGCAAGCTTATGAAAATGCCAAAATATACAAAGAACGAGCAAAACGTTGGCATGACAGCAGGCTATGCGGTAAAAATCTCCATGTCGGACAAAAAGTCTTACTCTTCAATTCATGGCTATGGCTCTTTCCTGGCAAGTTAAAGTCGCGCTGGTCCGGACCCTTTATAATTAAAGAAATATTCTAGCATGGTGCGGTTGAGCTAATTACTAAGGACGGGACCTGTACATTTAATGTTAATGGACAGCGAGTTAATGCATCAGTGGGGGTGATTTTCAGCGAGAAAAAAACCTCTGTAGACCTGAGAAGCTCGGAATATAGGAAAATAGAGTGGCCCCTGCGATGGCATGCAACATCATCTGGGGCGCAAGTCTTCTGGAGTATCCTTTTGCTTACTTATGATTCATGAACTCTCATTACTACGATGTTTCAATTATCGTTTATCTATCTGCATTTTACTTTGAAAAAAAAGCGAGAAATTTTTTGTTAACTTTTTTTATTTGACCCTCTCAATATTTTCTTTGCAAACAATCAAGGTACACGATTGTGGAGGCGCTACACGAAGACGCAACTACTTTATTCCGTCACCGTAGTCCAAAGGAAGTAGATCGTCGCAAAGCAGGATGTGTCACCAAACAATGCAGGCGACAACGCAAATTTGAGGGTTGTATTCTTCCTTGTCTTTAGTCTAAATTCTGCACTATTGCATCGCATTTTAATTTTGAATATTTTATCACCGCATCCTCTTTGGTTACTGCAATCATTTAACATTGATCAATTTAGTCAGTCACCGCATGTTTTCTCTTTGCCAATTATGATTTCAATGACGAAACACATACTTCTATTTTCTTCATGTATACTAGAGTCAACTTAATTTTAGAACAGTCACCTCATGAAATATTTCTCAAAGTTAGTGGTCTGCTAGTTTTCTTTCAAATTGGCCCTTTACCAAACTTCCTAAGAACATCACATGACTTCTTTCAATCTTTTGGCAATGAGGACATTGCCGCATTTTAAATTTGGGGGTGAGGTATTTATTTTCAACCTTGCTATTTTTAGCTTTTCTAAAAAATAAATCATCATAACATTACGATCGGATCCTACTCATAGTTGGATGTCCGCATGACACACGTGGGGGCAAGCCAAAACGAAGGTAGGAATTGTGATCAACACATAAATAAATGACCGCAACTCCGCTGCCAAGTAGATATGAGTTCAATCTGAGAAAGAGCGCCTTGCTCGTAGTTGGATGTCCATATGATACACGTAGGAGCAAGCCAAAATGAAGGCAAGGCACTTGAATCAGCGCAAGGTCAGAAAAAAATAAAAGTGTCAAAAATATGCAAGGATAAAAATCATTTAACACCCCAGTGAAAAAGTTTTTTTGAAATAAATCATGCGATCTCCTGAAATCTAGTAAAGTCCTTTTGAAGGTTAAACTTGCGGTCCCTAGATTTTAGAATATTTTAAGAAGAGACTTGAATAAGAATTAAGGAAATTTTGGTGTATAGGATTTGAATGAAGTATCCTTGAGAAATTTAGGAAAAGAGATTGCAACCGACTTTCTAAAGGAAATCCTTAGCTTATGCTTGAGGACAAGCATTGTTTAAATTTTGGGGTGTGATAACGAGCAGAAATGCACCTTATTACAGTGCTAAGTTATTAAACAATGTAGGGTTACGTTGATAAAATATATAAGATTGCATCCAAAAAGCATTAAGTTTGTAACATTGCGGTCGCATGCGTTCATCGCATAAAAATAGTTAACTATTGTATTTTTGTGTAGAATATGCGTTGACGCAAAGCGTAAAATGCGATCACAAGAAAGTAACGGTCGAGTGCAGCGTTACCGCAAGGCTTTGCGGTGATTTGTGCTCGCAAACATCTGCTCAAGAAGGATTGCTGCATAGAGTCGCTGCAACTTGGTGGGTGCATTGATAACGGGCATAAATGCACGTTATTATAGTGCTAAGTTATTAAACAATGTTGGATTGCGTTGATGAAAAATGATAAATTGCATCCATTAAGCATAAAATCTATAATATTGCGGTCGCGTGCGTCAGCGCATTGGAACTATTGATTTTTGTATTTTTGTGCAGAATATGCGTTAATGCATTGCAGAGATTGCGATCATAGGAATTCATCGGTCGAGCGCAACTTCACCGCAAGACTTTGCTTGATCGCACTAGCAAATATTCACCCAAGAAGAACCACCGCAACATGGTGGGCGCATCCAGACGAAAGGACAATTAAGATCGATAGGACAGAAAGCTGACAACAGTCGGATCCATATTAAGTTGACAACCGATAATGGTCACAAAGTACTTCCAGCTGTATCGGTGACAATTATCCGACGCATTAGTCAGGAATTAAAGCTGTCCATCTGTACAGCCAGGAGAGAGAAGCCGCCTTTCACCTTTGATGCCCTATAAATACCAAGTGCATTCTTCAGAGAAGGGGTTAAGCAGTCAATTACTTCATCACCTTACAAGTTCACACCCCTGTTCATATTTTTCTTTTCCATTTCATGGCGGAGCTAGAGAAAAGTGGTGATGCCGGAGATCGTCCAAGGCAGCTCGAGAGAGGACCTTAGGGCGTAAGAGCAGAGAGCGGGTTGACTCTCGCGAAAGAGAGAATATCTTTAGAGCACGAGTAGAACAGTGTAACACTTGGTGGCAAGAAATTATGCTAGGCTCTTTACTATACTTGCATTGTTATTCTGTACTTCATCTTTTATCTATTCAATGGAAGTTATATTTCTACATCTACTCACTCTCTTAATACGCACGAGTAGCTAAACTAGTTGAATGGGTTTAGAGAAACTAAGCTAACATGATCTAGGAAGTTCATTGCTTGCGATTGTCTTGTTTTATGTTGTGCGAAACATCCCTTTAGAGTTGCTCGAGAGAGAATCTAAAGAAAGAACCTAATGTCTCGAGAGAGCTAGATTAGAATCTGACTTGAGAGAGCAAGATTAGGCCTGCATAAGCAAGAAATAGGGACTGAGAGATAAGCTTTGTGTTGTCAACTTGCATCGCATGCATCCTAGGAATAGGAATGATATTATGAAGTCGCATATTTGTGTGATTGTCATGTTGTCATCACATAAATAGAAATAGAGGTTTATGTGTAAACCCTGTAGACTTATCGCATATTTATCACATGTGTTCTAGCCTTAGAAGCCGTGGCATTCACGCTGAGAGGTGGTTTACTATTGTATGCATGTTGCATGATCGCAAGGCATGAACGCAACCTAGGGAGTGTTAGCTGAAACCCTTCTCAACCCGTTCACTGCATATTCATCATATTTCCCGTTGCCAACTCTTTTCGAACTCTGCCACATTTATTATTCTTTTTATCAACATAACAAAAAACCAACCACCTTATTTATTTACCCGGTTACCGCAAAGTTTTCATAAGAAAATTATCAATGCAAACTATTTTCACAAGTCCCTGTGATTGGCCCTGGACCTACCAGGAAACTCAGGGGAATTTACACTTGAATTCCGCTGGGGAAACTTGAGTACACAATGTAATTCCATCAGCGCATATCATCCATTTTCCATATTTAATAAAATAACGCATCAAGTTTTTGGCGCCGTTGTCGGGGACTTCGGCAAAATAATTGTTAACGGTAATTTTTGTGAATTTTTTGCAGAACTCTCAATCTCTAGCGAACTACGACCCGGAGATTGAGAGAAAATTTTGAAGGAGACTAAGGAATCACCATCAGTAACCACAATCTGATACAGAAGAGATGGCAGAGCAGCCTAAGAATGAAGCACCAAACAACAACAATGTCATTGTAAATCCAATTCTATTGGCCAACGATTGCAATAGGCTCATTAGGGACTATGCATCGCCAAACATCTATGATTTCTCTCCAGGAATCATGAGGCCTGCCTTAGATGGAAGTAGATTTGAAATGAAACTGATGATGCTGCAGATGATCCAAGTTGCAGGTCAATTCAGATGAAGGCGTGGCGAGGATCCGCACACCCAACTCCGAAGTTTTATTGAAATCTGTAATAATTTTTTGTTCTCGAATATCTCTGCTGAGGTTGTTCGACTAACGCTGTTTCCATTTTCTCTCTATGATCAGGCTAGGAAATGGGCTTACTCACTCGAACCAGGAGAGATCACTTCTTAGGAGCAGGTGGTGGAGAAGTTAATGAAGAAGTATTTCCCACCTACAGAGAACACGAGACGAAGAAAGCTTATTACTAATTTTGAACAAGACATGGCCGAATCGCTTAACGATGCCTGAGCGAGGTTTAAAAGGTTGGTTCGAGATTGTCTGCATAATGGGCTACCAGACTGCCTTCAGATGGAAATTTTCTACCACGGTTTGAATCCTACTTCGCAGACTACTGCCAATGCGGCAGCAGCTGATGGTCTGCTTGACAAGACTTATGATGATGCGAAAAATGTCCTGGATCGCATCTCCAAGAATCATGAAGACTGGAGGGAGAGCGACCAGAGATTAAGACTCAAAGATTCTGACGCAAATAACGGTGCTATTGTTTAATTGCAGAACCAAATGATCGAAATGATGAATTTGATTCAAGGAATGACGATCAGCAGCCGAACACCGCAAGGTGGGCAAATCAATGCAATAAGTCAAAACACTGTAAGATGTGCGACTTGCTGTGATGGGCATGCGATGGAAGATTGTCCACAAAACCCACAGTCTGTATATTTTGTAAAGAACAACCCTTTTTCCAACACCTACAACCCCGGGAGGAAAAACCACCCAAACTTTGCTTAGAAGAATCAACAACAAAGTTTTCAATGCAGCAACCAGGGTTCTTTCAACGCAGCAACGATCAACAGAGCAACCAAACAAGTAGCTCACAACAACCACCGCAATCTTCTTCCCTAGAAGGTCTATTGTAGCAATATTTAGAGAAAAATGAGACGGTGCTTCAAAGTCAAGCTACATCCATCCGCAACCTTGAATTGCAAATGGGCTAGATTGCAGATGAGCTCAAAAGTAGACCACAAGGGGTGCTGCTAAGTTCAACCGAGCTTCCACGCAACCCAGGGGGTTCAGCTAAGAAGCAATGTCAGGTTGTGACATTGCATAGTGGAAAGACTGTGGAGGGAGAAAAGAAGGATCAGAACAGATCAGTCTCTGTTTATTACACATGAGGAGCTAAATCTGTCGAATGGGTGAGAAGCACTTTGCTAGCATAACTGGGGATCTTTGTTCTATGCGATTATCCTATATTATGTATGCATCATTCGTCCATTAGAGATACTCGAGAGGGTAGTCTAAGGACAGAATCTAGGCTTGGAAAAGTCAGGTTAGAATCCAGGCTCGAGAGAGTCAGATTAGAACGCATAATCAAGAGATAGGAGCTTAGAAATGAACACTATTTGCTATTAACGTATCGCATGCATTATAGGGATAGAATATGATTGTATGAGGTCACCTTGTCTTTGTGTGCATCTTGCATCATCACATAGGAAAAAAAGTAGAGACTTAGGAATAAGCTCTATGGACATTATCGCATGCAACACATGCGTCCTAGAACTAGAAGCACCACATTTACATTGGAAAAGGATTTGTTGTCGCATGAGTGTAGCATGATCGCATAGTTTGACGCATTCCCAAGAAACACTAGCTAAAGACCTTCTTAACCCGTTCCTCTGCATACTCAGTGTATCTACCGCATAATCGATCTTTTCTCAAATCCGCCGCATACATTTATTTTATATCGCAAACAAAAACCCAAAACAACTCTTTAATTGATTGGTTACTGCAAAGTCTTCTTGAAAATTATCATCGCATATCGTTTTCCCTAGTCCTGAGTTCGTCCTTGGACTTACTAGGAAACTCAGTGGGGTTTATACTTGGATTCTGCTGAGAAAAATTGTTGCTTAACACATTCCCATCACTGTAACTAACTCCATCATTTCATCTCATAAAATAACGCATCAATAGGATGCCCCCACTCGCATGTCCCCAACACGAATGATTTGGATTAGACTATCTGTGACAAGTCACAACACTTATGACCATTCCACAAAGTGGGCCGCATCTGTAGCATTACTAGGATAAGGTTTCCCTCCTATATCCATATACTACAGACCATTTTGGTTATCACTCAAGACATGATCCACTTGCATGTCACCACATACATGCTTGAGCCACATACAAATAACCGGGGATTTTATGTTTATTAGTTTGTGGTAAAGCAAATAAAATAAGCAAATGAGCAAAAATAAAAGATGTGAAGTAAATATCATATATTAACAACACAAGCATTCGTACAAATTATTTACAAACTATAGGACATGAGACTTTAGGGCATTAACCTCAACAAAGTTGGAACACAGAGCATTCTAGGCGGTCAAGAAACTAAACATAGACCTAGAAGTGGTTGAAGATAATTGAAAGTTACAATCGAACGAGTTGGATGAATGGCAGTTGAACACATATGAAAATGAAAAAATATACAAGGAGAAGACCAAGCATTGGCACGACCAACACATCGGTAAGAAAGAATTATTTGTTAGTCAAAAAGTCTTGTTATTTAACTCATTTTATGATTGTTCCCAGGAAAACTAAAGTCTAGGTGGTCCAGACCATTCATTATCAATCTTTCCTCATAAAACTATTGAACTCACTCAAGAGGAGGGAAAAAATGCCTTCAAAGTAAATGGGCAAAGAGTCAAACTGTACTTTGAAGGGGATATGGAGCATTGTAAAACATCCATTGACCTATGCAAGGCTGTTTGAAGCTTGTGTCGGAGTTGTCCCTGCGTGCAATCAGATACATATATTCTAAGGATGCTTCATTTTCTATGCTTTTTTTTGCTCTCTGTATATTATGCTTTCTTTATGTTCTTATTTGAAATCTTGTTTGGTAGTGAATTTTTGAGTTTGTGGCTTTTGAATGTGTGTTTGATATTGCTTGGTGACAAAGACAACCAAAATCATGGTTAACATGAATTGAGAAACTTGAAACAGTGTGTTAGTCGAACCAATGCATGACCATGCGTTGGAATAGGAAAAGTCGTTATATTGGGAGGTGAACCACCCGAGTATTTGACTGGACCTATGCATGTCTTTTTAGGTCTGCATTAAATGCGTATATGAAATTTCGCGTGTAACTGACACGAGTTGCATCTGTCTCCTCTCTCTCTTCTTATGTGACTGCCTATATAAGCCAAACCTTTCCTCTTTGATTATTATTCTTCTTCCTCATGATTTTCCCCTACCCTAAGTTTTCTTGAACCTTCATTGTTGTCCATCTCTGGTTGTCGTTCTTTCAAGGAATTTCAAGCTCTTTCATTGGAAATAATGTCTAACGCCTCTGATAGCCAAAGCAAATCTCTGAGCTTCGCTGGAGACAGCCCGGTAAGCTCTTTCTCTTCCCCTTTCATTTTTCCTTCTCCTCCTTCATCTCAACCTCCATCCTCCAAGGCTATTGCCTTCAGCCAGCAGCCAGCCACTGCCTCTTCCTTCGAAAAGACAGCTTCTCAATCCAAACCTGTAACGTCTATGCGAATCTCCATGAAGGCAGTATCGGTGAAACCCTCCATCTCCTAGCAACCTTTCGTCTCCTCCAAAACCCCTTCAAAACCCAGTTCTTCAATCTCCCAAAAAATAAAAAAAAAACCTTAAGTTCGTAACTCCTTCCCAACCACCGTGGCAACCTGCATCAAAAGGCTCTGCCAAAAAGTCTATCGTCAAGCCTTACAGACAGCTAGCTTCCCCACTAATCATTCCAACCATCACACCCACTGTGTCGACACATGACCTTGTGCTTGAGCACTTAAGGATCACGCCATCACATGTCTGTTGGGGTTGATGCCCTAAAGTCTCGTGTCCTATATTTTGTAAACAGTTTGTACGAACACTTGTGATATATAATATATGATATTTACTTCACATCTTGATTTTGCTCAATTGAATGTTTTATTTTCTTTACCACAAACCAATAAACCTAAAATCCCTAGTTATCTTGATGTAACTTAAGCATGTATGTGGTGACATATAAGTGGATCATGTCTTAAGTGATAACCAAAATAGTCTATAATGTATGGATATAAGAGGGAAACCTTCTTCTGGTAATGCTATGGATGCGACCTCTTTTGTGGAATAGTTACAAGTGTTGTAACTTGTCAAAGATGGTCTGATCCTAATCATTCGTGTAGGAGACATGCGAGCGGGGGCGTCCTATACAAAGAGTTTGTATAAAACCTGACCACGAAGTGTTAACATCTCGTTATATAACACCGTTCATGACAGAGACTTCACTTCACTAGGATGACCATAGGTCACATGACCTCAATCCTGAGTGAGTTGGAAACTCTTGCTATTGAGGGCGGTTCTTTGATTTGCATGGGTGCGAGTGGCCAGTTTGCCGACTCAAACCTACCACTTTGGGGATTCGTCTTATTTGGGAGTTGGGAACTCAGCTACACAAGATGAAATTCACTCCTTCCCCGAGGTAGGGGCAAGTATAGATAGCTCCCTTAAGGGCTGATTCTAGGGCGTGAACGATGTGGCGCCACACACCTTCTCTTGGCCCGAGAGGTGTTCACACATATTTGGACTATGTTGTATTGTTCATTAGAGGAATCAACGGTACTTAAGGAGTGAGATGTAACTATAGGGGAAAAACGGTAAATTGGCTCAACTGTACTTACGAGCATCTATGAAGGGTTATCGTACTCATGATTGGTTATATCCGATGGACACAGAAATATATCTGTGGTAAGAAGAGTTCAGCTGTTGGTCTTTAGTGGAATGCCTGGCAGTTAGCGGATGGTGGATCTCGTGGCTAACAAGTTTAGTCAGCTATTCACGTATCGTTGGAGCTTCGAGCCATAGGTCCATAAGGTCCCCTTGGTAGCTTGGATAAAGTTGAGAATAAGTTTTTGGGTCAGTTTGAAATGTTCAAATTGACAAGAGGGAGTTCGATTATATATGATATAATTGAACTAGTTAATTATATATGATATAATTGATTGAATGTATGAGATACATTATTTTGGAGGAAATTAGATATAAATATGATTTATATCAAGTAGAGGAGAAAACACTATAGTAGATATATGATATCAAACTATAGGTTAAGAATATAATATGATTTATTCATTATTTAATTAATTAGGCAGTTATGAGATAATTGGCCAAGTATTTCTCCGGAATCATGCGAAAGTGGGAAGATTGAATTCAATTATTGTAACTGAAGAATAAAATGAAATTTTTTTTCATTTTGTAAAAGATCCGAAAAATCGCTCACGGTGTGGACTTATACGATCGCTTAGCATTGAGAGCCTATACGATAGCGCCCATCGTCCTAAACAATCGTACACCCGTGCACTAAACAATCACCCGCGATATCTAAATGATTGCTTAAGTTTAATACATGATCGCTTAGCACGCCGAGCGGACCTAAACGATTACTTACCATTTACTAGACAATCGCTTAGCTAAACCTACACGATCGTGTACCTTTTTCTAAACGACAAGCATCCGACTATACGATAGTCTTCTACTATCTCCCACTTGCTTGTTCGTACTACACGATCGTCTTTTTCTCCTCCCTCTACCAATTCCATCAAAGTCCACCCTTTGGATTCTCACTCCAAGAATATCAAGGGCTTCGAGTGGTGGTGTCATCCTCAGTTATTGTTGATTTGTGCACTGTCGATCGTGTAGACGATCGTGGTGCTATTAGGCAACTGTTTGCTGTGCGATAAGAAGCATAGAGGAGTTCTCTTCCACTAGACTGAGTTTGATTGAAGAAAATCTTCAACCGGTATGTTTACTTGGTCTTTTTTATTTTAATTGTTAAAGCATGCCTATAATTAGTGTTGCAATGCATATCTGTTTGTTAGAATGTATTGTGGTAATTTTGTCACAATGAAATTAGAAAGATCTGCTTTGACTCATGGATTCTTTTGTTTAAGAGTTTCTTCAATGTCGTGCATCTAGTAGCACCCCTAGCCATTGAACCCTTAGCCACCATGTTTCCTATTGAGGCAACCCCTCTTTCTGCCACATCTTCTTCAAGTTCACCATATACATCCTCTGGCCTTCCCCCAATCACACCACCACCACCAGCTGATCCACCAAGGTCCAACAATCCTACATTGAAGCCTGCTAAGCATCCTGAAGAGCCTCAATTTGGTCTTATTGAGTTGGCTTGAAGAGATGAGCAAAAGGTTTTTTGAACCATTTTAGTCAGCCTCGATCAGAGACAAGAGTTTAAAAACGTTGATCAACCACTGCATCGAGAGGTTGAAGTTGCATTGGTTGCAAATGAGAAAGAAGGAGAAAGGAATGAAGAAGTGGAAACAGAGAAAGGAATTAGATGACGCTGACCACTGTATGCTTGAGGAGGAAACGGAGATGGCTGCTGAAGAAAATGAATGTTGGGATTGGTGTCCTAATTCTTTTGGTAGTCTCGTAGTTTGTAAACACTTTGTAAACACTTTGTAAACTTATTGTTATTAATAAAATAAGTGTTATTTTAAAGGCATTTACTTAATCCAATAAACTAAGATCCGAGGTTATTTTATGTAACATAAGCATGTATGTGGAAATATACAAGTGGATCATGCCTTAAGTAATAACCTAAATGGTTTGCAGTAGAAGGATAAAGGAGGGATACCTTATCTTGGTGACATTACGGAAACGAACCGCTGTGTAGATGTTACAAGTGTTGTAAAGTGCTATAAATGGTCTGATCCTGACCATTCATATGGAGACATGCGAGCGAGGGTATCCTATACAAAGAGTTTGTATAAGACCAAACCACAAAATAATTCTCCTCAAGTCTCAAACCTTAATGCACCGTGAAATGTTGCAATGCATATGAAGTGTGGATGAAGGCTAATTTCATGGCCCGACTTAACATTTTGGCTAGCATATATACCTAATGCATTGGCCAAGAGCGTTGAGAACATGGTCATTGCACGAGAGATCATAGACTCGTTGCAAGAAGTGTTTGAACGTAAGTTCTTATCTTTTGAGCAAAATGGGATTGATGGCAAAGAAACTAGTAGTATCAGTTTCCAAGATAATCTCTAATCCTTTTTGAATGATAAGGGACTAAAAGAGAAAGCAATTATTGCTAACTCAGATGAAGTTTATCAACGAGAATTGTTCTCTGAAATGGAACTTGGAGCTTATGTAGATTCTGATACTAATCCCTGGATCTCTAGAAGAGGAAGAAGGCTAAAGACGATAAATGTGATTTATTTGTCTTGGAGACGTGTTTGGTAAAGAATGATGATTCTGCCTGGATACTTGATTCTGGCGCTACTAACCATGTAGTTCTTCCTATTAAGGATTTAGTTCCTGGAAAAAGTTGGAAGCTGGAGAGTTGACTTTTAGAGTTGGTACTGGTGAGGTCGTTTCAACTGTTGCTATAGGCAGGCTTAAGTTATTTTTTGAAAAGAAACAGTATCTGTTACTAGATAATGTTGATGTAGTTCCTCATATCAAGAGGAATTTAACCAGTTTATTGTCTGGTATGGAGATTGGTCTTGGTTCAATGGAAAATAATTTGTATGTACTAAGATCGTTAGTCATAAAAGCCTTTCTTAATACTGAAATTTTCAAAACAGCAACAACTGCAAAAATACCAAGGGTTTCTCCTAAGGAAAACGACCATCTTTGGCATCTAAGGTTAGGTCACATCAATCGCAATAGGATTGAGAAGTTGGTGAAATGTGGACTTCTAAATGGTTTAGAAGAAAACTATTTGCCAGTATGTTAATCTTGCCTTGAAGGTAAAATGACAAAACGAACTTTTACTAGAAAAGGTTATAGAGCCAAGGAGACCTTGAAGCTTATACATTCAGACCTCTGTAGTCCAATGAGTGTAAGAGCTCGAGGTGGGTATGAATATTTCATCTCTTTCATAGATGATTATTCAAGATATAGGTATCTATACCTAATGCAACATAAATCTAACGCTCTTGAAAAGTTCAAGGAGTATAAGACTAAAGCTGAAAACTTGTTAGGTAAGAAGATAAAACCACTACGATTTAGTATATAGACTTAGAGTTCCAGAACTATATCATAGAACATGGAATCACGTTCCAACTCTTGGCCCCAGGTACAACTCAGCAGAACGGTGTATTAGAAAGAAGAAATAGAATCCTATTGGACATGGTGCGATCTATGATGAGTTATGCTTATCTTTCAGACTCATTTTGGGGATATGCAGTAGAGACTGCAATTTATATTTTGAACAATGTTCCCTTAGAGAGTGTTTCTGAAATGCCTTTTGAGTTATGGATAGGCCGTAAAGGTAGTTTATACCATTTCAGGATTTGGGGATGTCCAGACCACGTGTTTGTGGCTAACCTTAAAAGGATGGAACCTCGTTCGAAAGTTTGCCTATTTATAGGCTACCTCAAAGAGATGAGGGGTTGATACTTCTATGATTCAAGTAAGAATAAGGTGTTTGTATCGCCAAATGCTATCTTCTTGGAAGAAGACCGTATAAGGGATCATAAACCACGAAGTAAGCTTGTTTTGAATTCTAATTAGACTATTGAGAGTTCAACAAGAGTTGTTAAACAGGTTGATAGATCGACAAGAGTTGTTGATATCGATTCATCTAGTCAACCATCTCAAGAGTTTAGACTGCCTCTACGTAGTAGCGGTTGCGAACCCACCTGAACGCTACATGGGTTTCACAGAAGCCTAAAACGTCATATCTAATGATGGAGTTGAAGATCCATTGTCTTATAAGCAAGCAATGGAGGATGTTGACAAAGATGAGTGGATTAAAGCCATGAATTAGGAAATGGAGTCTATGTATTTCAATTCCGTCTGGGACCTTGTGGATCAGCCTGATGAGGTAAAACCTATAGGTTGTAAGAGGATCTACAAGTAGAAAAAAGATGTAGATGGAAATGTGCAAATCTTTAAGGCTAGGCTTGTGGCAAAAGGTTATACTCAGGTTGAGGGAGTGGACTATGAGGAAACTTTCTTGCCTGTTGTCATGTTGAAGTCTATCAGGATTCTCCTACCCATAGCCATATTTTATGATTATGAGATATGGAAATATTGGGAATGTCCTAGATGCACAGTTTGTGTTAAAAATTCTATTTATCAATAATAGTGACTTGTTGATTTTGCATCTTATTATGAAAATCCAATAAACGTATCCTTGGCTATAGTCTGAATATTGTAACTTTATGTAGTGACATTAACAAGATCAAGTTGACAGTATATAGTCTAAATGGTCTAATGGGTATATGGATGAAATTGGGTATCTCATCCTGGTAACAGTATTGGATGCGGCCCACTTTGTAGTTGTTACAAGAAGCTATAAAGTGCTACAAACGACGTGATCTACAAATCGTTCATGTTGAGACATGTGAGTGGAGGCATCCTATGCAATGAGTTTGCATATAGACTAGACCACGAAAATAGTCATTTTTCTTTATAACGATCGTTTACTGTTAAAACTGACTATTTCATTTATCATATAACCTAGGTTAACTCGATCTTATCTTGAGATAGCTATGAACACCTGTTTGTTCGGGATTATCCATTGATCTACAAACGGTGAGAATAGTTCAACAACACTGCTCAATAAGCTTACCATTTTGGGGATAAGATCGGATGAATAGTTGGGGACATAGCCTTGCAAGATGGAATTCACTCCTACCCTATTTAGGGTTAGCAGATAGGTTGTTCTCTTAATTACTGATTCCAGGTCTTGAACAATCGGGGCCCCTCCTTCTCATGATAGAGAAAGGATTTGATTCATAGAGATAATGAATTAGAATTGTTCATTTAAGGGTCAGTAGGAACTTAAGGAACAAGATGTATTCACAGGGGTAAAACAATATTTTTGACCTAGCTGTGATTACAAACAACCTGCGAATGATCGACTTACTGATTATAGTTATAAAGTGGAGATAATATATCTACAGTGAGGGGAGTTCAACTATGGGCTATAGTGGAGTATCCCATTAGTTAAAGAATAGGGGTTAGTTCGAACTAATGAGTTTAGCCGCTTAATCTCGAATCATTGGAGCCCATGATCTATAGATCTACAAGGTCCCCCGACTAGCTCGTAAATGGTTAAGCTTTAAAGTAGCTTGAGAAATTAATTTGAAATGTTCAAAATAATCAGAATAGGAGAATATATATTTAAATAAGATTTAAATATATGAAGATGATTATTGTGCAAAAATTAATTTAATATTTGATATTAATTAATTAATATTTTAAATTAATTTATGAAATCAATTTTAGAAAATTATTTTTCAGTTTATAAATCAAAATGGTTTTTGAAATAAAATTTTGATTTTAAAAGAAAATTGAAAAATTCGGTTCTGCATGCTTAAAATGGAAAATGTTGATTTTCCAATATCATCTTCTTTATGCTCACACAAAGCCCATTTCCTTCTCTTCATTAATACTCCAAGCATGAGCTGCAAGCAATGCATTTATCTTCTTTGCATGTTCATCTACAATAAATAAAGAAGATTGGAGTGAGTTGAGGGCATGCATAACATAGAAATTTTGAGAGAAAATTTCAGTGAGAAGAAAGAGTTCTTCAAAGTGAGCTGTTGTGAGTTTTTTCACTGTTCTTCATCGTTTCAAGCTGTTTTTTAGTCCCACAACTTGGTCTAAAGCTCCAAGAGGATAGTGGGAAAGATCTTAAGGTGGTTCACGATGCTCTTTGGTGAAGACTGCTGCTATACAATCAAGTTCTTGGAGAATTCTTCAAAGGTATAAGCTTAAAACCCTTTTTTTAGAAAAGCATGCTTTAGTTTCTACCAAATTAGTGAATTTGAATGCTTATGGATCCTTGATACTTCCATTGCATGTTATTTAACTCTTACAATTGGTATCAAAACTCGCAGTTTGTGTTAAACATTCTAGTTATCAATAATAATGACTTGTTGATTTTGCATCTTATTATGGAAATCCAATAAACGTATCCTTGGCTATATTCTAAATACTGTAACTTTATGTAATGACATAAACAGGATCAAGTTGACAATATATAGCTTAAATGGTCTAATAAGTATATGGATGAAATTGGGTATCTCATCCTGGTAACATTATTGGATGCAGCCCACTTTGTAGTTGTTACAAAAAGTTGTAAAGTGCTACAAATGATATGATCCACAAATCATTCATGTTGAGACATGTGAGTGGAGGCATCCTATGCAATGAGTTTGTATATAGACTAGACCACGAAAATAGTCCTTTTTGTTTATAACGACTGTTTACTGTTAAAATTGACTATTTCATTTATCATATAACCTAGGTTAACTCGATCTTAATCTTGAGCTAGCTATGAACTCTTGTTGTTCGAGATTATCCTTTAATCTACAAACGGTGAGAGTAGTCCAATAGCAATGCTCAATAAGCTTACCATTTTGGGGATAAGATCGGATAAATAGCTGGGGACATAGCCTTGCAAGATGGAATTCACTCTTACCCTATTTAGGGTTAGCAGGTAGGTTATTCTCTTATGTACTGATTCTAGGTCTTGAACAATTGGGGTGTCACCTTCTCATGATAGAGAAAGGATTTGATTCATAGAGATTATGAATTAGAATTGTTCATTAGATGGTCAGTAGGAACTTATGAAACAAGATGTATTCACAGGGTAAAATGGTATTTTTGACCTAGCTGTGATTATGAACAACCTGTGAAGGATCGACTTACTAATTATGGTTATAAAGTGGACATAATATATCTACAGTGAGGGGAGTTCAACTATGGGCTATAGTGGAGTGTCCCATTAGTTAACGAATGGGGGTTAGATTGGACTAATGAGTTTAGCCGATTAATGTCGAATCGTTGGAGCCCATGATCTGTTGGTCCGTGAGGTCCCCCTACTAGCTCGTAAATGGTTAAGCTTTAGAGTAGCTTGAGAAATTAATTTGAAACATTCAAATTAATCAGTATAGGATAATATATATTTAAATATGATTTAAATATATGATGATGATTATTGTGCAAAAATTAATTTAATATTTGATATTAAATTAATTTTAGAAAATTACTTTTCAGTTTTATAAATCAAAATTATTTTTGAAATCAAATTTTGATTTTAAAAGAAAATTGAAAAAATCGGTTTTGCATGCTTAAAATGGAAAATGTTGATTTTCCAATATCATATTCTTTATGCTCACACAAAGCCCATTTCTTTCTCTTCATTAATACTCCAAGCATGAGCTGCAAGCCATACATTTCACTTCTTTGCATGTTCATCTACAATAAATAAAGAAGATTGGAGTGAGTTGAGGGCATGCATAACACAAAAATTTTGAGAGAAAATTTCAGTGAGAAGAAAGAGTTCTTCAAAGTGAGCCGCTGTGAGTTTTTTCACTGTTCTTCATCATTTCAAGCTTTTTTTTTAGTCCCACAACTCGATCTAAAGCTCCAAGAGGATAATGGGGAAGATCTTGAAGTGGTTCACGGTGCTTTTTGGTGAAGACTGCTACTGTACAATCAAGTTCTTGGAGAGTTTTTCAAAGGTATGAGCTTAAAACCCTCTTTTTAGAAGAGCATGCTTTAGTTTCTGCCAAAATTAGTGAATTTGAATGCTTATGGATCCTTGATACTTCCGCTGCTTGTTATTTAACTCTTACAGGCAAATGGACATCAAGATTGCCTTTTTGAATGGTAATCTTGAGGAGACCATTTATATGGCTCAACCAGAAGGGTTCATGGATCCAGATTAAGAGTAGAAGGTTTGCAAGCTTAATAGGTCCATTTATGGACTTTAACAAGCATCTAGATCTTGGAGCATTAAATTTGATAGTGCGATCAATTCATTTGGCTTTGATCAGAATGTTGATGAACCTTGTGTTTACAAAAAAATCATCAATAACTCAATAGCTTTCCTTGTATTGTATGTGGATGATATCCTACTCATTGGAAATGATGTAGGTTTTCTGACTGGCATTAAGAAATGGCTAGCTGCCCAATTCCAAATGAAAGATTTGTGAGAGGCGCAGTTTGTTCTAGGGATCGTAAGAACAAAAGGTTGGCCTTGTCTCAGGCATCGTACATTGATAAGATGTTAATTAGGTACTCGATGCAAGATTCCAAGAGGGGTTTATTACCTTTCAGGCATGGAATTGTTTTGTCTAAGGAACAGTGTCTTAAGACACCTCAAGAGGTTGAGGAAATGAGACGGATTCCCTATGCATCGATTTTTGGTAGCCTTTGTATGCAGTGTTATGTACTAGACCTGACATTTGCTATGCAGTAGGGATTGTCAGTCGATATAAGTCAAATCCAGGATTAGATCACTGGACAGCGGTCAAAACAATCCTTAAGTATCTTTTGAGAACGAGGGCCTATATGCCCATGTACGAAAATAAGGATTTGATCCTTACAGGATACACAAACTCTGACTTTCAGACTGATAAAGATTCTCGGAAATCAATATCAGGATCAGTGTTCCCTCCAAATGGAGGGGTTATAGTTAGGCGAAGCATCAAGCAGGGATGCATCGTAGACTCCACTATGGAAATCGAATACGTAGCCGCTTGTGAAGCTACTAAGAAGGCTGTTTGGCTTAGGAAGTTCCTCGCTAATTTGGAAATTGTTCCAAATATGTCTTTGTCGATCACACTTTATTGTGATAACATCGGCACTGTGGCGAATTCTAAGGAACCTCGAAGTCACCGAAGAGGAAAGTATATAGAACGAAAGTATTATTTGATCTGAGAGATTGTGCATCGCGATGATGTGAATGTCACGAAGATCGGGTCGAAGCAAACATTGCTAATTCGTTTACAGGGTCATCTGAAGAGTTTAGGTCTGCGGGATATGTGGCACCTTGTTTAGAGCAAGTGGGAGATGTTACTAGGGTATAGAGTATGCCCTAGTTTATTGTATTTTGTACTATATTGCATTGTACATTAGTCTCCCGAGGCATTAGGAAAAATGGAAGATTGTTGGGATTGGTGTCCTAATTCTCCTAGTAATCTCTTAGTTTGTAAACACTTTGTAAACTTATTGTTATTAATAAAATAAGTGTTACTTTAAAAGCATTTACTTAATCCAATAAACTAAGATTCGAGGTTATTTTATGTAACTTAAGCATGAATGTGGAGACATACAAATGGATCTTGCCTTAAATAATAATCTAAATGGTCTGCAGTATAAGGATAAAGGAGGGATACCTTATCCTGGTGACATTACGAATATGACACGCTTTGTAGATGTTACAAGTGTTGTAAAGTGCTACAAATGGTCTGATCTTGACCATTCATATGGAGACATGCGAGCGGGGGTATCCTATACAAAGAGTTTGTATAAGACCAGACCACGAAATGATTCGTCTATTTATATAACATCATTCATAATTGAGACTTACGTTTCACTAGGATGACCATAGGTGACATGACCTTAATCTTGAGTGAGTTGGGAACTTCTGCTCATGAGGGTGGTCCTTTGATTTGTATGAGTGAGAAAGACTAGATTGACAACTCAACAAGCCTACCATTTTGGGGATTCATTTGATTGGGGAGCTGGGAACTCAGCTACACAAGACAGAATTTACTCTTTCCCCGAAGTAGGGGTAAGTAAATAAATTGCTCCCTAAAGGGCTGATTTCGGGTCTTGAACATAGTGGCCACACCCTCTCTTAGGAAGAGAGGACTCAATCATAGTAGGATTATGACTTATTGTTCATTAGAGGAATCAATGGTACTTAAGGAGTTAGATGTAACTACAGGGGTAAAACGGTAAATTGGCCCAGTTGTACTTACGAGAGATTTGTGAAGGGTTATCGCACTGTTGATTGGTTATATCCAATGGACACAGATATATATCTATAGTGCGAAGAGTGCAACTGTCAATCTTTAGTGGAGTGACCAATAGTTAACGGATGGTGGATCTCGTTATTAAAGAGTTTAGTTAGTTATTCACGTACCATTGGAGCTTCAAGCTACAGGTCCATAAGGTCCCCTTGATAGCTCAATGGGTTCAAATTGAGAATCAGATTTTGGGTTAGTTTGAAGTGTTCAAATTAACAAGAGAAAATTTGATTATATATGATATAATTAAATCAATACAATTATATGTGATATAATTCATATAATGTATTTGATACATTATTAATCGGAGGAATTAATATAAATATGATTTATATTAAATACCATAAAATAGAAAAAAAAAACTCTAGTTTATATCTTTCATATGATGAAATATTAAAACTATAGGTTATAAATATAATATGATAAGTTGGTTATTGTATGTATTTATAATATATTGATTATGTGATAATTAATTAATCTTTTTCTTTAATAACCGATTTGAGTGGAAGGTTATTGGAAGTTTTATGGTAACTGTGAGATAAAAAGAAAATTATTTTCCAAGTTGAGTAGTTGATTCATTGTATCGCTCTCACAGAAAGGCTATCGAGTAAAACTGTTTTACTAAACGATAGCATAGAGAGCATGCACGATCGAGTTTCGAGTTTACTATACGATAGTTACTTGTTTACTCGCTGCTACACGATCGAGTAGCAAGTCTATGCAATAGGCTTCTTCTTACGACACGATCGAGTATCTAGTCTATACGATAGACTTCTTCCTTCTCCCACTTACTCGATCGTCTACTTCCTTCATTCCTCTATCCAAAGGCACACATAGCCCACAACTCCTGGATTCTCACACCGAGAATACTAAGGTAACTCTTGTGGTGGTGTTCTTGTTCCGTTCGAGGATCGAGTTAGACTCGATAGTGATCGAGGATTCTTTAGTTCGTGCACTTGGTTATTCTGATTGTTGAGTTCAAGTTTGTGTTGTTGAACGAGTTGCTGAATGATCGAGGGATACTTGAAGAAAGAGTTCTTCAAAGGTTTGCATACTCTATCCCTTGTTCATTTAAATACATGCTTGTACTTTATTGTTTATGCATAATCTGTTCTTTTAGACTGTAATTGTTTGTGTTCTTTCACAATGAAATTTGGAATGATACGCTTCCACTCACTGGATCTCGGTTTAGAGTTTCTTCAATGAAGAAGTGCCACAAGGGTCTAGTGTAGCCTAGCCTTTAAAGAGAAAAAGAAGATTGATAATAGAAGAATAAGAAGAAAAGATGGATGAAGAAGTTGCAATCCGTCCTATGGTTGCAATACATGAAGAAAGCTTGACTGATTCGAGCGAGTTAGAACGCAGGCTTGAAGAATATAGGTTTGCGAGGCATGGACAGAAAAAGAGAGCCCTCCAAAGGGAGTTGGAAGAGGAGGAGAGAGAATTGTCCCCAGAGGTTGAAAGTTACAAAAAGAAGAAGGAAAAGAAGTAGAAGAGGAATGGGGTTGGCTTATTGATCCTTGTTACTTCCGTTGCATGCTGATATACTCCTATAATTGGTATCAGAGAATCATTTAAGCATTCAATTTGGTTTAATTTTGGTTTGGTGGGTATTCGTGAGATATATGAAAATGGTGCACTGATATGGTTTTATGAGGTTTGACATTTAAATTCTCTTTGATTCCTTAGTTAAATTTGTAATTGGCTCTTGTTTAATGAGCTTATATGTGTGCTCAAGAGTTTGTAATTTATTTGGAGTCATTAGAGTAAATTAAGTTGTAATTGAAGAAAAAAGTGAAGAAGGTCGAGTTGCAGATTTCAAGATCGTGAGCTTCTATCCAGGCAATGTTGCAATGCTGCTCATATTCGAGCGAGGATCAAGTTTCAACATGTGTCGAGCAGCAAGTTAAACCGATCGAGCAGCGAGTTTGAACCAGCCAACGATCGAGTTTTCTTCATCCAGTTGTCAAGGATCGAGTTTTAACTAAATCAGACGAGTTTGACCTTGACGAGCGTTGACCGAGCGAGGAAACGAGTTTTGGTCCGATTTGACGTTCGAGTGAGCGAGTTTTGAGTCGGTTCGATCAGTTCCTTCTTGTCCAGTTCGGTTCAGCTTCAAAAAGGTTTTTGCTGATTCGATTTAGGCAATTAACGTCCAGTTCAAGCTGTTTGGGTCTGATTTGGAGCGGTTCAAGCAATTCGAAAGAGTTTTGGAGTTGTTTCTTGCTTGTTTTTTTGTAATAATTAGGCCTTTCTATGCTTGAGAATGCCAAAAGTAAAACCATATCAGTATGTGTTTAATTATTTATACATGTGATGTATGTTATAATTAAATAAATCTTGTATGTACATACAGTATGTCATGTAGATTTAAAATCCCACCATAGAAAGCATGTTACATGCATTGAAAGTATGTTATAAAATGTTATAATATATAGTATGCATGTTTAGGGTTTCTTTTATTTAATATAAATGTTATATTAAATATTGAATGCCTTTGATGTATGTTGTGGATGTTTTAGCATGTCTAAAATTTTGTAAGCTGTTATAAAATTGGGTTAGACATTTAAAATCCATTGCTTGCTCACATATGTTAACCACTCATTTTAATAGTAAAAATAGTCGTTAAACTTATAAAACTTGGGTTACAAACTCAATTGGTATATAATCCTATCGAAGGCTAGAGGTATTTAAGTTGACGATATACGAAACATATCCTACCTGGGGATTATGGCCGAATATTTGAGCGTTGTTAATCGGTTTTATGAGCAATACATGAGCGATGTGAGGTTCTAAAACTGGTTTATCACCTAGACATCATAGGTTAAATCCAAATATAGAAATCCAAATATAAACGCTATATTTGGATAAACACCTAGACTTAGGTTGTTTAATTAGCCAAAACAAGCCTAAGAAAATGTATACTCCATTTAACGTTAGAACACTTCAGTGGGAGTTTAATAACATATATGATATGCTATTAGAACACTTTAGCGAAAATCAAATAATGTATATGATATGTTAGAACGCTTCAGTGGGAGATTAATAAACATATATGATATAATTATTTTTAGCTCTCACATCCCTAAGAGTTCACGATCGAAATTCATGTGACACTTCGGGTCACCATGAGAGTGATCTCCATTCGGAAAGTGTTTACATGGATCGAGGTTTTGGTGAATGGGGGAAGTTGTTCACTTTAAAATCAAATATGATGTTTTGATTTTAAAATTTTCACGTTCTCAAGATGTTCACACCGAAAGGTTCATGTGGCACTTCGTGTCACCCTGGGAGTGACCTCTATTCGGAAAGTGTTTGCGTGAATTGATCATGGTGAATGAGAGGAAGCTATTCAATGGAAAATCAAATATATGATACATTGATTTCAACTCTCACGTCCCTAGATAATTCCTACCATGAGATTCGTGCAGTACTTCATGTCACCCTGGGAGTGACCTCCATTCGGAAAGTGTTCATCATGAGATCAAGATCAAAGCGAATGGTGGAAGTAGTTCATAGTAAGTGGGTGAAGGATATGTGTCAACATATCCTACAGTCTCTTCTATTGGTTTGAACTGTGAGATTCTTATGTTGTGCCTGCTTGTCGTCTTTAAGTCGGCCTAGCTAGTCGTTTAACAACGACTATCCCCTCGGAGGGTCTTAACATAGGATTCAGAATAATTCAAACTCCAAAAATGGATATGTAGGATTGTATCAACAGTAGCTGAAGCACAAGAATCATCTAAGCACTCAAATGCACTAATTTTGGCAAATTATAAAGCATGCTTTTGCAAGGAAAAATGAGTTTCAAGACATACCTCTTGTAGACTTCTTCAAATCTCCTTCACCAGTTGCTATCTTCTCCAAATCTTATTGTAGACCACCTCAAGATCTTCCCCACTATTCTCTTGGTGCTCTAGATTGAGTTGTGGGACTCAAAACAAGCTTGAATCAAGAGTAGAAGGAGAAATGCTCAATGTAGAAAATCAGCTGAAGAACTCTTTCTTCAAACCAAATTTTCTCTCAAAATCTCTATAGATTGCATGTCCGATTTTCACTCCAATCTCTTCATTATATTGCAAATCAAGATGCAAAGAAAAGAGTTGCATGAGTTGCAGCTCATGCTTGGAGAAGACAAGGCAGAGATATTGCTTCTTATGTGAGCCACTTTAAAAGATGGATAATGGAAAATCCTCATTTTCCTTTTAAGTGTTTTGTTTTCTTTTCCTTTTTCAAATTTATCTCAAAAAATCAAATTTTGATTTTATTAAATCTATTTTTATTTTGAAATGAAAAATTTAATTAATTTCATAAATTAATTATTAAATAAAACTTAATTAATTTAATATCAAATATTAAATTAATTTTAACACATATCCATATTTATATATTTAAATCATATTTAAATATATAAATTCTTCTATTCCGTTTAATTCTAAAATTAAACATATAATTATATCTTATATAATTACTAATTCCCTTAATTCTAATTTGAACGTTTCAAATTAACTTATCACGCTATTCTAGAGCTAGTCTGTTATGAGCTAGTAGGGGGACCTCGCGGACCTACAGATCATGGGCTCCAAGGATCCGAGATTAATTGATTAAACTCATTAGACCAAATTAACCCCCATTCATTCCCTAATGGGTCACTCCACTAAAGCCCATAGTTGCATTCCCTTCACTGTAGATATATTATTTCCACGTGATTTAACCATAATCAATAAGTTGACCCTTCACAGGTTGTTTGTAATAACGGTTGGGTTAAATATCTGTTTTACCCCCAAGATTACGTCTTATTCCTCAAGTCCCTACTGATCCTCTAATGAACAACTGGTTTGTGATCCAATCACTAAACCAAACTCTCTCAGCCCAGTGAGAGGGTGGGGCCCCTTGTTCAAACCTGGATTCAGTACTTGAGAGAATAACCTTTCTCCTATCCCTAAATCGGATAGATGTGAACTTCGTCTTGCACCCTATGTTCCCAGTTATCTATCTGGTCTTACCCCTGAAATGGGAGTCTTATTGAGCTGGTGCTGTTGAGCCAACCCTCAAGTATGCAAATCTAAGGGCAATCCCGAATAAACAAAAGTTCATAGTTAGCTTAGGATTAAGATCAAGTTACCTAGGTCATCTAGGTGAAATAGTCAGTCTTAAACAGCAAACAGCGTTATAAAGTAAGAGTGACTTATTTCTTGGTCCTGATCTTATGCAAACTCATTGCATATGACGCCCACACTCTTCATGACATAACATGTACGAATTAAGATCACATCGTATGTAGCACTTTACAACTCTTTAGAACAACTACAAAGTAGGCTACATCCAATGGTGTTACCAGAATAAGGTACACAACCTCATTCATGCACCATAGATCATTTTGACTATTTACTCGAACCTAATCCACTCTTATGTCTCCACATAAAGTTCAAGTACTCATACAATAGTCATGGGTCTTAGTTTATTGGATTTAGACTTTCATACAATTTATGAGATCAATAACAAGTATAATGATAATAGAAAATGTTTATTATTTTACAAACTGCGAGTTTTTAGGACATAAAACCCAATAGGATAGGATTTCTAAAGTCAGTTTCAACTTTCACTTTCCAACTTCGGGAGCATCATTGGGGTTGGCTTCTGAGGTCTAAAAACAGAGGATTACATTTACAGAATTACTAAAGAATTAGTAATCTCTAACCAAAAACCGTAGCTAAATGACTATCAGAATATGAGTTATTCTGGACATAGTATTTACTAAAGAATGTCTTGTTGTAGTATCGTTGCAAAAATAATCTTGGGTATTATTACTTTGCTAAAACTTGATTGGGTTTAAAAAGCAATTCACTTATAAAATTTGTTTATAATTTTTTAGAATGATGAGTTCATTAGTATAAGTATTGGCATCTGATAAACTGATTGTGGATAATTATGCCACTTAGAAATCAAACCTGAATACTATACTAGTGATAGAAGATTTATGGTTCATTTTAATAGAGGATTGTCCTCCCATTCCTAGCTCAAATGCAAACCACACTGTTCTAGATGCATACGATAGATGGATCAGGGCGAATGACAAAGCTCGTGCCTATATCTTTGTCAGCATATTAGATGTTTTGGTGAAGAAACATGAGGTTATAGGTACTGCCAAAGAGATTATGGAATCTCTACATGGGATGTTCGGACAACTGTCCTTCTCCTTAAGGCATGATGATATTAAATATGTTTACAACTGTCGTATAAAAGAAGGAGCCTCTGTTAAAGAACATGTCCTGGACATGATGGTCCATTTCAATGTGGCAGAATTAAATGAGGTTGTCGTTGACGAGAGAAGTCAAGTCGATTTTATTCTAAAATCTCTTACGAAGAGTTTTCTACAGTTTTTCATGAACGCGCTCATGAATAAAATAGAATACAGCTTGACTACTCTTCTAAATGAGCTACAGGCTTACCAGACAATGATGAGAGCTAAAGGTCAAGAACCAGAAGTACACGTTACTAACGCTGAGAAGAGAGGAACGTCCTCCAAAAAGCCTGATGTTGCTTCCTCTTCACAAAGTAACGCTGTAGAAGGAAAGAATTTCCACTACAATGAAGAAGGGCACTGGAAGAGAAATTTCCCTCAGTACCTAGCTGAAAAGAGAGCAAAGACAGCAAAACAAACAAACTAGTTCCTGAAGCTTGCTTGTTGTCCTCAACATGACCAGTGGGAGATGTTGCAGTCTGAAGATGATCTTATTAGCTTTTGTTATTGTAATAAAAGTTAGTTTATCTTGTTTGTAAAGAACAAATTGTATATATTTTGTAAATGAAATGTTCATTAGCGAAAGTTATGTTTATTCTACTGCATAGCAACTTCTGTTAAGAACCAACCTAGTTAAAAGCCATTTGTAAATATTCAAATATTTAAAACGGCTAGAAATCAATAAACGCAAGTAGTTATTTAACCTAAGTGATAAGTTTACAACACTATAAAAGTTCAGAGTGTACAAAACTTGTTAGTTAAAACCGAAATACTTCGATTGGATCCAAGTACAGAAAGTTTGAGATTTCTAGGTCTATTTGATAGAACATGAAATCCAAGTGAAAAACTTTCTAGTTGCCTTAATTGTTTTCTCAACATCATTGCAATTATTGGAATATTGTTCAAAATCACCATGTATTATTTGTTTCCATAAAAGTTTGCATATATCGATAAAGAGTTGTTGATTAAAATTGACACTGTAAACAAAAGGTTGTTTTAGACAAGTCAGATGCATCTTCTCAAAGAGTTGAGAGTACCTCAATGTAGTGGGAGGAATATATGACTTCCTAGCCATTATTGAGAAACAAGTGTTGTAAGAATAAGATGCATTCCCCATATAGTTTAATAAGAAGTCTATTGTACACTAACATGTTTACAGCGATTCTCTCGACTAAAGTATTTGAGAATTACCTAGTAAGACTAGGAATACCAGATATATAACCTAAGGCAAATGGGAGAAAAACTGGGTATGGGATACCGAATGGTAAACAATGGGTATGTGATGCCCCTATAAAACTCAAAAACTCAATCTTATATATTGAGATATATAAGTTACCACTGGAGTTTTAGTCCTAGTGGGAGTTTGTTAGGTTTTATATCCTAAAACTCGTGGTTTGTAAACAATAAAACTTATTCTAAAAATTCAATAAGTTGTTATTGAATATATGAATTACTTATTTTGTTTTAGAAATAAATCCAATAAAATAAAAGATCACTGACTATTACATGAGTACTTGAACTTTATGTGGAGACATAAAAGTGAATTAGGTTCGAGTAAATAGTCAAAATGATCTATAGTATATGAATAAGATTGGGTGCTTTATTTTGGTAACACTATTGGATGCGGCCCACTTTGTAGTTGTTACAAAGGAGTTGTAAAGTGCTACAGACAATGTGATCCTAATTCGTATATGTTATGAAATGAGGAGTGAAGGCGTCCTGTGCAATGGGTTTGTACAAGATTGGACCACGAAATTAGGCACTCTTACTTTCTAACGTTATTTACTGTTTAAGACGACAGTTTTTCACAAGTGGTTTGATTAGAGGAAAAACTGTGCAACTTCGGCCAGAAACTTAGGGTCTGAAAAAGACGATGTTTCTCCCAAACCACTTGTGAAAAAGCTTTCATTTTTAACCAAATTGAAGCTTATTGAGTTGGGAGTCGAATCTGGGGCTGCTCAAGTGATTTGGAGTCGGAAAAGTGGAGAAATCGTGAAAAAAGTGAAGGTTGCCCGAAAATTGGAAAATCCGAGTAAGGTGTAGTCCAATAGTGATTCTAAGCTCTAGGAGACGAGTTAAGAGCTGAAATTTATAGGTTAGTTAGCTTAAAGGTTTCTTAACATATTTCATGAAGGATATATGTGCAAAGTTTTGCTTTAAGTTTGGTTAAAAGTTGGTTAAATTGAAACCAGTGTTTTCTCAAATAGGGTAGCAGCAGGCCAGCCACCCTCCTAAGGTTGCCAACCCCACCAGAGCACCTCCTGCCATGCCAACAACCCTCCAACGTGCCTCAGCCCTGCACACCCACGGCCAGCCTTGCCCACCCATGCCCACAGCCCACGCCTATGCCCATTTCTAGTGCCCAATTGCTTGTTTTTTTTATCATTTTGGGTGTTGGTGAACATTTTTTAATCCTAATTAAGATTTTCTTGATATTTTGACCCTAAATGAATAGTTTTGGAGTAAAAAGTGATTTTTGGGCCATTTTGGGTAATGTGAGTAAAATGGATTTAAGGAGCAAAATATGAATGTTTAGATGTTAAAATGAGTTCAAGTGGTCACATTGAATCACTACGGGCTGTTTAGGGTTGATTTGACCTCTTGTGAGTGTCTAGTAATCTTGGGACTTTATTTTAGGTCAAATTAAGGTTGAAAAGGCTTATAACCCAAGGAGCTCATGCCAGTTATAGTTAATGGTTTACTTTCAAGTGTTTTGATATAGAAACTAATTATATATTATAATATGCTATGATTTATGAAATGTGATTGCATGATCTGTTTTACTTGTCCGATATTTCAAAAATGTTTAGATCATGATTTCTAAACTCTCGATGGTTTTATATGATCTTGATTTATCAAAATGTAGTTTGGAATCGGAGTTTACATACTTGTGATTTGTATGGCTTTTATGAAAACCTCTTGATGGTGGAGTCAAGGTTGTTGAATGGTTGTGCAAATGGTTTCAAACTACTGATTCTTGTACCCGAGAGATAATTATTTTCCCGTGCTACTTGAATGTGTTTCAGTAGCACTGCTCAGGCGATTAGGAGGCTACCGGGGTCAAATGTGGCCAAAGCATACTGGAAAGTCTAGAGGAACCTACGCCTGTAATGCCTCACAGGCTATCAGAGGGCTACCACCGAGGTCAGATGTGGCCAAAGTATACCGGGGACTTGTCACGATTGATTGGTTGAATGGTTGCTTATTCTTCGATTGTGTATGGTCCAACAACTTATGAGGTTGCTGACTTATGCGCTTTGTGATAATGATATATGCGATACTACGTTCTACATAATGTATGCGTTGATGCTTAGATGTTTTCGTAGTATGCGTCCGTGTAGTATGCGCGTGTCACAAGTTTTCTTACTCTAGAACCAAGTATAATTCCAACGCAAGTTTCTCAGAGTGATCTGAGGTCGAACACGGGAATTGTGGTGATTAATGCGATACTAATGTGGTATATACGACCGGTTAAACAAAAGAATAATGAATTGGATTTAAAAAGTAAATACGGTAATTAGTAAAATGCGATAATAAAAGTAAAGTGATGATAAAATGAATTGCGGTGATAAGTAAATTGCGGTGATAAAATAAAGTGCGGTAATAAAGTAGAATGCAGAAAATAAATGAATAAACAATTAAATATACAAAGTGAGGACTGGTTGTGAAGATGTGCAAAAATATCTGTTGAATGCGGTGGCAAGTCTTGTGAAATGTGTCAGAAAAAGAATGGGTTGAGGGAAAGGACATTGCAAGTTCATCAATCTTGTAGAAGACGCAACTAAGGTTCCGCTTTCCCTTGGCTTACACCTTTCAGTGATTGGCCACGTTCCCATATGTCTATGGTGAAACAGGGATGAACGTGATGAACGCAAGGTTATTTCCATCTTTGAAAATACTTCTCGCTTTAGTTAACGCATTCTTCCAACCTTCTTTCGAGAGGTGGAATAACATCTTCACTTCTGCTTTCATAGGTGAAGATGCCGTCGAGCATGCGTTAGCTAAACTTAGCTGATTTCTTCAACAAAGATTAACTTACTCGCTTAATCCTTCCCCTTACCCTGGGGATTAGTTATACATGATGAAGAAAATGGATGATGAATGTATGGAGAAGAACAGAGAAATGACGATGAATACGATAGTGATATTAAAATCTAGATATCAGCATTTGTTACAGATAGTGAATGGAAGATTAGAGATGAACACAGTAGATGAATAGAAAATGAGAACAAATACAGAAAGAGTGTCAATGTCTTGACACGGATCTCGATCGTAGACGATTTGCTTGCCGGCGTGTGGTAGAAATGGAGTGGAAAGCTTCCCTCTCAGACTTGTTTTCCAAGTAGAAGCGATCTTTTGCACATAGCTTCTTCTTCGGGAATGGAAAAAATTGCTTGCTCCAGAGACTTACCTCTCGATCTTGTCTCGTCTTTCTCCCCGGTTTTTTATAAATTGTCTCTTCAGACCAGCCTGGTCTTTTTGAATTTGATGTAGCTATTTATAGACCTTGGCACCTTCTGTATCAGTGGTCCCACTCTAAAAAGCTAATTTTTCTTGCCATGGCTTGGTGGAAACGTCCGCTCTGCTCCACGATTGATTTATCAGAATCATACAACAGAAAAGCTGTACAATGTCAGAAGTCCTTGCGAATGCGTCGCTTTTTACATCTACGATCGATCGCTGCATGTAGTGTAATTGCTTTTGTCTTTTATCGATTGCCGCATGCCGTGGAAATGCGTTGATCGTTTGAGTCCATGATCGAACGTCGCATGCTTTGCAATTGCGTTGTTCTTTTTCGTTCTTGATCGATTGCCACATGCAATGTGGATGCGTTGTTCATTTTTGTCCTCGAGTAGTTGTCGCATGTGGTGACTTGTTTCCTGCAAAGAAAAGACTTGGACATTCCATTTTGCCATCACAATGGGGTTAGCGGGTGTGCTTAAGACACTTTACAATTTTCGTGTTTCTAAGCCAATTTCTATATGGTCGACGCAACTTTTCCCTTCTTTGTTGGTAAACAGGAAATATGATGAATATGCGGTGAACGGGTTGAGAAGGGTTTCGGCTAACACTCCATAGGATGTGTTCATGCTTTGCGATCGTGCAACATGCATACAATAGTAAACCACCTCTCGGCGTGAATGCCACGACTTCTAAGGGTAGAACGCATCCGATAAATATGCGATAAGTCTACAGGGTTTACACATAAATCTCTATCTCTATTTTTTTATGCGATGACAACATAACATTCACAGAAATATGCGACCACATAATATCATTCCTATTCCTAAGATACATGCAATTCAAGTTGACAAACAGAGCTTATCTCTAAGTCCCTATCTCTTGTTTATGCAAGTCTAATCTTGCACTTTCGAGACCAGATTCTAACCTAGCTCTCTCAAGACATTAGGTTCTTTCTTTAGATTCTCTCTCGAGTAACTTTAAAAGGGTAATTTGCACAACATAAAACAAGACAATTGCAAGCAATGAACTTTGTTGACATAATTATTTTCTAAGCTACAAGTCCATGCCATAAACTTGTAACACAAATTTTATGCAATGACATATGATACTACTTCTAGATATGCATTATTAATGAATGTTCTTCTAGTATGCTGTGCGTTGTCACAAGTTTCCTTGCGTTGAAACCAAGTATAATTTCACTGCAAGTTTCTCAGTGTGATCTGAGGTCGAACACAGGGATTGTTTGAGGTTATTGCGTTATTGTGATATATGCGACCAAGGGTTTTTCAATTTATAAAAAAGTTTGTGTACAAGTAATTAAACATGCTATAAAGTAAAGTGAAGCGGTAAAAATGCAATAAAGTAAATCTAAGCTAAGATGATACAAGATACAGATTTCATGATACAAGATATTGTGGTCAAGGTTGGCTGTGAAGATTATGCAAAGATCGTGTAATGCGACGACAAGTCTTATGTGCAAATCAGAAAGAGAAAATAATTAATACAAACATCGCAAGTTCCTTAATTACGTTAAAGATATAAGTACAGTTCCGCTTTTCCCTTGGCGTACACCTCTCGATGATCGGCCGCATTCCCGCATCTCTGCGGTGAAACAGGGACGAACATAATGAACATAAGGTTGCTTCCATCTCTGGAAGTACTACTTCCTTTAGTTAACGCATTCTTCTAACCTTCTCTCGACATATCAGAATGACATCTTCACTTTTGTTCTCATAGGTGAAGATGTCGTCTAGCATGCCTTAGCTAAACGCATTTATCACTTTAGCATAGATTAAATTACTCGTTTAATCCATATTAATTACCAAGGTATTAAGAAAACTTCATGGAGAAAACGATTAATGGAGGAACGAAAATAGACAGAAAAGTGGAAGTGAAAGTGATCAAGACATTCAATAAAACTATTTAGCGTTTGATACATGATTTGTGAATGAAGAGATTAAGAGAGTGAAATAAAATTGATGAATAGAGTTAGAAACAAATACAAATAAACGCCAACATCTTGGTGCCGATTTGGACAGAGATTTGCTTGCCGATCTGGATGGATCGTGCAGAAGGATGAGCTTCCCTCTCAGGCTTGCTCAACCGGTAGCAGAAATCTAAGCACAGAGCTTCACGGTGGGGATTTGGCAGAATCGCACTGAGACTCACCTCTCGGCCTTGTCTCTTCTCTTCCCGGATTTCTTCCGATTAGTACTCAGCTCAGCCTCTCTCTCAATAATCGAGCATCAATTAGCCCTCGTATCAATTATCCCGTATCAAGTATATCTTCTCTGAATTCTATGGGGGTATTTATAGGTGAAAAGCTTTGACTCTTGGCTTGTGGACCCCACTTATTGTTATGGAAATTCCCAAGATGGAGAAATAAATATTCCTTCTGTCATGCAATCAGACCGTCAAATTTGCACAATGGTTAGTTGTACACATGTCACAATCCTCCGCATTTACGTTGCTCAACTGCATCCTTCGATTGGATGCTCGCATGCGGGGTTGTTTTTATTACCGCATGCGATTGAAACTCAGCTCGGGATTGACTGTCGCATTGCGCCGTTATTGCATTGATCGTCTCTTCATTGTGGTTTGATGGGCGCAATGTGACAGAGATGCGTTGTTTAGTTTCTCATTGAGCCTTGATTGCAAGCAGTGACTTGGTTTCCTGCAAAACAGAATAGAAATGTCCTCTTCTACCATCTTGATGATGTTAGTGGGTGTAATTGTGTTAATTCATATTTATTGTATTTTCGAGCTAATTTTCATACAATCGACGCATATTCATTCTCTTTTGGCTGCAAAATCTTAATAAGGCAGCCTAAATAACTTGTATTTCTACAAATTATCACACCCCCAAATTTAGATATATGCTTTTCCTCAAGCATATCTTCTACTAAGGCAATAATGCTAAATTCCTCTCTTGTATTTTCGCGTCGATTGGTTGCTCCGAATGTTACACTTAGGCATATTTCTTAACAACGCAATTTCCTTCTATCCTTGCTAATTCTTAACAAAACCCTACTTTATTCTTCTAAATAACAAATGTCTGCTCAAAGATGCTTTTCTAGTTTTTTTTAAAATAGAATGTTTATCTCTTCTTTATCAAAACAACTTGATATGTCTATATGCAGTGGTCAAACTTTGCGTCATTTATTAGAGACTGTTGGTCATGGTTACACCCTTTGTTTTGGTTTATTCCTACGGCTGTCATGCGAACATCCAACTATGGTTGTGTAACAATTTCAACTTTAACTCGTGATATTCAGAGGAGTTATCTCTTGCATTCTTTTATTTATTTATTTATTTATTTATTTTGCAGTTTTCTCTTTTCATACTGCGTTGTTCTTGGAAACCCACCTTCGTTTTGGCTTGCTCCTACGGGTGTCATACGAATATCCAACTACGAGCAGACTTCTTTCACAACTAAACTCTTATCAGGCTGGGATTATTTTTTATGTTTTCCCTTGTGCTAACATTGGAGTTTTGTATAAACCATTTTTTTTTTTTGGAAATATGAACACATTTTCATGAAGATCCCATATTCTTGATCTTATCTGCTCAGACCTTCCCCACCCCCAAATTTAAAGATGAGCAAGGTCCTCATTACGTTATTTGGATGGACTAGACAAACACTTAGAATTAAAATTTCAAAAAGAAGGTTAGAGCAGAACTTTGAAAGTTAAAAGGTAAAGTACTGCTAAACTAAGAATTAACTAAATGTTAGTCAGAATTTACAAAGTATGGGAAATGTTTCTAAGTATAAACATATTATACATCATGGCAACACAATGAATAATGCAAAAAAAAAAAAAAAAAGGTCAGAACATCGCAAATATTGTCAAAGGATGATAAAGAAAAAGGCACAGGCAAAAAGGAGTGAATATGTACTCATTTGTATTGAATATTAACAAAGTATACAAATAATTAAAAATTAACGCAATACAAAATTGTTGCCTGTACAAAGACTCAAAGAATTTAGTGAAATAATGAATTGAATTAAAAAAAATATTGCAGAATGGTTGCATAAAAGAAAAATAGAATGTCAGGATTATTGTTGAGGAGCTGGAGGGTCTAGAGGAGGGTTTCGCAGTGATGCAAAAGAAGTTTCTTCAAACAACAAGTGTTGCTAAGATGTGGGGGCACCAATGGACCATGAAGGTATACTGTGAGAAAATTAAAGTATTCATGGTTGCGCTCCACAAGTTGTCTTTGGTGGCGATTGATCGTATGAGTGTTGCGATGTATGTTGATCAACGTTTCCCTTAATGTGGCAACACTATACTGAATACTATTAACTTGTTCTATGACTGCATCAAACCGCTGGTCGAAGTAGGCTTGTTGTTGATTGAAGAGTTGCTGTTGTTGGAAGAGAAGTTGTTGTTGTTGGGTCAGAAGTGATCGCATTTCTACTAACTCAGCAGCCAGAGAGGTTATGGAGGGTTTGGCCTACGATGTCTCGCCAGCATCATTCTGGGGTTGGGTAGAGGTTCCTTCAGTCAAATCGTGTGGGTCATCAACTTGCAGTGGTAGAATGGAAGGTTGCGATGATAAGGTTGAGGGTGAAGTTAGGACTGCTGGGTGAACAATTAGAGAATTGGGAATGAGGAGGAGATTGGTAAAGTGTTCATGGAGTGGAGAAGAAGGTTGTATGGGTGGGCTTGGAGGGCTTGGAGGGCGAACTACGAAGGGCAAAGAGGCTAAAGGTTCTGAATCATGCATTGTTGACTCTTGGACCTTTTCTTTTCCCTTGTCTTCTCTGCGGGGTCGCTTAGGCTTTGATCCCTGCGGCGCATTGAGATCGATTGCGGGCCTCTTTAAGGGTAACTCAGGGCAATGTGGGGAGTCTTTGAGGAGCAACCTCAAGATCTTTATGTTGATGAGGCCTTGGACTTCAGGTATAGGCTCTTTGTCAATGCCTACTCCCATTGTTAGGCACAGACTTGAAACAGTCCACGAAAAGAAGTACTACCCTCGAATGTGCCCCACCAGTGCTTTGAGCTATCTTGCGATCAGCTGCCCTACATCAATCAGTATGTCGTGCGCAATGCAATATGTGGCCATGACTCGATCCCTTGATACAGTCTTGTCATGTATTGTTGGGATCAACCGCTTCTTGACCAAGTAGACCCAAAGCCTTCCCTTCGGAAGTAAAGACTTGGATGCCAGGGTGCGAACGCCCTTGAGTGAAACCGACCACTTCGTGCCTGGTTGCGTTAATACTTACAGTGCATCCTTCATCTGCTGCTCTGTGGGGTCATCAATGATTTTATTCCTTGGTGCATCCGGGTTATCCTTCATTTGATATAGCTCATTGATGTCCCTTGTGCTGAAGGACATCGTTTCTCCTTTGAAGGTCACTGCATCCCTGGTTCTGTGTAGACGCCCTCTGTAGAAGTCTCTCACTACCTATGGCACAATAATGGCTGGGCATTGGCAAAATGTGTTCCAGCCATGTTCAACAATCACATTTGTAATGAGGTCAGGTAGTGGCATTGGCGCAGGATAGAAACCCATCTCTATCAGCATGTCATCATTCTTTTTTCTCTTCGATGGATGCTTCCTTGCCAACGTGAGCTCCCTACTTTATGCGATTTCTTTGCCTTTTTCTTTTGCCAACGCAAGGCGTGCTGCTTGCCTTTGTCTCTTCTCCCGCTCTCCCCGTTGTTCCTTCTTCTCACGTTCTGCGAGTTCTTTATCCTTCTTCTTCTGTAAGCACCTTCTATTAGCTTCGCGCTTCTTCTCCTTCTCTTCTTCCAATCTCCTCTCCTCTTCTTCCTTTTTCTTTTTCTCTTCCTCTTCTTCTTCTCTTTCTTCCCTCTCGAACTCTTCTACAAACAGCTCGGAGGCCAGCAACAGATGTTGTTCCTCCTCGCGCCTTCTTATCCCTTCGAGCCTTGCGAGCTTATTATTACTGCGCATTTCCTCATCTTACAGTCTTATTCTACGATTTCCTTCTACCATGATAAGCTTTGCGCACTCCATTTTCTCCTGTTTCTCCTCCTCTTCTTTTCTCCTTCTTTCATGTTCCTCTAATGCGATGATTAATCTTTGAGGGTCAACAGTAGACCCTTGTAGCGCATTCTCCCTGCGACGCCCATCAAGGGGGTATCTTCTCCTTCTTCGCCTTCCTTCATCGCAACAATTTGTGTTGTTTCAGGTTGCATCGACTCCATCAATTGCACTATTTCCCTATTGACTCTCCATCCTTTTCTGGGCTCACAGCCCTCTGCTTCTTCCTCTTTTCTTAGACGCCTTTCTTCATGCCCGCGCATTCTTCTTTCTTCCTTCTTTTTCTTCTTCCTTTCCTTTTTCTCTTCCTCATCTTCGTCATCATCCTTCTTTTCTTTATTCTTTTTCTCCTTGCGATGATGAGAAGACTCTGCCTCTCCAGCCTTTCTCCCTTTGCTTTTCTTCTTCTTCTTCTTCTTCTCTTCAGCTACTTCTGGTTCCGTCTCCACTGCAACCTCATCCTCGCAACTTCAGCCATCGCAATCTCCTCCACCGCAACTTTAGAGGTTCCGTCATAGGTTTCTGCATTGACAGTTACCTCAGGAGTCTCTAAGACCAGAGTGCCTCGTTCCATCTCTTCTTCGTTCACCACTGCCTCCGGTACCACCACCTCTTCATTCACCACAACCGCCACCTCTTCCGTAGACAGTGGTTGGTTTACAACCCCTGCCTTGGGTAATCCCTCTCCTTGCTCCAGATTGCTCAGAATGTTACCAAACACCTCCGTATCATCACGTCTCTTCTTTTCACTCTCAGTTGAGACGACAGGAGTTGGAACTAGTGTTCTCTCAATGCTTTTCCCCCTCTTGAACTGAGGAGGTCTAAAAGCTAAGGGGTTTCTCCGGGTTCTACCAACGATTCTCGGGACGGTGTGGGGTTGTGCAGAAAGTTTGCAACTGGCAGCGAGGAATGCTGCCTCTCATATGGCAATTCAGTCAGAGGAAGTTGATGATGAAGCAGAGTGTTGGAAGGCTTGGTCGGCCATAGATGATAAGCTTGGGAGGACTGGAAAAATCGTTAGGGTTTTGGGGAAGAAGAAATCTTCGTATACTGAGCGCTAGGGTTTCAGTTTGCAAAATGAGGTAAAGAGTTCACAGAGGGGGAAGGGTTTCTTTTTTATAGGTTGGGTCGTAGTGGGCCAACGCAATTTTCGTGGTGACAGGTCTCGAGACACTCAAAAGGCCTATCGCTCGAACTTCCCTCATTTATGAAATTTCAGAAAAACGTCCTTTCGTCTGCAGAATCATCATTGCTTTAGGATACGAAACGATTGGACTCCTCAAATGACAAAAAGAATTTTCTTTAATGTTTTATTTGAATGGACGCAATGTGTTCACCGATGCTACTGAATCTTCGCAGAGGACGGGCAACAACGCATGCACCCCCGTAACACACCCCTTAACTAAACATATTTCTGGAGGATCGGGCGCACAGTATTGATACCAGTGCAATACTACCTCAACATAGTGCATTTTGCTAAAGACGGGCAAAGGATACACACGCGCGCAACACACCCCTCGGTTTTAACACATTTGAGTTGGATGAACGCAAAGTGTATCTTGTTGGGTCAAGATGCGTCCATTATCACCTTGCATACTAGTTGATTGTCTCATTTTATTTATTTTATTTTATTTTTCATCAACTCAAGTTGCTATGACTTGCAGCAATAAATTTCCCTTTATTTCCCAATCATTCACCAATTAAGGACTAACGCATTAATTACAGAAAAGTTAAAAGAATTAAAGACGGTACAAAATAAAAGCAAAGGAAATAAATGAAGAATTAAATTCATAAAGTCAAGAAATGAATTAAATGAAGAAGTAAAGACAAAATTCAGGAATTCAATAAGACAGGAACTTAAAGAAAGCATTAAACATAGATGTGAGATATAGACCGGAAGATGTGTTTCTTTGAGTGAGAGCAATCCACATCCTTGCAGGCGGTTCGGCTTGCCTGCCCAATGTCCTAAGGACATTGGTCCTTTCCATTGGATCCTGAGGCTTCAGAGTTGCTGGGCAACGTTCCTGGTGCTCTATTTCTCAGCTCATATGCCAGTTGGCCCACTTGGATCACCAAGTTTCAAATTGAAGACGCCTGCGCTTGCATTACTGCGTCATTTTTGTCAATATATTGTTTAAGCATGGCCTTCAATGAGCTGCCAGAGGTGTTTGAAGAAGGGTTGTTGGTTATACGATTGCCTTGGTTGCCCCTGGTTATGGTGAAAAAGAGGGTTCCCTCGACTGCCATTTTGATGGTTAATTGGCCCCCCTTGGTTAGGATTGCCTCCCCAATCGAAGTTAGGATGGCTTCTCCATCCAGGATTGTAGGTGTTGCTGAAGGGGTTGTTCTAGATGGCGCATACTTGCTGGAGATTCGATGGACACATTACTGCTACATGAGCCCCTCCACAATTAACGCAACTTATTGCAGCCACTTGAGCCGGTGTAGTGGGTTGCGCTGATTGTTGGGGATGGCTCCTTGATTGATTGCCATCGATTGAAGGATGGAGGTCACCGCAGCCATCTGAGAGGCCAACGTGGTCATTGTCTCCGCAGGGACAATAACAGTTTAATTCTTTCTTCGTTCAGTGCCTCGGCCTCCATAGCCATCATCAACACCTCCATAGCCATCATCAATCCAATCATACATATTCTGCGATATGCGGTCAAGGATGACTTTAGCCTTAGTATACATTTTGTCCATAAAACCTCCTGCCGCAGAGGCATCAGCAACAACCTGCGTCGATCTATTCAGGCCGTTATAAAAGGTCTCCATCAAAACGCAATCGGGTATCCCGATATGCAGGCAGTTTTTCACCAATCTTCTAAATCGCACCCAAGCGGTGCTCAGGGTCCCATTCTCCATTTGCTTGAAGTTTAGTACGTCCTTTCGTCGCCTTGTGTTGACGGCCGATGGGAAGAACTTCTTCATGAATTGCTCCACCAGTTGATCCCATGATGTGATCTCCTTCGGCTCCAATGAGTGAGCCCACCTCTTGGCTTTGTCCCTCAAGGTGTAAGGGAATAAATATAGTCTAATACTCTCCGGGGTAATGCCAGGTAGTGAGAAGTTGTCGCACATTTCGACAAAGCTGGTCAAGTGGGCATAGGGGTCTTCACCTTGCAGACCCCCAAATTGCCCTGCATTTTGGATCATTTGTAGCATGACCGGCTTTATTTCAAACCTTACGTTCTTCTTAATAATAGGCCTCGAAATCCCCGGTGAAAAATCATACAGGTTGGGTGTCGCGTAATTCCTCATGGGGATGTTGCGATCAGCCAGGAAAATAGGATCCTACGCTGGTCGTACAACCTCTTGATTTACGGGTACCGCATTGTCGTTATTCTCTGCCATGCTTGCTGCTTTCTTTTGTGTTATCCGATTCTGACGTGCCCATGCACGAAAGGTACGCTCGATCTCAGGGTCAGCTTCGAATTCTGGTTCAGAACTAGTACTCATAAACTGTCAAGCTGCTCTCCGCGTTGAACAGCCAGTACAACAAGATCTGTCCTGCAAAACACCACAAACATACTCAAATTAATAAACCGTTACCAATCCTCGGCAACGACGCCATAAACTTGTTGACATAATTTTTTTCTAAGCTACAAGTCCATGCCATAATCTTGTAGCACAAATTTTATGCAATGACATGTGATACTACCATTATTAATGAATGTTCTTGTAGTATGCTGTGCGTTGTCACAAGTTTCCTTACGTTGAAACCAAGTATAATTTCACCGCAAGTTTCTCGGTATGATCTGAGGTCGAACATAGGGACTGTTTGAGGTTATTGCGTTATGTTTGTAATATATGCGACCATGGGTTTTTCAATTTATAAAAGAGTTTGTGTACAAGTAATTAAATATGCGATAAAGTAAAGTGAAGCGGTAAAAATGTGATAAAGTAAATTGCGATAAAGTAAATCTAAACTAAGATGATACAAGATACAGGTTTCATGATACAAGATATTGAGGTCAAGGCTGGCTGTGAAGATTATGCAAAGAGCGTGTAATACGACAAAAAGTCTTATGTACGAATCAAAAAAAGAAAATAATTAATACAAACATCGCAAGTTCCTTAATTGCATTAAAGATATAAGTACAGTTCTGCTTTTCCCTTGGCGTACATCTCTCGGTGATCGGCCACGTTCCCGCATCTTTGTGGTGAAACAGGGACGAACGCAATGAACGCAAGGTTGCTTCCATCTCTGTAAGTACTACTTCCTTTAGTTAACGCATTCTTCTAACCTTCTCTCGACAGATTAGAATGACATCTTCACTTCTGCTCTCACAGGTGAAGATGTCGTCTAACATGCCTTAGCTAAACACATTTATCTCTTTAGCATAGATTAAGTTACTCGTTTAATCCATATTAATTACCAAGGCATTAAGAAAACTTCATGGAGAAAACGATTAATGGAGGAACGAAAATAGATAGAAAAGTGGAAATGAAAGTGATCGAGACGTTCACTAAAACTATTTAGTGTCTGATACATGATTTGTGAATGAAAAGATTAAGAGAGTGAAATAAAATCGATGAATAGAGTTAGAAACAAATACAAATAAACGGCAACGTCTTGGCGCCAATTTGGATGGAGATTTGCTTGCCGATGTGGATGGATCGTGCGGAAGGATGAGCTTCCCTCTTAGGCTTGCTCAACCGGTAGCAGGGATCTAAGCACAGAGCTTCACGACAAGGATTTGGTAGAATCACACTGACACTCACCTCTCGGCCTTGTCTCTTCTCTTCCCATAGTTCTTCCGGTTAGTACTCAGCTCAGCCTCTCTCTTAATAATCGAGCATCAATTAGCCCTCGTATCAATTATCCCGTATCAAGTATATCTTCTTCTCTGAATTCTGTGGGGGTATTTATAGGTGAAAAACTTTGACTCTTGGCTTATGGACCCCACTTATTGTTATGGAAATTCCGAAGATGGAGGAATAAATATTCCTTCTGTTATGCAATCAGATCGTCAAATCTGCACAATGGTTAGTTGTACACGTGTCGCAATCCTCCGCGTTTGTGTTGCTCAGCTGCATCTTTAGATCGGATGCTCGCATGCGGGGTTGTTTTTATTACCGCATGCGGTTGAAACTCAGCTTGGGATTGACTGTCGCATTGCACCGTTATTGCATTGATCATCTCTTCATTGTGGTTTGATGGGCGCAATGTGACAGAGATGCATTTTTCAATTTCTCGTTGAGCCTTGATCACAATCGGTGACTTGGTTTTCTGCAAAATAGAATAGAAATGTCCTCTTCTACCATCTTGATGATGTTAGTAGGTGTAATTGCGTTAATTTATATTTATTGTATTTTTGAGCTAATTTTCATACAATCGACGCATATTCATTCTCTTTTGGCCGCAATATCTTAATAAGGCAGAGTAAATAACTGGTATTTCTACAAGTTATCAAACTTCCTAGATCATGTTAGCTTAGTTCCTCTCAACCCATTCAACTAGTTTAGCTACTCATGCATATTAAGAGAGTGAGAAGATATAGAAACAAAACTTCCATTGAACAGATATAAGATGAAGTATAGAATATCAATGCAAGTATAGTAAAGAGCCTGGAGCAATTTCTTGCCACCAGGCGTTACACTATTCTACTCGTGCTCTAAAGATATTCTCGCTTTCGCGAGAGTCAACCTGCTCTCTGCTCTTACGCCCCAAGGTTCTCTCTCGAGTCGCCTTGGACGATCTCCAGCGCCACCACTCTTCTCTAGCTCCGCCGAAAAATGGAAAATAAAACTATGAACAAAGGTGTGAACTTGTAAAGTGATGTGAAGTAATCGAGGGCTTAACCCATTCTCTGAAGAATGCACCTGGTATTTATAGGGCATCAAAGGTGAAACGCGGCTTCTCTCTCCTGGTTGTACAATTGGGACAGCTTTAATTCCTGACTGATGCACCAGATAATTGTCACCGATAAAGCTGGATGTAGTTTGTGACCGTTATCGGCTGTCAACTTAATTTGGATCCGACTGTCGTCAGCTTTCTGTCCCATCGATCTTAATTGTCCTTTTGTCTAGATGCGTCCACCATGTTGTGGTGATTCTTCTTGGGTGGATGTTTGTGAGCACGATCAATGCAAAGTTTTGCGGTGAAGTTGCGCTCGACCAATGTATTCCTATGATCGCATTCTTTGCATTGCGTTAATGCATTATTCTGCACAAAATATAAAGATCAACTGCTCTAATGCATTGGACGCATGCGACCACAATATTATAGAATTTATGCTTAATGGACGCAATTTAACATTTTTCATCAACGCAATCCAACATTGTTTAAGGATTTAGCATTTCTGCTCATTATCACTGACAGTAGGGTTTTTTTTTTCTTTTTTTTTTATCATGATGAATGCATTTGCCTGATATGACCGCATCTGCTTGATTACATCTGCTCAGACCTTCTCCACCCCCAAATTTAGAGATGCGCAAGGTCCTCATTGCGTTGTTTTGGACAGAAAAGACAAAACACTTGGTCAAAATTTTGAAAAGAAGGTTTGAGTAGAGTCTTGTAATAGAGAAGGTAAAGTAGAGCTATTGTGATGAATTGTCTAAGTGTTAGGTAGAAATTGCAATGTATAAAGAAATTGCGATAAGGTTATGCATTATACTCATCATGGCAGCGCAAATAAACAATGCAAAAGAAAAGAAAATAATTACCGCAATAAATTGACAAAGGATGATAAAAATAGAGAGGCCAACGCATAAGGAAAGAATAATTACTCAGTTATATAAAAATTGTCTAAGTACACAAAGAATTATAATGATCGCAACACGAAATTGTAATTATGTACAGAAGAATACAAGGTATAGCTATCTATATAAAAAAATGAATGGCTGCAAAAAAAAAAATCAAAATTGTAAGGGAGAAAGTGGTACACCCCCAAATTTAGATTTGCGGTGGGGGCTCTTGGTGAGGAGGATGTTGCAGAGAAGCTCTTTGCGGCGCTTCTTGAAAGTGCAGAGGCTGTTGCAGATGTTGAGGCACCATAGGACCATGTAGATATGCAGTCAAGAAATTGAAGTACTCATAGTTGTGTTCAGCCATCTATCTTTGATTCAGGCGAATGGTAAAAATGTTGCGTTGAATATTGACCATTGCTTGTCACAGCTCTGCGTTGCTCTTTCGCAACTCCGTTAATGAATTGTGAAAGAAGGCTAGTTCTTAAGATAAGAAGCCCCACATATCTTCTAAGGCAGCAACAAAGGATGTAGTGGAGGGTCGCGCCGTCGATGTTTCACCAGCATTGGTTTAGGGCTGAGCGGAAGGGCCTGCTCCCAATCCGTATGGGTCATCAACATGCAGCGATGTTTAAGGTGAAAGATGGGGTTGATATGGATGGCGGGTGGAAGCTGTTGGAGATGCGAGGTTGGAGTCGAGGGTAAAGAGAAGATTGATGAATTGTTCAGGAAGAGGGGAAAGGGGTTCATTTGTTGGGCTTGGTGGGCGAATGACTAAGAGCATAGGGTCTAATGGAAGCTGGGGGCAATGCGGCGAATCCTTGAGAAGCATTCTCAGGATTTTGGTGTTGATAACGCCGTGCACTTCTGGCATGGGTTCTTCTTCAATGCCCGTGCCCAAAGATAGGCATAGGCTTGAAATTGTCCATGGGAAGAAGTACTGACCTCTCACACGGTCAACAAAACCTCGTATTTTCTTCACAAGAAGCTCGCCCACATCAATTGGAATGTCGCACGCTATGAAATATGCGACCATAACTCAATCCCTTGAAATGGTTTTATCATGCGATGTTGGGATGAGCCACCTTTTCACCAAATAGACCCAAAGGCGCGCTTCTGGTAGCAGCCGGTTGAAGGCGAGGGTTCTTATGCCGGTTAAGGACACCATTCACTTGGTGCCCGGTTGCGTTAATACTCTTAGTGCATCCTCCATATGCTCTTCTGCAGGATCATCAATCAGTTTGTTACCTGGTGCTTCCGGGAAAATTTTCAACTGATAGAGTTGATTGATGTCCTCTGTATGGAACAACACTACCCTCCCTTCGATGATCACCGCATCTTCAGTGTCGTGGAGCTGGCCATGGTAGAAGGCCCTCACTATTGATGGAATCACAATGGATGGACACTGGCAGAAAGCTTCCCACACAAGTTCCACCACAATGATGACAATGAGATCCGGTAGTGGCGCCGACGCAGGAAAGAAGTCCATTTCCATTCATAGATCATTATTTTTTTTTTTTTTTTGGTTGTTGGGCGCCTCCTGGTCGACGCAAGCTCGCTGCTCTCCACTTTTTCTTTGCCCTTCTCTTGAGTGGACGCAAGGTAGGATTTTTGTCTTTGGATGCGTTCCTGCACCTTGCGTTGCTCTTTTTTTTTCCTTTTCCCACTCTTCCACTTCCTTTCTTTTCCGCTCTCTGACGTGCTGAATATTTGCTTTGCGACGTCCCTCCTTTTCCTTCTTCTCCACTTCTTCTTCTTCTCTCATTTCTTTTTCAAATTGCTCCGAGGCGAGCGCAATGCGCTGCTCATCCTCGAGCCTTCTTCTCTCTTCTTCTTCCGCCTTTGTATTGTCACGGTGAACCTTCTTATCGTGAAGGTTTCTGGCCAAATCGGCCGATGTGATGATTTGGCGCGCCTGTGCCATTTTCTCTTCCTTCTTCTCTAATTTTCTTTTTCTTTCTTCCTTCTCCTCTACTATGCATTGAAAAAATGTCGGATCACTTGTGAACCCTTGCGTTGCATTCTCCTTGCGACGTCGCATTAGAGGGGAGATGTCAGGATCTTCTTTATCGTCTGATGCAACTAATCTGGAATGCGGCCATGAAGCTATTAGTTGTGCTGATGATTTAGCTTGCGCTGACACCCCCTTTTCCATCCTTGTGGTGGTGGATTCTCCTTCGGCATCCAAACTCTCCGCCCTCTTCCTCCTTTCTTCCTCTTTCTTCAGGCGCTTCTCTTCTCGTCTGTGCTGTTTTCTTTCACTTTTTCTTTTTTCTTTCTTCTTTTTCTCAGCCAGGCGACTTCATCTTCTTCTGCTCGTTTTTCTTTATCTTCTCTCTTCTTCTTCTTTGCTTCAGACTTCTCCATCTGCTTCTTCGCCTCCACAACCTCCAAAACAGCCCTTACGGGTCCCTCATTAGAGTTTGTTGGAGCAGTCTCCATAGGATCCGAAACGGCCAGGGCAATTCTCTGCGAAGCTACCGCCAACTCTTCCTCTGATGGCAGGGGTTGGTTCACTACTCCTGCCTCCGGTAACCCCCCAACTCTTTCTAAATGGCTCAAAATACTCCAAAATACCTCCTTATCGTCCTTTCGTTTTAGTTCACTCTCGGTCGAAGGTACTGGAAGTGTCACCTCAGATCTGATGGCAGAGACACTCTCCGTGCTCGGCCCCTCATGGTGGGTGGTTGCTTTTTCAGCTGCAGAGGTTTTTTGTCGGGTTTTTCTGACGATTCTAGGGGATAGCTTTGGCTGGGCAGCGAGGCAACGGCTGATGGCGAGGAAGGCCGCCTCCCGTGCAATGATGGGGGTGTAAAGGGGACGATGGCTGGGAAGAGGAATGGGATGATTGTCCGACCATTGGTTTGGTAAAGGGAAAGAAGCTAGGGAAAAAACTTTTGTTCTTTGGAAGAAAGTGCGGATGGGAATGATGGTATGCAGAGAGATTTTTCTTAGGGTTTTTCGCAAAGAGACTGAAAGTGAGCTCCTCGGGCTTAAAAAGGTGCGATGTATAGGTTGGGCCTTGATGGGCTCAACACAATCACTGTGTGGCAGGCTTTGGTATTCCAAAAAGCCTGTCGCATCCCTCCCATTATGACTTAGCAGGAAAGGACGTCCTTTCGTCTACTAAGTAATAATTTTCTCGAGAGCCGAAGTGATTCGACTACCCTCTCCACGAATATTTTATCATTTTTTATTTTATTTTTATTTTTTTGTAGGACGGGCGCAATGTTTATTTGTTAACGCAATGCATCCGTTATCGCAAATGCATATTTGCGGAGGATGGGCACAACGTATGTATTAATGCAACACAACCATCGACGCAACGCATTTCAGGAGGATGAGCGCATGGTATTTCTACCAGCGCAACACATCCATCAACATAGTGCGTATTTGCGGAGGACAGGCGCAATGTACATACACGCGCAACTCATCCGTCAATGCAATGCATTTTTGGAAGACGAGCGCAAAGTGTATCTATTAGTGCAAGGTACACCCGTCGTCGCAATGCATACCTGACATTATTTATGGTATCACCAACATCGCAACGCTTATCCCAAAACCAAATTAATAAGATGTTGCGGTGTTCATTTATAACATTCATTCAAAAAATTTAAGATCAATGCAAACTAAGGCTGGAATGGAAATAAATTCAACTAGGCATGAAATTAACGCAAGTAGGAATTAAAGCAGAAATAAATTCAAGTAAGCAATAAACTAATTTATGAGAGCAATAAACTGATTTAAATAACGCAATGACAAAGCAGTAAAGAAAGCAGTAAAGAAAGCGATAAAGATAGTGATAGGGATGCTGTTTAAAAAAGGTTCTTCAGGGTTCCTTCCCATTCGATCCAGGGGCTTCTGAATTACTGGGCAGCGTTCCAAGTGTTCTGTTTCTAAGCTCGACTGCTAGCTGCCCGACCTAGACCTCTAAGTTCCTTATGGAAGATGCTTGCGATTGCATGATCGCATAATTTTTTTTTATATACTGCTTGAGAAGATCTTCCAAGAATGATGAATTTATTGAGGTGTTGGATGAGGAAGGTTGGTTGTGCGATTGCCTATTTTGGTAATGACTCTGATTCTAACCTTGATGATGAATCAGAGGATTACCTCGATTCCCAGAATGACCATTTTGTGGATACCTTTGGCCTCTCTGATCGTTTTCCCTCCTCAACTGAAGTTGGAGTGATTCCACCAACCTTGGTTGTACGTGTTACTATACGGGTTATTCTAGATTGAGTACACTGTCTGTGGGTTTGATGGGCACATTTCCACTGAATGACCCTCTCCGCATTGTACACAGCTTATCGCTACAACTTGTATTAGCGCATTGGCTTGCGCTGCACCCTGGGAGAGAGTTCCTTGATTAATCGCCATCGTTTAGAGAAGCGAGGTGACTGCGGTCATTTATGTGGCCAATGTGGTCATTGTATCAGTAGGTACAATGGCACTTTCTAGTTTTCTTTGCTCTGGGCCTCTTCTTCCATACCCATCATCTACCCAGTCATCTGTATTTCGCAAAATGCGATCTAAGATTACCTTGGCTTCAGTGTATGTTTTGTCCATAAATCCTCCTGCCGCGAAGGCATCAGCAATAGCTTGCGTCGATCTGTCCAGGCCAATATAGAAGGTTTCCATAAGAATGCAATCGAGAATCCCGATATGCGGACGGTTCTTCACCAATCTTCTGAATCGCACCCATGCGATGCTCAGAGTTTCATTTGCCATCTGTTCGAAATTTAACACGTCCCTTCGTCTTCTTGTGTTGACTGCATGCAGGAAAATTTTCTTCATAAATCGCTCAACCAACTGGTCCCAAGAATTGATTTCATTTGACTCCAATGAATGAGCCCACCTCTTTGCTTCATCCCAAAGTGTATACGGGAAGAGATATAATCTAATTCCTTCATGAGTCACGCTAGGAATGGAGAATGTATTGCACATTTCTACAAAGCTGGTCAAGTGAGCATGCGGGTATTCTCCTTGTAGACCTCTAAACTGCCCCACATTTTGAATCATTTGTAGCATGACCGGCTTAATTTCGAATCTTGCATTCTCCTCCATCGTGGGTCTTGCAATTCTGGGCGAGAAGTCATATAAGTTCGACACCGCATAGTTCCTCATTGGAATATTGCGGTCGGCAGCCAGAAAAACTGAGTCTTGCACCGGCCGATTTATCTCTTGATTCCCCTCGGGCCTATCATTGTTGTTTGCCATGGTTCTTCTTCGCCTTGTATGGTTCTGACGTGCTCGTGCGCAAAAGGTACGCTCGATCTCTGGGTCGGCTTCGAATTCTGGTTCAATCCCAGTACTCATACACTGTCAGCTTGCTCTCCACGTTAAACAGACAGTACAACAGAGATCTGTCCTACAAAATACCACAAAATTATTCAACACTAAAAGTTACCAATCCCCGGCAACGGTGTCAAAAACTTATGATGGTTGTTTCATGAAAAGATAAATGCTTAATCTTGGATCGTGTATGATGAAACAACTTATGAGGTTGCTGACTTATGCACTTTGCGATAATGATATATGTGATACTACGTTCTAAATAATTTATGTGGTGATGCTTAGATGCTTTCGTAGTATGCGTCCGTGTAGTATGTGCGTGTCACAAGTTTTCTTACGTTGGAACCAAGTATAATTCCAACGCAAGTTTCTCAGAGTGATCTAAGGTCGAACACAGGGATTGCGGTGATTAATGCGATACTAATGTGGTATATGCGATCGGTTAAACAAAAGAATGATGAATTGGATTTAAAAAGTAAATGCGGTAATCAGTAAAATGTGATAATAAAAGTAAAGCGATGATAAAATGAATTGTGGTAAAGTAAATTGCGGTGATAAGTAAATTGCGGTGATAAAATAAAGTGCGGTAATAAAGTAGAATGCAGTAAATAAATGAATAAACAATTAAATATACAAAGTGAGGATTGGCTGTGAAGATGTGCAAAAGTATCTGATGAATGCGGTGGCAAGTCTTGTGAAATGTGTCAGAAAGAGAATTGGTTGAGGGAAAGGACATCGTAAGTTTGTTAATCTTGTTGAAGACGTAACTAAGGTTCCGCTTTCCCTTGGCTTACACCTTTCAGTGATCGGCCGCGTTCCCATATGTCTATGGTGAAACAAGGATGAACGTGATGAACGCAAGGTTGTTTCCATCTCTGAAAATACTTCTCGCTTTAGTTAACGCATTCTTCTAACCTTCTTTCGAGAGGCAGAATAACATCTTCACTTCTGCTTTCACAGGTGAAGATGCCGTCGAGCATGCATTAGCTAAACTTAGCTGATTTCTTCAACAAAGATTGACTTACTCGCTTAATCTTTTCCCTTACCCTGGGGATTAGTTACACATGATGAAGAAAATGGATGATGAATGTATGGAGAAGAAAAGAGAAATGACAATGCATACAATAGTGATATTAAAATCTAGAGACCAACGTTTGTTAGAGATAGCGAATGAAAGATTAGAGATGAACACAGTAGGTGAATAGAAAATGAGAATAAATACGGAAAGAGTGTCAATGTCTTGACACGGATCCCGATCGAAGATGATTTGCTTACCGGCGTGTGGTAGAAATGGAGTCGAAAGCTTCCCTCTCAGACTTGTTTTCCAGGTAGAAGCGATCTTTTGCACAGAGCTTCTTCTTCGAGAATGGAAATAATTGCTTGCTTCAGAGACTTACCTCTCGGTTTTGTCTCGTCTTTCTCCTCGGATTTCTATAAATTGTCTCTTCGGACCAGCCTGGTCTCTTTGAATTTGATGTAGCTATTTATAGACCTTGGCACCTTCTGTATTAGTGGTCCCGCTCTGAAAAGCTAATTTTTCCTGCCATGGCTTGGTGGAAACATCCGCTCTACTCCACGATTGATTTGTCAAAATCGTACAACAGAAAATCTATACAATGTCAAAAGTCCTTACGAATGCGTTGCTCTTTACATCTATGATCGATTGTCAGTGTAATTGCTTTGGTCTTTTATTGATTGCCACATGCGGTGGAAATGTGTTGATCGTTTGAGTCCATGATCGATCGTCGCATGCGCTGCAATTGCGTTGTTCTTTTTTGTTCTTGATCGATTGCCGCATGCAATGTGGATGCGTTGTTCATTTTTGTTCTCGAGCGGTTGTCGCATGCGGTGACCTGTTTCCTGCAAGGCAAAGACTTGGACATTCCATTTTGCCATCACAATGGGGTTAGCGGGTGTGCTTATGACACTTTACAATTTTCGCGTTTCTAAGCCAATTTCTATACGGTCGACGCAACTTTTCCCTTATTTTTGCCGCATAATCTAAATAAAACGGTATAAATAACTTGTATTTCTACAAGTTATCAGGACTCCAGAGTAACCTGAGCCTGAGGCAGATCTACGTGCACGTATGACCTTTTGATTTGGTTTACACCGTGGGGGGCATTCTTTGTCCAGAGTAACCTGCCATTGTAAACGAGTATTTGGGTACAGAGTTGGTGTGGGTTTCTAATAACGCCTAAATTTTTTATAATATGCTTATGAGAGTTGATAATGCCACTATTTTACTAGCACGTGTTTGAGATGTTGTTGAATCTTTTATACTTTGCCAATGTTTTATTGAATGATTTGATAAACTTTATTGATGATTTAGAAAGAAATAACTTATGTTTATATTAAATTACCACTCACTGGGTATTAACTCATGTTTTTCAATGTTTTATGTTTTTCCCCTCAGGTAGGGTTAAAGTTCTGGGAATGAGCTGAGTTGTTTACTGCCACATGACAAGAGTCTCATACTACATTGTAGGCCCTGCACTGTTGTAAATAGTTTGCATATCACAAACCTTATGTGTCATGGTTTTGGGAGTGTGGGACAAAAGGAGTTGTTTGGTTGTGTAGTTCTTGAAAGTGTTTTTGTTGTACTTAAACTTTGTTCATGTTTTGTATATATAACAAGGGATGAAAAGCTTGTGAAACGTGTTTGTTAATGTCATGATATGGGAAATGTCAAGTGAAATTAAATGTATTAAATTATTATTATGTAACTGATTAAGTTTAAGCACAGGTCGAGTCAGTTAGTTGGGTGCTAAATGTCATCAAGGTAGATAATGTTTAGCATCCTCACACCTCTTTCTAGATTAGGTGGGTAATCTGGGTGGGGGTGTGATAGCTTGGTATCAGAGCATGATTTTGGGAGACCTGAGGGTTATGTGTTAGAAAGTCAGCATGTCTTAGGCTTGTATGTAGCAGGATATTCATGATTTTTACTGAATATGATGTCATATATTGTAATTTAGGTATTATGACTCATCGTGGCAGGACGAAGAAATAGCCAATTGATGGAACTAATAAAGCTCCTGGTGGTGCTATAAGTGGAACTGAGGAATCAGAATCTGGTATTAATCAACCCCAAGCAGAGATGAATTTTGGGGAGAAAATGATGGCTAGGTTTGCTCAGGAACTTGCAACCAGTGTGAGGGTCGTACAAGATAATCCTGAGAAGGACTTTAGGATATAACGTTTCAAGCCCTTGGGTGCCACAACATTTTCAGGGACAGCTGATCCTGCAGATGTTGAGAAATGGATGGAAATGGTAGAAAAGTGCTTTGGTGTGATGAGATGCCCATATGGCAGAAAGATGGGATTTGCCACCTTCTTACTTCAAGAAGCGGCAATTGACTGGTGGCGTATGACTCAATTACGCCACGGAGATAGACAGATCAACTGGGAGGAATTCAGAAGATTCTTCTATGACAAGTTCTATCCAAGGTCATTTCGTGATATGAAACGAAATGAATTTTTGAAGTTAGTACAGGGAACGATGTCAGTAGCAGAATATGAGAAAAAAAATATACAGAACTATCCAAATATGCTTATATTAGTAACTGAGGATAAGAGGGACAGATGCAAAAGATTTGAGGATGGCTTGAGGGAAGATATTTGTACGCCCGTTACTGCAAGTGTTTGAGTGGAATGACTTTGCTCAATTAGTTAAAACAGTAATGAGAGTTGAGAGGAGTGTCTCTGAGAAGAGGATAGAGCGAGAAGCTGCAACGAATGCTCGTGCAGGTACCTCCTTGGGCCAACAACGTGACAAATTTAGTAGGAGGTTTACTCTGAGAGTTTCAAACAAAGGAAGCTTTAAACCGAGATACAGTGGTTCTTTCAGTTTTAAATCAGGCAGAGGAGGAGGATTTTCGTTTGTTAGCAGTTCAAAATGACCATTTGAGTCCATAGTAGGTTCACAAGTGAGACTAACCAGTGGTGCTTCTGCAGGTGTTGAGAGGAGACCTATTTGTGCAGAATGTGGCAGAGGTCAGTAGGGTCTATGCTTTGGAAAGAATGATGTATGCTTCAACTGTGGACAACTTGGACATTTTTGCAGAAATTGTCCTAAGTTGTCACGAGAGGGCAATACTACTCAAAGAACCATTTCTCAAATAGTTGATCAGCCAACTATGCCTACAGCTTTCAAAGGTGAGGTTTCGAGTGGTGCTAAGCAGAAGGCACCAATGGGTCGCCCCCGTGCTCAAAGGAAAATTTTTACAATGACCCAACAGGAAGCTGATGAAACACTAGATGTCGTGATTGGTATATTAATTGTTTTTGATAAACCTGCTCATGTATTGATTGACCCTGGTGCTACGCATTCTTTTATGTCATGTGTGTTTGTTGTGGGTGTTAATAAAAAGTTAGAATGTTTGCCAAAAGAGTTATTAATTTGTACGCCATTAGGTGAAACATTTGTGGCTAGAGATGTATATAAAGAATGTACAATACATGTTGATGGAAGTGAATTGTCTGCTAAACTAATAACCCTAGATATCCAGGAATTTGATATAATTCTAGGGATGAATTTCTTGTCAAAATATCACGCCTCTTTAGATTGTCATCGAAAGAAGGTAGTGTTTAAACAGCTAGGAAAATTCAAAGTGAATTTTAAGGGCAACAGACAAATCCTACCTGCATGTGTGATCTCTGTACTGAAAGCAAGTAAGATGTTAAGAAAGGGTTGTGCTACTTACCTGGCTCATGTGATAGATAAACAGATTGATAAGAAGTTGAAATTAGAAGATATAACAGTGGTGCAAGAATTCCCAGATGTTTTTCTAAACGATCTGTCAGGTTTACCACCTGATAGAGAGATAGAGTTTGCCATTGATTTAGTGCGTGGAATAGCTCTGATCTCCTAAGCACCGTATAGAATGGCACCGAAAAAACTGAAAGAGTTGAGAACTCAACTGCAGGAACTTGTGGATAAAGGTTACATTAGACCCAATGTTTCTCCATAGGGTGCTCCAGTATTGTTCGTGAAGAAGAAGGATGGTACACTAAGATTATATATTGATTACCAACAGTTAAATAAGGTAACAATACGTAATAAGTATCCTTTTCCACGGATTGATGATTTATTTGATCAGCTAAAGGATGCCTCAGTATTCTCCAAGATTGACTTACAGTCGGGGTACCATCAGTTGAAAATTAAGGAATCAGATATTCCAAAGACAGCGTTCAGGACAAGGTATGGGCATTATGAGTTTTTAGTAATGCCGTTTAGATTGACGAATGCACCTGCAGCATTCATGGATTTGATGAACAGGATATTTCATCCTTACCTTGAATTGAATTTTCAGAAAAAATTTCATTGCTTACATACCACGAGTTTTAGGACATAAAACTCAACATTACTAGCAGGTTAAACCTATCAGACAGAAAATAGCTGGACTCCTAAACCTACTCCCAGTGCCAGAATGGAAGTAGGAACATGTTACCATGGACTTCTTATTTGGACTTCCTCGCACTTAGAATGGTCATGATGGCATATGGGGGATAATTGATAGACTGACTAAGACAACGAGATTTTTACCAGTTAAAGACACTTATTCTTTGGATAAGTTGGCTAAGATGTATGTAGCAGAGGTTATTAATCGCTATGGAGCACCAGTATCGATTGTCTCTCACCGAGATTCGAGATTCACATCGAAGTTTTGGTCAAGATTGCAACACACCCTTGGCACTAAACTTAAATTTAGCATAGCCTTCCATCCCCAGATAGATGGGCAGTCAGAACGAACTATACAGACTTTGGAAGACATGCTTTGAGCCTGTGTGTTACAGTTTAAGGGCAACTGGGATTCTCATCTTCCACTGATGGAGTTTGTATATAATAACAGTTATCATTCCAGTATTGAAATGGCTCCATATGAAGCTTTTTATGGAAGAAAATGTAGAACCCCAATATATTGGGACGAAGTTGGTGAGAGGAAGTTACTCGATCCAGAATTGGTGCAAATCACTATTGATATTATTAAGATCATTATGAAGAAACTTAAGACAGCTCAGAATTGCCAGAAAAGTTATGCTGACAAACACCGTCGAGATTTGGAATTCGAGGTGGGAGATAGAGTTTTTCCTGAAGCTTTCTCCTTGGAAAGGAGTGCTACGCTTTGGTAGGAAAGGAAAATTGAGTCTAAGGTATATAGAACCACATGAAATTCTAGAACGCATAGGACCATCAGCCTATCATTTGGCATTGCCAATGGAGCTTTTCAGGATACATGATGTCTTCCATGTGTCGATGTTGCGTAAATATAGTTTAGACCCGTCTCATGTTCTATAATCACAACCACTGCAACTTAAGGAAAATATGTCCTATGAGGAAGAACCTATACAAATCTTAGAAAGGAAAGAGTAGGTATTGAGGAACAAGACGATTCCACTAGTTAAAGTGTTGTGGAGAAACCATACAGTAGAAAAAGCAACCTGGGAAAGCAAACAATAAATGAGAGCCAAATATCCTCAGTTTTTCTCCTTATGACTTTTCGTTGAATTTCGAGGACGAAATTCACAAAAAGGGATACTGACTTGTAAGTCCTTGTCTCTTTTCCTCTTGTTTATGCTTAGCATTAACCTAATTAAGTGAGCTTAGTATGTACCTAAATGAATAAAGCTTAGTATGTACCTAAATGAATAACTTAGATTGTATGACCTAAGAAAGTTTTGATGTTAAGTGTTGGAATTAAAGTTGGAAATTATTTAACAAATGCAAGTTCTTTTAGAAATGTATTAATACATGTTATTGTTTGAGCAATTTGTCATGATTGGGCACTTGTGTAATAAACATGATTTGTGATTGGCTAAAGGTTACAAGAAAAGAAAGAACAAATTTTGTAAGAAATGCAAGTTGGCCAAGAGGGATGTTAGAGTTGTTTGGTTTGGGAAATCATTTTTGGATTAATTTCCTAAAATCTAAAATTAATTTAACTTGATAAGTTATTTAGGGCTACAAAGGATAAGGAAAATGAATAAAAAGCCACATAGTAGGTCAAGTAAGCAGCTGGTTGGAGGGCTTTGATTGGAGGAAAAAGTGTGCAGCTTCGGCCAGAAACTTAGGGTCTGAAAAAGGTGATGGTTCTCCCAAACCACTCGTGAAAAAGCTTTCATTTTTTAACCAAATTGAAGCTTATTGAGTTGGGAGTCGAAGCTGGGGCTGCTTAAGTGATTTGGAATCAGAAAAGTGGAGAAATCGTGAAGAAAGTGAAGGTTGCCTGAAAACTGGAAAATCCAAGTAAGGTGTAGTCCAAGAGAGATTATGAGCTCTAGGAGATGAGTTAAGAGCTGAAATTTTGAGGTTAGTTAGCTTAAAGGTTTCTTAACATATTTTATGAAGGACATATGTGCAAAGTTTCGCTTTAAGTTCGGTTAAAAAAGTTAGATAAATTGAAACCAATGTTTTCTCAAATAGGGTAGTAGCAGGCCAGCCACCTCCCTAAGGCTACCAGCCCCACCAGAGCGCCTCCTGCCGTGCCAGCAACCCCCCAGCGTGCCTCAGCCCTGCACATCCACGACAGCCTTGCCCACACACGCCCACAGCCTACGCCCATGCCCATTTCTAGTGCCCAATTGCTTGTTTTTTAGCATTTTGGGTGTTGGTGAGCATTTTTTAATCCTAATTAAGATTTTTTTATATATATTTTGACCCTAAAATGAATAGTTTTGATTAAAAAGTGATTTTTGTGTCATTTTGGGTAATGTGAGTAAAATGGACTTAAGGAGAAAAATGTGAATGTTTAGGTGTTAAAATGAGTTCAAGTGGTCACATTGAATCACTACGGGTTATTTAGGGTTGATTTGACCTTTTGTGAGTGTTGTAACCCTTGGACTTTATTTTAGGTCAAATTAAGGTTGAAAAGGCTTATAACCCAAGGAGCTCGTGCCAGCTATAGTTAATAGTTTACTTTCGAATGTTTTGATATAGAAACTAGTTATATATTATATAGTATGCTATGATTTATGAAATGTGATAGCATGATCTATTTTACTTGTCCGATATTTCAAAAATGTTTAAATCATGATTTCTAAACTCTCGATGGTTTTATATGATCTGGATTCATTAAAATGTAGTTTGGAATCAAAGTTTGCATACTTGTGATTTGTATGGTTTTTATGAAAACCTCTTGATGGTGGAATCAAGGTTATTGAATGGTTGTGCAAATGGTTTCAAACTACTGATTCTTGTACCCGAGAGATGGTTATTTTCCCGTGCCACTTTAATGTGTTTCAGTAGCACTGCTCAGGTGATCAGAGGGTTACCGGGGTCAAATGTGGCCAAAGAATACCTGGAAGTCCAGAGGAACCTGCACCTGTAGCGCCATCCAGGCTATTAGGGGGCTACCACCGGGGTCAGATGTTGCCAAAGTATATCAGGGACTCCAGAGTAACCTAGGCCTGTGGTGTGTATCCTTGCTTAGCCTTGAGGCAGCTCTACGTGCACGTATGACCTTACATCAGGGGGGCATTCTTTGTCCAAAGTAACCTGCCGTTGTAAACGAGTATTTGGATACAAAGCTAGTATGGTTTCTAATAACGCCTGAATGTTTTATAATATGTTTATGAGAGTTGACCATGCCATGTTTTTCAATGTTTTATGTTTTTCCCCTTAGATAGTGTTAAAGTTCCGAAAAAGAGCTAAGCTTTTTACTACCACACGACAAGAGTCTCCTACTATATTGTAGGCTCTACACTATTGTAAATAGTTTGTATATCACGAACCTTATGTGTCATGGTTTTGGGAGTGTGGGACAAAAGGAGTTTTTTGGTTGTGTAGTTCTTGAAAGTGTTTCTGTTGTACTTAAACTTTGTTCATGGTTTGTATATATAACAGGGGATGGAAAGCTTGTGAAACGTGTTTGTTAATGTCATGAATGGGAAATGTGAAGTGGAATTAAATGTACTAAATGATTATTGTGTAATAGTTCAGGATTAGGCACAAGTCGAGGGATTTAGTTTGTTGATCAGATCACAAACCAATTGTTCATTAGAGGATCAATGGAACTTAAGGAACAAGAGGTAATCTCGAGGGTAAAACAGACTTTTGACCCAGCCATTATTACGAACAACCTGTGAAGGGTTAACTTACTAATCATGGTTATATCGAGTGGACATAATATATCTATAGTGAGGGGAGTGCAACTACGGGCTTTAGTGACATGACTCATTAGTTAACGAATGAGGGTTAATTCAGTATAAAAAGTTTAGCCAATTAATCTCAAATCGTTGGAGCCCATGATCTATAAATTCGTGAGGTCCCCCTACTAGCTCGTAAATGGATTAACCTTAGAGTAGCATGATAAATTAATTTGAAACGCTCAAATTAGAATTAAGGGGATTAGTAATTGTATGTGACATAATTACGCGTTTAATTTTGGAATCAAACGAAATTGGAGAATCAATTAATATTTAAATATAATTTAAATATTAAATTCATGAATAGGGATTCATGGGGTAGAATTTGTATAAAATTAATTTAATATTTGATATTAAATTAATTAGAATTAATTAAAAAATTTAATTAATTATTTATTATTAATTTTATTAGAAAAATTAATTTATGAAATTAATTTTGTAAAATTAATAAAGTTTTTTCAATTTTGAAATCAAAATTGATTTTGAATATCAATTTGAAAATCAAAAGATTGGAAAAGTTGAAAATGGGAAAAGTGAGAAATCTCTACTTACATCAACCAAATAGCTCACTCAATATCTACCTTCTTCTTGAGTCGATCTCCAAGCATGAGCTGCTCCTCATGTAGCAACCTATTTTGCATGATGGTCTTGCAATAAATAGAGGAGATTGGGCTGAGAATCGAGCATGTAAACGGATGCATTAGTTGAGTTTTTGCTGAAAAACTTAGTTGAAGAAGGTGTTCTTCCAAAGGTGCAGCAGTGTGTTTCTTCTCCAAATTCCCTTTATTCAGGCTTATTTTGAGTCACACAACTCAATCTAAGGCAACAAGAGAATAGTAGAGAAGGTCTTGAGATGGTTCATAAGAAGATTTGGAGAAGATTTGTAACTGAATTCAAGTTTCAAGAGGTTCTACAAAGGTATGTCTTGAAACCCTCTTATTATTGTATGAGCATACTTTATTTTAGCCAAAATTAATGAATTAGAATGCTTATTGATCCTTGTTGCTTCTGCTGCATGTTGATATACTCCTGCAGATAAGGTATCCAGCCTTATCCATATACTATAGACCCTTTAGGTTGTATTTTGAACACTAATCCCTATATGTCTCCATATATAGTTCAAGACTCATACAACAGTCTAGGATGTTAGTTTATTGGATTAGAATTATTTAGGCAAGATAAATACAAGATAAGCAATAACTATTTATTGTAATGAATATTAATAACACTTTATTAATGATTAGTCAAATGTTACATTTACTATCTACGAATTTTAAGGCATAAAATCCAACAAATGGATTATCTTTCTCGGGCACATTTCCTTCTAGACGTAGGTGGATTTCACTGAACTGGGTTATCAACTTCTATGTCTCTTTAACTACTTATTTGTTGTTGATAATTTATTGTTACATTTATTGTTAGTGCTTTCCTTTTAACATTTGCGTGTCTGTGACGAGTCTTGAACGCTTTTTGATTAACAAAATTTGGAACATTGTATGACTTTTTCATAAATCAAGGTATTTATATGTCAACTTAATGTCTTCCTCGTGATAAGGCATCATCACATACATGCACGAATTTAGAACTTCTCCTTCAATCCAACCTCACCAATGCTCTCGAGATGGTTGTGAACTATGAAAAAAATTAAGCAGCTAACACCATTTGCCAAAAAAAAAAATTTAAATAGTCCATCTTTCTCTTCTTTTTTTCCTTGTTTTTGAACATGTAGTTATGAACATCATTCCAACACCATTTGCCATAAGGTTTTGTGCATGCTAAGGGTTTGGCTTCTACCTATGGCATAAAGGATAGAAGGATTCCAAATGAATAATTATATATAAAAGAAATATTCTTTAAGTTTTTTGGCTACACATTTGTCAGTCTTTAAATATGATAGTTATACCATATATGTAAAATTCCCCTTGCAAGGGTTGAGAGAAAGCGTGCTAAGGTATTGTTCATTGAGGGTGTAAATAATTAAATAGGTGTAATCATGAATGATTTTGTTTTATTCATTCTTTTCTTTTATGTATTGAATCATTCTTCTATATAAAAAGACCATGTATTTTATTATTGAATCATTGGAATACAAATATATCATTCCATTCAATTTAGATGATATATAAGCAGAAAGTCCTATATTTAAATATCAGTAATGTCATTTTCTCTCCAATTAATATTGATTTCTATATATTAAGTTTTCTACAAATTTTCAAGCCTACAAATGAGCGGAGTGTTAAAAGCAATTTCTTAATATCAATCTCGTTTGGACTGGTTCATAATGAGATGAGATGAGTTATAAAAATGTAAAGTCCTCATAGGTCTAGAAGAAGAAAGGCTTTTTGGAATGAGTTGGGAGATTTGTTTGGTCTTTGTAGTTCCAGTGGTGTGTGGCTGGAGACTTTTATGTGGTCGGCTACTAAGGGAGAAGAGCGTATGACGGTAGTGTTACGAGATCTATGAGAGAGTTCAACGGCTCTATTGAGGACAGTAGCCTTTTTTTCATCCTTCTTTGATGAATGGCAAGTACATAGGGGTTAATAGTAGAGCTAGGACTTAGATTGACAAATTTCTGATGTCCAAAGGGTGGTTGGATGATTGTAACAGTGTTAGACAACAGTTTTGTTCAAGAGATCACTTTTGAAGAGATTGAATCCCGTTTGGAAGCGTGTGAACGCGTATGTTTTTAATATGTGTTTTGAATACATAGAAAAATACAGAGAAGTTTAAACATATTTTAATCAAGCATGCTTTATTGCAAACATTTTCTAGGGAAAAGAAGATTACCTTTGAAGACAATTCTTCAATCTTCTCCAATTCCTCGGCTTCTTCGATCTCAAACAAGACATTACCACTATATCTTCCTCACTATTCTCAACAAGGATATATTGGAACCAAAATTTGGAAGACAAGGGAAGAGATTTACGAAGAAACCTTTTCTATGTGATTCTTGAATGATGAGAGATTGTGAGAGTTGAGAAAGAATTCTAAGTTTTAAGATTCCGAGAAGAATAATTTCTTCTATTAATTCCAAATACAGAACCATTTTGCATATTAAAGGCATACATCATCTTTGGGGTCTATTATCCTTAATTTAGAACATCATCTTTGGGGTCGTCGGCCTTTTAGGTTTGATAATATATCAAAGCATCCATGTGGAAGTGCAAGGTAATAGAGAAGGTTATCGCATAAGGGGAGAGTGTCGAAAAGCAGGAACAAGGAAGTTTTGGGGGGATATTAGAGTGAAGAAGAAGGAAAATTTGGGCAAAATGAAGGCCATTGGTTCCCAGGAAGAGATTAGGCGGAATTCGCTGATCTGGTAAGGAAATAACATAGTAGCTGGAGGCAAAATGTCAAGGTGAGATCCCCTAAAGAGGGAGATTGTAATACCACTTTTTTCTATAGACACCAAGAACTTCATAATTGGGGCTCTGCAAAAGAGAAACATAGGTGGAGGGTGAGATCCTTTCTTTTTTCTTGTAAGACCCACATTCGCCTTGTAGCATTTGCATATTTGTGTGTGCTATATTACTTACTTAATTTTGTGAAATTTTGTTTGAAAAAAGTTGAAATTTGAAAATTAATTCTCGGTTAAAAAACACTTTTATCTCTCAACTTTCATGGAAGTAATAATTTAATATGTGAACTTTCAATTTTATAAAAATTTAGTTCATGTACTTTAAAATCTAATAATTTAGTCCTTATCTTATCAAATTTGTAATAATTTAGTTTCTAACATAAAAAAATTAATCAAAATTGATGTTAATTTTTATAATTTTATGATATAAACTTTGTATTTAATAAAAATAATGAGTCTATAATTAATTTATTGGTTTATTTATATAAAAAATTTCATTAAATATTCATACTAATTTCTACGGTAAGGATTAAATCGTTATAAATTTGATATTACAGAGACTACATTGTTACATAGTAAAATTTTTTAAAAACTAAATTGTTATAAATTTGAAAATATATTAACTAAATCGTTACATATCAAAATTAAAGAATTAAAGTGTTACTTTGTAAAAGTTTAAGGATTAAAAATGGTCTTTAACCACCATGATAGAAGAAGAAATTAGGTGAAACAAGAAAAAAATTGGAAATGAGAGTTTGCCTATGTTGGAAAAGAAATACATCTGAAAAGGGAAGAAAAAAAATTGGCCATTTTTTGGGAGAAAAAGAAAAAGAATGGTTGAGGGTAAGTCATGGTGAATAGAGTTGGCAAAAACGGGTTGGGCCCGAGGTCAAACCAGAGACTATAACCAAGTCCTCGCTCGGAACCCCTTCGTCCCTGTTTCGATTAATTTTTTTTATGTTTTTTAATTTTACAATTAAAAAAATTATTATTAAAATAGGGAAAAAAAAAAAAAAAAAAAAGTAAGATGAATACTCAGAGAGAGAGAAGAGGAGAAGAAGAAAAGGAAAGAACGAGAGGGATGGAGAGAGAGAGAGAGAGCTTGAATGGGGAAGGTTGGAACTCGCTGGAGAAGAAGGATAACTTCGGAAACTCGCCAGAGAGGAGAGATAAAGCCGGAAAAGGATGGAGAAAGTTGATAGGCAAAAACTTCGACCTTGGTAAGCTCTTTATCTCTTCAAAGTTTGGAGAATATGAAAAGCATACAAGTCTTGGAAACGTGTTTGGTTTGGGATTTATTTATTTTGCTCAAAACTTATGATCTTCTTGTTGCTATAATTTTATAAAGAAAACTTGGAAGAAGAGAAGAGGGGAAAGATGGAAATGGGCAAAAATTTTGTGGATAGAAGAAAGGAAGAAGAAGAATAATGGTGGAAAAGTAAAATATTTCTTCAATTAAAATAGTTTATGTGAAAGACTTGATTTCTTTTAGAAGTACAATTACTTTAAAGAGTGAAAGAAGTTATGTGAAATGAAAAGTATATGAATTATATAATGGAGGAGAAGAAATAACAAGTTTCACATAGAGGGAAATTTGTAGTTTTATGAAGGAATGACTATTTCAGTATAAGAAGTACACTAATGTATAAAGAAAAAGCTATTAGAAAGAAAATGGAGATAAGGTATGATGGGTTCAAGCTTGAAGCCATAGGAAACCATGGTTAATCAATGATAAATAGGTGAAAATTAAGGATTGGTGTTAAATAAGTGAAGGATATACTACAAATTGGGGATTCAAAAGTTCTTATAACCTTGGCTAAATTACCATTTCAGGTCAATTGAATATCGGAATAGTTTATGATTAAAGTTTTTTTGTCTACTACATAATGAGTGGTTATTTGCACATACTTTTACTAGTTTAGTAATTTATGATTTCTTTAGTTCTTGGAACAAATTATGATTTATGCTCTTATCATTGATTTGGCTATTTGAGATTTCAAGAAATTTGCACACATTTCGTAATTGTTTACTATTGAAAGATACTTATGTTTATGAATTTTTGGGTTTACGTAATTGAATTTCAAGGGGTTTGTGTTTATGTGCACTTTAGCTAATTGCTTACTTATATTATGGGAGATTATGAAAGATAAATTTCTAGAAGTTCCTCAATTTTAGCCATTTGCAAAAGTTCCAAATTATTTGATATGAAATCAAGTACTTATAACTTTTAGAAATGACATGACCTTCGAATCAAGAATAATTCATTGAACATTAGTTTTGGAGTTATGTAAGTCGAAGTGTAAATTATGGTGATTTGAGTTAGATCATTTGTTTTGGAATTATGGTCTTGAGTTAGAGAACGTCGATTTGAATTGTTTCAAGAAAATGTGTTTCTTATGAACGTTTGAGGTTTCTAAAATGCTATCCATTATGAAAGAGCATGATTCTAGAATGAGTTGAGAAAATATAAGAGAGTGAGATCTTTTTAATAATTGAGAACGAAAAATTTTATGTGGAAAGTAGTTTTCAAACAATTAGATGTATCCATCGTTGATGATTACCCACATGCTTTGTGAATGTGTTTCCATAGTATAATACTGCGCCCAGGCCACTGGGGATAGAGGGGAATGTCGGGGCCATTAGCTACCAAATCCGAGTTCCAAATTCTGGACCTAAGGCATTACATGACTAGTGCACCCAAGCCATAAGGGATATAGGGGAATGGTAGGGCCATTAACTACCAAATCTTGATTCAAATCTTGGACTTGAGGTATTACATTACTAGCGTGCTAGGTCATTGGAGATGCAAGGGAATGTCCTCCTCCTCTTCTCTTATCACAATTTGCACCTCTGTACCATTTTATTATTTTATTTATCAGAAGTACCTAGGATAGTGGATAATTCACTAATAGCAGCAAGGAGGGGGGCCGAAGAGAGCATGTATCACAGCTCCCCCTGGAGGTGGGGGGAAATTGACTAATTTGAATTTCTAATGGATTAATGGTGAGTTAAGAACCGTTAGTTTACACCTGAAGTATTGTTTTTTTCAAACCAAAGGAATAACGAACTAATTGACACTTAATTGCTTACTAAGCTCTTTATCAAGAATAAGCATTTCCCCTGTGTAGATGAGGTACATACCTTGGTGAATGCACGATATTTCCCCGATCAGGGATTAGAATTCAGCTCCATCTCTGAAAGAGATTCAGCGGCTTCAACCGAATTTTGAGGCCGAAAACCAAGTGCGAAATTCCCCCTGAGTCGGTTATAGAATAGTCTTTTGGTCAGCTTTCCCGTTCTTGAAGACTTTCTGGCCGGTAGGCTTTATAGCAGACCTACCTTCAAATTAGTCAATTTCCCCCACCCCCTTGGGGAGCTGTGATACACTATTATTTTTGTAATTATTTGCTAGGTCTTATTCTTTCTTATTGGAGTCTCCTTCTATTGGATTGCTCCCTTTTGTGGGCTTTGTTTTTTTGCATGCCCGCTATATTTTTTCATTTTTTCTCAATGAAAGTTAGTCTTTTACTTAAAAATTATGTATATATATATGGAGTGTTAAAGTATTGATATAATTGCTTACAGATTTAACAATCTTGTTCTCTCTTATTTCATTTATTATTTCGTTCCTAACATGCTGTAATGCCTAGTTCACATCATGTTTATCTTATGTTTCTTCTACTTCAGTAAGTTCAGTTCCAAAATTTCCCTGGTGATCCCATTCGCATTAAATCCGTGAATAATGCCATTTTGTTACCATCATTTTTGAATAATTAGGGTGTGAGCTCTCGAGGAACTCTACTATCAGACATGGTTGCATAGCTATGAAGCACAGATACTTCATGTGAGGCAAAGAATTAGTATCAGACACGTATCGGATACCGATACTTCCCAGATACGTATCTAACACGCGATTTGACGTATCTATTTCTATACATACTTTTATTTAAAGAAAAAAGACAAGCAACTCATCTAATCTTTCCCAATCTAAAACTAGGCAACCTATTTAAAAAACTCACTACTTGAGTCCAAAACTAAAAGGGGAAAAAAATAACGGACCAAACCCTTGACTAGAATCATCTAATCTCCATCTTCACATTTGAGAGCCCACAAAGTCCACCAAAATATAAACCATTTGGATATCTTCAACAATTCAATGAAGAAGTTATTCATTTATCTTCATACTTCTCCCTCTAATCTTCTTCTTCTTCTTCTTCTCCTTTGCAATATGAGTCACTTTTCTATTGCATTTTATTAATTATCGTACTTCAATATCTTAGATATTGGTTTTTTTGTATTGTATTTCAGTGTTTGTATTCTATTTTGTGCTATTGTTATTAACTAGTATGCTAAATTTATCTATATCGTATATTTTTTTTAAAGAAAAAAATATATCTTCAACGTATCAGTATCCTCGTTTTTTAGAAATATATATATTAAAAATATATATAAAAAAATGACGCATCCTTAGATGTATCTATATCTTAGTTTTTTAGAAATTGATGAATCGTCGTATTCGATCATATCTGTATCATGTAGTCGTATCTGTGTCTATGCTTCATAACTGCATAGGTAGCATGATGTGGATTAATCTTTCAACACGTGTTCAATTCCAAGTTCCTACGATTATGCTTAGTTTGCATTTATACATTTCTTGTTTTGGAACCAATAACATTCAGGAAATGGACTATGTTGTTCGATTTTTTAGTCCTCAATGTCAATGAGCTCGGACTATTGTGCAAGATATTTCAAGTAGGTTTTACGATTTCTTTGCTATGGATATGATGGTGTTTACGTCTGTCTATGAAGTGGACAAAGAGTTATTGTATGGGAAAAAAAAAAAGGTCAAGTCGTGGAAAATGTAGTCACTATTCAGGTACGTGATATCTTATTGATATCTGATTCTGTCGTTGCTCCAGTATTTATGCAAATGCTGCAGACTTAATTCCACTACTCTTTTTGCTTCTTCTCTGTAGTTATTTATATCTTTTCGGTTCTGCGAATAAAAGACCTTTACCTTGTCTTCTGCAGTTGGATTTGTTGTTTTGTAGTTGTTACATTTTATTATTATTATTATCATTATTATTTTAATAAACCAAACTTTCATTGAGATTGATGGAAGGATATACAAGGGCAAACAGAAACAACAAACAAGCCCAATAAACAAAACAACCCACTCCAATTGTGGTCTTGGAATGCTATTTTGTAGTTCCTTTGTGATGATCCTATCCCTGAAGGGTGGTCTTGGCTAAAACTTACGAGAAAAATAATTGTCCTTATTAAATATTCAACTTCGATTTCTTCTTCAACTTAGTACTGGAGAATGCTAAATGCACTGTATTCTATGATTTTCGCAGCTTTAAAACTGGAATTGATTGCTTATTGGTTCAGAAATTTACTTGTTCCTATACAGGGGGTTGACATCGTCAGGATATTTGCTAGCTATTGGAGACAACTAAATGTGCGAGCTTCATCCCGATGGAAATAGGTTAAGTATTTGAATGGATTCCTATTCTTTATTTGGTGAATGGATTATGTTGTGCTATTATTATTTTTCCTTTATTTTTTGGAAAAAGTTTGATACATATACAATTTGATACATCGACTGCAAGAGTATAACATCTGTGTCTATAGCATATTAGTTACATCTTGAAAATAATCCTGAAAGACAGAGAGTTCATTGTATGTAGGAAGAAGTGAATTTGATCTCTATGGAAGCTCAACAACAAATAGAAAAACTTGATAACCATTTGGTTTTTTAAATTAAGTTTATGAATATGACGTCAGCTTATAAGTTTCTTTTTCGTGTTATCTACTTTCTACCGTTTTCAACCTCCAAGCCAAGTTATGAAAAATAAAAAATGTAGGTCTCGTTTGGTAACCATTTGGTTTGTGATTTTTGTTTTTGAAAATTTAGCTTATTTCATTCACATTTCTTACCATGATTTGCATTTTTCTTAAGTACAATGGTTGAATTCTTAGCCAAACTCCAAAAATAAAAACAATTTTTTGAAAACTACTTTTTTTATTTCTCAAAATTTGGCTTAAACTATTGGTGAGAAGTAGATAATAAAGGAAGAAATTTGGAGGTAGAAGTTGTGTCCATGGGCTTAATTTTAAAAAATAAAAACAAAAAATAAAATGGTTACCAAACGTGGTTGTAGTTTTTAAAAATTTGTTTTTGTTTTTGAAATCTTGTTGAGAATTCAAATGTTTCCAAAACATGGTAAGGAAATTGTAAGGTAACAAACACAAATTTCAAAAATAGAAAAGTTAAAGTAAAATCATTATCAAACAAAGCCTAACCTAAATGATTATTTTCTACAATAATTACTGTGAAGTTCATTACAAATTCATACATGACTAAGAAACGGTGGTCAATAAAGTTAATGTTTTCAAAGTGCCTTAGAATCTTAATTACAATGATTGTAAAGGAAGTGATTGCTCTGTTGGCCAGTCAATCAATATTGTAGTTTCTGCTGTACTTGGATGAAATTTTAAATTCTGATTTGAAAATCCTTTTGAACTAAGCTGGCAGCAGTGGCATACCCTGTTTCTACATTGCATGCATCAGCTCACAATCCCAAGCATGAATTCATCTCCAAATGCAATGACTGGATATATGATTTTAGAAGGCTAATACATAGTAGTGATGTGATCTTAAATCTGTGATCATGTCAACTTCCTGTTGTTCTACAGTTTGGATTTTTTCAAAGGACTAATCACGAGCAAACTGCTGTAAGAATACTGCTTTTTCACTTTGCAACGAGTGGCTGGCTATGAGCTGTATGGAATGGAATCATGTGCAATAAGAAGGGGACATTAGCTTTCTTTTATTTTAAGTTAAAATTCTCTCTGTTTCGAAAGTGGAGGGAAGAAAGAGAGATATTTTACTTTTTATGATTAAACAATGAGATATCAACTGAAGTTGTAAATATTATTTATCTTTAAACTTACTAAGGATGGTACATGGTCCAAAACGTGCTATATTTTTGTATCATCCAAATGAACGTGAAGGAATTTCTAGTGGGACAATGAACAATTGATTAAACCGTCCCCACAATTGGCATAATCAGTCGGTCAGCAGTTCTTTTTTGTTAGAAACTTAAGAAACTCTCTGCCACTTTATAGTCAGCTGTTGAGCTTAAAACTGAAACCCCGTTATGACAGAAGGTGTTGTGTTGTAAAGATACGTTGTGATGGAGAAACGGATGCAACTTATTTGAACTTTACAACTGTGAAATTGAGTGAAAAGAAACAGAAAGGCAAAAGATTCTTGTGTTGAGGCGCCATGTCAGACCCAAACACTGGTATGTCTTCTGTCTATTTCCTTATACGGGTATTGAGGCTTTTTGTTTAGGTTCACTATCTGAAGAGAGATAATGGGTTGGCTTGCCACATGCAGAACAGTGGCTGGATTGGATAAACAAAAAGGGCCCCATTATAAGTTTGTGCCTAATAGTTTCATGTTGTTAACTTCATCAATATGCCACCATGTTCGTGGTGTGCTAACTATATATTATTAAAGCTACATGGCAGGCTAATTGGTTAAGGTTTTTGGTAGTGTAAAAACTCAGTTTGAGAGTCAAACTGAATTGAACCAAAAATTTTGAAAAATATATGCAATCAAACTGAACCACTTGGGCTCAGTTTAAACTAAACCGAATCGAGTTTTTTGGTTTTGTCTGTTGGAAGAGAATAATGAGAAAGGGTTGTGTGGCGGTTGACGAAATTACTTGCATTACATATAGGAGATGAGAGGAGAGCTTGATGTGTTTTGTGCGATTGAGGGGTGGCCGAGGGAGATCGTGATTTCATTATTATATGGAATCGGATAGATCAATTCGGTTTCTTTATATTTTCAGTTCAGTTCGATTCAGTTTAGATGATCGGTTTCATTTGGTTGGTTTCAACGTACTACCTTCTAGTAAAAACCTAGGGATGACCCATGTCTAAAAAAGGCAGGTTTGTACGGTTTTGGGAGGCTGGGGGCCATGGAAGGACAGTGTGGACTCATAATGTGTGGAGTTGAGGTAAACAAAAGCTGCAAAATGGGGAAGGCAGCAACTGTGAAACTGGGTTTGTGTTGAGGTTATGATAATGGAATGCCCCCCCAAAGTAAAATTTCCAATTCTGAGTTGCTGTTGTTGCAGCCTTTTGTCTGTCTTCGGCTTACCTCAGCCTCTATGATTTGGTAGGTATATATGGTATCCTTATAATTTATAATGTCGCTCCCCTAGCACAAGAATCCATTACATCTCATTGTCTTGTCGTCTTGGGGGTGTCTCTCTGTATGTAATGTTGTAGTCAGAATCAGAATAAGGTTTTGTTGCAATGTAATATCATTTTTATCATGGTTCGTGACTCTATCCAAAGTTGTTCAACTTTAGTACTCCCTATCCTTAAATTTTCGTAAATGTTTGTTTCAATTCCATGTTTATGTTGTATTTCATGAGAATTTGAGTTAGTTCTTTCTAGGTTAAAATGATTGTTATACTTTCAACCTGATTGTATTTTGATTCTTTACTTTTAAAGCATCTATATTTCCCAATCTTGGTAATTTAAACTTTTGTTCTTCGGTCCTTGTACATTCAAAATCAAATATTTAAAGCCATAATTACCAATCAAAATTGATATTTATCCAAATTAAAATAGCTAACTAGTTATTTTGGTCTAAGAGAGGGAGAATAAAAGGAGGTGTTGAAAAAAAGAGAAGCGAAAGTAATTATGGAGTCAAAAGAAGGTCTTTACAATGGAAAATGAGTTAAAGAGAAACCAATTGGGATGAGAATCTAAGTGAAAAAAGCAAAAAGTGTAAGTGGGGCAAAGGAATGAATGAGAAATGGTTGAAAAGAAAGCATGAAAGAATTATTCACATTGCAAAGAAAATTAACAATGAAAAAAATCAACTTATTACTAATTAAAATCATAAAAATTCAAGTTAATGAATTTAGATAATTTTTTAAATGATTTATTACTATTTTTTTATTTAAAATCAACTCAAACCACATGGAAAATTACTCATATTAATAAAAACACCATCTATCTTCACAATTCCTATTTTTTTAGGGAAAAAAAAATTTCAATGACATATAGATGGTTTTTAAAATAACCTAAATGGCTTGAATTGAATATGAAAAAAAAAATAGTTAGAAAATTTATTGTAGTATAGAAAACTTTTCATATTACTTTCATCCATTATTTGTTACAATAATTGCATTTAAGAATTACGTGGAGTCTACGAAATAAATAAATAATAAATTAATAAATCATTTGATGACGTGTCGAGAAGGAGATACGATGGTAATTTTATTTTATTTATTTTTTATTTTTTTAATTATAAGTAGATGAAAAGGGAAAGAGAAGTTGGTTGTTGATTAGTCAAAGATCCTGGGCATCAATCTTCATCACGCACATTTCGATAAAGATAGCTACGGCAAAAATGAATGTCCAACAAATAACATAAATGCTTATTACACATCACGCGCCGAAAAGATGACTTATTTCAAAGTTCAAACAAACTACCTCGATAACACAAATAAATAAATAAAATAAATTTGATTGTTTTATTTTACATGTGAATAATTACTACGACTCTTTTTTTTTTTTTTATCTCAATTACAAGAATATTCTTGACCATTTTTACATTCTCAAACTAATGAAAATAAATTAAGTATAATTAATACATCCAAATTTATAGTATCTCTTACCAGTACAATTTAAAATCAAAGTCATAGACTCATTGTTATTCTTATAATATTTTGTCAAAATCCTTGATGGGTTCTACTATTTTGTTCTAATTTATTGAAATTATCAGTTTCAAGTTAAAGTTAGCTTCATCAAGAACAGTAAATTTTAATAATTTTGACATTGAAGGGAAAAAAAAATGTAGCTCCATCTAACATTTTGGGGTTGTTTATTTAGTAATTATTAAATATCTCTTTGGATTTTTATATATTTATAGCTAATTTGTAAAGATAAGATTGTAAAATGTTTTTTCCCTCTTAGAATTTATAAAAATGGTGACAATTGACAATACATTGCAACTAATGATTGTTGGAGGAATTTTCAAAGTCAAGATAGAACAATGATGATTAAATTCTCCTTTTTTTCCCTCTTCTTTTTTTTAATTTTTATTATTAACAACAAAATCCAAAGACGTGTTTCAATTTGAAAGGTTGATTTCTAATTAATCATACACCAAATTTCCCTTTTTCTTCTATTCACAATATTTAAAAAGTAGATTAGGGAAAATGCAAGGATAAGGTAAAATTATGCAGTGAAAAAGTGGGGTAAAAGAACAGTTTATGTGTGAGTGAAGAGTGAAGAGTGAAAAAGTTGAAAAATTGACTGAAAAGTTGAGTAAAGTTTTGGGATAGGATTTTACTTTTTATGATTTGAAAGTGGATTTGTTAAGGTGATTGGGGGAGGGGGGCATTGTGGGGAATAATGGATGGTAAATATACATAATTTCTTTTTGTCTTCCATCTTTTGATTTGAATTTGTTTGGATTTTGTTAGGAAAAAAAAAAGGGTCTGAGAGTCAAAGAAGAATTGGATTGGATTTGGATGTTCCCCCTCTAATCATTGGGGTTGCAATTCTGTAATGATTCCTTGTTGATATGAGACTTCCATCAACTCTCCTTTTTAAACCCTACACTCCCTCTCTCTTAATTCTTAATTATTTTATGTATTTAATGTTAGATCCCTCTATTCTTCCTATTTCACATCTCAATCATCCTCCCAAAAGGGTTAAAAAAAAAAAAAAAAAAAAAAAAAACCAAAATATTAATGAGTACAGAGGAGAAGATGGTAGAATGACATGAATGCGACGATGGTAAGAGTTGTTGGAGAAGCAAGAAGATGGAGGGAATAACGGTGAGAGGAGCTCAGAAAAAATATATATAGTAAATGTCAAAATTTAGTAGAGATAATATAAAAATATTATGTTTTTGCCACTAGATTAGTTTTAAATTACATTGTCAACTTAGTTAATGATCGAAGGAATTTAGGGATCATTTAGATCTATTTTCTAAACTTTAAAGACTAAAGTGTCATTTTTGAAACTTTAAAATCTAAATAAATACCAAACTCAAATATCAATGTCTAATCACGTGAATTTTATCCTTTTATGTTATTATTTTTTAAATTTCCGTTCCCATTTTATTAAATTTTTTGAGCTATTATTTCATTTTTTAAACTAGTCTTATCAAGTTTTAATTTTAATTTGCATTGATAGGTCTAGGAATTTACAAAAAAAAAGAAGTAGAAAAGAAAAATAGTGAATAAATGATTTGGAATATTCTAAATCTACCCAACTCAATTACAATAATATTCAAATCCATGGTAGTATATGCTAGGTGTAAAATTGGACCCAACAAAATATTGTTAAAGGCAGAAGGAGGCTCAAGAAGAAAAGGCTTGAATGAGAAGTTGACCAAGGTAACAATAAACTGAAGGCCAACCAACACTCGGACTTAATTGACTCGAGAAATTTATCCTATAAGTTAAAAACTCGTTTCACCACTTAGGTTATAACCAACTAAGATAAAACTATCAAAATGAGTTTATCTCAATAGTATTGACATGCATTTCGATCTAAGAGATTGAAGGTTCAATTTCTCACCTTGCAATTATGTATTAAAGTAACTAAGACAAGTTATTTTGGATAAAATTTGAAAGATAATATAAGTCATTTAATGACGTGTATAGTAAAGGTAATGAATGAATGAATAAAGGGTTGCCACGTGGGAAAAGGTGGGGTTGTGTGTGTGAAGAAGATTGAGAAGAAGTGGTAAAAAAAAAAAAAAAGAAAAGAATGTCCGTGATTATCTGCGCAGAGGAATGCCCTATCTATCTTCTTCCTGTTTTTCCTACTTTCCGTGTCCACCGAAAGTGACGTCACACACCCCCTTCCAATCACGTGCTCCCTATCATCCCACATGTGACCACATTTTTTTTTTTTTTTTAATCTTCCCCTTCCTTCCTCGCCTTTTTTCTTTCCAATCTTTTTCATCCAACTCATCAAGCCACGTGTAAGTAGTGTATTCGTAATATACTTTTTGTTCTTTTTTTTTCTTTTCTAATTTTATATTCTAGAAGTCATGGATGTTAAAATTATAATTCTGGTTAAATTATAAATTTATCTCTATAATTTAGGTCACATTTATCAAAATAATAATAATGATGATGAATTTTGGTGTAATTAAAATTGAATTGCATTTATAGATCAATGGAAATGAATCTCAATTGTAATTATTATTTGATTCCAATTGATCGCGTTTATCTATGCATTTTACAAAGGTAATCTAATCTTTATTGAGATTATTTATTTAGAAAATTGTAAACATTTTGAAAATCAAATTTTTAGGTAACTGATAGAACTCCATTTTCGCAAACAAAATATAATTGGAACGTCGATTGTCTTCTTCTTCTTTCTCTTGCTCTAACGTTCAACTAATATTTTAGGGTTTGGCATCTGGTCGTTCGATCATCAGTAAGTATACTATTTTTGGTTATTATGCTCCATTAATCGTTCATTTCACAATTTGTACATATTCGATTTTTATCTTCATACCTGTATATTTAAGGCCAAAAAAATCGTGGCATTTTTTTTTCAATTTTCTTGAACTTGTACTCGAAGTTTGTCAAAAAAAAAATATACTTTACTATTGACACCGTACTTACATTAAAATAATGGCATTGCATGTTATGTTTGTTCTACTGAATTGTTCTAAAGTTATCGCTTGGTGTATCGATGGACTCTTGTATCTTTGCACTTGACTGTTTGTGTTTCCGTTTCTGTTTTCGGTAGCGATACACTTATGATTATTCATCTCGGGAATCTGAACGTGACATTGAACCCAAACGAAAATGGTAAATAGGTAACATTAACTCAAATGGTAACCTAAACGGTAACAGATGAATATCCATACGTTTCTTACGTAAAAATTGTTGCAGAGTTGACATGGCACAAATCCAATACAAAACTCTTAAGTCTGAGTGATTTGCTGATCAGTACACTAGTTTATCCTATATCAAGCATGCCAACATTGTTATCAAGAGGAAGTTGAGTCCTGCACAATTGGATATGTTTAAAAGAACGATATTTGGTCGCTTTATTGGTTTAAATGTTATATTCAGTAGTGGTCTCATTCATGAGGTCTTACTGAGAGGGGGATTGTAGACGATAGGGAAGATTGTATGTCATTCAATATTATGGGGAGCACAGTGACATTTGGGAAAGCAGATTTCCTATTGGTATTGAAAGGAAAAAGGTAAACCTACCTATTTTGTTTATAAAATATTTTGTTTGGGCTTGATCAATCTTGCTAGATTCCTTAATAAATGAACATTTCACGTAATGGTAGTGAACAAATGTATACAAAATATGAAGATGAATTGGCAATGATAAAATAAAAATTTATCGATACGTCTTTCGATTGCATTGAACAATAGACCAACCCTAAAAATTATATCAACAGTAATAGTCATTAGACCACTCACTGCTACCGATTAACCCAAGCAGTGCAACAATAATTGATGACATGTGAGGAAAAATAAAATAAAAATTTATCGATATGGTTTTTTATTCCATTTAACGGTAGACCAAAAACCCTAAAACTTGAATCAACGGTAACAATCATTTAGACTAGCACTGTTACTGATTAACCCAAGCAGTGTAACAATAACTGATGACGTGTGAGGAAAAATTTTAGAAACTCGAACAAAATTATCAGCAAAAATAGTATAGGTCCCACTCAATATTCAAACACAATTAAATTTATCACCCCACACTCTTTATTAGATTACATTACTTCATTATGGATTTTCATTTGGGTCCCACCTGTCAGTAAGAATGCGGAACGCCGATAGATACTAACAAACGTAAAAAAAAATGGGTCTTAATTTCCAAATTACTTTAAAAAATTATGATATACCTTCCATAAACATAGCCATAGTTCTTATGATTTTAAAAGTAAAAATTTAGTCATTCTTATTTGATAAAACCTAATAAATAGTTCATATGGTTAATAAAATCCTCCAAATAATTCTTCAGTAAAGACTATTTATTGAAGGTTTTATCAAACTATATGAATTAAATTTTAACTATAAACCATATAGTTTAAATTCTAACTTTTTCTAAATCATAGAGACCAAATCTGCAATTTAATATTTGCTTTATGAACTTTCATATTTGTGTCAAATAAGTTTCTTAATTTTAAAAAGTTTAAGATTAATTCCTAAACTTTTAAATTTGTATTTAGTAAGCCTCTAACTCTTAAAAAGTCTTTAATAAGTCTCCAAATTTTTTTCGATTTTATATTTAGAATGTCCTTGAACTTTCACTTTAGTGTCTAATAGGTTACTAATCGACATTTAAAAAAACAAATTTCACTAATTTATTGGACACAAAATTTAAATTTTGATTATCCATTCTATTAGACACAAATTCTAACGTAAGAAACATTTGTTAATTTTTAAAATGGTTGAATATGCAAGGAATTTATTAGACACAAAATTGAATTTTATAGTCTCATTTGACACATTGTTAAAGCTAGAGGGCTATTAAAACAAACACGGAAGTTCAAGGACCAAACTTGTAACTAATTTATAATTCCCATCCTATAGTTTATGAGAGAAATTAATTTATACCTCCAAAATTTAAATCATTTGAATCTCTAGCCTTTTAGTTGATATTATAATAGTCTTGTGATGAGAGTGTCGGCTATTTTAGGTGGGGTTATATTAGTATGTATTTGGGGTTTAGTCTTAAGTAGTTTAGGTTGTATTAGTCCATGTTTGAGATGCATAGTATTTTAGTATGAGTTATAATAGTTTGTATTTTGGGTGTAGATTATTTTAGTCCAGATTTAGATTTTTCTTCTATTTTTTTTTTTTATTATTATAGAAGTAATAGTAACTTAAGTATCATATTTTATACATACAAATAAAAGCATTTGTTCCACCAATTTTTCTTTAAATGTGTTGTCGTTACTATCTGTCCATTTGGTGATTTTGGAATGCACAAATATTGATGAACATGCAAATAATATGTGAGACTAGGTTACAATTCACACCACTACTTAAAAAAAACTCTGTATTTTGGAGATACCAAAAAAAAAAAAAGAAAAGAAAACTAATTCTTTAACTCCATAATGTTGCACAAAAAACACACATATAAGAGTGACTATTCCAATATATAGACCATAATACATGTCATGAAATGCATATTTTAGACTTATATTTTCATATTTAGGAAAAATGGACTGTTGCACGTGTTTTTTCCCATTAGTCTTAAATTGATAAAATGATCTTACAATTTATCTTACGAGGGTCCTATTTATCTCAATAGTTGATATTTATTTACTGATTTTGTGAACTTTGGCGGGTAGTTCTGACCATATGTAGAAATTTGTTCAATACGACTATATCGTCAGATTTCACTGTCCAGCCAAATGATGCATTGTTGCTCCTTATTCATCTATTCTTATTTACTGTTTTTAAGTAAAACCCATGCTTATTCATTATATAATCAAAATTTGGTTACCTTTGATTGCGTTGGTTCACAGTCGTGATAAAATTAAAATTGATTCTAGTATCGTGGGATTCGATTCTTAGAATACTTCAAGAATTATTATTTCATAAATTATATGCTTGCACTTAGACCTTATCCATCTTTATTTTTATCACTCATACACATTTAGTCAATCAAAAGACCACCACGATGACACACAAAAAAAATATCATAAACTCATATACATTATTCTAGCAAAATAATTATGGTTCGTAATAATTGAAAATCAGTTTAAGAAAAAGTTTTAGTACCTTGAATATCATATTTTATAAATAGAAATAAAAAGATATGTTCCCCTAATTTTTTAAAATGTGTTGGATTTTAAGTTACATTATTCTCTGTCTCTGGCCATTTGGGGAATGTACCATTACTATTGAACATGCACAACATACGCGAGATTAGATTTAAAACTCATATAATTGATTATGTAAGAAAACTCCATATTTGGAGATGCACAAAAACAACAAATTTTCTAACTAGCTCCATAATAATGTACAAAAACGTATATTTAGGAACGATAGCTGTCAAGTATAGATCATCACTACGATAACACACAAAAAATATTAATTTAGATACATGATTACAAAAAAATAATGATGATTGGTTATCATTCAAAAACAATTCAAGAACAAGGGTTGATCATAAACATGTCTTTTGAGGAAGAGTTTGCAATATTTAAATGAGTTACTATATTATATGAATTGAATTAAAATGTATAAATCATTGTAAAAAATTTGTTGGGGGATTTATATTCCTATTCTATATTTCGATTTTATGAAGACTTTTTTTTCCATATATACAGTTTTTTCTTCCTTTAAACTTTAATGAGACCCATGAAACAAATTATATATTAGGACATATTTGGGTTGGTTAGGAAAAAATATTTTTCAAAAAATTATTTTCATTTAAATACTTTTTATACAAAAAAAAAAAGGTTTAAAATAAAAAATAATAATAAAAAAAAAAACTAATGTATGTTTGGTTACATTTTCTCAAGAGTTATTCTTATATACAAATTAATTTGGTTTGTTATATACTCAAAGTGTTTTATTAAAATGTTAAATTATATTATAAAAGAAAATACTATTAAACACTAAGAGTTGGTTGTCCAAGCGATTCTCAGAGTTGGTTGCAAAGGCGACCTTCGAAAGTAGTTGTCGAAGGTGTGGTTGTGGCCGAAATTGGACGTCAAAGGTGGTGTTTATTAGAGTTGATTGCTTGAAGTAGTCGTTGGAATTAGTTACTAATAGGTGGAGTCATTGGTAATATTGGAGGCATTGAGAGTTGTTATTTTAAATAGCAAAATGGGAGTTCAAATAGCCCTTAACTCTCCATTATCTTTAACACACACTCCAAATATTGAGTGAACTATTATATTCCACTCAATCCATTTCAAATGGGTACCCAAACACCCTTTTATTCAATATGATTCTTTAATATTATTACAGTGTTAATTCCTGACTTTAACATCTAATAAAGTTTTATACTTGTGTAAGAAGTATACATTAACTAATTTGAAAAAAAAATATAATGGATCTAAATTGATTTCGATTGTACATTTTTTTCGGCATCCCTTATGGATGTTGTTTTAGGCTTTTAGCATCTCTTATGATTTATGGTTTTAATTTATTCAGCCTACAAATCAAAGCTTAGGAATATTAATTGGCATCTTTCCTAAAATTTATCTGGTTTTAAATTTTTTTTAGTACGTTATGATGTAGTCTCATGTGGTATTATACTTGTTTCTTTGGCATATCTTAAATAGTTGAATTGTTTTTAAGGGAAAAAAAGTTCATAAAGAGGATAGTGTGATTTGACTTTTTTTTTTTTTATTCCTTTATTATCGTCTTAGAGTCTTTTCAGTTGTCAATGCTTAGGAATCCTTACATCTTAAGCATTCTATGGTGTTTTGGTCTAGTTTATTTTGATTTGGAAGTAATATCCTACGATGCTCTTTCATAAATTGACTTGTTCTATATGATAGATTACAACAATGTGTGATTATATTAGCCCTTGGTGTTCAGATATCCTTAGTGTAGTTGTACAATGATGGGGTTGAATCTCTCGAGGTCATTTATCTGCCATTTTAGTATGACTATTATTAAAGTGAATGTACTTTTATAAAGTGGATGCTTCCATATGATCTCGCGATGAAAGGTTTGGAGAGTAGTCTAGTGTGCTATATCATATATTATATTTGGAGGGAGCGTAACCCTCAAGTCCATGGCGCCATCTTGCAGTCATCCTAAGTGATTTGTCAAGTTCTTTGGGTTCGATGTATTCCTCTCTATTGTTCTAAATGGTTTAGAGCTTCCATTGAGAAGATTCATGTAAGTCGAGATCTATTGTCTTGAGTTGTGTTTTCAAAATCTCTTGAGTGAGTTTATATGTATTCTTTGTCTTGTTAACCTTTGTAGTTGTCAGGCTATAGGGTTCCTTCAATACCTTTTCAATAATAATAAATAATAACAATGTTATAAAAAAATCATTTATTGTTACAAAATAAAGAGAAAAGAAGAACAAACATAAGAACGCATGAGAAAAATGGAGAGAAGAAAATAGAGAGAAATATAATTATTCTCAATTTTAGTATATACATATCTCTACTACCTCAATTTATAGAGTTGTTAAGAGTATAGGTTACCAAGAGCCAACATAAATGAGGGGCAATTGGAAGGATTGAATCCCGTACGGAAGCATGTGATCGCTTTTGCCCAAATTTTCTTACCGGAAGAAAATATAGAATAGACAAATAAACAAAGATTAAGCATATTTTCTAATAGAAAAGGAAAGAAAATTAGTTACCTTTGAAGAAACCAAACTTCAATTCTTCTCTTGGTCTTGGGAAAAAAAAAACACACAACATGAACGAGCAATATGTAATGGACACCACCAAAATGTCTTCTCTACTATCCTCTTGGAACAAGGAATGATTGCAGGATCCTTTGTACAAAGAGTAGGAAATTGATGAATACATTTTTTTGTTTTTTTTTTTTTTTGTTTTTTTTTTGTTTTTTTTTTTTTTTTTTTTTTTTTTTTTTTTTGGTAAAAGAACTCCAACAAGAGAGCAAAATATTTTTTTTTTAAAAAAAATATATGTATAATTACTAATAGACTGTTTGTAAATATCCTTCAAATCACATCGAGGGAAGTTATCTAAATAATTTCTCACTCCCCTCTCTCCCGTAAATGCAGGTGAGTTTAGGTGAGATATTGATTTTAATTAAATTTCATTTAATCTAAATAACATGTACATGATTCCCTTAATTAAATATTATATATTCAATTAAATATAAATATTCGAATCATATTCAAATGCACATCTCTCACATATCTTATAATTTTAATATGAATCTCATTCACATTAATTTAAACCTATAGTTTCAACATGAATCTAATTCATATCAATTTAATATTTGAACCTTATTCAAATATTAGTACTCTCATATTATAAAATTTAAATTTGAATCTAATTCAAAATTAACTTTATATTATAACATATCTATATACATTATATCAATTGTATCATATATAATTAACATAAATTCCCTTAAAATAATTTGAACATTTCAAATGTTTTCAACATTAAAATTTCCTTGTTTAATCCATTATGGCTAGCTGAGGTCTAATGGACCTACAATTATAAGCTCCAATTATACAAGATTAATTAATTAAATTCTTTAATTAAGTTAATCAACATTCATTAATTATGGGACATTCCACTAAACACCAACAGTAGAACTCTTAAGAACTGTAGAATATTTATGTGTGTTTATTAATTTAACCATTTTACGTAAGTCAATCCTTCGCAAGTTGTACTTACTTACAGTTGGGTCAAATTACTGTTTACCACTGTAATTATCTATTATTTCTTAAGTACCACCAATCCTCTAATGAACAATTTGTTTATGGTCCTACCATAAACAAAGTCCCTCTCAGGTCAGTGAAAAGGTGAGACCTTATTGTTTAAGTCCCGGAGTCAGCACTTAAGGGAACAACTTATCTACTTACTCTACAGGCGAGAATGAGCGAATTTCATCTTGTGAAGTTATGTTCCCAGCTTCCTACTTGAATCATCCTCAAGATGGTAAGCATATTAAGTCGACAACTAGGTCACTCTCACCCATTCAAATCAAAAGATGACCCTCATAAGCAGGAGTTCATAACTCAGTAAGAGTTTAGAATGAGTTACATGGTCATCATTTGAAATATTAATCTCTTCAGCTAATAGTGTTATAACGAGAGATTATATATTTCGCAATCTGGTCTTGTACAAACTCATTGTAAATAATATCTTAACTCACATGTTTCTATATGAATCATTTGGATCAAATCGTTTGTAACATTTACAATATTTATAACGTTTACAAAATGTACCGTATCCATAGTGTTACCAGGATAAGACATCCAACCTTATCAATATACTATAGACTTTTTAGGTTATTACTTGAATACGATCCACTTATATGTCAACCATATACAGTTTAAATTACATTAAAAAGACCTTGGATCTTAATTTATTGAATTTGAGTTATGCAAATAATAAATAACAATTTATTTAATGAAAAATAAAAAATACTTTATTCATTCAATAATTTGTTTATAATTTATCGACTAAGAGATTTAGGACATAAATCCCAATAATAATGAGTTATGAGGTTAATTGGAATGAAGTAATAGAATGTATAACCCTAACCTATGATTCTCATAAGGCATCTAGTATCTTTATATGTATTTGAATTATTAATTATACGTGTAAATTATTGTTGTTAATAATTCTGAGAAACCTCAGCAGACCAATTCTCCAACTAAACTTGATCGACATTACCAAAAAAAAGGGCATATGGACTAACGTATGGGCAACGCGGTTCCCTTCACAAGGAACGAATGACACCAAAAAAAAAAGGACAAGCATTTGATAGCATCAATTTTACAACTTACATTAGCGATCCCACTCCACAGATATTCTCAATCTTTCCACCAAGAATCCGAATTAAATGCAAAGAATCAGATTCAATGGGGAGATTAAAAAAAAATAATATGGGTTTAAATTCCTCGCCTTGAGGTTAAAATCATACTCAACCATCAATAAATCAATGATAACTTTATCAATAAAAATTAAAATTTTCCTTAGAGAAAAGTATAAGCACGTCAATTAGTATAATTTTTAAGATTTTTTTTTCTTTAGTTCTTGATGATTCAAAAACATTTGACTTTTAATTTAGTATATAGGGTCTTGACTAATTGAATTAGGTTTAAGTTTTGTTTTTCATTTTTTTTAGAATAGTTGTTGGGTGCAAATTTAACTTTCAAAACTAGAGGGAACCAACTTTTTGGTGGGAGAATCCCAGGAAAATTTGGTGTTGGAAGTCTCTTTTATGTACTTCAACCTTGTGTTTTGGGTTTAGGCCTCAAGGGTACCTATGTTTTGGAGGGAGTGAGGAGATAAACCAATGTGGGTTCGGTGGATATCCCACACGTGTCGTCGTCTGGTCAGGCGAGGCAAGTGTGTGTGATGATTATTTTTAATAAAAAAAATACTATTTTATTTATTATTATTATTATTTTAACCAAAAAAAGGAAACGGTCCATTGATTATTTTTAAAACGGTTCGTTGATTATTTTTAAAACGGTTCGTTGATTATTTTTAAAACGATCCGTTTCGACGCTGAAGGTCTATAAAAGGCGAGGCCTTCAGCAGTTCGTAATACACAAAATTCATTTTCTAAATTTCCACTTCAATTTCCTCTCCTCCTCCATCTTAGCTTTCCGAGCAGTGAGTTTAGAAAGGGTGTACGTTCTGATCGGTAACGATACATTTGCGATCGGTTTTCATTTGGCTGTTTTATCCTGGGACGACATGACAATTTTCAGACCTGCTTGCACACTTGGGCAGAGCCGCGAAACGTCTTAAAGAGAGCGAGCTCCGCGACTCAACCTATAACGAGATTCTATTTTGCAGGTTTTGCTCTTCGCTTGACCGTCGTGCCTTGACAGTTTATAGTTCGTCGTTCTGAGGGTCCTGTCATTTCCAACAATTTTAAGATGTTTCCACATCATCAATGGCCCTCAGTAGCAACAATGAGATATTTAACCTCAACTGTCCATTCCGGTTCGAAGGAGCGAACTTCAAGCGGTGGAAGCAAAAGATGATGTTCTTCCTCACCATCAAGAAAGTTGTCGAAGCTTGTACCGCGCTAAGTCGATCGTCCCTTTAGAAGAACCAACTGAACAATAGATAAAAAAAAAAAAAAAAAAAAAAAGTTGCTGATTGGGAGGACTTTCTATGTAAGAATTTCATTTTAAATGGTTTGACTGATGATCTGTATGACTACTACAATACAATGAAGACAGCGAAGGAGGTCTGGGATGCCCTGCAAAAGAAGTATGACACCAAGGAGGCCGGGTCGAAGAAATATGCGGTTAGCCATTATCTCAAGTTCCAGATGACGGATGACAAATCCATGGAGGCCCAATCCCATGAACTCCAGAAGATAGCCCACGAGATAATTACTGAATGTATGCCTCTAGACGAACAATTCCAAGTTGTTGTTATTATTGATAAACTGCCCCCTTTGTGGAAGGATTTTAAGAACACTTTGAGGCATAAGACCAAGGAGTTCTCCTTGGAGAGTCTTATAACCCGGTTAAGGATCGAGGAGAAAGCCCGGAAGTAGGATCAAAGGGAGGAGGTGAACGCAGTATCTAGGAAACCCGCCTCTGCCATGGTAAAACCTGACCAAAAACCTAAGAGGACAAAGAGGAAAGGTCAGAACCGTGGCTCCTGTAACCAGAACCAACAGAAAAAATAGAAGCTCCCTTTAGGAGAAATGGTATAGTTCCTCTGCTTTAATTGTAATAAACCTGGGCACATGGCTAGGAACTGTAGGAATAGGCATTGTCCTACTGGTCAGGCGAACCTGACAAAAGAATCGTTAGTCGTCATGATCACAGAAGTAAATGTGATTGGTGGTTGTGAAGGGTGGTGGATAGACACTGGCGCGACGCGCCATGTCTATCACGACCTTAGTCTATTTAAAACTTATACTGAAACTAAGGATAAGGATATTCTATTGGGAGATCACCACTCCACGAAAGTTGCTGGAACTGGCGAGGTGGAACTGAAGTTTACCTCTGGGAAGACCCTCACGTTGAAAGACGTTCTGCACACTCCGGAGATACGAAAGAATTTGGTTTCGGGCTATCTTCTCAACAAAGCCGGATTTACTCAAACTATAGGGGCAGACCTATATACCCTTACCAAAAATAATGTATTTGTAGGAAAAGGGTACGCAACTGAGGGAATGTTCAAATTAAATCTAGATCTTAATAAAATGAAATCTTCTGTGTATATGTTGTGTTCTATGAATATTTGTCATGCTAGACTCTTTCATGTGAATAAGAATTTAATTAGTAATATGATTAGCCTAGAAATGATACCTAAGTTATTCACTAATGATTTTGATAAATGCGAGTATTGTAGTCAGGCTAAAATTACTAAAACTCCACATAAATCTGTACTTAGGAATTCTGAGCCTCTAAATTTGATTCATTCTGATGTCTGTGAATTTGATGGCATATTGACTAGGAACGGTAAAAGATATTTCATTACTTTTATTAACAACTACTCTGATTTTACTTTTGTATACCTGCTGAAAAACAAAAGCGATGCTTTTGATGCTTTCAAAATTTTTGTTTCTAAAATAGAGAATCAGTTTAATAGAAAAGTTAAAAGACTTCGTAGTGATAGGAGAACCGAGTATGCCTCGAACAGTTTTAATGAATTCTTTAACTCACATGGAATAATACACGAAAAGACTGTACATTATTCTCCTTAAATGAACGGAAAAGCCAAAAGAAAAAATAGAACTTTAGCTAAGCTAGTAGTTGCTATTTTACTTAGTTCAAGAGCTGTGTCTTATTGGTGGGGTGAAATCATCCTTACCGTGTGTTATGTCCTTAATAGAATCCCAAAATCTAAAAATAAAACTTCACCTTACGAAATTCTCAAGAATAAGAAACCAAACTTGTCCTACTTTAGAACATGGGGTTGTCTAGCCTTTGTAAGGATTCCTGACCAAAAAAGGAGAAAGTTGGCTAGTAGAACTTACGAATGTTTCTTTATAGGTTATGACTTAAATAGTAAAGCCTACAGGTTCTATGATCTAGTGAACCAAGTGATCATTGAGTCAAATGATACCAATTTCTTTGAAGATAGGTTTCTTTTTAAATCAAGGAATAGTGGGGGCTCTGGTTCAAGTGGTATAACCCTAGTTAGAAATTGCCATGTCCTCAGTAGATGCCAACCTATGGCAGGAAGCCATAAATGATGAGATGGACTCACTTGAGTCAAATAGGACTTGGCACTTAATAGATCTACCCAGGATGTAAGGCAATAGGGTGTAAGTGGATCTTAAGTAGGAAACTTAGACCTGATGGGATTGTCAACAAATTTAAAACCATGTTAGTAACAAAGGGCTTTAGATAGAGAGAAAACGTAGATTTCTTTGACACCTTCTCCCCTGTCACTAGAATTACCTCTATCCGTGTCCTGTTCTCTCTCGCTGTCCTTTATAACCTCGTAGTACATCAGATGGATGTAAAAATCGCTTTCCTAAATGGTGAACTTGAAGAAGAGATTTACATGAAACAACCTGAGGATTTTGATGTCCACGGTCAAGAAACTAAGGTGTGTAAATTAGAAAAATTTCTCTATGGACTAAAACAAGCTCCTAAACAATGACATGAAAAATTTAACAACCTTATCCTATCTAAAGGTTTCAAGGTCAATGAAAGTGGCAAATGCATCTACCATAACTTTGGTAATAACCTCTGCACTATCTTTTGTCTATATGTAGATGATTTGTTAATCTTTGGGTTGAACTTGCACGTCATAAATGATGTAAAATCAATATTGAGTGCAAACCTTGACATGAAAGACATAGGAGAAGCTAGTGTAATCTTAGGCATAAAAGTAAATAGGTCTGAAAAGGGAATTTCTTTAGATAATCTCACTATATAGAAAAGATTCTAAAGAAATATAATTACTTTGAGTGTAAACCAGCCTGTACTTCTTATGACCCTATTGTCAAGTTGTTCAAGAACACTAGTGACAGTGTTAATCAATCTGAGTATGCAAGCATCATGGCAGTCTTAGATATGCTGCCGACTGCACTAGGCCTGACATAGCTTATGTTGTAGGACTACTTTGCAGGTTTACAAGTAGACCTAGTAAAGAGCATTGGAATGCTATAGAAAGGGTCATGATATATTTAAAGAAAACCCAAAACCTAGGATTACATTATCAAAAGTTTCCCGCTGTCCTAGAAGGGTTCAGCACTGCTGATTGGAACTCTCTTTCGAATGATTCAAAGGCTACAAGTGACTATATCTTTAATATACTAGCGGAGCTGTCTCTTGGAAGTCCAAGAAACAGACTATTTTAGCTCAATCTACGATGGAGTCAGAAATGATAGAACTAGCGACAACTAGTGAAGAAGTATCTGGCTTAGAAATCTGCTAACAGAGATTCCTTTATGGGAAAAACCGATACCAGCCATATTGATCCATTGCGATAGTACTGCAGCAATCGCAAAAGTTCAGAACCGTTACTACAACGGAAAGAGACATCAAATACGTCGTAAGCACAATACCATTAGAGAGTTTCTCAGTATTAGTGCAGTTAGAGTGATTCACATACGAACTGATGAAAATTTAGCAGATCCTTTGACAAAAGAATTGGCCAGAGAAAAGGTTTTCAAAACCTCAGAAAGGATGGGACTCATGCCTATCGAAAAATGAATCACGGTGAGGAAAACCCAACCTGTAGACTGGAGAGTAGATCACAACGGGTAATAACTGATCACGAGTGATATATAGTGAATCATGCTAAACCAAACACAGAGTTCCATTCCTATAACTTAAAGTCTGAGCATGATATCCTGAAGCATAAGAAAGGTTGAACTCAGTTCTTAATTAGATCTATACTTGATGATAAGTGGGGTACCCAGCTACAAGAGTACCCTTGATAGACTCACCTGTGTGAATGTGGAAGTGAGAGCCGCTTCCTATGGAGTTTTTAGGCAAACTCTCTAGAGCATTCACTAAATCGAGATTCACGTGCTAGGTCTTAAAAGCTCGAGCTTTCGTACTACACCCTAATGATACTCTGTGTGAGATGCTGTTAAAGATAGAGTTCAAAACCAAGGGTTACTCTAGTATATTCTGAATAATCTACACTATGTAAAGGTTCAAGTTGTAAGACACCTTTGCTTATGGTATTGTATAGATTGAAACTGCTCGATGAAAATCTTTTCTTTCTTCTCATTTTGTTTAAATTTCCAAGTGGGAGATTATTTCGTACAAATTTAACTTTCAAAACTAGAGGGAACCAACTTTTTGGTTGGAGAATCCCACATTAGAAAATTTGGTGTTAGAAGTCTCTTTTATGTACTTCAACCTTGTGTTTTGGGTTTGGACCCCAAGGGGTACCCATGTTATGGAGGGAGTGAAGAGATAGACCAATGTGGATTCAGTGGACATCCCACATGCCGACCGAAGCAAGGCATGTGTGTGTGATGATTATTTTTAATAAAAAATACTATTTTATTTTATTATTATTATTACTTTAACCTAAAAAAAAGGGGAAATGGTCCATTGATTATTTTTAAAATGGTCCGTTGATTATTTTTAAAACGATCAGTTTCAACGCTGAAGGCCTATAAAAGGCGAGGCCTTCAGCAGTTCATAATACACATAATTTATTTTCTAAATTCCCACTTCAATTTTCTCTCCTCCTCCATCTTAGCTTTCCGAGCAGTGAGTTTAGAAAGAGTGTACGTTCCAATCGGTAACGGTGCATTTTTTTATCGGTTTTCATTTGGTTATTTTATCCTATGACGACGTATCAATTTTCAGACCTGCTTGCACTTAGGCAAAGCCGCGAAATATCTTAAAGAGAGCGAGCTCAGCGACTCAGCCTATAACGAGTTTCTATTTTGCAGGTTTTGTTCTTCTTGACCGCCGTACCTTAATAGTTTACAATTCATCGTTCTGAGAGCCCTGTCGTTTCCAACAATAGCTATGTTTATATTTTGAGACTTTAAAACATCCATCCTTTTATTATCCATTCTTTCTTTTCTCAAAAGGAGAAGTTAACAACATAAATTTAAACTTTAATATGTGGGTGGGGTTGGAAATATATGATTAATTATGATTCCTCATGCTAGTGAAAAATTTCAAGTTATATATTAATCAATTTGATTTTCTTTCTATGTGGCTTTCCATTAATCATAGGCACCCCTCTATGGTGGGTAGGCTTATTGTAGACTAAACATGATTAGTATTTTTGTATTTGCTTTCGATCATGATCTTTAAAAGATTCTCACATTGGATTATGAGGGACGAAACTTTCGAACCATCCTTTTCTTCACTCTTTCCAAAAAGAAAATTTATAATTTTTTTTATAGGCAAAGATAATTTATAATTTTAAATACTAAGAGTTGGGTAATGAATTTTTACATATCTCCACAAATATATGATATTATTGATTTATGGTACGAACTTTATAACTTTGTTTTTGAAATTATCTAAAAGGTATAATTTAGATATGTAATTTGAGAGTGGAACTTGAAAAGGTTAAAATCACTTTTATCATACTAACCGAATACTACGTGTGTCGCACGTGTTTTATAGGAATAAAATAAATTCTTGAATAACTTGTGTTTTATAGGAATAAAATAAGTACTTGAGTAATTTAAGAAAAATATGTAATAATTTAATTTTTAAAATATTTCTTTCTTAAGGTTTATTTGAATGATTTGATTATCTCTTAATTTTAAATTTTAATTTAAATAGAAATGAATGTTGCAAATAGTTGAAATTGGAATTAAGATCAAGGCATAATGCTGCAAAAAGAAAACAAAAAGTTATTGACAAATTAGAAAAAGAGAAAAAAAAAAAAAAAAAAAGATGAGAAAGAAACAAAAAATGAGAAAAAAAAAAACATAAGAAAGAAAGAGACAAAAGAACTGAATGAAAATTTGGAGTGTCATTTGAATTTATAGAGAAAAATTGATTTGATCTTGAATAAATCTTGAAAATAAATCAAAATTGATTTTTTTTCTTTTCAAAATGAATCTAGGATACCATTCAAAAAAAAGGAGAAAATGATTTTTTTTTTTCTTTTGCATGTGATGCTCAACAAATAGGAGCAAAATAATTTATTTAACGAATTTAAATGTGAAATTATCGAATAAATCCCTATAACCATCCACTAAAAGAAATGAGAGATCATATATTTCTCTCCTATAGCCCATTTTAAATAATATAAATTTAAAATCACTTCGGAATGCATATTGATGACTAAAATTAGAGGGACGCAATATGTGATGCATGTCTTAGACTATACGTTTATACTCATGCGTCGATGGTCATGCGTTGGAATGAAACTATGCGTTAACGAATATATGCGAATGACCAGCGTTCCTGTCACAAGTTTTCTTACGCTCGCGCCAAGTATAACGCGAACGCAAGTTTCTCGGGTGATCTGAGGTCGAACTTAGGGACTTGTAGCTAAATGCTATGCGGTAATGTGTTTGCGGTGGTTGAATAAAAGAATGATGGAGGATATAAGCTAATAACTACTCCTACTCTAACTAACAGACAAGCATTGGAAGTATGAATGAGAGGTAGAGACACGACAACTGTTGATGCATGTAAATTGATGGAAAAATAGATAAAATGAAGATGTCTTCATCGCAACCCTTAAGATTGACCGCAAGGGCAACCTCAGCCAACGCAAGCTATGCGATCATGCTACACACACTTGAGCCTAATTCTAGGATGCATGCGATGTATATGCGAAGTGTCGAGAGACCTTATTCCTAAGTCTCTATTCCTGCTCATGTGCTCCCACACATAAACAAGATGACCACATACCACCGTATCCTACTTCTTGGACGCATGCAATATCCTCTCCGTAGGGTGCATACGCTGTGTAATAGCAAATGGAGCTTATTCTAAGTTCCCCATTCTTGCTTATGCGATCCAATCCGCTCTCCCGAGACTTAGATTTTGGTTTTTTAGACTACTCTTCTCAAGTACTGCCTAAATGATGAAATGATGCGCTCATAAGACAAGATAATCCGCATAAACTTGGCTGACGTAAGATTATTCCTATCTCTAGTGAACACTAACTTACAATTGCTTAATGCGACCAACCACTTACCCTCCCAGGTAGTTAGTTGTTGCTGAACTTTACTCATAGACAAGCGTTGCGTATAGACAGGCGTTGCTACAGCTTCACACTAAGCAAATAAGATTTTCTCACACACTCACACAACATACACCTTCCGGTGGTTTGCTACATGCTTCATATTCTATGCCGCATGATTAAGTATGCGATACTCTAACAGTCTCACTAAGTGATGCAATGAAGTTTAAGGTGCTAAGTAAAGAAGATGGAGATGGAATCAAGGAATAGAAATGCATTGAACACACAATGTATTAATTTCTTAATCCAAAATGTAATACAATACAATATAAGAAAAGAAGAGAAAATGAAAGGACCAACTGGAAGCAATGTCTTGCTTCCAGCGGATGTGTGTCAAGGCTGCCGGTGGTGCCATGGAAGGACGGTGGAGCTGACTCTCTCGAGATCTAACTCCTTCGAAGGCTCCGGTCGTCACTCGGAATGGATGAAGGAGATGAAGAACTCTCAAGCTTTCTTCTAACGCGTTAGTCTGGATCACAAGGATCCACCCGAAGGTAGGAAACTTGGATGAAAACCCTGGATGATTTGAATTTCTACTCAACGGCTTCTATTTATAGAAGCTTGATCGCCGACAACATTAATGGACCTGCTCTGATTCTGACATTCGCGGCATGTTGGTCCTTTTCTGAATCTCTGCTGCTAACGGTGTGGTAGGTGAAATGTCAACATCATCTTTTGATTTTCCCGAGATATGCGTTGATGCTTCCATTCCACCAACTTTGCATTCATCCTGCTATTATGGTTATCATTGTGTAGCGCAATCTTGAAATGACCGCATTCGCTTGATTACCGCAACTTCTACACGATCACCGCATCTTCTATGTGATGGACGCATTCGCTCGACACCACAACACCCATACGACTGTGTACGCACATGCGATTAATGGACGCATATTCATGCGTCGAGCGTGCGATCGTCTATGCAATAGTTCGGCTTCTGCGTCTACGTCGATTCCTGCGTTAGCTACAAAGATAGACAATTAAACGTATAATAACGCATAATAAGCTAGATTCTTAATGTTGAACTCATCATGAACTTCATAAATAAAAATAATTCTAAATAAAAAGCATAAGAAGACGTGCATTTCTGCATGTCATCGCATATTAATCAATCAAAATTATATAATTAATGTTGCGCTTATGAATGCAATTTTCATACCAATAGAAATAATTGTTCTCACCTATATACAATGAATAATCTTTCAATTCCCTAACCAATGTGGAATGTGCTTTGATTTGCACCTAAATATTCCCGTCTCAAACAAAGTACCACCTTGAGTCTCCTGTTATCGATCCATTCCGACTACCTATAAGAGCTTGCTCTTATCAAGGTCTAGAGTAAAGTCGGATAGAGCACAAACAACAAATTATTTTTGTTGGATACAACCTTGTTTCTGACCACTTATCACACCCTTAATCTCCTCCCCTCGAACAAATAATACCCTTCCTATCAGTCTAATTGGCCTGATATGTCTACGTCTACTCTTCATCCAAATCCACCTAATTGATAAATCTCTACCAATCACTTGTTGCATCTCAAACACTATTTGTTCGATATGGTGATTTATCCACAAGACTTACTTTTTTGTTCAAGATCATTAAAAATCGTATCCACCTAGCTAAGTTTCGACCATGATTATAATACAAATTAGTCATAAGGACCGCTGAACCTCTACATATTTTCATAATGATATGATATTATCATTTGACAGTATAAAATCTCATGATTTTGTTTTTGAAACCACCTAAAGGATCTCATTTCACACCACGAGAGTTGTTCACTTTTTATTTGGACTTTAATTCAATTAGAGGACAATAAATGTAAATGAGATAACGTTATCATATATTATGAGAATAGACTTATTAATTTAATTAACTACATCGGCCAATTAAAGATAACTTTTGACTTTTAAGAATGATGTTATATGGAATTTAAAATTAATGCAAAGAAAAAGAATAATGGATATACTGAGGAAAATTCTTTAAAAGCCCTTTAAAATTCAGCTCATGAAGAATGAAGGTTTCAATGCTCATCTTGATATTTTCCTATTTGTATTTGTAGCTTTATAACCAACCGTCGTTTTCTCAATCATTTTTCAATCAATGCATATGAAAGCCAATTTGGTGGCACGCCGAGGATTCATACGACGTGTATCTAAATTAATTAAACCAATCTTTTAATTTGGTTGCTTATACATATAATTTGAGTTTAATCACAATCAAATTGACAATATATGTCATAAATGGTTGAGTTATACATAGATCAACATATTTATATTAATATTTAGTTCTTTTAAATTTTAAATATCATCAATTAGGTGGGTTTAGCAAATTAAACACCAAATAAAAAGGCAGTGGTACTAATACTTATTCCTCGAATTGTTGACAAATTCGTAGAAGAGAACAATCCTACATCGAAATTAATTTTCTTTTTGGTTGGTTATAATTTTTCATATTAATTAAATGGTAACTAAGTTAAGAAATGAGGAAGCAATTGCCTTCTTTATTTTTATTATTGTTTTTTTAAATTGAGGGAGAAAAATCGAACATTTGACCTTGAGGTTAATTGTATAAATTTTATATCAATTGAATTTTACTCATTTTGGCCATTGTCTTCCTAAATAGTCTTTTACAATAATGGTAATGATAATAAAATCAAGAATTGATTTTTTTTTTTTTTTTTTTTTTGTCCTTTAACTAAGAATGCAAAAATATGTCATCCCTTAAAAAAAATTTATGGTTCTACTCCTACTCCAATTATATTATCCATCTCCAAAAAAATTACAAAAATTAAAATAAAATCTACTTATTTTGAATTTGGTTCATTTTAGTTCCTATATTATTATTTTGGTTAATTTTGATTCATATACTTTTAAAATATCTATTTTGATTATTATACTTTCAATTTTGATTCATAAAATCTTGAACTTCAAAAAATAACCATTTTCGTCCTTTACTCTTTTTCAAAACAAAAACATGAGGTAATTATCTTAAATGTCAAAATTGCTATAAATATTTTTAAATATAGTAAAATATCATTATCTAACTGTGATATATAATAATAAATTCTAATAAATTGATAGATATCTATCAATATCTATAACTAATAAATAATAATATTTTTTTATATTTATAAATTAATTGACTTATTTTTATATATTTGAAAACAATTCTAAATAACATCCTATTCTTTTAATAAAAAAAAAAAGTGCTTCGGTACAAATGAAATTATTATGACGAATATAAAGAAGAATTGACGACAAAACCAAAACGAAATTGGGTGAGTAAGAGAGAGGATTGGTTTGATTAGAATATTGAGTTTTTATTAACATATAAAATCAAAATGGAATGTGGAGAGATTTAGAATTTGCAATGCCATGATTGTCTTTTGTTCAAAAATTTGGTGGTGAAAAAAATATATATATGAGTGGCTTTCAATTAATTGACGGTTGATTTGACTTCATTTTTTTTTTTTTAATTTCATTTCATTTTATTTGATTTCTTTTTCCTACTTTTCATTTGCAATCTCTAAAGTTACCTTAAAAATGCGAGCTAATCATTCCACCCCTATCTTCCTCTTAATGTCACAATGTTCCTCTAATCAAAAGATAAGACCATCACTATTCCATTCCTAAAAAAAAAAAAAATTAAGTTTCGTACAAATTTATTCCTCAATCTTGTATTTTTCCTTTTTCTCATAAACGTGATTTTTTGGTTACATTTGATCCTTAATTGAAAGGAGACTTTATTCTTAATCGCATAGTACAATTGTTATTTTCTTCAATAATTTTTTTTCCTATCAAGATTGTTGAGTTCCTCCATTCAAATGAGTCTTGGACTTGACGAATTAACTTCAAAGAGTTGATTGATCCCTCGAGTAGGTACAATTCGATGGTGGTTGATGTTGGTATGAAAGATTGTGTGACCTAACTCTTCTTGCCGTTATGTTGTCTTTTCATTACATTTTTTATCTTCTTTGTTATTGAGGCTAATATCTAAGACATTGTTTTATCACCTGACTTTAACAATAGTTTTACAACATTTTCTGTGTGAATTAATTTAAGATTTTTTATTTTTTTTAATTAAAGTTATATTTCCCTCCAATTTAGCTATGGGCTCATGTTATTTTGTATATAAATTATTCTAACATTTACATCTATCCTTTCTTTTAAATTCACCTTAAAAAAATGTAATTATCACAATTTTTTTCAATAGGTCGTATTTGTAATTTTTTTTTATTAACATATGTCAATTGATTAATGTGCATTAAAATTGAGATATGATTTCAATGTATGTCACAATTTTTGTGATGGATTTATATATACTTAGACTCCCTTGTACATGTAACTCGTGCATTTCTTTATTTATTCCTCAGGTTCGAAACTTGATTTCATGTTATGTGAACTATAAAATCATTTATTCAAAACATAACTAATTTTAATTCAAACCCTTAAACTCAAATATCATGTATATAATAATTGGATATTATAGCAAAAATTAAAATAACTGAAATCATCCCCTCAAATCACATACGTCATTTAAATTACGTTGGACATATATTTAAAATTTTATAAACGGTTTAGTTATAAGTTAATTAAACTTTGAAATTTGTATCTATTATGTTCTAAACTTTCAAAACGTTTAATGGATGTATAAATTTTTTAATTTATATATAATAGATTTTCAAACTTTCAATTGTATGTCCAATGAATACTTCACGTATTTTAAATTTTAAATGAATAATTTATTTTTTAAAAAATTTAAATTTATGTCTAAGTAGACTTATAAATTTCCACTTGTATTTAGTATATCTTTTAAATTTTAAAAGCTTCAAAAGCTTAAGAATTAAACTTAAAAAGTTAATGAAAGGTTAACAGATCAAATAGACTGAATTTCAAAATTCAAAATTCAGGACTAAATCCTTACCTTTTATATATATATATATATATATATATATATATTATGGAAAGCTTAATAAAGTCGCTAAATTATTCTAAATAAATGTTGTTGAATATACCTCATTATTTTAGAAAAAAACATTGGTTGACGTTTTTGTCCTTGGTTGTGGTCGTGGGGCGTGTTACATATGTGGAAATACCCTTTGGTTCTTGGTCGGTGAAATGGTCGAGACAATTATTTTCATTTTATTAAATTAAAAACTTGTTTTGAAAATAAAAGGGAAAAAGAAATTTAATTTTTCTTTTGTTTTGGAACTGGACTCAAATGGGAAAAAAAAATGAGAATTCTACTCTTTTACTTAAATAAAAATTATAGTAAAAAATTACAATGATATAGACTTAATCTCAAAAACAAAAAATCAAAAATCAAATTACCACTTTGGAGAGCTAATTCGATAAATCTTAAAAAATTAAGAAATTAAATAAATACAAATCTCAAAATTTAGAAATTTATAATTTTATTATTTATGGCCACCTTTATAAAAATAAATGTTTTTGAATATATCGCATTATTATTTTACAAAAACATTGGTTGACGTTTTTGTCCATGGCTATGGTCGTTGGGCATGTTATTGTTTATATATGTTGAAAAACTCTTTGGTCGGTGAAATGGTCGAGAGAGTGATTTTCATTTTTATTAAATTATTTTATGATCTTTATTGATTATCACGTATTTTTTGTTCCAATTTATTTATTCATTGCAGCTATTAGACCCTCGAAGATTTGAATATCATAATTGAAGTTTTTGCATCCACGTAAAATGGTCAACAATAGGAATTTTTATTTGAATATGATAATATATGCATTACTATAAGTTTTACTTTAATATAAAAGTGTTTTGAGATATCTTTCCAAAAAATATATATATATTTAAAAATGTGTGTGAGAGATTTTCCTTAGGAATTTAATTCTTAAAGTAAAAATACATTTCAACGCTACTTGTTGATCTAAACTTATCATGATAGTTTTTTATGTTCAATCTAACAATTTTTTAATTGCCATTTGTTAATCTGTAATATAGTTCTTAATTTATTTATTTTTCTGTAATATGATTTTGTCAAATTTCTCACATACTGCTTTTTCGATGAAGTACTTCTTTTCTAAAAGTAAAAATATATTTCAACTAAAACATAGTTTTTTTCTTTAAAAAAAAACGCTCTAGAATTTTTTTAAATTTTTTTTTGAAGATATAGATTATAGTCATATATATACTCCCACGAGCAGATTTTGGGGGCCAAAATTTTATCTTTTTAGAAATATATCTTTGGTTACTTTTTTGGATGGTTGTTCTTTATATATATAATCACTAACTAAATTATATATTGATTATTTTTATCTAATATTTTGTTCTAATGTATTACAATTATTAACTTATGTAATGTGTTTGGTTATTAAAATAAATATTCTTGAATTTGAAATTAGTTTTTAAAATATCTTCAAATAGAGTGAACTTATTAGTTAAAACAATCAAAGGTTTTGTTACAGAAAGACTCGAAATCAAGAAGAACATCGTTGCAGATAGTTGAATCGTTGTCGACATCTTTCTGTTAGGTGTTGTAACCACCAAAGCTTCATCATTGACTATATCACCTGCATATAAAAGGAAAACGAATGTGAGTGAATGTATAAAAAAGAGAATAAGAAAACAAGAGAGCAAGACATTCGTTCTGTAATAACTTTGAAGAAGAAGTAATAAAAGAGAAACTCCCAATTTGCACAGTGGACGTAGGCCCTTGACCGAACCACTTAAACTCTTGTGTCCTTTCTTTCGAACTCTACGATCGTTTAGCATTTATTAAAGTATCATTTACACGACCGTGTAGTTCCTATCGCATCGTGTACTTGATCGTTTAGCTCCGCGTCCAATCATTTATACAATTGTTTAGCTCTTCAGCTGTCGTCTACACAATCGTTTAGCGCTTCATCCTATCGTTTACATAATTGAACTATCGTTTAGTTCTTGGAGCTTCATCTATACGATTGAGCTGCCATTTGGTAAACGACAGAAGATTTTCAAGCCTCGGCATACTACCTCCCCTGACTCTTGAATTGCTATTGACCGTTAAATATGAGTGATTTGTGACTGTGAACGTGAAGATCATAGTCATCTGGGACAACAAATGGTATCAGAACTCAGTGAACAATTCAAGACAGGTCCAAGATTTGAATTCTTGATTCAGAATAGTCAATATTAAAGATCAAGAATGACAACTGCTAGATATGAAATTGAGAAGTTCGATGGTAAGACAGATTTTGAACTATAGAAAGAAAAGATTATAGTAGTCTTGGGACAACATAAGGCTCTATTGGCCATTATGGACTCTGCAAAGTACCCTGAAACACTTACTGAGATAGAGAAAGAGACAATTGAGGTAATACGTATGGAACCATTGCCTTAAATTTCACGGATAGTGTTTTGAGGTAGATTGTAGATCAGCCTACTACCTATTCCCTCTAGAATAAACTGAATGAGATATATTTCAATAAAAACCTGCCCAACAAAGCTTTCTTGAGGGAAAGATTCTTCACCTACAAGATAGATGTAGCAAAGTTCCTCACGGATAATCTGAATGAGTTCAAGAGACTGTCTTATGAATTCAGATTAATAGGAGACAATATTGGGGAAGAGAATGACGTGTTTATATTACTAAACTCTCTGGCAGAATCTTTCAAGGATGTCAAGACAGCAATGAAGTACGATAAAGAAAGAATAACCATAGAAGCAATCATATCAGCTATGAGAGTCAGAGAACTTGAGTTGAAAATGAGTAAAAAGGATCAACAAGGAGGAAGGCTTGTTCTCAAAGGAGAAGAACAAGAACAACGGGAAGGGAAAATAGAACAGTGGAGATAAGTCCAAGGTAAAGTGCCATTTTTGTCACAAAATGGGGCACATGAAAAAAGACTACTATGCCTTGAAGAGGAAACTTAACCACAGAACAAGGGTGGTAAACAGACCGAGGCTACTGTAGGGGAGAATTTCATTGTCTATTCAGATGCATTGGCTGCTACTGAAGAAGGTGGAGACCAGAATACTATGGAGACTCATGATTGGGTGTTAGATTCTGGCTGTTCAGTCCACATGACACCATCTAAGGGATGGTTTTGCACCTACAAAAAGTGGGATGGTGGGGTGATCTATATGGAAAACAATAACACTTGTAGAGTTGTTGGAATAGGGTCTGTGTCCTTGAAAATGCAAGATAGTTAAGTGAAATTGATTAGGAACGTGAGACATGTTCCAACTTTGAAGAGAAATCTCCTATCTTTGGGGATGTTTGATGCCATTGGTTGTGAGTATAGGGGTATGGGAGGCACCTTTGAAATAATTAAGGACTCTAAAGTAGTTTTAGTGGCAACCAAGGTAAATGGTTTATATGTCATCAAGGATGTGCAAATGGCACACTCGGCTTTGTTGGCAACTGATGAAGAACCCACTGAAGATTTTCAAGCCTCGGCATACTACCTCCCCTGACTCTTGAATTGTTATTAACCGTTAAATCTAAGTGATTTGTGATTGTGAATGTGAAGATTATAGTCATCTGGAACAATAGGTTTCATGTTAATTCCTAAAATTTGTAGATTATAACAATTTATGGGCTTAGAACTTCGTATGACATCTTGGTAAATAATTTATTAATACTATTGCATGAATAAGTTACCTACATTAACAAAGACATTCTTCTATTTAATTATAGCTAATAAATGGTAAGAGAGTACAAAATTTTGTTTTCAAAATCTAACCTAAATTTTAAAAGCTAAAAAAAATATGTTTTGCTTTTGAAAATTTTGACTAATAGAATTTATATGTTTCTTGGCAAAATATGAAAACTATTTATAATTTTTTTTAAAAAAAAAATGAAAATGAAGTAATTATGAAATGGAGTGCAGAAATAAATTTGATAAAATATAACATAAAAAGAGAGAGTGTAATATATGTATAGTGTAGTGTTTGTGAGGAGAGAGGACACGTAGGGTAGAATGTGCATTTATTTAATTTAGAAGTAGATTCTGTGAGCTTCAAAATCTGTGAAGGCTATTCATGAATTTATAATTTTCAACTGTACTCTTACTTTTTTTTTCCTATGTATTTATTATATATTTGTATACAAGGCCGCCGTTTTGGTTGTTAAATTGCGGCTGTGCCACTCAAATAAATACTCAACGGTCAATACCCACCCATTTTAATTACTTCCAACTAAATTTAGGTTTTCGTTGAATTAACGGTTTTGTTTTTAAAATTTATCTCTGTTTTTTCACGAAGGTGTGTAGTGTAAATGGTATTTATAAACTGATTAATTTTCAAAAATTAAATGGTTATTAAGTGGGATCTTATATTTTAATTTTTGTTTTTTCGTTTATATAAAAAGAGAATCGATGCAACTTAACAAATTCATGTTTGTTATGGGTGATTTTGGACCGAATGGCATAATTGATATCTAGCACAAATAGGAACGACAAAGTTAAGAAGAGAACATGACACGAGTTGAAAGTGGTAATTCGGGACCAAAATAGGCCTAGGAAAAGGGGCTTAAGCCAATGTACTCGACCTCACTGAGCCTTACCCAAATGCCTAATAGGGCATGTGACCAAGAGATTATTTTAGGCTTAGAATATGGCCTAAAGAAGATGCTCGGCCTCGGCCAAGGTTGAGGTTAACCCTAGTCAAACATGAAATCGGGCACGTCTCTTGGTGTAGTAGGTTATCTAATTATCTTAAGGAGACTCCAAAACCCTAAGGAACAACCTAAGTCAACTTTCTCTATAAATACATCATTGTAACTTGACATGAGTAAACTTGAGTTCTACTCTCTAACTTTCATACTCTTTGTGATAAACACTACACCAATGTGCAAAATTTCTCTTTTATATGCCACGTTCTTCTCCTTCAAATAAATTCAGTACTGGTTTCACTTGAAGATTAGGTATGTTTCTACTGTCTAAATTAAAATTTGACATCAACAATGTTGATCTCTACTCTTTCAATTTTAAATTTGACGGAAGAAATTACCATATTGTGAAGTATAAATTAACAAATTAGAATCTAGATTTTAAACTAATTTAGGACATTCCTTATGTATCTTTATATATATATATATATATACCCTAAGTCACCTTCTTTTGTACATATATATTGATTATACATTAAAAATTCACAATCTAACTATAGTTTATTATGTTGTCGCATTTTTATTTGATAACTATTTTAAATTTTACTTGCTATATGGAGTGAATTGAAAAAAAAAATGAGTGCATTTTGTTTTTGTTTTTGTTTTTTATTTTAATTTATTGATTTGAGTTTGGCCGTCTCTATTAAAAATTTAAAAAAAAAAAATGCAGGATGCACAGTACGCAGAATATTCATCGATTTGACGTGGTCACATCTACACGTGTCATTGCCTCATTAGATGTTTATTCTCCCACGTCAGCGAAGCCTGGTCTCTTCTCCACCACGTTTTCCTTTCCCCCTCTGCGTTTGGCTTTCCAGGTCATCTCTCTCTAAGATGGTTGACCACTTTTTCCACTACAAAATACCTTTTTTTTCCCCTTTCTACTTTTTCTTTTTTGAGTTTTGGACAATATTCCGAGTTGGAAGATTCCATTACTACCCCTCCATTAAACACATAGATTACACATGTTAACTTAATCAATTTACTATGCTTAGCTTTGGTTCATGTATATATTAGTTTCATTTTAATGTTTATTTCGTTGTTTATATTTTAAAAAATAAAAATTTTAAAAGTGCATGTACTAATGTTAAAAGTATCTATTAGAATATTGTTTGTTCCTTCGCTATCTTTTATAACTATTTATTATTATTTTGTAACTACTCATCATTAACTCACACATGTATATGTATAGTCCCATTATTCCATTCATAAAGTATGAGAGTGGTTTATTCAAAATTGTCCTTCTAGTATTATATCAAAGTATTAGTACTAATGACCAAAATGTGAACATGAGTCAAATAAGTACTCAAAGCTTAAAAACTACAAATCATTTATTTTGTACTCTTTTAATTTCATTAAACTAAACTCAAATTTTCAATTATTAAGGTCCCGTTTGGTAATCATTTTTTTTTAAAAAAAAAAATTAAGCCTGGACACTACTCTTACCTTCAAATTTCTTCATTTATTATCTACTTTTCACCAATGGTTTAAAAAATCAAGCCAAATTTTGAGAACTAAAAGAAAATAGTTTTCAAAAAGTTATTTTTGCTTTTGAAATTTGTTTAAGAATTCAACCATTGTACTTAAGAAATATGCAAATTATTGTAAGAAATGTCGATAAAATAGGCTTAATTTAAAAAAAAAAAAAAATCCAAATGGTTACCAAATGGAACCTAAGAGTTTGTGTGGTAATCATTTAATTTTTTGTTTTTAGTTTTTGAAAATTAAGTATGAAAATTTAGAAATGGAAAGAATATTCATAGACTTAATTTTAAAAAACCTAAAACAGAAAATGAAATGATTACCAAACAAAACTTTCAATTTTTACCATCTATTCCATTACTTTATTCAATCATTACTTTTAGGTTTTAACAAAAGAAAAAAAAAAACTCTAAAAACTAATTACTTGAATGGAAATGAAGGTTTGCACAAAATTAAATTTAAAAATTTATATACTAAATTAAGGCTAAATAACTCTGTAATTTTTACAGAGGGTGGTGATTTTATACTTTGTCATAGAGAGACTTTTTCTTATGACAGGACCTATTGATCTTACTTAAATCATTGACATGTTTTAAAGATCTTTTTAGAGCTCTTAAACCTAGGATTGACTTTTTGTATACTTAATTGATTCACAAATCGTTTGGAACCTTTTGATTAGGAAATCTAGATAAGGGAATGAGGTTCGTTGTTGATTGATTCTATTCCTGATCTTTATCATTGTGGTTCTGTTTATGGTTTCGTATTGGTTAATCGTAAGAACAATTCTGTTACTCATGACTTAGTTGTTCATGTTCAAAGATCTAGTTTTTTGACAATTAGACTTGAAGACCTTCCTCCATGAGAGAATTATGCTCTCTATTCTAATTTGATTTGTCTTCGATTTGTATTAGGGTTTTTTTTTCCTTTCATTGTATTCAAAAAGGACAAAAAAAAAAATAATTGTAATGATGTTTTTGTCTATCTTTTATAAACTTCATACCAAATATTTTTTACCGCATGATATTAAAAAAAAAAAAACAGAGAGAGTAGTTTTAAATATAGTTTTTTTTTTCGAAATCTTGTTTTATTTCCCTCCTTCCAACACTATTTTCTTCGTAATACAATCATCTTCTCGTCTAGCTTTTTTTTTTTTTTTTTTTTTTTTTTTTTTTTTTTTTATCTACAAAGACAAAATGAAGGACTAGTGTCAATTATTTACATAGAAGAAATGACTCACTTGGCCAAGATTGAGTCGATAAAAAAATGTATGTATATTTTTCTTATTTTGTTGCTACAATAGGCTTTATGGGAGCAATTAAATCATAAGATATATTTAGATTAAAGTATATTGGGCTTTTATATAATTTAAATATAAAATTACTATATTATATAGATTTAAGGAATCACATAGTTATTGTATAATATGTTTAATTTTGTATAGTTTATTTTATTATATATAATATAATAGGCTATTTTTTCTTTATAAACATTTTGTTGAAAATTTAAAGCCTAAAATTGTTGGCCCAAAGAAATTTCTGAGAAAAAAACACTTCCATGAAACTCTTTTTTCTTCCACACACGTGGATAGCAATCAAAAAGAAGATAATCAGAAAATGAATTCCCTTCTACGGCCAGTACATGCAAAATTTGGAATTCTCACTTATTTCTTCTTTGTTTGTTCTCTTGGGACAACAATGAAGATATTTTGTTAGATCAACCAATTTCTGAAGAAAATCTTGATTTGTTATGAAGAACCAGAGGAGATTAAGAAGTAGAAGAAGAGGGAAAAAAAATGAAAAAAAAGAACACAAAAATCTTTAGTGGTTTAGCCAAGATGCCTATATCCATCGTGCAAAAGGGAGGGTAAACTTTATTGCTTTCAATTTTTGTAAAGATTTTTACAAAGATAAACTAATGTTCTCGTAACTCACTTCTGTTCTTATTTATATGTAGAGATTACAAAGAAGAAGAAAAAAAAAGAGAAGTGAGCTAAATGCGAGCTAGGTTGTTACAACATAAAAACTGGGTAAATTTTCTTTTCCTTTCGAACAATCTCCACAGTTTTCCTTTCCTTCTGAACAATCTCCACCTTTGTAAGCATCAAGCGAATCCTCCAATTTTCTGAGCTGACGTTCTATCCTTTTTCAGGTAACTCGAGCCTGAGGAGTTCGAGACATCGACTGTGCTTGATTTGCAACACGGGTTTAGTCAACATATCAGCTGCATTGTCTGAGGTATATATCTTAATTACCTCGATGTCTCCTTTTTCAATTTCTTCTTTGATGAAGTGATATTTTATATCGATATGTTTTGTCCTAATGTGGAATTGTTGATTTTTAGAGAGGTATATCGTACTTTGATTATCACAGTAGATCCTTGTAGTAGGTTGATTAATTCCAAAATCATTAAGCAAACCTTTCAACCACAAACCCTCTTTTACTGCCACTAATAATGCAATGAACTCTACTTCTATTGTAGATAGAGCCACAACAGATTGTAGGCTTGTCTTCCAGCTTATCAGATTATTTCCCCATAGGAAAATGTATCTTCATAATGAACGTTTTTTATCTAAATCTCCAGTGTAGTTAGCATCTACATAGCCATAAATCTCATCATTCATTGGTTCATTGTGTTTATACAAAATTCTGGCATCTTTAGAATAACATAGATACCTTAGTATCCATCTGATTGCCTCATGATGAAGTTTGCTTGGATTAGACATGTACCTACTGACTAAATTTGTAGCATAGGATAAGTTAAGTCTTGTAGAGATTATTAGGTACATTAGGGATCCCACTACTTGAGAATATGGGATGAATTTCATGAAGTTTATATGTTCCTCATCAGTAGGCTTAGGGTTGTTAGCTGTTGAAGGTTAAAAATGATGTGCTAAAGGTGTCTTTACTGTTTTTACACCACTTATTTTAAATCTGAAGTACTTTGCCACAATAATCTGATTGACTTACATATAGATTAGAATTACTTATGTTTCTAATGATTTCAACCCCTAGAATTCTTCTTGATTCCTCCAAATCTTTCATGTCAAACTCTTCCTTTAGAAGAGTCTAAACTTGTTTAAGGACTTCCTGAGAGCTCCCCGTAAGTAACATATCATCTATATATAGAAGTAGATACACAACATATTTAAAACTCTTGGTGTTAGTATAAACACACCAATCATATGAGCTCTTCATGAATCCTATTTTGGAGACCACCTCATCAAATATGCCATACTAGCACCTAGGGGGCTGCTTAAGACCATAGATTGACTTATTTAATAAGTAAACTAGATCTTCTTCTCCCTTCTTTACATATCCCTGAGGTTGCTTCATGTAGATGGTTTCACTCAAATAACCATGTAGGAAAGCAGTCTTCACATCTAAATGGTCTAACTCCAAGTCCTTTTATACAACTAAGGAGAGGAGTAGTCTAATGGATGTTTATCTTATAACAGGAGAAATCACTTCATTATAATCTATGCCTTCTTTCTACGTGAATTCTTTAGCGATAAGTCTTGCCTTGAAACTAGACTTTTGGATCCCTGGAATCTCTTCATTAAATTTGTAGATCCATTGCATGAAATAGGTTTGTATCCTTTAGATAGAGGTATTAACTTCCAAGTATCATTTAGATTGAGTGACCTCATTGAAGGAAATCGGAAGCAAGATTTCCATGAGCAGCGGAACAAGACTATTCTAAATTATAATCATGAATGAACAATGCATTTACAATCGACTTCAAACAAATAGTTATACAATTAAGATGCAGAAATTACAGCATGAATAACTACAATGCACAAAAAGCAACTCTACGCACATATGAAGATGCGTCTCCACGCTCCGTTGTGTGACCGCTCGAACAATCAGTAGCCTCGAACGCTCGATCTACACGACCACAACATAGCAACGAACACAGCACGAACACTTTGCGCTCGTCCTCAACGATCTCCTCGGTCACGAACTCCTCCGCAACACAAACGGACTCCACACCACCACGAACGGCCTCTAGAAAACCTCGACGGTGTCGAGTTGAATCTGACACCACCAACAAGGCTACCTTGGTATTCTCGGTGTGAGAATCCAGAGGGTGGGCTTTGTTCGGACTTGGTATGAGGCAGACAAATGGAGGAAATACCGATCACGTACACGACTAAGCAAGTGGGAGATGGCGGAGACCTATCATATAGGTCGATGCCCAATCGTTTAGATAAAGCTATGCAATCGTTTAGTCTATCATTTAGCTCGGTCTGTCGCGTACAGACTCTATATGATCATTTACCTTGGGCCAACGATCGTCTAACAAAACTATGCGATCATTTAGTAAATACTGCACGATCGTTTAACTCTATTCTGCACGATCGTTTAGCCCGTCCAGCCGTCGTTTAGTAAATCCGAATTTACTTGACAACTTCGTGAGTTTCTTTTGCGCGGAGAGAAAACTCAAAAACTTTTTCAAACTTTTGTAAAACCTTGTTTTCAAAATAGGAAAACTATTTTCCTTTTAAATTCACGGTTACCATGATCCAATAACCACTCACTACTTTGGTGATTTAAAAGAAAAAGAATTAATTATCTAATAATTAATATGATTATAAACATAAATGATAACCAACTAATCATACTATATTTATAACCTATAGTTTTCATCTCATGAAACATATAAACCATAGTTCTTTTTCTATTCCATGGTACTTAATGTAAATCTCATTTACATCAATCCTCCACTAGATGTATCTTATACATCATACCGATTATATCATATATATAATCAAAATACCTCTTGTCAATTTAAACATTTCAAATCAACACCAAGAACTGATCCTCAACTGAATCCATTGAGCTACCAAGGGGAACTCATAGACCTGTAGCTCGAAACTCCAATGGTACGTGAATAACTGACTAAACTCTTTAGTCACGGGATCCACCATCAGTTAACTGCCAGGTACTCCACTAAAGATCAACAGCTGAACTCTCCTTATCACAGATATATTATGTGTCCATCTTAACCAATCAGTGTGCGACAACCCTTCACAGATCACTCGTAAGTACAGCTGAGCCAATAACCGTTATGCCCCTGTAGTTATATCTGTCTCCTTAAGTACTACTGATCTCTCTAATGAAAATAATTCATAGTCCTACTATGACTAAGTCTTCTCTTCCAAAGAAAAATTGTGGCCACTATGTTCAAGCCCCGGAATCAGCCCTTAAGAGAAAAATCTCTCTACTTATCCCTTCTTCAGGAAAAGAGTGAATTTCATCTTGTGGATTGAGTTTCCAGCTCCCAGATCAGACAAGTCCCCAAAAAGGTAGGCATGTTGAGTTGGCAATCTGGCCACTCTTACCCATACTAATCAAAGGACCACCTTCAAAGGCAGAAGTTCCCAAAACACTCAGGATTAAGGTCATGTCACCTATGGTCATTTAGGTGAGATGCAAGTCTCTAGTATCAACGGCGTTATATACAGAGTCTAATCATCTCGTGGTCCACGTCTTATACGAACTCTTTGTATAGGACACCCCTGCTCCACGTCTCCACATGAATTGTCAGGATCTACCATTTGTAGTAGTTTACAATACTTGCAAACCTCTACAAAGCGGGCTGTATCCGTAGTGTCACAAGGATCAAGTATCCCACCTTAATCCTTATACTACAGACCTATTAAGGTTATCACTTAAGGCATGATCCACTTGTACATTACATATACATGCTTATGTTCACATAAGATAACCAAGGAGCTTTGTATATTGGATATGAGTAAATGCCAGAATTAAATAACACTTATTTTATTCATTGAACAATGTGTATCTTTACAAAACAACGAGACTCCGGGAGAATTAGGACACCAATTCCAACACTCCTCTCATCATTTATGGCCTCAATCCATTGTCTAGCATCAAGACTATTAGTAGTTTCTTTAAAACTTCTAGGTTCATTGTTGCTTAGTGAAATGGTAGCACTCAAAGCAACACTAGCAAAATCTTATTTAACATATCTAGTAGGGGGCACAACGGTTCTTCTTGTCTTGTCTCTTGTTAATGAATAGTTCTATAGGTTATTTTGTGAATTTTCTTGTTCACTAGTCACATTTTCCTCAGCTTTCACTTTATCTTCACTTTCAAATTCTAAGTTTTGCTGTGAAATAGAGGTTTCAAAGACTTTTTTTGGCTCCACCTCAAACCTTAACTGTTGGCATGGTTGTCGGTTGCTGTTCAGTCAGCATAAACATCTCACTTTCTCTGAACACAACATCCCTGCTATTGGTACATCTCTTCTCAATAGGATGCCATAATCTATAACCTTTAACTCCTGGTGTGAAGCCTAAAAACATACACTTTACAGCATAGGTTTCAGCTTGCCTTAGCTTTGGGGTATATGCCCCACATTCCCAAATATCTTCAAGTGTATTAATTTAAGAGGATGACCAATCCACTTCTCTTCAGGTGTTTCTAGCTCAATAGAGTGGTGTGAACATCTATTTAGGGTATAGATTGTATATGAAACAGCTTCTGCCCAGTATTTCTCAGGTAACAATGCATCTGAAAGCTGACACCTCACCCTTTCAAGCACTATTCTGTTAAGCCTTTCAGCCACCCCATTTTGTTGAGATGTATACCTCATTGTTTTATGTCTTACAATTCCATTTTTTCTGCAAAATAAGTTGAATTCCTCTCCACAAAACTCTAAACCATTGTTAGTTCTCAAATGTTTAATTTGTTTGGAGGTTTGTTTTTCAATTAAGGTTTTCCATTCTTTAAATTTTCCAAAAACTTCATCTTTAGTTTTTAAGAAATATACCCAGATTTTCCTTGAATAACCTCAACAAAAGAAAGAAAATACCTTGCACCACTTAGAGAGGGAGAGTGAGTTGGACCCCATAGGTCAGAGTGCACATACTCTAGAATTTCCTTAGTAGTGTGCTGCTCTTTTGGAAAGTTCTGCCTTGTTGCCTTTCCAAGTATGCAATGCTCACAAAAATGCAAATTATTTCCAACTTCTTTAGAAAGTATGCCCTGTTTTGATTGGACTTGCAGTCCATTCATACTAATGTGTGACAATCTCTTGTGTGATAGTTCATCTTCAGTAAGATCTTCATCTAAAGTAATTAAAGTTGGTTGTGTCATCTGAACATCTTTGATGACATACAACCCATTGATCTTAGTAGCCACAAGTTGAGTCTTTTATAATCTCAAAGGTTCCTCCAATTCCCCTATATTCACACCCTATGGAGTCAAACATCCCCAATGATAGGAGATTTCTCTTTAAAGTAGGAATATGCCTCACATTCCTTATGAGTTTCATTGAGATATCTTTTATCTTTAAGGAAACAGAACTAATCCCAACAGCTTTACATGTGTTGTTATTTCCTATGCAAATCAGTCTTCCATCCCACTTCTTGTAGGTATAGAACCATCCTTTAGATGACATCATATGACTGAGCATCCAGAGTCTATAACCTAATCTTGGGTCTCTATAGAGTTCTGGCTTGCACACTCATCAGTAGCTGCCAAAGCATCCAAGTACATGATGGAATTTTCTCCCACTGCTACCTCTATTTGTTTTCCACTTTTATTCTTTTGGTTCATCTTTCTTTCCAAGGAATAACAATCCTTCTTCACATGTCCCATTTTGTGGCAAAAATGGCACTTGATTTTAGATTTATCTTCATCATTCTGTTTTCCTTTACCAGGGTTCTTTGTCTTCCCTTTTGAAAATAGCCCTTCACCCCCTTATTGTTCTTTCTTGGTCATTTGTAATTCAAGCTGAAATAATAGCTTCTATTGTGATCTCCTATCTTCCTTACTTCATAGCCACCTTAACATCTTTGAATGAATCTGACAATGAATTCAACAAGATGAAAGCTTCATTTTCTTCACCTATATTATCTCCCTTTGACTTGAATTCTAAAGATAATCTCTTGAAATCATTTAGATTTTCTGTTAAGGACTTAGTAATGTCCATTCGATAAGTAAAAAATCTTTCCCTTAGGAAAACCTTGTTTGATAAATCTTTATTGAGATATATCTCATTTAGTTTGTTCCAAAGACTATAGGCAATCTCTTGATCAATTATCCGCCTTAGCACACTGTCAGTAACATTTAAGACTATAGTTCCATAAACATTTACCTCCATAGTCTTTTATATATATATATATATATATATATATATATATATATATATATATATATATATATATATATATATCCTTAGAGTGATGATGCTCGATTTTATGAAGTGAAAATGTGAATGATATGCGATAGTAAAATTGCGTTGTGCACTCAAGTTTCCTCAGCGGAATCCAAGTGTAAATTCCACTGAGTTTCCTGATAAGTTCAGGGTCGAACTCAGAGACTTGTGAAAATAGATTGCGTTGGTAATTTTATGAAAACTTTGCGGTATCCAAATAAATAAATTGTTGGTTTGTTGTTGGTTGCATTAATGAGAAGATAAACAAATGCGGCGGATTTGAGAAAAATTAGTTGTGTGATAGATACACTGAGTATGCGATGAATGGGTTGAGAAGATCTTTAGCTAGCATTACTTGGGAATACGTCAGACTATGTGATCATGCTACAACCATGCACAGAAAGTCATTTTCCAATGCAAATACGATGCTCCTAAGTCTAGGACGTATGTATTGAATGCAAAATTGTCCATAGAGCTTATCCCTAAGTCTCTACTCTTGTATTATGCGATGGTGCAAAATGCATAAAAGCAAGGTGGCCGCATACAATCATATCCTATCTCTAGGATGCATGATGCGTTGATAACAAATAGTGCTTATAACTAAGCTTCTATCTCTTGATTATGCGTTCTAATCTGACTCTCCCGAGCCTAGATTCTAACCTAACCTTCCCAAGCCTAGATCCTGTCCTCAGACTACCCTCCCGAGTATCTCTAATAGACGAATGAAGCATACATAATACAAGATAATCGCATAGAGTGAAGATTCCTTAGTTGTGCTAGCTAAATGCTTCTCAACCCATTCAACTAATTTAGCTACTCATGCGTAAATAACAAAGAGTGAACAGATATAGAGAAATAGATTCCATTTCGATAAATGAGTGGAGTACAAAATAACAATGGAAGTTAAAGGTAGAGAGCCTGGTAGCAATTCCTTGTTGACCGAGGCTTTTACACTGTAATCTATATTCGGTTCTAAAGATGTTCCCGCTTTTGCAGGCGTCGGCCCTCTCTCTGTCCTTGAAGCTTCCGGTGCTCTCCCAAGCTTACCGGAACGATCTATCGGCATAACCTCCTCTCTCTCGCGTCCGCCTTAGAACGAAAGAAAATTATGAACAAGGACATATGAAACATCGAAACAAAGAATGGTGAACCTCTTTTCTGAAGAATGCCTCTGGTATTTATAGAACATCCAAGGTGAACGGCGACTTCTCTCTCATGATTGTACAGATGGGACGACTTTAATTCCTGACTAACGCGTCGAATATTTGTCACTGAAAAGCTGAATGTACTTGTGATCGTTATCGGCTGTCAACTTAATTCGGATTCGACTGTCATCAGCTTTCTGTCCCATCGCGATTAATTAGCCTTTCACCAGATGCGCCCACCATGTTGCGCTGACCAAGTTGCGGCAATCCTTCTCGAGCGAATGTTTGCGATCACAATCATCGCAAAGCCTTGCGGTGAAGTTGCGCTCGACCAATGATTTCCTATGATCGCAATTATTGCATTGTGTCAATGCATATTCTGCATAAAAACACTAAAATCAATTGTTCCTATGCGATGAACGCATGCGACCGCAATATTATGAAATTGATGCTTGATGGATGCAGTTTAACATGTTTTATCAGTGCAATCCGACATTGTTTAAGAACTTAGCACTATGATAACGTGCATTTCTGCCCGTTATCACACCCCCAAATTTAAACAATGTTTGTCCTTAAGCATAAGCTAAAGACTTCCTTTAGCAAGTCAACCACAATGTTCTTTTCTTAGATTTCTCAAGGATACTTCGTTCAAATCCTATATACTAAAGTTTCCTTAAGTCTTGTTCAAACCTCCTCTCAAAATATTTCTAAGACCTAGAGAACGCAAGCTTAACCTTCAAAAAAACTTTACTAACTTCCGAAACTTCGCATGATTTATTTCAAAAAGAAAATTTTCTACCAGGGTGTCAAATGATTTTATCCTCACATATTTCTTGTCATTGTTATAATTTTTTTTTCTTCTGACCTTGCGCTGATCCAAGTGCCTTGCCTTCGTTTTGGCTTACCCCCACGGGTGTCATACGGACATCCAACTACGAGCAATGCATTCTTTCTCAGACTAAACACATACTTATTTGGCAGTGGAGTTGCGGTCATTTATTTATGCATTGACCCTGGTGACTTACTTTCGTTTTAGCTTGCCCCCACATGTGTCATACGGACATCCAACTACGGGTAAGTGTCTTCCACAACTTAACTCTTATCAACATGGGTTTCCTATTGCGTTGACAGTGGAGTTGTTATTCTTAATTTTTTTTTTTTTAAAGAAAATAGCAAGGTCGAAAATAAATACCTCACTCCCAAATTTAAAATGCGGCAATGTCTTCATTGCCAAAAGATTGAAATGAGTCATACGATGTTCTTAGAATGTGTTGTAAAGAGAGTTTGAAAGAAAGCTAGAAAACCTCTAACTTCTAGAAATATTTCATGAGGTGACTATCTTAAAGTTAAGTTGGCCTTAGTATATATGAAAGAAAGATAAGCATATTTTTCATCATTGAAATCATAATTGGCAAAAAGACAGCATGCGGTAACTACTAAATTTATCCGTGACAAATGATTGCGGTAATCAAAGAGGATGCAGTGATAAGACTTTTAAAACTAAAATGTGATGCGATAGCGCAAAATTTGAAATAAAGGATAAGGAAGAATACACTCCCAAATTTGCGCTGTCGCCCGCTTTGTGTATTGACGCATCCATCTTTATGGCAATCTCTCTTCTTTGGATTGTGGTGATGGAGTGAGATAATTTGCTACTTCATGTAACATCTCCACAATCCTGTGCCTTAATCGTTGTAAACGAACAAAGAGAGGGTCAAATGATATTAAACAAAACAACAATTTTGTTTTAGAGATAATAAGAGTAAAATGTAGATAGATAACTAATGATTAAAGTGACGAAGGAATGAGAGTTCAAGAATCAAACAAGGGGTATTCTGGGTCTTTCAGCTTCACGAAGGTCTTTTCTGGCTGGAAATCACCTCCGCAATATGCCTTACTCGCTATCCATTAACCTTGTATGGCTTCCATCCTCAGTGATCAGCTCCACTGCACCATGTGGGAATATTTCTTTAATGATGAAGGGTCCGGACCAGCGTGATTTTAATTTTCTTGGGAAGAGCCGCAGATGTGAGTTGAAGAGTAAGACCTTTTGCCCGACTTGGAGGTTCTTACCACATATGCGTTTGTCATGCCAGCGCTTAGTGTGCTCTTTATAAATCTTCGCATTTTCATATGCGTTAATCCTCCATTCTTCTAGCTCGACCAGTTGCATTTTTCGCGCTTCTCCTGCTTTCTTCAAATCAAAGATCAGCTTCCTTACCGCCTACAGTGCCTTATATTCCAACTCAAAAGGCAAATGACACGCCTTACCAAATACCAACGTATATGAGGACATACCTATGGGTGTTTTAAATGTAGTCCGATATGCCCATAACGCATCATCAAGATTTATTGCCCAACCTGTTTGTGAAGGCCTTACTACCTTCTCAAGTATCAACTTAATTTCTTGATTGGACACTTCCGCCTGGCCATTCGTCTGCGGATGGTATGTGGTGGCCACTTTGTGGAGAATGTTGTATTTGCGCAGCAACTCCTTGATATTATGGTTGACAAAGTGGGATCCTTCATCACTTATGATGGCACAAGGAGTGCCAAAACGAGTGAAAATATGTTTCTTCAGAAACTGGGAGACTACCGCCGCATCACTTGCGGCGCATGTTATTACCTCTACCCACTTGGATACATAATCGACAGCTAATAAAATGTAATGTTTACCATTCAAATGAGAGAATGGTTCCATGAAATCAATCCTCTATATGTCGAACAATTCAAGCTCCAAGATGGTGTTCATTGGCATTGCATGTTTCCATGAAATGTTACCTGTGCGTTGGCACCGATCACACTTCATTGCGTAGTCAGCTGCATCCTTGAACAATGTAGGCCAAAAGAATCCACTCTATAAAACTTTGTCTGCAATGCGCTGCCCACCATATGGTGAGTCGTGACATTGCGATAATATGCGTTGTTGAGTAGAATTTGGTACGCATAATCGAAAAATCTGGTCTGCCCCTCTTTTATACAAATTCGGCTCATCCCAATAATAATATTTGCATTCGTGCTTGAGCTTCTTCTGTTGGTGGTAAGTGTAATCTTCAAAAAATTGCTCACAAACTAAATAATTGACTATGTCTGCATACTAGGGCAATTCTTCAATATGGAACAACTGCTCATCTGGGAACACTGCACTCACCTCAGACTCATTGCGGTCAACCTCAGGATTTTCCAGTCTAGACAAGTGATCCACAACTTGGTTCTCTATCCCCTTCCGGTCAATTATTTCTATGTCAAATTCTTGAAGGAGGAGAACCCATCTGATCAATCTCGGCTTTGCGTTCTTCTTTGTCATTAAGTATTTTATTGTCGAATGATCAGTATGGATGAGTACCTTTGTCCCCAGCAGATATGCTCGAAATTTTTCCAATGCAAAAATTAACGCCAGAAGCTCTTTCTCTATGGTGGTATAATTTGTCTGAGCAGGATTTAATGTTTTACTAGCATATGCGATGGGATGCAAGATTGTTTTTCTCTGTTGCGCTAAAGCTACTCCCATCGCATACCCGCTTGCATCGCACATAATTTCAAAAGGAATTGTCCAGTCAGGTGCAATTAGTACGAGTGCGATAATCAGCGCATCTTTCAAAACTCTGAATGCGTTGAGGCGGTTATTGTCAAACTCAAATTTTCTGTCAGCCTCTAACAACGCACTCAATGGTCGTGTTATTTTCGAAAAATATTTGACAAGGCGTTTGTAAAATCTAGCGTACCCCAAAAAGCTTCGTATTCACGCTTATTGGAGGTGGAAGTTTTTCAATTACTTCGATTTTTGCTTTGTCCACCTCCAACCCATCCCGGGAAACCTTGTGTCCCAACACTATACCCTCCTTTACCATGAAATGGCATTTTTCCCAATTGAACACCAAATTTGTCTCTTCGCATCTCTTCAGTATCTTCTCCAAGTTGGCTAGACAGACTTCGTAGGTGTTCCCATAAACAGAGAAGTCGTCCATAAAGATTTCCACAGAGTCCTCGAGATAATCTGAAAAGATGACCATCATGCACCTTTGGAACGTGCTTGGTGCATTGCAGAGGCCAGACGACATGCGGCGAAAAGCGAAGGTCCCATATGGGCAGGTGAATATGGTCTTGTCTTGATCTTCTGAAGCTATCATAATTTGGTTGTACCCGACATAACCATCCAGAAAGCAATAAAAGTCATTTCTAGCTAGACGGTCTAGCATTTGATCAATGAACGGTAGGGGCAAATGATCTTTCTTTTCCATGCAAATTCATTATTCGGTGATGGTCCTTTGGTATTAATTCATTGTTTTCATTTGGGACTACCATCATGCCGCCCTTTTTCGGCACACACTGCATGGGGTTGACCCACGTGCTATCTGCTATAGGATAGATGATGCCTGCATCTAACCATTTAATGATCTCCTTTTTTATGACCTCTTTCATCGTAGGGTTGAGTCTGCATTGACGTTCAATCATTGCTTTGTGGTCCTCTTCAAGACGAATGCAGTGCATACAGTACGCAGGGTTAATTCCTCTAATGTCGGCAAGCGTCCAGCTAATTGCTCGCACATGCTTCCTTAGAATGCTCATTAACGCATTCTTCTGGTCTTCGTTGAGCGCAGAGGAAATGATAACAGGCAACTTCTCATTCTGCCCCAAAAATGCGTACTTCAAATGGGCCGATAGGGTCTTTAATTCCAGTGTTGGTGGTTCTACTAGAGAAGGTTGCGTTATTTTTCTTTCTTCTTTTTATGTTGGCTCTTCTTCTTGATTTGCGATCATTTCTTCTTCCTTGTTTGTTTTTGTTATGATCGCATTACAGGCAGCAACGGATGCGCTAGCATCCTCTTCTTCATTTTCTTCATCAAACTTTTCTTCTTCAATCGCATTCTGGTCATCATTTAAGTCATGCAGGTCTTCTTCATCCGAAAACTTCATGGCACAAATTATGTTACACTTGAGCTTCTGTCGATTGATTCTCAAAGTGATCTCCCCTTTATGCACATAAATTTTAGCACGACCCGTTGATAGAAAAGGTCGCCCCATAATGATGGACACATCTTTGTCGGTCTCATAGTCCAAAATGATGAAGTCGGCTAGTAGGATAAATTTGTCAATAATAATCAGCACATCCTTCACCATTCCCTCTGGATGCACCTGTCACACCCCGCCCCAGACAACTCTCTGAGCCTGGGAGAGGGCGTGACTGACAGCAGTTATCAACCCTTTTATTAACACTTACTGCCTAATAACTCTTGCGAAAAAACTCTGATACCAATGAACAAATTCATATACAATGGACTGATTAAGTAGGCCCATTTTATATTACAACAATGTAATGTTCATACAACTCCAAGACTTAACTACAAAGTTTACAACAACAACTGTAAAACCCTCTGGAAGTGTAACTGTGGCTTGTGGCAGACCTTGACCTTAACAGCACCCTGGAACTCCTCACCTTTTGCTACCTGGGAAGAAAAAACATGAAATAATAGAATGAGCTTCACAAAGCTCAGTGAGTGGTAAGCAACTTCTAGAGTCTATTTCAACTCATAAATAACAAGCATATCACAAATACGAGGTTACAATGAAACCTCAACCTTAAACGAGTCTGGCCTCAACTTTTATCTACGCACACGGTAGATAGCTAAACTGATAACTAACTAGAATGAGTATGTTGTCTACCTACACACATGGTAGATGTTTAACATATAATATCATAACCAAAACATCAGCCTATGTTCACATAGCTCTTCCTATCATGGGCTCAGAAACTAGGCCCGTCAACCCTCTGACCATCCCATTTCAAGGATTTTCTATCCCACAGGCTCAGGCACTAGACTCCTCAGTCCCCTGACCATCCTGTAAGGATTCACTCTAGGCTCAGGTTCTAGGTCCTTAGACCCCCTGACTATCCCATTTCGAGGATTCTCTATCTCACAGGCTCATGCACTAGACTTCTCGTGTCCCCTGACCATTCCATGAGGTTTTTCTTACGGGCTTAGGAACTAGGTCTATTGACCCCCTGACCCTCCCGATCACATAATCTCATTCTCATGCTAGATACTCATTCATAACCTAAGCATATACAATTTACTCTAAAAGATATTCTTTAAGACTTAAAGGAAAGTACCACTCACCTTAGTCGTTTAGGAACTTTTCTCTCTAGAAGTTCCTTGATCTTCTCGGGCTCCTCTTTTGAACCATAAATTCCAGATTCAGCTTAAAGCTTAAATTACTCATAGTTCTAGGCTTTATCTCGAGTTACTTACTTCTACAAATATTCTCTAAAATTTCTCAGGAAGCTCATCTCAAAATCTTAGCTCATAACTTCTCGTGGTTTGGCCGGAAACATCAAAACATCAAGACTGGCCTAGGTTACCCGACAGCTTGACCCCTCGGCCTTGTCTTCCTATTCCAGCCCGATTCCTTGGAAATTATTCTCCGGCAGCCCCACCATGAATACTATACTCTTTTAGATTTCAAATGAATTTCGAATCACATCACGCACAAGTATTCTGGGAGAACTCCGCTTCCTAAGTTAATGCTACTTTCTGACCTTTCTGTCCGACAGCATCTCCCCTCTTGGAATCTCTTGACCAACGCATGGTTTTACCATCAACGCATAGCCTCCTCCCAATACACTCTTCTTTATGTCCTTTGAAGAGAATTGAGTTCTCATCTGAAGTCCTTGGCCCTACTTATAGGCGTCCAAGGTTGCTCTAAGGCTGACACCTCCTATTTGGCCGCATGTCCAAGTGTCTCTTCCTTAAACCATCAACGCAACTTTGGGTGTCCTTCTTCTACATAGCCAACGCATGGGGCTTAATTTTGCATGTCTCCTCATGCACCCACCTCAAATCCTTAAGGCTTAAGACTCCTTTCTAGCAAGACACATGTCTGATGACGTCCTCCGTATGAGCTCATCCTTCATATGCGTCCACAAACCCTTGGATGTTCAACACATAGTATGCCATCAGCGCATAGTTGGCCATCAACGCATAGTCTATAATAAATGCATAGTGTAATCATTAACACATAGTGGGTCATCAACGCATAGCAACCCTTGGTTTTCAACAAGGCACCATCGCATCTTCTACAACGCAACCCAACTCACTTAGTCATCGCAAGCCTTAACAACCACAAGAGGCAACCACCATGCGTCCAACCTAGCTCATCGCATGGCCTATGTCCAACGTATCCATCATGCATGCCATTGTCAACTTTCAATGCATAGCATGGTCGCATGGCCTCGACGTATAGGACGGTTGCTTAGCATCAGCGCATAGCTCGCTCGCCATCAACGCATAGGTCGCTCGACAGCATCGACGCATGGGTCGCTAGGCAGCATCGACGCATAGGACCCTCGGTTGCAAGGCATCGGCGCATGGAATTCTTGGCAGCATCGACGCATGGGTCGCTCGACCGCAAGGCATCGACGCATGGGATGCTCGACCACGTCGACACATGGGTTGCTTGGCCGTAAGGCATTGACACATGGAATGCTCGACGGCATCGACGCATGGGATGCTCAACGGCATCGATGCATGGGTTGCTCAGTCGCATCGACGCATAGGTCACTCGGCTGGTCCAATGCGTCCATCGGGGCCAACGCGACCCTCGCATGTCCTCGAGCCCTTGTCTACCCTTTGCACGGCCCGCCCTCGTGCCATACCAACCCATCACCCTCAGCTGCCTTCATTCAGTCGTATGGACACATACCATCGTGTCCAACGCATCCACCGTATCCAACGCATCCATCATCCAATGCATCCAACGCATCCATCATTCAACGCATCCAATGCATGGGTTAGAGGCAATGCCTCTTGCCAATACTTCGGCCAATCATGCGTCCAACCTTACAAATGCATGGTTGCCTTTTCAAATTATGCATTAATGTCTCCTAACTCTTAACGCATGGGTTCTTTTGACCTTACACTTAGCCAAATTTCATCAATTAAAGCTTAACTCAAAGCTATTCAAGGAAAATCTACTCAACACTTAGAAATTTCCTTCACTTCAACATAGGATTTAACTTCCACTTAGTTAATTCCTTTCAACACCTGCTTAAGTAAGGAAAATGGAAATCCGGGTTTCACAGCACAGAGATCTATCAGCCAGTTGGAGAGTCACTGTTATGGGCACAAGTTGCCCCACGTTTAGCTATCTAAAGATTGACAGAGGCATCAAATTTATGTTGGCTCCCAGGTCACATAGGGCTTGCCCGATGTACAATCCTTCTATGGAGCAAGGGATGGTAATGCTCCAGGGATCGCTCATCTTCGATGGAATTATTGATTTGGAACTTTATGTTAACGCCACCATGGCAAACTTACCAGCTCCCCTCTTTTTAGTTACCATATCATTCAGAAACTTTGTGTAGGCAGGAATTTCCTCAATCGCTTCACTAAAAGGAATATTAACATGTAATTGCTTTAATATAGATAGGAAGCGTTTGTACTGTACCTGTTCGTTCTTTTTCTTCCTTAGTCTCTACGGGAAAGGGGGTAATTACACTTTCACAGTTCACGTCTCAGTTGGCTTTGAGGTTGACGCAACCTCTGGTTCTACTGCTTTTTTTTCTCTTTCTTCTTCTTGCGTCACCACGACTTCAGATTCTGCCGCAATGGGAGCTGTCCGACTAAGCTCCTTCTTTCTCCTTCCACAGTCTTTCCACTTCGCAATGTCACAACCTGACATTGCTCTTTACCTGATCCCCCCGGGTTGTGTGGAAGTTCAGTTAAACTCGGTAGAGCCCCTTGCGGTCTACTCTTCAGCTCACTCGCAATCTAACCCATCTGTAATTCTTGATTGCGGATGGACGTAGCCTGACTTTGAAGCACGGTTTCGTTTTTCTCTATGTATTGCTTCAATAGGCTTTCCAAAGAAGAGGATTGCAGTGGTTGTGAGCTATTTGCTTGATTGCTCGTTTGATCGTTGTTGTGTGGGAAGAATCCTGGTGGCTCTTCTTTTTACACCACGGATTGGAAATTCTGTTGCTGATTCTTCCAAGCAAAATTCGGGTGGTTTCTCCACCTGGGGTTGTAGGTTTCGAAAAGGGATTATTTTTTACAGAGTAAACAGATTGTGGATTTTGCGGGCAATCTTCCATCGTATGCCCATCACCGCAAGTCGCACACCTTGCGGTGTTTTGACTGATTGTGTTGATTTACCCGTTTTGCGGTGTTGGGCTGCTGATCGCAATTCCCTAGATTAAGTTCATCATTGTGGTCATCTGGTTTTGTAGTGAAACAATAGCACCATTACTTGCGTCATTGTCTTTGAGTCTCAATCTTTGGTCACTCTCTCTCCAATCTTCACGGTTCTTAGAGATGCGATCCAAGATATTCTTCACCTCGTCATACGTTTTATCAAGCAGACCACCAACGGCTGCCGCATTCGCAGCAGTCTACAAAGCAGGATTCAAACCATGATAAAAAGTTTCCTTCTGGAGGCAGTCTGGCAACCCATTGTATGGACAATCCCTGACCAACCTCTTAAACCTCGCCCAGGCATCGCTGAGCGATTCGTCCATGTCTTGTTCAAAATTTGTAATGATTTTCCTTCGTCTGGCATTCTCAGTAGGTGGAAAGTATTTCTTCATAAACTTCTCCACGACCTGTTCCCAAGAAGTGATCTCTCCTAGCTCGAGGGAATATGCCATTCTTAGCCTGATCACAGAGAGAAAATGGGAATAAAGTTAGTCGAACTTCTTCGACAGAGATGTTCAGGAACATAAAAATATTGCAAATTTCAATAAAACTTCGGAGGTGGGAGCGTGGGGGTCCTCGCCACGCCTTCCTCCGAATTATCCTGCAGTCTAGATCATCTGCAGCATCACCGGCTTCATTTCGAATTGGCTTCCGTCGAGGGCAAGGCTCATGATTCCTGGAGAGAAATCATAGAGGTTTGGCGATGCATAGTCCCTAATGGATCTATTGCGATCGTTTGCCAGTAGAATTGGATTCGTCATGACATTGTTATCATTTGGTGCTCCATTTTCAGGCTGCTCCGCCATATCTTCTTTATCTGATAGTGGTTGTTGTTGGCGGTCTCCCAGTCTCCATCTAAACGTTCTCTCAATCTCCAGGTCGTAATTCGCTAGAGATTGAGAGTCTGCAAAGAAATCAGAAAAATTACCGTTAGCACTCTATTTTGCCGAAGTCCCCGGCAACGATGCCAAAAACTTGATGCTCGATTTTATGAAGTGGAAATGTGGATGATATGCGATGGTGAAATTGCATTGTGCACTCAAGTTTCCTCAGCAAAATCCAAGTATAAATTCCACTGAGTTTCCTGGTAAGTCCAGGGTTGAACTCAGGGACTTGTGAAAATAGATTGCGTTGGTAATTTTTATGAAATCTTTGCGGTATCCAAATAAATAAATTTTTGGTTTGTTGTTGGTTGCGTTATTGAGAAGATAAACAAATGCGGCTAATTTGAGAAAAGTCAGTTGTGTGATAGGTGCACTGAGTATGCGATGAACGGGTTGAGAAGATCTTTAGCTAGCGTTACTTGAGAATGTGTCAGACTATGCGATCATGCTACAACCATGCACAACAAGTCATTTTCCAATGCAAATGTGATGCTTCTAAGTCTAGGACGCATGTGTTGAATGCAAAAGTGTCCATAGAGCTTATCCCTAAGTCTCTACTCTTATCCTATGTGATGATGCAAAATGCATAAAAGCAAGGTGACCACATACAATCATATCCTATCAACCACATACAATCATATCCTATCTCTAGGATGCATGCGATGCGTTGATAACAAATAGTGCTTATTCCTAAGCTCCTATCTCTTGATTATGCATTCTAATCTGACTCTCCTGAGCCTAGATTCTAACCTGACCTTCCCAAGCCTAGATCCTGTCCTCAGACTACCCTTCCGATCTCTAATGGACGAATGAAGCATACATAATACAAGATAATCGCATAGAGTGAAGATTACCTAGTTATGCTAGCTAAATACTTCTCAACCCATTCAACTAATTTAGCTACTCATGTGTAAATAACAAAGAGTGAACATATATAGAGAAATAGATTCCATTTCGATAAATGAATGGAGTACAAAATAAAAATGGAAGTTAAAGGTAGAGAGCCTGGTAACAACTCCTTGCTGACCGAGGCTTTTACACTATAATCTCTATTTGGTTCTAAAGATGTTCCTGCTTCTGCAGGCGTCGACCCTCTCTCTGTCCTTGAAGCTTTTGGTACTCTCCCAAGCTTATCGGAATGATCTATCGGCACAACCTCCTCTCTCTCGCATCCGCCTTAAAACGATAGAAAACTATGATCAAGGACGTATGAAACTTCGAACTAAAGAATGGTGAACCTCTTTTTTGAAGAATGCCTCTAGTATTTATAGAACATCCAAGGTGAACGACGGCTTCTCTCTCATGATTGTACAGATGGGACGGCTTTAATTCCTAACTGATGTGCCGAATATTTGTCATCGAAAAGCTGAATGTACTTATGATCATTATCGACTGTCAACTTAATTCAGATACGACTGTCATCAGCTTTCTATCCCATCGCGATTAATTAGCCTTTCACCAGATGCGCTCACCATGTTGCATCGATCAAGTTGCAGCAATCCTTCTCGAGCGAATGTTTGCGAACACAATCATTGCAAAGCCTTATGGTGAAGTTGCGCTCGACTAATGATTTCCTATGATCGCAATTATTGCATTGTGTCAATGCATATTCTGCATAAAAACACTAAAATCAATTGTTCCTATGCGATGAACGCATGTGACCGCAATATTATGAAATTGATGCTTGATTGATGCAGTTTAACATGTTTTATCAGTGCAATCCGACATTGTTTAAGAACTTAGCACTATGATAACATGCATTTCTGCTCGTTATCAGGTGATTGGAATCTTTATAGGATATGAGATGGCCAAAAGAGCCTTCTGCTATCCAAGAACTGCTTTAATTTTTGCCTTCCACAACTCAAAGTCTAATCTTCCATCAAAATTTTCAATTTCAACTCTTGTTGCAGTCATTCTTAAGCCTCAAGATTTATGATCTATGAATCTTGATCTTCAAGAATCTGAATCTTGGTCTATTCTTGGACTATGCTAAGCTATGATACCACTTGTTGAAAACTTATAGCCTAAAATTGTTGGCCCAAAGAAATTTTTGTGAAGAAAACACTATCACATAGCTCTCTTTTCTTCCACACACGTGGATATCACTTAGAAAGAAGATAATCAGAAAATGAATTCCCTTCTACTGCCAGTACATGCAAAATATGGAATTCTCACCAATTTCCTCTTTGTTTATTCTCTTAGGACAACGATGAAGATATTTTGTTAGATTAACCAATTTTTAAAAGAAAACCTTGATTTGTTATGAAGAACCAAAGGAGATTAAGAAGCAGAAGAAGAAGAGCAAAAAAAGGAACATAGAAATCTTAAGTGTTTCGACCAAGATGCCTACATCCACTATGCAAAAGGGAGGATAAACTTCATTGCTTTCAATTTTTGTAGAGATTTTTACAAAGATGAACTTATGTTCTCATAACTTATTTCTATTCTTATTTATATGTAGAGATTACAAAAAAAAAAAAAAAAAAAAAAAAAAATGTAAGTTGAATGTGAGCTAGGTGGTTACAACAGAAAAACTAGGTAAGTTTTCCCATCTTTCTTAACACATTTAAAACACCAAAGATCAACAAATCGGAATATCAAGAAGCTGGCAACAGGTCCACATTGCTGAACATAAACTTTGGCAAAGCCATGACCATCCGATCCTGCAAGTCACGAAGAACAATGTTAAATCCCTTCAATTTAGAACCAAGCTACATGATGCGTCAACATTGAGTTTGACATCTAACATATTGTAATTTAATTAGTTTTATATTCTAACATTTATTGTTTCTTTTTATTCTAATTAATATTCTATTATAAGTAGAGGTGAAAGTCGGTTTTGGAGCTAACTAAGAACCAAACTAACACGATCGGTTTTATATAGAAGGGATTTAAATCAATTTCCAATAAAGAACAAAATCAATGGACTGGTTTTATTTGGATAAATCGATTCTTGGTTTTTAACCTTTTTTCGTCTAATTTTTTAATTTCGTTTCTGCTTTTGTTTTGAATCGATCATTTTTTATATTTTTAAATTAAGATTGGGCCTATTTCTTTTTTATATATATTGAAATTGGACATTTTTGTTTTCTCTTGATATTTTTCTAAAGAACAAACATATACATGCACCATAATAATGAGTCTTTTTTTCTAAATAACAAATAATAAGTCTTTTGTCTTGAAACATTTGTATATACATGCACCATAATAATTAAAACACTGAAATACCCAATGTTAGAGTTTATTTTTAATAAATATATATACCATCTATTCGATTTAGTTTTGATTAGTTTTTTCAGTAAAACCCGATTCGAAACAATCATTTTTAGTTTTTTTCCAATGCAAATCAAACAAACACGTTGAGTTAGTTCTTTTTTTTCGATTTTTTGTCACATTCCTAGTTTTTAGTTTTAAAATTAAATTTAACTTCTCCCTTATTTCAATCTTCCTCTTATTGATACTCTCTCTTAGGGGGTTTATAAGGCCTCCAAATTGAGTTGGGTGGAATGCGTTATTATAGCCCACACAATGTTTGGGTCCCCTATTATTATAGTTCACGATTACAATTTTTTTAATCCACAGTTAGCTACAATGAGAACTATTTGGACTCTATTTAACTTGAGTGAACACTATTTGGAGACTCTCTTTAACTAAATTGAACCTTTTTTTTTCCATGATGAACATGTTGGGAAAAACTTCCCACTTCTACTGCAGGAACAAGTAGAAAGTAACATAGAAATTAAAAGAAAGCAATAAACTTGGAAACATAAGAATTTACGTGGAAAACTCCCGACTCAGAGAAAAACCACGACCTACCAAAAAGAAATCCACTATGTAAAAAATTGTTACAATCGCACAAGACAACTCTTTCCTCCAATCCCAATTACAATAGCACTCTCTCAAAGCTTTTGACTGCTCATACCTTTTTTCCTACTCTTAAACTAGAGAATACAAAAGGAATTTAATTAGAGTTAGCACACTAAGCTTAAAGTGTTTCTAACTAGGACGACCGGAAACCAAAGGCATGGATTCTTTTTATAGGCTTAGAGCCCATGACTTTCCTAAACTTTTTTTTATGTAGGACAAGGCCATGACTTTCCTAAACCTTTTCAATGTAGGACGAACTCATGACTTTCCTAAATCTTTTTGATGTGGGAAAACTGCACTTCTAATATTTTTCCGAAAACCTAATAAATTCCACCTTGGCAGGATATTTGAAGAATCCACAACTTCTGCAACATCCATTATCTTCACCGACAATCATAATTCTCATCTCATTGAATTATAACCTACTTTACCATAAAAAGTAGACCACTTGGAATACCACCTCATAAGTTTTTCCTTTTTCGTCACTTGTAGATAAACCATGTTGATATTTATAGTGCAACTTCGACCTACTCGACTCACCTGGAAGTTCTTCAACTATCGACACAACTTCCACCACACACTTTGCATATCCGCCAAGTCAATGCCCGTGTGCAAACTTGTGGAACCATTAATATCACATCCTCTATCATGGTAAAGTGAACATACCATGATGCAAACTTGTGGAACCATTAACATCACATCCTCTATCATGGTAAAGTGAACATACCATGAGGATGAATATTTTCTGGCTTCAATGGAAGAGATTGTCATCTTTCTTGACGAAGGAGACAATGTTAGCATCCGACTCAGAGCTTTTTGACGAACTTGCTCTCTTAAAACAATCATTTTTCATGTGTCCAAACTGTCCACATTCCCAGTAAACTTTTTTATGCATGAACTCTTTCTTCTTTTTTCACTTGTTGGTTACAGTACTGAATCCTCTTGTGAAGTACGTCCTTCATTATTCAGTCTTCTTTCCTCAAACAAAAGTTTACTGGCAACCTCAACAAACACTAAAGTTTCCTTGCCATACATTAAGATTGGTTTCATGTGTTCATAAGAAAGAGGAAATGACTATACGAGTTGGAGTGCCTTATCTTCATCTTCTATCTTCACTCCTATCATCTCCAGCTTAGAAACAATGTTATTGAGAATAGCTAGATGATCTGATATTTTTGTACCTTTTACCATTCGCAATGTATGAAACTACTCCTTCAGGTACAACCGATTTGAGATGCTTTTTGCCCAATACATTGCTTCAAGCTTCTCCCAAAATTCTTTGGTTGCTGAAATTTCATGCACATTTGCAAGAACATTCTTTACCAAATTTAGCATGATTGTACTTGCAGCTCTCAAATCTATCTCCTCCCAATCTTCATCACTCATGTTAGATGTCTTAAAACCTTTATTAGATACACCGCTAGACTCTCCTAGACCACCATCACCGTTTAACTCTTTAAAAGCACCACTGTCTGGTCTTCCCTTCAAGGCCTTGTGTAACCCAGCTTGTATCAACACATCCTTGACTTGCTCTTGTCACAAGTTGAAGTTGTTCCTTCCATCAAATTTCTCCACATAAAACTTTACCGAACTTATAAAGTTTCACATATTTACTTCTTTTCCTAGCAAAACATCAAATAGTGAACAATTCACACTATTCACAAACACCTCAGCCTATTTCAAGAATTATTTTCTGATGTGGAAGCTCAGACAATGCTGCAACCACAAAGCATACTTAGAAATTCAAGAAACTCCGAACCTAATGCTCTAATACCACTTGTTGGGAAGAACTTCTCACTTTTACCACAGAAATAAACAAAAAAAAAAAATAATAGAAAAATTAAAATAAAGCAAGAAAATTGGAACACACAAGAATTTACGTGGAGAACTCCCAACTTGGAGAAAAATCACGACCTACCAGAAAGAAATCCACTATGTGAAAAATTGTTATAATCACACAAAACAATTCCCTCCTCCGATCCCAATTACGATAGCACTTTCTCAAAGCTTTTGACTGCTCACACTTTTTTTTACGCTCTTAACTAGAGAATACGAAAGGAGTTTAATTAGAGTTAGTATACTAAACTTAAAGTGTTTCTAACTGGATGACTGAAAACCAAAGACATAGACTCCTTTTATAGGCTTAGAGCCTATGATTTTTTTTAATCTTTTTTATGTAAGATAAACACATGACTTTCCTAAACCTTTTCAATGTAGGAAAAACCCATGACTTTCCTAAATCTTTTTTATGTAGGAAAACTACACTTTTAATATTTTGCCAAAAAACCAACAAAACATTTGTATAATTTTTGTTTAATTTCTATATGTTCAAATACATAGAAATATATTCACATTATTTTGAATGATTTTCTATTTTCACTTAAATATAAAATAATATAGAACTGTTAAATTACAAAGTAATGTTTTCTTAAATTAAAATATAAAAATGTAATTACAAAAAAAAGAATTAAAATTTTCAACTTTGATTGGTTAAAAAAAAAATGAAGCATAAAAAATGTGATCAAAATCATTTTTTAAATTAAAGTATAAAAATGTAATTATAAAAGAAAATTGAAATATTAATGGAAAATGGACTAAGATAATCTACACTCAATACATACTAAGGATAATTTGCATCTCATATACGTAATATTATAATTCAAACTAAAATGATATATACCTCAAGCCCATATTATTATAACTCAACTAGTTTAGTTTGCACCCAAGAAATAGTATGCATCTAAAACATAGATTATAATAACTCACTTATTGACTATAAATATAATAATGTTTCAAACAACCCCTTAACCTTTATGTTTACTTTTCTTATTTTTTTCTCTCTAAAACCATGTTTTTATTTGTGTCTTAGGTCCTCTCTAACCGCTTTTCTTTTTCCAAACAATTTATCTATCTTTCATTCGGCACATTATTGAGCTATTCGTATTTTTTTCTCTCATCTTTCTCCCCGAACTTTTGTTTCCTATACGCTGATCTACATATATATTTTGTTTTCTCTAGCATCCTAATGTTTCCCTTTTCAAAAACCAAGTTAAATTTTTAAATGTTACTTTTTATTTTTTTTTTTATTTACTTATTAGAAACATATTTTATTTTTAAATTTATTAGAAATTCGAGAGTTTCTCTACAGAAAACTATGAAAATAAAATTTAAAAATAGAAAATCTTGTCAAACGAATCATAATTATCCATCATTATATATGTTTTTTAAAAAAAAAATAAAAACAGAAAATAGAACAACAATAATAAAAGTATTCAACCGGCCTAACTAAGTCACAAGATTGCACGAACAAATTATAATCATGTATTCTTTTTTTTTTCTAATACATGAGTCGCCATTTGGGTTTAAGACTTTTCTCCAATTTGGTAGCTTTTTATTAAAATAATAATAATAAGAAGAAGAAAGGGTTGGTCAGGTTACTTCTATATATTAAATTAAATTATATTGACTCTTTTTTTTTTTTTCGATGCATAAATTAAACTGAGGGAAAATCTGAATATTTATCGTGTCATACCTTAGAATAGCCACTGTCTAAATTTTTTATCATGTACATAAATTTAAAACATTTTGAACCATTTCTTATAGTAGTTGAAGGTTTTGCTCTTCACGTTTATGTTACATTTTTTAAATTGGTTATTTTAAATGTGCACGATTATAATTTATTTTATTTTTTTTTCAAAATTATACATTTATAAACGTGGAGTAGAGATTTTTTCATTGATTGTAACAATTTCAATGACAGCTAAGACCTTTCACAATTTTATATAAAACTAAAAGTTTAGTGTGTGAACTTTTAAAATTTATATTTTTATATAGTTACTTTAAAAAAATATTTCTACATAAAAGGGCTTAAACAAAGATATATACTTTGTTAATGTCTTTAACATTTCATTTTTTACAAAAAGAAAAAAATTTATTGGTCTCCCTATTTTCACTAATAGCAGTAGCTATTTACAATTTAGCCTTCATCTACGTTATATATATATATATATATATATATTATTTTTTATTTATTTCTATGTGCTTCCTGCATACTTCTCTCCCCTAATAATATATTTCATATATTCTCTCCCCCATAATTCACACACATTTCTTCCTCTTCCATCTCTTTTCTCCTTTCGGCGATGTGAGTTGTAGGCAGTAGACGACGGCGTAGAGTGAATTGATGGCTCGGCACGAGGTGACACGAACGACGTGGGATAAATCGATGATGCGGACGGTGTGGAGTGAATTGACGGTGACGGGTTGAGCAGATTCGATCGATGGCACGACGAGGCGAGCAAATCCGATCGACGACGACGGGGAGAGAGATCCATAGTGACCATGGCTAAAGAAGAAGAGATGAAGATGGAGGGTTATGTATTATAAACCCTCATATAAAGATGTATTTTATTTTTTTCCTATTTTTATATATACTGTGATATACATGTATTTTTTTTTAGCTTTTCTAGAAAATTTGATATATATTGTAGTATATGTATTCGTTTATTTAATATAAACGAGTACTTTATTTATTTAGACTTATTGTATTATCATATATATACTATGGTGTAAATGAAATTTATAAATATTTATGTACTATGGTATATTTCATATATTGGTTTATACTGTGATTTATGTCCAGCATTGAGTCAATCTCTAATTTATAAACTGTAGTATATTTCATATACTGGTTAAAATATTTTCAAATACCTAACAAAATGTTCTTAGGTATATTTAAAATAATCATGAATCCATCAAAATGTTTTAAGATATATTTAAAATAACAATTAATCCGTAAAAAAAAACCCCAATATATTGATATATACAAATAAACAACGAAAAATATTACATGTACAAATGAACAAACAATGAAATATTTCACATAATAACAAAAATCAACATGAAAAACGAAATGGAAATAAAATCATATTAAATTTCATTTTTCCTCTCCAAATGAAAATGGAAAAAAAATATATATATATATCAAATGCATTTATCTCTACAATCGAAGGGAAAAATATAATAATAAATGCATTTTCTCTCTCAGAATAAATGCATTATACGTGTTTTATGTCAATGATTGAATTTATAACGGTATATTTCATATATTGGTTATAATATTTTCAAATTCCTAACAAGATATTCTGAGGTATATTTTAAATAATCACAAATTGGTAAAGAAAAAACGTGAAACCAATGAAAATAGAAAAAAAAATCATTACATGTATTTTCTCTTTCCGATTAAATGAAATAAAGGAAAAAATTTCAACAAATAAATACATTTTCTCTTTTCATTTGAAAATATGAAAAAAAAATCATATTAAATGAATATTCTCTCTCCATAATAAATGCAATTTTTCTCCCAATCATTAAAAAAAATTTGAAAATAGAGTAATATATATAAAATTGGGAATAAAAATAATAAAAAAATGGTAAATTTGTCCAAAAATCATATTAAAAGCCTTTCTTGAAAAAATTTCAAATTTAAAAACATTTTTGAAATATAGGACCTAAATATAGTTTTTTATGTAAACAGTCCCTTAAAAAAAATCTAATAGACCCTAAATTCTCAATTTGTGTGTTAGTCCTGGACATTCCTTTTTAAAAAAATTAAAGTATCTATGAGCTAAAAAATTAAAATTTAAAGTTTAATTAGAGACAAACAAAATAATTTATTGTCTAATATTACAGTTACTTTTTAAAAATTATTAAGATCTTATGAAATTATTAGATACAAAATTAAAAGATATTACACATTTTTAAACGACTTACTAGAATTAAAATTGAAAATTTAAGAATATTTAGTCATAATTTTCAAAACTAATCTAATTTTAAATACATTGATACATGATATCTAAATTAAGTAACGCCCATTAAAAAATCATTATAGATTTTTGTAAAATGATTCACCCAAATATAATATAAGCACAAATGAAATTTAGATAATTATGGATTTTTTTGGGTGGGTAAAATAGAACTAAAATTATTTCATAAAACCAATTTTTGGAAAACAATTTATTAAAGAGTTCAAAAGTATTTGTATATAGATATGTATACATGTGTTAGAAAAATTAAAAATGGAATTACGTTTTCCTTACATATTACAAGTATGTACACATATTTTTAAAATTCAATGAACGATAAAATATATATAATGTCACGATATTAGAGATAAAATTCCAACCTTAAGGAAGGATTACTGTTGATCTAAAAATGTCATATGTATACATACATTTAATCTATGTAATATAGACCTATATTTTTTTCCTTTGGTCCACACGCTTCCAAATACCACTGTCAATTGATTTACATAATTTTTACAGCTTTTAAGCTGGTCAACTTTTCAAAAAGTTAAAAAAAATACCCCAAATAACATGACCAAAGATTATTCCCCCCATGGAGAAAAAATAATAATTGTTGGAAATAATATTTGTTTTTAATTTCAATTTTCAAAACTTAGCTATACTCTTAACAACATTAAAATGAAAAGGTTTTAAAAAAAGCCTTACTTCCAAAATTACCAAAAATAAAAAATAAAAAAATTATCATATATGCTCTTGATTTCATATATTGTAATAAATTATTAATGGATTAATCATAATGTCAATAAAATATAATTGGAATTATTGTAATTGTAATAAAATTTTATTAATGGATTAATCATAATGTCAATAAAATATAATTGGATTGCTTTTAATCACGTTTACATAAATATTTTACAATTATAATTTGATTATGATTGAGACTGTTTACTTTGTAGTGTTTACTTTCAATTGACTTCTTGTTGTTACAATTTAGGGTCAATCAATAACAATAACGTTATAATGGTAACATTAACGATATTCGAAGGTAAAAATTAGAAAATCCTTAAAAAAAATATATGAAAAATGCTAGACATAATTTTCAAATATAATGAAATTGATCACTCTGGCTCTATAATCGAATTGGCTTAGTTGGTTACTTCTCTCTTTTATTTATTTATTTATTTTTTTGGACAACTTCTCGCTTTGTCCCTTTACGTATTAAAATTGCCCAATGAAAATGGAAAAAAGAAAAGGAAAAAAAAAAAAAAATGAAAGAAAATCCATTTGAGTAAGGAAAGAATTATGGAGTCAACCCGTATCCTCCACTTTACATATCATTCCTACCAAAGATGTTTTCCCCTTTTCCTTCACAAAGACACCACATTTCACATTAACAACAAAAATCCCAAAAATTAAATTACGTAATTTATTTATTATTTATTTTTTTTAAAAAAAAGGAAAAGACGAAAAAAGCCTTAGCAGGGAGTTCCTCGTTCCCGTCAAACCCTCATCCGTCCCCACGTTGTGGAACCACCTCACCCAACTGTACATCTTCCACCAAACCCGCGCCGTTCCCCATTCTAATTCCTGCACGCTCCCGCATCCAAACAAAATCCCTTCAATTAATTAACTAATTATAATTAAAAAAATATTTAATCTTTTTTTTTTTTTTTTTTTTTTTTAAAAAAAAAAGAATTTATAGAAGCATTAACCACCCGTCCGGTCCGGCGACCTCCATATTTAAAGTGGTTTGCCCATTGAGTCGATTCTTCGGCAGTCGCCGCGTGTCAGCATCGTCAGCGGACGACATAGCTAATCCCTTCTTCTTCTTCTCCTTCTTCTTCTCCGATTTGGCTCCTGTCTTATTCCCCCAATTTCCATTTCCATTTCCATTTTCAACAAACACATTAGATTTTTCTTTTTCTTTTTCTTTTTCTTTTCTCCATCAATTTCTTTCCATTCTATAATTGAAATCCGTTTTCCGCCGAGCTTTTCGGTTTTCATTTATCATTCCTGAATTCATCTTCTTCTCTCTCTAGCCATGGCCGTCGGTTGGTTTTCTGCGGCTTCCTTATAAAGCGATGTATTAATCCAAACCGCTTTCTTCCTGTAATCTTCGTTTGGAAATTGGATCAATGAAACCTCCGCCCGAGTCCCACGACGTCACTTTCACTTCCGCCGCCATCTCTTCATCATCTTCACATCCCTTCTTTCTTTGATTCTTGTTCTTTTTTATTTCTTTCCTTTTCTTTTCAATTCCCTATGCATTCTTTCTGCTGCGTTTCTACTGTCTCCGACAACTCCCCTTCTAAACAACCGCCTTATTCGATGCCGGACCTTCATATTTCCCCGGCCTCTCCTGCTGTCTCTGTTGCGTCCAGATCCGATCCCACGATTCGAATTTCCAATCATGGGCATAACCGGAGTCTTAGTAGTAGCGATCCTGGACGTCTTAGCCAGCGGAGTATTTTTGCTGCCGAGATGGTTGGACGGCATTCCTCCGCCAGGGAGCCTCCGGTTGACGTCAAGATCAATGATATTGTTGGGAATGGTATCTGCGGTATACTCTACAAGTGGGTGAACTACGGCAAAGGTTGGCGCCCACGTTGGTTTGTGCTTCAGGATGGTGTTTTGTCATACTATAAGATTCATGGACGTGATAAGATCGTCGTCAATGAGGAAACGGAGAAGGGATCCAAGGTCATCGGCGAGGTGTCGATGCGGAGGATTTCGAGGCATAAGAACGGGTTCTCTGGTCAGACTCATCAGGTCCCACTCAGGCGTAAGCCATTTGGGGAAGTTCATCTTAAGGTCTCACCAATCTGAACTGATTCTTTATAATAACTGCCTTCAAGTAACCATGGCATTCATTTTTTCTTCTTTTCGTGATCCTAATTTTCACGTTTTATTTTGGAGGTGCTGATATTGCGTATCAACATCTTCCTTCATTTTATCATTCAGTTTGTGTCCATTGTTAGTTTGTACGTTTCCTCCCCTTTGAAGAAAAGGACTAGTTATGTTTTTCATCCCTTTTTATTAATTGAAATTTAACGTCTTCATCCATGATTATAACTGATTCGGTTGGATTTTAGTAGAGTTTTCTATCTGATCCTATAAATCGTGAATGGGACTTGAGAATTGATGTTACTTTAATTTACATCTGGTTCTGTTGTTCATTTGCCACCATTGAGTTGAATTTTGATATGACAGGTTTCCTCAATTCGAGAAAGCCGATCAGATGACAAGAGGTTTTCCATCTTCACTGGGACAAAAAGACTTCACTTGCGGGCAGAGACCCGCGAGGATCGGTTGGCATGGATGGATGCATTGCAGGCAGTGAAAGAATTATTCCCAAGGATGTCTAACAGTGAGCTCATGGCGCCTATGGACTTCCTGTCTGTGTCAACTGAGAGGATTAGACAGCGGCTTCTTGAAGAGGGTGTCAGTGAGACAGCCATTCAGGACACTGAAAATATCATGAAGACTGAGTTTGCTGCATTGCAAAGCCAGCTTTTGTTGCTCAAGCAGAAGCAGTGGCAACTTATTGACACACTGCGACACTTAGAGGTACATTGAAACTGAATCTGGAATACTTCATATGAATCAAATTCAGAATTATTTTTCTGTTTCCTACTATGATTGGAACTTTCCGATTCGATTTCTTCGAAGCTGGGGCATACAGTGTTACTCTGTTTTAGAGATTGTATACATCTTTCCCTTCTATCAATTCTTCTGATAGAATGCAAGGGGAATTTGAGTTTGTAATTTTACTCTTTCATGACTTTGTAAGCACTTAAATCTCTTAATTTTAATAATTAGCTGCCACTTTGCTCAAATGCATTTTCCCCTCCCGCATGGTACTACGTTCATTGTTGATTCCATAGAGGGACTTAAGCCCAATTGATATATCGGTTATTTAGACCCATTACTTTCGTGTACATCTCTTCATCCGACAATTCTGATTGTTGTTTGGCTTTGGTTCTTGCACCATTGTTGATTGTATAGCAGATTGGTGGCGTTTGGCTCTATGTAGTAGGAAGAGATTGTCTCATCTTTCTATTTACACATACTTATTCTCACTGAACTGTTTTATCTGAAGCAGACTAAAATATTGTGGAGTAATTACATTTCTCCACTACAAATCTAAAATGAAGTCAAATAACCTCAAAATGCTCAAAGTTTTTCAAACGGACAAAACTATAGTTCTCACTTCTTCTCGCATATCTCCATTTGGTTATATTTAGGACAGTTTGTTTGTGTCTGCCCTTTTTGTTTAATTTTAATCGGTTCTTTCAATTTTGTATTCATATGTTATTTAGTTCCTTAATTGAAGTTTATTTACATGTTGGGTTGTTTTCATTTTTTCATGATTAAACATTGTCTTCCTTATGTCTTGAGTGAATGCTTGTCTGAGGCACAAGTCAGATCTTCCCGAGTTCAATTCTATATTGGAACTTATGTCTAGAGCACGTCTTTGGTTCAACATTCACTCTCTGTATAAAATAGGGTGTCCGTGATTTCTTGCAGATAACATGTATACCAAAACTTTTCAGATTTAATTCCTTTCTTGAGATCCCACCTACTTGCAGCTAAAAGCTAAAATTTTCTTCCCAAGACATTTGTATTCTGATTCCTTGGTTTTGTCATCAAGGATAGTAAAAGCTTCTGCTGCTGCTTTCCTCTTTCCTCTTTCTTCTTTTTTTTTTTTTTTTTCCCTCTTTCCTGGAAATGGTTTTTTAGGATCTCTTGATTTCTTTGCCTCATGGCTGAAGTTAACCGTGCTTGTTCCCTGCCCATGCATGCTCTTCTTGCTATATATATAGTTATAATATTAAGACCAATCAAATCATTTACGCCATTTGGATTGTTGCAAGGCTTAACCCTAACAGACCATTTGTTAATAGGCACTTGAGACATTTTCCCTCAATTGAGCTATTCAATTCTTGTGTTCTTGCCTTTGAGCTAGTCTCTTTTTAATATATCTTTGTATTTCTAGAATTTGATTCTCTAATTTCCACGAGTAATCCATTTTTGTTAGCATTGAGTAGACTTCTATTCAATTCTTGTGTTCTTGCCTTTGAGCTAGTCTCTTTTTAATATATCTTTGTATTTCTAGAATTTGATTCTCTAATTTCCACGAGTAATCCATTTTTGTTAGCATTGAGTAGACTTCTAGTCAAATCAATAACAATAGAAGTTCCGATAGAAGTTCACTGACTGACCATCTTAAGGTCAGTCATGTAAAACTATCTAATTCTGCATTTCATTCAACATTTTCTTTTGGTTGTTGGTGCTCTTCGTAAGTTACTCTCCTTTTGTCTTGTGTAGACAGAAAAGGTTGACTTGGAGAACACAGTAGTTGATGAGAGCCAGAGACAGTCAAATGAACCTGGGGCCTTGCCTGGTCTGCTGGAAAAGTTTAGTGGTGAGTTGTCATGTTTATACCTGCATAATCATGGTTCTATACTTCATTAATTTTGTATCATTGTGTTTTGGTCTGTCACTTTTTTTTTTTTTTGTTATTTTTTAAAAATAATTGTTATCTGAAGCAACTTTTGTCTTGGAATATGTGAGAAGTTAAAGAGATTTTTCCTTGTGTTAATTGCAGCTTTGTTTTTTTTTTTTTTAATGATGATATCTGAAACTTCTTTGTGGTGCTCCGTTTTCTCATAATGTGCTTATAATAAAGATAAACATGCTTAGAAGAATTTTTTGTGAAATCCTACACGTTGTCAGTGGAGCTTAGCACTAGACTTGTATCTAAGTTTGATGAACTGAGGTGAAGTTTAGCTTAGCTGATCTCTCTCAAGCAGCAGAGTGTGTATGAGATCTCATGGATGGTAGTAATAGTTTTTTTTTCTAGAGAAGACTATTGAACTAAGAGTCACTGGACAAGTCACATTTGAATAGCACTGATAAGAAATAGCTTATTTTTATATTCTGGAGAACAAGTCGCAAGGGACTAAATAACAGTATAATTAGCTGTAGATAATGAAGAATAATCAATTAAAAGATAAATATCTGACTAAGGATGCAATCTCATGGCTTGTTTTTTTTATTTATGTGTAGAATGGAATGACATTTAGCATAATGATTTCGTTTTTTGTTTTCTGTTTTTAAATCTTATGTTTTTTCCTCTCAATCTCCATGGTTTTCACATTCCTTAAAGAAACATTGGAATTCCTTGTCAAATTTCAAAATAAAAAACTAAGTTTTTAAAACCAATTTTTTTTTAGTTTTCAAAATATAACCTGGTTTTTGGAAGTATGAGCTGAAAGTCATAACAAAATAAAGAACTAGTAAAGTGGAAGTGATGCTTGTAAGCTTGATGTCCAAAAACCAAATGATGTTATCAAATGGGGCCTAAGTTTTTATAAAGGTGGGATGTAAGGTTGTCTTAATTCTTAATTTTAGGACAATTGGAATCGTGAACTTTCAGAGTCGCAGCCTGTAGGTAGAAAACTTTGAAAATTTCCTACTCTGGAAGTCTGATAACTGTGGCTAACCAATTACAACCCTGTACAAATTAATTTTGCATATTTTTTATTTAGTGTTTATATTTTATATTCTCACCTATATCAAGTATATAATGACAATGTTTGCAATTATTTTTTCTCCATGTTCACATATAACATATTAAGTCTTGTCTCTTTCTAAATAGTCTCGGGGTCCTATTTTACAATTTCTTAGCATAAGAACAATAAACATTGACTTATAATGTATTTATCTACTTAGTCTTCATGTGTTTGTACGCAAGTGCACATTCTTTTAGCCATTGGAAAATATTTCGTACTCTTTTTTTTTTTCCTCAACTTTTCTATCTGGCTACAGATGCAAGCGCAACTGAATCTGATGATGATAATGAGAGAATCGATGCTGCGGAGGAAGAAACGGACGAAGAAGAAAACACTTTCTTTGACACTCGTGATTTTTTATCATCAAGTTCCTTCAAAAGTAATGGATCTGATTACAGGATATCATCTTTTTCTTCTGATGATGAAGGCCTTCGTACAGTTGATTCTGAGGAGGAGGTGGATCCATCAATTAGATCTGTTGGAAAAAATTATCCTTATATTAAGCGGCGCAATAAATTACCTGATCCAGTTGAAAAGGAGAAGGGTGTCAGTCTTTGGTCAATGATTAAGGACAACATTGGAAAAGATCTCACTAAAATTTGTCTTCCTGTCTTCTTCAATGAGCCTCTTTCTTCTCTGCAAAAGTGTTTTGAAGATTTAGAATATTCATACCTCATTGATCGGGCATATGAATGGGGGAGAAGGGTAAGTTGATGGTCTATTGTTCTGTGTTATGCATATATTTCAACACTTTCCTCATGTCATAACTAGCAAAGGAGGAGATCTCATGGAAGATGTTGCACAAACCGCTAATGATCTCAAGAAATTGAAGTAACTTTCTGTAAAGTGAAAAAAAAAGAGCAGAAACTTTGCATATTTTCATGCTCCCTAACAGTTTCTTATTAATTACTTTATCTTTTTGCCAACTCTTCAGGGTGACAGCCTCATGAGGATTCTTAACGTAGCTGCATTTGCTGTATCTGGGTATGCTTCAACAGAAGGAAGAAGTTGCAAACCATTTAACCCGCTGTTAGGGGAAACTTATGAGGCTGATTTTCCAGATAAAGGTCTCAAGTTTTTCTCAGAGAAGGTATTTGTTTTTAGATTTATTTCTCTCTTTTGGGGGTAATAACCAGGAACAGAACAATTAAATGTCCAGCAGAATGGAAAAATGCCCACGGCTTGAACTTGATGCCTAATATAAACTACATAAGCATTCTCTAGGAAAAGCTAAACCTATGGGCAGAACAGTTACAAACCCTATCAAATTTGAAGCAAATATAGCTGATGTAGTTTTTTGGCCTCAATATCCTCCTATTTCTTTGGACCCAGAGATTTTAGTAATAAGTGGTTAATTTGGCCATAGGGATTTTTTTTTTTTCTTTTGTTTTATTTTACATATCTTTCCATTCAATTCAGTAATTCGAATTCCAATAGACCATATAGTTATTCCAGCAGTGATTGGATTATGTGACCGGATAAGGTGGGAATGAGAAATTAAATGGGATTGCACATAATCTTTCATATCCGCCTTCTTTTGAAATTTTATTTTTTAACCCATCATTATTTCATTGCTTTATTTATTTATCTCAAATGCATGGATTGCACATAATCTAGTTTGTGAATTTGAATGGAAGAGTGAATGTCTTAATTGTTTTTGGCTTGATCCAATATTTTCCCTCTCATATGGTATAGCTTTTTCAAAATTTGGTTGTTAGGTTAGCCATCATCCAATGGTAGTTGCATGCCATTGCGAGGGAAAAGGGTGGAGATTTTGGGGTGATAGCAATTTGAAGAGCAAATTTTGGGGTCGGTCCATTCAGCTTGATCCTGTTGGTCTGTTGACATTAGAATTTGATGATGGAGAAGTTTATCAATGGAGTAAGGTGTTACACCAGTGATTGTTTTACATTGTTTAAATTCTCTCTTTGTTAAATTTTCTCATTTAGAATTTTGAATGAATTATTTGGACCTTTATGCATTTCTTATAGGTGACAACTTCAATTTACAACCTGATACTGGGAAAGCTGTACTGTGATCATTATGGTACAATGCGCATACAGGGAAATCGTGAATACTCATGTAAACTAAAATTCAAGGAGCAGTCCATTATTGACAGGAATCCGCACCAGGTAATTTCTGTCTTTTATCATATGCCTGCGATATGGGATTCTTATCATTGGAAAACATAACTAATATTTTCCATTTATTCTGAAAACGATGTAAAATTTTGTAATCTTCATTGGACCATCGTTTCTACACCATGGCTCTTCATCATGGGATTCTTTGCCCTAACAAGAGGATTTAGGTAGAAAATGAAATCAATGTGAAGTTGTAAAAGTGTTCCCAGGCCACGTTGATTTTGAGGATTATGCTGCACTAACATCAATGATGTTGAAAATATCACCAGTTTAGTACTCTTACGAAGTTAGGGAGCATAGCCAATAAAATCCATTTTCTTTTGGAAAAATTTATTTTATACGTTCAGATTTTGGGTGCATGTGAAACTTTTGAACAGGGTCTCATTTATCATGAGTAAAAGTGGAGGTTATATGACGAGTTATTCTAGCTCTACCTTTATCACTCTAAGCTGGCTCATTTCACACACACACACACACACATCAAATATATATCTACTAGATGTCATCTTATTGTTAATGGTGAAGAACTTGTTAATTCTATTTCAAAGTGATTGCCTGGTGCTTTCATTTAATTGATTCAAGTTGAAATAGAATTTCTGATTTATGAAATATCAAGATCCTTGGATGGTTAAATTTTGACTGAAACTTGAAGGACTGATCTCGTGCAGGTACAGGGTATAGTTCAAGATAAAGCTGGAAGGACAGTGGCTACATTATTTGGAAAATGGGATGAAAGTATGCATTATGTGAATGGGGACTGTCCTCATAAGGGAAAAGGATTCGACTCTTTATCTGAATCCCACCTACTCTGGAAACGTAGCAAGCCACCAAAAGTTTCTACAAGATATAACTTTACTCGCTTTGCTATGACCTTGAATGAGCTGACACCAGGCTTGAAGGTAAACCTATCGATTACTTTATTGCAGTTTCCTACTAGATTTTCACGTTTGCTGGGATAATTTATCCGCTTTAGTTGCAACTCAAGAGATGAGATGATAGTTTAGAATTTCTTTTTCCCTCTTTTCTATCTGTTTTCATCAAATATTTGAGATTTTATGATATGCAGCTTGCAAAATGTTCTGGGATCAATTTGGTTCTAATGTTACTCAATATGCAGGAAAAGTTGCCTCCTACAGATTCGAGGCTCAGACCTGATCAAAGGTATTTAGAAAATGGAGAGTACGAAATGGCCAACTCAGAGAAGTTGCGATTGGAGCAACGCCAACGGCAGGTAGACTATAATTCTATGTTGCATGATTGGTCCTTTTTCAGGAGAATGTACGACTCATATTTGTCTTTTCTTAAGCTCCCAGTTAAATATCCTTCATATGCATTCTTCAAGCTTGAGGACTTTGAATTATTCCAACGATAACCAAACACTTTCAAATTAATATGTCTAGTTTGTGGAGATGCTTACTCTTCTCTCTGAGGAAATGTTTACATTCATAGTCAAATCTTACAACTACAGAGATTAGTTTTCGAAGTCTTATTTATTTATTCTATTTTGGTGAGATTTCAGAAGTTGTTAGATCAATAGAATAGCTTATGTTAATTCATTTGGTTTTCAGGCTCGGAAGATGCAAGAACGAGGCTGGAAACCGAGGTGGTTTGCCAAGGATAAGGTTAGTGATACATATCGCTACATTGGTGGATACTGGGAAGCGAGAGAGCAGGGGAAATGGGACTCATGCCCTGATATATTCGGTCAGATCCCTACTGATCCCCAACTCGAGTGAGTTGAACAGTTTTTTTTTTTTTTTTTTTTTTTAAATTCTTTTTTCACATATTTTTACCGGATGAGTAGCCAATAGCTTGCTCATTTGAGTGGTTATATAGTATAGCAACTGCCACTATCAACGTGGGTGCAAAGTATAAATTAGATGGAAGATGCTGGTCAGTCAAAAATGAAATTACAAAAGGAAAAAGAAAAAAGTGAAAAGCAGCCATAGTTTCTCAAAGTATCTGGTCGGCATCTCGTGATCTTGTTAGATTCATTTTTCCTTGTATTAGGTGGAAACATATCTCTCTTTCACAGCCAAGTGTTGAATGAAAGCATTTGTAGAAATATATATATATATAACATATACCCTAAATCCTAAATGACTATGATCATCATCTTGCTGATTTCTCCCAGCAGGTTTCTCAATAACGTTCCTTTATATATACTCACATTCACCCGACCAGTTGAAAACAGTGACCATAAATGCCAACACTTTAAGATCTATTGTGAAAATTGACGTCACAGATTTGGCTCCATCAGGAGAATTTTCAGCTATATTTTGTTGGTCAATATAAAAAATCTATATATTATAGTTTGCTAAGTTTCAACCATTTACTACTCTGTTTTGCCCCTCTAAATCCTTGGGATTAGAAAGAAACTTTAAATTAGGAAGTTTGTATTTGGTACGTAGAATTGTATAAACTTTAAAATAACAAATTTATAAAGTGAGATGAGAAGGAAGTTTCTGCAAATGTGAAACTGTAGAATGAATCCTGACCATGCAGTGAGTTCGAGATGGAAAAGGACGTGTTAAATGATGACAGGAAACGATACAGGCCTTCCATGTTAACCAACTGAAGTCCGAAGGGACATTTTGAATAGATAGATAGAGAAATATGCATACATCACCATCACACTGTTCCTATATAATTTATATAATTTTATAATATTTAAAATCTTGGATGCCTACACCACAACCATCCTTTCTTCTTACATTAATTGGTTGAACCTTTTTCCTACTTCATTCTGTGACGTCCAAAGCCAAACAGACAAAGATCTGTAGCTATCTGTCCCTCATGTGAATGCCTTCAAAACACCCATGAAATATTAAATACTTTCCTTCCACCTTTGACTCACTTTGCGATATGGTTATCACTTTACTTGTTTCTTGCTTTTGACTTTTGTTTTCAGTTTTAACCCGTTTGTTTAATTAGGATAAGAGAATAACTAGATTGAGTTTTGATTCATTATTTCTAATTTTGGCCTCTTAAGTTAGTACATGTCATGGTGAAAATTTCCCATCGAAACTCCCCAAGGGCCTTTTGTTTCTTTTATCACCTAAAACTCTCGTTTTCACATCGTAACTATTTTCTATTTCTTTTTTAAACTATGTTGTTTCATTGATATTTATGTAGAAAGTTTACGATATACATCTAAATATTATCTTCCTTTAAAGAAATAATGATTAAAAATGATCAATTATAGTCTAATTAAGCCACAATCAAATCTCAACTAATTATAACAACTTTCGTTAATTTCCATTGACTTTGATATTTTGAACTTTGGTAATATTGTCTATTCAATTCCTTACTTTAAAAGGTTCAACAAATCTTAGATGTTCAACATTATGTTATCGATATAAAGTTTCTACTACAACTCTAAATTTTCAAAATTTGTATTTAACAAGTTAACATTATTGGTAGACATTTTAATGCTTATGTGACAAGCAAATTTTATTGTCTAATGATTTAAGTTTGGGTAACTTCGAGCATTTAATGACAAAGTCTAAATTAACATCGTCAATGAGATAGATATTGACACCATTAAATGTAAAGAAGTATTAATTAGTATAGTGATGGAATAGTCTCATTTATTAGAATCTTTTTGGAGTAAAATGGTTAAATAGACATGATCTTCAAATTTTGGTATCATACTCAGAGTTAAATAATTATGTTATCATTTTTGTTTGTTAATTTGGTTCTTTAGAATTGTAGTTATTTAAATTCCTTGGTCACCAAATTAACATAATAATAACAATTTCAACTCTAAAGTGGCCTCTAAACTATTGTTTTTATATTAAAAATTTCCAAAAACTTCATATTTATTGAATGCCAAATGTTGAACTTCATACAGCAAAATAAGAGATATTTGAGACGAACATTAGGTTATATGTTTGGTCTTCTGAGCTAAGCATTTATATATATATACTATATATTATATAGTAATATTTAATTTTGGGTGTGTTCACTAACTAAGAGAGAATTAGGAATAGGAATAAGCCTGAAATTAGAATGAGAATATAATGCAATCAATTTAGAGTGAGAATGATATTCCTTTGGTGATGTTTATCTGATTCTTAGTTTGTTTACATCTGGAATTGCAATGAAAATACACTATTACCATAATGCATTTTTATATTCTAATCCATAAGAATATCCTACAAAAGTTATAATGTCATTTTTTAAATTTTATTTACTTAATTCAAATTTTAATTATTCACTTATTCAAATTTTTATACTCTAATATATTTTAATGCCTCAATTAAAATAAAAATATTTTCAAAAATAAAATAGTAATTATTTTAAAGACTAAATTATACAAAAATATCCTCAAACTTTGTGTCAAAAATACTCTTGAACTTTTAAAAGTTCAAAAAAAATACTTAAATTTCCAAAATCATTCAAAAATATCCTCAGTGTTAGTTTTGGATAGAAACGGTTAGTGTTTCGTGTAAAAAATACTCTAAAACTTTCAAAAATTTAAAAAATACACTTAAACTTTAAAAAGAATAGTAAAAAAAAAGTACTTTTACTGTTATATGAACAAAAAACTGTTAATACTGTCTTATTCTCTATTTTCCATCTTTTTTCTCACATCATCCCTTGTTCAATACCTCTTACTCCCCTTTCTATTAATGGTTTGACATTTGTTTATAAAAAATAAGTAATTAAATAAAATTGCACACTTCAAATAAAGTATGAATAAAGGAAGTATCAAGGAATTTTAGAACTTAAATGTTTTAACAAAGTTGTACATTACTATTTGAGTGTGTGTTAATAGTCAAATACATTTTTTGTTTGACTATTTATTGTTTTGGTATGTTTTAAGGGAGAAATTAATTTTGAAATTTTGTGTGATTTTGTGAGACTTTATATTTAAACTTAAAACTTTGGTTGATGAGAAAATGGTGGAAGATAAGAATTAAAAAATTAAGAGAACAATGAAATTATTTATATGAAAAAAAAATGATGATATTTATATAATTTGTTTTTTGTTTGTTTTGAATTTAAAAAAATTTCAAATAAACTGATCACCATATTAACTGTATGAACATTTTTTTCAATTTTAAAGTTACTTTTGCAACGAGGTATTAATGGTTTTTGTTCATGTACTAACAGTGATGATATTTTTTAACTTTTTTTAAAAGTTAAGGGTATTTTTGAAACTTTTAAAAGTTTAGGGATATTTTTAGATCAAAATTTTAACAGTTTCCATCCAAAACTAATGACAAGGATATTTTTGAACTCTTTCTAAAAGTTTAAGAGTATTTTCGAAACTTTTGAATGTTCAAGAATATTTGACACAAAACACAAAGTACGGGAGCATTTTTTATAATTTAGTCTATTTTAAATTTCACTCCTCTCGTTTAAGTTTCAATCTCGATATAAATACATTGAAATACTTTGAAAAGGAAAAAAAAAATAGTGAACAAAAACAAGAACGAGAAGGGGAGTAATATTGATCAAAGTAACCATACACAAAGTTCAAAAAGAGGGAAAACAACCATGGAGTGACCTAGTAAGAGGCATAGCTAAATCCATGTTTATAAACGTTTTATTTATTTTCTTTACCGTTTCTTTGTATAAAGAAATGGGCCAAAATTTTAGCCTTTTCTTTTATGTGTTTTTGCTTACTATAAGTTATATTGAAGATGAATCCTTTATAATGAGACAATTTCTAGTAAACTTTATCGAAGAAATGATATTCTTATTCATCTACTTTTGATAGAGAATTTTCGATATGATTTTGAGTTTAGCAGAGAATCGTTACAGGTCAATGAGATAAGGAAGAAAATTAAAAGAGGAGTTAAAGAATCCTTTAATGGGAAGAAACCGCATTTCAAGTCTAATTGGGATCTCTAATATCACAATGCCATGTGCAATTTGTATATTTTTAATAAGAAGATGTGTTCGAGAATGTCTCTCATATTTTTCTCTATATGAACCCCACAAGTGTGGGTCCCACAAAATAAAGAACGTGAATGAGATTGATCATCATTTTGGGAGGAATTTGGAATCAAAATCAGTTTCTCAAATTTAGGTAGATCTCACATTTTATTCTCATTCCTGATTTTGGTAAACACGTGAATGAGAACGAATAGGTTCCCACATTTTTTGTTCTCATTCCTAATTAGTAAACAATGTCTTAATAAATTGAAGCAATAGAATAACAATTGACTTTTAAACTTATACTTCAAATTATGTATTAGTTTATATAAAATTTGAATTTACAAACTCAAAAGTAAGTAATTTGGACATTCTTTCTTCCTTTCATTCTCTTTCTTTGAGTTCAACAATATGTTTGGAGGATTTGACTCTATAACCTCTTAAATCAAAAAGTATGTCTAAACTAGTTGTGTTACACAAGAATCTAAACTTTTTTATGATGAAGACCTTGAACTTGAACTTCCGATTTCATAGAAAAACGAGTACAACTCAATATCATAAGAGATGAAATTACAAGTATAGAGTAGAAAAGGAGAAAATGTAAGAAGTGGGGCCTTAAATAAGAAGATGAGATGTGTATTAATATTTGAATAATGTTGTTTGATGGGAACATGGTGAGGGGGTGAATTAATTGGTGGATGAGCACTCATTAGGCCTTCTTTTTATATCTTCATTTCATATGTGGATCCCATTTCAGATATCTACAATCATGCCCAATCTAACCCCCACTCTTATTTGCTTCTCACCTCCAAATTCTTCCTATTTTTCACTATTTTTTATCTTTAATGTCACTTTTTATGAATTGGACTTAGTTGTCCAAATATTTAACTATTACCCCAAAAAAAAAAAAAAAAAAAAAAAAATCCCAACATGAAAAAGAAATATTAAACTACTTCAATCCGTACCTTGCTTATTAACAATATTATAATAATGTGTCTTTTTTGTTTATTTTAAGACTTCACAATCTCAATAGTGATAATAAACAATTGAATTTACTTCTATTTCTAAGTAAGTATAAGATTACGTTTACATTTTCAACACTATAGCAAATTTATTAGATCCTTTTCATTTTTTACAATATATGGAATGAGCGAATGGAATCTCTAATATTTGTGGTTGATAGTACAACTTTTATGTTAGTTGAGCTTTATATGTATGTGTGTATGTGTTTTTACAATGTAACCAATATTTAATGAGCACCCATTATAATTTTTTATTATAATAGGTAAAGTCCCATGAAGCTCTACCTTAATCAAATATTATTGAGATAATCTAAGTCACCATTTGTTGCTTGGCATTTGAGAAGTACTTTATGCACATGACTATGTTTTATGAGGCTCACTACTTTTGTTTAGATTCTAATGATTCTATCCACTCAAAGAATTGAGGCTTGTATAATCAGTTGATGATAAGACCTAATCTGACTTTTTGTATAATACATTCTTGCTAGATCTCTCTTACCTTTTTACTATAATTTTTGTTCCTAGGTTTAGCTGAGGGGGACAAAAGAGAGAAGCGGATAACAAATATATATCTCTATATTTTTGCTTTTGACTTCACTCAAAAGCTCCACGTATTGATAAAGACATTCAACATCTTCTTTCTTATAACTAATGTGAAATCGTATACACTCTCAAAAGATATTAAGGGTAATATAAGAGACGGTAGCTTTATAAGTTGATGAAGTAGTGAATCCATTATTAGTAGGTTTAGATGATTAAATTTGAATGATCCAAATTGGTTTTAACAGTGAAAGAAAGTTGATAAACCCAAAAAGGGATGTGTACTCTCATTTTGTCTGTCTCATAAAACATTTGGTTATGAAAAGAAAACAATCCTCAAGGCCTACAAATTTAGGTCACATGCAAGCATGGCCCTCCCCTTTTCTCTTCACCGACACTCCAACTTAATCAAACACTCAATTCTTTTAATTTCCCCATTTGATTCAAACATTGTTTTTCAAAACTTACTCAAATGTGTTTGTGGAAATTTTAGTTGCTTTGAAACTAATTAAATTAAACTTCCCTTTTTTTCATATGTTTCCCAAAATATCTTCTCTTTTTCTTTTTCATCTCTAAATTCCTACTTAAAATCTCAAAAAATATGGCCTTCACTTTCACTTTTCAAACACACATTCCTTTTTATACTTTATGAGATAGTTGAGTTTGTCAAATTATGTAGGATTCTAAAGCTCCACTATAATAATTATTCAAATAATAATCGAAAATCAACAAGAAAGATTAATGGTTTGGAAATTGGAACTCTACTTGGTTGTTTCTTTTAATTCTTTTGATTTTGACCAATTTTTTGTCTACTTGTTTTTTGTGAATATAATGAAAATAATAAATCCAAATAATGAGAAAAAAACAACTTGACTTTCGGTTGGTTCGATAGGGGCTGCCACTACACTCATGCTCTTACATTATCCCCTCCACGATTTTCTACTTATAAATTTTTATTTAATATCTTTTGGGACAAAAATCTTGTTAAATAAAACAATAAATTTTAATATACTATCTTCAATTTTCAAAATACCCATTTTTGTCTCATTTTATTTCGGTCTTTATTGTCATCCTTGGATGATAATTTTGTTTCAAAAATCTAAAAAATATGTTTTTTTTCTTCTTCAAAATTTGAATGAAATGATTTCAAATATGTATATTAACTTACTAATGGTGGTGTAAGCACAGTAAATACCAAAAAAAAAAAGTAATTTTAAAAGTTCAAATATGAAAATAATTAGTTTTTAAAAGCTTATAAATTAAAATAGATATCTTACAAATTCCACAATAAAATAAAGGCCAGGGGTATATGCTATGGTTTCTATTTTTAGAAAAATATACTTTTTATTGTTGGAAATCTTTCAAGTTATTCTTATATGTGTGAATATTATTTATATTCGTTATAATTTGTTAATAACAAGCATTTACCTAACATGATACTTTATAGGTAAACATAAACTTAAATAAAAATTTAAACCACCTATAAGATTGTTGGAATTTATGTAAGCTTCTTAGAAAACAGAAGGAAGAATTCAAAATTTTATCCTCGGGCTTTATGCTATATATATTTTTTTTTATTACAATAATTATCGAGACGATGGATTCAACCCTCAATTATTATTAAATTAAACTAATTTGACTTATGTCATATCAAATCATCATTTTAATATTAAAAAGATTAAAATTTAAAAATATCAAACACAATATCTAAGACCCCATTTGGTAACTTTTTTTTTTTAATTAATCCTATGGACACTACTTTCATCTTCAAATTTCTTCCTTTGTTATCTACTTTTCACTATTGGTTTAAAAAATCAAGCTAAATTTTGAGAACTAAAAAAAACAGTTTTCAAGAAATTATTTTTGTTTTTTGGAATTTGACTAAGAATTCAATAATTATACTCAAGAAATATGCAAACCATTGTAAGAAATGTGGATGAAATATGTTTAAAATTTTATTTTTAAAAAAAGACAAAAAAAAATTAAATGATTACCAAATAGGACCTCTTTTAAAATAATAATGACAAAATTGAACCACGTTCAAATATTAACCATTAAATAAATAGAAAGGTTTTTTTTTTAGAAAAAATAAATAAAAGAAAAACCCAATAACAAGCTCATTACAAAACAATGTCAATAGACACAAGGGTGACAATTTATGCACGGTAAGGAGAAAAAAGTAACGAAGAGGAAAATTGATTTGAACCATTTTGGACATTAAATTATTATTTATATTTTATTTAATAATTTTGATGTAATTTTAATAATTTTCAATTTTATCCATTTAACGGTAATTTTGACCTAGCTCTATTTATGAACAATTTTTGAAGGATCATCACGTTGTTGACTGGTTATATCTAATGAACACAGAAATATATCTGTAGTACGGAGATTACAATTGTCGGCAATTAATTGTGTGTATGCGCGCGCGTGTGCGTGCGCGCATGCGTATGCTTGTGCGTGTGTATGTGCGTGCATGTGTGTGTTTTTAATATGATTATTTATTAATTTTTTACAATAATAAAATGGGAGGCAGATCTCTCTCAATATCATGGTGAGTGGTGGTGGTTTTAGAAGATCTTCTTCTTCCCCAAAATCAACACAAAACATCTGTGTGTAAAAGAAAAAAAAATTGTCTTCTCTCAGTAAAAATCTTTTTCCCTCTCCCAAAATCATCAGAGCCCACAACTCCTGTGAATTCTCTTACCTTATAGAGAATATGGAAGATTCTCTTGTGGTGGTGGTCATTTTTTTTGTTCGTGATCGCTCGTTAAGAGGAATTCTCGAAGATCTTTTGGCTTCAAGGATATGTGTATCTTTTAACCCTATTTCCTTCTCTGTATTTATTCTTTAGCTTGTTGTAATATTTTGTTAGAATGCATATTTTATGTTTCTGTTTTTTTATTCACTGTGAAATTGAAAATTGGGACCGATCTCCGTTTCCGCTTCAGACTTCACAATCCTGTAGTGTAGTTAGAGAGTCTTTAGGTTCGTTGAGTCTTTCTAGGGTCTATTTTTAGTCCTTTGATACTGTATTTATACCTCATATTTTTCTATAAAATAATATCTTGGAAGAAATACATCGTTCGCATGGTATCAGAGGCCAACTAGGGAATCACCACCAACATCCATTCATGCAGCCGACCCAACCTCTGTTTGTTTTTTGTCCGTTCGTCGGACTCTCTAATGTTGGGGTTGATGCCCTAAATATCGTGGGTCCTATAGTTTGTAATTTATTGTACAAATAATTTATTTATTTAATAAAATCTGAGATATTTTATTCGACATTTAGTAGCATTTACCCAAAATATCAATAAACAAACATTCAAGGTTATCTTCTGTAACTTAAACATGTATGTATAGACATACAGATGGATTGTGTTTTAGGGATAACCCGAATGGTCTATAGTAGATGGATAAGACTGGATATCTTATCCTAGTGACACTACGAGTACGACCCATTTTGCAGATGTTACAATTGTTGTAAAGTGCTATAAATGATCTGATCTTGATCATTCATGTAGAGACATGTGAGCAGGAGTATTCTATACAAAGGAGTTTGTATAAGACCGGACCACGAAATGACTAGTCTCATTATATGACGTCGTTCATAATTGAAACTTACATTTCACTAGGATGACCATAGGTGACATGACCTGAATCCTGAGTGAGTTGTGAACTCCTGCCTATGAAGGCGATCCTTTGATTCGTATGGGTGAGAGTGGCCAGATCGCCGACTCAATAACCTTACCATTTTAGGGATTTGTCTAATTGGGGATTTGTATGGGTGAGAGGATTGATTCCGAGGCTTGAACAATGTGGTATCACACCCTCTCTTGGCCCGAAAGGGTTCTGGTTAGTTGGACTGTGACTTATTGTTCATTAGATGGATCAGTGGTACTTAAAAAGTTAGATGTAACTACAAGAGCAAAACGGTATTTTAGCCTAGTTGTACTTATGAACAATTTATGAAAGGTCATCGCACTATTGACTGGTTACATTCAATGGACACAGAAATATATTTGTAATGCGAAGAATGTAGCTATCGATCTTTAGTGGAGTGCCCGACAATTAATGGATATTGAATAATTTAATTAAAGGAGTTTAATTAATTATTCAATTAACATTGGAGCTTCAAGCTACAAATCCATAAGGTCCCCACTTTACTCAACAGGGATTTAATGAGAATCGATTATGGATTAATTTGGATTGTTCAAATTAAATGACGGAATTAATTATATGTGATATAATTAATTTTACTTAATTATATATAATATAATTGTTATATGTATTTGATACATTATGATACAGAGTTTATTTGAGAGGAAATAAATATTTGAATATGATTCAAATATTAATATTATGAATTGAATTCATATAATTGAATTTAATATAAATGAGATTTATATTAAATATCATATGAGAGAATTAAAACTATAAGTTATATTGTATATGGTACAATATTAAACCATAGATTATATGCTATATGTATATACATATACATATATATAGATATACATATATACATATACATACACACACTTATATATGGCCATTTGGAGATTGATCGTGTTTTGTTCATGACTATCTTGGAGAAGAGGATCAAATGAAGAGAAACTCGTTCTTCAAAGGTAGAGGTTTCTAAACCCTATTCTTCCTCTTTCTTTAATTTTTACTTTGCATGCTGTAATTTTTGTGTTTTTTGCATAATCATGTTTATGTAATTTGTGTTCTATGAAAACAAAAAATTGGAACGATCCTCGTTTTCGCTCAGAGCCTTCACAGGTTTCTACAATTGGTGTCAGAGCGTAGTTTTGGTCCCAATTTTTTTTTTTCTAGAATTGAATTACGATTTTGGTGGGTGTTCATTCTGTAAAATTTATTCATGTGGTGAATATTTTGTTGAATGATAGTTTGCAATTTTGAATATCTATGAGATTGGACTATATAGATTTATCATTTATTTTTCAAATAGGTTTGTAAGAACCCTTTGTTTTTTGGCATAATTTGAGATAGAGTCTGTATATGAATGTATTGAGTCGTTCGTGGTTATTCCTGGTGATTTTCTGGAGAAAATGTGGCCCAAATCGGAGAAAATTCGATGAAGATCGCGTCTTTACAGTAGGCGACTATATAACAGTATTACAATATTGTGCCCCAAGGTTGCAACGCTGCGAAGGGTGAATGGATCATCTTTTCCGTAGCGTTGCAACGCTAGGTCACAATGTTGCAACGCTCCAAGACAGAGAGGAGGAATCGGTTCGCGTGCGGTTCGATTCATGGCTCGACTAGTTCGCATCTGGTTTGTTTGGTTCGAGAGTTTTGGGTCTGATTCGGGTGCTGACAGTTTAGTTCGTGCAATTCAAGACCCGATTCACTTGTTTCGAACCGGTTTGACTATTAATTTGTAATAGTTAGCTGTTTTAATTCATTAAATTAATATAACACTTATATTAATTTAATGTATGATTTATTTTTAATTTAATATAAGTGTTATATTAATTTAATTAATTGTTTAGGTGTTCAATCCCAGTCCAATAATTATTATTTAAAATTATGCATTTAATGTATGATTTATTTTATTATTATATATTATAATGTATGCCATATAGTAAAAATATCAACATAGGTTATGCATAATTCATGTATCATTTATATTTTAAATGTTATAATATATAATTGCATGATTTTATTTTTATAGCATGCTCATGCATCATATAATATAAATGTTATAGTATATGCATGCATGTATTAATAGCATATCCATGCATAATTTATATTATAAGAGATAATATATAATATGTATGGATGGATGGTTGTATGTTATTAATTATTTCATTGCTTTAATATATAAGTGTTAAATATGTTTAGTAATGAATGGAATTGCATGAAGCATAACACTATTTTAGGTAATTTTATAAACGTTATATATATATATATATATATATTGCAAAGATATTGTAATTAAAGTGTGGGGTGGAGGATCGAACCTCTAACCTCGAGGTCGATAATACGAGCACTATGCCAGTTGAGTTATCCTTATATTGGCATATCGTTATAATTTTACTAAGTACATCATAACATGCAATGAATGATTTTAATTTGTTTTATTTCTTTTATAAAAGTTATAATTAAATGAAAGAAATTAAAATCAATAATACAGAATTGTATACAAACCTTAAGTTAGAATCATTTTTTAAAATAATTATAAAATATGATTCACATAAACCTAAAATTACATTTCTAATAAGATTAGAAATTAAGTTTAATCTTTTAATCAATTTAATAGGATTAAATTGATTCTTAATTAAAAGATTAATAGCAAATCCACATCAGGATTAGTGTTCACTCTTAATGAAAGAGCAATAGTCTGGAGGAGCACCAAGTAGAGGTGCATAGCTAACTTCACCATGGAAGCTGAGTACATAACGGCTTGTGAAGCTGCTAAGAAAGTTGTGTGGCTCAAGAAATTCCAAACAGATCTGGTAGTAGTTCCAGACATGTCAAAGCCCATCACCCTTTATTGTGATAATAGTGGTGTTGTGGTTAACTTTCGAGAGCCTCGGAGTCTCTAGTGCAGGAAACATATAGAATGGAAGTATCATCTCATTCGAGAGATTGTGCATCGAGGGGATGTGATCATCACGCAGATAGCTTCGGAGCACAATGTTGTTGATCTATTTACAAAGGCCCTCACGACTAAGGTGTTTGAGGGTCATCTGTAGAGTATGGGTATACTTGATAGGCCACATCTAGTCTATGGCAAGTGGGAGATTTTGTATTAGGCGCGTGTTATTAATTTATAGCTTTGCGTACTGGTAAATTAGTATGACTTTTATATTGTACACCCCACTAACTTTAAGACAAGTAAGAGATTGTTGGGGTTGATGCTCTAAATCTCGTAGGGTTCTGTAGTTTGTAATTGTATTCTACAAACATTTTATTTATTTAATAAAATATGAGATATTTTATTTGACATTTAGTAGCATTAAACCTACAAACCAATAAACTAACATCCAAGGTTATCATCTGTAGCTTAAACATGTATGTAGAAACATACAGGTGGATCATGTTTTAAGTGATAACCTAAATGGTTTTTAGTAGATTGATAAGGTTTGAAACTTTATCCTGGTGACACTATGAGTACAACTCGCTTTGTAGATGTTACAATTGTTGTAAGATACTACAATGATTTAATCTTGATCATTCATGTAGAGACATATGAGTTGGGGTATTTTATATAAAATAGTTTGTGTAAGACCATACCACGAAATGACTAGTTTCATTATATAACACTGTTCATAATTGAGACTTACATTTCACCAGGATAGCCATAAATGAAATGACCTGAATCCTTAGTGAGTTGTGAACTCCTGCCTATGAAGGTGTTCTTTTGATTTGTATGGGTAAGAGTGGTCAGATCACCGACTCAATAAGGCTACTATTTGAGGGATTCGTCTAATTAGGGAGCTGGGAACACAGCTACACAAGACGAAATTCACTCTTTCCCCGACGTCAGAGTAAGTAAATAAATTGCTCCCTTAAGGGTTGATTCCAGGGCTTGATCAATGTGGCACCACACCATTTCCTGGCTCAGAGGGGTTTAATCATAATTGGACTATGACTTATTGTTCATTAGAGAGATTAGTGATACTTAAGGAGTTAGATGTAACTATAGGAGCAAAACGTAGTTGTACTTACTAGCAATTTGTGAAGGGTCATTGTAGTTATATCCAATGGACTGAGAAATATATCTTTAGTGCGAAGAGTACAGCTGTTGGTATTTAGTGGAGTGTACGACAGTTAATGAATAATTTAATTAAAGAAATTTAATTAATTATTCAAGTACTATTAAGATACCCTCTAGCTCAACAGAGATTTAATGAGAATTAATTTTAGATTAATTTAAATTATTAGTATATGAATATAACAGTCTCCATCTACGACTACGTCAATCGACACTCTCACATTTTCACCATTCATATCATAATCGACTACGGTCCCAGTTGTGACGACGTTAGTTTTAGACCCAGTTGCCAACAAAAGAGAAGTTCATCCTATTTTGAAGTCGTTGCAAAAGAAGGCAATCGGTACTAGAATATATCATGGAGAAATTATACTAAATTATATATAAAAACTTATTTTAATTCTGTTTGATGTCATAATTGTCCTTGATTTATGTTCTTTAGGTAAATCGGCCTACATAGAACAAAAAAACTCAAATCACATGTATTATCACTATCACATATTACAAAAAAAAATAATAATAATAATAAAAGACATGCAAGCTCCTCTTTTTCTTTTTTAACTTTAACTTGTTCAGAATTTATTTTTTGTTTCAATGACTTTGCCTTTACCTAGATGGGAAAATTATATGACACAAATTATTACACAACATATTGTGGAAAACACGGATAATACAATTCTTGTTTATTCACCCCTCCCCCGCTTCTCCAATTCGAAAAAAACCTTATGAAAAGAACATCATATACATTAAGTTTGATTAAAGGACTCCAAAACTTTGGAAAGAAAAGTATCAATGTGAGTGATAATTGGAACATGTTATCCATCTTGATGCATTTCAATGATATGTTGATTAATAAAATTATAAGTAAAACTTAATGTCAATCAAGAGCCATCATTAATAAGATCCTCAAGCTCTACATATTGCATAGACATTTAAAAAATAAAAAAAGCTCAACTTGTTATAAAACAAATAAGACAATGCATAAAACAACTCAGAATTTAAAACATGTCAATATTATAGTCTTTGAAAATAATATTTAAATTTGAACTATACAACAATATAAAAAAACTTTATAAACAAGTAAGATCACAAAGCAAAATCAACATGTAAAATTGCGGTAGAATAACATTTGAAGTCACAACTCTTATATGCAAAAACAAGTCAATCTCTATCTATATATTTAATGCTATAACTTTGAAATTCCATACTTGAGGAGGAAAAATGTTTAAATTGAATGTCAAAATGGTTAAGATAGGAGTGCTTGAATTTGTGATTCAACCTACCAACATTCTTTAGTATGTACATACTAGATAGAAAAAGGGTAGCAAGAACATCAAAAGTGTTACGCAATAAAAGATCTTATGAAAATGACAATTTAAATAATATAAAATAACGTAACAAAATCGGCACATAGATATACGTGGTTCACTAACGATGTGTTAGCTACATCCACGGGATAGAGGGAGTACGATATTATTAGAGAGAATGTTTTTTTAATGTATCAACGACGCCTCTAAGGTTAGAGAGTTTATACAGCGCACTACTCTAAATCCTAAAGTCATAATTGTAAATAACTACAAATAAATAAATATACTAAATACGAATTCTGAATATAGGACTTGGAGGCGTTGGCGTTGCCCCCAAACCCCCACCAGGTGCACCTCCCATGAACCACAACTCGTTGATTGGGCAACAAGATCCCGTACTTGATTGTCCGTAACACAACAAACAAATTCAAGACATTCTAGGAGAAGATTTAAAAGAAACAATTTTTCCTTCGGTTTGAAATTCATGCAGAGTACTTTTTCTTATTTATCATTGAGATGCATCTAACTTCAACATATTGCCCGTCTCTACCTCAAACTTCATTACACAGGGAGATTGAAAATTTTCTTGCCTTCTTCTTCATTTTAAAGATCTTGCCTATCTCTAACTCAAAATTCATAATCTACAAAAAGAAAAAAAGTAAATAAACCATTACCAAAGAATAAAAAGATGAATCACGAATCCACAATACAAGTCGAACTGAGAAGCAGCGGCGGGAGGTGACCTTCAAACAGACGGACTGTGTGGCGAGGTTGAGCTTCAGATAGATATGAACATCGTGGCGTGAGGGTGACCTTCAGACAGAGACGGACGGCATGGCATGAGGGCGATGGAAGACAAATGAATGGCGAGCTTCTTTCGACGATTTGTAGGCGATTCGTAGGGAGATGAGAAGCAACAGCCATGCAAAGGAGACAGAGTCGAGTGGGAGATGAACATGAAACAGTCGATCTGCCCTTAATTCGTCTAAACTCTAAGAAAATGAAGGTCATCTTAATTTCAAAATTGTCATTGAACATAATTTACTTGAATGCCCCCAATGTTAAAACCATTAAATATATTCTTAATTTCAATCAAATGGATTGGGTTTTCATTTTCGAATTAGGTAACTCTTAAAATTTAAATTCCAAAACCTACTTTTTTTTTTTAATTTTTTTTTAAGAGATCTAATTTCTCACCATTTAATAATTTTAATTTAGCTTAGCTAAGAGCATAGTATTAAATTTCCGACGAAATGTCAATATTTTCATCGCGATATCGATATGAAGGATAATTCATAACCATTATATCGTAAAAAAATCCACAAAATATAATAATTCAGCAACAAAACATCACTAATGTAAATTTGATATAGATAATAAATATGTTAACTTGTTTAAAAATCATAAAATATTTATTCACTAATTTAAATTTATTTTTGAATTTTTGTTTTTATAATTTTTCCCGAAGTATCCATCGAAAACAAAATGTTATCAATATTTCCATCGAAATTTTCATAAAAGTAAGATCTCGATATTTCCATCAATATCGATATTTTAAATATTGACCTAGAGTTAATATGAGGTATTCATCTGATATGTTTTTCCCACTCATCTTCGTGGATGAAAAAGTCAACCACAGCTAATTTTCTTCTTAATTACTTTTTAATGATAATTTGTATAAGTCATACATATATGACCATAAATAAAAATCACAATAATAGTCATAGAAGTCATGAAACTCTACAAACAAACAAAAAAAATTGTCTCTCGCCAAAAACATTTTTTTTTATTTTTATAATTTAATCTCTAAAAGATTGTCACTATATATTGACCGTTAATTATAGTAATTAATCATTGACGCATAAAAAAATCATAATAGTTAAAAAGTCCAAAATTTTCTAACTTTTTTCTCACCAAAATTGTGTCCGGTTCCTTTCCTACATTTAATGACTCTGTGATAAAAAAAGGGGCTAGTTGCATAAATAGAATTCAAGCCCAAAATAATAGAATATATAGTACAAGGATAAAATAATTGCATATATAGATCAAAAAAATGGTAAAAGACTAAAAAAACTCATGCCTAGCCACCATTTTGTTCGCTTATTCCCGATTTTCTCAAATTAAAAGCTATCACTAATAGCAGCTATCAGTGATAACCGTTGATAGTTGCTATCAACTGCTATCGCTAATAGCTTCTATCAATTGCTATCGATGATAGTTGCTATCAGCGATAGCTTTCAATTTTAGAAAAATTAATACAATCTTGAAATATTAGCTTTTAATTTGCTATCAATTATTAGTAGCTATCATTGATTCACTTTCATCAATTGGAATCAACGTTGAAATATTACTATTTAAGGCTATCAGTGGCTATCAATGATAGATTTACAAATAGTGATCAACTTTGAAAGAAGACCAACAACTTTGATTACCATAGTAGTTATCACTAATAATCTTTTATCATGGCTATCACTGATAGCAGCTATCAATCGTTATCACCGATAGACTTTCATCAATTAGAATCAACCTTGAAATATTAACAATTAAGGTTATCAATGATAGACTTCTATAACTGGTTATCACCTTTGAAAGAAACTCGATATATAGATATCACCAAGTTTTTTCACCGATATCACTAACATCACTCATATTGTGGTTAGCTTTTTTCACTGATAACATCACTATTAAGATGCTATCAATGATCTCACTGATATCATGCTATCAGTGATAGTTCTCTATCACCGATATCATGCTATCAGTGGTAGCTTCTATCACCGATAACATGCTATCGGGTAGCTTCTATCACCGATAACATGCTATCGGGTAGCTTCCATCGTCGATAACATACTATTAGTATTAGCTTCTATTACTAGTAACATGTTATTAGTAGTAGCTTCTATCAATCATAGCCACTGAACATCTTTTTGCCCCTTTCTTGTCCTTCCCAAACATTTATTAGTCCATTTTCTTTTCATTGATAACTTCTACCACTGATAAACATGCTATTAGTGATAACTTCTAGACATTCCACTTACATTTTAGTTCGAGATTCAACTTTATTAATTAAATTCACTAAGTTGGCTATCAATGATAAATTTCTATAACTGGCTATTAACTACGAAAAAAAATATTAGTAGCTATCACTAATAGACTTTCATTTTCTATTTATATTTATTATTTGTTATAATAATCAAACTTGATGATTGACTTGTTGATGTTAAGTAACTTATGAATTGGGTATTTTCAAGTCTTGTGTATGGATCTCAGCTTCATAATTCTTGTAAAAAAGAAGGGGAAAAAGAAAAATTTTTAAAATAAAAGAAAGAGAAGAAGCAGAAAACTAGAAAAAAAAGGGAAAGAAAATTAAATAGAAAGAAAAGGAAGCAAAAAATCGGACAAATGAAAGAAAAACTAAAAAAAGAAAAAGAAAGGGAAGAAGCAAAAAATCGGAGAAAGAAAAGAAAAGAAAATAAAATAAAATAAGGGAAGAAACAAAAATCGAAGAAAGGGAAGAAAATAAAAATAAGAAAAGGAATAAGCAAGAACTGAAGAAAGCAAATAAAAATAATAAGCAAAAACAGAAGAAAGAAAAAAAAATAAAAAGGAAAAAAATAAAGGAAAAAAGAAAGAAATGAAATAAAATAAAAGTAAAGGAAAGAAAGAGAAAGGGGAAAAGAAGGAAACGAAAGAAAATAAAAAAATAAATGAAAGAAACAAAAATCAGATAAATGAAAGAATAAAATTTTTTTAAAAAAAAAAAAAGAAGAAGAAGAAGAATAAAAAACCGAGAAAGAAAATAAAATGAAAAAATGAAAGAGTGGGAAGAAACAAAAATCGAAGAAGAGAAAGAAAATAAAAAGATTAAAAAAATGTGTACAACAAGGGAAGACGAAATTGGAAATTAAAAAAAAAAAATCAAAAATTGACTAGTCAACTCATTCATATTTACAAATATTTTAAAGATATAATATATTTTTAGATTTTTTTTATTATTCTACTATATATTACAAATATAAAAAAAAAAACTGTCATGAATTAAAAAATAATAAAAAAAAGAAATTAGAAAACTCCATTTTTTTTTTCTTGCAAAAAATGCGTGAAATTCCCGTTTATAACTATTTTTTCACACTTCCCTCTAACTGTGTTAGAGTGCATGTATTATGGATTATATATTTTGTTGTAATGTTTTGTGAAAACTGAAATCAATAAAAACAAAAAAATCCACCTTATATTTGTAAATAGTTTCAGTCGGCGTCGATGTTTACAATTTTATATATAATAAGTGCTCTAATTTAATAAGGACATGCATTAAAAAAATTACCATTTTTGAAATACTTACCTCGAATCCCTCGGATAAAATGCTCTCCGATTCTACTTAGCTACCATGGGTTCATTAAATAGAAGGGCTGAGCTGAATTACCACAATGTTGGGATGGGATTGGGAGCAAAGGAGATTTGGCCAACATGTGCTTGGCGCGTGCGCCTGATCTGGTGTTTCGCATACAATGAAGGTTATGTTAGAACCCTGACACGTGGAAGCCTCATTGACGCCTCGTTAACAATGTTGGGCAAGAATAACAGTTGGCAGCGTCCCATACCTGTCTCGCTGTTACAAAAACAATTAAAATTATTCAAAAAAAGACGTGGGAAGTGGGGTCCACATCTGCCAGCTCAGACAACAACCTTCCCCTCTCTCCTTGCTTTTCTGTTTTGACATTTGCCTCACCTCAGTCCTCAATTATAATTCTTATTTTATTTATTTTAATTCAAAATGAAACTTCTACTTTTTTAAAAAAAAAAAATGAAAAATTAAGTTCCTTCTTCTTTATTTAATTATTATATATGTATGTATTGTTTCCTAGCTTGTAATTTGTTCAGATGACAACATAAAATATTCCCAATTCCTCATTACAAAAAACATTAAATAATTATCCATGCAATCATTACTGAACAAAATACAAAAGAAAATTATTTTTGTTAATGTTCCTAACGAACACGTCATTGAATTATTATTATTTTTAAAATAAATTATCAAGTTACAGACCAATGAAATTTCTAATACTATAAATAGTCATAATACTTCTTTTCTATTCTAAATTATCTCTATATTTTATTTGTTGAATTCTGTTCATTATTTGTATACTCTACCGGCTAACTCGAAATATTAGATTATTTTTTCTTAGTTTGTTAAATAGCTTGATTTTCTTTTTTTGAAAAATTGGGTTGATTATATTATTTCTTAATAATAAAAGGAAAAAAAAAAGGATTTTAGGTGCTACTTAGATTGTGTTATTGAAATTTTGAAATATTATCAAGTTCAAATTATGCTGTTTTCAATGTATCCAAAATGCATCATATTCTTTAAAGAATAAAAGAAACTAACCTAACCTATAAATTGAATGAATGGCTAAGCATCAAAAGTTGGCAAAGATAATATAGACTTGAAATCAAAAGAAGATGCTTTGTTGATTAGAATCACTAAAATTTAATGTACATTCAAAGTATATTTATTTTGTTATATAAAATTTAATAATAAATTTATTCTGTTCTTTTAGTTTAAAGGAAAGAGAAAAAATAGCATTGAAAAGATAATGCCAGGGAGAATTTCTTGAAACAACTTTAGGCACCAATCTTGGATGTTCCTCAATCCAAACACCACCAATACTTCTCCTATAAGTTATGCATAACTATATTGTAACTCTCGACAGCATACATAAAACTTTTATATAAGTTGTTATTGATATTAAGTTCAAATTTCGTCAACGATCAACTGGAGTTCGTTGTTAAATTAGTTTCTTTTCCTAAAGTTTCTAAATAATTAACGCATTTGTTTTAATCTGCTGAGAGCGACCTGCCTCATAAACTGTCAATAATTTCTATTAGAGGGACAACTATTTAAGTCCCAATGGTCCAAACAATCTTTAAACATATTGTACTACCTGAAGATAGATAGACATCCAAACTTTAGGTATATTTGTTTATTTCTATATATACACAATAAAATGAATCAAACAATATATTAGTTAATAGATACATTTTATTCTACATATACAACTTTTTAATTAAAAAAATGTAGAGAAGTTGAAATATCAATTAAATTATAAGGAGTTTTAGTTATATTATTTTTTACTATATGTGGGATAGGAGAATGGAACCTCTAATTTTTAGGTTGTGTCATTTTAATTAAATAGACTAAGTTTAGGTCAAAACCATTTCGAATTTAAATAATAATAATTTTGTTAAAATACTCTTTTCATCTTTCTACTTTTAAGTTTACTACCATTTCAATTCTTATACTTTTAATAAATTTAAACCTAGTCCAATCTTGGTATATCTTAGTCTTTCTAAAGTTTTTTCCCTAAAATTAGTTAAATAATAATAAATTTTATACATGTATATATGTATATATATATGATTCAGATAGCCTGAATCAAAGTTTAAGGGATTTATAGCAACCTTCACACTTGATATCTATGATCTTCCTACACTAACTTGTTCTTATGGAAAATATCAAAAAGTTAAGATTTTGATAATCATTTCGTTTTTTATTTTCTGTTTTTAAAAATTAAGTCTGTAGACACTATTTCTACATCCAAATTCTTTTTTTTGTTATCTATTTTTATCAATGATTTAAAAACCAAATAAAATTTGAAAACTAAAAAAAGTAATTTTTGAAAAACTTGTTTTTGTTTTTTGGAATTTGGCTAATAATTCGACCATTGTACTTAAAAAAATGCAAATCATGGTAAGAAATTCGAAGAAAATAGACTTAATTTAAAAAAAAAAAAAAACGAAATAGTCATCAAACAGGTGTTAAAATGAAGTGAAATAAAATTTTCAATATTAAAAGTGGACCCCCTTAGTGGCATAATGCCAACTTCGATTCCTTCTTTGATTAAAACACATCCATATTTATATAAGTATTGATACCCTCCTCCAACATTGCCATTTCTTTCATTTCCCCAATATTTTGTGTTAAGTAATAGGACAACCACACAACAAATATTCTCTTTTCCTCATTTTGGCTCTTCTTTCCCCCTTTAAATTCAATCATTATTAATTAGCAACTCCCTATATCCCTATAACCTATGCTTTGTTTGGCCATTATTAAAATCCTTCATCTATTTTGGAATGATAAAAGGAATTGCACTCCCCAAATAATTACTCTTTTTTTTTTTGGCTTCATACCTAACAAAAACACCTTTACTGTGTAGTTAGTAGTATAAATGAATATAAACATTCGGTTTAACCTTTTTTCTCCTTTTTCTTTCCCTAGAATTGAGTTTGGAATACACGTTCTTCATTTCTATAGTTAACGTAATGCAAAGTTTAGCTAAAAAATTCTTCAATGATACCCATCTTTAAGAATGATATGTTTCTCTCTATACATTCATATATACAATAAATGCTTTTTTCCCAACAAAAAAAAAATATATAAGTGATTTGACGTAGGTAAAAACCACTTTTGTAAGGTTTATAATCATTCTACAACATGTCTTTAAATCAAATACTTTAGGGATTTGAACTTACGACCTAAAATGGGGAAGTACTTCAACATGAAGTACCAGTGTCAATGCAGGCCAAAGGCATTTATGCTTGAATTTTCGAAACAATTTATACAAAGTACAAACGAAATAGTAAGAAATTACTTTTTGTTCTTTCTCAAATTTGGCCCAATTTTAAGAAATATTTTTTAAAATATGGAAATAAGAAACATGAACGGTTATAAAAAAAAGTTTGTTTCTGAAAAATGAGAAACATAAATAGGAAATAAGAACCGAAAACGTTATGAAACGGACTCTAATTTTTTTTTCTCTACCAATTTTGGAAGTGTTGAAAACCATGTAACAAATATGGGTTTAAATTGTTGGTGTCAATTCCCATCTAAAAAAATTAAAATAAAATAAAAACTTCCAACCAAACGACTTTAAATATACCAGTTTGAAATTACTTGTGTTGCGCGTATATCATAAATTTTAAAATATAATTTCAACGAAAAGTTAAAATGTGACTTTATTAGATTTGATGCAAATGTGAGTTTATAACTATTACAAAGGTGATATTATATAATCTTATATATTTTTTTAATATGCTTATGTCATTACTCTTCAAATACATCTTGAGAAAGTCGATTGTATAAGTATATGGGATACAGTAGTAAAACTTTTTGAAATTCCAAGACTTCATTTTAATTCTCTAAGAAATCTTACAATTTTTAAATGAATTGAAAAAATTTATATTTATATATTCCACTTTTCTAGGTTTTTTTTCATATTATTTTGATATATATGCTCCTTTTTTACATTTGTATCATCCATGGACGATTATTGGCGCATTTAAATTATTTTTTAACTTAGATTTTCAGTCAATTATAGTTTGTTTATTACAATTACCAGTTATTCAATAAATTATTAAGTTGTTTTTATTTATTTTCAATATTTAAAACGATGAGTAGGAAAAAATCTATATTTTTAATGGTGTGAAATGGAAGGTTTATCAGTTTCTGAAATTCTACGTAATAATTGTAATGAGGTTACCTTTAAATCTTTATAAAATGAAATTAAAATCTTACTAATTCTTTACTTTCTCTCCTCGTTAATAAATCTGAGAGAATTAAAATATGCTTTAATTTAATTTAAAATTGTACAAATTATAATCTTTATGGTAAAATTTATTAAATCATAAAGCTAATTTTAATTATTTTAACAACTACAGTTATTTAATATAGAACCAACGGCTGATTAAAATCTCAAGTGATTGAATTAAATTTTTTTTTTTTTAAAAAAAAAATGAGGAACCTCCGAAGAAAGAAAAATTAAATAAATTCAATGAATTGAACGAAATTATATTAATACTGTGCATCACATGTTGGGCACGTAAATTCATATTTTTTTCTTGAGTAATCATGGAGAGTTCTCTTTTATTTTCTTTGTGTGGATCCATGGTCTTTAGCTTTCGAGAACTTTCCTATCTCCTTTACCAAATCTCAATCTCATATTTTTAAGGAAAGCAAATGACAGTATTTTGCTAACTGAATTTGCAAGTACAATGAAATCGATCAATCTAAAGTTTAAAATAACAAAAAGATAATATATGTGTGTGTGGAGGGCGAAATTAAACCTAATTATTTAATTAAAGCTAAGATTTGGGCAAAGGTAGTTGGGTTGAAAAAAAATGATTTATAATTAACTTGACCCATTTGAGCTAAGAATGTAAGTCGAGCTAAGAGAGCAAGTCAGGCTAGAAGACTAAGCTAAGAAAAGCAAGTCAAGCTCATAAAATAGCTTGAGCTAGGATGTCAAGCTAATAGGCTGGCTTTTAGCCATTTAGGAGCGGTATTGTGAAATATGCATCTTAGTTATGCAAAGTAGTGTGTGTATATATAGGAGAAGAAAAATAAAAATAATAAGAATATAAAGTGGGAGACGGGTCAACAAACTGTCGAGCCCCCATTTTGAAGAAGCCAACCTGTCAAGGCTGACAGTCGAGTTGTGAAGCCCACTAACCTCAAATCAAGTTCAGTTTTTTTTTATAAAAAGAAAGAAGGAGGGCTCGGTAATGGCCAACCCACAGACAAGTTCATCCTAAATTGAGCTAATATTGCAAATAATAATTGGTGAATCAAGCGTCAAACTACCTAACTATCAAGCACATTAAAGGTTGAAGTGTGTAACCGCTCATATAATGATGGCTCAGATGAGAAATGGGTAAATTAAATATTGGTAATGGCTTGGACGCCCAAAAGTCAAGCTAGCTTCAGTTATTAAATTGACGACCTATATAATCCTTGAGTCGCAGTCAAAAAAAGGTATGCTTTAAAACGTATACTAATTTTCTACTAGTTGAATTATATTCAAAACTGATTCTAACTTAAGCATTTGAGTGAATTTGGCTCAACACCAGACCGGTGTTAGCTTTGCTCATTTTTCGCAGGATATCGAATTACTCTTCCTAAAAAAATATAAATTCATCGTTAGTGCACTTTTTGGTATTAACAGTTGGAGTTGTCTATGGGGAGTGAAATAGCAAAATCTTTGAGCTCTACCACTACATTTTGTGTTTGAACCATGAGCAACAATGTGAATATATAAATCTCTCAATTGATGGGGATGATTCAGACCGTGAACATCATCCAAGGCGATGACCCACACGTATTCCAGAAACTCACGTGGGTGAGACCACCGGCTTGAAAATGAGCCAAATCATAAATATGTGGCTCTAGTCGCCAAGGTTGATGGCTCAGGTCAAAACCTGAACAAGATCATGGAGATGCTTAGGCAATCAAACCTAATCATCGAGGCTATCAGGCAGAATGCATATACCGACGTGAGGAAAATAAACGTGATAGGAAGTAAAAGCACAATCCATTGAGTCAAAGCACCACCCTAGTTGTTTGAGACCCAGTCAAAGGTAAAGATCCAACGATTGAAGGGGTCGAGGGTCTAGGAAGGTCCAACGCTTGAAGGGGTGGGGGAGTCCGAGGTTCCTGGACCAAAGGCATCAGAGAAGCTGGTATTGAGAGGGAACAACAGGCGTGCGAACAATCTGGACCTAAAGAAGCATGCACTTCTTGATCACCATTCTCGAACTCCTACTGTTCGAGATTATGCTCCAGCCAAGAGTAATCCCATAAGATCTTGACATATAAGAGGCGATCGACATTCCGGAGAGGTTATCGAACAGAGGCTCAGAGGATGGTATAGACAGAAAAATCTGACCTGGGTACAAATTTATGAGATCTTATCAACCAAATACGAAGGAAGCAAGTCGAGGATGACAAAGAGATGGATAGCCGACCATGGGCAGTTGAGTTAAGACGCATCCAGAACTAGCTCGAAGATATAAAAAAGGCACAAGATCACGAGGAGTTAGACTTTGATAATTTATTGGATTAGGTAGACCCACCATTCACGGATAAGATCATGCAGGAAATGATACCCCTTGACTCAAGTTACCTACCATAAAGTCCTATAATGAATCAAAATATCCAATAGAGCATCTAGATACGTTTTGGTCATGGATGGAACTCCATGGAGTCCGAGATGCTATCAAGTGTCGGGTATTCTTGTTTACTCTCATAGGTCTTGCCCAAAAGAGGTTCAGAAAACTGAAGAGGAGATCAATAGCCTCATTCTGAGAACTGGCAAAAGCGTTCATTACCCGGATCCTGGGGGCGAGATTAAAAAAAAAAAAACCTCACTCATCTGCTCACCATAAAGAAAGGAAGGAATGAATCATTTGTTGGGTTGAAATCCCAAGTGTTGCGGAAAAAATGCAAACAGTTTTCAGATTCTAATAACAAATTAACAGAGAAAATAAAATCTAGAAACCCTTACTTTCATTGACGACTTTTGAGGGCTTCACCAACCTTTTGGATCTATGATTTAATTCCTCTACTGTAAAACAAGTGAACAACACAAAAAGATTTCACCAAGAGGAGGTGGGATCCTTGGAGAAAATTAGGGAGAATATCTCTCTCTCACTCTAACTCTCCACGTTGGGGAGTTTATTATAACCAATTTATTTAAAATCATTATTTATTTATTTAATAAAATAATTCAAATTTAATTTATTTAATTAAATAACAATACATTTATTTAATTAAATAACAATACATTTATTTAATTTAAAAAATAAATCAAATCAAAATTTAATTTATTAAAATAAATCAAATAATTATTAATTAATTAAATTAATTAATAATAAGTAAATATCTCATATTTAATTAAATGTACATTAGAATCATATTCCAATACATCCCTCTCTCATAACCTATAGTTGTAATTCAATTAATTAAATTAAATTAAATAATTAATTAATTCTCCAATTAATTAAGGAAAATACTTATAAACAGAAAAATTCCAAAAATTTTATACTTTATAGCAAAAAGTTCTAAAAGTACAAAATACTTTTGGAATTTTTTGTTATAAAGTGTAAATATTTTTAAATATTTTTTATATTTAAAAGGCCCCATTAATTATTCATTAAATTAAATATCACATATTTAATTTGACTTTATAATTAAATTGCATTCAATTATATTAATTTAATTAATCAAAAGACTAACTATTACAAAATTAATAAGGTGAATCAGGTCTTGAACTGCATGAACTAGACCGCTCAACACCCAACCTACCCACAAATCGCTCGAACCAAGCGAACCGGACGTAAATCAGCTGAACCACGAACCGAATCGCACGCAAACCAGAGAATCTTTTCCGTTTCGGAGCATTGTAACGCTGTGACCTCGCATTGCAACGCTACATAAACAATTTTTCGTCCGCTTTTCGCACAATTGTGATTTGCGTTGTTTCTTTTCTGATTTGGGCCTCGTTTTCATGAGTACGCCACCGAAAAAAACTCACGAACGACACTAACAATGAATTACAGACTCTATTACAATAATTAATGCTCAAAATAACGAGTCCTTACAAACTAATTTGTAATAATTAAATCAATAAAGACTACAGACCAATCTCGAAACATCCATAAATCGCAAACAAAACATTCAATCATTCATCACATGAATAATACGATGCATGCCTACCATTCATTTGTAAAAGAAAATTCTAGAAATAAAATAAAATTGAGAAACCAACAACCCCACTCTGATACCAATTGAAGAAATGGTGAAGTACCGCAGCGAAAGTGGAATCGTTCCCAATTTTTTTTTCATAGAATCCCAATTTATAGAATATAAATATTGTGCATTATCCGAAAAATTACAGCATGTTAATGAGGGGATTAGGAAGAAATAACATTTACTTTTGAAGTCACAAGGTCTTCACGTATTCCCTCGATTCGATCACAAACTCTCCGATCTCAAAAAAAAAAAAACAAAAAAAAAATAGCCACCAACAAGAGGTTAACCTCTGTATTCTCTTGGAAATAAGAATCTAGGAGTTGTGGGCTCTGAGTTTTTGGAAAGATGGAAAAAATTTTAGAGGAATAAGAAAAACTATTTTTTTTTCTATATGTGTTCTCTGGTAGTAGTTTTTTTTAGAGAGAAATAACACAGAGAGTATTTTCTCTGTTCCAAAACCCAGTGAAGAGAATGTCACGTAACCTCCCATCACACACATGTTTTCCGAGGGAGGGAAGTTGTAACTCACTCCCTTTAATTGTTAATCAATTAAATATATATATATATATATATATATAACATAACTTATAGTTTTTATATTGTATCAAATACATATAAGCTACAGTTTTATTACTCTCAATAATACATGGTATTTAGTATAAATCACATTTATACTAAATTTAATTACATGAATCTCATCTATATAATTAGTATTTGAATCATATTTGAATATTTAATTTCTCTCAAAATAAATTTTATGTTATAATGTATCGAATACATTATATTAATGATATCACATACAATCAATTTAATTAATTACATCACATACAATTAATTTAATTAATTACATCACATATAATTAATTTAATTAATTATATCACATATAATTAATTCTCTTAATTAATTTGAACCATTCAAATTAGTCCAAATTAATTATCAATAATCTTTGTTGAGTTACATAGGGGATTTTATGGATGTGTAGATTGAAGCTCTTTAATTAAATTACCCAACATCCATTAACTGTCAGTCACTCCACTAAAGACCGACAATTGTACTCTTCGCACTACAGATGTATTTCTATATCCATTGGATATAACCAGTCAACAATGTGAAGACCCTTCACAAATTGCTCGTAAGTACAGCTGAGCCAAAATTATCGTTTTTCCCCTATAGTTACATCTAACTTTTTAAGTACCACGAATCCCTCTAATAAACAACAAGTCATAGTCCAACTATGACCAAATCCCTATCAGGCCAAGAGAGAGTGTGACTACATTGTTCAAGCCCTATAATCAGCCCTTAAAGGAGCAGTTTATCTACTTACTCCAACATCAGGGAATGAGTGAACTTTGTCTTGTGTAGTTGTGTTCCCAGCTCCCCAATCAGACGAATCCCCAAAATGGTAAGCATATTGAGTCGGCGATCTGGCCACTCTCACCCATGCAAATCAAAGGACTGCTTTTATAGGCAGGGGTTCATAACTCACTCAGAATTCAAGTCACCTATGGTTAACATAGTGAAATGTAAGTCTCTATTATTAACGGCGTTATATAATGAGACTAATCATTTTGTGGTTCGATCTTATAGAAACTCTTTGTATAGAATATCCCCGCTCACATGTCTCCAAATGAATGATCAAAATCAGATCATTTGTAGCATTTTACAACACTTGGAACATATACAAAGCGGATCATAAGATAAGGTTGACATTCAACATGTAGAAGAGATTTGGATCTTAAACACTCTAATTACATTGATTTTAGTGAATTAGTAAGCATGTTCAAGAAAAAAATAGGAATAGGGTTTGCAGAATACAACCTTTGATGAATCTTTCAATTGATGCAATCTATCCATGAATTCTTATCTACACCTTGTTGTAGACTACCACAAGGAACTTCTCTACTATTCTCAGACCTTGGATTGGATTGTAGGATCCAAATTGAGAGAGATTTGGGTGGAAATTGAGAGTTGGAGAGAATGAAATTTTTCAGAACTTTCACACTTGAAATTCATATTGGATGCCTCATTTCTCTTCAAATCAACTTGTATTTATGTAATTTTGAACATGCAAAATAAATAATGTGGGAGATTGATATTCAATCATCCACTGAAAAAGTGGAATAGGTAAAGGTAAATGGAAAAAGTGGGAAAATCTCACTTTTCTATATTTTTCTTTTTTTTTTTTAATTTAATTTGATTTTCTAAAACAAATTAAATTGAAATTTAAAAGAAATAATTTCGAAATTTATTTATATACTTTTCAAATTCAAATTCATCATTATTTAAAATAAATAGTTAATTAAACTAATTAAATTAATTAATTTAATTAATTTAATATCAAATATTAAATTAATAAAATACCTAAACCGAACATGAATCCCTATTCATGAAATTAATATTTAAATCTTATTTAAATGTTGTCAATTCTCCAAAATCATTGAATTCGTTAATTAAACGTTTAATTATATTGAATGTAATAATCCAAACCCTAAATCGAATTTAAACATTTCAAATTCTCTCAATACTCTATTTTAAGCCTTAATCCTTTTACGAGCTAGTAGAGGGACCTAATGAACCTACAAATCATGAGCTGCAATAATTCGAGATTAATTGGCTAAACTCTTTAAACCGAATTAATCAATATTCGTTAACTATCGAGACACTACACTATAGTTCAGTAGTTGCACTCTCCTTGCTGTAGACATATTTTTGTCCACTTGATTTAACCATAATAAGTAAGTCGATTATTCACAAGTTGTTCGTATTTACAACTATGTGAAAATTACTGTTTTATCCCTGTAATATATCTTGCTCCTTAAGTCTCCTCTGACTCTCTAATAAAAAATCGATTTATGGTCCTACAAATAAACCAAGGCCCTCTCAGCCATAGAGAGGGTGATGCCTTTTTTGTTCAAGACCAGGAATCAGTACTTAAGGGAACAACCTATCTGCTAACCCGAAAATGGGAATGAGTGAATTTCGTATTGCAGGATTATGTCCCTAGCTATCTATCCGATCTTACTTCTAAAATGTGAGGCTTATTGAGCGGAGATGTTGAGTCACTCTCACCCATGAAAATTAAAGAATACTCTTGAATAAACAGAAGTTCATAGTTAGCTTAGGATTGAGATCGAGTTACCTTAGGTTATCGAATTGAAACAGTCAATTTTAACAGTAAACAGTCGTTATTAATAAAAGTGACTACTTCGTGGTCCGATCTTATGCAAACAGTCACTTTGGGATCATAAAAGTTACTTTAGGATGTCCCCACTCGCATATATCCACATGAACGACTTTGGGATCATATCGTTTGTATCATTATACAAAGCGAGTCGCATCCATAGTGTCCCCAAGATAAGGTATCCAACGTTATCTCCTACTTATAGACCGTTTTGGCTATCTACTTAAACTTAAACCTTTTTATGTCTCTATATAAAGTTTAAATATTCATGTTACAACCATGAGTTCGTTTAGTTTATTGGATTTAGGAATCTATAAATTCAATTTATATGTTTAATAACAACTTTAATAAAATAGTCTCAATAACATCTTTATTGAAAATAGAAATATGTTTAAAGTTTACAAACTGTGAGCTTTAGGACATATAACCCAACATCTCACAGACATAGATACGACCAACATCATATCCGTAGTGTTATCAGGATAAGGTATCCAACCTTATTCATCTACTACAGACCGTTTAGGTTATCATTTAAACGTGATCCATGTGTATGTCTCTACATATATGTTTAAATTACATAAAATAATCTAGGATCTTTGTTTACTGGATTGGGTGTATGCTCATAAAATAAAAATTATTTTATAATAACAATTTATTTATATAGAGTTTACAAACCACGAGAATACAAGAGAGATTTAGGACACCAATCCCTATAGGATCCTTTCCTAAGGAAGGGAATTTCAAGTGTACCGAGTCAGAAATGTTAAATTTGAAGGGAATTTAGAATGTTAAGGGACCCGAGGGAGAAACCTGGGAAGCCAAATCATCATCTCGGAATCCATACTCCTTCTGAATACGATTTCAAGGCCTTGGGGACGAAGTCGATATCGTCAAAATCGGTTAACAGATCGATCCTATGAGCTAGGGCTAGAGTGTTCTCCATGAATAAGAATAAACTAAGTAGAAAATTATCTCAAGTAATAGTGGAAGAAAGATGAAGATTGGAGTGCGTTGAATTTTGGTAGCCAAATGAATCATTTTTATAAAGAAATTTGACACGAAAAACGAAGAAGAATTTACCAAGGCTAAGCTAAAGCAATGGATTCCCTTAAGGTTTGAGAAAGAACTCTTTAGCCAGGCTCCGTCTAAAGACTATAAATAACCTAATTCGAGAGAAGGACAAATGTAGAGGGTGAAATTAAGTCTAGTTAATTTAATTAAAGCCAATATTTAGGCAAAGGTAGTTGGGCTGAGAAAATGCTTTAATTCGCTTAACCCATTTGAGCTAAGAGAGCAAGTCAAGCTAGAAGACCAAGCTAAGAAAAGCAAGTCAAACATAGAAAATAGCTCGAGCTAGGAAGCCAAACTAATTAGCTTTTGGGTGGGTTTTAGCCATTTAGAAGCAATATTGTGAAATATGCATCTTAGCTATGCAAAATAATATATGTATGTATGCGTTTGTATACATACATATGTGTGTGTGTGTATATATAGAAAAATAAAAATAAAAAAATAATTATATAAAGTGGGAGTGTCGAACCCCCATTTTGAAGAAGCCAACTCGTGAGGGTTGGCAGTCGGGCTGTGAAGTACGATTGACCTCAAAGCGAAGTCAGCTTTTTTTTAAAAAAAAGGTGCCGACCCCACAACCAAGTTCGTCCTTAATTGGGCTTAGCCCAATTGAGGTAAAGGGTGTTGCATGGCCTTTTAGCCATGCATAATAGTTTGAAGAGATGTAATTACATTGCAAATAATAATTGGTGAATCAAACATCAGAGTTCTAGCCAAGAATCGAGCACACTAAAGGTTGTTTAGCAGGTCAGATAATGATGGCTCAGATGGAAAATGGGTAAATTAAAGATTGGTAATGACTTGGAAGCCGAAAAGTCAAGCTAGCTTTTTGTTATTAAATGGATGATCTATATAATCCTGGAGTCGCAGTTAAAGAAAAGTACGTTTTAAAACTTATAATAATTTTCTACTAGTTGATTTGTATTCAACCCAATTCTAACTTGAGTGATGGAGTGAATTTGGCTCAACACCACATTGATGTTATCTTTACTCATTTTTGGTAGGATATCAAATTACTCTCCCTAAAAAAATACAAATTAATCGTTGGTGCAATTTTTGGTATCAACAAAATATATATATATATATATATACACACACTTTTTTTTTTGTCTGGCAATAAACATCCTTACAAATGCATGAAACTATCTATAGAGAATAGAAGATATTTAGATGAATTATTCAATTTTGTTGGGTATAAAATATGAAAAGATGAAAATTTATTGCATTATTTTGAAAACTTTTTATATTGCCTCTTAACCAAATTTCCTTGGTTGACCTTTCGGCTTTCAAGCCATAAAATTATTCATTATCAATTAATGTAATTAAATAACATGTGTTGTGAAAAAAATCAAAAAAAAAAAACGTTTCCATTATGACCATTATGATAAAATAAAAATAGTAATAAGTAACTTGAATCATTAATTAATTGAATAGAAAATAAAAATAGAAAGAAAATACAACATCTTTACAAAATTGTAAAATACTATTAATCCACGAAGCTACGTAGGGACCAAAGACACGTATCTTTCCTCGAATTTTTATATTTTGAATATAAAATTTAAGTAATATTTAACAATATATATATAAAAAACCAACTTTCTTATAGAAATTTTAGTGTGGTGTAATGAGGCACAACTTGATAGTCAAGGGTGTGGATTTGAATCTTGTTTATGTAATTTTAATTTATAATTTATTTTAAAATCAAATTTTGGTAGTGCGGTTGCCTAAAAAAAAATTTAGTATTTAAAAAAAGACTTTTAAGACACCATTCAAAAGATATTATTAACTTTTTTTTTTTTTACTTAATTTTTAGTTTGTATTTTTTAGTATATATTTATTTTAATTAATTTTAGAGTTAAATTACAATATAATTTTCTTGTTTCTCGTCAGGATATACGTATCATACCATTCACAAAAGTTTTCGATTTTTTCTCAATCTTTTGAGTTTTCATACTTTTAGATCTATGTAATAAATCATAATACTTTTTTAGGGTCTATATCAATATAAAGAGATATTTTAAAAGAAAAATAAGAATAGAAACCACATAATCATCTTAAAAAAAAATTACTTCTGATACTGATATATCTTATATAGAAATCAAGAGAATTACCTACAGATCCTGATCTAAGAACTAAAATTTATAAACATAATGATAATATTTAAGATTAAGTTCGTAGAGCATATTTACTACAATGTCCTTATCAACCTCATAATCCTATTTTTCAATTTAAGAAATTTTGTTCGATTTTAAAACATGAAAACTCGTATAATACAATTGTAATATGTATTAAATTAGTTAATTTATGGAGTTATGTTTTTTCTTTTTTACATTTTTTGCAATTTTTTAATTACATAATGTTCCCTGTACAAAATTCGTGATTCTACAGTGATACTATTAATAAATAATGCTACAACTAAATTAAATAAGAAACAAAAAATAAAACAAAAAAGCTCTGTGAAAATATTGTAAATGTTTAAATAAGTAGGAGGGACATATATCACATCATGTAATATAAATTTGGACAAAATTGTCTAAAAATGATTTTTCTCCTAAACCACCTTTTAAAATAGTAAGATGAAGATGTTTTTTTTTAAAAGATCTTTAAAAACTTCATTTTTAAATTAATTATTTACAATCATTAGGTTTTATATTTTCACAGAAAAAATATGTTTTGTTATTTATCTATCTTTTTTAATGTTTATCCTCTAGAAAAATATGGGAAATTACTTTTTTTTTTAGTTTAAAAGAAAATTTCATCTTACAAAACTAATTTCTTTTTTAAAAACTACCATTTTTTGAATCACTATTTTACTTGATGAGATTTTGAGTGAAAGGTCCCACATGATAAAAATATCATTTTGACCCTGTTCAAGTATCTTCGATTTACTTTTTTCCTATTAAATTTTCCACAGTCAACTTCTATTTTAAACCTTAAGCTTCATTTTTCTATTTTGTTTTTCACCATATTTTTACCAGTAAAATTTTTAAAAGAAAACATTTTGAAAAAATAAATTTATTGGGATTTCTTGTATGGATTGAAATTTTTTAAAAGATCTTACTTGAAATTTCCCTTAAAATCTCAAACTACAATTTTCCCTAAGTACATTAAACTTCATAAACGAGTGAAATTAAAGGTACTACGATAACACATTTTAGGTGCTATCATAACAAAACAAATTTATGAGATATTTTCTCGCACAAGAATAAGGACACGTATTTGATTGACGAGTCAATATAATTTTGTTACAATACACACAATGTATTTTTTTATAACCAAGAGAGCCTTCCTAAAAAGAAAAAGGCAAAACCTTTGTAAAAAGAAACCAGACTTGATAGTAGTCAACATCCGAAGCTATTTACATCTTCACCAATGGAACTTTGGCCACATGAGTCAAAATTCAAAATTCAACCATTTTTTTTCTTTTTATTTTTCCCTTTTCTTTTTCTATTTTTAAACTTTTTCTCTTTTTATGAGTAGGGCTTAGCTCTTGAAACAACCCATGACCAAACATATTCTTTTTGGAAAGAAAGTTTCTCTCTCTTTCAATACGAAAATCCATCTCTTTTTTTTTCCAAAACTCATAACCAATTAACATTAGAAGTTAGCTTACTCTCAACTATATTACATTTTAATATTCATTCAAAATTATTATTAAAAACTATATTCATTCAAAATTAAATTGAATTATATCTTAACTAGCTAAAAAATTCTCGTTGAAGATCAATAATCTCAATATGAGTTGTAAATTTGTATTCTCTCTATACTTTGAGCCATAAGAGATAAGAAGAAAAAAAAAAGCTATAATGAAATGATGCAATAAACCTCTATATTTGGATTTATTCAGAGTTCAAAAGTAATTCTAGAAGAATTTTTAACTGTTTAAAACTTGCAACTTAAATCATACATTTTTAAATAATTATCATTTTACAATTAAGGTATTAAATATATCATTTTAACAACAAATGAAATAATTTGTGATGTATGGTGGTTGAATGACAAAAATTGAAGTATTGATTTGCCAAATATTAAAACCTTCTTTTTCAAGGTAAAAAAATTACTAAGTATTAATTTATTTATCATCATAGTTGATTTTTCAAAAGATAGTTGGAAAAAAAAGTATTTAAAAAGCTTCAATAATCTCGAATTAAGCATAAATTAAATAAAAAAAAAGTAAAAAAGATTATTAAATTATTATATAAAAATTCAAACATCAATTTAGGAAGATTGCTTCTTTTCACAATATAACTTAGGAAAATACCAACATTCTGTCTTTTGTTCGATTAATAATAATAAGCAAAGGTAACATGCGATGTGATTAGGTGGGAAGACGGAACGTAAAATTTGAAAATAATTTCTGACCCTTTTATTTATTTATTTTAAAATTTAAACTATTAACTATATATAAATAATTTTTAATTATTATATGATCAAGCGTAGAAGACAGCGGGGCCCACAGCAACAGCAAATCAAACAATGATGCCTTGGATCGCGAACGGAACATTTTCCCCCAAAGCCTCATGAATGGCATTATTGTATTTACAACCAAGTACAGGGGCAAATCTGTAAAAACGTCCAACATATTTGTATTTTCCTCCCTTGCCCTCTTCCTCGGCCCGCATGCGGAGGGTATTCTCGGCCTTACGCATCCAAATCCACTAATTCATTATTTGCTAGAATAAAACTACTTTGGTCAATTTGTTGCTATATATTTATATATCAGTTACTTGAAAATTAGCTAAAAGAAATATATATAAATGAAAATTAAGTTATTTTATTATTATTCTTCATTTTAAGTTTAACCATAGAAACTTCTTAAAACCTCTCGCCTTTTTAGTTACGTATAACGCATCAAATACTACATTTAACGTATTTGTAATTATTTTCCAAAAGTCTTGTAGTAATAGTAATCCATTATTAAAAGCTACTTTTAAAGAGTTATTATCGTTAATTTTTTCTTTTCTAATAAATTAAAAAAATTATAGATGGACTGACTAATTATAAAAAATAAATTAAAAAACAAAAACAAAAACAAAAACAAACATTTAAAAATCAAATATAGAATCTTAGAAAGTAAATAAAAAATAAAATTGAAAAAATATTTATAAGCTAAATTAAAAAAAAAAAAAAAAGAATTATCCAATGAGTAGTTGCTAAATATGTACAGTAGTAGGATTAGACAAGGGAGGAAGAGCAAGTTCCCCAGGAAGGCAAAAAGCCGCCTCAATTAAATATTTTCTTCAGAGTTTTAAGTTTAACTCTGTTCTTTCGTTTCCTCTCCCCCTTTATTTACTTTGTTGGTTTTCTTTTCTTTTTTCATCTCTGCCTCGGCCTCTGTTCAGCTTCTAGCCTTCCCACCTATTTTCTCATCACAGCGCCTACGAAAAGCGTGGAAAGAACTGCACGACACACAAACAATACACACAGAGATAATACTACTAATGAGCCGGAAATTTTGTTCAACTATCTTTAATCTTCTCCAACCCTTCTGAGATGCAGAGCTAACGAACGGAGGGAATAGCAGGGAGGAGAGGTACAGAGGAAGGAAGTAATCGAGCGACTCAGCAAAAGGGTGTTTTATATGCGCTTGGAAAATGCGAGACGCGCTGCCGTCTGATCACACCAACCAAATCCTTTCTTCTACCAACAAGAAGAAGAAATCCGATGACGATAAGGTAGACAAAGATTCACAAAAACCCATCACACAGATGCAGATGCTCGCCGTTCCTCCGGTTCTCGTTGTAAATCGTAGCCGATCACAAGCTAGTTCACGAAGGGTCACGCCCACTACTTTAACAACCACTCCTTCCATAGCCACAGCGGTTTCTCTCGACTCTCTTTCCGGCGACGGCACTGGAATTGTTGTGCCGACGGCTGTGGAGAAGCACCTTCCTAACGGGGATCTGTACATTGGGAGTTGCTTGGGGAGTGTGCCACACGGATCGGGTAAGTATTTGTGGACTGATGGCTGCATGTATGAGGGTGAGTGGAAGAGGGGTAAGGCCTCGGGGAAAGGGAAATTTTCTTGGCCTTCTGGAGCCACATATGAAGGCGAATTCAAGTCGGGTCGGATGGAAGGGATTGGCACTTTCATCGGATCCGACGGCGACACCTATCGTGGCTCATGGAGTGCAGATCGGAAACACGGTTTCGGCCAGAAACGCTACGCCAACGGCGATTTCTACGATGGAACCTGGAAGCGGAATGTTCAAGACGGAAATGGCCGTTACGTCTGGAAGAATGGGAACGAGTATGTGGGTGAGTGGAAGAACGGGTTGATGTCCGGTCAGGGGGTTTTGATTTGGGCCAACGGGAATAGGTACGAAGGTCAATGGGAGAACGGAGTTCCGAAGGGTAATGGGGTTTTCAGTCTTCTTGACGGGAGTAGCCACACCAGTGAATGGAATAAGGAAATGAAAATTCAGCAATTCAACGGAAGTTTCGATTCGCCTGATGCGAAAGAGAAAATCCAAAGCAATGGGGTTGTTGAGGGTGAGAATCTGACCGCAACATTCAGGAAAAGATCTTCTGTGGACGCTGCCAGAGGCTCTTTGACGGAGAGGAATTTTCCGAGGATTTGCATTTGGGAATCTGACGGGGAAGCCGGCGATATCACTTGTGATATACTCGATAATGTGGAGGCTTCGATGTTGTATCGAGATGGATTTAGACAGTTTAAACGAACTCCTTGTTGTTTAACCAATGACGCGAAGAAACCAGGGGAGACGATTTCCAAGGGCCATAAGAATTACGAACTCATGCTCAACCTCCAACAGGGTATAAGGTAATAATCGAATGAGTTGCCTTAGTTCATCTGAAATGCTCGTTTCTCCTACTGGGTATGCGAGTGACCATGTTTTTAGGGTTTTTTATGCTCTGGTTCTGATTGGATTTTCTGTAGGTATTCTGTTGGGAAGCACGCTTCAATTCTTCGGAACCTTAAGACGAGTGATTTCGATCCCAAGGAGAAGTTCTGGACGAGATTTCCACCGGAAGGATCGAAAATTACGCCCCCTCATCAATCCGTAGAGTTTCGATGGAAGGATTACTGTCCCTTGGTGTTCAGGTATTGAAATTTCCAAGTTTCTGTTCAATTTGATTTATATATTGTTCAGTCAGTGACTAAGCTTTCTTTGCAATCCTTGTGTAATGTAGACATCTGAGGGACTTGTTTCGGGTTGATCCTGCTGATTACATGCTAGCTATTTGTGGAAATGACACCCTTAGAGAGCTCTCTTCCCCTGGAAAGAGTGGAAGTTCCTTCTACTTAACCCAGGATGATAGATTCATGATAAAGACGGTGAAGAAATCCGAAGTGAAGGTCGGTTATTGTCTCTAAGTCCAACTTCATAATCCCATATGATTCTGATTAGCTTGGTGTAGTTTTTTTTTTGTTACAAGTTCTTTTGCTCCATTTGATGGATTGCCTGATATGTTGGAGGATGATCATTGATGAAATTTAATCCATCTCTTTTCAGGTTCTCATAAGGATGTTGCCAAGTTATCATGACCATGTATGTCGTTACGAGAATTCTCTTGTGACCAAATTCTTTGGCGTGCATTGTGTAAAACCAATTGGTGGCCAAAAGGTGCGTGTTGTTTCTCTGGACTTTGCTTTTTTATGTATCTCAGATATGTTACTGTTATAATTTATTTTGCTTCTAACTTAATCTTTTGTTGTGTAACTAGACACGGTTTATCGTGATGGGCAACTTGTTCTGCTCTGAATACCGAATTCATCGACGTTTTGATCTAAAGGGATCCTCCCATGGCCGAACAACAGATAAGCCTGCAGGAGAGATTGATGAAACCACTACACTGAAGGATCTTGATCTTAATTTTGTGTTCCGCCTTCAGCAAAGTTGGTTCGAGGAATTTATCAAGTAAGTTTCTACATCCAGAATATATGGTTCTTACAATCTTATTTACTCGGTGTTAAATTTAACATTAACGTTTTGAAAATATGACAGGCAAATTAACCGAGACTGTGAGTTCTTGGAAGCTGAGAGAATCATGGATTACAGTCTTCTGGTTGGTCTTCATTTCCGCGACGAGAATAGATATGACAAAATGGGCTTATCACCATTTCTATTGCGATCTGGTATATAATCTTTTCTCCACAACGTTGTCATGTGAAAATATAAGCTGGGGGATTTGATAAGCTAAAAACCACATGTTCTCTATCTTGTAGGTTATAAAGATTCTTATCAGAATGAAAAGTTTATGCGTGGCTGTCGCTTTCTCGAAGCAGAGCTGCAGGATATGGATCGAGTTTTAGCTGGCCAGTACGTTTCTTGTCCATTTCTACTGTTTTTGTTCTACCATTGAACACTATTATGACTTACTAGATTGAATTATACAATCAGCATGGATCAATATTTTAACATTTTAATCAGTCATGCTTTTGAAATAGATGTGCAATGATTTTTAACCTGATACGTGACCATTCTTCCAGGAAACCTTTAATTAGGTTAGGAGCCAATATGCCAGCAAGAGCCGAGCGAATGGCTAGAAGGAGTGACTTTGATCAGTATACCCCTGGTGGGACGAGCCATTTGATCCCTTCAAGGAGTGGTGAAATCTATGAAGTTGTCCTGTATTTTGGGATCATCGACATCTTACAGGACTACGACATCAGCAAGAAACTGGAGCATGCGTACAAATCCTTACAAGTTGATCCGATCTCAATATCAGCAGTCGACCCAAAGCTTTATTCGAAAAGATTCCGAGACTTCATAGGAAGAATTTTCATTGAGGACAGGTGAAGAGAAAGAAGATAGGAGTGTGACTAAACCATCCAATTGATAAAAGATTTCCCAACCGAATCTTCGATCAACCAGACAACTTGAAGAGTTGGGTTGCACGCGAAACTTCAATTGCTCCAGGTTCGTGTAAGAAACTTGCATGGAGTAGGAGGTCAAATACCAATTACAAGTTGTGAAAAAAGCTTGACATTCATTGGCACATGCAAGTGTTTATGGCTGATTTTGCAGAGCAGCCAAAGTCTAGAGAAGAAGGGGGTAAAGCCTTTACTATATTTGTACATTCAATGCAAGAAAGAGGGAGATTTGGTATTGAAAGGGTTCTTCCCTCACATTGCTTTGGTTTTCATGGGGTGAATTTTTTTTTTTTTCTTTTTTCTTTTTTAACCTTTGAACATGAAGAGATTTGGAAGATAAGGTATATAGGTAGTGGAGAAAAATGTTGTTAGAGAAAGATTCAAAATGGGGATTTGGAAAGTGAAGGGTGGGAAGAAAGAGAGTTGGAATAAGAGAATTGTACAGGGATTACGTTTATGAATTTTTATTATTAATTTGTGAAATATATATTTTTTTTATTAAGAAAAAGCCCTATTCAATCTCTCTCTGTCTTGTTCTCGAGGTTCACTTTTTTATGAGTTTGAAGGAGAGGAAAATGGGGGTCGGTTGGTTTGCTTTTTGCAGTGAAAGAGAGCGGGAAGAGTTTTGTTTATGTTATAAAAGCCCATCAAAAGCAGAGAAAGGCAGAGAAAGATGCGCTGCTCTTTCTTGTTTTTGCCTTCTTTGTTCACTTCCCTCTCTTTTTCCTTTACCTTTTTATAAACCTACATTTATTAACATAACTACATCACTTAATAATTCAATAAGTATATGGTTTTCAGGTTAAAGAATTGATCTTTTGGCCACGTGTAAGAAACCCATTTGTGAAAAATGAATTTAAAACAAACCCATATTGTAAATTTGGAAGAAAATGGTAACCCCAATTGGTCAAATTGAGGAAGATAGTGGAGCCCATGTTACATTTGATTCTGAATTTGACCTTCTCTTCTCTTTGCTTTTGTGGAACTTCTATTGTCTGATTGCACAATCCTCATAGCACGGGTTTGTCCTATTAGTGCTTGTAGATCTTGTCAACTCTCTCTCCTTTTTTTTAAAAAAAATAATCCACTTGAATTTCTCTATTTACATTTTATTTTTCCCACCATCTCATTAAACTATACTTTCATTAATTTAACTCAACTTGGTTTACTCTCTTAATCTCTTCCCTTTTCAAACTTCAATTATTCTAATATCTACTCTACATCTAACACTACAACTTCAAATCAAATCACTCCAAATTACACATTCAAATTTCTTTAACCTACCTTTTAAACTATACATTTTCTTTCATAAAGCATAAACCTTGCCAGCTATACACATGTTACATAAATTTTATGTTTCTTCTAGATATAGAAGTTTTTTGGTCCTTCAACTTTTAAAATATTGATTTTCATCCTTACACTTTCGAATTTTATAATTTTGATCTCTATATTTTTTTTAAAATGATCATTTTAGTCCCTTCATTTTCATTTTTCTTTTGTAAAACTGTTAGCATGACATTTCATTCACTAAATTTTTTAAAGGAACAAATTGCAAATATAGCAATCAAGTCCAAAATATTAACAGATATAGTGCAAAGCAAAAAAAAAATTGCAAATATAGAAAATTTTAGATTCAGCTCTCAGAGTCTATCAACAATAGATCATATCATTAAAGGAGTCTATCAACAATAAAGTCTATTAGTAATCAATTTTGCTATATATACCATTTTTTAAAAAATGTTTGCTATATACTTATTAATAGCCTTAAAAGGACTACCCATCACAATCACCATTTCTTAAAATATAGCCATAACTTTGTATTCAAGAGTTAATTTTGCAAACAAGAATCAAAATAACCACTTTAAAAATCAAAATGAACTAAAAATGAAGAGTAACATGGACTAAAATAGTATTTAAATCATGGTCGGAGTAGCTTATGTTTTAGACCTAAATCAAGCGAAGGTAGAAGTATTTGAGGGTGAATTTACAAATGTAAAAAAATGAGTAGACAGCCTATATGGGTTTGTCTTGTCTGTGGAGGTGGAAATTTAGAGACAGAGAGGTCAACTGTCCTGCCTGTAAAGTCATGGAGCCTACTCTTTCAACCCTATGAACTCACTCACACACCCATTATAAAACAATTTTGTTTTCAAGCATTCATGACAAAAATTTCTCTGTTTTTTTTTTTTCTTTTTTTAGAAAAACAAAAATAATAATTAAATAAATAAAATTGCAAGCATGCATGGCTAATTGGCCATATGCCTCAACGTGCTCACAAGTTTCTCTTCTCTGACTTAAAAAATAAATATGAAACAGATAATTATAATATTTTATTTTTGAAAAGATATATTATTAGATAAACTCGTTCATCAAATCATTACTCACAATACCCATTATCAAAATCAGCTATATTCTTGTTTGGCGTGAACTTCAATTTTTGTTTATACAATATTCACCAAAAAAGAAATCCAGATGATACTCAGATTTGGATCAGGATTATTCCACACTTTTATCAATTTTTTTTTTCTCGGGAAACAAACAGAAGATGAATCAACAGAGAAATTATCAAATGTCACGAAGATCTAGATATATCTAAATTCTTGCATGCTTTAAAAGTGAAGGGAAAAAAAAATACGCTTCTGATTTTATAAAAATGAAAAAAGTGGGTATATATATAAATGAGAGTAGTAATCATTTGTTTTTTAAGATTGGGAGGCCTCTTCAAGAACTTGATACGTCAAATAAACATGATTTTCTTTTTCAAAATTAATTGCTATAAGAAACATAGGTTGAATTTTGGTAAAATACTAAAAGAATAACTATCCTACGATGAAAAAATTCAATGAAGTAATAGACATTAAACACTTAACAACACTTTCTTTCTGGTCGGCTATAGTTATTCTTTGAATTTAGAGTTTTCCACTCATTTATTAACTTTTTTTTATGTTTTTTTTTTAATTTTCTATTATTTTTCTACTTATTTATTTTTAAAAGATTAAAAGGTCTCTCATCTTGGAGATTTCATAGCATGCTTGTATTTGAACAATATATATTCTGATTTGCAAATAGAGTGTTTGGGATTAAAATGTATAAAATGAAATGATTTTTATTGTAGATTGTTGAAGATAAAGTTGTGAAGAGATTAATTAAGAATGAAAAATGTTTAATGTAAAGATGGATAAAAAAGGGAGAGAAGGGGGCAGTTTTCAGTTGAAAAAATCTGGTAGCACAAGGAGTGATTCAGAATGTAAAGAAGAAAGAGACAAAGGAAGGACAAGAGGACCCATTTATAATGTATGGTTATATATATATAGTGTGACAAACAATGATACTTTTAAAGAAGATGATGAGGACAATTCATTAAAGGATAAATCAAAAACATAAAACATAAAATGGGTACTAAACTTTTTGTTTAGCCACACAACTTTAAATATCATTTTCTTTTCACCCTTTAACTTTTAAATGTTGATGCATGTTTTTTAATTGGCTTTTTATATGTTTAGTAGATTAAAAAAAAAAAACAAACAAACTTAGTTTGTAAATAAGTTTAGTTTTGATAATTTTTTTCCTTTTTATTAAATCTTCAACTCTTAAAGAAATAATTGATTTTTTAGTTCAATTACAAAATAAAAGTATGTTTTTTTTTTTAACACTAGACTTCATTTGATAGCCGCATTGATTTTAATTTTATGCTTTTAAAGTTTATGCATATTTCTTTCTAATTTTCTTACAATAATCTCCACATTGAATTTTTAATTAGATTCTAAAAATAAAAATAAAAATTTAAGAACTAAGGTACTCCCACTTGATAACCATTTTTTAGAACTTAAAAAGTTATTTCTTAAAAGTTATTTTGTTTTTACTAATTGGCTAAGAACTCAAATGTTTAATTAGAAAAGATGAAAATCATTGGAAAGAAGTTGTAAGAAAGCAAATACAATTTTCAAATAAAAAATTAGAAAGCAAATGATTAACAAACGAAGCATAAGTTTTTAGTCACCAAAATTTGCCTTTTTTTTTTTTTTTTTTTTTTAAATATGAGTAGAAAGTGAAATAATGTTGTAACTAAAAAAAAAAAATAGACAAAGAAACTTACAAATTAAGTTGCTATCAATCTAGACTTATATTTTTTAATTTTCAAAACTTTGGTTTGAATTTTTTAAAACATCAGTAAAGATAAATAATAAAACGAATAAATTTATAAGTGAAACTGGTGTTTATAATTTTTTTTTAAAAAAAGTAATAGTTATCAATTGAGGTCTAAGTGATTGTAAACATAATTTAACATTATCCATCTACTAGAAATAGAAAAGATTGCAAATATACAAATAGCGGTAACATCTTTAACGATCAATCTAGCTATTTTGAGTAGAATCCAAAAAATAAATTATATGAAAAAGACTTCAATATACCAAGTGGAGGTATGATGATTTGAACCTCCAACTTTAAAAGAAGAATAGTTATTAGATATGTAGGATTTGGAAAAATATTAGAAAAACATTTATTCCACATTTGAAAGGTTCAAGAAAATGATGGAATCCAAACACTATAAAAATGAGTTTATGTCTTTGGTTCTTAATCATCCCAGTTTGAAGTACTTTATGCTTGGTATATTAGATTGGTTGTGTGAGTGGGTATAATGTTTTCATAAAGTATTCTTGTAATTGGGTTAGGGGAGTGTTTTATGTGTGATTGTAATAATTTTTCACATAATGAAATTTTCTGATCCGTGATTTTTTTTTTCTTATTTGAAGTCTTTCCACGTTGATTCTTGTTTTCCAATTTTATTAATTTCTTTTAATTCCTTTGTTATTACTTGCTTATTCCCATAGTAGTATTGGAAGGCTTTTCCCAAAAAGTGGTGTAAGAGCTTTAGGTTCGTAATTTCTTGAATTTCTGAGTATACTATGTGGTTGCAACATTGTTTGAACCCCTACATCATAAAAGAATTCTTGAAACGAGCTATGGTATTGAGAATAGTGTATGTTGTTCACTATTTGTAGATTTGCTATGAGTGAAGCAGATATGTCAAGTTTTATGAGTCTAATGAAGTTTGATGTGGAGGAATTTAATGGAAGGGTCGACTTTAGTAAGTACAAGTCAAAGATGTGTAGTACAATATGGGTTAGACAGGGCCTTGAAGGAAGACCAAGCAGTGATACTTCTGAAAAGTTAAGCAGTAATAGTGGCTTAGGAGAGTCTAGCAGTGGTTCCAGCAAAAGGTTCTAAAAAGTCCAACTTGAGGAATGAAGATTAGGAAGAAATGGATTTTAGAGTTGCAACTACAATCAGAATAAATTTAGCTAAGAATGTTATTGCAAATGTCATTGACATTTCGACAGTCAAAGAGCTTTGGGAGAAGCATGAAGCAATGTTAGGCAAAAAAACATCTCAAATCAGTTGTACCTGAAGGGGTAATTTCACACGCTATGGATGGTGGAAGGTACAAAAATCTCAAATCATCTGGGGGGTATTCTCAATGGCATCGTATCTAAGTTGGAGGTTACCAGAGTGAAGATAAATGATAAAGATAAGACACTTAGAATCATTTTATTACTTTTTCCTTTTTTACAAACACATGAAACCAATCATGATATATAGGGAGGAATCATTAGATTTTGCTGAAGCTACTAGTAAACTTTTATCAGAGGAAAGAAGACTGGGGAGTGAAGGGCGTACTTCAAAGAAGGATTCAATACCGGTAACGAGCAATTAGAAGAATAAAAAAGAGTTCGTGCAGAAAAATGATTGTTAAGGATGTGGACAATTTAGGCACATGAAAAAGAATTGTTCTAATAGAGCAAATTCGCCAAAAGACTCCGAGTCAAATGCTAATGTTGTATCCATTGTCATAGATTATGTCTATTCATTTTATGAAGAAAGACAGTATTCATCCTCATGGTATGTTTACTTTACCATGTAGAGGATGTGATGTTAACAATTTCAATACAAGTTTGCACATGAGCATTGACTTAGCGATTGTGCAAGGTGTGTAGTGGAAGTTATTGATGGCTGAAGAACTTCTAGATGAGCCAAGTAGTTGGAAATCATACTATATAACCTTTAGAAAGAGTTTATCGACATGTGACAAAAAATAAAAATCTTGAAAAAGATGGTTTTTCAAGTGATTTACTTTTTATGGTGGAGTAGGTTATAATTCTATAAGTTGAGAATTACTATTGTCAATGAAGACAATTGATATAGCTATGAAATTTTCAAATATCTTGCCCATGTGAAATTTGTAAAATTTTGGCAAAATATTATGAGAGCGTTTCTCCTAAATCTGAAAGACTCAAGAAAGTGATGGACTCCAACACCATAAAACGGGCTTATACTTTTAGTTTCTAATCATTCTAATTTGAAACACTTTAAGCTTGGTATACTAGCTCAATTGTGTCGGTGGTATAATGTATTGAGAAAGAGCTCTTGTATTTGGGGTTAAAGAGAAATTTTTGTGTGAATATAATAATTTTTCATACAATGAAATTTGTCTGGTCCATGGATTTTTCTCCAGTTTAGAGTTTTTTCACATTAATTCTTGTATTTCCAATTTTATCCTCCGTTAATAGTGGGATGTTTTCTCCCATGAGAATATGCTCATCTTTGACATGTTACTTAAACTTATTGGGTAAATATAAATATATATATTTCACAGACATTAGGTTGATATTAAAAAATAAACTACAAATAAAGAAACTCCTAGTTGTGTCATATTGTTCTATATGTTCTATATTAATCAGTATTCATGTGTGAGTTGGAAGGCAGACCATAATTGAATTATTTATTTATTTATTAAAATTTAATTTTTTAAAATTAAGTCTATAAACCCTAATTTCATTAGTACATTTTCTTGATTTGATATCTTTCCAAAAATGTTTTTAAAAACCATGTCAAGTTTTACTTCAAAAAATGATTCTTAAAAGTTTGTTTTTAATTTTAAAATTTAATGAAGAATTCAAATATTTATCTAACAAGGAGAAAATAATAGTAAAAAAAAAGGAAGAAACAAATTACTTAAATTTGAAAAGTATAAAACTAAGGACGAAATCTGATTGAGTATGAGAACCCCTTTATTCTAGGTGAACCCATAATAAGAATAACTCCAATAAACAAAATGGTAACAACCCTAAGAAAGCTAAACAGGGCATTTGGCTTCAGCAAGATCGATTCGATGATCAAAAAAGAAATAGAGATCACTTATTCCTAACTTCAAGATTTCGAACTCTTCACTAATTTAATGATCAAACGAACCTCTGACCTCGAGGTCGATAATACAAGCAGCATTATGTCGGCTTATTGATAGTATGAGAACCCCCTTTATTCTAGATGAACCCACGATGATAATAAGAATAACTTCAATAAACAAAATGGTAACAACCCTAAGAAAGCTAAACAGATTTGGCTTAGAAGATCGATCGATGATAAAAAAGAAATGAGAACTTGTTTCTAACTTTAAGATTTCGAACTCTTCACAATCTAATGATCGAACTAGATTGAAAGTTCTAATACATGCACTTGACAATCTAAACTAAGTTTCGAAAGTTGAAAAAAAAATTAATGAGATAGGATTGATGGCAAAGGTTGCATATATTGGAAGTGAATTATTTCATTGATTGGTTAATGAAAGCAGAGGAATCTTTCCTCGTAAATTGAACCTTCTCCAAAATTGTTGGGCCAATTTGATTGAAAGAACTTTAATAGCTTATAAAAGTCAATAAAAGCTAGTGGCATTTACAAACCCATTAAAGAAATTAAATGCCATTACCAAACAAAGAAAATGAAGCCAAACGATTAAAATGACACTATAAATTACTGAATTATCAGTTAGTAGGGCAGAATCTAGCGTAACTCATTATTTGCATGGTGGAGTATTATTCATATTCCGTCTTCTAATAATTAAAATCGGATTAAATTATAAGAAATATCTATATTTTTATGATTATAAAGTCGATGATTCCAATCCTTTTAACTTCTATTGTGCTCAGAAAAAGAGAAAGAAATTGGATTAAATTAGTCAAAACACAATTTAACTTTAAAATAGGTTTCAATTATACCTCAAAATAAGTTTCTAATGTGTGATCCTCAATGGTTACACCATTTATTTCATCTAATAAGATATCATCAAAATAATTTATATAATTAATTTTTAAACATCACGTCAATTTACTGAAAATAATGTTATAAATGTTGTCTAAATATGCTTTCCAATTTTTACATATTAATTGATGCTTCAATTTATACCTTATTTAAAAAAAACAAAAAAAAAAATAATGATATTTTAAAAAAATCAAAGTCTAAAAGTAAAGATAAAACTTTTAAAAATCTAAGAACATAATTTAAACGAGTAAAATTTTCATAAAATCCTTTTTCTGAGTTCATTTGATAAAATTTTTTTGAGGAGGTTAATACACCACCCTATAATTATTGGATTTTAAAAAGGAGAATCCAATGAATTATATATATATATATATATTTTGTTGTTCTTTAATTTTTATTTTGATTTGATTAGATTTTGGTGAACACTTACCTAAAGAAAAAAAAATGTTACTATTAAATTTAAGGTTAAAATGATAAGTTTGATCCTAAATTTTTAAGAGTATACTTATTTTATTTTCCATAACTCAAAAAACTTCTAATAAGTTTCCAAACTTTCAATTTGGAGGTTTTTTTTTTATAGAAAAGTTGACCTATTCACAAGAGCCTTTGTGATTAATTACCCGCTCTCTACAAGGGTATGAAATCTAACATTTTGTTTAGATCAGAGCACATTACTGCATTATAATATATCATGTTAGGAATAATCATGTCTATCGTATACCTAACGTGATGGTCATCTCTATCGCGATATTCATTTTTCTATTTTGTTTTCACATCTTTCTCACAATTTGTTGTGTTTTATGGTGCAAAAAATAAAGGTTGCAATAGAGATAGTCATCACGTGATGGATACACGTGGACATCCCTAACGCGATACAACGTATAGTTTGCTGTGTTTTTCCTATTTTTCTCACAATTTGTTGTATTTTCCATGAATATTGAGTGGAAAAAAAATGAAAATCGCGATAGAGATGGTCATCACGTTAGGGCTACGATAGACATGACTATCCCTAACGTGATATAATATAAAATGCAGTAATGCGCTCTGACATATGTAGAAGGTTAGATTTCATACGTTTGTGGAGAGCAGATCATTAATCATAAAGTTGCTTGTGAAAAGGTCATCCGTATAAAAATTTGTGTCCGATACATCTTTGTAGTTAAGTTCGTTAGTTCTACACTTAAAACTCAAACATGTGGTATTATTTAAGGAACCAATTGAGGTTAATTAGTGAAAAGAAACCAAAAATCAAATACAAAATTAAATACTCTTAAAACTTTATAGTGGACATAATTCATCAATCTATTGAAAACCGCTCTAAAACACATTTATAACAAGTACAATTGACAATTGTTGTAGAAGTTGAAATTAAACTTAAAGTTAAAATTGTTACAACAAGTGGTATCAATAATGACCTTTATTTTCATCCGATTGCATTAAAGAAGATGAAGAAGGATTGCTTAAGAAAAGAAAGAGTCAAGTATTTTTTTTTAAAAAAAAAGGAGTTTCACAAAGGGTCATGTTCAAACTTAAATGAGGGCGGCCATTGATGTTGGGAAAAAGCCCTTTTCATTCCCAACATTGGCCCTTCTCTATTTGTCTTCTAGGGAACATTTTTTCTATTTCCCTTCACTCATTGTTTTTTCTATATACATAGCCCATCTACCTAACTTAACTATTTTTGCCCCCTCAAATCAAAATAAATAAATCCCTCTTCATTAAAAAGAAAACAAAGAATTTATTGGGGTATTTATCTTGTGGATTAGTGGAAGTTGTATCATTTTGTTTGCTCAAAATTGATGATTAAGTTGTGAGGCTCCACTTATACATCCAAAGCAAAATTGGTGGAACCAATCGGGAGATGCCACGTGGAATATAGTACACACGTTTCTTAGTTAATGATGCACATTAATTTCCTTGGAGACGTGTGGGTGGAAAGTTGAAAGGGATTGGGTTGGGTTGGGGTTGGGCCAACTTGGAAAGTGATTATTTAAAGACTTCAAATTTGTGAAGACTTGGTAGGGAGTTTAGGTGATTTTTCAGGTGAGGGAATGTGGGGGCACTACTATTCTATTCTATTCTATTCTATTCTATTCTATTCTATTCTATTCTATTCTATTCTTTTCTATTCAATCCAATCCAAAAGCCAAGCCAGCCTCAATGTCAAAGCTTTAAATTAGGTGAAGGGTGGCCACATTCATTATTTTGACTCACTACATTATGGTATGCCTACTTACAACTGTCCTCTAAAAACACTTACCTTCAATTTGTGCAACTAAATATACAAAACAAGAGGAATTCCATGTTAGGGTGTTTCGTTAGAAACGACCTAAAGGAATTCCAACTTACTACTGTCTAAGAATGGTAGTTATAGAAATTTTAAGGAAAAACTCGATCTCGCGCTCAGTTTGTCCATACATAAATAGATATCATGCGTTAACATTTGTAGTCACACACGTAGGGTGTTCAAATGATATATGTCAAGTTATGTCTTAGTGACGAAGAGAATTATAGAATCATTAGTATATTTGAGTTTAATACTTGTTTAGTTAATTTAGATTAATTTGTACTTAATTAGTATTTGATAATTAATTAGTTAATTGTCATATTTTTTTTGTAAAGCTATAAATAGCCAATTTATAGTTGTAATAGGAGATTTTTTAATATCAATTTTATATAGAATTCTCTCTTAATTTAGGGATGGATTTTGAAACAAGAATTATCTGACACACCACATAATAAGTTACATATAATGTTACAACTATCTCAAGAACATTAAAATAAACATAGATAATAAATCGTTAGAACAAAACACAAAGTTTGGTAACTCATTTCTGTGCAATATTACCTACATCTGGAGACAATGTGCCATGAAAAAATATTTTTCACTAATGAATAGTTAAATGACTACAACATTGCACTTATTTGTACTTAGACTTCCCCACGAGACTTCCTCCCAAAAATTTCTCCAATATTTTTGTGTTCAAATGAAGACGATTTCGATTGTAATACTTAGGCTCCCCTTAAATATTAGATTCCATTTTCATTTAATGAACAAAGCTTCAAGATGATGAACAGAAACAACAAAAAGATTTATAGTACTTGTTGCTTCACAGTCACGTGTGTTATGGGTCAATTTGGACCAGAATGCCCAATTTGCCCATCTTTGCCTCAGAGGCCAAGACCGAGGCGGACCGTTTTCCATTCCCGACTTAAGTGCCGAAGGTTTTGTGGCAGGCATCACAACGTTGTTTTCTTTTCTTGTCTTGCAGGTCGTCTTCCTTCCCCGAAATTATAAATTCACTGTCAAAGGTACGTGAAGGTTGAGTGAGTCTTCCTACTAGATTTTGTTATCAACAATTGGTACCATCTATGGGGAATGAGCTTATGACCTTAACAAACATAAAGAAATACATAGGTTACAACGGGATGGAAAAACACAGTGGAAATGAGTCAGATCAACAATGACATCCTAGGAGAACAACATAACTATCAATGAAAGATATGCTTGCCCTAAGCCCACCTCAGCCTTGATCTCTTAAGGAAAAGGCAGAGGAAAAATTTTCGACTTTAGAAGAGAGGGTAGCAATGTTGGATTAGAATTTGGCTCGGATGGTAGACCTTTTGGGAGCACAAGAAAGGCCATATGATAGTGTAGAGTAGCAACGTTTAAATCTCAAGTATCAAGCTATATGATAGAAAATCAGATCATGTGAAATACCTAAATACTTACATATCTTAGATGGAATTGGGAGTTTCATATGCAATAAGGTGTAGATCATTTTCTCTCTCTCTTATAGGATCGGCTCATTTTCTCTCTCTCTTATAGGATCGACTAAGGAGTGATTTTGGAAGCTCAAAGGAAGATCGATTGGTTCATTTAAATAGCTCGCCAGAGCATTTATCATCCAAATCTTGGGGGAAGAGATCAATGAAAATTGTAAATATATGTGCTGACAATCAGGCAAGAAAAGAAAGAAAGTTTAAGGGAATATATAGTCAAGCTCAACAATGAAACCCAGCGAGTTGAAGGATACACAGACTCAGCAACCTTGATAGCAGTTATGGAAAGGCTTAGGAATGAGTGGCTCTAGCGCTACATAGCAACTTTAAATGTGAAATTTCTCCATAGCAACCTTATCATTCTCCCCTTATTCGAGGACATCCTCGAATATAAAGGATGACATTGTATAGCAACTTTATAATCATCTCAAACTTTTGAAAGAAGTTTGAAAGGTTTGTCTCCTCCAAAATTAAATGTAAAATTTCTTTATGTACAATACTCTTCCACAATCGTCGTATTGATCCAGTCTTTCTTAATTATCCTCCCATGTGTCTTTAATGATCCATATAAAACACAAGAAAAATAATAGGAAGTAACATTAGTTGGACAAATCTCACTCTCATGATTTTTCTCTCTTAAATACTTTTTCTACGGCCTTTTTTTTTTGTTTCTTTTACCTCTCTTGTCTCATCATTCTCTTTTATCTTAGTCTCTTATCTCTTCTCACTTTTTTCTAGAGTCTTTATCATGACTCAATTTTCAACACATACTTCAAATATCTTCTCACTCTCCATGACTACTTAATCTTTTGGTTCATCTCCCTAACTTTAATCATCACCTTCATTCATCTCAACAACCTTACCATTGGAAATCTTCCTTTTCGATTTGTGGGTGATTCCTATCATTTTCAACTGGTTGGTCATCTTTAGGCATTAGACAATCTTCTTGATTTTTAATAGACTGTGTGGCTCTTGATGTGCTACCTTCAACTCTTCATTCAATTGCGATATATAATCAATAGATTTACATAACTTAGTCAAGCTATTTCGAAAAATCTTCTAAAAATTTGTATCACTATTGTGGGTCACATGATGATTTCTTCCTTGGTGAAACATTGTAAGGCGTCTAATATCTTAAACTTCAACAAATCTTATATTATTCTTATGAAAAGCATGTAAAAAAATCAAAATATAGCTTGTGAATAGTCACGAAATCCCGAAGTGTAAAAAATAATTATAGAGAGATGCAAAAGACAACTTTTTTTAAAAAAAAAATAAGTTTTATTTTTTACCAGCAAAGTATATTGAAATATGAATGAAAATAAAATAATAGAAAATGTCACGAGAAAATATTGATAGAATGAAATTTGGAAGAAAAAAAATTGAGCTAAAAACGAAATATTAGAAAGGATATATAATCTATTTTGAACTAAAGTTTTGATACCACATAATAAAGAAAACCACCTCAATTACGTTTGAGAACTTTATGTAGTTTAGATGAATCCTCACTAACATATAACTAAGAATCAAAACTTCAAAAAAAGATGAAAAGATTTCCTTATCATTGTTCTAAAGAGAAAGAAACTCAGAACGGAAAGTAAGTAACATGAAAGTATGACAAAATGAAGAGAAAAACTATAAAAAAATAAAAATAAAATAAAAACAAAAAGGTGTAGAAAAGAAGAATAGCATTAACTCTCTAAAGTTTGCTTTTTTTATCTAGTTTGATTCCATCTCTTTCGAGATGGATCAAGTCGTTACACTTGTTTATATATATATATATATATATATATATATATAAGCATCCAAATAAGGTTCGACAAAGCAGTAGAGAGGCTAAAGCAGCAATAGTTCTCCAAGATTCTTGAGCAAAGGATGAGGAAGTGGTAGATTTTCAAGAGTTTACCTAAGAGAATGAACCGTTATGATCTGGAGAAGTGTTTGTCATTTTTATAGATCTTTTAAGGTTATAGTTTCATCTAAGTTAACTTAAAAATCATTCCTTGTCAATTTAACCGAGAATAAGGGAGAGTGTTTGCATATTGATAGATTAATAGATAGATATATTAATTTAACACAATAGATTGTATACACGAGCTATATAGATAAAATTGTTACATGATAAAATGTTGGTAGATCAAATATTAATAAGTTTTAAGGAATGATTTTATGATTTAGAAAATAAAAGAGATTAGTATAGGACTATTTTCAAATATAGTAAAATGAATCAAAATATTTCTACATATAACAAAATATTATTATCTATCAGTATCTGTCACTAATAGACTGTAATATTTTGCTATATTTGAAAATATTTTCAATAATTTTACCATTTAAAACAATTACCTATTGATATTTGGGATTTTGATAAATAATGTTAAAGTGAGTGAGATAACAAATCATAAGATTCTAAACATGTCTAATCTAGAATGTTTAAAAAAAGTGAAATGACGGGAGCTAGAGTGAGAGAATACTAATATATATGTATATAATCAATTTTCAATTGGGATGGTTAGACGTAAATACATGTATGTAGTAAAGGTATAAATGAAGAGAGAAGTATTGACACCCATCTCATAACCTAGTAAACAAAATCACAACTACTCAAAATTCTTAGACATTTTTCATTACTCATAAATTTTCATAATATACAACAAAATATCTATATTTTTTTTTATTTGTCAGTGTGTAATCCTTACAAATCTACTCATAAAACTAAATACACGTGTTATCCAAATTCAAGTTCCTATAATCTATCTTTGTAAATGCTTCTGTTATAAATAAAAAAAAAAACAAAAAGATCTAATAATATTATACAAGCTCAAACTTTTCCCACTCAATATTCAAACTTAGTCTTGTTTTTATAATGAGTCAAAAATCTCCTAAACACTTATTTTATTGAATTATTAGTCGGTGTCATATTATTTTATTTATTTATTGATGAAATAAAAGTGTATAGAGACAAAATGTTTAATAAAGAGTATAATCCCAAATATTTTAAAAGGGGAAAAAAAAGAAAACAGAGAGCCGAAGGGGAGGAGGCTGCTGTGCCCTATTGACTAGACTGTCCAAATTAGAAAAGATAACATATTAAAAACACGGTCTGGGTTAGGTAGTCGCCATTGCCAGCAGGAGGTTTCCATTTGAGGGAACATTTTAACCCATCAATTTCCGGTACGTTTTCTTCTTCAAATCTTATTATAGATTTAACACCCTTTATTTAGCTGGCTAATCAAACTATATTAGATTCGAAAAGCAACCCCTTTGCATGATTCGATTCTGCTGCCCCTAAATGGTAGGGTAATGGGTATTGAAATTAGGACCAGTTATGTATGGATTATGATGTAATATTTGTATCATGTTTCGTAATTTTGAGTTTCTTGAAAAGGGAAATGCAATATGTAGAGAATAGAATCTGATGAGAGGGAACAAACAGTAGTTGACAATGGGAGAATGAAATTGAAGAGTGAGGAAGGGACTAATGGTAATGGTAATGGTGGTGGTGGATTGGTTGTGGCTGAAAGGAAATGAAAGAGATTGGGGAAAGCAAAGCACATGGCGAGTGGGATTGAGACGCCATTGTCGGGTTATAGTTTGTTGAAATTTGAAAGTAATGCACCCCAAGTGTTCGATCATATGCCTAAGTGACCCCTTTCCTTTTTCTTGGGTCCTCCATATCTCACTGACACCTTCTCATCACAAAATAGTCTATGTTTTCCATTTTGATATATTCATTGAGTTGTCATTTGTCACCATTCCATTCATGGGGTCCCTCTTCTTCATCTATATCTGCAATTATTAATGGCCACACCATTGCCTTTTTCGTTCTATGCAATATAGAAAAAAAATATGGATATGAATGATTTGAATTGGGCCCAGCCCATTGGAGGCCCGGCCCACATTGATTTGAGGAAGACCCAGAAGCTATATAGAGAGAAAAAAGGAAAAATGATCGAGTTGAAATCTTCAACCACAAAACTAAGACAATGATGAGGTAGAAAGAGACGTGGAGGGGAGGAGAAAATGGATTTGTGAAGGGAGAAAACAAAGGAACCCCACATCAACAAACCAAGCCATTGGGAAGAGTTTGCTTCAAAAAATTGCAATAATTTTGTTGGGCATTATTATGGTTTGTGAATTAATATAATAATAAAATATCAATGTGGGTGTGATTAGTGAAAGGCAGATCTCATTCTTTGGGCTCATGGGATGATGCTCAAAATGTGAGAATGCCTCAATTTTAGGTGACCAACACCATATGGTAGGTGACCTTATGAGATCCCACCACCATCCACTCTTCAATGCCCCACTTAGTGACTCAAAACTCTATTCACTCTTTCCTTCCACAGTTCCATTTTTTATTTTTGTGTGTTCTCTTTCGCTACAAATTTCTATCAAACGCCTTCGAGATAGCATTCGGGACCGCCATCGTTGCCCTTAGAAAATGTAACATAAATGTCTATCTACTTAGTTTAACTCGGATTGGCAAAAATAATTAAGTAACTAAAACGTTAATACTGCTGAAATGGTTGTGCTGAGTGTATGTGTGCCACTTAAATTTGTGAGAAAATAAGCCGAACAAAACCGTGTGAAATGGATATTGGCCCAGACACCTTGGTATGATAGCAGCGTAAGTTTGGCCCATGTTTGAGGCCCGGAAGGAAACTCACTTCGCCCCATGAATTTGGGCCGAGACACCGTAGTATGGCCCACTGCCAGAGCGCGGTGAGTTTAGGTTTAATTAATAAATTAATAAGTTATTCTACATTATTTATTTATAAATTAATATCTTTCGGAATTAATAAGTTTAGGTTTAATTTGATGTCTTAACTTTTGCGGAAAAATTTCAACTCTTTTGACCATTTGTATAAAATCTAGGATGTTTAGACATTTTTAAAATATAAGCGGAATGTTAAGACAACCCAAATTTCTTTCTATGTAGTTAATCCTATTTAATTATTTACGATCTAATGATGGAAAAACAACCCAAATTTTGTTCAAAAAAAACAAAAACATGATGGGTGCATAAATGGCTATCCAATTTTTAGATTCTTAGAAATTCGAAAAATTAGGATGAAAAATTAGATTACAAAAATGGGATAAATATAAATTTATACATCTAAATTTGTATCAATTAAACTTTAAATTAATAATCATATCTATTTAAGCTCTAAAGTTCTATGTGTGAATCAATTTGATCTATTTATTATAATTTCATTTTTCAGAACCATTAGTGCATAACTTTTACATGTGTTTACTTCTTTAGATGTAAGGATTATTATAAATTAGTGGGAACTTCGTGAATTGAATAGATAGTATTGGTTTTTCATTAAATCAAAACAATTTTTTTTTTTGTATCTTACCATCTTCCTCCCTTAACTTATTTAAACATGATTTTATGATAGTTGTTCTTGCTAATTTGGTAAGATTTAGAAAAAGAAGAATTTTATGGCGGCTTTGATTTGATTTTAAATGAAATCAAGTGACAATTGCTATAAATCATTAATTTAAGTTTTAAATTGATAAAAACCTCAAAATTTAGGGGTAATTTTTTTTTTTCAAATTTCTTTATTTGTTCAACAAGGATAAATAAACATAATGCAACTACCATAAAATTTGTATTATATATTTTGAAGGTAAATATTTGATTCTCCCATCCCATAAACTTGCTGTCATTATTCACATTTGAGTTACATTTGTTGAAGTGATGTAGCTAAAACTAGAAATTTCGACCTTGATTTTTAAATTTTAGATTAGTATTCAGGTGTGTATAATTTAAATATAAATGAAGTCTTTTTTTTTTTTTTTTTTGTACCAAATTGAACATTTAAAAAAATATATATTATAGATATTGAAGGTTGTCCAAAGCAAGTCCCAAAATCTATGAACAGGTCCAAGCCCATAACTATTGTGAAAAGGCATGGAGGATGCACATCCCAAAAGGAAAATGTTAACACCTTCGGATTCAACCCGACCAACCGAGTCGATGAACTTATACCAACTGAGAAATAATCGAGTTGTATTTGGTCTGGGACCCTACAACCTCAAGCGTCTAAAACAATCCTGACAATATCAATATTACACGTAACTAGAGGTGGGGGTTATAGGTCCGCCTGTTCGACGACCCCAAAAAGGGAGAGTAAGTAATTTTCAAGTGAAATTTTTGCGTGATTAGTTGAACTATACGTTCCTTATACTATCTTCTTACGCAGGACAACTTGAAACTAGTGGTAGACAAAGAAGAAACAGACTAGAGGTCAAGCCCATGAGAGAGCCACGACATCCTCCAATGCGAACAAGATCCAACGCCAACCATACTTATACAAATTTATTAAACTATATCCACTTTTAGTTATTTAGATTTTTAACTTAATATCGTGGTTACCATTGCTTTCATTTTTTTCAATTATAGAAAACTAAATAAAACTAAAATATAGAGAGAGATTCCTGATATTTGATACTCCATATTTATGAATCTATTGCTGCTATCTTTATTCTAAATAAAACAATTTTTAATTCCGAATGCTAAAAGAAAAAAAATACTTCATATATATTGGCTAAAAAAATACTTCATATTATAAAATAAAGGAAACAATAAAAAAGCCAGAGAAGATGAAATGGAGGATGAATTGTGTTATGTATTCAATTGTATCATAATCACTTTTTTATAGAATTTACAGAATAGGAAAAGATTAAGATATAAAGTTGTAGTTACTTACTAATATTAGTTTGATATTACATGTAATGTACGTGTTGCATAAAGTTTAAAAAGAGAATTTAATTATAAAATTTTAATAATGCAACTTTAATTTATGAATAAGAGATTTTTATTTTTTAAATATGTAATAAAAAAATTGGAAGTTGGATGAGGAAAAATAATAGTTATTTTAATTGGGTGTGAAATGTATTATAAAAGAATATATAAAAGAATATATAAACTAAAATATTTTATATTATTTTTAAAATACTTTTTGTGATAATTATCATTTTAGTAAAAATAATCTATTTTATTTTAATTGGTATCATTCGATTGGTTTCCTCATTTCAAAATTTAATATAAACATAAATATTATTATTATTATTATTTTAAATTCGTGGTCACTTAATTAAAAAAATGTATTTGATATTTGAATTTAGATTATTTGATTATCGTCTTAATTTTGTACTATTTTTCTCTTAAATTATATGATAATTATCTCTTAGTTATTTTTTTTATAATATTTTAATTTTGATGATTTGATTATCTTTTTAATTTTAAACTTTAATTCAAACCAAGATTTTTTTTTGATAGTCCTTCCTTATTTTTAAATATTTTTATTGCATGATTTGATTACCGGTTTCTTACTTTTAAACTTTAAATTAATCAAAAATAATTGTTTTTAAGTTTTTTAAATTTTGTGATATTAATCTCTATTTTTTTTTTTTATGATTTGATTATCCTTTTAATTTCAAACTTTTATTTAAATCAGTTATGATAATTTTTTTTTATTGGATGATTTGGTTAGCCTCCTAATTCTTAATTTTATATTTAACCAAAATATTTTCTATTTTTTTAATTTATTTTGGATTGGATGATTTGAGTATTCTCTTCCTTTTAAACTTTAATTTAAACCGAAGTATTATTATTTTTAATTATAATCTTGTCTATATTAATTTTTTTTTTTAATTTTAATTGATTTTGATAATGTGATTATCCTTCTAATTTCATATTTTAATTAAAATAAAATATTATTATTTTCTGTTTTGTATGAAATTTTATAATGATTCTTTCTTAGTTGAAAAAAAAAATGATTTGATTATCCTCCTAATCTCAAACTCTTCAAATTTTAATGTCAACAAAAATATAATTTTTTCCATGCAAACAGAAACCCTAAAAACTTAATCACTTTTAATTTGCATCGATGTTCTTCTTGATTTTAAACTTTATTTCAAATTTTTATGAATTGATGTGTTGTTGCAACAATTTTGAAAAGAGAAAAAAAGAACAAAAGCTTGTAAAAAATAGTAAAATTTATTATAACCCTTACACTCGTTTGGTGTGCATTTACAGAAATTAAAACGTAAAAAAAAAATTATAAAAGCATTAGAATAATAACTATCTTCTCTATCACTTTGTTGGCCTATTGCTTGAAATTTGAGAATTTTTTTGAATCTCAAAAGCAAAGTATTTTCTCCACCCAATATATGAGGGTATTTTCTCTACCTTGTTCAATATGTGAGGATGAATAGATCTTCTATGTGTATAAAAAAAAAAATACAAAAACATTAAGAAAAAAGTCACATTAAATCACTCTATGTATTTTTCTAAAAATTGAAAAGTAAAAAAAAAAAAAAAAATGGAAAAAGATGACATGGGTTAAACAAAAAGAGGGAGGCATAATATCTTCATATAGAAGATAGAAGAGATACTTGAAACAAATAAATTAAACTTCTTAAAAAAAATAAGAAAGATGTTGCTATTAACGAAATTTTTTTAAAAAAATACCTATAACAAAATTTCTAAAAAAAAAAAAAGTTAGATATAGCAGGTTAACAAAATAATTTTTTTTTTAAAAAAAAAGAAATGAGATACCTAATGAAAAATGAGATGATGAAATTAGCTATTTATAGAGAAAATTTAGATAGCAAATCATATTTTGTTTTTATTTTAAAATTTTTCTCTTTATTTAATGTGAAGTAGAGATCATATTTTTTAATCAAAATGTGAATAAGATGTTAGAGGATAAAATTTGATTTGGTTTATTATTTTTTTTTACTTTTATTTGACTAGAGGTAGGTGTTAGAGAGAAAAATATGATTTTAAAAAATTATGTGAATAACATATTAAAGGATAAAATATGGTTTTTCTATTAAAAAAAATATCCTATTAATTATAGAGAAGTAGAGTTATTAAAGATAAAAATGTAATTTTTTTTAAAAAAAATAATTTTTGTGAATGAGAGATTAGAGAATAAAATGTGATTTTTAATTTTTTTTTTCTTTATTTAATCCAAAGTAGATATTAGAGAAATAATTTTTTTAATGATTTAAATGTAAAATTATGTATGATATATCGATTACTATAAACTAAAAGAGTTTATAAAGGGACAGGAGAAATCAAATGTTTATCTCCCATAACCCATTTTAGATAATATAAATTTAGTTGATAATAAACTATTATTGTTAATTTATTTATGAATATGATTTATGTTAAAATAATTATGTAATTATTAGTTTGTAACATTATATAATTTATAATGTATTACATAACACATATTACATATTTAAAAAAAATGTTATATTATATTTCTAAATATTTTTATCTTTATTTAACAAAATTCTATATTTTAAATTTTAAAATTTAAAATTAAGATACAATGAAAACATAAAAATATTGTTTTTAAAATTTGTATTGTTTAGATCACAGAATTCGAGTTGTACACATATTTGCTGAACTCATTAAATCGAAAAATATAAAATAAAATTCGAATTCTCTACCAAACAAACTCTTAATTTCGTAAATAATTTCAAAATTGCCTACTATTTTACTAATTTATATTGAAGTTTGAGCCTTTAATCCGTTTAACAATAAGAAGTAGGATGTGAGAAGTAAAGAAGAAGAGGAAAAAACAAACAGAGTATTTTAAGGCGTTAAATTGAGTACGGTGTAGTTATAAAATCTCCATAAATATATAAATGAAAGGAAGAAAAGGATATGAAATTCTTCAATAAATGTATACACTTTAATAATAAATACTATTAAAATCAAATTATTCAATACCAACTCATATGGGTGTTTACGGGTTGGGTTGGGTTGGTTTGGAAAACTTTTTAGACCCAACCCAATTGTTCGGGTCATAAATTTTTTCAATCCAGATAGCCCAACCCAACCCAACCATGAAATATTTGGGTTGGGTGGTTCATTTAATTAAAATTTTATTATAAAAAGAAGCAAAACATAAATAATCTAATTTGACTATTTTCATATATTGAATTAAGATTAACAAATCAATTCAATTTATATAGTGAAAATTTTCTTTCTAAAGTTAAAAAAAAACTAGTTAAATAAGAAATTATTCAAAAAAATATTGAAATTAAATAAAATTAAAATCAATATATGTATAAATAATTGTGTTATAAGTAATAAAAAAATATATTTTAAAGTTAATAATAAATTCGGGTTGGTTTGGGTTATATTAGGTGAACCCATGAACCAATGCAACTCATAAAATTTTCATTTATTTGAACCCAACTCAACCTGTATAGATTAAGTTGGATTGATCGATTTTTTCGAGTAATCGGACTTTTTAAACATCCCTACCAATTCATGAAATTGGTAGAAAAGGAACAAAAGGAAAAAAAACTACTACTTTCAAACTTCTAATCTAATTATGTCACCTACTTTTTTCTCTGATCCAACACTGTTTTAAAATGAGTATAAGTTTAAACTTATATCTTCATATTTTTCTGTAAATATGAATTAATTTTTCTACTGCATCCTAAAAAGATATGCCCAAACAAACCTATTTTTCTTGTCCAAATATTTTAATTACCTTTTATGAGAGAGAGTACATTCATATTTTTATTAAAAAATCGTATGGAAGTGGGAATGATTAATAGACCAAAATCTCTCAACTCATTGCACTATCACATCTTCTCGTCACATCGCTTCATCTTTAAACCCACTTTTCTTTCATTCTTTCTATCCTTTCTATACTTACTTACTCCGTCTCAAAATCTCATCACACTAATTTGATGAAAATTATTTAATTCTATAGTCTCATTATTCTTACTCCCGTATTTTCAATTAATCTTAAATTTAATTTTTAATGTTAGTTTATTATTTATTTTTTAAAAAAATATTATTAATTAGTATTTTTACTACAAAATTTAAAAATATTTTCACGTATTATATTTCATTGCATGAAAATAATAATAATTATTATTATTTAATCAATTTTGATAAAAAATTAATTTTGAATGACTAAATTTAAGATTTATTTAAAGTACATAAACTAAAATTAGATAATTAAAAGTATATAGACTGAAATTGAACAAAATCTAAAATATTGGATATCAAAATGGTATTTAGCCAAAATAAAAGTTATTTTTTATTTTTAAGATTTATTAGAGATCACTGATAGCCCATATCACTAGTAAGAGTTTATCAGCAATAGAAGTCTATCACCAATAGATTTTGCTATATATGCAATTTTTTAAAAATGCTATAATACACTTGGTTATCATCTCTAAAATCGCACCCCTTGCAACTACCCCTATAGCATTTTTAAACAATTGCATATATAACAAAGTCTATCGGCGATAGACTTCTATCGATGATAGTGATAGATTCCTACCAACGATATAGTCTATCACTGATAAACTATCTAAAATGTTCCATATTTGTAATTTATTTTACATTATTCTATATCTGTTAATACTTTTGGCCAACAATATGGTCTATGATGGACTTCTACCAACGATATAGTCTATCATCAATAAACTATCTAAATTTTTTCGTATTTGTAATTTATTTTACATTATTCTATATTTACTAATATTTTGGGCCCGATTGCTATATTTACAATTATCGTATGTCCGTATGTCTGTGTTCGTCCGTGTGCGTGTGAGTGTGTCCATGTCCATGTGCATGTGTTTGTGTGCGTGTGTATGGTGTGTCCCTATGTCTGTCCATGTGTGTGTGTCCACATACGTGTCCGCTCATGTGTATGTGCATGCATGTGTGTGGTGCACATGCGCGTGTGTGCGTGTGCGTATGTGAATTATGATTCAATCATGGCAATTTATGAATTTAATTAAAAATTTAAAAATGGAAGATGATATCTACTACACAATAGACATTGTTATGAACAATATACTACAACATTCCACATAATAATAAAGTAAAGATAAATAAGCTAATAAAGAATAACAACAAAGGTCGGTAACCCAATTCGGTGAATATCATCTACATCTAGGGAGCAGTGTGCTCAAGAAAGATAACTTTACTAATATAAATAATAAACAATTACAACTTAGTACTTATATGTAACTACAACATGATTATAGTGACCCCGTAGAACTTAATCACTCAACTTTTCACCTAAGCTCCCTCTAGATGTGAGATTCCACCTCTCAGTGACTTATGCTCCCTCTAAGTATTGATATCAGTGAATATCGGCTTAGGGTCCCCCTACTCGACAAGACTTAAGCTCCACTTAAGTTGTGAGACTCCCTCTCACTTGAACTTTATCTTTCTCTCTCAAGTGAATATCATTCCATTTGTTTAGCTTAAGTTTCTTCTAAACTTGAGAATCTCTTCTCGAGAAATCACCGAGGAAGCACACAATGACTTGGAGTAAGTCTCCCACCTTACAACAACATGATCTTCGTCCTCTTCAAAGATCAACTCAACACTCATGATATAATACTTCACAAGAAAATGGCTCTCGATATTCTTCGTGAAACAACCAACCCAAAACAAATAGACAATAATTCTTTTAAATATGCACAGCGGACCAAGTTGTCATACCCCCTCCCAGATTATCCACCTAATCTAGAAAGAGGTGTGAAGATGCTAAACATCACCTCCCCCGATGAAATTTAGCATCTTACTAACCAACTTAACATGTGCTTAAATCTGAACAGTTACACAATAATCCTTTAGTACATTTAATTTCTATTCAACATATTCTATATTACGATATCCACAAACAAGTTCCATAAATTTTTTGTCTCGTGTTATATACAAACCATGAACAAAGTTTAGACACAACGAAAACACTTTCAGACATTACACAACAAAACAACTCCTCTTGTCCCATACTCCCAAAACCATGACACATAAAGTTCGTGATATGCAATCTATTTACAACAGTACAAGGCCTACAATGTAGCAGGAGACTCTTGTCGTGTGACAGTAAACAGCTCAGCGTGTTTCCGGAACTTTAACGCTACCTGTGGGGGAAAAACATAAAACATCGAAAGCATGAGCTAATGCCCAGTGAGTGGTAATTGAATATAAACATAAGTTATCGCTTTCTAAATCATCAATAAAAGTAATTAAATCGTTCAATAAAACATTGACCAAGTATAAAAGATTGAATAGCATCTCAAACACGTGCTAGTAAAACAGTGACATGATCAACTCTCATAAGCACATTTTAAAGCATTCAATCGTTATCAGAAAACCACACCAACTCTGTACCCAAATACTCGTCTACAACGGTGGGTTACTATGGACAAAGAATACCTCCCGCGGTGTAAACCAAATCACAAGGTCATACGTGCACGCAGAGCTGCCTCAAGGCTAAAGCATAGATACACACCACAGGCCCAGGTTACTCTGGACTCCCGGTATACTCTGGCCACATCTGACCCCGGTGGTAGCCCCCTGATAGCCTGGGTGGCGCTATAGATGCAGGTTCCTCTGGACTTTCTGGTATACTCTGGCCACATCTGACCCCGGTAGCCCCTTGATCGCCTGAGCGATGCTACTGAAACACATTCAAGTAGCACGGGAAAATAATCATCTCTTGGGTACAAGAAATAGTAGTTTGAAACCACTTTCACAAACATTCGGCATTTTTAAATTCAACATCAAAAGGTTTTCATATAAAACAATACAAGTCACAATTGTGTAAACTCTGGTTCCAAACTACATTTTGATAAATCAAGATCGTATAAAACCATCGAGAGTTTAGAAATCACGATTTAAACATTTTTGAAATGTCAGTCAAGTAAAACAGATCATGCCATCACATTTCATAAATCATAACATACTATAATATATAATTGGTTTCTATATCAAAACATTCGAAAGTAAACCACTCACAGTCACTAGCACGAGCTCCTTGGGTTGTAAGCCTTTCCAACCTCAATTTGGCCTGAAATAAAGCCCCAAGTTTACTAGACACTCACAAGAGGTCAAACCAACCTTAAACAGGCCATAGTGATTCGATGTAACCACTTGAACTCATTTTAACACCTAAACATTCACATTTTGCTCCTTAAGTCCCTTTTCCTCACCTTACCCAAAAGGCCCAAAAATCAACTTTTAATCCAAAAATTCTCATTCTAGGGTCAAAATATTAAGACAATATTAATTGGGATTAAAAAATGCTCACCAACACCCAAAATGCTAAAAAACAAGCAATTGGGCACTAAAAATGGGCGTGGACGTGGGCTGTAGGTGTGGGTGGGTGATGCTGGCCGTGGGTGGGCAGGGCAGCACAGGCTGAGGCATGCTGAGGGGCGCTGGCATGGAAGGAGGCGCACTGGTGGGCTGGCAGCCTTAGGGGGGTGGCTGGCCTGCTGCTACCCTATTCGAGAAAACACTGGTTTCACTTTAACCAACTTTTAACCCAACTTAAAGCGAAAATTTGCACATTCTTCCTTCATGAAATATGTTAAGAAGCCTTTAAGCTAACTAACATCAAAATTAAAGCTCTTAACTCATATTCCAAAGCTCAAAATCTCTCCTAGACTACACCTTACTCGGATTTTCCAGTTTTCCGAGCAACCTTCACTATCTTCATGATTTCTTCAGTTTTCCGATCCCAAATCTCTTGAGAAGCCCTAGAATAGACTCACAACTCAATAAGCTTTAATATGGTTTAAATATGGAAGCTTTTGCACTAGTATTTTGGGAGAATCATCATATTCTTCAGATCCTAAGTTTCTGGCCGAAGCTGCACACTTTTTCCTCCAATCAAAGTCCTCCACCCAGCTGCTTGTTTGCCCTACTACGTGGCTTTTTATTTATTTTCCTTATCCTTTGTAGTCTTACAAGACTTATCAAGTTAAATTATTTTAGATTTTAGTAAATTAATCCAATAATGGTTTTTTTAAAAAAACAAACAACTCCAATACCCCTCTCAGCCAACTTGCATTTCCTACAAATTTTGTTCTTTCTTTCTTTGTAACCCTTAGCCAATAATAAATCATGTTCACTATACAAGTGCCCAATCATGAAAAATTGTTCCAATAATAACATGTATTAATACATTTCTAAAAGAACTTGCATTTGTTAAGTAATTTCCAACTTTCATTCCAACACTTAGAATTTGAACTTTCTTTGGTCATACAATCCAAGTTATTCATTTAAGCACATAAGCTCACTTATCTAGGTTGATGCTAAGCATAAAAAAGTGAAAAAGGTATAAGAGCTCACAAGTCAGTACCCTCTTTTTGTGAATTTCGTCCTCGAAATTCAGCGGAAAGTCATCAAGAGAAAAAATGAGGATATTTGGCTCTCATTTGTTGTTCGCTTTTCTAAGTTGCTTCTTCCACTGCATGGTTTCTCCACAACACTTTGACTAGTGGAATTGTCTTGTTTCTCAATACCTGCTCCTTCCTATCTATGATTTGTACAGGTTCTTCCTCATAGGATAAATTTTCCTTAAGTTGCAATGGTTGTGATTCTAAAACATGAGATGGGTCCGATATATATTTACGCAACATTGACTCATGGAAGTCATCATGTATACTAGAAAGCTCCATTGGCAATGCCAAACGGTAGTTTGATGGGCCTATTCGTTCCAGAATTTCATATGGTCCTATATACCTCGGACTCAGTTTTCCTTTCTTACCAAAGTGTAGCACTCCTTTCCAAGGAAAGAGCTTTAGGAAAACTCTATCTCCCACGTCGAATTCCAAATCTCGACGACGTATGTCAGCATAACTTTTCTGGCGATCCTGAGCTGTCTTAAGTTTCTCCCTAATGATTTTAATAGTATCAGTAGAGATTTGCACCAATTCTGGTCTGAACAACTTCCTCTCACCAACTTCGTCCCAACATACTGGGGTTCTACATTTCCTCCCATACAAAGCTTCATATGGAGCCATTTCAATACTGGAATGGTAACTGTTATTATATGCAAACTCCATTAGTGGAAGATGAGAATCCCAATTGCCCTTAAACTGCAGCACACAGGCTCGGAGCATGTCTTCCAAAGTCTGTATAGTCTGTTCTGACTGCTCATCTGTCTGGGATGGAATGCTGTGCTAAATTTAAGTTTAGTACCAAGGGCGTGTTGCAAGCTTGGCCAAAACCAAAACTTTGACATGAATCTAGGATCTCGTTCAAAGACAATCGATACTGGTGCTCCATAGCGACTAACAACCTCTGCTACATACATCTTAGCCAACTTATCTAAAGAATAAGTGGCTTTAACTGGTAAAAATCTTGCTGTCTTAGTCAATCTATCAATTATCACCCATATGCCATCATGACCATTCTGAGTGCGATGAAGTCCAAATAAGAAGTCCATGGTAACATGCTCCCATTTCCATTCTGGCACTGGGAATGGGTTTAGGAGTCCAGCTGTTTTCTGTCTGATAGATTTAACCTGCTGGCAATTCATGCATTTCAATACATATTCGGCTATATCGCGTTTCATCCCTGGTCACCAGTAAAACTGTTTCAAAGTCCGATACATTTTAGTGCTACCTGGATGTATTGTATAGGCCGAGCTATGGGTTTCCTCTAAAATCTCTTGCTTTATGTCCACTCTATTAGGAAGACATACACGATTATATCTTATTACTGCTCCATCGCTCCTTACATCATAGTCTATCTGATGACCTTGCTCCCCTGTTTTTCGTATCTACTTCAACATTTCATCATTTTTATGTGCCTTAATAATCTTGTCAATTAGGGTAGGCCTTACCTGAATTTGTGCCATTAAAACTCCCTGGTTATCTGCTACTAACACTACATCACAACCCTTTAGTTCACATAAAAGAGATGAACTAATAGCATTTGATGAAGCCTTTGCGTATAATGCCTTCCTGCTCAATGCATCAGCTACCACATTAGCCTTGCTCGGATGATAATCAATGGTACAGTCATAATCTTTGATCAGTTTTAGCCACCTTCTTTGCCTCATATTTAACTCCTTCTGATCAAAGACATACTTTAAGCTTTTATGATCTATAAGTATGCGACATTTTTCCCTATACAAATAATGTCGCCAAATCTTTAGCGCCAACACTACTGCTGCTAATTCTAGATCATGTGTTGGGTAATTACATTTGTGCTGTTTCAACTGTCTGGAAGCATAAGCTATCACTTTACCCTTTTGCATAAGAACACACCCTAAGCCTTAGTGAGAAGCATCACAGTAAACTTCGTACTCGACACCAGGAGTTGGAAGTGTTAAAATAGATGTTGAAACCAATCTCCTTTTCAATTCCTGAAAACTCCGTTCACAATCCTCCGTCCACACAAATTTAGCATTCTTCTTGGTCAGAGTTGTTAATGGAAGTGCCAACTTCGAGAATCCCTCAACAAAACGGCGGTAATAACCAGCTAAACCCAGAAAGCTACGTACCCCATTCACTGTCTTGGGTTGTTCCTATTTAAGTACTGCTTCTATTTTCTGTGGATCCACTGTAACACCTTTGGCTGAAATCATATGTCCAAGAGACATCATTTGTTCGAGCCAAAACTCGCATTTGCTGGACTTTGCATACAATCTTCTATCTCGTAATGTCTGCAACACCGTTCTCAAGTGGTCAGCATGTTCTTCCTTACTCTTAGAATAGATTAGTATATCATCAATAAACACAATTACAAACTGATCAAGGTAAGGATGAAATATCTTGTTCATCAAATCCATGAATGCTGTAGGGGCATTCGTCAATCCAAACAGCTTTACTAAAAACTCATAATGCCCATACCTTGTCCTGAACGCTGTCTTTGGAATATCTGATTCCTTAATTTTCAACTGATGGTACCCCGACCGTAAGTCAATCTTGGAGAACACCGGGGCATCCTTTAGCTGATCAAATAAATCATCAATCTGTGGCAAAGTATACTTATTATGTATTCTTACCTTATTTAACTGTCGGTAATCAATACATAATCTTAGTGTACCATCATTCTTCTTCACGAACAATACTGGAGCACCCCACAGAGAAACACTGGGTCTAATGTAGCATTTATCCACCAATTCCTATAGCTGAGTTTTCAACTCTTTCAGTTCTGTCGATGCCATTCTATACGATGCTTGGGAGATCAGAGCTGTTCCAAGCACTAAATCAATAGCAAACTCTATCTCTCTATCAGGTAGTAATCCTGATAGATCGTCTGGAAAAACATCTTGGAATTCTTGCACCACTGGTATATCTTCTAATTTCAACTTCTTATCAATTTGTTTATCTATCACATGAGCCAGATAAGTAACACAACCATTTCTTAACATCTTACCTGCCTTTAGTATAGAAATCACACATGCAAGTAGGATTCGTCTATCGCCTTTAAAATCCACTTCGATTTTTCTTGGTTGTTTAAACACTACCTTCTTTTGATGACAATCTAAAGAGGCATGATATTTTGACAAGAAATTCATCCCTAGAATTATATCAAATTCCTGGATATCTAGGGGTATGAGGTCAGCAGACAATTCACTTCCATTAACACGTATTGTACATTCTTTATATACATCTTTAGCCACAAATGTTTCACCTAATGGCGTACTAATTAACAACTCTTCTGGCAAACATTCTAACTTTTTATTAACACCCACAACAAACACACATGATATCAAAGAATGCATAGCACCAGGGTCAATCAATACATGAGCAAGTTTATAAAAAACAATTAACGTACCAGTCACGACATCTAATGTTTCATTAGCTTTCTGTTGGGTCATTGCAAAAATTTTCCCTTGAGCACGGGAGCGACCTACTGGTGCCTTTTGCTTAGCACCGCTCAAACCCTCGCCTTTGGAAGCTGTTGGCATAATTGGCTGGTCAACTGTTTGAGAAGTGGTTCTTTGAGTAGTATCGCCCTTTCGTAACAACTTAGGACAATTTCTGCGGAAATGTTCAGGTTGTCCACAGTTGAAGCATACATCATTCTTTTCAAAGCATGAACCCCAGTGACCTCTGCCACATTCTACACAAATAGATAGTCTCAACATCTGCAGAAGCACCACTGGTTGGTCTCACATGTGAACCTACTGTGGACTCAAATGGTCGTTTTGAATTGTTAACAGACGAAAATCCCCCTCCTCTGCCAAATTTAGAACTGGAAGAACCACTGTATCTCGATTTAAAGCTTCCCTTATTTGAAACTCCCGGGGTACACCTCCTACTAAATCTGTCATGTTGTTGGCCCGAGGAGGTACCTGCGTGAGCATTCGTTGCAGCTTCTCGCTCTATCCTCTTCTCAGAGATACTCCTCTCAACTCTCATTGTTGTTTAAACTAATTGAGCAAAATCATTCCACCCAGCACTTGCAGTAACAGGTGTACGAATATCTTTCCTCAAGCCATCCTCAAATCTTCTGCACCTGTCCCTCTCATCCTCAATTACTGATATAACATATTTGGATAGTTCTGTATATTTTTTCTCATATTCTTCTATTGACATCGTTCCCTGCACTAACTTCAAAAATTCATTTCGTTTCATATTGCAAAATGACCTTGGATAGAACTTGTCATAGAAGAAGCTTTTGAATTCCTCCCAGCTAATCTGTCTATCTCCGTGGCGTAACTGAGTCATACGTCACTAGTCATTTGCCGCTTATTGAAGTAAGAAGGTGGCAAGTCCCACCTTTCTGTCATATGGGCATCTCATCACACCAAAACACTTTTCTACCATTTCCATCCATTTCTCAGCATTGGCAAGATCAGCTATCCCTGAAAATGTTGTGGCACCCAAGGTCTTCAAACGTTCAATCCCATAGTTCTTCTCAGGGTTATCTTGCACGACCTTCACACTGGCTGCAAGTTCCTGAGCAAACCTAGCCATCATCTGTTCCCCAAAATTCATCTCTGCCTAGGGTTGATTAGTTCCAGATTCTGATTCCTCAATTCTACTTATAGCACCACCAGGAGCTTTACTAGTTCCATCAACCGACTGTTCCTTCCTCTTGCCACGACGAGTCATAATCCCTAAAATACAATATGTGACATCATATTCAGTAAAAATCATGAATATCCTGCTACATGCAAGCCTAGACATGCTGACTCTCTGACACATAACCCTCAGGTCTCCCAAAACCATGCTCTGATACCAAGCTGTCACACCCCCTCCCAGATTACCCACTTAATCTAGAAAGAGGCGTGAAGATGCTAAATATCACCTCCCCCGATGCTAAACATCACTAACCAACTTAACCTGTGCTTAAATCTGAACAGTTACACAATAATCCTTTAGTACATTTAATTTCTATTCAGCATATTCCATATTACGATATCCACAAACAAGTTTCATAAACTTTCTATCTCCTGTTATATACAAACCATGAAAAAAGTTTAGACACAACGAAAACAATTTTAGACATTCAAGAAAACAACTCCTCTTGTCCCATACTCCCAAAACCATGACACGTAAGGTTAGTGCTATGCAATCTATTTACAACAGTGTAAGGCCTACAATGTAGCAGGAGACTCTTGTCGTGTGGTAGTAAACAACGCAGCGTGTTTCCGAAACTTTAATGCTACCTTGGGGGGGGGGGACAATAAACATCGAAAGCATGAGCTAATACCTAGTGAGTGGTAATCTAATATAAACATAAGTTATCGCTTTCTAAATCATCAATAAAAGTAATTAAATCATTCAATAAAACATTGGCCAAGTATAAAAGATTCAATAGCATTTCAAACACGTGCTAGTAAAACAGTGGCATGATCAACTCTCATAAGCACATTTTAAAGCATTCAATCGTTATCAGAAAAACCATACCAACTCTGTACCCAAATACTCGTTTACAACGGCGGGTTACTCTGGACAAAGAATGCTACGAATGATTGTTTTGGGGTTGGTAGTGAATAGGTTTATAGCTCGCAATGGGCACAAATACAATCCACATTTTCAACTCTGTTGTTCAGCTACTTCCCCTCTCCTATTATTTCAAATTTCAAATTTTTATTGCTTTGTTGTGTCCTTTGAAAAACACAATAAATATAGGGTTCCACGATACACTAAGCAAAGAGTGTTTGAGGTTTTTTTTTTTCTTAAATTACTTTTATGAATTATGATTAATAAATTTTGGCCAAATGACAAAAACGACCCTTGAATTAGTGGTTGTAACAAAAACACTTATGAGCTTTTTTTCATTAAAAAAATTACTTTCCAACTTTTAAAAGTGTTAAAGTTTTTACTTTTTAAATATAAAAAGTAAACCCCCAAATTTTCACGAAAACTCTTCCAAATGTGAAAATTAACTCACGGGAAAAATACTTTTTTGGTTCCTAGATTTTGGATCTAATTTCTATTTGATTCTTAAATTCCAAAATGTTACACGTTTAATCTTTTAAGTTTTGAGTTTGGTTTCAATTTAGTTTCAAAATGTTATAATTTTACTTTTGAGATTTGAGTTTTATTTTAATTTGGTCTATAGATTTCAATATTTTACATAATTAACTTCAAATTTTAATTAAATACTTACTTTCAATCATTGACGTCAACGTCTCTTAATTAATTTAAAATAATTATAATGTGAAATTTTAAATTTAATTTTAAACGTAATAAAAAATGGTGAAATTTAATTACTTATGATTATTATAATTATTTTATATTTATTAACTTACATTAACACTAAAAACCGTATTTAGTGAAAAATTGAGATTAAAAGTAAAAATCTTGAAATCTAATGATCAAATTAAAACAAAACTCAAATGTCATAATTAAAATTATAACATTTTAAAACCAGAACTAAATTGAAACAAAACTCAAAATTGAAATAAATAGAAACTAGACTCAAAACATAGGAACCAAAAAATATTTTTTTTTCCTAAATCATTTACTTAATTGTTCTCTCTACCTTCCACTTCTTCCTCCCTCAATCGTTCTCTTCCCCTCAATCAGTCACCCAACAATCCATGCCCCAAAAATATGTTGGGAATTTATGGTTAGATCCCTCAAAGTAGAAAAAAGAGACCGACGTCGAAAAATATATTGATTTGTCCCAAACTAAAGACTATGTCTAGTCTTATTTAATTATAGGTTCTACTATGATGAAGATTGCAAAATTCAAAAACCCGCACTACAAAACTCTCCTAAATAACTCAACACGAATAACAATAAAAGAGAAACATCGAGACTAAAGGAAAAAATACACACTAGATTTTTCTCTTCTCACTGCCGCACACACGAAACTGCTAAAGAAAAGGTGTGCTTTTGCCATACAAAAAAGATGCCGACCGCCACTTTTCGATTTTTCGTCAGTTTTTTTTCTTCTTTTTGCCTTCAATTTTCCAAACACATATATAATGTGGGGCTGACAAGAGAATTAGAAAATTTTAAAGTTTCATTTGGAAAAATGGTAAAAAGTTTTTAAAATTGTAAAAATAACAAAATAAATTTAAATAATAGAGAATATAAATTGGTAAATGACAAACTACCCAAAAACTAATAAATTGAATACAAATAAACCATGCTTAAAAAACAATTCGAAAACTGCAAGTACACTCTATCTAAACTTCTAGAAGCAAAATTTTTTTTTTTAAAAAAATCTCAACCAAAAACTAAAAAACAAATAGCATGGTCAAAATCTTATAAACAGTTCGAAAATCTAAAAACTCGCCAATATGATTCTCACCGAGAAATAATTGGTGGTTGCTTCTTCAATGGACGACCACGATGGTATGTCTGTGGTGTGATGGTCACTAGTGGTAGCATGAGACTTCTTAGAGAACCAATCGATGATGAGCAAAAGAAGATTTGACAGTCATGCAAATTGCAGGGAGATGGTGAGAAAAGAAAGAATAGAAGATTCTAAAGAATGTGACCTAAAATGCGTATGTAGTAAGAAGGTATGCTAGCACAGATTTTAAATGAGTGGTTGGGGAAATGTTATGGCTAAATGGGAAATAGGAAAGAGAGAGAAAATGATGAGATAAGAAGGAGATAAAGTATAATAATTTTTTTTAAAAAAAATATACATTTTTTAAATATGTAGGGAGGAAAGTACTTAAATTTTTTTTTCACAAATTATAAATATATTGAAACTTTGGAAATAAGGGTTAGTTTTTTTTTAAAAAAAAATGAAACAATATAAAACAAATCTTATCAAAATAATAAATATGTTTTACATACCAATGATATATTGTTATATCATTATATTACATTTAAAAAAGTATAAACTATATAATTAGTAATAATATACACACAAAAATTTAATATAATAACAAAATGTATAAACAAATAATAAAAAAAAACAAAAACAAAAACCGATAACAAAAGATAAATTCAAATAGATAAACGTTGGAGAAAAATCAGGGAAAATCTTTAATTTAAATAAGGAAACAGGAAAAAGGAAGGTTAAATTCGCATAATTTCATATTACAATTACAGATTAGTTAATCTCGTAATTTCATGTTATAATTACACTATATCTGTAAATATATATTAGTTAATTTGCAGAGCCGATTGAGGGCAAACTAGAAATACGTTTAACTTTATATTACGTCTTGAAGGTGATAACAACATGTTTAAACTAATGAAAAAAGATTCAGATAAAACTAAATCTGGTAACAAAAAGTTAAACCAATTGAAAAAGGGTCAGATAAACCAAAATTGAATGATAATGTGCTCAAAAGGTTGAAGATAATGTTATGTTTCTGCTGAATTATTATTCAAATATATAGTGTATTTGCAAGATTCACAAGTACATTAGAAAATAGTCCACCACCACACAAAAATCATAACTCCAATTCTCCCGTGTTCCTTGCAACCTCAAAAGTTTCGATTTATTGTAGTGTCTAACTCTGATTCTCTCTGATGAATAAAATTTCATCTTCTTTGGCTGAAAAACAAAGAAAGTTGATTATAATAATGAAACAAAAGAAGATTGAATCGACATACAAGAACAAATAAAGAGGAAAAGAGGAAAATTGATAGATCGATGGAAAGAAGAAAAGAGGAAAAGAAAGTTTAATCCGTTATACAGTCATAGCAAAAACAATAGCTTGTGAAAAAAACTACAACAAAACCTAAATTGATCAACACTATGTAAAAAAAGCCACAACAAAACCTAAATTGATAAATACTTTGTTTGAGTAACAAAAGTAATGACTATTCTTTTACGATAGTAATGGATATTTTTTTTTCCAAGTCGTTAAAATGATATAAAAATCTAATAATTAACTCATTAATTATAATTAGGAAGGGCAGTTTTGTGAATATACATAACTCGACATTGTTTATGATTTTACACTTACTAGATATTTGATACTTTGTGGTCATGTGCATGTCACCTGAATTACCATAAATCTTATTATTGACCGATTTTGCCATTTTTCATAATGAAACCCTAAATTCTATTATAAGCTCCAATGCCCCTATAATGTAACCTAATTAAATGGGCCAAGCCCAAGATGGATCTCACGACTGAAACAAAATTCCCTTTCAATTTTGACATCGATCAAATTCATTAATTATGATTATATATATATATATATATAATTAACTCATTAATTATAATTAGAGATGTCCAATTTTTTCATAGGGATGAGATGGAGATTTCTTAATTAGGTGGGGAATGGGGGGAGTGAATGGGAAAAAAAATTCTCCGTGAGCTAAACGGAGACGGGGAATGCATTCCCCGTCCCAAGGGATGGCAAAATTTCCCGCGGGGTCAAGTTCCCGCCCCGACCGGAGACGGGGTCAAATCGGGGATTTAAATTGGGTCCTCCCCTGCCCCGTCCTCGACCTCAAACCCAATTTTCATTTCCACCCTGATTTTTTTTAATTGTTAATATATAATAATAATGATAATGATAATAATAATAATATATTAGTGAAACAGTGTGTTTCGGTTTTTTTTTTTTTTAATTTTAAAAATCTAATGTAATAAATTTAATTTTTATTAATTTATAATAAAAATACATGTAATGTTTAATTTAAACAACAATATAACAATACTAATTTCCTATATAAAATTTACAATTTTAATATAAATATCAAATTTAGTTAATTTTAGATAATAAAAATAATAAAATAATAAAATAAAAAGCGGAGATTTTTTTTTGCGAGGATCCGTATCGAACGGAGATTCCCGACTCCCCAAAACGGAGAATGGGGCGGGGACGGGGAGTGCATCCTCGCCCCGCCTTGGCCCCGTTGCCATCCCTACCCGTCCCCGTCCTAATTAGCTTCTACATATTTATTTAATATAATTATCTAATATTATATTGTTGTTATTATTATTATTATATAAATATTACATTTAAATTTCAAATTTGATTATTTATTGGAAAAGATAATGTATATGTTTAAATTGAATATTTAAAATTTAAATTATATACGTGAATAATTTGATTTATATTTATTTCTTTCTACTAAGAAATTAATTAGTTTTTTTAGGTCAAAATTTGAGTAGGTCATTTTAAATTCAAATTGTAAATAATTTAATAAAATTTGTTCACCTTAATGAATTAAATTATTTTAGATGAGATGGGAAATGACATTCTGACCCCACCTCGCCCGTGGACATATATTTTATAATTATATATATATTTCCATCCAATCATGTGTGCTTCCACAGAATTTTGACCCACGAACCCAACAAGATAATTGAGCAGAGTTTTGTGCTTGTGGAGTTGGATATGGATTCGTTGCGAAATGGGCTTTCTGGTTTTTGTGTGGAAATGATTGAATGTTGAGGGAAAACGAAGATGGTGAAGGGTTTCTGGTTTTGGTGTGTAAAGTGCTTCGGATCTCCCAAATTTTCATGCGACTCCACTCTTCCATCTGAACGGAAAGGAATGATCAAACAATGGAGAAGTGGAAGGGTAGACACAAAGAAATGAAACATATAACTGAGAAATTGAATAAAATGGTTTAATTTCTACTTTGAGGTTTTGATTCTTACACATATCAGATCCATTAAGTAGAGTTAATCAATCTAAAGTTAATATGTCGGAAAGTTTGCATTTCAACTATAGAGTTTTATGTTTGAATTCCTCACTAATCGTAAAAAGTAATTAAGAGGAGAAAATAAATTTACTCGAAAAATGTGAAAATAAAAATTTAGTTTTTCGCTGAATGTGAAAAATAGAAAAGAAAAATTAAAAAACTGAGTTACTTAATAAATATGTAAACTTCGATAATGTTTATTATTAAAGTTGAATAGTTTACACTAACTTTAAAAGTTTGTAGGGGGACCATTCTTATTAGTATCCTATTTTGGAAGTGATTTTTACCATTTACCTTTTTTTTCTTTTTATTTTACTAGAAAATGAAATTTTTAATAACCATAATCTTAAGTTAAATATCGCAACAAAATTTTAGTGGATGAAATTTGAGTAAAATGTGTGTATATATTATTTCTTTGTTTTCAAATTTATATTGAATTTGATATTGGGAAAAAAAAAAAACTTCCATTTATATCTATTTTAGAATTTGAAATGAAAATAAAGACTTGAAGTTTGGATTGTCACATCAGAGTTCCAGGTCTAAATTTTAGTTTGAAAATTGAAAAAGTTTCCTACTTCAAACATAAATTTGAAACATTGAAGATATTATATAGTCACTTTCGTTTGATATATTAGACAAACATATGATGATGACCAAAACACCCGATTCAGAAAGGTCAAAATGATCCTGAGGGAAAAAGAAAAGGGAGAGACGAAAAAGTGAAAAAGAAATCCCTTTTGCAATGGTCAACATGGAGGATTAGTGTTACACAAAAACAACCAAAATCGAAACCCCAACAGCGAAGGCCACTGATAGACAACACAACAATGAACAAATCCACATACAAAAAACAGCAAAGAGAAAAGGGATATTTATCCGAAAGCCAACATGGGGAAGGGAATATCTTGTCTTCTGCAAGACCCTTTTGAAAATATGTTGGTACAGAAAAAGGGTGCTTTCCAAAATGGTAAAAAAGTGGGGGAGAATGAAGGACATGGGTTTAGGGTAAAGAAAGAAGAAGAGGTTGGTAATTTTAGTTGTAGACTAAACAATGGCAGGCATTGGGTTTGCATGGAAATGGAAATGGAAATGGAAATGGAAATGGAAATGGAAATGGAAATGTGGCAGTTGGGAAGGTGGCAGAGCTAATCCCAAAGGAACAGAAGATATACAGTTTGTTTGGTTGTGTAATTATGGGAATTATGGTTCTACTTTCTAGCTTAGCCTATTTTCTTCTTCTACTGTTCTTTGTGTTATTACTTCTTCTATTTTCTGCGTTTTGGGCCTTTGAAAACATCTCTCCCCTTTTTCATTCTCCCTTCTCTATGTTTCCCAAATATGTCTTCTTTTCTTACGTTTATCAGTTTATGTGAGAGAATAGCACAACTACCCTTTTCTTACCTTTTTTTTTTTTTTTTTTTTTTTTTTTCTTTCTTCATTTTCGTTCGAGGATCATTTTGGCATTTTTGCTACCAAGAAGTTTTTTAGTCTTAAAACTCATTTAAATCTGTGTTTGGTTGTTTTTTCAAAAAACAAATCTGTGTTTGGTTGTATTATCTATTCGGGGGTGTTTGACTTATCAAGTTGAGTTGAGTTGGTATAATATATCAATTCATTGTTTGACCTACCAACTTTAAATATTGGTTGAGTTTAGTTGGTATATTTTACCAACTTACCCCAACTCTCCCTTCTTCCTATGTTTTCAATGGCTTCACACGTCGACCACTCTCACACTTCGAAAACTAACTCCGGGTTTCAACAACCACCTCCGATGACAATTTCGGCGACAAAATTCGGACTCCAAAAACTAGCTCTGGTGACCAACTCCGAGCTCTGACAAACTTCACGCGACCAACTCCGGCAACCACCTCCGGTGACACAACTTCGACAACCACCTTTGTAGGCTCCGACAACCACCTCCAACTACAAACTCCAATGAAAATCATTTTCGATGAACACCTTTGAGCGTGCAACTCTGACAACCAACTCAAGGTTTTGACAACCACTTTCGACGACGAACTCCGACAACCAACTCTAATACCACCTTCATGCGACTAACTTGGGCTTCTATAGTCACCTCCGACAATAATCTCCAGCGAAAATCATATTTGATGATCAACTTCAATGACCACTTTTGCACGCTCAACTCCGGGATTTGAAAACCACTCCCGATAACAAACTTCGACAACCAACTCCAATACACCTTCATGTGCCCAACTCCATGCTCCAACAACCATCTCCGACTACAAACTCCAACAAAAATTATTTTCAATGATCAACTTTGACAATCACTTCTGTCTACTATAAGATTGACGACGGTTAAAGTATGTTGTAGGGTTATTGATTATATAAAAAATCTTATTTTGTCTAAATTAAGTGCAATATTTATACGTAATGAATTCACATATCAAATGAGTGTAAATAATATTTAGACGAAATGTATGTAAATAGTTGAAAAGTATGTATCATAAAAAAAAAAAAACATAAAATTAAATTTTTTTTCCTATAATATTTTCCAGCAATAATTAGTGAAAAATTAATATTTGTTCTTTGATGATCCTCTAAATTTAGAGAAAATGAAAGTGAAAATTGGCTATAAAGTTTTGATTTCGCTTTAGTTTCTCATTTTATTCAACCATATTTTTACAAGAAATGTAATGTCAATTGTTGTTTATTGCCCAAAAAAAGAAAGAAAGAAAGAAAATATCTAAAATGTAAAAGAAAAAAATTGCAATACATATTTTATTCAAACAAAGATAGGTAGAGTTATCGAATAAACAAATTTCAAAACAAAAATAAAAATCATAAAAACATATTATTTAGAGTTAAAAAAACTGCATCAGATATCCAGACATATGAACTTAACTCTGTACCCCAAACAAAGACATATGAACTCAAACTAGATAACTTTGCACAAAAAACACAGACATATAAACTCCACAGATATATGAACTCCATAGACATATGAACTCTAGATATTTTATCTCAACTCAACGCCCCAAACAGTCTCTCAGAGACAAAATAAGTCATGGACTAAAATGACCACTTCTATGTTTCAAACATTTTGTAAGTGACAAATTTCTATTGACATTGTATTACTTTTATGTTTATTCGTGCTCATCTCTACTTCTATTAGTGATATGGACTATCAATTCAACTGAAAGGGTCGGAGTTTTTGGTTTAAAGAAAGTTTGTGGGTCTCACAACTTAAAATTAATTTTATGTTTTATAAACTGCTTTCACTCTGGGTCGAGGATTTCACAAATCTTCCAACTTCTAAATTTTATTAATTATCCCAAAGATCTAACGCGGTGTTTAGGATATTGAATTAAATTATGAGATATGAAATTAATATGTCAGAGTTAGGAAGTATGTGTTTAAATGTGTAAGTTTTTGTTTAAGATATAGAGCAATAAGATGGAATTGATAGAGTTTATCGATTAATGTGTAAACTTCAACAATAAACATAAAAATTGTTTATTGAAAATAAACCTAAGATTTTTTTAAACAGTGATAGACCTGTATTATGAAAGAAAAAAAATGTTATTTTCTTATAGGTTAATTAAATTTTTATTTGAAATTGATGTGAGAAAAAATTTTAAGTGTTACGATAGGAGTAATAAAAAAAAAATAAATAAATAAAAGAAATCAATCAACAAAATAAAAATACAAAAGATTACATGAAAAACTTAAAAAATGGAAAAAAAACCATAGCTTTGAAAGTTTATTATAACCATACATAATAATTCAAAACTTGGAAACTGGATACCACAATCGATTAGAAAAATTTATTACATGGAAAACTTTAAAACTGAGCTAATATAGTTCAAATTGGGATGACTATAGATTAAAGAGATGGATTAATTTTATAATAATTGAAATGAATTATTTTAAAAATATATAAAATATAGGATAACTACATTTTAATATTTGATTGATATGGAGAAAGTGTTGGTTTTTGGTGTGAGTGATGATTGATGGAAGAGGGTGGGATTGAAAATGATGATTGTGGGAGAAGTCTATAAGAGAAATAGGATCTTCCATTTGGGATTGCCATTTGATCTTTGATTTGACGCTTACTTTTATCTCCTCATTAACTTCATATTCCCATCATCTTTCTTTTTTCTTTCTTAAAAAAATATAATAAATAAAAATGTTATATCCAAACTTTAAAAATATTTCAAAACAAAATAGAGAGAGTCAGTTTGAGTCGTAAGCATCTGTCGGTTTATTGGTTAATTTTCAATCCTTTTTTACTTTTCATTTTTTTTTTATCTATCTCACTTTTTATAACAACATAAATTTCTCTCTCATTATATCTCATTTCAAACAAATTGTTCCATCCAGTATTTCTTTATATAATATATATAAAAATTGATATAATATCAAAATTATTCTCTAGTTCTATTGTAAACTTACCTTCTATTTCTTTTTAAATTTAGGTTCAAATCCCATCCATTATATTTATTTTTAATAAATTATATAAACTCTTTTGTTAATAAATTTTTTGGATCCATCCAGACATATTAAATCAATGTTTTCTTTTTTAATAGTGGATGTTTGCTTTTAAAGACTCGTGTAATTATTATTCGAAGATAATATATAATATACTAAGAATTTTGAGTTTTTATTATATTTTAATTCATGAAAATTAAATAGGAGAGAGAAAATATACTCATTAATTGTTTTTAAGCTTTGTTTATCTACAGTTGTAATCTGAAAAGAATATTGAGTTTTATGAAAATTAAATAAGAGGGAGAGAAATATACTCGATAATTGTTTTTAAGCTATGTTTTATCCACAGTTGTAATAAAAAAAATGGAAATAAATTAATTGTGGGTTTCTTTCATTACGATTTAATATATTTTCAAATAGACTATGGATCTCACCATTTCTAGGATAATGATTATGTATATCTTAGACTACAATTAAATCTATACATTCCATTTTCTTTATATAATAAAAATAATAAAAAATCTGATTTTTTCTTTTTAAATCTCAGTTATATGAATTCTTTTTTATCAGTATGTAGTTTGAACTACACAAAAATGGATGCAGTTTCAGCTATACTAAATTTTTATTTTACCATGCTTCATCTCCAAATATGAAATCAAGGCTACATTTACCGATTAAATTTCATATGGTTTTCGACAAAATTTTTTTAGATAAAATCTTGGGAGATAATTTTGGTTTTTCAAACTTAACTAGAAATGATAATTTTGAGATTTAATTAAAATACATACTTAAAAAAAAAACCTTTATATAAATACGTTTAATATCTTACACACTTGATTCTAGATGATTAAAATCCACATTATCGAAATGATGCTCAACATCGATAACAATTGAGGAGGCATATTTTATTCTTAGTCCAAACTTATTTGACAACATCAGTACTGTTCTACTAGTTTAAGACCACATGATTATAAATCTAAAATATTAAGGCGTTTTTGGGTAAGAAGTATTCTAAAATTATAATAACTAATTACTTTATAGTTTCTGATTAACTACCGTCAATCAATAATATTTTAAAACCTCAATTTGTTACAATATTTACTATTTGTTATAGTTTTTTTTTTTTTTTTAAAAAATTTACACATAATATTTTGTATTCTCTACTATAGTATTTACTATATTTTATTCTCAAATTAAAATAGTTTACACTTTAAATATATGTTATTATAACTCAAACTAAAATAACTTATACCTCAAACAAAAACTATTACAACCTAATTTTAATATTCTGGACTATAACAATTAGCTTCTTACCTCAAATGCCCGCAAAAATTTCAATTTAAAATCTAGGACCACATGGTAAAAAAAATATAGAACATAGAGAGTTCCACGGTAATGTGTGCATGGTTAAACATAACTTCTTAAAGTGATATAAATAATTGAAAATTTTTAATTTTTTGAAGTTTTTTTTTTGGGATAATTTAAATTGTAAATTGAAGTAAGGTATTTTTTATTTATAATTTTGAATGTATTTAAATAAAATGAAACAAGAATTTAAACACACTTTTTGGAATATAAAATGTTAAGGGATGTAAGAAAAAAAAAAAAAAACAAAAGGTGTATTTGGGACAAAATTTATTATAAGATCATAATAATCACATCTTGTTACAATAAATACTATTTTTTTATTTTTTCAATTAGTTACCGTCAATACTATTTCAAAATTCTCATTTACTACGGTATTTATTATTTGTTACAGTTTTTACTATTTTATCTTCATCATTTTTTTATTTATTGCTACATTGTTTAATATTTTTTTCTCAAATTCAAATAGTTTGCACCTCAAACACATACTATTATAATACAAACTAAAATAATATCTACTAACCTAACTATAATAACCAACTGTTTGTTCCAAACGTCTCCAAAGTTATTATGTAAAGAGATTTATATATTTGTTAAAAGATGTATGGTTTTAAATTTGATTGTTTTTTATTACTAATAAAATTAAATTTAAAATCTTATTTTGGAATTATTTCAATTTAATTAATAGATGTTAATATATTAAGATCGAAGTAAGTATTTAATAAAAAATCAAAATTAAAAGTATAAATTACTTCAATAAAAAATCAAAATTAAAAGTATAAATCAACCCTCATCTTTATTTCAGTTGCTCATGCTATTAACTTTATGATTGTCCACCCATAAATTTAAACATACATATATAATAAAATGAGTACTGAATGAAAATGGAAACTAAAAATATAATTTTTTAAATTTCGTAACTAAATTAAAAAAAAAACACAAATTTTAACATTTCAAAATTAACGGACCAGGGATAAAAAAACTATTTTTACCAAAAAGTTATTACTTTCCAATTTGGATTATTATTAACCTTTCTGTATGGTGTACTTAAAAAAAGTAACATTCCTTTAACCGTGCAAGAACCTTATAAAATATGGTGCAAAAAAAGTTGATATATCGTCGGAAATTGGTGCTAATTTTAATAATACAAATAAAAATAAAATAACATCAAATCTTTAAAGAAATCATTATGGTACGAAATCTGAAACAAGAAAAAAGAAAAAGAGTTCCATTATTTCTTACACTCCCTCCAACAACGCCGCCAACCGTCGGTGGAGCAAAACTCAGTTTGTCTTTTGTTTTTGTACTAAAAAACAAAACATTTATAACTTGACATGACCTCTATTATACTTATCACTTCCATTCTTCATCATTGGATCACCAAAAATCTAAAAAAAAAAAAAAAAAAACTTTCAAACCCTAACCATGGCTTCTCATCATATTAACCCTCTGCTCCCGTTTCCTCCTCAACCCATTTCCATTTCCTTCCCCTTCTCCCATTTTCATTACTCTTTCAACCCTCTCATGGCCTCCAAGCCTTTGAATCCCAATGCTCACCCTTTTCTTTCTGCTCCCCCGCCGTTTCTTCAGCCTCCTCCTCCTCCTCCTCCGCCTCATATCGTTGGCTATGGAAATTTCTATTACCCACGTGCCACTTCCGCTTACTTTTGGCAGTTTCATACTTATCCCTCTGTTAGCTGCTACAATGCTTGGCCTCCGGTGATGTGGCCGTCGTATCAGACGGCTGTGGGTTTCAGCGGTGGCGATATGACGGATTCGAAGAATATTTGCAAAGCAGACGGTGGGTTCAGACGAGAGTTTGTTGTCTCTAGTGGGCCGCGTAGAGATCAAATCAAATCTCCGCCGCAATGGGTGGAGAAAAAAATCAATAGCGGCGGCAACGAAGGAGACGGTGCAAACCCAGTTGAGAAAACTGTTCCTTGCTCGGAAATCACAACGATGATGATAAAAAATATTCCAAATCAACTCAAGTGGGTTCTCTTCTGTTCTCTTTAACTGTTTTTCCCTTTTTTAAAAAATTGATAATAATAATCTTCGAGTTTAGCAAATTCTTGGATTTCTGAACATTTTCTCGGAGGAGGGTTAATTAAAGGTATAAACTGAAGTGGGGTTATGGGTTTAATTCCAATTTTTAGTAGTTTGTCGGTGAATCGACATGAATTGATTTATTCGATTGTATAATGGGAATGTTTGTATTAAATTAATACATGCTGCACTTTCTTTGGTTTCTGCCCTTTCTCATTTTTCGTCTCCTCCTCCTCATTTGGAAATATTTCAGCATGTAATTGATTTCAATTGTAATTCATCATTATCATCTCCATTTGGTTTGGATATTCAATATTTGGGTTTGCATCAATTCTTTGTTGGGTTAAACACTTATGGAGAATGTTGGTAGAGCAGGAGGAGAGATCTTCTTCAGTTATTGGACAGATACTGTCTAATGATGAACCAACAGAGGGATTCTGAACCTGATTTCTGTGTTACTGAATATGATTTCGTTTATTTGCCTATGGATTTCATGTGAGTAAGTTTGAACAATAATACCCTATTTTTATTCTTCGTCATTTTCATTGAGGTTGTTAAGATTGATGATATTAATCTTGTTTGGTTTATTTTGATTTATATAGGAGATCATGGTACGAAGGGAAAGTGTCGAATTTGGGTTATGCATTTGTTAATTTCACTTCATCTATGGCTGCATACAAGTTTTGTGCTGCTTATCACAATCAGAAATGGGATGTTAATGTCAACAAGAAGATTTGTGAGATTACTGAGGCTAGAATTCAGGTTTATTCTCTTGATTTTCTAAACTTGTTTATTTACGATTCATTGTTGATGTGACGGTTTCATTGAATACTCAGGGCAAGCAAGCGCTAAAGAATGCATTCAAGAACAAAATCTTTTGGTGTTGCAATGATCAATATCTTCCTGTGATGTTATATCCGGCGAGTAATGGTCGGCGTCGATACAGAAGGATTAACGTTGGAAGGCGTATACCTCGTCTTCCTCGTAAGCCGCTTAAGAAAGTTCAGTAGTTGAGCTTCGAGTAGTGTAAACAGGAAGAAGTGAAGAAGATGTTAACATAGTTGTTGGGATGTTTTCTTTTCCCTCTTTTTTCTAGGTCGATGGGGATGAAGGCGTGTGTAGCTTGTGTTTTCATTGTCTCCCCGACCGTTACAGTTTGTTTGGGGAGAATTGAAAACATGAAAGGCTGTTTGTTTGTGTCTTTTTTCTTGGGGGGGTTAGATGTTGGGGAACCAAGTTTGTCTGAAATGGCTACTTTCTGCAATATTATTCTCTCTTCTTACTATGTTGTATAAGTCTTTTGATCATCTCCATACCAAGCCACATCACATGGGGTCCTAAAAATGTTTACGTTTTTAATTTTGTTTTTGAAGTTCAATTGGGTTAGGATTTTTCGGATTTCTTTGACACTCGAATGTCATTCGTGTCGTGAAATTAGCTATAAAAAAGTGCCCAAATTATCAGATGTCTCCAAAGGACAAAAAAAAAAAAGAAAAAAAAAAAACATAACAAATAATAGATAAAATACAATTAGGGTTGTGTTTGTGTGTGCATTCAATTTAAGATTTTCAACCATGAAGGTATGTTTACTTGTACAAATTAGGGGGGTTTGTGTTCGCATCCAAATTAAGATTTTCATTACTTTGGATATTTGTGATTCTATTTCTCTTAATACTTGAACTTGAATAGAAATATGGGTATCAATAGAATATAATATTAAAATAAATATAATAAAATATAATAAATACTAAAATAAATAAAGCAACAAAAGATTAGTTTCTAATAAATAAGACAATACAAGATTAATTTCTTTAATTTCTCCAATTTTATTGGATTGATGTCTAATATCTCTCTCAAAATCCACTAAAAGGTCACTATTTATACGTAATTTGACAATCTAGAGTTGGATTATATGGATATTAGTAGTGTGTAATCTTGAGATACATGAATGATATATGAGGTGATAGATAAGTGATACATGGTCAACGAACACTAATAATGAACATCTACATTATACCTAGTTTAACATATTTATAATACTCTTTTTAGATGTTAATTATATATGAAATATGTCTTGTTAAAATCTTATTAGGAAAAAATTCACTATTTCATATAATTTGATACTCTTAAAAAGAATACAGTATATTTACTCTCTTTCATGAAAATATCACTCCAGATCTTTGAGTTTGTCGGATTCTAACAATGTGCACTGATTTTCCAAAGGTAGTTGGTAATGATTTTATCAATAAGTCAGTTAGGTTATTCTTCGAACAAATTTGTTATACAGTGATGTCACAACTTTCTTCAAAATCACGAGTATAGAAAAGTTTTGATAAAATATGCTCTGTTTTATCTCTTTTAATATATCATCTTTTGATTTGGGATATGCATGCTGTGTTGTTTTTGTATAATATCATCAGAAGATTGATTTGGGATATGCTTGACAGTTAACGGATGGTAGATCTCGTGGCTAAAGAGTTTAGTCAGTTATTCACGTACCGTTGGAGCTTCGAGCCATAGGTTCATAAGGTTCCTTTGGTAGCTTGGATACAAGTTGAAAATCAGTTTTTGGGACAGTTTGAAATGTTCAAATTGACAAGAGGGAGTTCGATTATATATGATATAATTGAATTGGTTAAATGTATATGATATGATTGACTAAATGTATGAGATACATTATTTTGGAGGAAATTTAATATAAATATGATTTATATCAAGTAGAGGAGAAAACACTATAGATTGATATATGATATCAAACTATATGTTAAGAATATAATATGATTATAGTCATTATTTTATTAATTGGACGGTTATGAGAGCCTATACGATAGCGCCCGCCAACTAAACGATCACACACCCGCGTTTCCTAATGGATCGCCCGCGATTTCCTAAACGATCGCTTACCTACTACTAGACGATCACTTAGCAATTACTACACGATCATGTACCCTAACCTAGACGATCAAGCACCCGACTATACGATAGTCTTCCCTATCTCCCACTTGCTTGTACGTAGTACACAATTTCTTTTCCTCCTTCCCTCTACCAATTCCATCAAAGTCCACCTTTTAGATTTTCACTCCGGGAAGACTGAGGGCTTCAGTGGTGGTATCGTCACCATTGCCTTGTGTTTGTACTTTTCTATTCGTGTAGACGACCGTGGTGGTGCTAGGAGATTATTTGCTGGACAAGAAAGAGTGAGAGGAGTTCACTCACGGTGAGACTGAGTTCTTGTGAAGAAAGTCTTCAACTGGTAAGTCTCTTAGTCTTTTGTAATTAGGGTTTTTAATGCATATATATATGTTAGAATGTATGTGTGAAAATTCTGTCACAATGAAATTGGAAAGATCCGCTTCCGCTCATAGGTACTCTTGTATAAGAGTTCCTTCATCATAATCATTATTTTTGCAACGATACTTAAGTGATTTAGAACAAATACTATCGAAGGGCAGTCAAGAATTCCTTCACAAAAGCAAAACATATCTTGACCAAATACTATCTCCAGAATAGCTCATATTTCGATAGTTATCGTTTTCGGTCAAGATCTTTACTAACACTTAGTAAGTCTTGTAAGTGTAGACCCACCATTTTCAGATCTTACAGAACGATAAGAGTATGCATCCAAAATAGAAGACAAATACCCAAGATGGAATTATAAGACCCTATTCATTTTACTGAAGCCTGGGTTGTTCTGAATCCTATGTTTCAACCCTCCATGGGGATCGCCGTGGTTAACGACTAGCTAGTGCCATCTAAAAACGACAACAGGTGCAACATAGGAATCTCACGGTTCAAACTAATAGAGGAGACCGTAGGAGAATGTTGACACATTTCCTTTACCCACTTACTATGAACGACTTCCCTCATTCACCTTCTTATTGACCCATGCAAATACTTTCCGAATGGAGAAGTTGAGGTAAAATTAATACGAAGCCGAGCATGGATCTCATGGTGTGAACTCTTGAGGACGTGAGAGCTAATAACTTTTAATCTCCCATTAAAGTGTTCTAAATGTTTAGGTAAATTTATACTAAGGGTATTTTCGTCTAATAAAAACAACCCAAAGTCTAGATTGTTTATCAAAGTATAACATTAATAAATGGATTTAAACCTACGATGTCTAGGTGATAAATCGTTTTTATTACCTCACACCGCTCACGAATGCTCATAAAACTAGTTACCAACGCTCAATTATTCGGCCATAATCCCCAGGTAGGAGGTGTTCCATAGACCATCAACTTAAGTACCCCCAGCCTTCGACAGGATTATATACCGGTTGAGTTTGTAACCTTAGTTTTACAAGTTTAATGACCTATTTTAACTATTAAAACAAGTGGTTAACCTAAGTGAGTATGCAACTGTTCTTTGTTATGGACTTTAAACGTCTAACCCAATTTTATAACAGCTTACCAAATTTTAGACATGCTAAACATCCACGACAAACAACAAAGACATTCAATATCTAATATAACTATTATATTAAAGAAAAGAAACCTGAACATGCATACTATATATTATAACAGTTTATAATATACTTTCAATGCATGTAACATGCTTCCTACGGTGGTATTTTAAATCTACGCGGCATACTGTATGCACATACAAGATTTATTTAATTATAACATACATCACATGCATAAATAATTAAATACTAACTGATATGACTTTAGTTTTGGCATAACTAAGCAAACAAAAACCAAATTATTACAAAACAGCTTCAGAACCGCTCAAATCGCTCTAAAACAAATTCAAATAGTTTGAACCGGACCCGAATTGTCTGAATCGGACCAGCCAATTCTGAACCGGACTAGCCAAATCAATGGTATTTTCTTTCAATGTGTTTTCCACGCTTGTGACTCCTAGGTTCATTTGAGTTAGCGACTGCACCACTGTTATCATAATACAGTGTGATAGACAGGTGCATATTTGAAACAACTTCCAATTCAGCTAAGAATTTGCGTAGCCATACTGCTTCCTTAGCAGTTTCACATGCAGCCATGTATTCCGCTTCCATGGTGGAGTCAGCGATACAACTTTGATGCTTCTCCAAACTATAGCTCCTCCGTTAAGAGTGAAAACTAATCTTGAGGTAGATTTCCTAGAATCTACGTTAGTCTGAAAATCAGAATCGGTGTATTCTGTAAGGATCAAATCCTTAGGTCCATACACAAGCATATAGCCCCTCGTTCTACTTAGATACTTGAAGATATTTTTGACAGTGGTCCAATGACCATGTCCAGGATTAGATTGGAACCTGCTGACGATTCCAACTGTAAAACATATGTCGGGGTGTGTACACAACATAGCGTACATCAAACTCCCAACTGCAGAAGCATATGGAATTTTGTTCATCTCCTCAACCTCCTGAGGTGTCTTAGGACATTGTTCCTTCGAAAAATGAATTCCATGCCTGAAAGGTAATAAACCTTTCTTGGAATTTTTCATATTATACCTTGACAACATCTTGTCAATATAAGATGTCTGAGATAGTGCCAATGTTCAATTTTTTCGGTCTCGAAAGATCTGTATTCCTAGAATATACTGAGCATCACCCAAATCTTTCATTTGGAACTGTGATGCTAACCATCTCTTTACTCAGCAAGAAAACTTGTCTCATTCCCAATGAGCAAGATATCATCAATGTATAGAAGTAAGAATGCTACAGTTTTGTTGACTATCTTCTTGTATACACAAGATTCATCAACGTTCTGTTCAAAGCCATAAGATTTAATCGTAGTGTCAAATCTTATATTCCTGGTTCCGACGCTTGTTTCAATCAAAAAATGGATCGATTAAGCTTACAGACTTTCTGTTTCTGTCCTTTTTCGACGAACCCCTTTGGTTGAGACATAAAAATACTTTCATTAAGATAATCATTCAGAAAAGCTGTCTTGACATCCATTTGCCATATCTCATAGTCATAATATGTAGCAATGACAAGAAGTATTCTTATTGATTTGATCATGGCAACAGGAGAAAAAGTTTCTTCATAATCAACTCCTTCTCTTTGGGTAAAACCCTTTGCCACGAGTTTGGCTTTATAGGTCTGAACCTTGCCAATTTTGTTTCGTTTTCTCTTGTAGATCCACTTACAACCTATAGGTGTAACACCTTGTGCTTGATCTACAAGTTCCTAGACTGAGTTGAAGTACATGGACTCCATTTCATCCTCCATGGCTTTTATCCATTGTTTCCTGTCGACATCTTCCATTTTCTTCTTAAATGTTAATGGATCCTCTAAACCATCATCTTGTATGATGTTTTGAGTTTCTGTTAAACCCATGTAGTGTTCAGGTTGTTGAATAACCCTTCTACTACAACGAGGCATTCCCAACTCTTGGGTTGGACGTGATGGGACAACAACCGTTGTTGATGGACCAGCTTGATCAACAACTCTTGTTAATCTATCTGTAGTATCTTTAGATAGTTCTTGCAATATTAGCTTATTGCGAGGTAGATGATTTTTAATATGATCCTCTTCGAAGAATGTTGTATTTGTTGATACAAGCACTTTATCTTCTTAGGGATCATAAAAGTATCCTCCTTTTGTTGCCATGGGATATCCTACAAATAGGCATAATTTCGAACGTGTTTCCAATTTCTTAGGATTCCGTACCAACACGTGTGCTGGACAACACCAGATACGAAAATGACGTAAACTTGCTTTGTGTCCTTTCCATAGTTCATATGTGTTTTTGAAAAAACTTTTGGACGGAACAATGTTCAGAATATAAATTGCAGTCTGTACTACATATCCCCAAAAGGATTGAGGTAATTGAGCATAACTCATCATAGACCGAATCATGTCCAATAAGGTTCGATTTCTCTTTTCTGTAACACTATTTTGTTGTGGTGTTCCAGGTGCTGTGAGTTGGGATTGGATTCCTTGACCTACTAGATAGTTCTGGAATTGCAAATCCATATACTCACCACCTTGATCAGATCGAAGTGTTTTAATTATTTTACTTAATTGATTTTCAGTCTCAGTCTTAAATTCTTTGAACTTTTCAAGAGTTTCAGACTTGTGACTGATTATATAAATATAGCCATATCGAGAGTAATCGTAAATAGAAGTGATGAAATACTGATATCCTCCTCGAGCTTTAACATTCATCAGACCACAAAGGTCTGAATGTATAAGTTCAAGAGGTTCTTTGTCATGAAGACATTTGTCAGAAAAAGATATTTTCGTCATTTTTTCCTCAAGACATGATTCACATGGAGGTAGGGAATTGTCTTCTAACTGATTTAGATGATCGTTTTTTAGCAATCTCTCAATCCTGTTGAGATTAATTTGACCAAGGCTTAGGTGCCAAAGATGGGTGCTAGGAGAATTTTTTTTTTGTTTTTTATTATGAGTTTCTGCCGTTTTAAACGCCTCTATATTTAAAATGGATTTTGCTTCCGTTGGTCGTAATATGTATAAGTTATTTGCAGGTTCAGTAGAACAAATATGAACACCTCTTGAATACACACTTCATTACATTCAAAAGATACACTGTACATATTCTCTAAAAGACAAGAAATGTAGATCAAATTTCTTTTCATCTTATGTACAAAGAACACATTCTTGAGCAAGATAAAAGAATCTCCAAAAAACAACTTCACATCTCACACTTCTTCAGTTGAAATGACTTTACCTATACCCACCTTGAAAGTCATCTTATATTCAGAAAGTCTTCTCTAAGAACTAGTTTCCTGTAGAAAAGTACAAACATGATTAGCGGTGCCTGAATCTAATATCCAGGTATGGTGAGAATTTTCCACTATACATGTTTCAACAAGTAGTAAATCATATTTACCTTGTTTAATCTTTTCTGCTTTCTTTTCAGCTAGATATTATGTGCAATTACACTTCCAATGCGCAACCTCTCCACAATGAAAACATTTTCCTTTGGGAGTTTTGTTTTGTTTTTCTTCGCAGCGGTTTTCTTTTTTCCTTTTCTTTTCTTCTTCATTTGTGAAGAAGGACCAACTTTCTTATCATCAATGAGTTTCGTACCAGACGTGGACCCTGTGTAAAACTTTTTCGGTTTGGAAATAACATTTATTTCTTTTTCCTTGAGGTTCATCATCCTTGTATACCTCTAATGTCGGTTTAAAACTGGCATTAAAATTCCGCCTTAAAAAAAAAAAAACAAAACCAACTTTCTTCCCCCGATTTTTTTTTTTATTTCTTTTTCCTTTCATTCCCCATATTCATTCACAACATCTACTTCTTCTTATGCGTTTGAACGACAATCCATCTCCAGCTTCTTCTCCATCGTTACTCACTTGGTAAATTTCTTACTCTTTCATAAATCTCCCATGTTTTCTTTGATTTTTGTTAGTCTACAGTTAAACCCTCTATTTTTTTTCCTCCAAAATTACCTTATAGGATTTTTTTGTCTCTTATTTTCTCTTTGCTGTTCCATTTGAAAGTAATCGTGATTTAAATTCCATAAACTAATATTCAGTGAATTGATCGGAAGAAAGGTAAGAAAATTACATCAAAGAAATCAAGAGAGGAAGAGAGGTAATTCGATTGGTTGGAATTGATTTGCAGCAAAACAATTCTCAATATATCTTGTTTCTTTGTTTCTGACATATGGTTTTTGGTTTTTCACACACACATCCCTCACTTTACAGATGGTTGAAACGAAGAAAGAGAGAAACAACATCGAATTTCATCACAATCCAATTTTGACCTTCCTTCTTTGTTTTCCTATTGATTCTTGGTAAATTGATTCCTTGTTTTTTTCTTTCTGTTCTTCAAATTTCCCTTTTTTTTGTTTTTGTTTTTTGTTTGAATGAGATGATATCTCCACGATAGGTGAGACATTTTGGGATTTTATTTGATTTTAAGAATTTAGGGTTTCCTTGTAATTTATGGGATTTTGCTCAATTTTTAGGATTTGGGTCTTTTTATTAGGTTTCTTTGATTATTTTTGGCATTCAATTTCATAAATGATAGCAAAATTGAGTTTATGCCGCTGTAGGTTGGGTGAAAAATTCTATTTTCTTGCTTTCCTCTGTGTTTTTGCTTTTGCTCTATTGTAACATACATTTTCCATTTTTGTTTTTATTTTTATTTTTACTTTTGCAATGTCATTTTATTCTCCATAAGCATGAAGAAAAATTGTATCATAATTGTATCGAGCGGTAGGTTATGCTATATTCACTTCATGATGCAAGGATTTTCTTGATGTCCCAAATTTAGTTATATAAACAAAATAATTTCAACTTGCACACATATGTAATAAGAATATTTATTATCTTTTTGTTTGTTGCATTTGATGATCTGTGTTCAAGATGATTCTGTGGGTACTGTCTTCGTTTTTTATTGAATGGGTTGCGAGGTTTAAAAATTGTATATTGTTTATTGATCCAAGTTACTTTTAAGAGTAAAGTATTTCACCGAAATATCAATAGTGACGGAAGCCTTTGTCTTGTCATCCTTAAAAAATAGTGGAGCCCCACATTTATGTTTTTTTGAAAGTTGAATTTTTGACCTCTCCGTGATTAAAGTTTAATTTTGAGCCTATTGTGTTTGACTAAAGTTTGATTTATATCCCTTTGTGTGATTAAATTCTTGTTTGAGTCTATTGTGTGTTCAAGTGTTATTTAGGTCTATTTTCAAAAGTTAAATAAGTTGGTTAAGTTTAATGATCTTTATTATTTTGAGTGTGAAGTAAGATTACTTTGAGTGTAAGGTAAGATTGCTTTTAGTATATGGGAGAGTAAGGGAGTGCTCAAATGAGTTTTGCTTGATTTTCTAACTTTTGAATGCAAATACCCAATAATGGGGTAGCAAGATTCGAAAGTCCAATACTCTTCCTTGCAAGGACACTTGAAAGTGGAGCTTTGTCACCATCCATATGGTTCCTACTCCTTATGGTGCTAGTATTGTCCCTTTAGTTCTTGCTTCAATATTTACACTATCGTTGAAAAAATATCTGATGTATCCTTTTTTTTAATTTTTTTTTTATTTTTTATAATTATTGAACTTGGTTGTTAGTTGTTATCTTTGGGCTTGTTTATGACTTTGAGGCTCAAGCCTTTTTTATTTTGGCTATTGTGCAGTAACTTTTAGTTTCTCTATTCTTTCAAATTACCGTTCTTGTGCTTTCATCATCGAACATAAGCTGACTATTGGCACTCTTAGATAAAATTAAAGTAGTTTCAGAAAAATTATTTTCTTAACTTGTCAACATTGATGCCTTTACTTTTATTTTCTCCCTTAGTCTCTAAAAATCACAAAAATTAATGTATATGGACGTCCAAAGTTATCGAATTATAAAAAATGAACATTATTAATTGTGTTACAACATGATTGTTCCAATTTTCTTGTTATTTTTCACAAATTTTCCTAGCTTCATTGTTGTTTTGAAACATTAAGAGCTAATTCTTTTTATATAAGTCTACATGGAGGAGGCTATCGGTTATTGTCGTTGAAATGCAGTTGTTTTGTCCATGAATATTATAGAGTTGGAAAGTTGTTTTGTCCATGAATGGTTGTGTTTTTCGGTTGTATTTTTGTTTTGCTTATGGATTATTTGGGCACAGGGATCTAAGTCTATTATTTTTGTTGGAAGGTTTTAAGGGTTGTAGTTTTCTATCGGCGAAGTAGTAGAGGCTTGAAAACAGAGTACCTCTTAATCATTAAATGTATTTTTCTCTATTAATGTACTAGCTCCAGTTCTTCTAGCTCTATTGATCTTTATTCTTTGTTGGCGTGTTGGAGAGTCTTCTACTGTAAACTCCATCATGACGTCATTAAAAGTTGTCTTCTACTCAATCTATTAATTTATTGGAATATAATAGTACGAATTCTCTTTGTTTCTCAATGTATACAATACTTATTGTAGGAGAAAAGAGAAGGAAAATTTTAAGGAACAAAGAAATTAACTTAATTACAACTTGGTAATATTTTGGTCTTTGCGGATCTTGTTGGTACTTAACAAGGGACTCTAATGTGGTTACTTTTTATAGTTTTAAATTCTGTCATCGTCTCAACATTTTAGTTCTCACTTTAGACAAAGGTAGATTTACTTGGTCGAATATGTGGATTTGTGTTGCTTCTTATAGGTTAGACAGGTTTTTCCAATCCCACAAAAAGTCCCTCATAAGTTTTTACAGTCTTTTACAAACCGAATACGTAGATCTAAAACATTGAAGTCGACAACAAGATTGGATATACTTATTCGATGAAGATTGTAGAAGTACAAGGCTGGAAGAAACTTATGGTTCATTCTTTCACAATTTATATTCAATACTTCTTATAAGAGAAAATACAAGCAAGCATTTTGGAAGAAAAGAAAGAACACTAATTATATTTTGAAAGCTCCCCCTTTTCATGTTGTTGGCATTGCAGATTTTTTGATTTATAATTTGATTTGATTTGATTGATGGGTTTTGTAGACGACCTCACGCATCTTGAGGATTGAAAGGTGGAAAGGTTGAAGAAGAATATTTTGAAGAGGGGTTGTGCCTGAGACCGCTATAAAGAAGGGAAAGGCTGCCTTGTTGGCCCTATTCTTCTTGGATTCTTCATTTTTGTCGCCATTGGATCATGTGAGTTTTAGATTTTGAATACTAATTTCCTTCTTTCCTCTTTCATATGCTTATGCTTATGTTTTGGCATGCACAACAGAGAATATGTTGAGCTCTGATAATTTATGGGTACTATTTATTTGTAGTTTAGATTTGAATCAAGATGCTTGAGTTAAGGTTTAAGGTTGCTTTGGGTAAGATTACTCAGTTTGAATACTTTTTGGGAGTAAGGATTTGGTATTGCAACTTCTTTATGGTTTTTTTTTGGGAACTCTAGATCCAACACATTCATTACAAGAATTTTGCCTTGAATGTACCATTTATGCACATTCCCAATAAACACGGTTAGTTGAATATGAATTTTGATCACATTTTCACTTTTAATCCTTTGTCTTAAATCTTTTTTGTTTGTGATCCTTTGAACAACAGTGGTTAGACAAATATGCCTATAACCAGACACTATTGAAGCTGGGGGAGGGTCTATTCAAGAAGAATTATGAAGGGATCCATACTTACCAAGTGCAGAGGGACAGTAAACTCATAGTGTTTGTATTACTTGTAATTTATGTTTTCAAGGCCTAAATTATTGTACGACCTTTTAAATTATAATTTTATAACAGAATTTGGAGATTAAATGTAGTAGATTTACAATCCATACATGAATAATATGTCATAGCCACAACGTTCGATGATGATGTGTCATGTTATACTTTTTTATCGAAAAATGGATTCGACAACAGAATTTTAAAAAATTGAACAATAATTGATAAAACGGAAAGATTTTGGGATTCAATGTCAGTTTAAAATGCTTCATTTGATTCTTGGGCTTCAGTTGCAACTGACATTAAAGAGCTTTAATGTCGGTTGCAAATTTCATTAAAGGGTACATGGAAACTATTTTGCTAAACCTAAAATTGGAGTTAAAAGTGGCATTGCATAGACTCATTAAGTTTGTTCATTTTTCAGCAACGTTAGAATGGCTACAGCCGCATTAACTCTTTTAAGTGATGACAAATTGACTGACGAGAACTACGCTAGTTAGAAACAACGATCACAACAATTTTGATCATCGATGAGTTACGCTTCGTCCTTACGGAGGAGTGTCCTCCTATTCCACCTCAGAACGGCAGTCGAAATTTTTGGGAGGCTTATGAGTGATGGACACGGGCAAACGAAAAGGCCTGAACTTACATCTTGGTTAGTGTCGACGATGTTTTGGCCAAGAAGCATGAACCTATGGTCTCAGTGCATGAGATCATGGAGTCCCTGCGGGGAATGTTCAGACAACCGTCTGGACAGCTTAAGCATGAAGCTCTCAAATGCATCTTCAACTCCAAATTAGAGGCTGTTCGTGAACATGTGCTGAACATGATGGTCCACTTCAATGTGGCGGAGATGAGTAAACGATGCTACCGAATTGGAGAGTCAAAGTTGGGAATTGACCTAAGAAATCCTATCCATTTTTGGAGTTTGAATTGTTCCGAATCCCATGTTACAATCCTCCGAGGGGATAATATTCATTAAACGACTAGCAAGGGCCACGTAAAACTAACTAGCAGGGAAACATAGGAATATCACAGTCCAAACCAATAAAAGAGATAGTAGGACACGTTGACACATATCCTTTACCCACTTACTATGAACTACTTCCCCCATTCACGTTAATTCTGACCCATACGAACATGTTTAGAATGGAGGTCACTTCCAGGGTGATACAAAGCATCGTATGAATTTCACGGTGTGAACTTTCTAGGGACGTGCGAGTTGGAATCAATATATCACATATTTGATTTTCTAATGAACAATTTCCTCTTATTCACCTTGATCTTGATTCATGCAAACACTTTCCGAATGAAGCAGTCGAGGTATAATCAACATGAAACAAAATGTTTTGAGCCTTTTACCTAATTGGTTCTCAACCTCAGCCTTATATTCCTTGAACTTTTCAAAGTATAGGACTTATGATGTATTAGGTAAATGTAGCCATACTTAGAATAATCATCGAAGAAGCTGATAAAATATTCATACCCTTCTCTAGCTTTAACATTTATCGGACCACTAAGGTCTGAATGTACCAGCTTCAAGGGTTCTTTGGCTTTAAGACCTTTTCCTAGAAAAAGATCTTTTAGTTATTTTACCCTCAAGACAAGATTCACACGACGGTGATGAAATGTCTTCTAATTGATTTAGATGATCGTGCTAAACCAATCTCTCAATCCTATTGAGATAGATGTGACCAAGTCTCAATTTTCAAATATAGGCATTTGGAAAAATTTTCCTTTTCTTATTTTGAGTCTCAACTGTTTTAAACATCTCTATGTTCAAAACGACTTTTACCTCAGTCATTTTTAACATGTACAAGTTATTTTCTAATTTTGCGGAACAAATATTAAGATCTTTCGAAGTAATGAACACTTCATTACTTTCAAAAGAAACTTTGTAATTTTGTTCCATCAAACATGAGACGGATATTAAAATCCTTTTCATAGAAGAAATGTAATAAACATTTTCAAGTAAAATGTACCTATCTTCTATAATAACTTCATATGTTCTACTGTTTTAGCTGAAAACAACCTCCCCGGTCCCTACCTTAAAGGTCGCTTCACCTTCTATAAGTCGTCTTCAGGAACTAATTTCCTGAGAGAAAATACAGATATGATCAGTGGCACTTGAATATATTATTCAGGTCTTTTTATTGTTTTCCACTAAGCATGTTTTGATGACTAGTAAATCGCATTTACTTTGTTTGTTCGAATTTTGCATTTTCATCTATATTGTTCAAAACTTTAGATGAGTTGGGAGATAGAGAACACTCCTCTGTTAAAACTTATTTTGAATCATCATTTGCTAGTAATTTGCATGTTGAATTGTTATTCCCGTTAATTAAAGCGGAAGCGAGTATTTTAGAAGAATTCGACATGCTGAAGTTTTAAACATATTCTTATTTGTAAATTGCAACTAAATCCAAATCAAGTTTTAGCAAAAAGTAATAATGTACCCATAACCATTATTTATTTGCAACGATACTATAGTGAGTCAAAATAACTGTTACCTGAGGCAGTCAAATACTCCTTCACTAAAGTAAGACATTCTTGACTAAATACCATCTCTAGAATAACTCATATTCCAATAGTCATTTAGCTACCGTTTTCGATCAAGAACTTACTAACACTTAGTAATTCTGTAAGTGTGACCCGCCTTTTTTAGATCTTATAGAATGGTATGAATATGCCCCGAATTGGAAGACAATGTTCAAGATGGAACTATAAGACCCTATTCATTTATGAAGCTTGGATTGTTCCGAATCCTATGTTACAACCCTTCGAAGGGATCGTTGCGGTTATCGACTAGCTAGTGCTGCCTAAAAATGATAGCAATTGCAACATAGAAATCTCAAAATTCAAACTAATGGAGGAGACCATAGGATATGTTGACACATTTCCTTTACCCACCTAGTATGAACTACTTACGCCATTCACCTTGTTATTGACCCATGCAAACAATTTCCGAATGGAGCAGTCGAGGTAAAATCGAAACAAAGCCAAGCATGGATCTCACGATGTGAACTCTTGAGGACGTGAGAGCTAACAACGATATATCAAATATATTGTTAATCTCCCACTGAAATGTTCTAAATTTTTGGGTATTCATTTACTCAAGTTTGTTCTGGCTAATTGAACAACCTAAGTCTAGGTGTTTATCCAAGTATAACGTTTATATTATGATTTAACCTACGATATCTAGGTGATAAACTAGTTTTAAAACCTCACATCGCTCACGTATTGCTTCATAAAACTGGATAACAACGCTCAATTATTCATCCATAATCCCCAGGTAGGAGGTGTTCCATAGATCGTCAACTTAAGTACCCCTGTCTTAGACAGGATTATATACCGGTTGAGTTTGTAACCAAATTTTACAAGATGTCGACCTATTTTAACTATTAAAATAGGTGGTTAACCTACGTGAGCATGCAACTTATCTTTGTTATAGATTTTAATGTCTAATAAAAATTTATAATAGCTTATAAAATTTTAGACATGCTTTTGTATCCATAACATACATCAGATAAGCATGGTTTAATATAACACTTATACTAAAATAATTGAACCCTAAGCATGCATACTATGTATTATAACATTTTATAACATACTTTCAATGCATGTGACATATTTCCTATGGTGAAATTTTAAATCTACATGGCCTACTATATGCACATTTAAGATTTATTTAATTATAACATACATCACATGCATAAATAATTAAACACAAACTAATATGGTTTAGTTTTGGCATTCTCTGAGATATATTTGGTAATTTTTGGTTTGTGGGAACCAACTGAATTGGAAAAAGAAATGAAGGAGGATTTTTCTTTGAGAGAAGTAAAAAGGCCAAAACTTTTTTGTGCAAGTTTTTTCCTTTTTTCCTCTGTGATCAAAACCAATTTTTTTGATCAACTGAGATAGAGAGTGTTCGCACGAGGTTTCCGGAGAAACGTGTTTCATGGTGTTGAACTTAGGTTGGTGTTGATGTTGGAGTTGATTTGATGCGATGTGGTTCGATCTCTAATATTTGATCCTCTGATTCTCTCTTAGTTGGGTGAATATGCTTGACTTGAAGAAGGAAAGCACTGAACGTTCTTGAAGTAGAAGTCTTGGAAGCTTGGAGTAGAAGTCTTGGAAGAGTATTTGTGTCTTCAAAGTCTTCTGCCTTATAGGAGTGCAGCTTTAGGAGTCTTGGAAGCTTGAAGTAGAAGTCTTGGAAGAGTATTCGTATCTTCAAAGGTCTTCTACCTTATAGGACTGCAGCTTCAGGAGTCTTGGAAGCTTGAAGTAGAAGTATTGGAAGAGTATTTATGTCTTCAAAGGTCTTCTGTCTTATAGGAGTGCAGCTTCAAGAGTCTTGGAAGCTTGAAGTAGAAGTCTTGGAAGAGTATTTGTATCTTCAAAGGTCTTCTGCCTTATAGGAGTGCAGCTTCAGGAGTCTTGGGAGTCCTCTGCTTGTTAGTGAATTCTCTCTGGGTCTTCTGAGTGTAGAAAATGCTGCCCTTACAAATTAAGAGAACTTCTCTATTTATAGAGTTCTCAGGTGGGCTTCGTGGACTTGGTTGGTCCATGGGCTTGACCCTTGAGCCCAATTAGTTGGTTTTGTGTCTGATCTGGAATTTGGGTCCAATTCAACTTTTTTTGTAGTTTGGTCTTTAAGCCCAAATAGTAATATCAAATTGGACCAATTTAATCTCATCTGATTCATCTGCGTGACGTCATCGAAACTTTTCTTCAATTCAATTCGGGACATGTGTTAACTTCTAATTAGACTTAAAGTTAATAATTTAGAAATTCGTCGTTATTTAGCAAACGACGTGGTGACTTATGATTGGTCCAAAATTTCTCATTCAACAAATGCCCCATTTTCGAGATTTATGCACGTATATGGGTGGATGAATCTAAAAAAAAAAAATGTAATTTGAGATCAAAGTATGATTTTTTTGACTCTTTTAATTTAATGCAACATCATGTGATAAATATGAGAATTTAGCTCAAAATTTTGATTTGAAATCTTGTTCGTTTGACACATTTTCGTTATGCAAACTTTAATTTGAACTAAAGTAGAATTTATGTTCCACTTTAATTGCAAATTTAATTTAATTCGAATTCGGAATAGAATTTGGGGTGAAATTGAATCTTGATCAATTTTGGTTTGAGATAAAAATTTGGGATATACTCAATTTTACTTGGAAATGAGTTTAGAAACTAAGGTTGATTTAAATTTGAGATAAAATTTAGAATATAGCCAAATTTTGACTCGACATTTTATTCATAACTCAATATGAAGGTTAGCCATTCGAATATTGACAAAATTTGGGATATGACCAAATTTTAATTTGGGACGGATTTGACATTTATCTCACCCGATTTGGCTGGCTTGAATTTAGAATAAAAATTTGGATTACAGGCTTTAGACTGAGATTTGGAATAACAGTTGATTTTAATTCCAATTTGAATGGAATATGAATTTGAACTTAAATGGAAGAGATTTTGGAGAGCCAACGTATTGGAAGACAACCTTACTAGCGAGATCAAGCCATTACCAGCGATACCAAACCATTACTAGCGAGACCAGTCCATTACCAGCGATACCAAACCATTACTAGCGAGATCAGGCCATTACCAGCGATACCCTACCAACTTCATGGTGATACCCTACCAATTTCACCAGGAACTTAATTTGAGAATCAAATTCGATTTGTTTAACAGCTGAAGAAGAAATGATACTCTGTTATCGGAGACAAGAAGAAGAAGATGACGAAGAAGAGTGTAGAAACGTAGAAGATCTACATCTTCAAGGTGCTGAAGCAAGTTCATCCAGACATCGGTATTTCCAACAAGGCCATGGGTATTATGAATAGCATCATCAACGATATCTTTGAGAATTGGCCAAACACGTTGTATCTGAAGGCACCAAGGTGGTGACTAAGTTCACGAGTTCTTCTCCCCGAATTATGTCGGAAAATGCACCTTTCATAATCTTGTGTTTGTAGTGCTTGCAATTAACACGTGATGTTTGTTGGAGAGAGCGAGATTTTGAGCGAGAAAGTGGGAGAGAGCGAGAGTAGAAAGAGCGAGATTGTGAGAGAGAGAGACACTGGAGAGAGCGAGATCGTGGGGGAGAGCGAGATTATGAGCGAGAAAGTGGGAGAAAGCGAGGGTGGAGAGAGCGAGATTTTGGAGAGAGCGACACTGGAGATAGCGAGATCAGCGAGAGCATTTCGAGCGAGATTGTGGGAGAGAGCGACACCAGTGAGAGGATTTTGAGCGAGATTTTCCCTTATTATTATTATTTTTTTATTAATAACTTTTTTCTTTTTATTTATTTATTTTTTTTATCTCAGGCAGCCGTCTGCTTTGTGGCTAGCGATACCAGCCTTAACGAGATTTTCTTCTCCATACTGTTGGCTTATGCCAGATTCTTTCAAGTCTTAAGCTCAAAACTTCTCGCCGTTGAATCTGGGGATTCAAAACTCCACCGTGACCTCTAATTCAGGCAGCCTCCAATCGATCATGATCTTTTTTTGTTGACTCTTAACTAATTTCAGCAAGAATTGGAGTTCCACAACAAAATAAACAGTATTCAATTCGAGTAACCCGTGATTTTATTAGATTTCAACTGATAAGTAGAAAAAAAATCCCATCGAACTTAGCTATATAAATACTGGCAGGACGCATGCTCTTCTTCATCTTGTAGTGTGATCTCCTTCGTTCTTACGTCCTTTGCAGTTTGAATTTTGATTCATTTCGATATTACATTCTTTACATCCTTTTTGAATCGGACTCGGATTGCAAATCATCTTTGAATTACAGTAGGAAGCTGTAAGTGAGGAGAAGGGAGAAAGAAGGAAAGATAGGGAATTAGGGCTTACTTTCCTTTTTTGTTTTATTATATATATTTTTTTCTTTTTTTTTTTGGCTCTCTTATATTTATTTATTTATTTTTGTTTCTTAAATACTGGCAGGACGCATGCTCTTCTTCATCTTGTAGTGTGATCTCCTTCCCTGCTATTTTTTTGTAGGAGTTACGGTGCAACCAAAGGAGTACAATAAAACAATTTTTTTTAAATCTCATTGACCAGTCTTTGGTGCGCTCGTGTATCCTGATCGTCATGGGAGGGGCCCTGCAAAGGCTTGCAACTCTCCCATTCGATCACCCTAGGTAGATCCCGGAAAGGTCTACTTTGTAGCACCATTCGTACATCCTGATCGTCATGGGAGAGCCCTGCAAAAGTTTACAACTCTCCCATTTGATCACCCTAGAGAGGATCTCGGAAAGGTCTACCTTGTAGTTTCGCTCGTGTATCTTGATCTTCATGGGAGGGGGCCCCACAAAGGCTTACAACTCTCCCATTCGATCACCCTAGGGAGGATCTTGGAAAGGGCTACCTTGTAGCGCCGCTCGTGTATCCTGATCGTCATGGGAGGAGCCCCGCAAAGGCTTACAAATCTCCCATTCGATCACCCTAGGGAGGATCTCAGAAAGGTCTACCTTGTAGCGCTGCTCGTGTATCCTGATCTTCATGGGAAGGGGCCCCGCAAAGGCTTACAACTCTCCCATTCAATCAGCCTAGGGAGGATCTCGAAAAGGTCTACCTTATAGCACCGCTTGTGTATCCTGATCGTTCTGGGAGGGGCCCCGCAAAGGCTTACAACTCTCCCATTCGATCGCCTAGGGTGGATGTCAGAAAGATCTACCTTATAGAGCCGCTCGTGTATCCTGATCGTCATGGGAAGGGGCCTCGTAAAGGCTTACAACTCTCCCATTTGATCACCATAAAGGAAATATGCCATTGAATATTTGACATGAGGCGGATATGCCATCAAACCTTGAAGATGAGAAGAATGTGCCATCAAGATTTTGAACGGAGTCAGGTTGGCTAGAGTCGTCTCGCGTATATGGTGGAGCCATACAGAGTGGAGTCATGCATGCCGACCTTTAACTTGAAGATGGAAGTGGGGCCATGCATGCCAATCTTGAACTTATAGATGGAGAGGCATCAACGAAGCCTTTGAACTTAAAGATGGAGAAGCATTGATGAAGCCTTTGAACTTAAATATGGAGAAGCATCAACGAGACCTTCGCACGTGAGTTTGACAAAGCATCGAAAAATTCTTTGCATTTAAGTTTGATGAAGCATGAAGCTTTGGCAGTAGGCTTGACTTTATGACTTTGAGCATGAAGATGAAGCATCGATGAAGCCTCTAAACTTGAAAATGGAGGAGCGTATAAGTTTACTTTAAAGAGGAAGCGAAGCGCATTCCACGTGTGTGCCTTTTATTTACTGTGTTGGCTCCTTACTAGGGATGAACATCTTCAACCCATTGTGTTGCCCCCAATAGAGATGAACATCTTCAATCTGAAGTGTCATTCTTTGACGGGGATGATCAACATCAATCTTGTAGTATTATACTTAGTTGGTTGTGGTACCTCTTCTAATGGACTAAACTTAAATTTCTGTAAGTTTCCTTCGTACCTTTAAAGAAAGGGATTGAATCATGACGTAGTTCAAGTTTTTTTTTTTTAACTGGACTGAACTTGAAGTTTCTTTTAAGCTGCATATATACCCTTCTTAATGATAGGGATCAAGTCATAATGTAGTTCGAAGATATTTTGTTTTTCTTTTTATGGACGATTGAACTTAAATTTCTTTAAGTTGCCTACATACCCTTTATAATGAAAGGGAACAAGTCCTAACGTAGTTCCTACAATTTTTGTTTGGGCCATTCACATTTTAAGCTCATGTGGGCTAGAAGCATCATGTAGTTTAGGCTCGTGCAATGAAAAGCTTCTTCATTTAAACTTCAGAAGCTCTTATTTCATCATGGTTTTTATTATCCTCTTCATTTGTAGGATTCGTCAATATGATGAGTTTTGGCTTCACTATCAAGGAACCTTTTGTACTTATTTCAACAGAAAATTTCCTCTTCTTGCGTGAAGGGACATGACTGTGAATCTTTTCGTTGTTGTTTTCTTCATGAAATGACGTTGGCTTCCTGATTTTCATCATTCCTTTACGTTGATCGCTTGTTGTCTTGAGACGATAAAAAACAGATGCTGGAGGTTGATCTTTCTTTGATGTGGATATACTTAGCCTTTTGAAGGCTGAAGTTCGAGCAGAAGTAGTCGTTGGACATTGGTCTTTTCTCCTACCGTGGCCATACTCAATCTTTGAAAGATTGAAGATCAAGCACTTGAAGGCTTAATACGATCGAAGACGGAAGTTCTTTGCTTCATTTCTTCTGAGTCTTTGAATTCTTCAACAGTCACATGATTGTTGTCGACTTCCACTATGCCGAAAGTGTGACATTCAATAAATTCTGATGCTTTCTCTGGATGATTATTGAGAAAGCTTCTTGGGAGAAATTCTGCCGAAGTTGCCAGCCTTCTTTCTTAGCAGGTTTAGGTTACCATGTCATCTTTTTGCCTTTCGTCTTATGAGTCTTATTTCTTCTTCTATAGCTTCGTTAGGAACGCGACTCTTTTTGGGTGGAGTTTGGTTGTCTTCTCTTTCGATGAGTCACTACTACCCACCCTTCATTGTCATCTTCAACAAGCTCATCTTTCTTTTTGGAATTTTCTGTTTGAATCTCTTGTTGGAACCGAACAACTATAGGCTTGAATTCTTCAAACTGGATTGGGCTTTCTCTTTGAGCGTGGGACATAGACAGTATTGGAACATTTGAAGCCACCGCTACTGTAGCGTGATTTGTCTGAGAAACTTCATCTAAATCTAGCTCAATCTTCTTTTCACGAGCCAACTTCATAATTCGTTCCTTCAGCACGAAACACCTTCAACTGGGTGACTAATGAACCGATGATACTTGCAGTAGTTAGGTCATCTATTTTTCCTTCTTGTTTCGGCTGCTTGCATTCCAGTAGATGGATAAGTTGCTTCTCTAGTAGTTGCTTCAACATATCTGCCACATCAGAGTCAGGGAATGGATAAACCTTCTCTTGCCATTTTTTAAGAGTTGGATGACGCTTCTCGCCCTCATTGTACCTTCTTTCAAATTTTGTTTGTTTTTATTTGGAAGAAAATTTCATCGGGGTCACATGAACGACCATAGATTCTTTTGTAGCACTACCCACGATCTTTTCAGTGCCTTTGGAAACTTTTTTTTATTTTCTCCCTTCAGAGACTAGGAAATCTAGTTCCCCTATTGGCAATGCTCAGTTCCATATCATGAGCACGTGTTGCCAGCTTCTCAAACGTACGAGGTTTTATCCCTTGTAGGATGTAGAGAAGCTCCCAGTGCATGCCTTGAGTGCACATCTCCACTGTAGATAATTCAGTAAGTCTATCTTTGCAATCCAAACTCAAAGCTCTCCATCGGTGATGTAATTGACTACTGTCTCTCCCTTCCATTGTTTGTTGTTTGTCAGCTCCATTATGCTAACAATACGCCTTGTTCTGTAGAAGCGGTTTAGGAACTCCCTTTCTAGTCGTTCCCAACTGTCAATCACTTTTGGCTCCATATCAGTATACCAATCGAAAGCATTTCCTTTCAAGGTACGGACGAACTGCTTGACTAGCTGGTCTTCTCTAGTTCTTGCATTTTCACAGGTTTGAATGAAGTGTGCAACATGTTGTTTTGGATTGCTCTTTCCATTTAACTGCTGGAACTTTGGAGGTTGATACCCAGCTGGCATTCTCAGGTTTTCGATTCTCTGGCTGTATGTCTTGGAATACATAAAGGAAATTTGCAACAATCCTCCGTACTGAGCTCTTATAGAGTTGTCCTAGAGCTGTTGAACTGACAGGGAGGCAACAGAGGTGGACTGTGGTGGCTGACTTTCCTGCAAGACAGACTTTCCTTTGTCATTGGCTTTTGTAGCTGGGGATTGACTTGATTCAGCAGTATCTCGAGCCTGTATTTGATCTCTTAAAGCAACAATTTCATGATCTCGCTCCTCTACAACCTCCATTAGGAGATTTATCTTTACCTTCATCTTTTCCATGGTCGACTTAGTCGTTACGTCAGTCTTCATGACAGACACTACATCAAAATGTGATTCTTTCTCTAATAGATCAGTAAAAGAAGCAAAGTTTTCAAACAAGGGATTTTCTCTAATGACGATCCCGCCTTTAGGAAATTCCATCAGCTGGCCCCAGATTTCCTCCGTGATGACAGAGCTTATGTAAGTGTTGCTTACGACGGTAGCTTTGGATGCATCTTTCTTTAGTGCCATCTGTAGATTTCTTGACTTGGATGACGACAGAGAGATTAGAGGTAGAAAGGTCCTACTAGGCATGTCAATTTGTTCACACGAGGTTTCTGGAGAAACGTGTTTCGTGGAGTTGAACTTAAGTTGGTGTTGATGTTGGAGTTGATTGATGTGATGTGGTTCGATCTCTAATATTCGATCCTCTGATTCTCTCTCAGTTGGGTGAATATGCTTGACTTGGAGAATGAAAGCACCGAACGTTCTTGAAGTAGAAGTCTTGGAAGCTTGGAGTAGAAGTCTTGGAAGAGTATTTGTGTCTTCAAAGGTCTTCTGCCTTATAGGAGTGCAGCTTCAGGAGTCTTGGAAACTTGAAGTAGAAGTCTTGGAAGAGTATTTGTATCTTCAAAGGTCTTCTGCTTTATAGGAGTGTAACTTTAGGAGTCTTGGAAGCTTGAAGTAGAAGTCTTGGAAGAGTATTTGTATCTTCAAAGGTCTTCTGCCTTATAGGAGTTCAGCTTTAGGAGTCTTGAGAGCTTGAATAGAAGTCTTGGAAGAGTATTTGTGTCTTCAAAGGTCTTCTGCCTTATAGGGTTGCAGCTTCAAGAGTCTTGGAAGCTTGAAGTAGAAGTCTTGGAAGAGTATTTGTATCTTTAAAGGTCTTCTGCCTTATAGGAGTGCAGCTTCAGGAGTCTTGGAAGTTTGAAGTAGAAGTCTTGGAAGAGTATTTGTGTCTTCAAAGGTCTTTTGCCTTATAGGAGTGCAGTTTTAAGAGTCTTGGAAGCTTAAAGTAGAAGTCTTGGAAGAGTATTTGTATCTTCAAAGGTCTTTTGCCTTATAGGAGTGCAGCTTCAGGATTCTTAGAAGTTTGAAGTAGAAGTCTTAGAAGAGTATTTCTGTTTTCAAAGGTCTTCTGCCTTATAGGAGTGCAAGTTTAGGAGTCTTGGAAGCTTAAAGTAGAAGTCTTGGAAGAGTATTTGTATCTTTAAAGGTCTTCTGCCTTATAGAAGTGCAGCTTCAGTAGTCTTGGGAGTCCTTTGCTTTTTAGTGAATTCTCTCTGGGTCTCCTGAGTGTAGAAAATGCCGCCCTTACAAATGAAGAGAACTTCTCTATTTATAGAGTTCTCAGGTGGGCTTCGTGGGCTTGGTTGGTTTATGGGCCTGACCCTTGGGCCCAATTAGTTGGTTTTGGGCCTGATCTGGAATTTGGGTCCAATTCAATTTTTTTTTTTTGTAGTTTGGACTTTAAACCCAAATAGTAATATCAAATTTGACAAATTTAATCTCATCTGATTCATCCGCGTGACGTCATCGAAACTTGTCTTCAATTCAATTCGGGACATGTGTCAACTTCTAATTGGACCCAAAGTCAATGATTTAGAAATTCGTCATTAATTTAGCAAACGACGTGGTGACTTGTGATTGGTCCAAAATTTCTCATTCAACAGAGAGAAACGTGGAACCACCCACGTTTTTAGATAACCCCCCTACGTGAGAGTTATCTAATTAATTATGAATAAATAAATAATCATTAATCACTAATTAAATCTAATTTAATTAATGCTTTCATTTAGATCATATTAAATGAACATCTCACATAATCTATAGTTTAATTCAATTAATAAAATAAAATAAAATAAAATAATAATTTAATTTTGAATTAAATTATCTCCAGATTAAATATCAAATATTTAATATGGCTTACATTTGAATTATATTCAAATGAATTTCTCCTATCACATATAGTTTTAATGTGCATCAAATACACATTAAATTTAACCTATAGTTTTAATATGAATCCAATTTATTAATATTTGAACTCCTTCAAATATTTAATTCTCACATAAATTAATTTTGAATCATATCAGAAAATAAATTTATATTATAAAGTTTAATTAACATATAAACTTTATATTATAATGTACCATTTATTGGGGTTGGTGTGCTAAACCTCGTAGGGTTCTCTAGTTTGTAATTGTTTTATTCAAACATCTTATTTATTTAATAAAATATATGATTTATTTCAATTTGAGTTGCATTAACCACAAATCAATAAATTAACATCCATTGGTGTTTAATAGATGGATATGGCTGGATACCTTATCCTGGTGATACTACGAGTATGACCTGCTTTGTAGATGTTACAACTGTTGTATACTGCTACAAACGATTTGATTTCGATCATTCATATGGTGACATGTGAACAAGGATATTGTATGCAAAGGAGTTTGTATAAGACCCGACCACGAAATATTTAGTCTCATTATATAACGTCGTTCATAATAGGACTTACATTTCACCAGGATGACCACAGGTAACATGACCTAAATCCTGAGTGAGTTGTCAACTTCTTTCTATAAAGGTGGCCATTTGATTTGTATGGGTGAGAGTTTCCAGATGGCTGACTCAATAAGCCTATCATTTTGGGGATTTGTCTGATTGAGGACCTGGAGCACCGTTACACAAAAAGGAATTCATTCCTTCCCAAACACCGGGGTAAGTAGATAAATTGCTCTCTTAAGGGTTGATTCTGGGGTTGAACAATGTGGCACCACACCCTCTCCTGGCTTGAGAAGGGTTTGATAATAGTTGGACTATGATTTATTGTTCATTAGAGGGATTAGTGGTACTTTAGAAGATAGATGTAACTACAAGGAAAAATGGTATTTTTGGCTCAGCTGTACTTACGAGTAATTTGTGAAAGATTATCGTACTGTTGATTGGTTATATCCAATGGACACAAAAATATATCTGTAGTGCGAAGATTGCAGCTGTCGGTCTTTAGTGGAGTGCCCCACAGTTAAAGGATCGTGAATTAATTAAAGAATTTAATTAATTATTGACCTACAATTGGTGCTTTAAGCTACAAGTCCATGAGGTCCCCTCGGTAGCTCAACGAGAATAAATGAGAATCAATTTTTGGATTAATTTCGATTGTTCAAATTAATTGAGGAAATTAATCATATATAATATAATAAATTTAATTTTAATTATATAATTACTATAATGTATTTGATACATTGTAATATAAAGAATATTTGGGAGGAAAGAAATATTTGAATATGATTCAAATATTAATTATTTGAAATTTGATTCATATAATTAAATTTAATATAAATGAAATTTATATTAAATATCGTTATTGAGAGAATTAAACTATAGGTTATATTGTATTGGATACAATATTAAACTATAGGTTATGTGTTTTATTTGATATAACATCTAATTTAATATAGATTATATGATAATGTTGTTATCATATAATTATATATTAAAATTTTTATTAAAATTAATTTTATTTTTTAGAAAAATAGTTTTACGAAGGGAGTTGTTACTCCCTCCCATTTTTTCTCTTTACAATGTGATAATGGGAAGGGGTTGTGTAGTTGCGCTTCATCTTTTTTCTGTTTATGTTCTATAGAAGGGTTTTGTAAAATCAATCACTCCAAACTGCTATCTCCTCCCTTCTCTCAATCTCTCTTATAACCAAAGCCCCATATCCTCCTGGATTCCCATATAGAGAATACCAAGGTCTCCTTCACGGTGGTGTCCAATTGGAGTTAGAGGGTGTTTTAAACCCAATTTTATTTATGTATTTCATTTTTTAGCATGCTGTTTTTTTTTTTCCTGAATTAAATGCATGTTATTGTTCTTCTACTGTAAAATTTTATATATTGTGAATTTTGGATTTAGGTCCGATCTTCACTTCCGCTCAATGACCTTTAGTAGAGTTCTTTCAATTGGTATCAGAGCAGGGTGTTTTGCCCAAATTGTTTCAAAATTTCAGAATAATTTTACAATTTATGGTGGGTTTTAGCATTTTCTATTGTTCATGAGATGGATACTATACATGTTTGTTTGCAATTAATAGATGATTTCGGGATTGGCCAGTATAGATTCGTTGCTTAACTTACAATTTTTTTTTTGTAAAGGTCGATGTTTTCGGGCATTGAATCGCTATAGAAGCTGTATTTTATGTTGTTGAGTTGTTTGTGATGGTCTTGGTCATTTTCTGGAGAAAATGAGATGAAAATCGGAAGAGTTTCGAAGAAGTTCGATGTACAATGGATGACTATACAATAGCGTCACGGCGCTAAAATGCGGTAGACGAAGAAAATCTTCGTAATGTTGCGACGCGAGGGCACGACTTCGTGATGCTCGAGATAGAGAGGACGCGTGGTCCAACCCTGATTCATGCACGATTCGTGGTCTACTGGTCTAGTTTGGTTTGTGAGTTCTCTTGTTCGATTGGTTGGATTCTTCTGAACCGGTTCATGACTGGTTCGTATTGTTCGCGGTCCGATTCGGGCGATTCAAGGCCCAATTTACTTTTTTTGAACTGGATGAAACAATTAAAAACCAACCGTTGCATGCTAGACATACTTTAGTTAATTATAACATTTATAATTTAACCTAAGGTAATGTCATGCTTCATGCAATGTTCATTCATTACTAATATATAACATTTATATAACTAAGTAATGAATCATGCTATAGCATACATTCCATACATCCATTTAACCATATATTATAACACTTATAGTATAAATGATGAATGGATATGCTATAATGCATGCATACATATACTATAACATTTATACTATATGATGCATGAACATGCTTTGAGTAATTTAAATCATGCATATTCATAAAATAATGCATGAACATAAATGCATAACCTGTAGTGGGTTTTAAAACTATATGACATACATAATGACATATAATATACAATATACATCGCATGTATATTTATTCTAAAAGTTGATGGACCAGGATATGACCTCTAAAAAGAAAAAAACAAAAGGCTAACTATTACAAGATTTGAGTAAATCAATTTGGAACAAAATCACCCTTCAAAGAACCACCTTGCAGCTGATCGTGTAGCAAATGATCAATACGACGAGCACCTATGCGATAAGCATGAAAGACTACACGATCAAGCAACTAACAACTATGCAATAAGCTTGAAAGACTATGTGATCGTATAGTAAATAACCACGCATCGAGCATTTAAAGACCGCGCGATCATTCAGCAAGCAACTAAGTGATCTGGTAACAAATGCAACACGATCATGTAGTAAACTCTAGACGATCGCATAACATTAGCTATGTGATCATTTAGTAAATACTACACGATCGTGTAGCAAAAGCTATCTAATTGCATAACAAAAGCCACCTGATCGTTTAGCTGTAGCTACATGATTTGGAACCTCTGTTTTATCTTCTCCATCGAAACAATTCTCTGCAACCCTTCTTTGAGGCAACTCGGAACATCACGAGCGTCTCAAACTTACAAATTATAGACTCGATTGCAAAAAATCATTTAGTAAATACTACACGATCGTGTAAAAAGCTATCTAATTGTAACAAAAGCCACCTGATCGGCTGTAGCTACATGATTTGGAACCTCTGTTTTATCTTCTCCATCGAAACAAAACCCTTCTTTGAGGCAACTCGGAACATCACGAGCGTCTCAAACTTAAAATTATAGAGAAAAAAATAATGTGAAAAAACGTAGGGGCCCTTAAAACAAAAATTTTTAGAAAGCCTTAAATAGTTCTATCTCGAAACATCCATCAACAAATTCATCCACAACCATGAAGGAACTTGTTTTATGGAGAACTTATGAGCGGAAGCGGATCATCCAAATCCCATTCCGATTGAAAACAAATGTTTACAGTAAACATTACAGATTATGCATCATAACATTACAGCTTGCTATTGAACAAGAAACAAGGTTCAAGTGATTATGCCTTTGAAGAACTATTCTTAACAAAAATCCCTCGAACTGTAACGAACTCCTCGAATAATCAGAAACTCCTCGAACAACAACAAAACTTGAACTAAATGGGAAGACACAACCACTTGGTTTCTTTTGTATTCTCAGGGTGAAAACCCAAGAGTGGTGGGCTATGACTATTTTGATTAGGAATGATTTTTTCAGTTTGGAGGAGGAAGACAATTGAAAAAGAAGACTATCATATAGAAAATTCTTTATTCATGTAGACTTTTTGAGTATATCGTATATGCTCTCAAACTATTGTATAGATTCTGATCAATTGTGTAACTTGGATATGGGAAAAATAAATTCTTATTTATCCCAATTTACCACAAAACCAACTAACCTCCCACTAAGGTGGTTAGAGAAAAAAATGGATTAGTTATTCAAATATTTAATAATAAAAATAAATATGATAAACAACTTATCATGTTATATTTATAACTTATAGTTTTAATATTGCATCATATACAATATAAACTATAGTTCTTTTTCTTTATTTTATGGCATTTAATATAAATCATAATTATATTAAGTTTGACAACTATGAATGCCATTCAAAGAAAATTTATTTGAATCACATTCAAATATTTATTCCTCTAATTAAACTATCATGTATCAAATACATTATCTCAGTGATATCATAAATAATTGAATCAATTTAATTATATCATATATAATTAAATTCTCTCTTATTAATTTGAACAATTGAAATTAACCCAAAAACTGATTCTTAACTAAATCCTTTTGAGCTACTAATAGGACCTTATGGACCTTTAGCTTGAAGCTCCAACAGTACATGAATAATTAATTAAGAACTTTAATCACATTGTCCACCATCCATTAACTGTCGGGCACTCCACTAGAGACCGACAACTACACTCTTCGCACTATAGATATATTTCTGTGTCCATTGGATATAACCAATCAACAGTACGATGACCCCAAAATGCTCGTAAGTACAGCTGGGCTAAATCACCATTTTGCCCCTGTAGTTACATTTAAGTCCTTAAGTACCATTGATCCCTCTAATGAACAATAGTCATAGTCCTACTATAACTAAACCCCTCCCGATTAAGAGAGGGTGTGATGCCACATTGTTCGAGACTTGGAATCAGCTCTTAAAGGAGCAATTTATTTACTTACCCCTGCTTCAAGAAATGAGTGAATTCCATCTTGTGTAGTTGAGTTTCCAACTCCTCAATCAGACAAATCCCCTAGATGGTAGGCTTGCTGAGTCGGCGATTTGGTCACCCTCGTCCATGCAAATCAAAGGACGACCTTCATAGGCAGAAGTTTACAACTCATTCAAGATTAAGGTCATGTTACATATGGTCATCCAAGTGAAATGAAAGTGTCTATTATGAACGACGTTATATAATGAGTCTAAGCATTTCGTGGTCCGATCTTATACAAACTCCTTTATATAGAATATCTCTACTTGCATGTTTAATACATGAATGATGAGGATCAGATCATTTATGGCACTTTACAACACTTGTCACACCTACAAAGAGGGCCATACTGGTAGTGTCACCAGGATAAGGTATCCAGCCTTATCCATATACTACAGACCATTTAGGTTATCACTTAAACATGATCCACTTGTATGTCTTCACATACATGTTTAAGTTACAATGATAACCTTGGATGTTAGTTTATTGGTTTGTGGTTAATGCAACTAAAATATCATATTTCATAGACAAAGTGAATAAAATATCATATATTATTAATCACTGATAGGTTTGTTCATACAAGGTTTACAAACTATAGGACCCTACGAGATTTAGGACATCAACCCCAACAAACCATTCATCATATAAACAGAATGCAGATTATAAAACCACCATTACTATAAAACAATTGAAGGAATCTGAAACCTACGACCTGGCTTTAATACCAATTGAAGGAACTCTAATGAGAGACACTTGAGCGGAAGCGGATCGACCAAATTCCATAATTCATTGAATATAAAGTTTACAGTAAACAAAAAACAAAATACATTTACAACCAAATTACAACATACTTTAAAAAAAAAGGGTTTCCAGAAACCTCACCGTTGATGACCTTTTTCTTCACGTTTTCCCAAAACGGATCACGAACGTCTCTAAGAACTTCTTCAAGATAAACCTCAAACCAAAATCGGACACTACCACAGTGGATACCTTGGTGTTTTCAAGGTGAGAACCCAAGAGTGGTGGGCTCTGACTATTTTGTTTAAGATGAAAAGCTTCGGGTGGAGGTGGAAGATAGAGAATTTTTACAAATCCAAGAAAAAACACAGAACTCTTCTGTATATTCTTTCTCACTCAATCGTTCAACCAACAACTTAGTAGTAGAAGAAGAAAAACATTTTTTCTTTTATTCTCCTTGCCATAAAAAATAACCACCACCCACTAATGTGGGTCGAGAGAAAAGATGGGGAAGGGAGTTGTAACTCCCTTCCTTATTATTAAAATAATATAAATAATATAAATATATATGTATGTATATTAAATTATATGTTATATCAAATATAACATATAATCTAAAATTTTAATATTGTATCACATACAATATAAACTATAATTTTTTTTTCTATAATATGACATTTAATATAGATCATATTTATATTAAATTTAACAACTATGAATCCTATTCATAGAAAATATATTTGAATCTTATTCAAATATTTATTTTCTTCATTAAGCTATAATGTATCAAATACATTATGATAATTATATCACATAAAATTGAACCAATTTAATTATATCGTATATGATTAAATCCCTCTATTAATTTGAACAATTCAAATTAATCCATAAACTCTCAACTAAATCTTATTGAGCTACCAAGGGGACCTCATGGACCTATAGCTTTGAAGCTCAAACGGTACATGATTAATTAATTAAAACTCTTTAATTACATTATTCACCATCCATTAACTGTCGTGCATTCCACTAATGGCTGACAATTGCACTTTTCGCACTACAAATGTCTATTGGATATAACCAATCAATAGTACGATGACCCTTCACAAATTGCTCGTAAGTACAACTAGGCCAAATTACCGTTTTTCCCTATAGTTATATCTAACTCCTTAAGTACCACTAATACCTCTAATGAACAATAGATCATAGTCCAACGATGACTAAACCCCTCTTGGGTTAGAAGAGGGTGTGGCGCCACATTGTTCAAGACCCGGAATCAGCCCTTTAGGGAGCAATTTATCTACTTACCCTTTTCTCAAGAAAGGAGTGAATTCCATCTTGTGTAGCTGTGTTCCCAGCTCCCACATTAGACGAATCCCCAAAATGGTAGGCTTGTTGAGTTGGCAATCTGACCACTTTCACCCATACAAATCAAAGAACTGCCCTCATAGGCCAGAGTTCACAACTCACTCAGGATTCAGGTCATGTTACCTATGGTCATCCTTGTGAAATGCAAGTCTCTATTATGAACGACGTTATATAATGAGACTAAACATTTTGTGGTCTAGACTTATACAAACTCTTTTTTATAGAATATCCCTACTCACATTTCTATACATGAATGATCAGGATCATAGCATTTGCAGCACTTTACAACAATTGTAACAACTACAAAGCAGGTCATACTCGTAGTATCACTAGAATAAGGTACCCAGCCTTATCCATCTACTACAGACCTTTTAGGTTATCACTTAAACATGATCCACCCGTATGTCTCCACATACTTGTTTAAATTACAAAGATAACCTTGGATGTTAGTTTATTGGTTTGTGGTTAATGAAACTAAAATATCATATATTTTATAGACAATGAATAAAATATCAAATATTTTATTACATACATAATGTGTTTGTTTAACAATGTTTACAAACTAGAGGACCCTATGAGATTTAGGGCATCAACCCCAACAGTTAGTTCTACCTAACTCAAAACAAACAATATTTGTAAAGCTCAAACAACAATGTAAAATAACTCATAGTTAAAGTGGAAGTAAGAGGTCGATTCACAGGGAAAGGTCATTCAATCTTTTCCTTAACCAAGCTTAACTATCAAAGCTATAAAATGGGGGTTTTTGATTAAGACAAGAAATATACTAAAAATCAAAAGAAAAAGGATGATTGTAAACAAGTTTAGAACAATCTTGCTTCTAATCGAAGTTAGACGTTCAATGCAATTCCTATCCTTGAATTCTATAAGTTTAATTCACAATCGGATTAAACTCGCAACTACCCACTTAACTAGATTAAACTAGTCTCTACAAAGGCAGACAACTAGCATTAACTTAGTCAAGAGGGCGTCATAATCATTAATTAAGGTAGGATAACCCTAACCTTATTAAATCTACATGCTTCTACCTCTATTAATTTCGATTGTGGCCATATAGAAGAGAAAACACGTGTATTAAGTTCTAGAATTCAATTGGACGATTAATTGTCAAGATAGCTTAATCAATTAATTGAATTTTCTTCAACTCTAGTAATTAGTGTATCCTAGGATAGCCATTAAATACACAATTACTATTGCCTCTTGTAGAACTTGGTTAGACATTCTATCAAACACATTGAAAGCAATGCTTTCAATCATGAATGTGACAAAACCAAGCATCTAGGCTAAACATGTTCAAGATATTGATCATTCAACATGCTACAAGAATTAAAAATGGATTCAATAATGCTCAAATCAGATTGCAAGTGATAAAGAAGGGTAGAAAACTCAAAAGAATTGCAAGAACTCTTTAAATAGAAAGAAAATTGATTACTTCACAAATCCATAGACAAATTCATGAAGAATTACAACTTATTGATTACAATTAAAAAAGAAATCAAAATTTAACCTAAGTAGGTAACACAATTACCATAGACATTAATTGATATAGAGACAAATTCTAGCCTCCATCAAAATCGTGCTCCCCTTTTTGCAAAAAATGAAAGAAAAACTATTTATACTTGTAGGGTAGCGTCACAACACTGAATTGCGAAAAAGACAAGATGCATTGTGCTTGAGACGTGACGTTGCATTGTGCGAGGCGCGTGCGTGCGAAAAATCGTGACAAAATCCAGAGTGTTGCAAAGCTGTGGGGAATGTTGCAACGCTGGCCTATTTTGTAGCAAAAGTGAGTTTTCTGTTTTGAAGCATTGCTCAACGCTTCTCTTAGATTCATGATGCTGGAGCTTGATAGCATTTTGGTAATTTATCTGATTCTCTTCAACTTTGTTGACTTTCTTGGTCATTTTTATCCTTTTTGGCCCAATTTTCTCGTAATGATTCCTAATCGCCCCTGGGACTATTTTACCTACAAAATTAGCATGAAAAGAAAATAACCATCATGATTTTGGGGGAATAAACATAGTAAATATATGTCTTTTAAAGATCTAACATCGGGTTTTTCCTTATTTAATTAACCATCTCATGTTTCATAGACAACAGTGAAGAAAATATCTCATATTATTACATCACAAATGTTTGCTCAATACAGGTGTTTACAAACTATAGAACCCAGTGAGAGTTTAGGGCATCAACCCCAAAAATCTCCAACTTGTCCTAAAGCGAGTAGGTGTACATAACAACAAGCACAAATCAATAAACTAGGGCACTAAGGCCTTGTAAAAAAAACTCCCACTTGCCCTAGTCTAGCCGCGGCCGGTCCCGTAGACCCATGCTCTGAAGGTGACCATGAAAAACTGTAGCCGTGAGAGCCTTCATAAATGGGTAAGCAACGTTGTGCTCTGAAGCAATCTTCGTGACTATGACGTCTCCTCAATACACTATCGCGAGGATGAGATGATACTTCCGCTCTATATGTTTGCCATGCTTGTGACTCCTGGGCTACTTGGAGTTTGCCACAACACCACTATTATCACAATAAAGGATGATGGGCCTAAACATGTCTGGAATAACTTCCATATCAGTCAGGAACTTCCTGAGCCAAAGACCTCATTAGTAGCTTTAAAAGTCGCTACATACTCGACCTCTATCGTGGAGTCGGCGATGCACCCCTGCTTAGTGCTGCACCATACTACAGCTCCTCTGTTAAGAGTGAACACTGAGTCTGAAGTGGATTTTCGAGAATCCTTATCAGTCTGAAAGTCAGAGTCCATGTATCCAGTAAGGATTAAATCCTTAAATCCATACACGAGCATGTAGTCCCTCGTTCTCTGAAGATACTTGAGGATGTTCTTGATGGAGGTCTAGTAGCAGATGTCTGGTCTAGTACACAACATCGCATACATCAAACTGCCAACGGTAGATGCATAGGCGATCTGTCTCATCTTCTCAACGTCTTGAGGTGTTTTAGGACACATTTCTTTAGACAATGTAACTCCATGCCTAAAAGGCAGTTGGCCTCTTTTGATGTTTTGCATCAAGTACTCGAGCAACATCTTATCAATGTATGATGCCTAAGATAGGGCTAGCACTTTGTTCTTCAGATCCCGAAAGATCTGAATACCAAGAACAAATTGAGTCTCTCCCAAATCTTTTATTTGAAATTGGGACGTTAGCTAGTTCTTAACTGATGTCAGTAGACCTACATTGATCCTAATGATAGGATATCGTTTACATACAATACTAGGAAAACTATTAAACTGTTGATGATTTTCTTGTAGAGACGAGGCTCATCAATGTTTTGGTCAAAGCCATATGATTTGAACTTATTATCAAATCGAATGTTCCAAGATTGAGACGCCTGTTTCAGCTCATAAATGGATTGATTTAGTTTGAAAACATTTTGCTATTGACTTTGGGCTATAAATCCCTCGGGCTGCACCATATAAATGGTCTCCTCAAGATTACCATTCAGAAAGGTAGTCTTGATGTCCATTTGCCATATCTCATAGTCATAATATGAGGCAATGGATAGGAGGATGCAAATAGTTTCAAAATAGCAACAAGCGAGAAAGTCTCCTCATAGTTGACTCTCTCCACCTTGGTATAACCCTTTACCACAAGTCTAGCCTTGAAGGTATGCACCTTCCCATCGGCACCCCGTTTCCTCTTGTAGATCCATTTCCAACCTATTGGTATTACCCCATCAGGTTGATCTACAAGATCCCGTACTGAGTTGAAGTACATCGACTCCAACTCGAGATCCATGGCTTTGACCCATTCATCTCGGTCAACATCCTCCATTGCCTTTTGATAAGACAACGGATCCTCAACGTCGCCATCGGCTACAATAGCCAGGATTTCAGTGAAATCCATATAGCGAATAAGTGGGTTTGCAACCCCCCCAGTTTGTCGAGGTTCCCTGAACTCTTGAGGTAGAACTGACCTACCAGATGAACTTCCATAAAAAACTTTTTCTGATGGAGTAAGCCCTTCAATAACTCTTATTGCAGTTTTAGTAGTATCGTTGGAAAGTTCAAGCAACACGATCTTACTATGGACTGTGCTTAGTCATATGATGCTCCTCTAGGAAGGTAGCATTCGTCAACACAAACACTCTATTTTCCTTAAGATTATAAAAGTAAACCCCTCGTGTACCGTTGGCATAGCCTACAAAGAGGCACAACCTCGAACGTGGTCCCAATTTCTTTGGATTAGTCTCAAGAACATGTGTTAGGCAACCCCATATGCGGAAGTTAGAAAACTAGCTTTACGCCCGTTCCACAATGCCAAAGGTGTTCTGGCAACACTCTTGTAAGGAGCACAGTTGAGGATATAAGCTGTAGTCTCCATTACAAAACCCCAAAACGAGTTCGGTAAGTAAGCGTAACTCATCATCGATCGAACCATGTACAACAAGGTTCTTTTTCTCCTTTCCACTGCAAAATTCTGCTGAGGTATACCCGAAGCTGAGAGTTGGAAAATTTTCCTTGTTCTATCACATAATTCTAGAACTCAGAATCGAAAAAGTTATTTTATTGGTGTCCTAATTCTCCCGGAGTCTCGTAGTTTGTAAATTGTATACATTTTTATGAATAAAATAAGAGTTATTTTATTTTTCATTTACTCATATCCAATAAACAATCCTCCATAGTTATTGTATGTAAACTTAAGCATGTATATGAGATATGCAAGTGGATCATGCCTTAAGTGATAATCTAAAAAGGTCTGTAGTATAAGAATTAAGGGTGGATTTGTAATCTTGGTGACACTATGGATACGGTCCATTTTGTAGAGGTTTGCCAGTGCTGTGAACTACTAGAGATGGTAGATCCTGACCATTGATGTGGAGACATGCGAATAGGGGTGTCCTATACAAAGATTTTGTATGAGACCAAATCACGAGACGATTCGTCTTTTTATATAACACTGATGATACTTGAGACTTACATTTCACTTAAATGACCATAGGTGACATGACCTCAAGGCACTGCACATCGCTTCGAGGCACCCTGGGAGTGTCTCCCTAAAGGATGGCAGTTTTGTGCGTTTCTTTATTTGACCTGTTGTAAGAGGATAAAGTTACTTAGTCTCTTGTCCTAATTTACTTCTTCCCTACGGTTGGCTCATTAGGGCGGGACTCTGGCACCGAAAACGAGGGGTCACACTTACGTAGAATTGTTAAAGGTTAATAGTTCTAGACCAAAAAATGGTGGTTGTTAGGTTCAGTTCCAAGAGTTGGTTCTGCCTAATGGTTGAGAATGTCTCATGCCAGTGAAGGGACATTTGATCACCCCACCGGTGACATTTGCCCTGCTTCACTAGGGCATCATTGCAAAATAGAAGTCTTTAACTTAGGGTACTTGAAACTGTTTTGCAAAACTAATTGGTTAAATGTGTTTTAGCAAAATCTAATAAAGTTTTGTTTGTATGTTTCAGCAACAACTTTTTCAAAATGGCAATAGCCACGTTAGCCTTGCTAAGTGCCAAAAAAGTAACTGGTGACAATTTTTTGACATGGAAACATATGATCACGACGATCCTAATGATCGAGGATCTCATGTTCTCTCTCACGGAGGTCTGTCCTTCTATTCCAGCTTCAAATGCCGCATGAAATATTTGGGAGGCATACGAGCGATGGACACGGGTGAATGTGAAGGCTCGAACCTACATCTTGGCTAGTTTTTTTTGAAGTATTGGAGAAGAAACATGAGCCTATGGTCTCTGCACGTGAGATCATGGAGTCCTTGTGGGGGATGTTTGGACAACCGTCTGAACAGCTTATGCATGAGGCTCTTAAATATATATTCGACTCCAAAATTGAAGAAGGCAACTCTGTTCGTGAACATGTGCTTAACATGATGGTCGACTTCAATGTGGTGGAGTTGAATGGGTTTACCATCGATGAGGGTAGCCAGGTTAGCATAATCCTGTATTCTTTGCCGGAGAGCTTCTTGCACTTTGTTAGCACTGTGATTCTTAACAAAGTGAAAAATAACTTTACAACTCTTCTCAATGAGTTTCAGACATTTCAATCCTTACTGAAAAGTAAGGAGAGGAAGAAGGGTGAGGCAAACGTTGCTTCATCCTCCAGGATGTTTCATAGAGGTTCAGCCTTAGGGATGAAGTCTGTACATTTGACTTCTAACTCTGCAAAGGGGAAAAAGAAGAAGGGTGGTAAGGGAATAGAGAAGATGCCTGCTAACCCACCACCTGTTGCCTTAAGTAGGCATCCATCGGTTGAAAAGGGTAAGTGTTTCAACTACAATCAGGATGAACACTGGAAGAGGAACTGTCCTCACTATCTAAAAGAGAGGACGGCCGCCCAGGCTAAGGCCAAGGGAGATAAAGGTAAATATGATTTACTAGTTTTTGAAACTTGTTTAGTGGAGAATGATGATTCAGCCTTGATAATTGATTCGGGCGCCACTAACCACGTTTGTTTTTCTTTTTAGGGGATATGTCTTGGCGACAGTTGGAGGCTTGTGAGATGACGATGCGAATAGGCACTGGGCACATCGTCTCAGCTGTGGTAGTGGGAGGGCTCCAGTTAGCTTTACAGAATAGGTTTCTAGTTTTGAAAGATGTATATATTTGTCCCAAACTTAAGAGGAACCTTATTTCTATAAATTGTTTATTGCAATGTAAATACATTATTTCTTTCAATGTGGATAAAGCGTTTATTCATAAAGATGGTGTTATTATTTGTACAGAAAACTGGAATCTAATTTTTATGTGCTAAGGCCGTTAGCCATTAATTCCCTCCATAATGCAGAATTGTTTAAAACTGTCGTAACTCAAACAAAATGTCGATGTATTTCTCCCAAAGAAAATGCCCATCTTTGGCATCTTCGTTTAGGGCAAATCAATCTCAATAGGATTGAGAGAAATGTGAAGAATGGACTTCTAAGTGAGTTAGAAGAAAATTCTTTATCAGTGTGTGAGTCTTGCCTCTTTATCAGTGTGTAAGTCTTGCCTTGAAGGTAAGATGACTAAACGACCTTTTACTGGAAAAGGTTATAAAGCCAAGTAGCCTCTTGAGTTAGTACATTCTGACCTTTATGGTCCTATGAATATGCAAGCCCGAGGTGGCTATGAGTATTTTATCAGTTTTACTGATGATTACTCTAGGTTTGGGTATGTTTTCCTTATGCAACGAAAATCAGAATCCTTTGAAAAGTTAAAAGAGTTCAAGGCTGAATTTGAAAACACGTTGGATAAAGGGATTAAAACACTTCGATCGGATCGAGGTGGAGAGTTTCTGGACTCGGAAATCCTAGACTATTTGATAGAACATGGAATTATTTCCCAAGTCTCAGCACCAGGTACACCTCAGCAAAATGGTTTACCGGAGAGAAAAAATAGAACCTTGTTGGACATGGTTTGTTCGATGATGAGTTACGCTTCCTTACCGTACTCGTTTTGGGGTTTCGCAGTGGAGACTGCGGTGTACATACTCAACCTTGTTCCCTCTAAGAGATTTTTGAGAACACCTCTGGAGTGTGGAACCAGCGTAAAGCTAGTTTATGTCACTTTCGCATTTGGGGTTGCGCTGCACACGTGCTTGAGGATAATCCCAAGAAGTTGGAGCCACGGTCGAGGTTATGCCTCTTTGTAGGCTACCCCAAAGGTACACGAGGGGGTTATTTTTATGAATTGAAAAAATATAGGGTGTTTGTTTCAACGAACCCTACTTTCCTGGAGGAGGATCATACAAGGGCGCATAGTCCACGAAGTAAAGTCGTATTGCCTGGGCTTTCCAATGAAACTACTGAATCTTCAACAAGAATTGTTGAAGAGCTTGCTACATCAGCAAGAGTTGTTGATTGGAGTTCATCTAATAGGTCGGTTCCACCTTAAGTGTTGAGAGGACCTTGAGGTTGTGGGAGGGTTGTGCACCTGCCCGTTCGCTATCTGGGTTTCATGGAAATCCTTGCTATTGTAGCAGATGCCGACGTTGAGGACTCGTCGTTTTATTAGAAGGAAATGGAGGATGTTGACCAGGATGAATGGGTAGAGGCCATGGATCTCGAGATGTAGTCGCTGTACTTTAACTTAGTATGAGATCTTGTACAACAGCCTAATGGTGTAAGACCTATAGGTTGTAAATGGACCTACAAGCGCAAACGGGGTGCTGATTGGAAGGTACAGACCTTCAAGACTCGACTTGTGGCAAAGGGTTATACCCAAGGAGAGGAAGTCAACTATGAGGAGACATTCTCGCCTGTTGCCATGTTAAAGTCGATCCGCATCTTCCTATTCATTGCAGGTTCTTATAATTATGAGATCTTGCAAATGGACGTCAAGATGGCCTTTCTGAATAGCAATCTTGAGGGGACCATTTACATGGTGCAACCCGAGGGATTCATAGCCCAAGTTCAAGAGCAAAAAGTTGCAAGCTGAATTAGTCCATTCTCAATCTTGGAACATACGATTTGATACTGCGATCAAGTCGTATGGCTTTGACCAAAACGTGGATAAACCTTGTGTCTATAGGAAGATCTTCAATGCTTCAGTAGTCTTCTTAGTGTTGTATGTAGACGATATAACTACTCATTGAGAATGATGTAGGTCTACTGACTGCAGTTAAAAACTGGTGAGTGATAATAACGGGCAAAAATGCACGTTATCATAGTACTAAGTTCTTAAACAATGTTGGATTGCGTTGATGAAATATTTTAAATTGCGTCCATTAAGCATAAATTCTATAATATTGCGGTCTCATGCGTCCAACGCATTAGAGCAGTTGATCTTTATATTTTTGTCCAGAATTTGTGTTAACGCATGTAGAGATTGCGATCAGAGGAATATATTGGTCGAGCGAAACTTCAACGCAAGACTTGACGTTGATCGTGCTCGCAAACATTCACCCAAGAAGATTCACCGCAACTTGGTCGGCACAGCATGGTGGGCGTATATGGGTGAAAGGATAATTAAGATCGATGGGACAGAAAGCTGACAGCAGTCAGATCCAAACTAAGTTGACAGCCGATAACGGTCATAAGTACATTTAACTTTATCGGTGACAATTATCCAGCGCATCAATCAGGAATTAAAGTTGTCCCATCTGTACAACCGGGAGAGAGAAACCTCCTTTCACCATGGAAACTCTATAAATACCAAGTGCATTCTTCAGAGAAGGGTTAAGCAGTCGATTAATTCATCACTTACAAGCTCATGCCTCTGTCCTTAGTTTTCTTTCATTTTAAGCAGACACGAGGAAGAAGGAGTGTTGTAAATCATCCCGGTAAGCTTGGGAAAGCATCGAAAGCTCCAAGATAGAGAGAGGGCCGACGCCTGCGAAAGCAGGAAATTTTGTAGATTAGAATAGAGATTCAGTGTAAAAAGCCTCGGTCAGAAACAAATTGCTACCAGACTCTCTACCTTTATTTTCCATTATCATTTTGTACTCAACTCAGTTATAAGAATGGAATGTCTTTCTCTATATCTGTTCACTTTCTTTTATTTAAGCATGAGTAGCTAAATTAGTTGAATGGGTTGAAAAGTAGTTAGCTAGCATAACGAGGGAATCTTCATCTTTGCGATTATCTCATTTATGTATGCTTCATTCGTCTATTAGAGATACTCGGGAGGGTAGTCTAAACACAGGATCTAGACTGGGAAGGTCAGGTCAAAATCTAGGTTTGGAAGAACCAGATTAGAACGGATAAATGGGAGATAGGCGCTTACGAATGAGCACTATTTGTTATTAACTTATCACATGCATCTTAGCAATAAGGTATGATTGTATGCGGTCATCTTGCTTTCATGCATTTTGCATCAACGCATAGGACAAGAGTAGAGACTTAGGGATAAGCTCTATGGACATTTTTCATTCAACACATGCGTCCTAAACTTAGGAGCATCACATTTACATTGGGAAATGACTTGCTGTGCATGATTGTAACATGATCGCAAGGTTTGACGCATTCCCGAGTAATGCTAGCTAAAAGACCTTCTCAACCCGTTCATCGCATACTCATTGCATCTATCAATGTAACTATCTTTCTCAAATCCGCCGCTTTTGTTTACTTCTTTTTCATCATCCCGACAACACACCCACACTTTATTTATTTACTCGGTTACTACAAAGTTTTCACAACATTACCAACACAGCTATTTTCATAAGTCCCTGTGTTTGACCCTGGATTTACCAGGAGACACAGAGGAATTTACACTTGAATTCTGCTGGGGAAATTTTAGTGAGAACACAATCCATCAACACATATCATCCATATTTCCATTCAATAAAATAACGCATATAGGGACCCAATTCCAAATGAAAGATTTTGGAGAGGCTCAGTTTGTTCTAGGCATACAGATTTTTCGGGATCGTAAGAACAACGTGCTAGCACTGTCTCAGGCATCGTTCATCTAAGAAGATCAACAAGCCCAAAGGCCGATCATTCAAGAAGATCAACCAGCTTAAAGACCATAGTTTATTTTGAAAGCATCAAAATATTATGTATTAGAGATTGTACTCACTTTCCAATAAATTAATACAAATACAAAGTTTCAGTTCCACGAAATAAATTTCTATTGAAATCGTAGTGAAAAAATTGGCACGCCCAGTGGGACATCTTTACCTCTCATCTCTCTCTCGTCATCCGAGTCAACAAATCTACAAATGGCACCAAAGAAAGTTGCATCCAAAGTTACCATCACAAGCAACACTTACATAAGTTTTGTCCTCCCGGAGGAAATTTGGGGCCAGCTATTGCAATTTCCTAAAGGCGGGATTGTCATCAAAGAAAATCCCTTGTTTGAAAACTATGCTTCTTTTACTTATCTATCAGAGAAAGAATCACATTTTGATGTAGTGTCTATCATGATGACTGACGTAACGACTGAGTCGACCATGGTAGAGATGAAGGTAAGGATAAATCTCCTAATGAAGGCTGTAGAGGAGCGAGATCATGAAATCGCTGCTTTAAGAGATCAGATACAGGCTTGAGATACTACTGAATCAAGTCCATCCCCAGCTACAAAAGCCAATGACAAAGGAAAGCCCGATCCACTACTGAAGGAAGTGCTGAAGGAACGAATTATGAAGTTGGCTCATGAAAAGAATATTGAGCTAGATTTGGGTGAAGTAGCTCAGAAAAATCACGCTACAGTAGCGGTGACTTCAAATGTTCCAATATTGTCTGTGTCCCATGCTCAAAGAGAAAGCCCGATCTAGTTTGGAGAATTCGAGCCTATAGTTGTTCGGTTCCAACAAGAGATTCAAACAGCAAATTCCGAAAAGAAAGATGAGGTTTTTTAAGATGACAACGAAGGGTGGATAGTAGTGACTCATCGAAAGAGAAGACAACCAAACTCCACCCAAAAAGAGTCGCGTTCCTATCGAAGCTATAGAAGAAGAAAAAAGACTCATAAAAAGAAAGGCAAAAAGATGACACGAAAGCCTACGCCTGCTAAGAAAGAAGACAAGGACTTCCATTAATTCCGATGGCTAGCAACTTTGGTAGAATTTCTCCCAATAAGCTTTCTTAATAATCATCTAGAGAAAGTATTAGAAGTTATTGCTTGTCACACTATCGGCATAGTGGAAGTCGACAACAATTATGTGACTGTTGAAGAAGTCAACAACTCAGAAGAAATGGAGCAAAGAACTTCTGTCTTCGATCGTATTAAAAATTCAAGTGCTCGATCTTCAATCTTTCAAAGATTGAGTATGGCCACGGTGGGAGAAGAAGACCAATGTCCTACGACTACTTCTGCTCGAACTTCAGCCTTCAAAAGGCTAAGTATATCCACATCAAAGAAAGATCAACCTTTAGCATCTGCTTTTGATCGTCTCAAGACAACAAGTGATCAACGTAAAGAAAGGATGAAAATCTTGAAGCCAACGTCATTCCATGAAGAAAACAACGACGAAAAGGTTCACAGTCACGTCCCTTCACGTATGAAGAGGAAATTTTCTATTGACATAAGTACAGAAGGTTCCTTGATAGTGAAGCCAAAACTCATCATATTAACGAATCCTACAAATGAAGAGGATAATCAAAACCATGATGAAATAAGAGTTTCTGAAGTTTAAATGAAGAAGCTCCTCATCGCACGAGCCTAAACTGCATGATGCTGCTAGCCCGCATGAGCTTAAAATGTGAACGGCCCAAAAAAAAATTGTAGGAACTACGTTACGACTTGATCACTTTCATTATAAAGGGTACGTAGGTAACTTAAAGAAATTTAAGTTCAGTCGTGCATAAAAGAAAAAGAAAATCTCTTCGAACTACATTATGACTTGATTCCTATCATTAAGAAGGGTATATATGCAGCTTGAAAGAAACTCAAGTTTAGTCCAGTTAAAAAAACTAAAAAAGAAGAAGCTTGAACTACGTCATGATTTGATCCCTTTCTTTAAAGGTATGAAGGAAACTTAAAGAAATTTAAGTTTAGTTCATCAAAAAAGGTACCACAACCATCTAAGTATAATACTACAAGATTGATGTTGATTATCCCCTTCAAAGAATGACACGTCAGAGTGATGATTTTCATCCCTATTGGGGGCAATACAATGGATTGAAGATGTTCATACCTCGTAAGGAGCCAACGCAGTAAATAAAAGGCACACACCTTGAATGCGCTTCGCTTCCTCTTTAAAATTAAACTTAGATGCTCATCCATCTTCAAGTTCAGAGGCTTCATCGATGCTCCTCCATCTTCAAGTTTAGAGGCTTTATTGTTGCTTCATCTTCATGCTCAAGTCTGGAGGTTTTGCGATGCCATCTTCATGCCGAAAGTCACAAAGTCAAGCCTACTTCATCTTCATTGATGCTTCATCAAACTCAAATGCGAAAGATTCGCCGATATTTCAAACATAAATGCGAAGTATTCGTCAATACTTCAAGCTTAATTGCAGAGGATTGGCCAATGCTTTGTCAAGCTCAGATGTCGATGCTTTATCGATGCTTTATCAAACTCAAATGGGAAGCATTGGTTGATGTTTCGTCAAACTCAAAAGCGAAGAATTTGTTGATGCTTTGTCAAACTCAAATATGAAGGTCTCATCGATGCTTCTCCATCTTTATGTTTAAAGGCTCCGTTGATGCCTCTCCATCTTTAAGTTCAGAAGCTTCGTTAATACCTCTCCATCTTTAAGTTCAAGATTGGCATGTATGGCCCATCTTCCATCTTCAAGTTAAAGGTCGGTGTGCATGACTCTGCTCCAACTTCAAGTTCAAGGTCGGTATGCATGGCTCGGCTCCATCATCAATGGCTCAGTCTATAAAATCATGATGCAGCTTCGCTTCATCTCCAAAGTTTGGCGTGGTTCGCTTCATCTTCAAACTGATGACGCGATTTCACTTCATCTTCAAAGTCGTGGCGTGGCTTCGTTTCATCTCCAAACTGATAGCATGGCTTCGCTTCATCTCCAAAATGTTGGCACAGTTTCTCTTTATCTCCAAATTCTGGCGTGGTTCGCTTCATCTCCAAATTTGTGGCGTGGCTTTGCTTCATCTCCAAACTAATGGCGCGACTTCGCTTCATCTCCAAAGTCGTGGTGCGGTTTCATTTCCTCTCTAAAATGTTGGCGTGGCCTCGTTTCATCTTCAAACTGATGGCGCGGTTTCACTTTAACTCCAAACTGATGACGCGAATTCACTCCATCTTCAAAGTCGTGGTGCAGTTTCGTTTCCTCTCTAAAATATTGGTACAACTTCACCTCTTCTCTAAAATTGGTGTAGCTTCGCTTCCTCTCCAAAAATGTGGGTGTGGTTGCACCTCATATGTGAGATCAAGTTTGGTTTTCCTAGCTTTATCTCATATGCGAGGACGACTCTAGTCCATCCGGATCCACTTCATATACGAGGACAACTCTTGTCAGTCCTTCTCCGCCTTATACGCGAGATCGACTCTAGCCAACTTAACTCCGTTGAAAATTTTGATGGCACATTCTTCTCATCTTCAAGGTTTGATGGCATATCCGCCTCATCTTCAATACTCAATGGCATATTTCCCTTTTCTTCAAATTTTAGTCAAGGAGTAACATGACGAGGTAGACCTTATCGGGATCCTTCCTTGGGTGATTGAATGGGAGAGTTGTAAGCCTTGCAGGGCCCCACTCATGACGATCAGGATATACGAATAGTGCTACAAGGTAAACCTTATCGGGATCCTCCCTAGGGTAAAAGCATGAGAGAGTTGTAAGCCTTGTATTGCCTCTCCCATGACGATCAGGATACACGAACAGCGTTATAAGGCAGACCTTTGAATCCTCTCTAGGGTGATCGAATGGGAGATTTGTAAGCCTTTGCGAGGCCCCTTCCATGACGATCAGGATTTACGAACGGTGCTATAAGGTAGAGCTTTTCGGGATCCACCTAGGGTGATCAAATAGAAGAGTTGTAAGCCTTTGCCGGGCCCTCCCATGACGATAAGGATGCACGAACGGCGCTGCAAGGTAGGCGGTGATCAAGTGAGAGGGTTATAAGCCTTTTTCAGGTTTCCGCATGACGATCAGGAAGCACGAATAGGGTTACAATAGAAAGACCATGCCAAGGTCGTCCTTATGTGCACCAAAGACGGGTTGATGAGATTAAAAAAATTTGTTTTGTTGTGCTTCTTTGGTTGCACTGTAACTCCTACAAAAAAAAATAGTAGGGGGGCAAGTTAGTAAAAAAAAAATAATTGAAAAAGGAAAGCAAAAAAGAAACTTCTGAAAAAAAAATAAAGAGAAGAAATAAAAAAAAAACATGTGAAAAAAAAGAAAAGTGTGGAAAAAAAAAAGCAAACAGAAGAGAAAAAGAAAGCAGAAAAAAAAACTTTGAAAAAAAAAGGAAAAAGAAAGAAAAAAGAAAGAGAAAACAATGAAAATAAACAATCGAAAAAAAGAAAGCAAAAAAAACTTTGAAAAAAAAAAGAAAAGAAAAAAAAAAGAATGAAAAAACAATTGAAAAAAAAAGAAAAAAAAGGGGAAGAAAAGAAAAAGGAAAAGAGAAGAATAAAAGGGAAGAAAAGAAAAGAGAAAGAGAAAAGGGGGAAAATTAAAAAAAAAAGGAAAAAAAAATCCCCTAAATCTCTCTTGCGCCTTGCCGTCGCCACCCTCCATCCCCATTTTCTTTCTCTGTCCTTCACCCTCTTCTCTCTATCTCTTCCTTTCTGTTCTCTCCACCTCTCACACATTATTCTGGCATTTCAAACAAAAAAGGAGAAGCATCTCGATCACGTCAATGGGCGCTACTCGACGGGTGACAATGTGCGATGGTAGGTGGCAAAGTCGACCGGTGCACTGAGGCGGTTTCGAAAGTTACAGAAAATGCAAAACTCAAAAAAAAAAAAAAAAAAAAGACAGAAAAAAAGAAAGATCGACAACCAAAAAACCGATGGCAAAGTTATGGCAACAATAAAAATCATTCACGACAATGCTCAACACCAACGATCGTGGATTTCCCCTTTCAACCATAAAAAAAAAAGAACAAAGCAATTAAAAGCTTCAAAGAGCCAAGCGTGATTTCTAATGGGTTAATTAATGAAATTATGAAATTAACCAAAAAATCCTAACTAATATTGAGGTTTAATCTTCCATTAAATTCTGAAAAAGTTAAAGTCAGGCCAAGTTTCACAAAGTTTGGGTTTTAGACAAATTTGAAACTAAAAAAAAAAAAGTGGGATCATTGCAAGCAAAAGTAAAAGCAAGTCCATAATTATTTAGCTTCAAGGCCAATTGGCTAAATAAATTTAAAGTTGAGAATTGTGCAGTATATTCCAAATTTTTTTTTTTTTTTTATAGAGATAGGAGTTAATCCAAATGCAAACCTAATTTTTGGATTGAATACAAGTTATATTTGAAATTCAAATCTTTTTCAAGTCAAAATTTGGTATACTCCAAGTTTTATGCAAAGTCAAAATTGAAACAAAATTAAAATTAGATTCCAAATTCAAGTCAAGATTCGGAATTCTATCCAAATTTAGTCTTCTATCGTTAAAGCCAAATTAAATTAAAGATAAATCCTCAAATTGATGTAAAATTTGACTTTGGGCATCTTCCGAATTAAAGAGTAATCTAAAATTTCTTTCGAATTAAAATTTGGCTATTTTCCAATTTTTTCTCAAATTTAAATCAACGTTAGCTTTTATACTCATTTCCAAATAAAATTGAGCCATGTTCCAAATTTTATTAAAGAAAAAGGATTGTTCAAACTTTAAGATTAAATTGTGGATAAAATCTCAAATTTGGACATCTTCCAATTTTATATCAAATTCATCCAAATTTAGGTTCTCTCATCCGTATTTTTAAATCAAATTGCGGGAATGATCTAAAATTTATCCCAAATTGAAATTTGGTCATAGCCCAAATTTTATTTCAAATTCAAATTATCCAACCTTGAGTTTTTATCTTCAGTCAAAATAAATTGAGGATAAAAAAAAAATGTCTCAATTGGTCTCTTATTAAAATTTGAGCATATCCCAAATTTTTGTCTCAAACCAAAATTGAGCAAGATTCAGTTTCACCCCAAATTCTATTCCAAATTCAAGCCAAGATTAACTGTTGTCTCAAATCAAAATATAGGCACACTCCAAGCATCCACGAAATCAAAGTTGAAGGAAAGAGGAAGACAAAATCACAAATTCTACTTCAAATTCACATGAACAATTGAGTATATTCTAAATCTAAAAAAAAATGACTGTTAGAATTTGAGACATTAAATTAGTTAAAGTGGAACATAAATTCTACTTTAGTTCAAATTAAAGTTCACTTGGGAGCAAGAAAGTCAAGGACTAAAATTCATCTTTTATTTACTTGGCGAAAGTGTGTCAAGCAAAAAAATTTCAAATCAAAATTTTGAGCTAAATTCTTATATTTTGATCAAAATGATGCATCAAATTAAGGGAGTTAAAATCATACTTTGATTTTGAATTATCTTTTTTCGAGATCTACCCACCATATAAACGTTCATAAATCTCAAAAAGGGGGCATTTGTTGAATGAGAAATTTTGGACCGATCGCAAATTGCCAGGTCATTTACTAAATTAATGAAGAAATTCCAAATAATTGAATTCGAGTCTAATTAGAAGTTGACGTTTGTCCCAAATTGAAGTTGTAGACATAAATTGGCGAATGATGCCACATGTTTCCTTCATAACCGTTGGATTGAATAAAATTACTTCGGTCCAATTTGATATTTTTTTTTGGGCTAAAAGTCCAATTTAGCCCATAAACAGGCTTAATTTGACAAAAATGTCAAATAAGAACCAAATCCAATTAGTTAGGCCCATGGACCGACCAAGCCCAAACCCATGAATTCCAGCAGAGAAGTCTATAAATAGAGGAGTTCTCCTCATTTGTGGAGGTCAACAATTCTAGACTCTAGAGAGCTTAGAGGAAATTCTCTACAATTAGAAGACTCGACTTTTGAAGCTGACCACGCTTGAAGTCTGAAGTCCTTTGGAGATATAGGCATTCTTAAGACCGAAGTCCTTTAAAGATATAAGCATGCTAACCACGCTTGAAGACTAAAGTCCTTTGAAGATACAATCATTCTGACCACGCTTAAAGACTGAAGTCCTTTGAAGATGCAAACATTCTGAAGGCTGAAAAAGATACAAGCATTCTGAACAAGCTTGAAGACTGAAGTCCTTTGAAGATACAAATATTCTTCCAAGACTCGAAGCTCAAGAACATCCACATGCCCTACTTCTATACATCAAGCGTACGCATTCAACCGAGAGAGAATCAGAGGATCAAGTACTAGAGATCGAACCACATCGCATGAAATCAACATCAACACCAACTCAAGTTCAACTCTATGAAACAAGTTTCTTCGGAAGCCTCGTGCAAACACTAATCCTTCAAGAAGATCAACAAGTTCGAAGGCCGATCATCCAAGAAGATCAACAAGCCCAAAAGTCGATCATCCAAGAAGATCAACAAGCCAAGTCCGATCATCTAAGAAGATCAACAAACTCAAAGGTCGATCATCCAAGAAGATCAACAAACCCAAAAGCCGATCATCCAAGAAGATCAACAAGTCCAAAGGCCGATCGTCCAAGAAGATCATCAAGCCCCAAAGGTCGATCATCCAAGAAGATCAACAAGCCCAAAAGCCAATCATCTAAGAAGATCAACAAGCCCAAAGGCCGATCATTCAAGAAGATCAATCAACTTAAATACCGTAGTTTATTTTGAAAGCATCAAAATATTATGTATTAGAGATTATACTCACTTTCCATAAAACTAATACAAATACATAGTTTCAATTCCATGAAATAAATTTCTGTTGAAAGCTCGTGCGAACAAGAACGATTCCATGCTTGAAGGGTAACAAACCCCTCTTGGAATCCTGCATCATGTAGCTGATCAACATTTGATCAATGTACGATGCCTAAGACAATGCTAACCATTTGTCCTTGCGATCTCGAGTAACCTGGATCCCGAGAACATACTGTGCCTCACTCAAATCTTTCATTTTGAACTGGGCAGCTAGCCAACTCTTAATGTCAGTCAGATAACCTACATCATTGCCAATGAGTAGGATATCATCCACATACAGTACCAAGAAAGCTACTGAGCTAATGATGATCTTCTTGTAAACACAAGGCTTATCAACATTCTTATCAAAGCCAAACGATTTGACAACAGTGTCAAACTGATGTTCCAAGATCTAGATGTTTGTTTCAGCCCATAAATAGACCTATTAATCTTGCAAACTCTTTGCTCTTGGTCTGGACTTATGAACCCTTCTGGTTGAGTCATATAGATGATCTCCTCAAGATTACCTTAAAAAAGGCAGTCTTGACTTTCATTTTCCATATTTTATAATCATAAAATGTGGCTATGGACAGGAGAATTCGGATGGATTCAACATGACAACAGGTGAGAAAGGTTCCTCATAGTCAACTCCCTCCACCTGGGTATAACCCTTTGCCACGAGTCTAGCCTTAAAGGTTTGCACCTTTCCATCTATACCTCTCTTTTGCTTAAAGATCCACTTACAGCTAATAGGTCTTACCCCATCAGGTGGATCAACAAGCTACTAGACGTTAGTGAAGTACATAGATTCCATTTCCTGGTTCATGGCCTTAACCCATTCATCTTTGTCAACATCCTCCATTAATTTCTTAAAAGACAACGGATCCTCGGCCCCATCATTCTAATGACGTTTTGGGCTTCAGTCAAACCCATGTAGCGATTCGGTGGGTTCATAACCCTCCCACTACGTCGAGACAGTCTCAACTTTTGAGCTGGTTGACTAGACGTTCTGACCTCAACAACTCTTGTTGATTGGTTGGCCTTTTCAAAAACTTTTGTTGAACCCTCAGTAGTCTCAGTCTCACTAGAGATCTCACGTAAAACAAGCTTAATTCGTGGCTTATGATCCCTCATGTGATCTTCTTCCAAGAAGATAGCATTAGTGGAAACAAACACTTTTTTCTCACTCGGATCATTTAAGTATCCTCCTCTCATTTCCTTGAAATAGCCTACAAAAAGGCAAACCTTCGAACGCGGTTCCAACTTCTTTAAGTTAGTCGCTAGCACATGTGCCAGAAAGCCCCAAACCTGAAGTGGCGTAAACTACCTTTACGGCCTCTTCATAACTCAAAAGGTGTTTTAGAAACACTTTTCGAGGGAACGTTATTCAGGATATAACATGTAGTCTACACTGCATAACCCCGAAACGTGTCTGGAATATGAGCACAGCTCATCATAGACTGAACCACGTCCAACAAGGTTCTATTTCTGCTTTTTGATACACCATTCTGTTGAGGTATACCAGGGGCCGAGAGTTGTGATGCAATCCCATGTTCTATCATATAGTTCTTGAATTTAAGGTCCATATACTCTCCAGCAGGATCAGATCGCAGTGTTTTTATCTTCTTTCCTAACAAGTTTTCAACTTCAGCCTTATACTTCTTGAATTTGTCAAGGGTTTTAGACTAACGTTGCATTAGGAAGAGATACCCAAACCTTGAATAATCATCTATGAAAGAGATGAAATATTCATACTCATATCGAGCTCTAACATTCATCGGACTACAATGGTCTGAATGTACAAGCTTCAAGGCTTCCTTGGCCCTGTAACCTTTTCCAGTAAAAGGTCGTTTGGTCATCTTGCCTTCGAGGCATGATTCGCATACCGCCAAGGCGTTTTCTTCTAAACTCTTTAGATGTCCACGTTGCACCAACTTCTCAATCCTATTGAGGTTGATATGACCTAACCTAAGATGCCAAAGATGGGCTTTTTCTTTTGGAGAAACCTTTGGTCTTTTAGCTGTTGTTGTCGTACTGAAATTTCAGTGTTAAACAAGGCTTTTATGACTAACGACCTTGGTACATATAAGTTATTTTCCATTGAACCATAATCAATCTCCATTCCATTCTTGAAAATAAATACTTTATTCTCAGAAAAGAAGATGGTATAGCCTTGTTCAATGAGACAAGAAACCGTGATTAAGTTATTCTTAATATGAGGAACTACAAAAATATTATACAGTAACAGATAGCATTTCTTGTCAACAAATAACTTCAGCTTGCCTACAGCAACAACTAAAACAACCTCACCAGTACCGACTCGAATAGTCATCTCTCCCTGTGGCAACGTTTGCCAGAAACTGAATCCTTGGTAAGAGAAACTGACATGATTGGTAGAACCTGAATCGAGGATCCAGGCAGAATCATCATTCTCTACTAGACATGTCTCCAAGATCAATAAATCATATTTACTGTTTTGTCTCCTCTTTTGGAAAGTACTGGGATAGAGATCATTTGCCACAAAATTTGTTTCACACGATTCTATCCACTGTAAGTAATCGGTCATTTTTAAAAAGCTTAAACAGAAATACTAACGAGTTGCTGAAAAAAAAACACATTGACCTACGTTAGGTTTTAAGCAAATATCCATTGTAAAACAAAACAACATCCAATAAGCCACATGAACCCCGTGTGACATCTAGTTTTGCAATGACGTTTCAAAGGTTTAGGACAAAAGCCACCGAAGGGAGGTCAGTTATCCCTCCTCTGAATTGAGAAGTTGTCAACCAGTCATTAATACCAGAACATCTCTGTTTCCTATAACGACAAACCATCATTGATTTGACCAAGAGATCATTAACTTACTTAACAATCTCCCATAAGTGTGACCCGCCATTTTAAGCCCTAGAGGTCTATCCTAAAAGGCCAATCCAAAAGGAAAAAATCCGATTGGGGAAAAACCTAAAGCGACCCTATCCATTTCTGTAGTTCACCTTGATATTGACCAACTGCACAAAACTCATTCGAAGGAGGACGCTCCGAAGGCGACATGAGGGCGTACAAAATGATCTCACAGTGTGAACCAATGACAGAGACCATAGAACGTGTTGACACACACCCTTTACCCACTTTCTGTAAACGCTCTCTTCGTCCACCTTGATATTGACTCATGCAAACACCATCCGAAAGGGGATGCATCCTAGACATCTTGAGGCGAAGGATTTTATAATGACAGAGACCAGGGAGAAACGTGAGTGGAATCATAGACATATCTTATACGCCTCTTCCTCCCACTGAGCATTTTATAACCTAGGGTTTAGCTTACTTAGAAAAAAACACGGCTAAGGATTTTAACTAAGTGACTTTTTGGTTTTCCCAAGAGTAACTTTTATCTTGGATAGTGAAACAACTTTTGATCATCATCCATTAAACTCTTTAACGGAGTATTTAACCAAAACGTCGTATGCTTGTTGAAAATCTATCTAATTCATGTTTCCAGGTAGGTTCCCAGGTAGGTTCCTAGGTAGGGGTGTTACGTTTCCGTCAACTTAAGAACCCCAACCTAGCCAGAACTCGCCTTAGACAAAAGGTCCCTAATAGATAGGTTTACAACAAATTTAATCTTTTATTCAACCAATTTAATAATATTAAACCAATTTTGAAAGATTAATCTAGGTTACTAAACTCTTTAGAACCACTTGAACTTAGGTTTATCTCAATCCAATTTTAAAACCCTTTTAAGAAAACTTGAGTTCACTCTAAGTCCGCATGCAACTCTGAATTATTGACTTTAGGTCTAATTTCCTTTATAACACTTATAAATGGAAACAACCACCAAAATGTGAAGCTAATACAGGCAAGGCATTCTTAACGATTATAAACAGCCTAAGTGTCATGCTCAATGCATTGTCCATTCATTGCTACTTCTTTTATATAACACTGATACAAAACAACAATGAAATAAGCAAAACATGCTTCCATTCATCCTTAGACTATAACATTTATAAGAAAAGGATGATGCATGATAATGCTCACTGCATGCAAAATATAACTCTTATATTTCATGATGCATGCACATGCTTTCAAGTAGTTTCTTCATGCTTGATTATAACATTTATAATACATGACGCATGAATAATTGCACAACCTAAGGTCGGTTTTAAACTATCTGACAAACACTTTGGCGTATAAGCACCATACATCTCATGTATAAGCAATAAAATTTGATGAACCGGGTGAAATTGCCTTAAAAACAAAAAAGGAAAGCTAACTATTACAAAGACAAGGAGTCTCCGGTTCAACAGACGAACTGGGTCTTGAACCACTTAGCAAAGTATCGCTTCTCCATCCATCGTGTACTAAGCACCCCACGATCGTCTACACAATAAAACAAACACTTCATTTTATCACTTACCAGCGCTCTAGAGTTAAATGATCGTTGAACATTTACTATACGATCGTATAGAAAAATCCAAACGATCGTTTAGTTATTACTACACGATCGTGTACCTTTACTAAGCGATGAAGCCTGAAGTACACGATCGCTTAGCGCACTCCGCACAACACTCGCCTTCTACGACCTTCTATGCGACTACGATGCCATGAAGCACCATCACCTAAGCAATCGCTTAGCAAGCGTCTCCGTATCGCATATTCATACCGTCCTATAAGATTTGAAAATGGCGGGTCACACTTACAAGAATTGCTATGTGTTAGTAAAGATCTTGACGAAAAACGATAACTAAAAGAACTATTGGGATATGAGTTATTCTAGATAATAATATTTGGTCAAGATCTGTCTTGCTTTCGTGAAGGAATTCTTGGTTGCCCCACGATAGCACTTATTCTAAATCACTTAAGTATCGTTGCAAATAAATGAAGATTTATTGGGTACTTTTTTAGTTTTGCTAAAATAGATTTAGATGCATATTTAATTGAACTTTTTTAAAATGTTTCTGTAATGTCGAATTCGATTATACAGCTACTTACTTCTGATAAATTTAACGGAGAGGGTTACTTCAATTGGAAATCAAATATCAATATAGAATTAGTAGTAGGTGACTTGAGGTTTGTGTTAATGGAGGAGTGTCCTCCAGTTCCAAGTTCAACAACGACCCAAAATTTTTGGGATGTTTATGATAGGTGAACGAAAAAGCCCAGTCCTATATTTTGGCGAGTATATCTGATGTACTCAACAAGAAACATGAGGTCATGCCCATAGCTCGTGAGATCATGGCATCATTATAGGAGATGTTCGGGCAACCGTCATTATCTTTTAAATGTGAAGCCATTAAATATGTGTATGTGACACGTATAAAGGATGGGACCAACGTGAGAGAACATGTTCTTGACATGATGGTCCATTTTAACATCGTAGAGGCTCACGACGCTGTGATAGACGAAACAAGTCAAGTGAGCATGATATTGGAATCTCTTCCTGAGAGCTATCTGCCGTTCAGGACAAATGCTGTCATGAACAAAATCACTTATAACTTAACAATGTTGTTGAATGAATTGCAAACTTATCAATCGATGATGAAACTCAAGGAAAAGGAAATAAATGTTATTTCTAAATTGAAAAAGCTTTAGAAAGGGCTACGTCTGGTACGAAAGCCGTTGATGATAAGAAAGCTGGTCCTTCTTCTTCTTCTAAAGATAAAATCGTACAGATGAAAAAGAAAGGAAAAGGGAAAAAGAAAACCGTTGCGAAGAAAAACAAAAACAAAACTCCCAAGGAAAAATGTTTCCATTGTGGAGAGGTTGGGCATTGGAATCATAATTACCTAAAATATCTGGTTGAAAAGAAAGCAGAAAAGAATACACAAGGTAAATATGACTTACTAGTTGTTGAAATATGTATAGTGGAAAATTCTCACCTTTTCTGGATATTAGATTCAGGCACCGCAAATCATGTTTGTACTTTTCTACAAGGAAACTAGTTCTTGGAGAAGACTTTCTGAATAGGAGATGACTTTCAGGGTGGGCACAGGTGAAGTCATTTCAGCTAAAGTAGTGGGAGATGTGAAGTTGTTTTTGGAGATTCTTTTATCTTACTCAAGAATGTGTTCTTTTACCTAAGATGAAAAGAAATCTGATCTCCATTTCTTGTCTTTTAGTGAATATGTACAGTGTATCTTTTGAATATAATGAAGTGTTTGTTTATTCAAGAGGTGTTGATATTTGTTCTGCTAGACTTGCAAATAACTTATACATATTACAACCAACGGAAGCAAAAGCTATTTTAAATATAAAGATGTTTAAAATAGCTAAAACTCATAATAAAAAACGGAAAATTTCTCCTAACGCCTATCTTTGACACCTCAGGCTTGGTCACATTAATCTCAATAGGATTGAGAGATTGGTAAAAAACGGTCATCTAAATCAGTTAGAAGATAATTCCCTATCCCTATGTAAATCATGTCTTTAGGGAAAAATGACGAAAAGATCTTTTTCTGACAAAGGTCTTTGTGCCAAAGAACCTCTTGAACTTATACATTCAAACCATTGGTGTCCGATGAATGTTAAAGCTCGAGGAGGATATCAGTAGTTCGTCAGTTTTATTGACGATTACTTTCGATATGGCTATATTTATTTAATCAGTCACATGTCTGAAACTCTTGAAAAGTTCAAAGAATTTAAGGCTGAGACTGAAAATCAGTTAAGTAAAAGAATTAAAACACTTCGATCTGATCGAGGTGGTGAGTATTTACATTTCTAGAACTATCTAGTAGAACATGGAATTCAATCCCAACTCACAGTACCTGGAACACCCCAACAAAACGGTGTTGCAGAAAGGAGAAATTGAACCTTGTTGGACATGGTTCGGTCTATGATGAGTTATGGTTAATTACCTCAATCCTTTTGGGGATATGCAGTACAAACTGCAGTTTATATTCTAAACGTTGTTCCATCAAAAAATGTTTCAGAAACACCATATCAATTGTGGAAAGGAGGAAAAGCAAGTTTACGTCATTTTCGCATTTGGGGTTGTCCAGAACACGTGTTTGTACAGAATCGTAAAAAATTGGAAACACGTTCGAAATTATGCCTATTTATAGGATATCCCTTGGAAACAAAAGGATGATACTTTTATGATCCCAAGAAGATAAAGTGTTTGTATCGACAAATGAAACTTTTTTGGAAGAGGATCATATTGAGAATCATCTACCTCGCAGTAAAATAATATTGTAAGAACTGTCTAAAGATACTACAGATAAATCAACAAGAGTTGTTGATCAAGTTGGTCCATCAACAACAGTTGTTATCCCGTCACGTCCATCCCAAGAGTTGGGGATGCCTCGTCGTAGTGGGAGGGTTATTCAAAAACCTGAATGCTACATGGATTTAACAAATCTCAAAACATCATACACAATGATGGTTTAGAGGATCCATTAACCTTTAAGAAGGCAATGGAAGATGTTGACAGGGAACAATGGATAAAAGCCATGGACGATGAAATGGAGTCTATGTACTTTAACTCAGTCTTGGAACTTGTAGATCAACCACAAGGTGTTACATCTATAGGTTGTAAATGGATCTAGAAGAGAAAACGAGACCAAACTAGAAAGGTATAGACCTATAAAGCCAAGCTCGTGGCAAAGGATTTTATCCAAAGAGAAGGAGTTGATTATGAAGAAACTTTTTCTCCTATTGCCATGATTAAATCAATAAGAATACTTCTTGCCATTGTCACATATTATGACTATAAAATTTGGCAAATGGATGTCAAGACAGCTTTTTTGAATGGCTATCTTGATGAATGTATTTTTATGTCTCAACTATAGGGGATTGTTGAAACAGGACAGGAACAGAAAGTCTGTAAGCTTAATTGATCCATTTATGGATTGAAACGAGCGTCCAGATCCTGGAATATAAGATTTGACACTGCGATAAAATTTTATGGCATTGAACAGAATGTTGACAAACCTTGTGTATACAAGAAGATAGTAAACAAAACTGTAGCATTCTTAGTTCTGTATGTTGATGATATATTGCTCATTGGGAATGAGACAAGCTTTCTTGCTGACGTAAAGAGATGGTTAGCATCATAGTTCCAAATGCAAGATTTGGGTGATGCTCAGTATGTTCTAGGAATACAGATCTTTCGAGACTGAAAGAATAGAACATTAGCACTGTCTTAGGCATCTTATATTGACAAGATGTTGTCAAGGTATAATATGCAAAACTCCAAGAAAGGTTTATTACCTTTCAGGCATGGAATTCATTTGTCGAAGGAACAATGTCCTAAGACACCTCAAGAAGTTGAGGAGATGAACAGAATTCCATATGCTTTTGCAGCTGGGAGTTTGATGTACGCTATGTTGTGTACACGTCCTGACATATGTTTTGTAGTTGGAATCGTCAGCAGGTTCCAATCTAATCCTGGACGCGGTCATTGGACCGCTGAAAAAAATATCCTCAAGTATCTTAGGGGAACTAGGGACAATATGCTTGTGTATGGACCTAAGGATTTGATCCTTATGGGATACACTGATTCTGATTTTCAGACTGACGTAGATTCTAGGAAATCTACTTCAGGATCAGTTTTCACTCTTATAGAAGGAGCTATAGTTTGAAGAAGCATCAAGCAAAGTATTATCGCTGACTCCACCATGTAAGCAGAATACGTGGCTACATGCGAAGCTGCTAATGAAGCAGTATGGCTACGCAAATTCTTAGTTGATTTGGAATTCGTTCCAAATATGCACCTACCTATCACACTGTATTGTGACAACAGTGGTGCTGTTGCTAACTCAAAGGAACCCAGGAGTCACAAGTGTGGTAAACACATTGAACGAAAGTACCATCTCATCCGGGAGATTGTATACAAAGGAGATGTGCTCGTCACAAAGATAGCCTCTGAAGACAACCTTGCTGATCCATTCACCAAGGACCTTTCGGCTAAATTTTTTGACGGCCACCTAGTGGGACTAGGACTCTGAGTAGTGTAATCTAGGGCAAGTGGGAGAATGTCTATGGTATAATAGATGCCCTAGTTTATTGTATTTTTCCCATTATGTATCTCAACATTATATTGTATATATTTGTTCTAATTGGAGTTTTAGTCCAAGTGGGAGATTATTGGGAATGTCTTAGAACTCACAGTTCGTGTTAAACATTCTATTTTATCGATAACATTGACATGTTGATTTTGCATCTTATTATGAAAATCCAATAAACGCATCCTTGGCTATAGTCTAAATGCTGTAACTTTATGTAGTGACATAAACAGGATCAACTTAACAGTATAAGTATATGGATGAAATTGGGTAATTTATCCTGGTCACACTATTAGATGCAGCCCACTCTGTAGTTGTTACAAGAAGTTGTCAGGTGCTATAAACGATGTGATCCACAAATCGTTCACGTTGAAACATAAGAGTCGGGGCATCCTATGAAATGAGTTTGCATATAGACTGGACCACGAAAATTATCCTTTGATCTGCAAACAGTGAGAGTAGTCCAACAACACTGCTTAATAAGCTTAGCATTTTGGGGTAGCTTGAGAAATTAATTTGAAACGTTCAAATTAAACGGAATAAGAGAATAAATATTTAAATATGATTTAAATATATAAAAATGATTATGTGCAAAAATTAATTTAATATTTGATTTAAATTAATTTATGAAATGAATTTAAGACAATAAAATTATGAATTAAAATGATTTAATAGCATTTTTTGTTTTAAAAAAGAAAATGGAAAATCATTTGCATGTTGCATAAAAATGGAAAATGGGTATTTTCCATTACCATCATCTTTATGCTCACACAAAAAGCATTATCTTCTCTACTTTGATTTTCCAAGCATGAGCTGCAAACCATGCACTTCATCACTTTGCATGTTCATCATATATATATATATATAAAGAAGATTGGAGTTGTTGGAGAAGGAATAATACAGAATTTCGAGAGAAATTTTTCTGAAGAAGAAGTTGTCTTCTTCAGTCAAGCTGCTGTGAGTTTCTCTTGTTTCTTCACATCTTCAAGTTGTTCTTGAGTCCCATAACTTTGCCTAAAGCTCCAAGAGCATAGTAGGGAAGGGTTTGAGGTGGTTCACATTGATAACAAGTGAAGACAGCAGCTGAACATGCGTTTTCTTGGAGAGTTTATCAAGGGTATATTCATAAAACCCATTTTTTTAGAAGAGCATGCTTTAGTTTTTGCTAAAATTAGTGAATTAGAAAGATTATGGATCCTTGATACTTTCGCTGCATGTTGTTTTACTTTTTTACAAATTGACAAGAGGAAGTTCGATTATATATGATATAATTGACTAAATGTATGAGATGCATTATTTTGGAGGAAATTAGATATAAATATGTTTTATATCAAGTTGAGGAGAAATTACTATAGTAGATATGTGATATCAAACTATAGGGTAAGAATATAATATGATCATATTAATTAATTATTAAATTGGTTAATTATTTGATAATTGGCCAAAAACCTCTCCTCGGACGTGCGTTAGTGGGACAATTTGAAAATTTGAAAATTTGTTTCATTTTGCAAAAAGTTTGAAAATTTGCAATCGTTGTGAAAACGTAATGATCGCCTAGTTTGAGAGCCTATACGATAGTTGTTCATCGTCTAAACGATCACACACCAACGCCTAAATGATCGCACGTCTATTGTTCGTGACTGTTCGTGTAGACAATCGTGCTGCTGCAGCTGACTTTTTTTCTTGGCGATAGAGTTTGTGTAGAGGTTTTTTCGCTGCGTCTGAGTTCAATATTTGAAGAGGGTCTTTAACTGGTATGGTAACTATTTCCTTTTTATTTTATTGTTCGAAACATGCCTTTAATTAGTGTTTATTTACATAACTATATGTTAGAATGTGTGTATTGTATTTTCAGTCACAATGAAATTGGAAAGATTTGAACGCACTCATGGATGCTCTTCATTAAGAGTTCCTTCAATTGGTATCAGAGATAGGTTCTGATACTCCAATTTCATTGTTGTAACAAATTAAATATACGTTTTTGATGGGTGCATATCTTCTCTGTTTAATCATTAAATTGTCGTGTATGTGCGGATTAATGGATGTTTTCATGGATGTTAGCCTCGGTTTGATTTAATTCTTTTAAATTTTCAGTTGTTTGTAAAGGCCCTTATGTTTTTGAGTAGTAATAATCGTGATCGAGTCTGTAATTCAAATTTTGTTTGAGTATTGAGTCGTTCGCGAAGAAGATTGGAGCAAGGGTTGCAGTTCTTCAAGAAAGGAGACGATCAAGGGTTGATCGGGTCGTGTAGACGATGGGAAACGATCACTGAGTATCAGGTCGTGTTAATGATGGGATGCTCACGTATCGTTTAATACACGTGCACTAGACGATCGTTTAGCTCAGAAGGCTTCATCGCTTAGTAACTGACTAAACAATCACTTAGTAACGTAAGGTAAATTATTTACCTGTCGCTGCGTTAAGTGGTCTCCTAGACGATCAGGCTTCACAGCCTCGTTGTTGTCTAAACGATCGTTTAGCTTTTGCACCTATTGTCTAATGTGCAGCTGGCGATCGTCTACCTTTGTCGTTTACTACACGATGGAGTCCTCCTGGTGGTTCAAGACCCGATTTGCTCGATGAAAAATGTAATAGATAGGGTTATTTCATTCCGATTTTTTGTAAAGGCTCATCCCGGTCCATTAATCCTTAGTTTATTACATGCGATGTATGGTTTTTATATGTGATATGGTATGCATATATAGTAAATCCCATCTTAGGTTATGCATTGTTCATGCATCATCCCTTTATTGTAAATGTTATAATTTAGAGAAACTTGATTTAAGTATGTAAGTGCATGCTTATGCATCATATAATATAAGAGTTAGATTTATGCATGCATAAAAAGCATTAACATGCATCATGGTTATATTATAATTGTTATAGTATAAGGGTGAATGATAGCATGTTTGCTTGGTTATTACGCGTTATATAAAAGTTATGTATAGTAATGACTGGATTGCATGAAGCATGACACATAGGTTACTTTATAATTGTTATAAACACCTTGTTGTGCGCAATGGTTTTTTAGTTGTTTCTTTGTAAAAGTTAAAGAGAAATTAGAACTAAAAGAAATAAGAAAGACATGCATGCTCAATTAGGTTTAATTCATGGTTTCAAAATGTTTAAAACTTAGATCACATTAACCTAAGATCAAGATTCTAATATGATTAGCAACCATAAGGCTTTAATCTTTTAATCAGTTTAATAAGATTAAATTGGCTAATAAAAGTTTAAAGTATAGCAAATCTATCTATAAGGGACCTTTTGTCTAAGGCAGGTTCTGTCTAGCTGGGGTATTTAAGTTGACGAAAACGTAACACATCCCTATCTGGGAACTTCCTTGGAAAGGTGAATTAGATAGATTTGATGCAGCATGCAAGTTAAGGACAGTCCATTAAAGTGTTTAAATGTGATTACTTGAACTTTTTCATATTTCATAGACAAATGTGACACTACACGATAGTTCACTCAGTTGGTCGTAGGTAAATGACCGTGGAGCATTTGCTATACATTCGCGGAGCATTTGCTAAATGATTGGGCATTCGTTTATAAGATAGACCTTTGTCATCTCCTACTTGTTTAATGGTTTACACAATTGTGATTCCTCCGGTCTCTTCCTCTAACCAAGTCCATATAGAGTCCAGACTTCTGGATTCTGTCACTGAGAATACCAAGGTAGTCATTGTGGTGGTGTCTTACTCAACTCGACTGAGGTCGAGGTTTTGGAGGCCGTTCATTGAGTTCGTTGTTGCTGTTTGATCATGTTGTGTTGCGGTCGCTGTGTTTGAGCGTTCGTGTGTTGCAATCTTGGAAATTGAATGAGCGCTCGTGATCAAGGGAGTTTGAAGATGAGTCTTCAAAGGTATGTTTAATCTTTCCCTTAATTATCTGATAAAGCATGTTGTAATTTCGTATTGTGCACTGCTCATGGAAATTGAATGAGCGCTGCTCATTACACTTACGAATAGAATTTGGAACGATCATTCCACTGCTCATGGAAATCCTCATGTAAGATTTCCTTCACATACAAGTTTTTTTCCAGTTTTGCTGAACAAATCTCAACACCATCTTTATGAATAAACACTTTATTCAAATAAAAATGAAAAGTATATTAACATTGTATCAGACACTTTATAGAAATCCAGATTCGCTTTAACTCGGGAACTACATAAACATCATTCAAAATGATAAACATCATTTTTAAAGTCAACTGGAGTCCTTCCACTGCCACAACTGAGACAATGTGCCCGATGCCTACTCGCATCGTCATCTAATCCCCTCAAAAGAAGAACAAACATGATTGGTGGCCCTAGAGTCAATATCCAGGAAGAATCATCATTTTTCACTAAACAAGTTTCCAAAACTAGTAAATCATATTTATCTTGTTCCGCTTCTAGTGCCCAACCTGGTTGCAATGGAAACACTTTCCTTTGTTAACCGACGCTAGTTGCCTACCCTACTGGGAGACAGGCTATGGGTTAGCAGGTGCCTTCCTCTTCCCATTACCACGCTTCTTCTTCTTCAACTTGGTAGTGTTAGAAGTAGAAGGTGCAAACTTAGTCTCTGAGGTTGAACCTCGATGGAACTTCTTTGAAGATGAAGCAACATTTGCCTCACCTACCTTCTTCTCCTTACTTTTTAGCAAGGATTGGAATGTCTGCAACTCGTTGAGGAGAGTGGTAAGGGTATAGTCAACTTTGTTCAGTATAGCATTACTGATAAAGTGCAGGAAGCTATTTGGAAACGAGTGCAGAATGATGCTAACCTCGCTGCCTTCATCGATGCGTGACCCATTCATCACTGCCACATTGAAATGGACCATCATGTTCAGCACAGGTTAACGAACAGAGGTGCCTTCCTCCATTTTGGAGTTGAAGATACATTTAAGAGCTTCATGCTTGAGCCGTCCAGACGATTGTCTGAACATTCCCAATTGGGACTCCATGATCTCACGCGCTAAGACCATAAGCTCATTCTTCTTGGCCAAAAAGTCATTATGACTAGCCAAGATATAAGCTCGGGCCTCCTCATTCGCCCATATCCAACGCTCATAAGCCTTCTGAACCTTTCGTGTGGAGTTCTGAGGTGGAATAGGAGGACACTCCTCAATAAGGATAAACCTCAAGTCATCGATGATCAATATAGTAGTGATCGTGTGTTTTCAACTAGCGTAGTTCTCGCCAGTCAGCTTGTCAGCGCTAAATAAAGCTAATGTGGTGGTAGCCATTCTAACGTTGCTGAAAATAGAAAAAATTTAATGAGTCTACGCAATACCACTTTTAACAAAAATTTTAGTTTTAGTAAAATAGTTTCCATGTACCCTAAGTGAAAAGACATCTATTTCCCAATGATACCCCAGCGAGGCAGGACAAACGTCACCGGTGCGGTGATAAGATGCCTTTTCACTAGGATGAGACAGTCTCAACCATTAGGAAAAAAAAAACTCTTGTAACTGACCCTAACAGTCACCATTTGCCGGTCCAGAACTGTTAAACTTTAACAATTCAGCGTAAGTGTAATGTTGACATGCAGAAATGCACGTCATCTTAGGCCTTTTATTTAGAATTATGAGAGTTATTAAGTAAAATATGCGGCGATTATATTAGGAATTCATGAGAGAATGAGTTTGCGTCCATCGACATTAAGAATCTCAGCTAACCCACTATTATGCGTTATTATGCGTTCAATTGTCTATCTTTGTACCTAATGCAGGATGCAGGCGCATACGCGGAAGTCAGGCTATCGTAAAGACGACCGCATGCGGAGAGTTTCTCCATCGTAAAGGCGAACGCATATGTTCGACGCATGGATGTTGCGGCCATCAACCGCATACATCCATCGCATAGATGTTTTGGTTGTCAAGCGATTGCGGTCATCGTTGAGAAGTTTCGGTCATCAAGCGAATGCAGTCATCGCAGGGACATTGTGGTCATCGAACGAATGTGGTCATCGTAAGGAAATTACGGCTACATGATGATAACCATACTAGAGGGATGAATGTAAGGTTGGTGACATGGAACATGAACGCATATCTTGGGAGTACCAAAAGATGATGTTGACATTTCACCTACCACGTCGTTGGTAGCAGAGATTGTAAAAAGGACCATCACGCCGCATATGTCAAAATCAGAGCAGGTCCATAAATGTTGTCGACAATCAAGCTCTATAAATAGAAGTTGTTGAGCAAAATTTAATTTTATCCAAGGTTTTTCGCCTGAGGCTCGCCTTAGGGCCAATCCTTGTGATCCAGACGAACGCGTGAGAAGAAGGCTTGAAAGTTTTTCATCTTCTTTATCCATTCTGAGTGATGACCGGAGCCTTCGCCAGAGTTAGAGCTCGAGTGAATCAGCTCCACCGCCCATCCATGGCACCACCGGCAGCCTTGACACATCTGCTAGAAGCAAGACATTGCTTCCAGCTGGTCATTTCATTTTCTCTTCTGTTCTTATATTGTATTGTATTACATTTTGGCTTAAGAAATTAATACATTTTGTGAACAATGCAGTTCTATAATTTCCTTCGACTCCATCTCCATCTTCATTACTTAACATCTTTAACGTTCATTGCATCACTTAGTGAGATTGCTAGAGTATCACATACTTAGTCATGTGGCGTAAGAATATGAAGAAATTAATACATTTTGTGAACAATGCATTTATTTTCTTATAGGAATATGATTGGTTATATCCGATGGACATAAAAATATATCTGTGGTAAGAGTTAACGGATGGTGGATCTCGTGGCTAAAGAGTTTAGTCAGCTATTCACCTACCGTTGGAGATTCGAGCCATAGGTCCATAAGGTCCCCTTTGTAGCTTGGATTCAAGTTGAGAATAAGTTTTTGGGTCAGTTTGAAATGTTCAAATTGACAAAAGGGAGTTCGATTATATATGATATAATTGAGCTGGTTAATTATATATGATATGATTGACTTTATGTCTGAGATACATTTATTGGAGAAAATTAGATATAAATATGATTTATATCTTGTGGAGAATAAAACATTATGGTTGATATATGATATTTAACTATAGGTAAATGAATATAATATGATTATATTAAGTATTTATTTTTGGAATTTGGCTAAGAATTCAACCATTATATTTAAGAATTATGTGGGCTAATCAGTAGAATATGCGTTGATAATACTAAGAATTCATGTGAAAAGTGAGCCTGCATCGATCAGCACTGAAAATCTCAGTTAACCCAATATTATGCGTTATTCCGCGTCAACATGTCTATTTTTGTAGCTATCGCAGGAGTAGATCGCATGCGTTCATCGCATGGATGTGGCAGCTACAGAGTAAATACCATGATAGAAGGGTGATCGTAAGGTTGGTGGAATGCGATGGGACTTCGGAAAACAAGCATGAATGCATATGGGAGTATAAAAAAGATGATGTTGATATTTCACCTACCGCGTCGAAAGTGACTGCGATTCAAAGTGGGACCATCAATGCTATCGACATTTGAGCTCTATAAATAGAGTCATAGAGCCTAAATTCAAGGCATTCAAGCTGTTGCCTAAAGGCAGATCCTTGTGATCACAGATGAGGCAAATCTTTCAACCCATTCCGAGTGATGACCAGAGCTTTGCCGGAGATAGATCTCGAGAGAGACTATTCCACCGCCCATCCATGGCACCACCGACAGCCTTGACACACATCTGATGGAAGTAAGAGATTGCCTACATCTAGCCCTCCACCTCTTTTCTTATCTTATTATTGTATTACATTTTGCCATGCAGCAAACCACCACCTTTTTTCTTATCTCTGTATTATATTACATTTTGGCATCTAGCCCTCCAACTTTTTTCTTATCCATGGCACCAATTGTAGCGTTGACACATATCAATGCATCTCTTTATTTCCTTCGACACCATCTTTATTATCTTTTTTTTTTTCATCCCTTACTTTCATTGCAACAAACTAAGTAAATATCACAATCGTCATTGCATACTCAATCATGCGGCATAGAGATATGAAGCATGTAGCAAATCACTGAGAGGTGTGCATTGCGGGAGTATAGTGAGTTAATCCTCTTTGCTTAGTGTTAGGCTGTAGCAACGCTTGTCTATGAGCTATTGCAATGCTTGTCTATGAGCTAATTAGCCGCGACTAACAGACCGAGAGGGTAAGTAGTGGAACTCACAAGCAAAGTAAGCAGTGTTCCTAAAGATAGGAATATTCTTATGCTTAATGCAACCATGCGTTATAGAGATATAAGCATGTGGCTGACCACCGAGAGGTGTGCTACGCATTATTGTGGCAAGCTAGAATTACCCTTGCGACCAAGCTTAAGTTTGTGGTGAATTTATCCCTGGTGACGGAAAATTATAAGTCAAATTATTTAACAACTAAAATCCCTTGGACGCGCCATGCGATGCATGTTTTTAAGATATGCGTTAATAGTCATGCGTTGATGGTCATGCGTTGACCATACGTCCTGGCACAAGTTTTCTTGCGCTCACACCAAGTATAACGCGAACACAAGTTTCTCGGGTGATCTGAGGTCGAACTCAGGGACTTGTAGCAAAATGAATGTGGTAATGTTCATGCGGCGGTTTAAATAAAAGAATGTTGGAGGGGTTGCTAAGTTAATCCAACTCCTACTCCTAACTAATAGAACACGCAATGAGAATATGCATGAGAGTTAGAGACACGACAACTCCTGACATGAAACAAATGAATGGGAAAATAGATAAAATGCGGAGATGTTTTCATTGCAATAATTAAGAGTGATCGCAAGAGAAACCTTAGTCAACGCAAGCCATGCAATCATGTCACACACACGTGAACCTAACTCTAGGACGTATGCGGTGTATCTACGATAGTGTCGAGAAGCTTATGCCAGCCTAAACCCTATAACCCGCTTACGTGCTTCCGCCACATGAGCGTGCTAGCAGCATACCACCTTATCCTACTTCCTGGATGCATGCAATATCCTATCTGTAGGGCGCATATGCTGTGTGATAGCAAACCGAGCTTATCCCTAAGTTCCCCATTCTTGCTTATGCAAACCTAATCTAGTCCTTCCGAGCATCTATTCTAACCTAGATCTTTCGAGTCAGGTTCTTTCTTTAGACTCTCTCCCGAGTAGCTCTAAAGGTGTAATGGATGCATACACAAGACAAGGTAACCGCATGAACTTAGCTAACGTAAAATTATTCCTATTCCTAGTGAACAACGCGTACATTGCTTAATGCGACCAACCTTACCTCCCGGGCAGTTAGTTGTTGCTGACTCTACTCATGGACAAGCGTGCTACAGCTTCACACTAAGCAAATAAGGTTACTCACACACTCACGCAACGCACACCTCTTGGTGGGCTCAACATGCTTCATATCCCTAATCCACATGACTAAGTATGCGATACCCAAGCAATCTTACTAAGTGTTGCAATAATGAAAGTAAGGATGCTAAGCAAAGATGATGGAGATGGAATCGAAGGAACACAGAAATACATTGAAAACAAATTGTATTATTTTCTTAATCACAAAATGTTACAATACCATATAAGAAAAGAAAGGAAATGGAATGACCGGCTGGAAGTAAAGACTTGCTTCCAGCGGAGGTGCGTCAAGGCTATCGGTGGTGCCATGGATGGGCAGTAGAGCTGACTCTCTCGAGATCTAGCTTTGGTCGAAGGCTCCGATCGTCACTCGAAATGGATGAAGGAGGTGCAGAACTCTCAAGCATTTTCTCACGCATTTTGTTTGGATCACAAGGATCCGCCCTAGGTGAACCTCAGGCGAAAAGCTTGGATTCATCCTTGGACGAAAACCCTGGATAACTTGAATTTCTGCTCCTCGACTTCTATTTATAGAGCTTGGATCGCCGACAACATTAATGGACTTGTCTGAGTCTGACATTCGGTGCGTTAGTCCTTTTTTGAACCTCTGCCGCTAACGGCGTGGTAGGTGAAATGTCAACACCAGTTTTTGATTTTCTCAAGGTAGATGCGTTGATGCGTTAATTCCACCAACCTTGCGTTGATCCCATTAATCTGTGTTATCATGTAGCCGCAATCGTATAGTGGTTGCATTCGCTTAATACCGCAACTTCTACGCGATGGCCGCAATCGCTTGACGATCGTAACTCCTATGTGATGGACGCATACGGCTGATTACCGCAACATCCATGCATTGATTGACACGTTCGCCTTTGCGATGGAGAGTTTGTCTGCATACGGTCGTCTATGTGGTGGTCCAGTTTTCGCATTTGCTTCCATTTCCTATATTAGTTACAAAAATAGAACATTGAACGCATAATATCACATAATAACGGGTTAGCCGAGGTTCATCATGCTGATCGATGCAAACTCATTTTCTCATGAATTCCTAACGCAATTGCCGCATATTCTTCTTAACAACTTTCATAATTCTAAGTAAAAGGCCTAAGATGACATGCATTTCTGCATGTCATCACACCCCCAAACTTAAAATCACGCTTGTCCTCAAGCATGCATTATACTCAAGAAATTCTAACTCACCTTCATGCTTTCCTTTGCGAAGACCAGCTTCTCAGAATATAATCTACACACGCCTCTGACCATCATCGCAATGCTCTCCTCCACTTTGGTTGCTTCTTCAAAAGAATCTTTTCTAAGTTTAAATCTGGCAAGCCTTTGCTCAAAAAATTTTTATTCATTCACTACAATGTTGCATTTAGCTTTTGAGAATGCGTTCGTCAAAATAATTCAAAACTTTGCGATGACTTATTCAAATGCGGCGTTGAACCATGTTATGCCCTTCGTTTTGGCTTACCGCCATGTGTGTCATGCGGACATCACACTTCGGTTACGTTCCATATTCAACTTAACTCTCTTCCGTCTTGATTGGGCTTGCACCCGACAGAGGAGTTGCACTAATGCTCTGATCCTGGCGACTTGCCTTCGTTTTGGCTTGCCCCCACGTGTGTCATGCAGAAATCCAACTTTGAGTAAGTGCCTTTCACAGCTTAACTCTTATCAACATGGGTTTCCCCATTACGTTAACAGTGGAGTTATTATTCTCAAAAACTCGCTTCATTTTTTTCTTGTTTTTAATGATCGCAATACAATGAACGCAATTCTTCGAGACCGCTGCCACCCCTAAACTTAGAGGTTGGCAGCGTTCTCACAGCTAAAAGCAAAATTACAAGAATGCGATGATAATATTTGAACAAAGGTTTGCACAAAATAAAACTTAAGACTTCCAAAATTTGAAGAAGCTACTAAAAGTAAAGAGCGCCTTGCGTTGATTACTTAGAAGATGCGGTGAACTATACGTACCATCATAGAAACATCGCAAAACAACGCAATCGGGAAAGAAAGAATTTCAAAAGGATAAGGCATACAAGATAATAGGAAAAGACCTTAGGTGAAACAACGCATGTGATCATGCGTTGGAATTCACGCGTTGAAGCCATGCATTGAAGCGTGAAAGGAATTCTTCCATTGAACTACGAACCGAGGAGACTTGTTGTTGCACCTACAAGAGCAAACATACCCCAAACCAGGGAAGCAGCCATATATCCAAAATATTAATGAAAATAAAAATAATCTATACTAAGAAAGCAAAGTGAAGATAGAGTAGAAAACGTCCCTGGAAAAATAGGAATGTTGTCATCGCAAGGAGTCTTCCATGCAGAAGATGGCTCTCAACTTCTTGGGTCAAGTTGCCTTGTCCATTGGAACTTCCGACAATTGTTGGGCTCATGTTGGCCACCATGTGCTTAGAATTACCTTCAACTCTTCTACGACTGATTTCCGTTCTACCTTGGGGTCAATACTGGCTTTCAGCACCTCGCCTACACTCCAATATTTTTTGCAACCTGGTCGCAAAAGCTGCAATACTCCCGATAAAAAGTTTTCTTGCAGAGACACAAAACTTAACAAACAATTAACTGCCAAGTCCCCGGCAACGGTTTCAAAAACTTGATGCATTATTTTATGATGTGGAAATATGGATGAAATGCGAAGGTGTAAAATGCATTGAGCACTTAAGTTTCCTCAGTGGAATCCAAGTGTAAACTCCACTGAGTTTCCTGGTAAGTCCAGGCTCGAACTCAGGGAATTGTGAAAACAGGCTGCGTTGGTAATTTTCGGGAAAACTTTGCGGTAACCAAATAAATCGATAGTTGTTGAGGTTGTTGTTTGCAGTGATGAAAAAATAAATAAGTGCGGCAGAGTTTGAAAAGAGTTGAATAAATGGAAGATGCGATTAGTATGCGGTGAACAGGTTGAGAAAAGTTTCGGCTAACACTTCCTAGGATGCGTTCATGGTATGCGATTATGCAACATGCATACAACAGTAAACCACCTCACGGTGTGAATGCCACAGCTTCTAAGGCTAGAACGCATGCGATATATGCGATAAGTCTACAGGGCCTATACATAAGCCTCTATTCCTATTTATGCGATGACAAAATGACATCCACACAAATATGCGACCGCATAATATCTTACCTATCTCTAGGGTGCATGTGATGCAGTGTTGAGAAACAAATCTTATCTCTAAGTCTCTTTCTCTTGTTTATGAAGTTCTAATCTCGCTCTCTCGAGTCATTAGGTTCTTTCTTTAGACTCTCTCTCGAGTAGCTCTAAAGGGGTGTTGGGCACAACATAAAACAAGACAATCGCATGCATTGACGATCCTAGGTCATGTTAGCTTAGTTCTTCTCAACCCATTCGACTAGTTTAACTACTCATGCATATTAAAATAGTGAACAGATATAGAATAAGAACTTCCATTGTATAAATATAAAGATGAAGTACAAAATAACAGTGCAAGGATAGAATAAAGAGCCCGGTAGCAATCTCTTGCTTCCTAGGCTTTTACACTATCTTTCTACTCGTGTTCAAAAGATAATCTCGCTCTCGCGAGAATCGGCCCACTCTCCGATTTCACGCCTCAAGGTTCTCTCTAGAGTTTCTCTAAGTGATCTTCAGCGTCTTTACTCTTCTCTTGCTCTGCCTTAAAATAAAAAGGAAGAAATATGGACAAAGACGTGTTGAGCTTATGAATTCGTGGAAATGGTTAACCCCTTTTCTGAAGGATGAATCTGGTATTTATAGAGCTTTGGGGTGAAGGCGGCTTCTCTCTTATGATTGCTCGGATGGGAAGGCTTTAATTCCCTGACTGATGCTCGAATACTTTCCATTGAAAAGTTGAATGTACTTGTTATCGTTAGCGGTTGTCAGCTTAATTCAGATTCGACCGTCATCATCTTTCTGTCCCATCGCGATTAATTGTGCCTTTCACCCAGATGCGCCCATCAAGTTGCACTGACCAAGTTGCGACAATTCTTCTTTAGCAAATTTTTGCGAACACAATCACCGCAAAGCCTTGCGGTAATGCTGCGTTCGACTAATGATTTCCTATGATCGCAATTTCCGCCTTGAGTTAATACATATTCTGCATAAAAACTAAAAGATCAACTGTTTCTATGCGATGAATGCATGCAACTGCAATATTATGAATTTGATTCTTTTTGGATTCAATCTAATATATTTTATCAACGCAAGCTAGTATTGTTTAAGAACTTAGCACTATGATAACGTTCATTTCTGCCCATTATCAATCCCTTCCACCATTCTATTTATTTTTCCATGCATCTTATTACGCGTTAATAGTTGTCGCGTCTCTACCAATTCTCATAGTCTTACTTCCATTGCTCAATTAGTTTAGTTAGGAGTAGGAGTAACACATAGTCTTATAACTTCTTTTTTTCTTTTATTCATCGCCTCAAACGCATTGCTTCGCAACATTTAGTTACAAGTCCCTGAGTTTGACCTCGAATCACCCCGAGAAACTTGCGATCTCGTTATATTTGGCGAGAAAGCAAGAAAACTTAAGATAGGAAAGAATTATCATCACATACATGATTAACGCATATTCTTCAGTTCAACGCATGATCATTGACACATGGAGATCAATGCATAGCATAAGACATGCATTACGCATTTTTCGTCCATCAAGTTTTTGTGCGACCATCAAATGCTAGAAGCTCTGATGGTCAGGACGAGTCTCTTGACCTAAGCAGTTGAGAGCAATCTCTTGCATGGAAGACTCCTTGCGGTAGCTTCACTCCAATTTATCCAGGGACGTCTTCTACTCTATCTTTACTTTGCTTTCAAAGTTAGCTTTAGTTTATTTATTTGATTATTTCATTTTGGATTTGTGGCTGCTTTCTTGGATGTGGTATGCGTTCGCTCCTTGTGGATACAATAATAATTCTCCCGTGTGCTTCAACGGAAGAATCCTCTCCATCGTTCAATGCATGGCTAATGACCGCATGAATTCTAAAGTATGGTCGCAATTGTTATTCTACTCGTAGGTTATTTTCTTGTTATCTTCTATGCATTATCCTTCTGAAATTCTCTTTTGTCCGCTTACCTAACTTTGCGTTGAAAGATTAGCACCCATGGCAATACTTATAATTCACTCGCACCTCTAACCTTGGTGGATATGCTCTCCTCAACTTTGTCTACTTCTTCAACTTTGGTTCAACAATTTGAATAAGGCACCTTGAGAAGTCTAAGTAGGGTAAAGGCGGCTGATTTTTTTTTTTAAAAGAAAATCTTTAGTTTATGCTTGAGGACAAGCATTGTTTTAAATTTGGGGGTGTGAAAACAGGTAGAAATACAAGTTATTACAGCTCAAATTAGTAAAACAGTGAGAGAAAACGATGATAAAATAGGCAATATCATGTCTGAGAGTCCGAAACTGAAAGGAATTGCGATCGCTAATGCTCATCGCATAAAAGAAGTTAATTTACCTATTTTGTGCAGGAACAATGCAATGACGCATATGAAATTGCAATCCAAGGGTACAATGCAACAGTGCGCTTAAAGTTGCGATCGTAAGACATGCGATCATGATAAATTTCTCAAAAAGTGATCGCATAAAGACCTCACATCAAGGTGACAACATAATAAATTATGATGCGAGGTAAAGCTGATAACGGTCAATTCCGAATTCAGTTGACAAGTCGTTAAAAGTGATACTGTAGCAAGTACATTAAACTTTGGGTGACTTTTAAACGGCGCAACATAGTTGGTAAATTAATGGCGCCCATCATTGCAATCATTAGTAAGAAAAGTTGCTTCACCTTGAAATCTATAAATACTGAATGCCATCAGAGAGAGAGGGATTCACGCACATACATATACATATTCATAGAGGGCGGAAAGAGCAAAGAGACGAGGCGAACCCAAGAGAAATCGCTTCTGAACAGATCGAGAGACTACCGGAATGCAATACAAAGGAGAGAAGGCCAACCCTTGCAAGAGCAAGAATCCACAACTAGAACAGAGTTGAAGTGATAAAGAGCAGTGTAAAAGGCCACGGGAAGCAAGACATTGCTTACCGGGCTTGTTATCTCTCAAATCCATTTGTTATTTTGTATTCAATACTTTATTTGCAGAAAATGGAAACTTCATTTTGATTTATATTCAATCTCTCCACACCATGCATGAGTAGCTAAATTTCTGAACGGGTTGAGAAGTACTTAGCTAATGTGACTTAAGATATGCATATTATGTGATCATCTTGTCTTATGTATGCATCATTCACAATTTAGACGTACTTGAAAGAGTAGTCTAAAGATAGAATCTAGGCTTGAGAGAGTCGGATTAGATCGCATAAGCAAGAGTAAAAACTTAGAAGTAAGTTCTATATGTTGTTTCCCATACACATCGCATGCGTCTTAGAAATAGGAAATGTGGCTTTTTGCATTGAGAAATGTACTACTAATATTTGTGTATAGCATGATCGCATAACTTGTACACAATCTTGGGAAATGTTAGCTAAATCCCTTCTCAACCCCTTTATCACATACTTGTTGTGACTCTACACTTTCATCACTCCGAATTTAACTCCGTCGCATAGGAAAATCTAAATCAAAACCCCCATTTACTTCTTTTTAACCATCGCAATAGAATCAAAGAGTCTGTCGCATATCTGTTAGTAGTCCCTGTTTCGACCCTGGACTTACCAGGAACCTAAGAAGGCTTATACTTGGGCTTTGTTAGGAAAACTTGTATGATCATCGCATAACACACATCATCGCATACTCACACCATCGCATCATAAATCTATGCATCACTAATTCCCGGGAACTTAGGAGTCACAAGCGCGGGAAGCATATAGAGTTGAAGTATCATCTCATCGGAGAGATTGTGCATCGAGGGGACGTGATGATCACACAGTTAGCTTCGGAGCCAACATTGCTGATTCGTTTACAAAGGCTCTCACGGCTAAGGTGTTTGAGGGTCACCTGCAGAGTATGGGTCTAGGGGACAAACCACGACTAGACTAGGGTAAGTGGGAGATTTGTACTGGACGCGTGTTATGCCCTAGTTTATTATTTGTGTACTTTGTATTTTGACTATATTGTACACCCCACTAGCTTCAGATTAAGCGAACGATTGTTGGGATTGATGTCCTAAATCTAGTAAGGTTCTATAGTTTGTAAATGTATTACAGAAATATATATGTAGTGCGAAGAGTGCAGCTGTGGGTCTTTAGTGGAGTGCCCGACATTTAACAGATGGTGAATAATTTAATTAAAGAGTTTAATTAATTATTCACGAGTGCAGCTGTAGGTCTATGAGATTCCCATTATAGCTCAACGAGATTTAATGAGGATCAAGTTTTGGATTAATTTGAATTGTTCAAATTAATTACGGGAATTAACTAGTGATATAATCAAGTTTATTTAATTATATATGATATAATTACTATAATCTATTTGATACATTGTAATATAAAGTATTTATGAGAGGAATTAAATATTTGAATATGATTCAAATGTTAACTAGATGAATTAGATTTATATAGTTAAAATTTAATGTAAATGTGATTTATATTAAATGCCATTAGTGGGAGAAAAGAAACTATAGGTTATATATTTTATATGATACAATATTAAACTATATGTTATATGTTGTATATGATATAACATATGATTAAATGAATATATAATAAATTGGTTATTATATATCTATTTTTTAATTATGAATTAAAATTATTTATTATTTATTAATTATTTTATTGTTAAATAATTTTATTATTTAATGTAAAAATTAATTAAGAGGAGGGAGTTACAATTCCCTCCCCATTTTTTCTCTCTCCACCACATACGTGGTTTAGTGGTAGAAGGGTCTTCACCTTCTTTCTAGAAAAACAAAGAAGATAGAGTGAGAAAGATAGAATAATAGAATTCAATAGAGATCCTTTTTCCCTATAAGGAAAAAAATTCTTTCTTCTTTTTTCCTCTTCCCAAAATCAATTAGAACCCACCACTCCTGGGTCCATCATCTAGAGGATACCGAGGTTTCCATGTGGTAGTGTCGTTAGGGATTCCAAGGTTTCACTAGTGAAGAAAAATCTTCAAAGGTAGGTTTTCCAGAAACCCTAACTTGCTTACGCTCAATGTCCCCTCACAGGGATTCCTTCAGGCAGTGTTTCTATTACATAAAGAAGCTGAGAAATGGTCGAAGATCATAGACACTAGAAGGGACCGATGACCTAGTTGGAGTTCAGAAATGTTTTTTAAGATAAATATTATCCTAGCTTCTTCAAAGAAGCCAATAGAGATGAGTTCCTAGAGTTAGTTCAGGGATCGATGATGGTCACTGAATATGAGCAGAAGTTCACACAATTGTCACAATGCTCTTCCGATCATTGCAGAAGAGCAAGTAGATGCAGAAGGTTAGAGAATGGCTCGAGAAAGAAAATCTGTATCCCAGTCACTTCTACAGCTAACTGGATGGATTTCACTCAACTAGTGGAGACAACCATTAGAGTTGAGAGGAGCCTAGCCGATGTTGACCAAGGGCGGAGAGGAAAATAAGAGCTACAGAGGGTTCTGGCAGAATCAAGAGGTAAGAGTTTTAGGCCTCCATTCTCTGGACAGTCAACTATGAAAGGACAGGGAGATGCGAGTCAGTATTCAACAAAGAAGGAAGAGATTGAGACCTATAGCTGGATCAGTTAATAGATTAGTAACAGGACCAACTGGTGAGTTTGTGGCTAGTACGAGTAGAAAGCTCTCTTGTGCGAACTGTGGTAAAAAACACTCATGGAAATGTTGTTGGGGATGATACCCTAAACTCTCGTTGGATCCTGTAGCTTGTAAACATCTGTATTCAACAAACGCTCTTGATGTAATAATATATAATATTTTCTTCACTATTATCTATGAAACATGGGATGTTTTATTTGCTTTACCATAAGCCAATAAACTAAGATCCTTGGTTGTCGTTGTAACTTAAGCATGTATGTGGAGACATACAGGTGGATCATGCCTTAAGATATAACCAAAATGGTCTGTAGTATATGGATATAGGAGGGAAACTTATCCTGGTGACACTATGGATGTGACCCACTTTGTAGATTGTTACAAGTGTTGTGACATGCTACAGGTGGTTTGATCCTGATCATTCATGAGGATACATGCGAGCAGGGACATCTTATACAAAGGAGTTTGTATAAGATCAGACCACGAAGTTTTATAGTTTCATCATATAATGTCATTCATGACTGAGACTTCACTTCACTAGGATGGCCATAGGTAACATGACCTTAATCCTGAGTGAGTTGGGAACACCTGCATTTGAGGGCGGTCCTTTGATTTGCATGGGAACTCAACTACCACTTTGGGAATTTGTTTGATTAAGGAGCTGGGAACTCAGCTACACAAGATGGAATTTACTCTTTCCCCGAAGTAGGAATAAGTAGATAGATTGCTCCCTTAAGGGCTGAGTCTGGGACTTGAACGATGTGGCGCCACACACCTTCTCATGAGCTGAGAGATATCCACACATAGTAGGACTATGTTTTATTGTTCATTAGATGGATCAGTGGTACTTAAGGAGTTAGATGTAACTATAGAGGCAAAACGATAAATTGGCCCAGCTGTACTTATGAGCATCTATGAAGAGTTATCGTACTGTTGACTGGTTATATTCGATGGACACAAAAATATATCTGTGGTGAGAAAAGTGTAGCTGTCGGTCTTTAGTGGAGTGCCTAGCAGTTAACGAATGGTGGATCTCGTATCTAAAGAGTTTAGTAAGCTATTCGCGTACCGTTGGAGCTTCAAGCCCCATGTCCATAAGGTCTCCTTAGTAGCTCAATGGATTCAAGTTGAGAATTAGTTTTCTTGTCAGTTTGAAGTGTTCAAATTGACAAGAGAGAGTTTGATTATATATGATATGATTAAACTAGTCAATTATATATGATATAGTTGACATGATGTATGAGATACATTAATTGGAGGAAAAGAAAATAAATATGATTTATATCTAGTGGTGGAGAAAAGGACTATGGTTTATATGTTGCATATGAATGGATATTATCAAAACTATAGTTTATAAATATAATATGAATAGTTAGTTATTATATTTATTTACAATTAAACAATTATAAGATAATTGTTGATGGTTTTCTGAATAACCGTGTGTGAAAATGGTACATTGCATTTAGTTTTCATAACAGAAGGATAAATTGAAAATAGTTTTCATTTTACACGACAGGATCGGATAATCTCTTCACTAATTGTACACCATCTATCTTCTAGCTAACCGATGACATGCATAAATGCATGTCATCTTAGGTCTTTTACTTAGAATTATGAAGGTTGTTAGGCAGAAATTGCGTCGACCATGATAGAAATTCACGAGAATATGAGTTTGCGTCGATCAGCATGTCGAATCTCAGCTAACCCATTACTTTGTGTTAATTGTGCATTCAATGTTCTATTTTTGTAGCTAATGTAGGAAATGAACGCAAACATCAAAATGCGACCACCGCATACACGTCGCATGCAGAGAAACACTCCATCGCAAAGAAAAACGCATCTATCAGCGCATGGATGTTGCAGTAATCACCCGTATGTGTCCATTGCATGGGAGTTGCGCTTGTCAGGCGATTGCGGTCATCATGTAGAGTTGCGGTATTAAGCGAATGCGGTGATTGAATGACTGTGGCTACGCGACAACACAAACTAATGGGATCAACGCAAGGTAGGTGGAATGAACGCATCAACGAATCTACCTTGAGAAAATCCAAAAGATGATGTTGACATTTCACCTACCACGCCGTTGGTGGCAGAGGTTCAGAAAGGACTAACGCGCCAAATGTTAGACTCATAGCAGTCCAATTAATGCTCTCCGCATTAATTAATGCAATGGAGTGTTTTCCTTTGCGATGGAGTGTTTCTCTGCATGCGGTCATCTATGCGATGGTCTGGTTTCCGCGTTTACGTTCATTTCCTGCATTAGCTACAAAAATTGAACATTGAACGCACAATTAATGCAAAGTAATGGGTTCGCTGAGATTCGACATGCTGATCGACGTAAACTCATATTCTCGTGAATGCCTATCATGATCGACGAAATTTCTGCCTAACAACCTTTATAATTCTAAGTAAAAGGTCTAAGATGACATGCATTTCTGCATGTCATCACTAACGACAGCCTACCCGACAGCTCAAGTTTTCCTAAATGATTGTGTACACGCACAGTCTACCTAAACGATCATCCCCAAGAGCGAGATTACCTACATGATCATACCTGATTACCTAAACGATTGTGCACCTTTTTCTACACGATTAAGCACCTGTGTATACGATAGACTCCAAATCTCTCCTATTAGCTTGGTTGTTGAATACGATCGTTCTTTCCTCCTTCCTTCTACCAAATCCAACAGAACCCACACCTTATAGATTCTCACTCCAAGAATACCAAGGTCACTGAGTGGTGATATCTGAGTTACTGCTTATTCGATTAGAAGATCGTTCGATGGTGAGCCTCAACGAGATTTTGTAGACGATTGGCCTTGCTTTGCAGCGACAGTGAGAGGAGCTATTCGTGACGAGAGTGAGATAAAGAGAAGAAGAGTTCTTTAAGAGGTATGTCTCTCGTTCCTTTGTATTTGTTGTTAAAAACATGTCGTAATTTGATGGTAAATGCATAACTTGTATGTTTGTTTGTGAATGCTTTTATTTTTGTCATTATGTATTTGGAACGATCTTGCTTCCACTCATAAATTCTCTGATAAGAGTTCCTTCACATGTTACAGTGGCAGGAATGTGTTTTTCCAGTGTGGACAGATAGGTCACTTTAAGAGAGATTATCCTTAGTTAGCTCGTGGGGCTCACGCAGGACAGAAAGTTATTTCTCATATAGTAGATTAGCAGAGGGAAACTGGGACTAGAGGTGAGGTTTCTAGTGGAGCTAAGTAGAAAGGGGTAGCAGGACGACCTCAACAATAGGTTCTAGTGTATGCGTTGACCCATCAGGAAGCAGAAGAATCTCCAGATGTAGTGACTGGTAAAGTAAATTTATGTAACCAGTTTTCTTATGTGTTATTTTATCCTGGTGTTACACATTCATTTGTGTCGAGCATGTTTTCATTACATATAGATAGATTAATTGAAAGCATGCTTAAAGACTTGTTATTTTCACGCCTATTGGAGATGTTCTAGTAGTGCATGAGTACTTTAGGAAGTTTGAGATATCATGGGGAGTTAGAGTTTGTGGGTTGATCTGATTCCATTCGAATTATTTGAGTTGGATACTATTTTAAGCATGGATTTTCTGAGTAAGTATCATGCCTATATCGACTATTTTAAGAAAAAAGTAGTGTTTAAAAGGCTAGGAGAGCAGAAGTTATTCTTTGTGGGAAGTAAAGGACTTCTCTCTAGCAGTTTAATATCAGAAGTGAAAGCTAGGAAACTATTGAGCAAAGGATATGTTGCCTATTTGGCACATGTGGTTGTTTCACAGGATAATAAGTTGAAGCCTAAGGACGTGCCTGTAGTGCAGAAGTTTCTTGATGTATTCCCTAAGGAGTTGTCAGGATTGCCATCTGATAGGGAAGCCGAGTTTTCTATTGACCTGATTCCTAGTTCAACATCTATTTCATAGGCACCATACAGGATGGCACCAGCTAAGCTATAGGAGTTGAAGGTGCAGTTATAGGAATTATTTGATAAGGGGAATATTTGACCCAGTGTATCACCCTGGGGGGTGATGATCTTATTTGTAAAGAAGAATGATGGTACTCTCAAGCTGTGTATAGATTACAGACAATTTAATAAGGTAACAATCAGAATAAAGTATCCTTTACCTCGTATAGATGATCTTTTTGACTAGTTAAAGGGATCTACAATGTTCTCTAAGATATATTTGAGGTCAGGATACTATCAGTTGAAGGTAAAAGAAGCAGATGTTCTGAAGACTGCTTTCAGGATCAGATATGGGCACTATGAGTTTCTAGTAATGCCATTTTGTTTAACAAATGCCTTTGTGGTATTCATGGATCTTATGAATACGATATTCCTTCTCTATCTAGAATAGTTTGTAATAGTCTTTATTGATGGCATTTTAGTGTATTCTTGTAGTAGGGATGAGCATGTAGAACATCTGAGGTTAGTGCTTCAGACATTAAGAGAAAAGAAGTTGTATACTAAGTTCAGTAAGTATCTGCAGCAGGAGTTATTGTAGATCCTCAGAAGATAGAAGTAATCGTGAACTAGGAACAACACTCTACGGTATCTAAGGTACGTAGTTTGCTACGCTTCAAAGGTTACTACAGGTGGTTTGTGGAAGCCTTTCAAGGATAGCTCTTCCATTGAGTAGTCTGACAAGGAGAGATGTGGAGTTTGTGGTCTCCGAATTGTGAGCATAGTTTCCAAGAATTGAAGCAGAGATTATTATCAGCTCCAGTACTTACACTTCCCACTTGAGATAAAGAGTTTGAGATTTATTGTGATGCATTCCGACAGGAACTAGGATGTGCTTTAATGTAGGAAGGTAGAGTGATAGCCTACGTTTCTATACAATTGAAGAAGATCGAGACTAATTTTGGCCAGAAAACCAAAAACAATAAAAAGAAACTGCCCAGAATCACATTTTGGTGTCACAGCGTTGCAACGTTATGACACATGCGATGCTAAGACTTCGTTGTGCGGGGTACAGGGTGGTTCAGTCCAATTTGACTACTTCAAAGTGGTTTGGTCTGATTTTGCACTGGGTTGGCTTGGTTTGTGGTTTTGGGGTCCGGTTCGAAGCAATTTGGGTAAATTCGAGTTGGTTTGGTCCGATTTTGGAGTGCAAAAGAATTTTTAGATAAAATTAGCAAAATTATTGTAATTTGTTGCATTATTTATCCTAAAGCCAAATTACCAGTTCATTTGCTATTTAAATGCTTTATGGATGTCATTTAGATAAATTCCACCATAGGTTAAGCATGTTCATCTATTTTAATATATTATAAGCGTTATAATGTATGATTTTAATGCATGATGTGTATATGATTTCATGAGTTATTTAATATATATTTGATATGTTAAATATATGAAATTGGAAAAACATGCTGCATAACAATACTTACCATTGTCCCATGCATCATGTTTAGTGGATTTTCATGTGTTGTTTAATATAAATGTTATATTAATCAAGTTGAAAATCCATTATCATTGAGCATGACACATTCATAGTTTATTAATAGTTATATTAAAGTCATGAAATTCATTTAATATGGTTTTCTTGTTAATTTGAATTTGATCGTTAATCAATTAAACCATAGAAAGCATGATTATAGGTCCAAGAATTAAATTTTTAATAGTTATAATTGAAGGAAATTGACACTCGAGATTTCCATGAGCCGCGGAACAAGATTATTCCAAATTACAATCATGAATCAACAAATCATTTACAGTCGACTTTAATATAAGCGGTTATACAATTTACAGAGAAATTATAGCATGAAACAACAAAAGTACAGAGGGAAAAACTATACTAACAACGACAAAAGCGTCTCCACGCTCCGATTCGCACTCAGATCTAACAACAGTAACCATGAGCACTCGAACTACACGACCGCAACACCGCATAAACACAGCACGAACACTTCGCGTTCGTCCTTAACGAACTCCCCGATCACGATCTCCTCCACAACACGAACTCCTCTGCAACACCACGAACGGACTCCTCCAAAGCACCATGAACGGCCTCCAGAAAACCTCGACGGTGTCGAGTTGAGTATGACACCACCAACAAGGTGACCTTGGTATTCTCGGTGTGAGAATCCAGAGGGTGGGCTCTTTTTGGACTTTGTGTGAGGCAGACGAACGGAGGAAACAACGATCGCGTACACGACTGGGCAAGTGGGAGTAGTCGGAGACCTATCGTATAGGTCGATGCCTAATCGTTTAGATCAAACTATGCAATCGTCTAGCAAAATTTATGCGATCATTTAGCTCTATTGTCTAGCTCGGTCGATTCTACCTCATCGTTTACCTTGGGTCAGCGATCGTTTAGCAAAGCTATGCAATCGTTTAGTAAACACTGCACGGTCGTTTAGCTAGCACCTGCACGATCGTTTCCCTAGACCAATTGTCGTTTAGTAAATCTGTATTTACTTGACGACTTCCATGCGTTTCTTTTCGCTAGAGAGAAAACTCAAATTCTTTTAAAAACTTTTTCGAAAAATTTCTTTTTTCAAAATAGGAAACCGATTTCCTTTATACTCACGGTTACCCCACTACTTTGTTTATTTAAAAGAAGAAGTATTAATTATCTAATAATTAATATTATTATAAACATAAACAATAACCAACTTCTCATACTATATTTATAACCTATAGTTTTAATATTTCATCTCACGAAACATATAAACCATAGTTCTTTTCCTATTCCATGGTACTTAGTGTAAATCTCATTTACATCAATCCTCCACTAGATGTATCTTATATATTATACCGATTATATCATATATAATGAAGATACCTCTTGTCAATTTGAACATTTCAAATCAACACCAAGAACTGATCTTTCAACATGAATCAAAGCTACCAAGAGGACCTTATGGACCTGTACATCCGAAGCTCCAACGGAACGTGAATAACTGACTAAACTCTATAGTCACGGGATCCACCATCCATTAAGTGCCAGGCACTCCACTGAAGACCGAAAGCTAAACTCTCCTCACTACAGATATATTATGTGTCCATCTTAACCAATCAGCAGTGCGACAACCCTTTACAGATCGCTCGTAAGTATAATTGGGCCAATAACCGTTATGCCCCTATAGTTACATCTATCTGCTTAAGTACCACTGATTCTTATAATGAATATAAATCGTAGTCCTACTATGACTGAGTCTTCTCTTCCAAAGAGAAGTTGTGGCCACTATGTTCAAGCCCCGAAATAAGCCCTTAAGGGAGCAATTTCTTTACTTATCCCTGCTTCAGGAAAGAAGTGAATTCCAACTTATGGATTGAGTTCACAAAACACTCGGATTGAGGTAGTGTCACCTATGGTCATTTAGGTGAGATGCAAGTCTCTAGTATCAACGACGTTATATACAGAATCTAGTCATCTCGTGGTTATCACTTAAGACCTTATTCACTTGTATATCACATATACATGCTTAATTTCACATAAGATAACCAAGGAGCTTTGTTTATTGGATATGAGTAAATTCCAGAATTAAATAACATTTATTTTATTAATTGAACAATGTGTATCTTTACAAAACAACGAGACTCCGGGAGAATTAGGAAACTAATCCCAACAATAATATTCATATTTAGTAACCAACAACTTATAATAAGGAGTTGCATGCAAACTTAGAATCCTAGGGAATTATAATTAAACATCAATTCCAATAAAATTAGAATTATGTCCTATTTGTTTGAAAAGATTTAAAATATGATTAATGGAGCAAACATGGTTTTAGGTTGAGGGTTCTTAAGATGGCAGTTTATGGAACACCTCCTACCTGGGAACTGACCCAGAACTCTAGTTGAATTAACCTTAATCTTGTTAGCATACAATGTCAATAGGTTGATTAAATAGTTTAATTCACCTAAAACATTAGAATAAAGACCTTAGTATAAGAGTTATAATAGGCATAGACTTAGATAGATTCATTAGCTGGAATTTAACAAAGTATAAGAAAACCCTAAATTGGTAAAACACTTTAGTGGGAGATAAATGGTATATGGGATATATAAATTTTTAGCTCTTATGTCCCTATGAGTTCACACCGTGAGATCCATGCTCCGCTTCGTGTCGCCCTGGACGCGACCTTCCTTTGGAAAGCGTTTGCATGGGTTAATACCAAGGTGAATAGGGAAAGTGTTCATTGTAAGTGGGAGAAGAACGTTGTCAACATATTCTACGGTCTCCTGCATTAAGTTACATTGTGAGATTCGTATGGTCCACTTGTATCTCGTGCTGGAACGACCATCCCTTTGGAGGGCCTGATCATAGAATTTGGAATAACACAAACTCTAGTAATTGATAAGGTTTCAAGTTAATCTTCAATAATATTCTTTCCTTATGGAAGCTTGTTGAAACCTACCTTTGGGATCCGAAAATGGTTTGGTCACACTTATGGGATAATTAGACTTAATGAATCTGGGATCAAATAACGATAGTTATGAACTATATGAATAAGATTTATTATGGTATTAGTAATTAGCTGAAATTGTCTTAATTTAGAGGAGGGGTAGCTAATCATCCATCGACGGTTGTTACTCTAAACCTTTGAAGTATCATTGCAAAAAAAAATCAATATCAAGGTTCTTTGATTTCTTATTTTGCTGAATTGATTGGATACTTGTTTTTGTGTAATGGGTTAAGACAAATATGACTGATACAATCAATTGTTTGTTATTCCTTTAGCATGCCTTCCACAATTATTTCCTTGCTTAAGAACGAAAAACTAACCGCTGAAAACTATGCAACATGGAAATGTAACTTGAGTAAGATTCTAGTTATAAATGATCTATGGTTCGTCTTAATTGAGTAACGTCCTCCAATTCCAGCTCGGAATGCATCCCAAGCATTAAGGAATGCTTACGACCACTGGATAAAGGCCAATGACAAGGCTTGAGTCTATATCTTGGCAAGTCTATCTGACGTTCTTACCAAGAAACATTAGGCCATGATCACTGAAGTCCCTCTAGGAGAGATTTGAACAACCATTCTCTCAGATCCGATAAAATGCCCTCAAGTAGGTTTATAATGTGCAAATGAAGAAAGGTCAACAAGTGAGAGAACATGTTCTCGATCTGATGGTCCACTTCATTGTCGTCGAGATGAATGGCATGGTCATCGATGAGTAGAGTCACGTGTACTTTATTTTGGAATCTCTTTCAAAGAGTTTTGCAATAATATGGTTATTAATAAAATAGAGTACACCATGACTACCCTCTCGAATGAGTTATAGACTTATCGGTCTCTTATGAAAAGTAAAAGGGACTGATATAAGAAAAAGAAAATGTTGCCCATTCCAAGAAGTTTTACAAGGGTTCATTTTATGACGCCCCAAAGATTTGTTCTTGATAAAAAAAACAAAAAGGGGGTTAAAGAAAGAAAGGAAGGAAAAAAAAGATTTACGGTTAATTTAGGAAAAAAGAGAAGGGAATTAGGGTTATAAATGAAATTTGGGGGCCTCGGGTTGCATGTAAAAGAAAAAAAAGAAAATTTCTTCTTTTTCTTTTCCATTCTTCTTCCTCCTCCAACCGCACGCCCCCTAGTCGCCGCTCGAAAGCCATCTTCCTGTCCGTTGAATCGAAGCGACAAGCGGTGAGCCGATCGTGAAGCTATGTCCGTCGTCATCTCCTCGCGTCTCAGCCCAGCGTGCTTCAACCGCCTCCAGCCACTCGACCGTGAGTCTCCAGCCGCATCAAGTTCTTTGACTACCTTCTTCCACCTCTATTCATCCGTCACGCGTAAGATTTTGTTTGTCATCGATAGCCGAAGCCCAATCCGCGTCAGATTGCACACCTTGTTCGATCACACACCAGAGCGGTGTCGGTTGTTGCTGAATCGTGGTTGGTTTCGCTCGATTCTTCTATTCATGATATGTTTTGGTTCTCTTTTGGTAGCCCACTGTCTTTTGAGATTCTTGGGCCTAAACTAACCTTAACCCATGGAATTTGTGATTGGTTTCAGGAACGTGTGGCGGTGAAGGAAGTTTTCGAGCAGAGTAAGGTTTCATTTTGGCACAGTTCGTTATCCTGAGGTAAGATTGTGATAAGCCTGTTGAAAAATTCTTATGTCATGTATGAATAAACTGTGATGAAATCTGATATGGGTAATTGTGCTGAAGTTGACGTATGAGAATATTGTGGTAAAGTTTGACGTAAGAGTTGACTTGGATACTGTGATAAGGTTTGATGTATAAGTAGGCTGGGGATAGTGTGCTAATGTTGATGCATGAATAGATTTTGATAAGGCTATATGTATGAGTAGAATGTTATAAAGTTGATGTATGGGTAACGGTGTTAAAGTTTAATGTTGATTCATGGCCTTGATTACATGCTTATTTCTGTGATTTTAATGACTGTTAGTTCCGAGATTCATGATTGTATGCTTATGTCCATATGAGATTTTAGGGGCTATTAGTGTTACCATTGGGCTATGCACATCGCATGTGTGAGCCTTCGGGCTCACACCTTATGCTTATGTACGGTGTCATTTTTAAGATCACCACTTGTGTTTATGCCTGTGACCTTTGTGTTACTACTTATGAAAGCGTGCCTTCGGGTTCGCTCCTTATGCCTATGCCTATGCCTTTGATGTCCTTGTGCATTTTGGTCCAATGAAAATACTAACAGATCACTGAGAGGGGCCAGTAGTGGGCTGCTTACTGAGGGTAATGACAAAATGGCATATGACAAGAGAGATCCGTGACCTGACCATTAGGATGATTTACTGCTTCTGCACTTGGTATCAAGTTTTGAAGTCTGGTTTAGGATTTAGGCGTTTTACACTCTCATGGAAAATTTATTAATTTTATTTTTTGACTATTTAATTGTCTTCATTTTAAAGTTGGGTTTAGGGGTAACCCAAGCGGTAAATTTTTATTTTATTTTATTTTTGTTTTAGTTTATTTATTATTATTTAATTATGTTTTCTTATCTTTTCTCATCTAAGCATTATTAAATAAAATTCGGCTTTTATTTGATGTTTTAAAAGAAAATGTACGGTTAAGCCTATGCATGCATGAAGTAACGTCCTAGAATTAAGTAGGAAACTAGGGTCGTTACAGTTGGTATCAGAGCCTAAGTTTTACATTCTGTAGACTCACTTACATCGTGAGTCCAATCTGTTTCTTATGGCCACAAATGGATTTTTCGTCATCGCCAGGTATGTTGTGTAAAATCCTTTAGGGAAATATACATATGGAATCCTACTTGTTGTGCAGTCATGTGATGGTTTACCCTGCTAACGTGTATTAAAGTGTTGTGTGTGGTCACCAGGTATGACGCCACGAACTAGAGGAAGGGGCAGTTGAGGCTGGAAAGTATTTGGGGAGCGGGACCCCGACCTGCAAGAACCCGAGGTGCAGAGCTAGAAGGTGCAGGATCCGCCACCTCGTGACCCCTCTGGGTTAACTTGGTAAAGGGTTAGACTAAGAAGCGGGCCTCGAGCTTCGAATGTGCGCTCGCTAGGACTGTCATCCTCAGAAATTCCAGTAGAATATACAGCTATGGCTGCAGCTATTGGGAACGTCGTCACGCAGGCCGTGGTAGGACAACTAAGGGGCATAGTGGCCAAGCAGATAGTCCAGCACTTTCAGTAACAGTAGGCGCCATCTTCGTTAGTCTCGTTACCACCAGTTCAGAATCAGGATAGGGCTACGAGTCAAACCGTGGCAGGCCTTCCTTTAGAAGCTGGATACCTACGAGATTTCAAGAAGTATGATCCCCTGAAATTTAATGGGTCCCTGAAAGACCCCACAAATGCAGAATTGTGGTTGTCCATTGTTGAGGGGATCTTTCAGTACATGAGGTGTCCAGAGGAGCAGAAGCCGATGGAGGCCAAGCCACGTGGGATTAGTTCAAGGAGCAGTTTTACGAGAAGTACTTCTCTGCTCATGTGAGGTACGCAGGCTGAGTTCATGAACTTGAAGCAAGGGACCATGACAGTAGAAAAGTATGAAGAGAAGTTTGACAAATTGTCTTGCTTTGCCCCTGATCTAGTGTCTACCAAAGCAAAGAGGGTTGAAAGGTTTTTGCAAGGACTCCGAGACGGGGTGCGAGGCATTGACAAGCTCTGAAGCCTCCCACCTACGTCGTGGTCTTTCGAGCAGCAGCATGCGTGGGTTGTCCTTCAGGGATAGAGTTCTTGAAGTCCATGACAAAGGAATCGGCCCCCAGCCAGAAGAGGAAAGTTGAGCAGAAGACTCCTGGACCTCCGCAGAAGGTCCAGAGTACAAGCAGGTCATTAGGGCACGCCCAACGATAAGCTACTCCTTCAGAAGGAGTTTGGAAGGAAAGGTCAGTGTGCAAGTCATGGGGGAAGCGTCATTAGGGACACTGTCTGATTGGCACAGGGACTTGTTTCAGATGTAAGCAGATAGGGCATACGGCAGACCAATGCCCTAGTAGTGGTTCCGGAAGTGGAGAGGGTCAGCCCCCGAGTTCACATCGAGGTAGTTCAAACCGACAGCAGCAGCAGGGTCGGGTCTTTGCCACCAGTCGTCGGAAAGCTGAGCACTTAGGAACAGTGGTGATAGATATGCTCCCAATCTTGGGGCACTATGTCTTGACATTGTTTGAATCTGGCTCGTCCCGCTCTTTCATTTCTTCGTTGTTCGTAAAGCATGCCATGCTAGTTTGGGAACCTTTGGGTTATGTTTTATCAGTGTCTACACCGTCAGAAGAAATTATGATAGAAAGTGAAAAGATAAAAGCATGTCAGTTAGAAATAGAAAACTGCACCCTTGATGTGACTCTGATAGTATTAGACATGCGTGATTTCGATGTAATTCTGGGCATGGATTGGTTGGCTGCCAACCATGCTAGTATAGACTGTTCTCGTAAGGAGGTGAATTTTAACCCCCTAGAGAAGCTAGCTTTAAATTCAAAGAGGTCGGGACAGTAGTTTTGCCCAAGGTGATTTCAGCGGTTAAGGCCAAGAGATTGATTAACCAAGGTGTGTGGAGTATCTTGGCTAGCGTAGTTGACACAAGAGAAACCGAGGTTGCACTAACCTCTAAACCACTTGTGAGTGATTATCCCGATGTATTTCTGGAAGAACTTCCAAGATTGCCTCCACCAAGGCAGATTGATTTTTTGATCGAATTGGAGCCAGACACTATTCCTATATCCAAAGTGCCGTATAGAATGGCTCCGGAAAGCTGAGCACTTAGGAACACTATTCCTATTTTTTTATCGAAGGTTCAATTGCAGAAACTGATATAGGCTTCATCCGACCTAGTGTTTCTCCGTGCGGTGTACCAGTGTTGTTTGTGAAGAAAAAGGATGGGTTGTTACGTTTATGCATAGACTACAGGAAGTTGAATAAGGTGACCATTAAGAATAAGTACCCGCTTCCTAGAATCGACGACCTGTTTGACCAGTTATAGGGTGCTACCATATTTTCCAAGATTGACCTACAGTCAGGTTACCATCAGAGAAGGATCAAGGACACCGATATTCCGAAGACTGCATTCCAATCAAGATAAGGGCATTATGAGTTCATTGTAATGTCTTTTGGTCTGACCAATGCTCCAGCGGTATACATGGATTTGATGAACCGGGTGTTCAGGGACTTCCTAGACACCTTTGTAATCGTTTTCATTGATGACATTTTGTCTACTCCAAGATAGAGGCAGAACACGAGGAACATCTTAGGAAGGTCTTAGAAGCACTGAGGGAAAGCAAACTGTATGCAAAGATTTCTAAGTGCGAGTTCTGGCTAAGATTGAGGCCATTACCAATTGGCCCTGCATTACAACGGTCAGTGAGGTGCACAGCTTCCTGGGATTGGCTGGGTACTATCGTAGGTTTGTAGAGAATTTCTCTAGTATGGCCACGTCATTGACTAAACTAACCAGGAAGGGAGCTTCGTTTGTTTGGAGCAAAGCTTGTGAAGACAGTTTTCAGGACCCCAAGCAGATGTTGGTTTCAGCCCCGGTTCTCACTGTACCAGATAGCTCCAGGAACTTTATGATTACAATGATGCTTCTAAGAAAGGTTTGGGTTGCGTGCTTATACAACACGATAGGGTGGTCGCCTATAACTCCCACCAGTTGAAGAGCCATGAGCACAACTATCCTACCCACGACTTGGAATTGGCAGCAGTCGTGTTTGCCCTGAAGATTTGGAGGCACTACTTATATGGGGAAAGGATTCAAGTTTTCAACGATTACAAAAGTCTGAAATACTTCTTCACCCAGAAAGAGTTAAACATGAGGCAGTGCAGATGGCTCGAGTTAGTAAAGGATTACGATTGCGAGATCCTCTACCACCCAGGTAAGGCGAATGTCGTAGCCGATGCCCTCAGTTGAAAGGTAGCTTATTCGGCCGATTTGATCACTAAGCAGGTTCAGCTGTGTAAAGATCTGGAACAAGCAGAGATTGCGGTGGCAGTAGGTGAAGTCACTTCGCAACTAGTTGTTGACAGTGCAACCAACCTTGAGGCAAAGGATTATTGTTGCACAACAGAGTGATCCCGACTTCGTTCAGAAGTGTTGTTAGGTAGGGTTAGGTTAGGCAAGTGAATTTTCTATGTGGTGGACAAGGTTCTTTTGTATCAAGGACTGTTGTGCGTCCTAGTAGATGATGGCCTGAAAGGGGAACTGTTGGCAGAAGCTCATAACTTTCCATTCTCGATGCACCCAGGCAGTACCAAAATGTACCAAGATATGAAGCGGTATTATTGGTGGCCCAATATGAAAAGGGAGATAGTTGAATATTTCAGTAGATGTTTAGTCTGTCAGCAGGTGAAGGCCCCGAGGCAGAAGATAACAGGCTTGCTACAACCATTGGATGTGCCAGAATGGAAATGGGAGAGCGTGGCTATGGATTTTATTACGGGTTTGCCTAGGACATCGAAGGCTTTCTCGATGATTTGGGTTGTAATAGACAGATTCACCAAGGTGGCACATTTTATTCCAGGAAAGCCCACGTACGTGGTGAGTAAGTGGGCTCAGTTATATATGAAGGAGATAGTAAGGTTGCATGGTGTGCCAGTGTCAATTGTGTCAGACAGGGACCCTCGTTTCACCTCCAGTTTTTGGAAGAGCCTCTAGGCAGCTTTAGGGTCGCGGTTGAACTTCAGTACAACTTTTCACCCCCAAACTGATGGGCAAATAGAACGTCTAAATCAGATGTTGGAGGACATGTTGCATGCTTATACGTTGGAATTCTCAGGGGGTTGGAACTCCCACTTACATTTGGCAGAGTTTGCTTATAATAATAGCTATCAGGCTACCATTGGCATGTCGCCATTTGAAGCACTTTATGGCAGAGGTTGCAGGTCTCCTGTTTGCTGAGGTGAGATTGAGGAGATGAAACTGGTGGGAACTGAGTTAGTGCAGTTGACGAATAAAGCAATGCAGAGGATCAGGGCTAGAATGCTAGCAGCGTAAAGTAGACAGAAAAGTTACGCGGATGTTAGGCGTAAAGATCTGGAGTTCAAAGCAGGTGACAAAGTGTTCCTGAAAGTGGTGCCGATGAAGGGTGTCCTGAGATTCGAGAAGAAGGTAAGCTAAGTCCACGTTTTGTAAAGCCATTTCAGATTTTAGAGCGGGTCGACTCTATGGCTTACCATTTGGCCTTGCCACCATCTCTCTCCACGGTCCATAATGTATTTCATGTCTCTATGCTCAGGAAGTATTTAACAAACCCATCTCATGTGGTGGACTTTGGGCCCTTGCAACTGAAAGAAAACTTGAGTTACGAGCAGAAGCCTGCGCAAATTGTGGCCAGGGAGGTGAAAGTTTTGTGCAACAAGAAGGTGCCACTGGTAAAGGTTTTATGGCAGAACCATTAGTTTGAGGAAGCACCTTGGGAGCGAGAGGATGAGATGAGAGTACTGCATCCATAGCTCTTCCAAGATTACAACTTTCGAGGACGAAAGTTTATTAAGGGGGGAAGAGTGTGACGCCCCAAAGATTTGTTCTTGTTAAAAAAAAAGGGTTAAAGAAAGAAAGGAAGGAAAAAAATATTTATGGTTAATTTAGGAAAAAATAGAAGGGAATTAGGGTTATAAATGAATTTTGGGGGCCTCGGGTTGTGTGCAAACGAAAAAAAAGAGAGAAAAATTCCTTTTTTCTTTTCCCTTCTTCTTCCTCCTCCAGCCGCATGCCCCCCCCCCCCCCCCCCCACCCCCACTATGTAGTCGCCGCTCGAACTCCATCTCCCTGTAATTCGAACTGAAGCGATGAGCAGTGAGCCGATCGCGAAGCTTCTTCCGTCACCGCCTCCTCACGCCTCAGCCCAACGCACTTCGACCACCTCCAGCCGCTCGACCGTGAGTCTCCAGTCGTGCCGAGTTCTTCGACTACCTTCTTCCAGCACGCGTCAGATCCCACACCTTGCTCGATCATACACCAGAGCAGTGCCGGTTGTTGCCTAATCATGGTTGGTTCCGCCTGATTCTTCTGTTTGAGGTAAGTTTTGGTTCCCTTTTGGCAGCCTACTGTCTTTTGAGATTCTTGGGCCTAAGCTAACCTTTACCCATGGAATTTGTGATTAGTTTCAAGAACGTGTGGTGGTGAAAGAAGTTTTCGAGCAGAGTAAGGTTTTGTTTTTGGACAGTTTGTTATCCTAAGGTAAGTGGGTTACTGCCGGTTTTGCCCTAAGATTGTGATAAGCCTGCTGAAAAGTTCTTATGTCATGTATAAGTAAACTGTGATGAAATCTGATATGCGTAATTTTGCTGAAGTTGACATATGAGAATACTGTGGTAAAGTTGGACGTAAGAGTAGACTGGGATACTGTGATAAGGTTTGATGCATGAGTAGGCTGAGGATAGTGTGCTAATGTTGATGTATCAATAGACTGTGATAAGGCTTGATATATGAGTAGACTGTGATAAAGTTGATGTATGGGTAACGGTGTTAAAGTTTGATGTTGATTCATGGGCTTGATTGCATGCTTATGTCTGAAATTTGAATGACTGCTAGTTCCAGGATTAATGTTTGTATACTTATGTCCATATGAGATTTTAGGGGCTATTAGTATTACCATTGGACTATGCACATTGCATGTGTGAGCCTTCAGGCCCACACCCTATTCTTATGTACGGTGTCCTTTTTGGGATCACCACTTGTGTTTATGCCTGTAACCTTTGTGTCAATACTTATGAAAGCGTGCCTTCGGGTTCGCCCCTTATGTCTATGCCTATGATGTCCTTGTGCATTTTGGTTCAATGGAAAGACTAACAGAACGCTGTGTGGGCCCAGTAGTGGGCTGCTTACTGAGTATATTTTTATACTCACCTTTTTCGTTCCCTATTTTTTTTCAGGTAAGAGTAATGACAGATTGGCGCATGACAGGAGAGATCTATAACCTAGCCATTAGAATGATTTACTGCTTCCGCATTTAGTATCATGTTTTGAGGTCTGGTTTAGGAGTTAGGCGTTTTACACTCTCATGAAAAATTTATTAATTTTATTATTTTACTATTTAATTGTCTTCATTTTAAAGTTGGGTTTAGGGGTACCCCGAGCGGTAAATTTTTATTTTATTTTATTTATTATTATTTAATTATGTTTTCTTATCTTTGCTCATCTTAGCATTATTAAATAAAATTCGGATTTTATTTGATGGTTTAAAAGAAAATGTACGGTTAAGCCTATGCATGCAGGAAGTAGCATCCTAGAATTAAGTAGGAAACTAAGGTCGTTACACATCCTCTAGAACTAAGTCAGTTCTCTCATCGTCTGGTTCTAAGAAGATACCGAAAAAGAAAGAAGGGAAGGGGAAGGATCCCCCTGCTGGGAAAGACATGGGCAAGGCCAAGGTGTCCGATAAGGGCAAGTGCTTCTATTGCAATGTGGATGGTTACTGGAAATGCAGTTAGCCCAAATACCTCACCAAGAAGAAGAAAGAAAAGGAAGGTAAACAAGATTTAGTGGTTCTAGAAACTTGTTTATTGGAAAATGATCATAATGCCTAGATACTTGATTCGGGAGCCACTAATCATATTTGTTCTTCTTTAGAGGGAATTAGTTCTTTCCAATAGCTCGATGAAGGTGAAATGACGCTCAAGGTTGGAACAAAGATGACATTTCAACTTGTGCAATGGGAGTTGCAAAGTTGTTTTTTACAAGTAGATACTTGATTTTGGAAAATTTATACATAGTTTCCAAAATTAAGAGAAACCTTGTATCTATTTCTTGTTTAATCAAACAAATGTATTCAGTTTCTTTTTTATCTAATGAAGCGTTCATTATGAAAAATGGTGTGACTATTTGTTCAACTAAATTAGAAAACAACTTGTATATGTGAAGATCAATTGAAGAAAAAACACTTTTAAATCATGAGATGTTTAAAACTACTAATACTCAAATTAAAAGACAAAGAATTTCTCCAAGTAACAAGAATACATATTTTTGACATTTGAAATTAGGTTACATAAATCTCGAGATATCGGAAGATTGGTAAAGAATGGACTTCTAGGCGAATTAGAAGATGATTCATTACCTCCATGTGAGTCTTGTCTTGAAGAAAAAATGAATAAAAGACCTATTAAGCGCCTGCGATGCTTGTTGGATGCAAAGCTAGAGGTCCTACTAGGATCCTTGCATACACTCACAAAGAAACCTAACTTAGATCAAACTTAGAACCTATGATGGTCACTCTTAAATAATAAGAAAACTCATTCCAAAATTAGCTTGATCAAGACTAATCCAATGAATTGGTTTGAACATCAAATCTAAATCAAGATATGAAAGAAAAGACAACACTAAAGGGTTGAATAAGCATGAGCTTTTTAATATTGATAATTTGAGTTTTCAAGAGCATTACAAGCCATTTTATAGGCCAAATGGTTATGGATAGATCAAGAAGCTCCAAAGTTATTCAAATACATATATCGCAAATTATAAGTCTTTGAAACTAACTTGCATACTAAATTATAAGTTAAAAGCAAAGCTAGAAATGTAGAAAGTCTTCAAATTTTCTTAAATATCTCTTCTAGAAGGCAACAAAATAGATGTGCATGTTTGACAAGGTTTAACATCACGTTTTCCCATGCAGTGCACATTTGACAACATTTTCTTTTACCACTGTGTCATCTTCCAAACTATAGGACTTTTCCCATGCCATCTTCATGCATTCTCTTCTTGACTCATTGAACGAACATTACATAAAAGTTTGGCCTCAAAAGCATTTGTCATTTCTTGTGATTTTGTTAGTTTTTGAAGATGTAGTGAGATTGCCTCTTGAATCTTCTTTGTCTTACTTCTTGTAATTGGTCCTTTAGGTACATGTAATGGTTCAATAGTTGAATTCACATAATCCCCCCTTTCTTTAAAAGGATTTGTCCTCAAATAAAGGTCTCCATTACCTATATCAAAAGGAGTCAAATCAACCACATTCAAAGTAGAATTTACATTGTACTCACCTCGAAGATCTAATTTGTAGGCATTATCATTGATCCACTCTATCACTTGAAATGGACCATCTCCTCTTGGTTGACGTTTAGACATCCTTTGATCTGGAAATCTTTACTTTTGTAGATGAACCCAAACCAAATCACTAGGTTTAAAAATCATTTTCTTTCTCACTTGGTTCTTGCTATGGACAAGCTTTTGATTCCTCTTTTCAATCCTTTCTTTGACTTATTTATGCAAATTTTTTATATATTTTGCCTTTGAAATAGCTGCTTCACTAGTAAACATATTAGGTGGTAAAGGTGAAAAATCTAAAGGAGTTAATGGATTAAAGTCATACACAACCTCAAAAGGTGAACAATGAGTGATGTATTGCTCTATTATAAGCAAACTCTACAAGAGGTAGAGTATCCTCCCATGATGAGATTTTTAGAAATTAGTGACCTAAGCAAAGCCCTCAATGTTCTATTAACTACCTCAGTTTGCCCATCGGTTTGTGGGTGACGAGTTGTTGAAAACAAAAGCTTAGTTCCCAATTTACCCCACAAAACTTTCAAAAAAATTACTTGAAAATTTTGCATCTCTGTCACTAACAATTGTTTTAGGAATTCCATACAATCTTACCACTTCCCTAAAGAAAATATTGGCTATATTAGTAGCATCATTTGTTTTATTACATGAAATGAAATGTGTCATTTTACTAAACCTATCAACTACCACAAAAATGCTATCATGATGTCTCCTAGTATTTGGTAGTCCTAAAACAAAATCCATGCTAATGTCAACCTAAGGTTCACTAGAAACATCTAAAGGTGTGTAAAGACCATGTGGTTGTGTCTTAGACTTAGCCTCCTTACATTTGATACTAGGGCACTAAACGATTGAGTCAGCTAGCATGCTTCATCGCATAATCACTGGCTACTCAATCACTTGGTACATGATACTTGACGCATGCTCCGATCGTTTAGATGATCATACTTCACTGCATTGTTGTCATCTACTTGATCGTTTAGGCATGTGTTACACGATGTGCGTTGCACGATCGCGTGGCCTTCATGCTTCATCGCATAGTCATAGGAACTCGATCCATGTTGCACGATCGTTTATGCCTTTTCAGCGTCACTAGACAATCACAAGGAGTTGCTATACGATCAATGGAACGATGCTTTACCTGGTTGGATGAAGACTCGGTTCACTTGTTTGAACCGGTTGGCTCGTTGGTTTTGTAATAGATAGCTTTATTTTTCCCATTTTTTAGGCTAATCATCCTGGTCCATTGATTTTTTATGAATGTACATGTGATGTATGTTTATTTATATGTCATAAAGTATGCCATATAGTTTTAAAACTCACCATAGGTTATGCACATGTCATGCATCATTTTTATATTATAAGAGTTATATTATAGTACCTTGCATGACTAAAATTACATTAAAGCATGCTCATGCATCATATAATATAAGAGTTATAATATATGCTTTAAGCATATCCATGCATCATCTTTATTTTATAATTGTTCTAGATGAAGGTGTATGAAAGCATGTATGCTTGGTTCATTACAAGTTATATAAGAGTTATATATAGTAATAAATGAACATTGCAGGAGGCATGACGCATAGGTTACTTTATAAAAGTTATAAATACCTAGTCTAGCTTAGCAATGTGGATGGTTTTAGTTGTTTCTTTTTATAAGAGTTATAATAGAAATTAGAACTAAAATCAATAAGAAAGACATGCATGCAAACTTAGGCTTAAATCATATTTTAAAAGAGTTTTAAAATTTGATTGAGATAGACCTAAGATCACGGTTCTAATGAGATTAGAAATGTAAGTTTAGTCTTTTAATTGGTTTAATAGGATTAAATTCACTCATAAAAGATTAAATATGTACCAAATCTATCTATAAGGGACCTTTTATCTAAGGCAGGTTCTGTCTAGGCTAGGGTATTTAATCTGACAGAAACAAAACACCCTTACCTGGAAACCTACATAGAAAGGTGAATTAGATAGATTTGTTGCATGCATGCAAATTCATGATAGTCTGTTAAAGTGTTTAATAAAACTTGATTCGAACTTGTTTAATTATCAAAAGAAAGAGTTATTTTTTAGCAAATTAAAATCTCACTTAGATAAAATCAGTTGTCAAATTGTCTAAGTAAATGAATCCCTAGGTAGAACATTCAGTGGGAGGTACTTGGGATATATGATACTTCACTTAAACCTCTACACGTTTCTCCCTACAATTCACACCATGAGATCTATCCTCGGGCTGGTACCCTGGGAGTGTCCTCCTAAAGGATGGTGTTTGGTTAGGTCACCATCAAGGTGAATGGAGAGAATGTTCATAGTAAGTGGGAGCGGGACGTGTGACAACTGATGACATGCAGAAATGCATGTCATCTTAGGCCTTTTATTTAGAATTATGAGGGTTCTAAAGCATAATATGCGGCAATTATGTTAGGAATTCATGAGAAAATGAGTTTGTGGCGTTCAACATTAAGAATCTCGATTAACCCATTATTATACGTTATTATGCGTTCAATTGTCTATTTTTGTAGCTAACGCAAGAAGTGGATGCAAACACGGAAGCTGGGCTACCCCATAGACGACCGCATGTGGAGAAACTTTCCATTGCAAATTCGAACGCATACAATCAATGCATGGGTGTTGCAGTAATCAGTCGCATGCGTCTATCGCATAGGAGTTGCAATTGTCAAGCAATTGCGGTCATCTTGTAGAAGTTGCGGTAATCAAGAGAATACAGTCATTTCAAGATTGCGGCTACACGATAACGCATAATAGTGGAATCACCGCAAGGTTGGTGGAATGAACGCATCAACGCATATCTCAGGAAAATCAAAAGATGATGTTGACATTTTACCTACCACACGGTAGCAGTAGAGATTCAGAAAAGGACTAACACGCTGCGAATGTCAGAATCAGAGCAGTCCATTAATGCTGTCGACGATCAAGCTCTATAAATAGAAGTCGCTGAGTAGAAATTCAACTTATCCAGGGTTATCCCTGCGATCCAGACTAATGTGTGAGAAGAAAGCTTGAGAGTTCTTCATCTCCTTCTTCCATTCCGAGTGACAACCGGAGCCTTCGACCGGAGCTAGATCTCAAGAGAGTCAACTCCACCGCCCATCCTGGCACCACCGGTAGCCTTAACACTCATCTGCTGGAAACAAGACATTGTTTCCAGTTGGTCATTTCATTTTCTCTTCTTTTCTTGTATTGTATTATATTACAGTTTAGGATTAAGGAATTAATACATTATGTGTTCAATGCATTTCTGTGTTTCCTTCGATTCCATCTCCATCTTCTTTACTTAGCATCCTTAACTTTCATTGCATCACTTAATGAGATTGCTAGAGTATCACATACTTAGTCATGTGGATTAGAGATATGAAGCATGTAGCAGAGAGGTGTGTGTTGCGTGAGTGTGTGAGAAAACCTTATTTACTTAGTGCGAAGCTGTAACAATGCTTGTCTATAAGTGGACGCAACGCTTGTCTATGAGTAAAGTCAGCAAAAACTAATTGCCCGTGAGGGTAAGTGGTTGGACGCATCAAGCAATGTAAGTTATTGTTCACTAGAGATAGGAATAATCTTGCATCAGCCAAGTTCATGCGGTTACCTTGTCTTATGAGCGCATCATTCATTATTTAGGCATACTTGGAAGAGTAGTCTAAAATCCAAATCTAAGACTCGAGAGAGCGGATTGGAACACATAAGCAAGATTGGGAAACTTAGAGATAAGTTCCGTTTTCTATTACACAGCATATGCACCCTAGAGATAGGATATTGCATGCGTCCAGAAGTAGGATACGGTGGTATGCGGCCATCACGCTCATGCGGCGAGAGCACGTGAACGGGTTATGGGGGTTTAAGCAAGCATAGGCTTCTTGACACTATTGCATATACATCGCATGCATCCTAGAATTAGGCTCAAGTGTGTGTAGCATGATCGCATAGCTTGTGTGGCTGAGATTGCCCTTGCAGTCAAGCTCAGTGTTGCAGTGAAGACATCTCCACATTTTATCTATTTTTCCATCCATTTACTTCCTTTCAATACTTGTCGGTCTCTACCTCTCATGCATATTCTTATTGTGTTGTCTGTTAGTTAGGAATAGGAGTAGTGTTAGCTTAACAACCCCTCCATCATTCTTTTATTCAATCGCCGCATGCACATTACCACATACATCTAGCTACAAGTCCCTGAGTTTGACCTCTGATCATCCGAGAAACTTGCGTTCGCGTTATACTTGGCGTGAGCGTAAGAAAACTTGTGACAGGAATGCACGGACATCGCATACATTCGATTAACGCATAGTTCATTCCAACGTATGACCATCGACACATGATAATCAACGCATACAGTAAGAACATGCATCGCATATTGCGTTCACTTAATTTTAGTTATCAAGTCCTTGACATTTTGGTAATCTAATTTTTCGTCATCAAGTTTTTAGGTTGGATAACATTTTGTATATTGCCTTGAGGCACCCTGGGAGTGTTCCCCTAAAGGATGGTCGTTTTGCACAACTCTTTATTTGATCTCTTAAAAAGGAGAAGGTTGCTTTAGTCTCTTGTCATAATCTGCTTTTTCCTTACGGTGGGCACATTAGGGCGAGACTCTAGGGCCTAAAATGAAGGGTTACACTTATGCGAAATTGTTAAATGTTAACAAATTATAGACCGAAAAATGGTGACTGTTAGAGTCAGTTACAAAAGTTGTTTCTATCTAATGGTTGAGAATATCTCATCCCAGTGAAGAGACATTTGATCACCCCAATGGTAACTTTTGTCCTGCCTCGCCGGTGCATCATTGCAAAATAGATATCTTTTCACTTAGGGTACATTATAACTATTTTGCTAAAACCTAAAATTGGTGTTAAAAGTGGTAATGCAAATAGACTTATTAAGTTTGTTCATGTTTTTTTAGCAACTTTAAAAATGGCAACCGCCACTTTAGCTCTATTGTCTGTCGACAAATTGACTGGCGGAAACTACGCTAGTTGGAAGAACACGATTAATACAATTCTTATCATCGATGAAGTCTAGTTCGTCTATATGGAGGAGTGTCCTCCTATTCCAACTCAGACCGCTACTCGAAATGTTCAAGACGCATATGAGAAATGGACATGGGCGAACGAGAAAGCCCGAGCTTATATCTTGGCCAGTCTGAACAACGTTTTGGCCAAGAAGTATGAGCCCTTGGTCTTTGCTCGTGAGATCATAGAGTCCCTGAGGAAAATGTTCGGATAATCGTCCGGGCAGTTTAAGCATGATGCTCTTATGTGCATATTCAACTCCAAAGTGGAGGAGGGTACATCTGTTCGAGAACATGTTCTGAACATGATGGTCCACTTTAATGTGGTGGAGATGAATGGGGCTCGCATCGATGGGGGCAACCAGGTTAGCTTTATTTTGCACACGTTGCCAGAAAGCTTCTTACACTTTGTCAGCAACGCTGGGCAACCAACACCGGTTGAAAAAGGAAGATGTTCTATTGCAACCAGGATGGGCACTGGAAGCAGAACTGCCCATGCTGGTTAAAGGAAAAGAAGAAGGCTAAGGCCAATGCAAAACAAGGGGGATTAGATCCTTGTGGTAACTTGAGGCTGGTGAGATGACAATGCGAGTAAGTACTTGGCACGTCGTCAATTGACTTCACATAATATATTTATCATTTTACATGATGTATATGTAGTTCTCGAGTTAAAGAGGAATTTAGTTTTTGTAAAGTACTTGATTGAATGTAAATATACTATTAAGTTTTCGGTGAATAAAGTGTTTATTATGAAAGATAGTTTTAAGATATGTGTCTGAAAGATGGTGTTGAGATATGTTTAGCAAAACTTGAAAATAATTTGTATGAACGAAGATGGTTAACAACAAATTTTCTCCATAATGAAAATGCGTTCAAACAAACCCAAAGACTTATCCTTATTTTATTTCGGATATCGTCTTAAGACTAAACACATTCTTGTAATGTGCCCCTAGTTTTTGTTGTACGCCCCGTTCTAATTATAAAAAAAGCGGTTTCTTTCTAACTTATTCCGATGTGGGATTTGCACGTGTGTGTGTGAAAGAGAAAGAGAGTTATATGTGAGAGGGAAAAGCTGAAACTTAATTGGAAGTTTTTATTTTAAGCAAATTATTTTGCGTCCAAATGGTAGGGATAAACCAGACCTTGTGCGCTGCTGCGGCTGAAAGAGATGAAACAAACCCATTTTTATTATTAATATTTATTTTATTCTAACCCTAACCCTATCCTTTGTTTAATTTTGAGCTTCCAATACTCAAAAAACCCCAATCTAATGAAATTCCTTTGCCCCACTCTTTATCCTTTCTAACCTCTCCCAATTAAGCAAAACAATAAATTAATTAAATAATGTCCCAATTAAATCTGCATTTTTTTTTTTTTTGCAACATAATAAGTAAAAATAACTTCGAACTATTTTCCAAATAATTCAAAACCCAAATAATGTCCCTATAATTGAATCTTATAATTATAAAATAAAAAATACGTATATGAAATATATAAAATAGAAATTTAGTAAGAGATCTTAAACCACCATTATTCACCTAAGTTGATAGCAATTACATAAACAAATAAAAAACAAACTACAACACCTAAATGCCACGTTAAATTAAATCAACCACACCCATGAACACATCTGATAAACTAATGCTTACGTTTTGTTAAATCAAATTAATTACCAATGCCTTTTCGAATTCTTCAATAAAATAACCTCAAATAAAATTCTACCGCTATTCACAAAAATCCTTTATCTTTATTAAATATTAATTCTTTATAATGCTATATATGTTTCAAATTGACAAACAAACTTTCAGAGACCAAAAATTATAAATTTGGCAATTGAAATTAAAATGCGATCCAACGCTACCAATCAATTGACCAAGCATAAATTCATAGATAAAATTTAAATAAATCTCAAAGTTCTTAAATATATATACATTTTCATAATTTTTTAATATAAAAAATTAGCTTTCTTTTCCCTTCCCTATCTTCCCATTCCCCTCCATCTCTTTCCCTTCCCCTATTGTCAAATTAAATTATATTTAATAATTGAGATTGGAATTTAATAATTGAGATTGGTTTATATCCATTCCTCTGATGTAAACATAACCTAAATGTATCTTTCAATTTCATCAAATAAGATGTTGCAATTTTTACTTTAAATTTCAATAAAGTGTTAAAAATTTTACCTTTTAATTGAATTTCATTTGAAAATTATTTTTTCAGACAATTCTTATATGCGTTTAATGAAGATTATTGTATGAAATTGATGAGCTTAGAGGGGGGAAAATCATGGAAGTTAGTTCTGTCGAAATTTGGGAACTTTGAGATATCTTATTCAATAGTTGATCTGGTGCCTTATCGAGCTTGATTTTGTGCAATGCTTTATTTTTATTGATATTTGTGATTTTGGATTTTTTTTTTTCTCTTTTTAGTAGGATTATTGAGTGAATTTCGCAAAATAATAATAATAATAATAATAATAATGAAACACGTGTTCAAGCTGTAAATTGATATATCATGCAAGTTAAGGATAAACATGACATTTTCCTCCTAAACTTACAGGCATTTGATCACTAATGAACAAACAGCAGAATTTAAATAACATGTCAAACAAATAATAAAAAAACAAAATACACATAAAGACAAAGTATAAACAAGATTAACTACAATATTAAGGAAAGCTAATCTAAAATCACGTTAAATCATCCATTAATCCAAAAGCTGGTTATGATAAATATAAGACATCTTTGTAACTTTTAGGTGTTTAAAAAAGTATTTTCAAGTGCAAAAGAAAGTATTTTTAAGCATTTAGATAGTCAATCCAAACATACCTTGTTAGTAGGTATCAAAACTTCAATATTAGTCATATTAGAGACCGAATAAAATAAAATGTGTTTACAACATAATGTATGCAATAGGATGTTTTCAATGCTCTTGGATGAAATCTACTCCTTTTTATATCAGTTAATTACCGTTCCAAAAGATTACAGTGGTAAAACGAGTATCTACAAAAGATTATAGTAAAATTCTAAATTATTAACTAAAAATTTCCCAGTGATATTCTAATAACAATTATAAAATTTTGGTCTACAGAGCTTTTGTAAACATATATACCCTTTGTATCTATACTTATTATTTGGTTGGTTGCTTAATGAACTAAATGATCAATTGAAGATAACACCACTCATATACAGATGATTCGGCATTTATCAAAGAGGGTGAGCACATATGTAAAGTAGAATATGGCACAGCAATAAAACAGAGTATTTGCAAGAAACTATATTTCCATGAGGAAAATAGATGCAATTCCAGAGTTAAAACAATACATCTCAAAGGTTTTAGAAGAGATTTACTCGGTTCGATCGCAAAGACCTCAACGAGGAGCCTTCTTCTTCCCTGCAATAGCAACCTTCTTACCCTTCAAGGTTCTGCAGTTGTTTTTCGTTCGCTGTCCTCTGCAAGGCAACCCCTGAATGTGTCGAATCCCTCTATAACACTGAATCTCTTTCAATCTCCTTATGGCAAGTGCATTGAAACGCCTCTGCAAAAACCAACAATCGCCATTTATGATCACTTCACACAAGTATAGAGACAACCAACGTTTGTAATTTTAACACACACACACAGATAGAGAAAGAAAGTGAGAGACCAGATCTCCTTCAATCATGTACTTGGAAACTTCATCTCGGATAGATATTAGTTCCTCCTCAGATAAGTCCTTGGTTATCTTATTCTCCACGTTTAGATCAAACAGTATTTTCTTAGCATTGTTGCGACCAATACCATGTATATATTGAAGGGAGTATTGAACTCGCTTGTTGTTTGGTATCTCAACTCCTCCAACACGTACACACTTGATTTGAAGACCACGAACCTGAAGAAAATTGAAGGAAGAAAAATGAGGGATCATTCAAGAAAAGCCAGAATTCCGTTAAATCACCTATCAACCAAAAAAGCTTCAACTGGTAGGTTACAATAAATTTAGATACATGAACACACCACTCCTCTTAGCGACCTTGAAAATTTGTAGGTCCTACAAGTAGAAATCAACATTAATTGATAATGTACAAAGTACGAATACAAGACCTCCTACACTAATACCTTTGTTAACTCAACAATCTACCCAAAATCCTACGTTAATGGATTACAGTAAATTTAATTATACCAAAACTTCAACAAGGATGAAGTTGATAATGTCAATTGTCAAGCATAGACTAGCGTGTCGAATTGCCATTTAAGGTCAGCCATCAATCCGCCGAATCTCCTCTTTCAGTCCAATTATATCTGCTTAATCTTTATAATCAATCATGCATAGACAGGTCGAGAGAAACTGGGACAGATATTAAGGATTTTATTATTATAGTTTTGTTTTTTTTTTTGGGGGGGGGGGGGGGAGGGGGGGGTGTTGGATTTAGGATCATGAATTTGGTTCCTCTAGAGTCTAGAGAACAGCAGTTAGGGAAAGGAAATGCAGAAACTTATGTTTCATCACAATGTTCAATGAAGATAGAGATAAATTAGTGTAGAGAGTATGTTATGAAATAATAGTTTCAAAGAATCAACGTGCAATACTAGTACATACGCAAAGGGAACGCAGAAATCAAGAAGACAATGGAACGTGAATTAAGAGAAAACGAAAAAGAACTTGCAGGATACATGTATGTGGAATAGAATTGGGGAAAACCCCTCCACATGCTAAACAAAGATGCATGAAATTAAAGCACGAGGAAATGAAGGAAATGGAAATTGTAGAAGGGAAGAGGGTAAAAATGACCTGAGGGTTTGAAATGGGGAAGGAGAGGGTGTTAGAGAGAGGATTGGAGTTCCGAGCATTGCAGATAACGGAAAGCGAAGGAGCGAGGGGCATTGCTAAACTCTGCGCCATTATCTTCCAACTCCTCAATCAACAAACACCAATCAGTAAAGTTCAGCACATTAGGAATACCAACGGGATTTCAATTCGACTCCCAGCGGCTCTCTGGTTTCGGTTTCAGTACCTTATCTTCTTCATCCCACTCCAAGGATATGGATAAAGGCTTAAGCTCAAACAAATTCACAGGCCCAACTCTTTGTCCAATTAAACTGGGCTTCACCCAACAATATTCCCAACTAAATGCCCAGGCCCACGCTTTATTCCCCCATTTCCCTTTTTTTTTTTTTAAAGGTATTGTAATATTATTCTCCATTTCCCCCGTTTCCAAATACAAATACGTTCCTAACTACCATTTCTTTTTTTTTTTTTTTGGTAAATATTTTAAAAATTTTATGTAAGGTCAAATTATAGATTTTGGCCTTCCTCAGCACTACATACTTCTTCTATTGAAGGGTGTATAAGTTTGGATTGCAAGTGTATTTTAATCAATTTTATCAAAAGTATTTAAATAAAAATCTTAAAAAAAAACACTTTTTTCATGGTTTAGTTGTGTGAAGAAGTCCTAAGAAAAAACAATAATTCCAATTAATCAAACGTTTCATTCCCATTGCTCGTACGTGTTCTTGAACTTTTAAAAAATGCTTACTTTGGTATATGCTATTAAGATTATGTCAACTCTTAAACATGATGATGAGATAACTTGTAGTTTTTGTTAACTAGATTACCAAATAAGTTAAGTCACGCTAAAAAATCTAATGTTTTAATTTTGAATTAAGTGATAAAACAATTTTCTATGCAAGATCTCAAAAGCCATTTTGCATTCAAAATTTTGACTATTCACTATACTAACGTATTGGTTATTGATATTTTACTTCACCTCCATCTTATTCAACTCATGCTAAATGCAATTTCATCATTAAGCAAATTTAATCTTCAAAGAGTTAACATAATCTTAACAATAGAGATTAAAATAAGCACTTTTTAAAAGTTTAAGGACTAAAACAGATGTTTTTGAAAGTTTAGAAATCAAGATAGACCAAGATTCAAAGTTCAAGAATCAAAATAGAATTTAAATCGAATAAAAACCATTTTTTATGAAAAAAGTTTAAATAAAAATTATTTTTTTTTTAAGAAGAAACATTTTTTTTTTATCTAGACCCATAGTCACTAACTTGGTGAACACATCGCACAAACTACAAATAGTTGGACATGAAATCGTTGACCAGTCTTAATAAGTTTAAGAACATCTGAAACGTTTCTGAAGCCATTCATCCCCATCCTATAAAGAATTCTTCACTGCATAATAAACAAAATTTCAAACAATTTGGGAGTAAGAAGAAATTATGGAACTTGTATGAAATCCTAATATGTTTATAATTAGCTCCACAATGCAACAAGAGAGAAGGAACTACAGAACCATTTGCTCAACGAAAGGCTTTCTTATTTCCAATAACAAAGATCTGCTTTGACTTCATAGTCCTAGCATTGGTCTTTGTTCGTTGGCCTCTACATGGTAATCCTTGCTCATGCCTAATCCCTCTGTAGCACTTAATGGCCTGCAACCTAGAAATGTCCTTCTTAACACAATTACTCTGCAAGAAAAACATCTTGTTAGGCCTTGCCCACATATATGTGAAATTCATGGGAAGAAAGTTAGAGAAAGACACCAATTTACCAACTCATGTCCGACCGTGTACTTGGAAATTTCGTCCACAAGATCAACCAGCTCTCTTTTAGTCAAATCCTTGGCAAGCTTGTTCTCCAAGTGAAGCTCAGAAAGAACTTGGTTTGCTCTCGATCGGCCAATTCCGTTAATGTACTGAAGCGCATATTTGAGCGGCTTGTTATTGGGAATCTCCATACCTGCTCTTATGTGAATCGATTCGATCTGCATATATCATCCAACACATTCTTTCACCTCATACAAACATTCAAAACCTTCTAACGCAACCAATGCATGAACTCGAAATCAAATTGAATAAGGAAACTCCAAATACAGGAAAGAACTAAGAGAAATGAATCAATCGAATTCCACAGAGGTTCACAAGCCACCTTAAAATTCTTGTCACATTGCAATCAACAAATAATTAGGGGAGATTAGTGAACTCACTCGTTGGAAGCGATGACGAAGAGCATTAGAGACAATCCCCAACGAACATCGAACTCCAAACATCTCTACAAGGCGGAGAGTTCCAAGTGAAGCCGAAGGGAGATTTCAAACAACGGCAAGGGAGAGAGAGACTAACTAGATATATCAACACTTCAACACTCCTCTTCACTCGTGACCTTAAAAATTTGTAGATGGTCCAACAAGTGAAAATTAATAATAATTGGAACGTGAGTATTATTTTACTGGGGTTCAAATACAAGACTTCTACTCTAATATCTTACTAATTCAGCAATCAAACAAAAAAGTCTAAGTTGATGGATTATCAATAGTTGAACAAGGACAAACAGGCTAATGTCAAGCATCAATAGGTTAAAGAATTTGGTTACTCTAGACAATAGCAGTTAGGGAAAGGAAATGCAGAACTTTTACTATATCACACTATTCAATCAAGATAGAGATAAATTACTTCCAAATAGAGATACAGACTTACGGTGTAGTATCGTAACTGAGGAGGAATCAAGGAAAAACTGTAGAGACTATGTTGTGTGATATTAGTTTCAAAAAATCGAGCTGCAATACTCGCATACACGCAAAAGGGAACGCAGAAATCAAGAAGAGATGGAACAAGAATCAAGAAACATATACAATCTGGAATCAAGAGAAGACAAAAACAAACTTGCAGGACGTACATATAATTAGGGAAAACCGCTCCACATCTTAAAGCATGCATGAAATTAAATAGCACCAGAAAATGAAGGAAATGGAAATTGTAGAACCCAACAATTGTAGGTTGGGGTGGGAAGAAGAGAAAAATTACCTGTGGGTTTGAATGGAGTTCCGAGCATTACAGCTAACGGAGAGCGAAGGAGCGACGTGAGGGGCATTGCTCTTGCTAAGGTCTATTCTTCGGCCACACGAAAGCCCGCGATTTCAAATCCAACCCGCCTGCCCAAGAAAGCCCATCCCAATTGCTTCATCTCATGGCATCTTCACCAGGCCCAAGTCCGACCAATTATAATAGTTTAGACGGAAAACAAGAGATTTTTATATAAAACATCCTCTTTACGCCAAATATTTTTAAAATGTCTTTAAATTTGATTTTTTTAAAGAAAGTCTTTTAATATTATTTTTAGACAAATTTACCCAAGATATATTTAAAATATGATTTTTTTTTTTCAAATGGAGAGAGAAAATGTATTTATTTATTGAGATTTTTTCCTTTATTTAATTTAATTAGAGAGAGAAAATGCATGTAATGAGATTTTATTTCTTATTTTCGTTGGTTTACGTATTGTATTTTTTTTTTTTTTTTTTTTTGTGGATTCATGGCTATTTAAAATATAGCTCATATCATTTTGTTAGGTATTTAAAAATATTCTAACCAATATATGAAATATACAACAATATATAAATTAGATATTGATTCAATGCTTGACATAAATCATTATATAATCTAATATATAAAATATACCACGATATATAAATAATATTGGCTTAATGTTTGACATAAATCATAGTTTATATCATAAATTTCATTTACAGTATATATATCCATTTAAGTAATCAGAATTCTCAACACATCAAAATTTGTATATATCACAATATAAAGTCTAAATAAAAAAAACTCTCGATTAATTTTTATATTCTTAAAAACACCTTGAAATATTGTCAATATACCTTGGAACATATACAAAATTAAGATCAGTAGATATTACAATATACAAAATTAAAAGTATATATTGTTTAATCGAATTTCTTTATCATTTATCACACATTATATAAATCACATATTGATGTAATATTAAACATAAATCACAGTATATATCAAATAAACAACAGTATATACAATAATATATAATTTACATATATCAAATAAACAACAGAATGCATATTCCCTTGTGGGTTTATCACATATATGTTTAGGGTTTAAAAAAAAATCTCCTTAGTCTTAGTGTAGCGAATCTGTATAGGCGACACGAACAAAGTCTATCTTCATCTCTTCATCTTTATATGGGGTATATAACACATAACTCTCCATCTTCATCTCTTATTCTTCATCAGCGATGATCGCCACGGATCTGTATAGGCTTACCTCGGTGACCTGCAAATGGGAGAGAGAATCACAAACGAACGAAGGGAGAAAACCGAAAATGGGAGAGATAATCAATGAGAAGAATGCAGCTTACCTCGGCGACCCGCGGTTGGCGACTGGAAGTCGATGATGATGAAAAACGGTTGATGAACGAGGACGAATGGTCGATTCCAATAGGCGAATGACTGATGAATGAGGAAGAATGGCGCACAGCGGACTGGCAAACGGTGGTTGGCAACGACAGTCGAATCCGACAGGACGACGAACTGGTGAATGGCAACGGACGGTCGTCGAATTCGATGGCAGCGGAGGGGTGTGAAATCACCAGAAGGAGAAAAGAGTGGGGGATGAAGAAAGGGGAAGTGAAGAAGTCAATGATTTTTTTTATAAAAAAAAAATGAAACATTAATGGGTGTGAAGCAAGTCTGTGCATGGAGGAGAGAAAATCACAATTATATATATTTGTGTACGAGACCAAGGGCTAAATTGTAATAGTCATTGACATTAGTGCAAAAACAAAATTTAATAGGTTTTTTTTTTTTTTTATGTAAAAAATGAAATGTTAAGACATTAATGCCCTATTTAGGGTCTTTTATATTGAGTTTGAAAAAATAGCAAAATCGGATAAGAGATTTCAAAAGTAGCAAAATAATTTTTCTAATAAAAAAACAATAATTATTTAAGACAAAAACACCCTTATCCAACAAATTAGCATCCCGGTTGCAAAAAATACCGTATACATCAAATCTTTTCAAACAAAATCTTCGGAATAAAATTTAAAATACACATCAAATTAAATCTAATTCCAAAAAAAAAAAAAAAAAAAAAAAAAAATTCTTTTTGAATTCAAACATGTGAACAATATCTTTCAAATAAATATATAAAAATGAAAGAAATCCCAAATAACTTCTCCGTTCTTCTACCTCTTTAACGTTTCAGCTTCTTCACAAAAAAAGAAAAACAAATCCAGTATCCTATTCTTAGCTCCTTTACGTTCAACGTCTTCACAAAAGAAATCTAGCATCTCACATTTCACTTTAGATCTACGATTCTACAATTCAAGACCGCATTTTCGCATTCCAGACACATTATCATTCTAGAACCTCCAAATAAGTGGCTTAAAAAGAAACTACAAAGACACTATATACATGAAAAGAACCAAAATATGGGAAAATATAATCAAAGTCTGAATACTTCTATAGTTCTTATACTTTTCAAACAACCAGGCAGTGTATTATCCATATAGCAAATGCACCTGGGTTCTTCTTGATTAGTATAGTAGAAAATGCAGGGATGCCAGCATATGAAGTTTCAATAGATCCTCTAACAGAATCCAAAGCTAGTTCTCGACCCCTCAAAGTTTCATCGTAGCTAATGTTTACACCATGTTTTCTCCTCATATAAGTAATAGAACATTGATGGCTAAAAACGAACAACTTATTTCGAATACAATCAATAAATCCTTGTAATGTGCAATCCATCGGAACCAATACATCTGCAACAATGAAATCATGGTACCTACTGTTTCCATCCCACCTACCATTATATAATAAACTTATATGTTAATGTGACGCGGTTGATAAAGCTTACAATCTACTTGAATGATAAAAGCAGAATGTAAGCAATTGTTTTGAAAGCTAGCCGAGTGTAAACAATTAAGAAAAAGTTACATACATATTTAATCGAATGGTTGATTAATAGTGTAAAAATATGTTTTATCGAAAACAAAAAAATGAGAGGATTAAAAGTATTCCAATATGAATCAACAATCAAACCTAGAAAAAAGTATTAATATATTTAATATAAACACCAAATTTAGGGAGGAAGTAATGAGATATTCTTCTCCCTTTTTTTCTGGATGGAAGTAAAATCTGAATGAATGTTGTCTCCTGCGACCTTTTCTTTTCACAATCTTTTGTTTGAACTCTTATTCTGTTTTACAAACGGCTTAATGATAACCGATTAAATGGACCAATCTCGAGAGAACTTACTAGAATTACAAGCCTTAAACTTGTGTAAGTATGTATAATTCCACCGTTGTGTATTAGTTCATTTAGGTGATATACATCCCTGGTTGAAGTTTTGTGTCATGTCATGTGATTGGTTTATTGTCATTTTAGTGAATTTGACATCTCTAGCTACAGAGATGGGGAGATTAGTCTTTGAAGGCTATGTCTTACAGTTCTTGCTCCAAATGACGAAGCGATGGCGAAACTTACAACCGATCAGCTGAGCGAACTCGAGGTGCCAGAGCAGATCATATACTACCATGTAATCCCAGAGTACCAAATAGAGGAGAGTATGTACAATGCGGTTCGACGATTTGGGAAAGTTCAATACAAAACGCTTCGGCTGCCACACGCCGCCACGACACAGGAGGTAGACGAGTCGGTGAAATTCAGGCAGGGAGAAGGCTCTGCTTATCTGTTTGATCCTGATGTATACATAGATGGTCTGATTTCAGTGCAGGGGATTGATGGAGTTCTGTTTCCATTAGAGGAGGACAAAGCTTCAGAGAAGAAATCAAATTTAGCTCTTAAAGTTTCCATTAAATCAAGAAGAGGTATATTCATTTCTTCTTTTCTCTTTAATCTCTTATTCATTAGAGAAATGTGGTTGATTTTAGAACTGATGAACACTGCTTATAAGTTTTTAGTGTTTTTTGGTTCTTTGTTGTTGATAACGGGCAGAAATGCACGTTATTACAACGTAAATAAGTAAAACAATGAGGGAATGCGACGGTAAAAATATATAAAATCATGTCCAAAAGCGTTAAACTACGAATATTGAGATCACATGCGCCCATCGCATAAAAGCAATTAATTTACTTATTTTGTACAGGAAAATGCGTTGGCGCAATTAAAATTATGATCCAAGGAATTGGGTGTCCACGCACATTGAAAGATTGCAACTACAAAGCCATACGATCGTATGCAATCGCGAGAAGTTGCTCAAGAAGGTGGCTGCATAAAGACGGTACATTAAGGTGAAAGTTTAATAAATCATGATGGGATAGAAAGCTAATGACGGTCGAATCCAAATTTAGTTGACAAGCCGTTAACGACACACTGTAGCATGTACACTCAACTTTTCGGTGACCATTAATCAGCACATCAGAGCAGAAGATTTAATGACCGCCCATCATTGCAATTATTAGAGGGAAAAGCTTCTTCACCTTGAGCTCTATAAATACCGAAGGCCACCAGGTTAACGGTGGTTCGCGATACAGAATAGAGATCATATATGAAATAGATAACCGTTGGTCTGTTCATAGTTATTCTCATACTTAGAAGACAGAGATGAGCGAAGAGAAGAAGACGCCAAGAGATCATTCTTGGACAGCTCGAAAGACTATCGGGAAGTGCTACAAAAGGAGAGAGGGCCAACACTTGCGAAAGCAAGGATATTCATCTAGGCAGAGTTGGAGTGAAAAGACAGTGTAAAAGGCCACGGGAAGCAAGACATTGCTACCGGGCTTCTTATCTCTACTTTCTATTGTTATTTTGTATTCTACATTTAATTTATAAACAATGGAAATCTCACTTCAACTTATGTTCAATCTCTCCTTATTTTGCATGAGTAGCTAAATATTCGAATGAGTTGAGAAGTACTTAGCTGGCATGACCTAAGATTTACACTTTATGCGATCATCTTGTCTTATGTATGCATCATTCACCATTTAGAGATACTTGAGAGAATAGTTTAAAGAAAGAATCTAGACTTGAGAGAGTCAGATTAGAATCTAGGCTTGAGAGAGTCAGATTAGAAACGCATAAGCAAGAGATAGAAACTTAGACATAAGTTCTGTTTGCTATTATGCATCGCATGCACCCTAGAATAGGATATGATAATATGCGGTCATCTTGTGTATGTGTGCATCGTCATCATCACATAGACAAGAATAGAGGCTTAGACATAAGTCTTATTGACATTATCGTATACATCACATACGTCCTAGAAATAGGAACTATGATATTTGCATTGAGAGATGACATATTGTTGTGTGTGTGTAGCATGATCGCATAACTTGAACGCAATCTTATGAAGTGTTAGCTAAATCCCTTCTCAACTCGTTCATCGCATACTCATTGTAGTTCTCAATTTCATCAACTCTTTACTTGAATCCGTCGCATAGGAAATATACTTAAACAAAATACCATCCAACTTATTTGCTTTTGCCAACGCAAAGGAATCAAATTTACTGTCGCATAGTAACTCAGTAGTCTCTGTGTTTGACTCTAGACTTACCCGGAAACCTAGTGAGATTTGTACTTGAATCTTATTAAGAAAACTTGCATGTGCAATGCATAACATATCACTGCAACTCATACCATATTCGCATCAGTTGTGAGATGATGTTAAATTGCTTATCGAGTCTTTCTTGAGTAGTTTTGTGGGTTGAGTTAATTTTTAGACCAAACTTAGTGGTGTTAAAGGTGAAAGCTTTTTTTATGAGTTTTGTTAGCCAAATAGATGGAGTGACCAAGTGAGATTACGACCTTACTTGAACAGAAGTTGTTTGATAGATTGAATAATGGTATCCTTGCATTCTAAATCAGCCGGGTGAGATTTACTGTTTAGACATGTGTGGGTCATCTGGAAAAGTGATAAACCCACCATAAGTTCAACCATAGTTACTACGAACTATGACCTTACTTGATTAGACATGTTTGATAGATTGAATAATTGTATCCTTGAGTTATAAATAGTTCGAGTGGGATTAGTCAAGGTGTGCGTAAGCTAGTCGAAACACCCATGGATATTAAAAAAATAAAGGTAGAGAGGGACTTACTGTTTAGACACGAGTAGGTCGTTTGGAAAGATGATAAACCTGTTATGAGTTTAAACTATGATGGTTACGACATGATCATAATTTACCTCTTTTACTTCTCATTAACTTGGGATTTTATAACCTAATTTAATTACGGACATCTTGAGTTATGAATGGAGTTCAATTATTTGAATTCTTTTGATTAGTTGGGTTTTGTCATCACATTCCAAATACCACAATAATTTTGAGACAATTCACATTCTTCTTTCCCTACCACCCAATTTTGATTAGCTTACAACAGCCTGTATAATGTATATCATTGTTCTTGTTCTTTTCCCCAAATGATTATTGAATTCACTCATTTCTTCTTCTTATTCTTCCTTTTCTTCAGTTGACTTTTGAATTAGTTAGAACAACTTAAAAGAAGTGTCTAGATACGATTAAGAACCCGTCGATTTTACCGCTATTCCAACTCATCGTCGTCGTCGAGAGGGCGAAATCATAATAAAACCTTAACACCTTTTCTTCTACCAATTATTTTAGGGAAGTTGATGGAACTTACGTGTAGTATGCTTAGAGCCGTTGGACAGGACTCTCATTTCTCTTCATGCCAATGAAAAATAAAGCTACCCAACTTCATACCCAAAACGAGAAAAATAATTCAAAAGTATAATAATTTACACGGGTGGTAAGTTTAGTCATTCTTTTCTTTTATTGTCATTCTCTCCCTTTATTCTTTAAATTGTAAATTAGTTTAAAGTAATAATTTGACGTTGTTAGATGTAATAAAAATACTTCTTGAATCTCCATCTTCCCCATTTGAGGTAAAAAATACTTCTTGAATCTCAAACAAAGACATGTGTTTGTTTGTTGTAAACATTTGAATTTATATGTGTTAGTTTTGAATTATAATATGTGAATTTGTATTTGTAGTCGGAACTTAAATCATATGCTTCTCAAGTGATTGATGGTACACTTGACATGAATGAGGATGAGATTTTCGTACGAGTATTTGGACTGGAGAAACATGGGCGTGTTCGTGGTTATGGAGTAGGTGTTACTCCTTCTGAGTTGTTTGGATCATCGTCTACTATATGCGATCTTGAGTGTCGTCTTAATGAGTTCGAACAACGACTTCAAAAATCTGAACGACAAAGAAAAGAATCTGAACAACAAAGAGAGGTTGAGGTAGAAGCACTTAGGCGTCAAATAAACGAATTAGAAAATCGTTTTGAAGATAGATTTCAAAAAATGATGGCAGAGATGCGTAAAAAATTTGTTTCTAGTTGATCAATTGTAGTTTGATGTTATAGAATTTCAATAATTTTTTGGTGTACTTTTATGACATATAAGTTTACTTCCACTCATGTCATTATCTATTTTTTTTAATTTTATTATTATATTTTGTAATTCATGGTACTACATGTAGATGAATTAGTAAAAACAACCTTCCGAGATTTGTCAATAAATGTGCTAAAAGGTTTTGTAAGAGAATTTTCGAAGGATATTTGATAATAAGTTTTTATGAATGTTTTAAAAATTTTGAAAATAATATGATAAGCCTTTAAAAATAATGAAAACCTTCGAAAAAGACTACTTGATAATAGATAATTATCGATAAATAATTTGACAATTATCGAAGATATATAACATTTGAAAAATAATAATTTTCGAAAGTTAATCAACCTTTGAAAATAATACTTTTCGAAGGTTAGTAAACCTTTGAAAAAGTTTTTTCGACCGGGATCTATTTCAACACTTTTCAAAGGTTGAGATAACCTTTGAAAAAATTGTATCGAAGGTCTATTAAATGTTTTTCTGAAGGTTTTGACCTTCGAAAAGGTCAATTTTCTTGTAGTGTCACTAATTGCTATTTGATTGTTGTAATAAGACAATATTCATGTAACAATTAGTATCATTAACAATTTGACAATCATTATCATATAGCAATCTGTGTTATTGACAACCAGTATTATATAGCAAATCAATATAAAATAGCAATTAGATAACAATCAGTATAAATATCAATCAAACAGTAATAAGAAAACAATCAGTATCATTGACAATTAGTATATCATATAACAAAAAATAACAAATGAAAATCAGATAGCAATCACATAACAATTACATAGAAATCAGGTAGCAATCAAATTTCAGGCGAAAATCAGTAAATCATGGTTGTATAGACACAAGCCAAATTTTCAATTTATTTTTTACTAAAGTTACAATTGCCCTTTAGTTGGACAACATAATATACACAACCTTTATTCCAATAATGTCCAAAGATTTGAAATATTTCTTATAGCAATTTAACCTTATGATCTGATCTCTTCTCATTGATTACATTATTAAACTTTTAGTGAAAGATCAAGTTGGGCAAAGCACTAAGGAAGAAAAATAGGGCAGCGTCGCACATAGGGTTGCAATGCTGAAGACTCGAGAGCTAAAGGAAACAAGGCAGCAACGCAACGCTATTGATAGTATTGCGACGTTACGATATGAAGGTGACCATTACTTACACCAGCGTTGTGACGCTACTTATAGCATTGCGACGTTGTGGTTGTTGCTCATAAAATAAGTCTTCTACCGTCACTTTAAAGAGGAGAACAATTTGGTGAGATTTGGAGACCTAAATTGAGAGATACTCTCTAGAGAACGAAACTACCATTGATATCAATCCGAAACTCAATAACGAAGGTTCGAGATGAAGGGATCGAATCCAAAACGAAAGCACGTAATCATCTTGCAATTTTGTTTTCAATTTTATATAAACAAAATACGATATAAAAATAATAACATAATGGATAAACAATCAAGATTAGCATGCATTTAAGAGAAGAAAAGTGGGAAAAGCTAAACCTTACCTTTGTTGATTCCCAAATTCTTCATGATTCTCTCTGTGTCTTCTCCAAAATGTCTCTTCAATGATCAAGGGATACCACCATAAGTGAAACCTTATTATTCTCTAGGATCCCAAGAATTGGATGTGTGGTCTCCAAGACTTAGAAGAGAAAGAAGGAGTAGAGAAAAGAAAAGAGATTTTGAGATAAGTAGTAAGAGATTAGGATTCAGAATTCTCAATTCAACTATATCACAAACATGGGTCATGAAGACCTATTTATAGAGAGGAAGGGCGAGCCCCTTTTCCTAGTCTTTCCTATTCATACTCTAGTTCTAATTTAATTAAATAATTTTTATTTAATTAATTAGTCCAATAATGAAATAATCATCTAAATTAAATCCAATTTAATATAATTAATTAATTAATTAATTAATAACACATGTTTATTTATCTATACTTCTACAAAATTAATTAATTAATTAATTAACCATTAATTAATCAATTAAATGACTATATTAAATCATATTTAATATAAAATTAATCAACATATAATTATCACATATTTATATATATACATCTCTTTAATATTTGAATCTTATTCAAATATTTTTCTCTCTTAATTATAGATCACGTCTATAATTAACAATATTATAGTAATCTCATTAATATGCAATTGACTTGAACAATTCAAACCAGACCTCTTATATATTCTTTAATGAGCTAACAACGAGACCTTATGAACCTACAGATTAGAAGCTCCAATGATATAAGATTAATTAATTAAACTCTTTAATTAAATTAATAATTTTTTATTAACTATCGATCACTCCATTAAAGACCAATAGTTGCACTCTTTGCACTGTAGATTTATTTCTGTGTTCACAGATATAATCAATCAACAGGGAGTTGACCCTTCACAAATTGCTCATAAGGTTGAGGCTATAAACTAACACCTCTCGAGACAGTGAGAGGTTGAGGCCTCAATATTCAAGATCCGGAATTAGCTATTAAGGGAGAAATTTATCTACTTTCCCTAAGGCCGGAAAGTGAGTGAATTTCATCTTGTGTAGTTGTGTTCCCAGCTCCCTACTCGGATAAGTCCCCAAAATAGTAGACTTGTTGAGTCGGCTAACAAGGCTACTCTCTCCCATACAAATCAAATGATTACCCTCATAGACAAGAGTTCACAACTCACTCGAGATTAAGGTCAAGTCACATATGGTCATCCTAGTGAAATATAAGTCTCTTCTAGCAATGGTGTTATATAAAGAGACTATTCGTTTCGCAGTCCGATTTTATACAAACTATTTGTATAGAATACCTCCGTAAGCATATCTCCACATAAATGATCAGAATCAGATCATTTGTAGCACTTTACAACAATTGTAACATCTACAAAATAGGCCGTATTCGTAGTGTCACCAGGATAAGGTACCTGACCTTATCCATCTACTATAGGTTATCACTTAAACGTGATCCACCTATATGTCTCCACATACATGTTTAAGTTTCATAAAATAACTTTGGATCTTAGTTTATTGGATTGATTTAATACAATCTAAACATTAATAAAAATACCTTTTATTTTATTAGATATATAATTTTCCTTTACAAACTACAAGATACACTCGATTTAGGACATTAACTCCAACACAAGAGATCGAAATCGTAATACAATGATGGTGAAGGGTGATCGTGTTACCTTCCTATCTTTCTTCCTTGTTCTCTGTGGCAATTTTCTGTGTTAGATCTCTAGTTTTATGAACATGAGTAGCTAAATCTCTCAATTGATTAGTTCTTTGACGTTTGAATTGATTTTCTGATAGTTGAATTTGAATTTCTTCTCCCTACAAATCTATTTGTTTGACTGGCCATTGAATGAATATATTTTGGGCTGAATTTTCTGCTTGAGAAAGAGAGGTTTAGCTAGAACTGAGCAATTAAACTGTTATTCGATAATGCATGACAATGATTAAAGATTAATAGGAGCTGAAAACGAAGGAATGATAATGTGGCATTGTTGTAACATTGAGGAAGAAAAACAATTTGTTGTAATTATGCTAGAGTAGGTTGCACTTGAAAAAGAATGCCTTGATCATAGACCTCTAGGCTCATTCGATCTAAACAATTGATCCATATGTTAATAACTTATTCGAATTTCATAGCGAAACAACACCTTGGAATTACTATCTCATTGAATTAGTATTCTTGTTTTTCTATTTAATTAAGCTTCAACAACAAATTTCTCTTTTCATGTGTCTAAATAAAATTGGCTTGAGTTTAATGATAGCTAACCAAAAATTTCTCAAACCCAATCCCTGAGGACGATACCCCAATCGAGATTTTATTACTTCGATATGTATGCTTGTGTGCTGCTGTTAGTGGCACCACATTCTCTCCTGGCCTGAGAAGGGTTTGGTTATAGATGGACTATAATTAATTGTTCATTACAGAAGTAAAATAGTAATTTGGACCTAACTGTACTTACGAGCAATTTGTGAAGGGTTAATGCACTATTGATTGGTTATATCCAATGGACACATAAATATATCTATAATGCGAAGAGTGCAATTGTCGATCTTTAGTGGAGTGGCCGGTAGTTAATGAAGGTTGATTAATTTGATTAAAGAGTTTAATTAATTAATCTCACATCATTGGAGCTTCAATCTATAGCTCCACAAGGTCTCCTTATTAGCTCAATAAAGATTAATGAGAATCAAAATAATTTTGGATTAATTTGAATTATCAAATTAATTGTATATGATATAATTAATATAATGTATGTGATACACTATAACATAAAATTTTAATGAAATAAATATTTGAATATGATTCAAATATTAATTATATGAATATGATTTATATAAAAATTATATGTTAAAATTAATATGAAAATGATTCATATCAATACTATAGGTTATATGAGAGAATAACAATTTATAGGTTATATTATATGTAATATAATAAACTATAAATTATATGTTATATGGGATATAAATATAGTATGTATTTAGTTATATTGAAATAGTTTAATATAATTTGAAATATTGAATTCAAATTTATAACTCTTTTAGGAGTTATTTTTCAAGTGGGAAGTTTTTATTCCCTGATCTCTCATATAGGTAGTGTGGTAGAGAAAGAAGAAGGATGATTTTATTTCTAATGTGAAAAAATTGGTTTTCACCGATTACTCTCCCTCTCATTATCTTCTTCATCTTCTCTACAATTTTCTGTCAAGATATACACAACTCTCTCTTCACCAAAATTAACACATGGAAACCCACAACTTTATACAATTCTCATCTTGAGAATAACAAAGAAGACATTGTGGTGGTATTTCTGTTACTGTGTGTTGCTGTATTCGTGGTGTTGAGAACGGAAAAAATGTCGGATCTATTCTTGTTCATCGAAGGGTAGGCAAAAAGACGGTTCTTCAAGGGTATGTGTATCACGATCCCTTGTATGTGTATCACGATCCCTTCTCTATGTTAATTCAGTAGAATAGCATATTTAGGGAATTTTTTTATCTTGTTATTTCCAGTACTCTGCTTTTAAAGTTTTGTAAAAACAAAATTAGAGACACGAATGCGTTCACATGCTTCTACTTTTGGAATTCCATACATTCACATTAACATTTTTGTTTATTGCCTCTATCTGAAAAAAAGTCTAGGAACACTTTCATAATGTCAGATTTGAGGGTGTTCTAAGACACTTTTTTTTTTTTTTTTTTTTTTAAATTATAATTCCATGGTATGCCTCAAGACCGAGGCATTGTTCGTGCCAACTGACTTAATAATGTCGAATATCTCTTTCTCTATAAAGGGAGCAATGATGATGAATTTTGGTGTTGTTGGATAGGAGACCACTTAAGGTTGTCAATAAACCATAAGTTGTTACTTCTGCTTCTTATAGAATAAATATTAGTAAAGTGGTCTAAGAAAACCTTTTTAATCATCTCATTTGAAAGATGTTTAATACCACCATTATCAGTAATCTCCATAATAGGCTTTTCCTTTGTCTGGCAATGCAATTCGATGGAAGAAAGCAGAATTTTCATCACCTTCAATCAACCATTTTCATTTTTTTTTTTGGGCATCTTTGAGACCAATATTGAGTTTCCCTGATGGCTTCACATTTAGGTCAGTTCTTATGGAGGTTCTTCGTAGACTATCAACTTTAGTCATGGTAAAATTTGCTTCCATAGCATCAAATTTTTCGATTTCTTTGATCAGATTGTGTTTCTTTTGAAATGAAACAAGATTTTGGTTGTCTTACCAATTCTTAATCTGTCCTGTGGACTGACCGAGTCTTTGGATAAAGGAATATCCGAGATGTCCATCCTGATTAGTTAAGAGGCCACCAATTATGAACATTGTTTAAGAAATCAACAGCTTTCAAAGTTGTCGTTGTTGAATCGGAAGGGGCAGAGGCCCCAAGTCAGGTTAGTATCTTCAAGAACTACAGGGTGGTGATCAGAAGTAGTTCAAGTGAGAAGTTTTGAGAGGTCAGGTTGGAAAATAGCTTCCCATTGAGAGGTGTATAAAAAGCGATCCAATCTTGACTAAACAAGCCGGTTGTAGAGGTTTGACCAAGTGTACAGACCGTTACCCAAAGGGGGGTCAATATGACCAATTTTCGAAATGAAGTTGATGAATTTTTTCATACTAAGTCTCACAGGCTGATTTGCTGAAGTTTCTGAAGTCCATCTAACAACATTAAAGCCACTAGGATTGCAGCAAAAAATCGAAAAATCAAATCAATCCAAATCGATACGATGGTTTGGTTTGATTTTTTAGTATGAAATCAGATATATTGGTTTGTATTTGGAGAAAACTAAAAAGTATTGGTTTGGTTCGATTTTTTATTTGAAAAACCAATAAAAATCGAACCAAAATGAGGGTATACATATACCCTTAAAAATAAACCCTAACATTATATATCTTTTAGTATTTTAATTATTATGATGCATATATATATATATATATGTTGTTTAGAAAATAAGACCAATTATTATGGCACTTATATGTTTTTTTATTTAAAAAGTGAGAAAAAATGTCAAATTTCAATCTATAAAAAAAAGAAATAGACCCAACTCTAATTTAAAATTAGCAAAAAGAACTAATTCAAAACAAAAACAAAAATAAAACTTTGCGAAAAAAAAAAATAAATAAAATACCAAAAACCAAGAACCAAACTGATAATAAACTGAACCAAATAAAAATCAATATATTGGTTTTGTACTTTATTGGACATTGGTTTGAATCCCTTCTTTATAAAACAATTGAGTTGGTTTGGTTCTTGCTTAGTCCCAAAGCCGACAAAACCGAACTGACTATCACCCCTAAAAGTCACTACCCAAGAGCTAAAGAGACCCACATTTCGAGCTGATAAAATCAAGTTCAGACCACAGGTGTTTCTGATTTCTTCTTTTACTGGATCGTCAAGGCCGAGAACCACAAATTAAAGCCATCAGGGTGAGAGAAGCAAACAGAAATGGAGAATTTTCCTTCATATGAATCAGTGTGGTGATAATACAAATCGTCCCAAAGTAGGATGATGCCACCTGATTTACCCGTAGCTGCAAGAAAAATCCACAATACTAGACGGATTCCAAATAGATTTGATTAGAGATCTATTGACATTTGTAATTTTTGTTTCAATAAGGATTGTAAAATTAGGGCAATAACTAGAAATAACACTTTTTATTAATGCTCTTTTGGAGGGAGAGTATAACCCTCGTACATTCTAGGTAAAAGATTTCATGAAGGAACGTGATACTTGAAGGAACCCTGTGTGAAGGGACCATAAGCGAAAGCGGATCATCCCAATTCTCAAGATTTTAAATTATGCATCTAGAATAGAAATTTATAGTATGCTTGAACAAGAATTATAGAAAATAAAATACGCTTAAGAATCCATACCTTTGAAGAATGATTCTTCAATTGAATTCCCTCAAACTCCAATTGGGCACTACCATACAAGTGTCCTCGATATTCTTTGGATGAAAATCTAGGAGGAGTGAGGCTTAGCTATTTTGGATTTTTAGAAGGAAGGGATTGAGAGAAGAGGAAGAGAAAAAAAAATTAGAACCTTTCTTTCATTTTTTTTTTCACACTCCTCTCTATTCTCTAGATTAGGGAGGAAGGAGAAAAACCTGCTGCCCTAGGGTACTCCCTCCCATTAATTTATTCAAAAAAATATAAATAAAATAAATAAATAAAACTTAATTTATTTTAATAAATAATTATATATATAATAAATATTTTATCATATAATATATATATTAAACTATATGTTATATCAAATATAACATATAACCTATAGTTTATATATTGTATCAAATACAATATAACCTATAATTTATTTTCTCTCACCAATAGCCTTTAATATAAATCACATTTACATTAAATTTAACAATATAAATTCAATTCACATAATCAATATTTAGATCATATTCAAATATCTATTTCTTCTCATTAAATATTATAATGTATGAAATACATTATAGTAATTATATCATATATAATTAAAATTTAATTAATTATATCATATACAATTAATTTGAATAATTCGAATTAATCCAAAAACTTATTCTCATTAAATCCCATTGAGCTACCGAGCGGACTTCATGGACTTGTAGCTTGAAACTTCAATGGTACGTGAATAATTAATTAAACTCTTTAATTAGATTATTCACCTCTGTTAACTATCGGGCATTCCACTAAAGACCGATAGTTGCACTCTTCGCACTATAGATATATTTCTATGTTCATTGGATATAACCAATCAACAATACAATGACTTTTCATAAATTGCTCGTAAGTACAGTTGGACCAAAATTACCGTTTTGCCCTTGTAGTTACATCTAACTCCTTAAGTACCACTTATCCCTTTAATAAACAATAAATCATAGTTCAACTATGACCAAACCCCTATCGTGCCAGGAGAGAGTGTGGCGCCACATTGTTCAAGCCCCAAAATCAGCCCTTAAGGGAGCAATTCATCTACTTACCCTGACATTGGGAAATAAGTGAATCTAGAGGATGTGCTCTATTCGAACTTGATATGAGGCAGAAAAATGGAGGAAACAACGATCGTGTATACGATTGGGCAAGTGGGAGATGGTGGAGACCTATCGTATGGGTCGATGCCCAATCGTTTAGATAAAGCTATGCGATCGTCTAGCAAAAGCTATGATTTCGTTTAGCTCTATCGTTTAGCTCGGTCTGTCGCTTACATACTCTACACGATCGTTTACCTTGGGCTAGCGATCGTCTAACAAAGCTATATGATCGTTTAGTAAACACTGCACGATCGTTTAGCTCGCACCTGCACGATCGTTTAGCTCGCCCAACCGTCATTTAGTAAATCTGTATTTACTTGACGACCACCGTGAGTTTCTATACGCGGAGAGAAAACTCAAAAATCCTTTTCAAACTTTTATAAAACTTCTTTTCAAAATAAGAACCCACTTTTCTTTTAAACTCACGGTTACCATGATCCAATAACCACCCACTACTTTGGTTATTTAAAAGAAAAAGTATTAATTATCCAATAATTAATATTATTATAAATATAAATGATCACTACAAGAATTTTGGGCTTTAATGTCGGTTGGAAAAAGTGAAATCGGATGTATAATGTCGTTTTTTTTTAAAAAAAGCGGATCTTTAATGTCGGTTTTAAACCGATATTAAAGACCCACTTAATTTATCTCATTCTCTATTTTCCCCCCATTTTTTTTTCATTTCCCTGTTCACTCTCCCCCATTTTCTTTTTCCTCTCATTCTTACACTTCCCTTTTCAGACCCTCTTCTTTCTCACTTATCTCTTCCAAACCCTTGCCATTCGTCCGTCGATCGTAGGTGAAGAGGTTGTCATGGTGCAGATCTGTTCATCGTGCAACCCATGTCGCCACAAACCAGGTCCGTTCTTGGCCCAGATCTGCTCCGCGTCTCATCAATCGCCTGCCATTCCACTTTCTTGCATTTCCTAATTATTTCTCTCTCCTCCACCCTTCATTTTCACAGGGTGTGAGAGATCCCCAGGCAGGTCAGTCGATTCAATTCGATAGCACTTCATTTATTGTTGATCTCATCTTTCATCGTTAACCCCAAGTGATTTTTCTTTTTGATCTGTGTGTTTCTTTGTTTTGTTTTTGCTTTTTTCTTTTTGGGCCTTGTTTGTTTGTTCTTATTGTGTACTTATCTGGTTCAGATTCAATCGAAGCTTTGATCTGATTGATACATGGGATTTACCCATTTTGTGTATTTCTATATACCCTGTATTGTTTTCGTTGATCCTTTTAATTAATGGTGATTTAGAAGTGTTTTGGATTTGGTGTATCCCATTTGGATGTGTTTTTACTGTGTACTGGAAGTTTGCTGCTGTAGTTGGGAGAAATCTAGCAATTTGGATGTGGGTAGTTGTTAGCCTAAAGTATACTGGAAAATAATAAGTGTTATCTTCTGGACTATGGTGTTGAAATATTTGTTTGGGTTGGAAGAGTGACACAAGTAGATGAGCGAAAAGCAACAATTCAAGTAGCTGAGGTAACCTTCTGTGCCAAAATTTCAAGTAATTAAAGTTATGGACTAGATTTATCAAACAATACTTTATATTCAGGAATTTATTGCCAGCCAGAATAGGCCAAAGGCAACTCGTGTGACTTGGGTTATACAAGGCTATGAAACACATTCTTTTAAGTCCAACTTCGAGTCCTGGCCAGTTGGATCAGTGACTATAGGTGTTGAGGAAGGAAGAGGAAAAGTAGCTGGTAGTTACCACATCTAATTGATAAAATGAGTTTTTTATTCTGCTTGCTTTAATTATTACTTAAAATGGTACTCTTTTTGTAAATAGCTCTATTGAAGCAACAAGGTCTTGGTCTTAAGGGATTAACAAAAAGTGCACCAGTGAATGAGGAAGTTCCACCGTTGCTGGAAGGAGGCGGGAAAATGGAGGTTTAGATGATACCAGTTTTAGTTGTTCTAAATGGTTAGATTAGTTTTGATTATTTAATCGGGGTCCTGATGGTTTTCATTCTCTAGGTATGGCGAATCAATGGCAGTGCCAAAACTCCATTGCCTGCAGAGGATATTGATAAATTTTATAGTGGAGACTGCTACATCATTCTTTATACCTACCACTCTGGTGAGAGGAAAGAAGATTATTTCTTATGCTCTTGGTTTGGAAAGGATAGCATCGAGATTAGTTAGCATTTAGGATTTATTTTGAGAAAATCTAACTATTGTAAGTTACATACTTAAACTTGAAATGTGGTGGTATACTTGCCAATTCAGGTACATGTCTTACCTCCCTTAGAAGTATTTCTCTATTATCTTCTAACTTTAGGAATACTAAGCCAATTCCCACGAATTTACAATCATGATCATCCCCCATGTAGATTGAGCCTCATTCCCATGATTTATAACTCATAAACCATTCCTTTTTGGAAGTCATATGATAGGTACATCTTGAGTCCATGACCCGATCTTCCTTTTCCTCAGTTTTATATCCCATGGGCTTAAAATGAGTTGCTATTAGGATTTCAGTTTATTCATAGGAGTTTTCTCCCACTGAAACATTTCCTCTGCCATAATCTCTTGATTTCCTATTATCACTCCTTTCATAGTCTCTAGTTCTGTCATTTTTGCCATTGTCCCCCTACTTTCTTGAGTTCCTTCTATAGGATTTTCCCTTATCAGGACAATTCCTCTTGAAATGCCCCTCCTTGTGACAAATGAAACACTTCAAGGGAGGTTTGTCCTGATGGTTCTTGTGGTTTTTGTCAAAATGACCCCCTCTGGTGAAATTCTTCCCTTTTGTGTAGAAAGACTCAGCCCCTCTAGCCTTATTCTATGTTTTTAGCTTGAGTTCTTTACACCTTAGAGCATTAATCACAGAGTCTACTATCACATTATCTCTTCCATATTTCAAGGCTGATAGACTTCATGTGTTGAATTTATCAGGATAACAACTTCACTCTTAACCCCTAACTTCTCACCAGTTTGATTAAAAGCATTTGTAAGCCTTTTGAATTCATCTCAATTCTCATCCAATGATTTGGATGGATTCATTTTAAAGGAAAATAGTCTTTCACGAATGTAAATTTTGTTGGGAAGATCCTTCTTATCATAGAGCAAGTGTAGCTTCTTCCAAACATCATGGGCTGAGATTTCATCAATTACCTATCGAAGTACAATATCTGAAATGTTTAGAATCAAGGTTTTGTATGCTATTTCTTCCATAGTTTGCTTTTGTTCAACAGTAATTATTGATGGAATTTCTTTTGGATCTTTAAGGGCATTTGCTGCTTTTTGCACCATTACAATGGTCTTGATCTTCTTGGCCCACAGAGTTAAGTCCCCATTCCTAGTAAACTTTTCAACTTCATACTTTGTTGATCCTATTGATACTTTTCTAACTCTTCTTGACAGATTATTGAAGAATCTTGGAAGTTTCTTGGCAAATCTTAGCTTGGATAAACGAAGCTCTGATACCAATTGTTAATAAAATGGGTCTTTAAAGTTTAATTTCCTGATGAAGGTCCATTCTCTAGCTCGTTCCAAAAGAAAAATTAAATGAGTGAAGGGCAATGTGCCACGTTACCTTTCTTCTCTATGTGGTAAAAAAAAACTCTATGAAATCTGTAAAAGATTATAGAGGTGACATAATGGCTCTGTTACTTCTCTCCCAATTTCTCCCCAGTGTTTGCTGAAACCCTTTTCATCCCCTCATTCTTCTTTTGTAAACTTAGTTTTCTAATGGATTTCATAGCTCAAATCCATGGTAAATTGAGCTGCAAAGTAAGAAATGAGTAGAGTAGAAGAAGAAGAACATGTATAGTGGTTCAGTTTTCACCTACATCCACCGTTGAAGCTCATCAAAGAGTTATCTTTTATTCTCAAGAAGAAGATAAGTTCTTTTCCCTCTTTTTACAGCTATGTAAAAATGTATCTCACTCATTTACATATATAGCTAATTATTCAAAGAAGAGTATTTACAAGAAGGTCATTCTGTTTTAACTAACTTCTAGTTTGTTTTTCGGTTTCAGAGGCAATAATTACAAGCAGTAGGAAGCTCTAGTTTGGATCAACCTAACCAGTATTCCTTAAATCTCTTTTCTAGAAAGAATTCGTTGGTGCATGGGGTAGCAATAAGGGTCTGGAAGGTACTACGAAGCCATTCAAAAGACACAGGGAGAATCGCCATCGAAAAAATTTATATGGGCTACTTCGATCAAAAGCAGTCTTTGCCCTCGCGAGTGCTTCTTAGAAGATGGGAAAAATTACTTTTTTCCACATAGCAGGTTCTTGGTAAGTGTGGAAGGTGAGTGAGTCATATTCAAGGAAGCAGTAAGTTCAGTAAGGACAAGGGAAGAGTGAGAGGGTTGGTAAAGGGGGTGGAATAAAAAGGTGGAGAGGGAATAAAAACGGGGGCGAAATAGAGGAAATGGCAAGGATGTTATCATTTATTATTTGCTATTATTAGAAAAGAATGGAAAAAATATTTTCCATGGTTAAATTACGACTAGTGTGAAGAAATGTGAAACATTACCATTTGACTTTTTAGTTGGGTAATTGTTTTACATAGTTGTTAAAAATATTTTTAAGTATAGTAAAATGTCACTGTCTATCAGTGGTAGATTGCGATAGACATCTATCACTGATACTCATAAATGTCTATCACGGTCTATCACTAATAGATAGTGAAATTTTACTATATTTATAAATAAATTGACACATTTTTCTTTACTTGAAAATAATTCTTTTTAGTTTATATATATAAATTTGGAGTGAAAAATTTAATAAATTTGGAGTGGAAAATTTAAACTAAATCCAACATTTTAGTTAAAAAAAAAAAAAATTGTATTAACCAAGTTAATTAATGTTTACATTCTTACTCAAATTTAATAATGAATGACTAAATAATGTCAACATAAATTTAACTAATTAATATATTCTTTATTTGAAATTGAATTTCTTTTTTTTATATTTAAAAATGTGTATGATACTTATGATACACTACTAACACGTTGGATTGAGTTAATTATTTAAATGATACTTATGTATTTGAATGATGATTTTTATCATAAATGTCATATTTAATTTGCAAATCTGTTGCATTCATATGGCACAAAAAAAAAAAAAAAAGGCATCTAAAATATACTTTCTTTTCTTCTTAGATTAATAGTTCGGTCCATTGAAAATTACGTAAAGTAATATTTATTATTGATTATAATTTTTTGAGTATGGTATCCAACTTAAAAACCATAGACGATGTCATTAAATAGATAATAAACGGGAGAGAAAATGACGGAAAATAAACACAGGAAAATCCAAAACAAAATCATGGTGATTTTCACATGGTTGTTTTCATTTGACTTTATTTTATTTGTTTAATGTACTTTTGTTTTCTTTAACACGTATTTATATATATTTTTAAAATATTTTCATTTGACTTTTATTACAACAAAATATATGATTAGGGTTTCTTGTTTTTTGAGTAAACGATATGTATGATTAGTTATTTATTATAATAAACAAGAAATGTAATAAAAACAAAAAAAAGCATCATATTACAACGTGGACTTCATAATTAATTTTTTTATGTGATTATTAAGCATGCATTTAACTATTAAGATGTAATATTGTAATATATAAAAAGCCTTAACACGACACTGGATTTGAGAATCAATTACGACACTTCCACTAATTAGAATTAAACTTATAATATAAAAAAATGTTTGATAAATTCATTCACATTGAGGTATGAATTTTTTGATGTTTTTTTTAATGAGAGATTGAAGGCGTAACGTAGAAGTGAGAGCTTATCTTTTAAAATCTCATAATTTGTTACATTTTATGTTGGGTGCAAATTTAACTTTTAAAATTAGAGAAAACCAACTTTTTTTATTGGAGAATCTCACATTGGAAAATTTAGTGTTAAAAGTCTCCTTTATGTACTCCAACCTTGTGTTTTGGGTTTGAGCCCCAAAGAATACCATGTTTTGGAGGGAGTGAGGGGTTACATCAATGTGGGTTTAGTGGACATCCCACATGTGCACCGCCGTCCGGTCGGGCGAGGCGAGTGTGTGTGATGATTATTTTTAATTAAAAAAAATACTATTTTATTTTTTATTAATTATTATTATTATTATTTTAACCGAAAAAAGAGGGAGAAACGATCCATTTGTATTGTTGGTAAATTTCAGTTTTAGACCTAAATAACTTGGTTGCAATAAGTTTTTTATTTTTTATTTTTTTATTTTTTTTATTTTTTAAATATTTCAACTTATAATTTTTAAATAATTATTTAAAATGATACGTTTTGTTTAGTTTATATTAATGGTTTAGCTTTAATTTTTTTAAAAAATAAATATGATATAATTTTAAAAAAGATTGATACCTTCGACTTATGAAAATTAGGAGATATTTTATTAGGTGAAAAAGAATAGATATATAAAATAAACCTTAACTTTAAAAGATAAAATGTAAATTTTATTAAAATTTGCATTTGTTTGGAGGGGAATCAAAAATTGATAGGGAACTTATTTTTAGAAGGGTATAAAATGAACTTGTATTCTAAAAATGATTTTAATGGATTTAAGTTCAATTTGTTTTACCAAATAAAAAAAGATTAAAATTCTTCTATAATCACTTTTGTCCCTTTCCAAAATCAATCTTAAATTAGGAATGTTAAAAAAAAATCCAATGACTCGAAAAAACCAATCAACCAAACACATTCGTGCAATTTGGGTTAGGTTATCAACTCTTTTAGGTTAGATTGAGTTTAAATAAATGAAAATTTTATGGGTTGTGTTGGTTCACGGTTCACCTAAAATAACCACTAATCCAAACTTATTATTAACTTTAAAATGTCTCTCTCTCTCTCTCTATATATATATATATATAATTTCATTAGTTTTTCGGGATAATTTATTCTTCAACAGTTTCTAAAAATAATTTTTTTAGCACTTTGGAAAGAAATTATATATATAAAAATTGAAGTTGAGTTGTTAACCATAATTTAATGTATGAAAATAATTAAATCAAATTTTTACGTATTAATAAGATTTAAATAAATGATCCAAATAACCCGAACCAACCCAACCCAAATATATTCATAGTTGGTTGGGTTTGATTCATTTTTTAATAAGTTATTTGGGTTGAAGAAATTTACAACCCAAATAATTGAATTGTATATATATATATATACACGCTATTTGGAAAAAAAAAAATCAAATTTGATATTAGTTCTTAGTTTTAGTTTGAAGTTGCTTTTTTTATTGTTTTTTTTAGTAAAATAAAAACAATATTTTTCATTCATGAAATGACTTTACGTGCATGAATAATTTATAAAGAAAAGACTAATGGAAGCTTTCTTTTTAAACTTAAACTTGCACAAGGACTAATTTCAAGATTTATCAAAAGTATGTGATTAATTTTGAACATTTGAAAATATGTAAAATACTACACTTATTCTATATATATATATAGGGATTTAAAAAATTGAGTCTCTACTTCAAAAATTATATAATCACTATAGGAATTCTGGGTTTTAATGTCGGCTGAAAATCGGCATTAAAGATAGTGTTATAAAAGGTCTTTAATGTCGATTGTCTTTAATGTCAGTGTTAAACCGACATTGTACACCCTCTTCAATGTCTCAATGTCGGTTTAATACTGACATTAAAGACAATCGACATTAAAGACCTTTTATAACACTATCTTTAATGTCGGTTGTCAACCGACATTAAAGCCCTTTAATGTCGGTTTGCCCAAAATCACTGTCCATTTTTTTAAATTATTGTCCATTTTTTAAATTCCGTTGTCGAATCCATTTTTAATGTCAGTCAAAAAGTTAAAAACAATATTATAATAATTTATCCACAAACAATAATTGTTTTTATGTATTAAGATCTCAACAAACACAAAAATTTAAATCTAAGTCTTGCTCACAAAGTACGAATAATAATTAGCTCCCAAAGAGAATAACAAAATTTATACTTACAAAGCAGTAGTTGGCTGCTTACGTATAAAAAAATTCCCAAAATAAAATCTTAATTGCTTTCTGTATATACAACTTAACTTTCAACAAATACAAAAAATTAACTAAAAATTGAGAGAGCTGGTTGTCTACTTTGGAGTGTGATTACTATCCCAAAAAATCTACAAAGAAGACATGCTTGCTTAAGTATATAAAATCAAAGATAATTTAAAAATAAATGAATCATACTAAAAGAAATTACATGAAGTATGGAAACTATATTTATACAAACTTACCAAAAGAAATGAATGTAAAACTTGCTATTCTTTTCTTTATTCTATGGATGAATTTGTTATGCCCTCTATCCAGAACCTTCCTATACTCGTGCGAGCGATGTCATATGAGAGTGTATAAATAAACAAATATAAGTTGCGTTAATATAAGTAATTTATAAATAACGAAAGAAATGAACTCAACCCATAAACAACTACTATAGCTGCACAATCGTCATTGTAATGATCCCAAATTTCAATGCTAAACTAAGGAATATTACCATATTTTAACCTACAACCACTATAAGAAAAAGGAGTTCTCTCGATGCCTAAATAGGTCGTCGGGAGAGACCGTCTCTCCAGACGAAGTAAAAGACTGGGAACTCCTGACGCATGAAACTGACGTCGATAGTTCCTGAGAACTCCTGACGCATGAAACCGACCTCGGGAGAGGAGTCTAGTTTAAACCAGACCCCCCCCCCCCCCCCTTCTTCCTCTCCCTCTCAAATTTTTCCCTCTTTCTCCCATTTTCCTCATTTTTCTTCACCATTCTTCCTCCCTCTCCCCATTTTCCCATCATTTTACACTTTAACTTCCATTTTCTCCATTTTTCTCATCCAACTTTTCTTCCATTTTTTCCATCAAATTTTTCTTCCATTTCTCCATTTTCTTCCATCAATTTTTGCTTCCGCCGCCGTCTCCTCGCTGGTAATTTTCTCATTTTATTTTATCTTGTATATTTATTTAAATCATATGTGAAATGCCCATTAAAATGTGTTAAATATTGTATTCGCTTTTGTTAATTTTCTGAAGTTGTTGTATAAACCATGCCCATCAATATTATGCCCATTAAAATCTTATCTAATTTTTTTTTTTGTACAAATCATGCCCATTAATATCTCGTCAATTTTGCAGAATATATTTGTTTTACAATTCTCTGAATTTGTTAAAGAGTAATTTTATAACGAACATGTCATATGATGTTGGTTATTTGGAGCATAAGCATGCATGATTTAACATTTCGAAGATGTTGAATAAATAGAAGACCTATATTAATCTAAAAAATATAAAATAAATCTTTAAACCTCCAATTTGGTACTTAACACATTTAATATTTTAAAAAAGTTTAAAGAATCTACTAGATATAAAACTAAATTTTGTGTCTAATAGAAAATTGAACTTTAAATTTTGTGTCCAATAGGCTTTTAAATGTTAGAAGATGTTGAATAGATGAAAGGCCTATATTAGACATAAAATTGAAAACTTGGAGACGTACTAAATAAAACATTTGAAAGTTGTTAAGACAATTTAAGCGGTCTAGGGACCTATGTGTTTATTTTGCCTTAAGAAATGAAAATTATAGAACTCAATGCTTAATAATACTTTGTACTTTGTCCTCTAATCCAGGCATTTCCGTGAGATCTGCATTTCCAGTACGTTGTCGTACTTTTGCTGAGGTTCTAAACGAGTTCATAGAATTGGCTAAAAGTCAATTATTGGTAAGTAATTATAAGTTTATTCTTTTACAGTCATGAACATCATCTATGCTAATTCTTCCCTCCCTCTTTTGTAGGCTCATTTCAAACTTGATCTGTCCAGTCAACGACTTAACCGTTTTATAGAACATCAAATGCAAAACTCCTTCAAAGAACTTAGGACAGATTTGCACAGACATTACAGAAAATGTGGAGATCCTCAGGAAGCACGTGCAAATTTGCCTAGTTGGCTTAAAAATAGGCCAGAAGATTGGTACTTTTTGTGTGACCGTTTTGAGAGTGAAACGTTTTAGGTAGAATATTTATGGTGTGTATCATTTGCTGCATTTACTAATACATCACACTATTGACATATTTTTTTCTTCAAATATAGGAAATGTCTGTGACAAACAGAAAGAATAAAGAGAAATTACCGTTCGACCACGTAGGTGGATCAAAGTCATTCCTGCAAATTCAGGCAGAGTTGCAAGCAAAGGAGGATCGAGAAATAAGACGTGTTGACCTATTTAGGAAAACACACTCTAAAGGTGACAAGTTTGTGAACGAGGCAGCTAAAAATGCACATGTAACATTTTTTGCTTTACTATCGTGTGTTTTTTTCACTTTTAACTTTAGTTGCTTGTTCTTACCCATTTAATTATTATGTCTAACATAAAATGTTGGAATTACAATCCAGCCCCACTCTAGAAGGTTCTCAACCACTAACAGGGGATGAAATCCGTGAGACGATTTTGGGTAGACAACCCAGATATTCAAAAGGTCTAGGTTGGGGCCCTAAGCCTAAGTCAAGAAGGAGTAGCATCTCATCAAGTTTGTCAACTACTCAAGGAACAGAGGCGGGATTGGAGGAAATGAGAGTCAATTTCCAACAGTCTCAGTCGAGGATTAAGGAACTTGAAGATTTTCAGAAAAGAATGCAAGAGGATCATGCAAGAAAAATGGAAGAAATGAAAAAAAAATGATTGAAGACATGGTATGATCACATAGAGGAGACCCATCAAATTAGGTATGATTACTACATTATTTAGTTGTCTAATATGTTGCTATCTTGCAGTTATGGTAGCAAAGTTTAGTTATGTCTTAAGTAGCTTTATGATAATTAAAGAATTATTGGCTATCCTGTAGTTATGGTAGCCAAACAACTGGATTTTGATGTGCTTTTTGTTGGCTATCTTGTGTATTTATGAATGTTTACGAAGTGTAATGTGTTGTTTGGGGGAGGGGGGGGGGGGTATAAAATTTGGGTTAAACCATTTCGGGGACAAATTAGAGTTTTATGTGTGTTGGTCATTGTTTACTCGTTTTGTATGTTTTTTATGTTTGGGAGGTTCCATGTTTGTCGTAGGGGGTGGGTAGAGTTTCATTACACCCGTCTTGTCCTTGAACTTGACCATTTTTTATTAAGGACAAAGAAAAACAAGCCCAACCAGCCCATGTCTACAGGTAATGTGGCCCTATCCCAGCCAGCCAATTCTGTAGAAGGGCCTCCTATTGAAGAGTGACACATGTCACTAACATTGTTTATTCATTTACTGTTTTGCCCTTGTGTTTAGGGCTATGTACTTTAAACCATAAGCAATTGTATTCTTTGTGGTGTGTGTTGAAAATAATCGAAGATAGACTGCAGTAGTTCATGCTCTCTCACTGCCTCTTGCTCTCTTCTTGCCTCTTGTTCTCTTCTTGCCTCTCGCTCTCTCCCTGTATCTCGCTCTCTCCTTGTATCTTGCTCTCTCCTTGCCTTTCACTCTCTTTCTGTATCTCGCTCTCTGCTTGCCTCTCACTCTCTCCCTGTATCTCGGGACAAATTTGATTTTTATGTGTGTTGGTCATTCTTGAGGCATTTTGTGTGTTTTTGATGTTCGGGAGGTTACATGTTTGTCGTGAGGGGTGGGTAGAGATTCATTACCACCCGTATTGAAGTTTGAACGTGTTGTGGATGTTTATCGATATAACATTTCAATGTTTTTGTTTTATTGTAGAATGCTGTTCGGAGATGAGCTGGGAAAAATGTTGAAGATGCTGTGTTTGAGAAGTGTTCTAGATGTTGTTTTGATTTTACTTCTTTTATGTATTTGTGATATGAATGTTTATCGACTTCGTTTGGATATTGTAATTTTTTTTTACTTGTTATTATATGGACTTCATTTTTGTTTTTAGTTATGTGAATCTTTATTTGGTATAATATGTTTTAAAGGTTTTTAGATCAAATTTTAAAAAATTACAAACGATATATTAAATTTTAATACTCCCCACACATATAGGAACTCCCGACGCCTACGTGGCGTCGGAAGTTAGTGGGGAACTCGGTTGGCCAGATTCTAGCAGTGCACCAACTTAGGCGTCGGGAGTTAGGGGGAACTCCCGACGCATTGTAGTGCTTCGGGAGTTCTTGGAACTTTCGACGCCGTATATTAGGCATCGGCAGTTCCAGGAACTCCTGATGCACGAGTTCCCCCATAACTCCCGACGCCATTTTGAAAGTGCGTCGGGAGTTCCTCTCCCGACGGATTTCTCCCGACCAAACTCCGGACGACCGTTTATGCGTCGGAGATCCTCTCCCGACAAATTTTCCACACTTTTCCAACGAAATGTGACGTTGGGAGAAGTCAGATTTTCTATAGTGAACTAACTTTATAACTTTTATGTTTTAGAAAAAATTTTACAGCAGTACCACAACAATACAAATTTTTTTTACTTTAACATCTGTTCAATGAAATGCACTTCCAACAATATTCAAACAACAATCTTCTCTCAACAAAACTATGTTTACATAATGATTCAACTTATTTCTCCAAAAATATGTCATATCACACGCACACACTCTTAATGAAGAGACATTCAAGTAGAAAAGCAAATGGTCCTATTAACACTAAATATCCAATAGAATGAATATAAACTATTTTGCTGACAGCATAATGGATAACCAAATCACCTTCTTTTGAAATCAATAGATTATGGAGGTGAGGGAGATGACATAATGGATAACCAAACTACCTTCATTTGAATTCCAAGACCAGCCAACAAAGAGAGTTTCAATATACATCATGTTATGGTAGAGGAAGAGATTGAAAGAATACAAATGTGAGGTAACTTCAATCAATATGAACTAAATCTAAACTCGTAGGAGTATAACTAAGGAAGCAGAAGTTTTCTTGAAACAGGCACAATTCTCTTAAATTCTTATAATGCCAAAGCATTCTCCCTCTCAACAAACAAACAAATAAAATAGAGGCTTACAATGTCAAGCATTTTGATTATTCTCATTTCCCTATAAAACTCTTCCCGTATATATTCAAGAACCTACAAGAACAATAGATAAAATATGGAGTGCTTTCTTGGCCATGAAGAAAAAATAGATAGAAAAACTATTATTATATTCAATTATTATTATAGAAAGGTTTGGAAAATAATATTTACATCTTTAGGATTGCTAAAACATATTTGACAAGAACAAAACTCAGGACAATACATCCTAGCGTCGAAACAATCACAATACCTGCAAATGAATAAGTAGTGTAAGCAAAAATGGTGAAAAATAAGAAAGGGAACAAAAAAGTACTTTCTCAAATCTAATCACCATGTGATAATATCTTTTTCAAAAAAACAAAAAAGTAATTTAAAATAGAAATTCTAAAAAGTATTGGAAAAAAAGTACAATTAGATCATGTTTTAAAAAATGATAATATCCTTATTTAAAAAAAAAAAAGGTAGTTTTATAAAATTTTAAATGTAAAAAATATTTGGAAAAAATTAATTATTTCAGTAAGATTAGATTTATATTAAAATATGATAATATCCATTTATTATTATTATTATTATTGCATAATAAACAAAGAATTGAAAAGCATTCAAAAGGTGCTTTCTTAGACTTAGAATTTTATTGATTTTATTGTTTAATTGTGTTTGTTGATGCTCTATTTCGTCTAATGTGTAGGAGCCGAGACTTTGGATTGGAACGGGCTAATCAAAGAGTAAAATGATGAAAATTCCCCTAAGAAGGTCAAAGTTTGACTTAGGGTTTGTTTAGAGAAGAAAGAGCAAAAAAAAAAAGGCGCCCACAATGTTGAACGACACCAAGCTCAATGCTACAATAGAAAAAAAGGAGTAGCGTTGTGGTGTTGTGACGCCAGACAGAAATTGACCCCTAACGTCGCGGCGATGCGAGGTACTCGCGCAACACTGGGGAAAATTGGACTAGCACCGTGACACCATCGACTATTCCTATGTATTTTGTGTTTTGTCGTTATTTGGAAAACAGTTTGATTAGGGCCTCTACGAGGAAGATTGGGAGTGAATTTCAGGGTAGAGGCGATGACTTAGAGCTTCAAAGAGGTGGATGTTCGAAAAGATTATTGGAGGATAATTACAAACTTGAGGATGATAGTCAAGATCCTGACTTGCCTCTCTTTTCCTCTTTAATATTTTATTTCTCGGTATTTTAGATATGTTATTAACTATCATCATTTATATCGTAACATGAGTTATTGAGTTCTTAGTTCTTAGAGTTTTGATGTAGTTATGGATTGTTACAAACTGATTTAATTGATTCGATCTGGAAACTAGAATTCTAGACGTGTAGTTGCTATTACATCAATCTAAGGGTTAAACAATTAATTCAATTGATCTATTAACGAAGTCATACCTAGAATATATTTATGTCCAGTTTCGCTTTGTTAGTCACTGTTTATTTGCTTTATTAGGTTTATATTATATTCGTTCTTATTACGGTTTGATCCCTTAGATAAAATTAGAATGATCTCTTAGTAACTGAAAGAATCGAAAACCAATTCTCAGATGATGATACGAGTATATTATTAACTATATTATTACTCTCATTGATTGGTATCTTCTTTTTTGGCTCAAGAAAAAAACTTTTATATAATATCCACATAATTCTTTAGTTGTCTATATATTTTTAATCCATAATTTTATATATATTCTCTCTATATTTGGAACATTAAAAAAAGATAAAATACTTCTTTTAAAAAATAATAATAATAAAACATATTTTTATATATAAAAAAATTAAATAGTTAATTTAAAAATGAAAATTTTAAAAGTTATGTTAATTAACAAATTTCTTCCATTTGTGTAGATTTATTCCATAGACAAGTTTATTTGAAAATTTAATTCAGGAATGTCTATCGGAAAAAGAACTCACACTTTACTTTTTTTATATATATAAAAAATTAAAATATAATTGAAATTCATTTTATTTATCAAGAATAAGAGATCCATAATAATAATTTTAATATGTTTTTTAAAAATGCATAATTATTTTAGATGGTAAAACTACTGAAAATATTTTTAAGTATAGCAAAATGTCACCATCTATCAATGATAGACCACCATAGACTTCTATGAAAATATATTAAATTAAATTTGGGTTTTCTACGCATATAGCTTAAATAAACATACCTAATTACACAATTGCAATCTAATAGACTATTATTTTACACAAAAATCTGGCACAATCTGCTTTTTTAGCTCTCCTTACTATTTAATTTCTGAAAGAATAATAATAATATAAAAAAAGTATGTAAGGGAAGTTTATTTGATATATATAACACTATATATGTGAGGTTTTTTTTATAGAATTAAATTAGTGTCTATTTGCTATGGGCATGGAAAATACAGCTTGTACAATATACTGTCTTAAAAAAATATATTTGATATATGTTTACATTTTTCAATATATTTGTAAATACACCAAAAATAAACCATGATATATGCGATATATATTTACATTTTTCACTATATTACCAATATATTTTATTTATACTTGAGATCTCAATAGATAAGTGATCGATTTTTAGCTAGAAAAAATAGAAGAAAATAAATAAAATCTCATAGAAGGAAATAAATGTTAATTTTAAACAAATAAGGGAACATAGAGAATTTTAAAATATAATTTAATAATAATAATAATTTTAAAACTCCAAAAAAAAGTAGAAGAAAGAGAAAGTGTATTTCAAAAAAGAATGTTGTAATTAAACTAAGGGCATGTTTGGAAATGACTTAGAAAAAAGGTACACTTTTGATATAAAAGCTCCTTAAAATAAAAAAACAAAAATGTGTTTGACAACTCTTTCTTAAAAGTGTTTTTGTGTACAAGTTTGTTTGATTTGTTATATACTAAAAGTGTTTTTATTAATGTTTTTCAAGGTTAGCCGGTAGAGATTGGAGGTTGGTTAGTGGCGACTGCTGGAATTAGTGACCAGAAGTTCACCAACAAAGTCAACGAAATTGGCAGCCGAAGGTTGGTCAACAGTAGTCGAAGTTGGCCAGAGGTGATCATCGGAGGTGGTGTCTAGAAATTAGCCGAGAAACTTCCTAGATTAAATCACTACAAGAAATCTAACTTCTCTCGACGTCACAATTTTTCGGGATAGTGTGGAAAATGCGTGGGGAGTTTGGTCGGGAAAAACCCGTTGGTAGAGGAACTCCCGATGCATGATAAAACGACGTCGGGTGTTAGTTGGAGAACTCCCAACGCATGTATAGGGCGTCGGGAGTTCCAGTAACTATCGAGCCTAATATACGGCGTCGGCAGTTGGGGAACTCCCGACGCTCTATACATGCATCGAAAGTTCCCCGACTAACTCCCGAACTCCCGATGGTTGTTCCATGCATCTGGAGTTTCGGAACTTCCAACGGTTTATTTAATGCGTCGAGAGTTACAAGAACTCCCGACGTAGTAATACATGTGTGGGGAGTTCATTCATTAGTTGAAAATTGTCTATTGAATATTTTTAATTTTTAAAAATTTGATCTAAATAACTTGTAAAACATAATTAACCAAATAATGATTCACATAATCAAACAACGAAAATGAAGTCCATATTATAACATGGAACCTCCCGAACATAAAAAACACACAAATTGAGTAAACAAGGACCAACACACATAAAACTCAAACTTTGTCCCCAAAATGGTTTAAACCAATCTCAATCCACCCCCACAATATATTAGAACTTCATAAACATTCATAAACACACAAGAACTCCAAGTTCAACGACAAGACGGGTGCAATGAAACTCTACCCACCCCCCACGACAAACATGGAACCTCCCAAACATAAAAAACACACAAATTGAGTAAACAAGGACCAACACACATAAAACTCAAACTTTGTCCCCAAAATGGTTTAAACCAATCTCAACCCACCCCCTACAACATATTAGAACTTCATAAACACAAAAGAACTCCAAGTTCAACGACAAGACGAGTGTAATGAAACTTTACCCACGCCCCACAACAAATATGGAACCTCCCGAACATAAAAAACACACAAATTGAGTAAACAAGGACCAACACACATAAAACTCAAACTTTTTCCCCAAAATGGTTTAAACCAATCTCAATCCACCCCCACAACATATTAAAACTTCGTAAACATTCATAAACACACAAGAACTCCAAGTTCAACGACAAGACGGGTGTAATGAAACTCTACCCACCCCCCACGACAAACATGGAACCTCCTGAACATAAAAAACACACAAATTGAGTAAACAAGAACCAACACACATAAAACTCAAACTTTGTCCCCAAAACGGTTTAAACCAATCTCAACCCACCCCCCACAACACATTAGAACTTCATAAATATTCATAAACACATAAGAACTCCAGGTTCAATGACAAGACGAGTGTAATGAAACTTTACCCACCCCCCACGACAAACATGAAACCTCCCAAACATTAAAAACATACAAATTCCATAACCAAGGACCAACACATAAAAAAACACACAAAACGACAAAAAGCACATCAAAATCCAGTTGTTTGGCTACCATAACTACAAGATAGCCAATAATTCTTTATCATAAAGCTACTTAAGACATAACTACTTTGCTACAATAACTGCAGGATAGTAACATATTAGACAACTAAATAATGTGGTAATCATACCTAATTCGATGGGTCTCCTCTCTGTGATCGGATCATGTCTTCAATCATTTTTTTCATTTCTTCCATCTGTCATGCATGATCCTCTTTCATTTGTTTCTAAACGTCTTCAAGTTCCTTAATCCTTAATCCTTGACTGAGACTATTCAAAATTGGCTCTCAATTCCTCCATTCCCCTCCCTGTTCCTTGAGTAGATGATGAGCTTGATGAGAAGTTACCCTTATTGACTTAGGCTTAGGGCCCCAACCTAGGCCTTTTGAATATCCAGGTCGTCTACCCAAAATCGTCTCACAAATTTCATCCCCTGTTAGTAGTGGAGAACCTTCTAAAGTGGGGTTGGATTGTAATTCTAATATTTGATTCTAGACATATTAATTAAATGGGTAAGAACGAGCGACTAAAGTTAGAAATGAAAAACAACACAATAGTAAAGCAAAAAATGTTTCATGTGCATTTTCAGCTGTCTTGTTCACGAACTTGCCACCTTTAGAGCGTTTTTTCCTAAATAGGTCAACACGTCCTATTTCTCGACCTTCCTTTGCCTGCAACTCTGCTTGAGTTTACAGGAATGACTTCGATCTACCTACTTGGTCGAACGGTGATTTCTCTCTATTTTTCCTGTTCGTCACAAACATTTCCTATATTACAACAAAAAAATAAATGTCAAAAGTGTGATGTATTAGTAAATGAAGCAAATGATACACACCCTAAATATTCTACCTGAAATGCTTCACTCTCGAAGCGGTCACACAAAAAATACCAATCTTCTGGTCTATTTTTAAGCCAGCTAGGCAAGTTGGCACGTGCTTGTTGAGGATCTCCACATTTCTTGTAATGTCTGTGCAAATATGCTCTAAATTCTTTGAAGGAGTTTTGCATTTGATGTTCTATAAAACGATTAAGTCGTTGACTAGACAGATCAAGTTTGAAATGAGGCTACAAAAGAATGAAGGAATAATTAACATAGATGATGTTCATGACTCTAAAAGAATAAACTTATAATTACTTACCAACAATTGACTCTTAGCTAAATAAACTCATTTGGAACCTCAGCAAAAGTACGACATCGTACTGGAAATGCAGATCTCACGGCGATGCCAATCGCATTACTAAATCGTACTGAATGTTGAGATATCGGTTCCATCTCCCCCTCATTTATCACGATTGTAATTCTGCCATGTTTTTTTGATGTATTTTTCCAACTTGATGTTCCATGAATGCTCGCGTTTCCTCCGAGTGGATGCTGAGCTACTATCTGAGGAATAAAAAATTTAAAATAGTTTATGATGTATTTCAGTTAACAGAATATATTTCAAAATATACTAACCTAAAGTATCACCCACAAAAGATACCATGTTACCTAGATATATCTCCTAGAATTCTTCATCAGCCTTCTGTCTATTAGGGGTTAATATCGTATCTATACAAACACAAAAAAAACAAAACAATATTAAATTAATATGAAATACGTGTAAACAGAGAAAAAGATAATTGAGTAGATACATTATTACTCATCATCGTAATCTAATTCAAATTATTCATCAACACTTGAACTGTTATTGGGAGATAATTATTCTTCATCATCATCGTTTATGAAGTCATGATCGCCATGTACAATAACTGGTCTTTCCACAACTGTAGGATCAATATCAACTTGCATAAAGTAACCTCCTCAATGGTTTCATCCACTCGGACTCCACCAACAATTTCTAGTAAATCTAGTTGTGCGTTTTCAACATCATCCACTTCTGGTACATCCCATATTCGCTTATTTTGGACTACTTGAACAACTTTCCAATTGTTACTATATTTGATGTCATTAATATAAAAGAATTGTTGTGCTTGGATAGCAAAGATGAAAGGCTCATCGACATACCAAAAGTGTGATGTATTGATCGATTTGTATCTTAAATCCACATGTGTCCTATTACTTTTGTTGTTATCTATGACAAACCATCTACACTTCAACAAGAAAACACGTCTTTTGTTTGCATATTGGAAATCTAATACTTCGTCTACAACACCGTAGAAATTGTTATCCACACTTGCGTTCTCACTGATCTCCCCAACCACTAGGACTCCACTATTTTGTGTAGCTCGACGATTATCACGCTCTACAGTATGAAACCGTACCCTATTAACAATGCATTCATTATAAGAGCGCACCTCAGACAAAGATCCCATTGAAAGTGAAAAGAAATCATCGGCTATCTTCTCTCTCGCGCTGTTGTAGAACCTGATAATTAATTATACATTAAAAATAACTACGAAAAATGAACCATCTCTCAACTGTTGCCTACACAATTGACTGTTGCCCATTTAGATAGTGGATTCTAGGTGTTGGGTTTTTATGAATTGGTTTCGTGCAATTTTTGCATGGCTCTTTTTATAAATATGGGCTTTCAATTTGGATAAAAAAACTTTTGCCATTTTGCCAAATTTAGTTTTCAAAATTAGGCTGAAAAAAAGGAAAACCCAAAACCAAATAGAAAAATCAATTTCTTTTTCCATCTCTTTCTCTCTCTCGGTTTCTTCATCCATCGGATCCCACAACCCGGTTCTGAGTCCAGAGGATAGTAGGTCAGCTCTAGTAGTGGTCCGTTCGTGTTCAGGTGGAGATGAAAACGTTTCGCGAGCTTCAAAGGTAATTTCTTCAAAAAAACCTAATTAATTAAGTAGGGTTGCATGCTATTTTCCTTTTAATTAAAAGCAATTAGAGTGTAATTAGATCCTTATTCCGCTGCATATGTCTCGTATTCCATCAATATTGTCTTTGCACATAAGTCGTGAAAGAATGTACACAATTCAACAATAGCAGTAGATACGTTCTTCGGTAGGTATACTCGAATACCAATAGGGAGTAGTCTGTGAAGGAACACCTGATAGTCGTGTATTTTCAGCCCCGATATTTTTCCATCTTTGTATGTTGATACGAATCCATCAGGAAATTTCACTGATTTCAAATACTTACAAAACGAAATCCATTCACCATTAGTTAATGTGTATGCTGCATGTGATTTTACAAATCTGTTATCGATCCGTATCAAGTGTAGGTCATTTCTTATCTTCAAATCTTGTAAGTCTAATCGAGCGTTCGTTGTATCCTTTTTCCTTCCTTCAATATTTAACAATGTGCCCACCAAATTGTCGTATATATTTTTTTTAATATGCATTCATCCAATTTATGTCGTAACAATAGTCTGAACCAATATAGAAGTTGGAAAAAAAATACTTTTCTTAGTCCAGTTTAGAATTCGTTTTCTTTTTTTATCTTGCTTCGATGGATGTTTGCTAAGCATAGAAAAGTTTAGCGTATTTATTTGTTGTAAGATCTCCTCTCCATTCACTACGACTAGTAGAGGTCTACATTCAACTTTTTCATCATGTTGTCTACTTCGACGGCAACTATGATTCTCTGGAAGATAATGTCGATGTCCCATAAATGATATTTTCCCTTTTATCCCAAAGGACGAATTATCTTCTTTGCATATTGGACATGCTTGATAACCTTTTGTACTCCACCCAGATAGCTCACCGTATGCGCAAGGAAGTCATTAATCGTCCATAATAGGTAGCATATAGTTAAAAAACTCACCAATAACAGAATCATAAGTTTGCACACCAATTGTCGATAACTCTTTCAATTCTTCAATCAACGGCTGCAAGTAAACATCAATTTCCTTTCCAGGAGATTTTGGACCAGGTATGAGCAAAGACATGAAGAAGTTTATTTCCTTCATGCATTTCCAAGGGGGCAAATTATAAGGAATTATCACCACAGGCCACATACTATAAGAAGTGCTCATATTTCCAAACGGATTGAACCCATATGAAGCTAATCCCAAAAGAACATTTCAGGGATCTAAAGTGAAATAAGAAAATTCACGATCAAAATGTTTCCACCCCTCTGCATCAACTGGATGTCGCAATACATCCTCCGTTTCAACTCGCTTATCTTTATGCAATCTCATGTCAAAAGTGCCTTCTTTTGATGAAAACAATCGTTTTAATCTCGGTATCAATGGAAAATGACGCAATACCTTATATTACCTTATATGGTATTTTTTTTACCCTTTCCACTATTAACTTTGTACCGAGACTCACCACAAACGGGGTATTGTTGCAAATTTGCAAACTCTTTCCAATACAATACACAATCATATTTGCACGTATGAATAGACTCATAACCTAGACCTAAATCAACCAATTTTCGCTTGACTTCATAAAAGGAAGTAGGTATAGAGGTGCCAGCTGGAAACGATGCTTTTAACAATTCATAAAAGGAAGTAGGTATAGAGAACTTTGATATGCATCAACTTCACTAAAAAGTTCAAGGACGAAAATTGCGAACAACCAGGGTATAATTCATTACGTGCTTCGGTCATTAAATCCTCGAATAAGTTCGTGGTATTTCTTTCTTGACCATTAGAGGACATTTCATTCTCAATCCTTCCTTCATTTGCATTTTCATTTTCAATTGGAACTTGTAAATCGTTTATAAGATTCAACATCTCATTTTCTTCGACAACATTATTCTCTATACTATCTACTTCAACATTATGTATTGAATGACTTGTATGACTTTCAAAACTTCTAGATAAGTTTATTGGCTCTCCATGATATATCCATTCACAATATGAGGGAGATATTCCATAGGTTAATAGATGTCGTTCCACGATATCTATCTTTTCCCAAATTGAATTCATACAATTATTGCATGGACATCTTATTCGTCCGGAATCATTAACATGAAACTTTGCCATATCTAAAAACTGAGATACTCCTTCTCCATACTCCACTGATAACTTATTCCTTAATTTAATCCATTCTTTATTCATTCTTAAAAATAAATCTTTTCTGACCAACTTGTAATCCAAAACAATAACCTAGATTAGAGGACAAAGTACAAAGTCTTTATTAAGCATGAATTTTGATTATCTTAATACAAATTTCCAAGTTTGTTCGGAGTATTTAAAATTTTAACTAATTTATAATACGTGATTTGACTTTTTTTGCCCCCTAATGTTATTGATTTTTCCCCCTAAACTTAGTCCAAAATTAAGTAAATTATAAAATCCATATATAATCCAAAAAATTGCATAAGTTGAAATATCCACAATCCATGGCTTAAATAAAAAACAATGCTAATTAAAAACAATCTACAATAACATCCATACTCCAAAAAATTGCATAAATTGAAACATCCACAATCCACAATAACATGCTATAAATTAATCCACAATAACATGCTATAAATTAATCCACAATCCACAAAAAATTGCATAAATTGAAACATTTACAATCAACAATAACAACTCAATCCATAAATTAATCCACATTCCACAATAACAACTTAATCCACAAAAAATTGCATAAATTGAAAAATAATGATTTAAATTAACATTCAAAATAAGAGAAAATAAAATGGGAAGATTACCGGCGAGCGGTTGAAGGCAGCGGCTAAACGAGGGGAGGAGGCGGTGGCGACGGCGGGCGGTTGAAGGAGCAGCAGCGACGGGCTTCTTGAAGGATGAAAACGCGAATGGAAAGGAGAGGGGTCGGTGTGCGAGAGAGAGGAGCAAGGGGAGGAGATCGGTGGGGAAGGAGGGGGGAAATGAGAGAGATCGGCGAGGAGAGAGCTTCGGCAGCGGGAGGGGAGAGCTTTTGTGGCGGGTTAGGGTTAAAAAGGGAGAGAATAGGGAAACATGAGGAAGAAGGGATTTGGTTTTTACCAGATCCCATCTCCCGACACCGCCCGACGAGCGTCGAGAGATCCATCGGAAGTTCCGGAACTCCCGATGGTTAATATATGGCGTCGGGAGTTCCGGGAACTCCCGACACCTATTTCATTCGTCGGGAGTTCTTGAGGAACTCCCGATGGTCATTTACGGTGTTGGGAGATACTATTTCTCCCGACGATCGATTTTGGTATCGGGGGAACTCATTTTTCTTGTAGTGAATTAGGGAAAAAAAAAGTAGAGTTTGAGTAGTGTTTACAATTCAAACTGATGAGAAAGGTTGTTGGAAGCCAAAGCTTCTTAGACCATTGCCCCAAACAAGGGTTAAGCTTAGGATGCCTAACCTATCTCAAACCCAACCATTGAAACAAACACTCCCAAGGGATCTCATACTCCTTATAAAATAGATGGATTACTGCATTAGCAATAGTTCTAAGATGGAACTCATGTTATCTAAAAAAAACTAACTTTCTGCTTATGTCAAAGTGTACTAGGGATATCTCTTTTATCGTAGCCTTAACCTACTTGATGATCATGTTTGTTGTGAATAAAATGCGATAACTGCACTTCGAGAATCCAAATTCTGTTTTTGAAAATTGTTTTTAGATTCTGTGACCCAAACGGTGGAAATTTTGAAAACAACATTTTTATATTTTCATTGTATTCAGATTTTAAAATTTGAATTTTAAAGTATTGCTTTAAACAAAGATAGAAACACTTCGAATTACAGTATGCCATTTATAAGCTTAATTCATTTTTTGAAAAATAAAATATGTATTATGTAATGTATCATAAATTATATAATATTAAAAAACAATAATTATACAAAAAGTTTTAACATAAAACATGTTTATAAATAAATTAATAACATTTTATTGTCAACTAATATTTTGTGGGTAACCACAACAAGTTTTACGTTTTATAAATATAATGTCAATCACATTTTAAATAATTATTTAAATTAGAATACAGTTTGTATCTACTACCATACAAATATATGAAAATATGAAATACGACTTTGTTTTCATTAAGATCCCGTCTTGTAACCATTTTATTTTTTGTTTTTGTTTTTGAAAGTTAAGGATTTTTTTTTAAAAAAAATGTTATTTTAATATTTATCGACAAAAATAGAGTTGGTTTGAAACTATTGACAAAAATAGGGTTGTGAAATCGTGAACAGGGTCCACGAGTTTTGAGTTAGCACATAAATGGTATACCCCGTCCATGATTTAATGCTAAATCGTGTACCCGTCCACGATTTAAGGTCAGCCACGAATTAAGGGTAATTTTTTTTTTTCACATTTTCTCCCACTTCTGTCTTCTTCTTACATTTTTTAGCGTTTTTGCATCTTTGGAGAATTTTTTACTGTGAAATTCAAAATTTCAAAAGTCTACGGTAAAATAAAAATTGAATCAAATTTGCCACGCATTAAGGTTGAATCTATTTTTTTTTTTTCACATTACCCCCAACTTCTGTCTTCTTCTTATAGTTTTTAGCATTTTTTAATCTTCGGATAATCTTTTACTGTGAAATTCACATTTTCAAAAGGTCTACAGTAAAAAAAATTGAATCAAATTTCTACCCACGAATTAAGGCTAAATTTTTTTTTTTTGTCACATTTTTCCCCAACTCCAATCTTCTTCTTTTATTTTTTAGTTTTTTTTTCGCATTTTCAGAGAATCTTTTAATGTGAAATTCAAATTCTTAAAGGTCTACGATAAAATAAAAATTGAATCAAATTTCTAACCACGAATTAAGACTAAATCTATTTTTTTTTCACATTTTCCCCTGTTTCTTATTTTATTTATTTGTTTTTTTTTTTGTATTTTTGGAGAATTTTTTATTGTGAAATTCAAATTTTTAAAGGCCTACAGTAAAATAAAAATCAAATTTCTAACCGAAGACTTTTTTCACATAGATTTGTTTTATTGTAGATTTTTTTTCACATAGATTTGTTTTACCATGATATTCAAATAGATTTGTTCCACTTTGTATCCACTTATATCAAAATGTAATAAAAAAAAATAAAAAATATGGAATGGACCCTGTCCATGAGTTTGGTAGCTAACATAAAAATCGTGTATTCACCCTATTTTTGTCAATACTTTTTTCCTTCACTTTACTTTTGTAATTTCTTTCCTATATACCCTATTTTTGTCATTACTTTTAAAAAATACATTATTCTTGAATTTACCCCAAAATTAAGCCTATGGACACTACTTCTACCTCTAAATTTCTTCCTTTATTATCTACTTTTACTAATGGTTTAAAAAATCAGATGAAATGATGAAAACTAAAAAAAGTAGCTTTTAAAAACTTTTTTTTATTTTTAGAATTTGACTAAGAATTCAACTATTGTACTTAAGAAAGATGCAAATCATTGTAAGAAATTGGAGGGAAATGGAATTAATTTTCAAAATCCAAAAACGAAAAACAAATGACTACCAAACTAGTATTAGGAAAAACACCAAGTTAGAGGAAATAAACGGTTCAGAGAAGCCAAATAGATAAACTACGTCGATCATAAGAGCCAGCCACACATGAAGAATCATTCTAGAAGGTTTTCTATTGTAAATTTGTTATATCGATTCTTCATCTTTCCTCTAATATTTGGCTATTTGTATATTTCTGATTTTACTATTTTTCTCATTATTCATTATTGGTCTCATCTTAAATTAGGTCAAATTGTGTATGAAGGCAATCGTCAGCCTTTCTAATTATTTAGTGAAATACAGAGCAAATTATTCTCCCAAAATTCATTGAATTTTCAAACTTGAGTTGGTATCATAGCACTTAAATGGTATCGGCCCCTAAAGTCGCAAAGTTCAACCATCCATCGCTAAATCAACTCATGAATCAGATTACTAGCATAAAGATGAAAATAAGAAACTATATGTTGTGGAAAACCCTTGCACTACCAATCCTAAGTAGCTACAAGCTTGAAGGTCACTTATCAGGTGAGAATCCTTGTCCACCTAAGTTTCTTTCCCCTGGTGATAACTCAACACCCTCAACCCAAAACATTGAAGGCACATCAAGTTCTAAGATGGCTTTTGGAGAAACATCAAACGCCTCGACTGAAAAAGTATTGAATCCACTATATGATACCTAGGTCACAATGGACCAGCTGTTGCTTGGCTAGCTATACAATTCGATGACTCAAGAAGTAGCGATGCAATTAATCGGTTTCAATAATACGAAATATTTATGAGAGGCCATTCAAGACCTATTTAGAGTCCAATCAAGAGCTGAAGAAGATTATCTTCAGCAAGTCTTCCAACAAACTAGCAAAGATAACTCCAAAATGAGTGAGTATTTATGTATAAAAAAATCACACTCCGATAATTTGACACAGGCTGGAAGTCCGGTAACAACTAGAGCACTAACCTCACACGTCCTCCTTGGCTTGGACGAAGAGTACAACCCTATTGTGGTTGTGATCTAAAGCAATCCTGGAATATCATGGTTGGATATGCAATCGAAACTGCTTTCATATGAAAAGAGACTTTTGTTGGGGTTGATGCCCTAAAGTCTCGTGTTCTGTAGTTTGTAAACAGTTTGGACAAACGCTTGTGTTGTATAATGTATGATATTTTACTTCACATCTTGTATTTTGCTCAGTTGCATGTTTTATTTACTTTACCATAAACTAATAAACTTATAATCCCTAGTTATCTGTATGTAACTTAAGCATGTATGTGGTGACATACAAATGGATCATGTCTTGAGTGATAACCAAAATGGTTGGTAGTATATGGATATAGGAGGAAAACCTTATCCAGGTAACACTACGGATGCGGCCCGCTTTATGGAATGGTCACAAGTGTTGTGACTTATCACAGATGATCCGATCCTGATCATCCGTGTTGGGGACATGCCAGCGGGGGTGTCCTATACAAAGAGTTTGTATAAGACCTGACCACGAAATGTTAACCTCTTGTTATATAACACCGTTCATGACAAAGACTTCACTTCACTAAGATGACCATAGGTAACATTATCTCAATCCTGAGTGAGTTGGGAACTTCTGCCATTGAAGGTGGTCCTTTTATTTGTATGGGTGCGAGTGGCCAGGTCACCAATTCAAACCTACCATTTTGGGGATTCGTCTGATTTGGGAGTTGGGAACTCAGTTATATAAGATGGAATTCACTCCTTCCCCGAGGCAGGGGTAAGTAGATAGATAGCTTCCTTAAGGGCTGATTTCAGGGCTTGAACGATATGGCGCCACACAACTTCTCTTGGCCCGAGAGATGTTCACACATAGTTGGACTATGTTGTATTGTTCATTAGAGGAATCAGTGGTACTTAAGAAGTGAGATGTAACTACAAGGGCAAAACGGTAATTTGGCTCAGCTGTACTTACGAGCATTTGTGAAGGGTCATCGTACTCATGATTGGTTATATTCGATGGACACAGAAATATATTTGTGGTAAGAAGAGTTTAGCTGTTAGTCTTTAGTGGAATGCTTGACAGTTAACGGATGGTGGATCTCGTGGCTAAAGAGTTTAGTCAGCTATTCACGGACCGTTGAAGCTTCGAGCCACAGGTCCATTAGGTCCCCTGGGTAGTTTGGATAAAGTCAAAAATCAGTGTTTGGGTTAATTTGAAATGTTCAATTGACAAGAGAAAGTCCGATTAAATATGATATAATTGGCTAAATATATGAGATACATTATTTTGGAGGAAATTAGATATAAATATGATTTATATCAAGTAGAGAAGAAATTACTATAGTAGATATGTGATAGCAAACTACAGAGTAAAAATATAATATGATTATATTTATTAATTATTTAATTGATTAATTATATGATAATTAAACTAAAAACTCTCTCGGACGTGTGTTAGTAGGAAAACCGCATCGGTTATTGTAGCCGATGAATAAAAATGAAATTTTGTTTCATTTTTTTAGGTTCGAAAAAAGTTCAAAAAGTTTTGGCGTTGGTGTGGAAACGTAAACGATCGCATAAGTAGAGAGCCTATACGATAGTCGTTGAGCACCTAAACGATCCCATACCTTGTGCCTAAACGATCACACGCTAATTCCTAAACGATCGGGTAGTTTTCCTAAATGATCGCATAGTATGCCTTGTTTGCTAAACGATCATTTACCTTTTCCTAAATGATCGTTCAGTAAAACCTACATGATCGTGTAGTTTCTTCTAAACGATAAGTATCTAGTCATGCGATAGTTTCCTATACTCTTCTACTTGCTTATCGTTTATACGATCAGTTCTTCTTTCTACCTCTACCAAACTCACCAAAGACCACACTTTGGGTTCTCACACCGAGAATACTAAGGGCTTCTTTCTGGTGGTGTTGTCCCTACTACGTTCATTTGTTTGCAGTTGTTCGTGCTACTGCAGCCAACACATTTACTGGGCATTTGTTGATCGAGTAGAGGTCTTCCGCTACGTTGAGTTCCAAAGCTTGAAGAGCATCTTCAACTCGTATGAGAACTCTTTCCCTTACATTTTAGTATTCAAAGCATGCCATTAATTACTGTATATTTGCATACTATATGTTCGAATGTATTTGGTGTATTTCGGTCATGGTGAAATTGGAGAGATTCGACGGCGCTCATCGATGCTCTTCGTTAAGATATCCTTCATCTAGAACCAAACCACAAAGCTACAACAATTATGGAAACAACAATCATCAACAGTTTAGTGGACAGATAGGCAACAATAATAACTTCAACAATAACAACAATGACAGTGGAAATAGAGGAAGAGGCAGAGGAAGAAACAGTGGGAACAGACCCACCTGCCAGGTGTGTGACAAATATAGGCATTCAGCTGTGGTGTGTTATCACAGGTATGATAAGGAATACTCTTCCTCACCAACTCAAAACCAAATCAAAGGCAGTGGTGGACCATTGGGAAAAAATAACAATCCTACAACATTTGTAGCAACTTAGAGTTATAACCCATTTGCTACATTAGAAGAAATAAGTGACTCAAGCTGATATGCAGACAATAGAGCCACCAATCATGTCATTGCATATCACAACGACATCGAAAATTCTATTGAGTATGTAGGTACGAAATTAGTAACTATTGGCAATGGTGAAAAACTAAAAATATTTTACATAGGAAATTCCTTTTTAACTGATGGAAACAATATGCTTAATCTAGAAAATATATTATGTATGCCTGCTATAGCAAAAAAATCTTATAGTGTGTCTCAGCTTCCCAATGATATAACTTATTTATTGAATTTCATGGTGTCTTCTACTTCGTAAAGGACAAGGGTATAGGCCAAACTCTTTTGAAAGGGGTGCTTATCAATGGACTATATTGTTTGAATGGAATAGAAGTCAAACCAGTTGAAGTTTTGGAGAAAGGAGGTCGAGAGTCGTTGAAGCCACTGCACATAAATAATCAGTCTACAACATTAATTTTGTCTAATGTTGGTATTAATTTTGTAATGTCGCAAACTATTTGGCATAGAAGGTTGGCTCACATGTCCATTAAAGTATTAGAGTACTTAGTTAAGGATTGTAATCTTCCTACTAAGTCTAGCGAAAAGTTCATGTTTTATGAATCTTGTCAATTGGGAAAAGCCCATGCCCTTCCCTTCCCTAACTCTCAATCACACGCTTCTAAACGGTTTGAACTAGTTCATAGTGATGTGTGGGACCCACACCAGTAGCCTCTTCAAATGGATGGTATCATGTGTCCTTTATTGATGATTTTAACAAACATCTTTGGATTAATCCGATGAAACAAAAGAGTGAAACAATATTAGCATTTAGTTATTTTGTTCAACTAATCAAAACTCAATTTAGTGTAGTCATTAAGACATTCTAATCTGACAATGGAAGGGAATACACTAAAGTTCATCAACTGTGCTCTTCAATGGGTCTTATATCTCGATTCTTATGTCCATACACATCGGCACAGAATGGAAGAGCTGAGAGAAAACATTGTCACTTAGTTGAAACAGGGGTACCTTGTTAGCACAAGCATCCATGCCTTTATCTTTTTGGTGGGATGGCTTCATGACAGCAACATACCTGATTAATGGCTTACCTGCACTGGTATTGAAGGAAAAATCACTGTCACAGTTAATGTTTAATTCCAAAATTGATTATGTTAATTTAAGTGTGTTTGGTTGTGTCTGCTTCCTTGATTAAGACCTTATCAAGAACAAAAATTCCAAAAACACTAAGAAAAATGTGTTTACATTAGGCCCAGCCCATCATATAAAGGCTTTCGCTGTTGGAGCTTCAGTGCACGGATTTACATCTCAAGGCACGTCAAATTCAATGAAAATGAATTTCCCTTTGCCTCCAGTCCAAAATCAATTAAGTACAGCCCAAATAATATATCCCAATCACACAATCAGCCCAACTTTCAACCTCTCTGTGATAATCTTACACCATAAACTTCTAACCTAATGCCAATAAGCTCAATATCACAACCGGTGAGTCCAACAACCCAAATATTTTTCCCATACAAAATAAACATCATGAACCATCGTTTGTCATACACGTAGCCCAAAAAAGCCCACACTCAAGCAATCCCCCAGCTCAACAAAGGCCAATTCCAAACCATAACTTTGTACAATAAGACCCAAATCAAAATAGCCTAAATAGTTCCCTAAGCCACAATACAAATTAAAACCCAAATCCCACTGATATATCAAACCCTATATCACCCTCTACCTCGCCAAATACCTTAAGTCATTAAATCAATCCTCAACCTCATTCCCAATCAACCAGACTAATTGCATCTTAACCCATTCATTCTATGATAACTAAAGGCAAAGTTGAAATATTCAAACCAAAGGTTTGGGCATCAAGGACTGCTATTGATTGATTGCGAATAGAACCAACTTTAGTAAAGAATGCCCTCGCCATTCATGTTGGGTTTTATGTCCTAAAACTCATGGTATGTAAACAATAGAGCTTATTCTGAAAATTCAATAAAGGTGTGATTGAATAGATCTATTACTTGAATAGAAATCCAATAAACCTAAAAATCCCTTGACTATTGGATGAGTACTTGAACTTTATGTGGAGACATAAAGGTGGATCAGGTTCAAGTAAATAGTCAAAAAAATCTATAGTACATGGATAAGGTTGGGTACCTTATTCTGGTAATACTATTGGATACGGCTTGCTCTGTAGTTGTTACAAGAAGTTGTAAAGTGCTACAAACGAAGTGATCCTAATTCATTCAAGTTGGATATGAGAAGTAGGGGTATCCTTGTGCAAAAGAGTTTGTACAAGATCAGACTACAAAATGAGTCATTCTTACTTTATAACGTTGTTTACTGTTTAAGACTAACTATTTGAAAGCGATGACCTAGGTAACTTGACCTTAATCTTGAGCTAACTATGAATTCCTGTTTATTTGGGATTGCCTTTAGATTTGCATAGGTGAGGGTTGGCTCAACAGAGCCGGCTCAATATGACTGCCATGGTAAGACTGGATAGATAGCTGGGGACATAAGGTGCAAAAGGGAATTCACTCCTACCTGCTTTAGGGATAGTAGAGAGGTTGTTCCCTTAAGTGTTGATTCTGAGGCTTGAACAAGGTATCCCATCCTCTCATTTGGCATGAGAGGGACTTGGTTTTGTGATTAGATCATAAAACAATTGTTCATTAGAGGATCAGTGGGACTTAAGGAACAAAAAGTAATTTCGAGGGTAAAACAGAGATTTGACCCAGCAACCTATGAAGGTTTAACTTACTAATCATGGTTATATCGAGTGGACATAATATATCTACAATGAGGGGAGTTCAACTAAGGGCTTTAGTGGAGTGACCCATTAGTTAACGAATGGAGGTTAGAACGATCTAATGAGTTTAGCCGATTAATCTCGGATCGTTGGAGCCCATGATCTGTAGGTCCATGAGGTCCCCCTACTAGCTCGGAAATGGATTAGCTCTAGAGTAGCGTGCTAAGTTAATTTGAAAAGTTCAAATTAGAATCAAACGGAATTGGAGAAAATATATTTAAATATGACTTAAATATATGAAGATGAACTTGTGTAAAAATTAATTTAATATTTGATATTAAATTAATTAGAATTATTTAAATTGTTTAAATAATTATTTATTAATTTTATTAGAAAATTTAATTTATGAAATTAATTTTTAAATTTAATAAATTTTGATTTTAGAAATAAAATATGATTTTAAAATCAAAATGGTTTTTTGGAAATTGAAAATTACATAAAACTTGAAAATGGAAATTCATCTTCAACTAGCTTACAAGGAACCCACCTCCTCCTTTGTTTTACTCCAAGCATGAGTTGTATCCCATGTAGCACATCTCTTTGCATGATAGTCTGCAATTTATTGAAGAGATTGGAGTGCAAAAGGAATGAGAAACCTCCTGAATTTTCGCTGAAAAATTCGAATGAAGAAGGTGTTCTTCAATGATTTGGTTCAGTGAGCTTTCTCCATGTTCCCTTTGATTTCAGCTTATTTTGATTCCAGCAACTCAATCTAGAGCACCAAGAGGATAGTAGAGAAGATCTTGTGGTGGTCTACACAAGGATTCAGAGGATTTTGCAGCTGAAAATGGAGATTTCGTTGGTTTGGCCAAGGTATGTTCATGAAACCCATTATACTCTGTTTTTAGCATGTTTCTTTTCAACCAAAATTAATGAATTAGAATGCTTATGGATCTTGATTTCTTCCACTCCATGATGGTGTCGATCCAACAATTGGTATCAGATTCTAGACGGTCAGCCTCTGTTCATATCGTCGTTAAGCTTCAGTAGCTAAACGATCGTTTAGCTTCATACGTTAGACAATATGAAAGGAAAAGCTAAACGATCGTCTACCTCGGGAGCTAAATGATGCGTTGTTTTGCTAAGTGATGCGGTAAAGAGCTATGCGATGGTGTTGAGTGATCGCTTACACGATCGTTTACCTTTGATCGGGAGCTAAGTGATGAGGCGAAAAGCTATGCGATGGCGCTGAGTGATCGCTTACACAATTGTTTACCTTTGTTCGGAAGCTAAGCGATGCGGTGAAGAGCTATGTGATGGAGTTGAGTGATCGCTTACACAATCGTTTACCTATGAGTGGCAGCTAAGCAATGCGTCAATTGCTATGCGATAGCACTAGGTGATTGCTTTCCTGGTACGCGTGTTAAACGATCAAGACGCGGTGCTAAACGATGGAGCTATGCGATAATGTTTGACACTAAGTGATCGTGTAGCATCCTCCGGTGCTAGATGATGACACTATACGATAGAAGGTGAATACTACACAATCGTGTAGCTTTGTTAAGCAATAGGCATTGGTTACAAAACGATGAAGCAAACTCTAAGCGATCAAGCCAAATGCATGATGATGGTCATCATTGCTAAACGATCTGACTTAGCGAGATTTTGAGCGAGAGCAAGAGAAGCCAATTCGATCGGTTCTCTTGAGGTTTGGTCCAGTTCAGCTTCAAATGGTTTGTGGTTGGTTCGATTCAGTCTCTGCTAGTCCAGTTCAGATGGTTGGGTCCGGTTGAAGCTATTTTGGAGCGGTTTTAGCGGTGTTGAAGTTGTTTTTGTAATAAGTTTGGCTTTTGTTTGCTTATTTTTGCCAAAACTAAAACCATATCAGTACGTGTTTAATTATTTATGCATTGGATGTATGTTATAATTAAATAAATCTTTTAAGTGTATATATGCCATTTAGATTTAAAATCCCACCAGAGAAAGCATGCAGCATGCATTGAAAGTATGTTATAATTTGTTATAATATATAGTATGCATATTAGGGTTTCTTGTATTTAATATAAGTGTTATATTAGATGTTGAATGCCTGTATGTTGTGGATGTTTAACATGTCTAAAGTTTTATAAGTTGTTATAAAATTGGTTTAGACATTTAAAATTCATAACGAAGAACAGTTGCATGCTCACGTAGGTTAACTACTTGTTTTAATTAGTTAAAATAGGTCGTTAAATTGTAAAACTAGGGTTACAAACTCAACCGGTATATAATTCTATCAAAGATTGGGGGTATTTAAGTTGACGGTCTATGGAACACCTTCTACATGGGGATTATGGCCGAATAATTAAGCGTTGGTAACCAGTTTTATGAGTATCTGTGAGCGATGTGAGGTAATAAAAGCATTTATCACCTAGACATCATAGGTTTAAGTCCATTTATAAGAGTTATAGGATAAACCATATAGACTTAGGGTTATTTTTATTTAGCCGAAAAAGAACCTAAGTATGTAGTTACCCAAACATTAGAACTTTTCAGTGATAGTGAATAAATTCTATATAATAGAGTTATTAGAAAACTTTAGCGGGAGATTAATAACATATGCAGTATGTTATTCTTAGCTCTCGAGTCCCTAAGAGTTCACAGTTTGGATTTAAGCGATACTTCGTATCACCCTAGAAGTGACCTCCCTACGGAGAGTATTTTTTAGCTTAAATTTAGATTCGGGTGAATAAGGGGAAGTTGTTCGAATGGAGATCAAGGGTCTGATTTTAACTACCACGTCTCCACATAGTTCACACCGTGAGATTCATATGACGCTTCGTGTCACCCTGGATGTGACCTCCCTACAGAGAGCAGATGTATGTGTCAATACCAAGGTGAACGGAGGAAGTAGTTCATAGTAAGTGGGTGAAGGAAATGTGTCAACATATCCTACGGTTTCCTCCATTAGTCTGAACCGTGAGATTCCTATGTTATGCCTGCTGGTTAGCTTTAAGTGGCCCTTTGCTAGTCGTTTAATGACGGCTATCCCCATGGAGGGTTGTAATATAGGATTTGGAACAACCCAGGCTTCAGTAAAATGAATAAGGTTTTATAGTTCCGTCTTGGGTATTTTTTTCCATTTTGGAGCGGTACTCATACCATTCTATAAGATCCAAAAATGGCGGATCTACACTTATAGAATTATTAATTGATAATAATGTCTGACCAAAAGCGGTACCTAAATGACTATCAGAATATGAGTTATTCTAGAGGTAGTATTTAGTCAAGAATGTCTTGATATATTATCGTTGCGAAAGAATAATCTTGGGTAAATTATTAAAATTTCTAAAACTTGATTGGATATTAAATTTTAGAATGACAAGTTCATTAATACAAGTGTTGGCATCAGATAAATTTATTGGGGATAATTATGTGAATTGGAAATCAATTTTGAACACGGTTTTTCTTAACTAAGGACTGTCCTCCCATTTCTAGCTCTAACACAAATCGAAATGTTCGGGATGTATATGACGATGGGTCAAGGCTAATGGTATAGCCCGTGCTTATATCCTTGCTAACTTATCTGATGTGTTGACAAAATTAGCATGAGGATATGAGTACGCCAAAGAGATTATGGAATCTCTATGACGGATGCCATTAAGCATGTTTACAATAGTTGCATTAAAGTGGGGACCAATGTTTGTGAACACCTAGACATGAAGGTCCACTTTCATACGACAGAAGTAAACGGTACTGTCATGGACAAGAGAAGTTAAGTTGGTTTTATTCTAGAATCTCTTCCGAAGAGTTTTCTGCAATTTTGAATACATTAATGAATAAAATTTGACTACTCTACTCAATGAGCTACAGGCTTACCAAACAATGTTAAGAATAAAGGGTCTTGTGCCAGAAGTAAACGTTACTACTGCGGAGAAGTGAGGAATGTCCTCCAAGCCTTAAGTTGCTTCCTTTTTAAAGAGTAAGAGTATTCTTATAAAGAAAGGTAAAGAGAAATGGAAGAAGAAGCCTACTGGATTGAAAGGCAAGGATAGCGTTGCAAAGGGAAATGTTTCCATTGCAACGATGAAGGGCACTGGAGGAGACACTGCCCTCAATATCTTATCGAGAAGAGAGCAGAGAAAAGGTAACAAGGCTAACTTGACCCTAGGACCATTTACTCAGCTAATCTAGTGAGAGAAGTTGCTACTTGTTTTTAATTGTTAAAACTTGTATAGAACAAATTGTATATATTTTTGGGATAAATGAAATGTTCATTTTAAAAAATTATGTTTGTTCTAGCAACCTCTGTTGAGAATCAAATTGTTAAATACTATTTGTAGATATTCAGATATCTAAATGGCTAGATCAAAGTATAGAAAGTTTAAATATTTCTAGATCTGACTGTTAACAAAGAGTTGTTGAGACAAGTCAGATGCATCTTCCTAAAAGAGTTGAGAGTACCTCAATGTAGTGGGAGGAAAATGTGCTTCCTGGCCATTATTGAGATTAATATGCAATCCCCTTATAGTTTTATCAAAAGCCTAGTATACTTAAAATGTTTACAATAATTCTTTTGGCTAAAGTGTTTGAGAATTACCTAGTAGGACTAGGAATACCAGATAACCTAGGGCAAGTGGGAGAAATATCGGGTATAGAGATACTGAATGGTAAAAGATGGGTAGGGGATGTCCTAGTTTATTGTATTTCTCTATAAAACTCAGAAACTCAGTGTTATATATTGGATGTATAAGACCACTGAAGTTTTAGTCCAAGTGGGAATTGGTTGGGTTTTATGTCCTAAAACTTGTGGTATGTAAACAATGGAGCTTAATCTGAAAATTCAATAAAGGTGTGATTGAATAAATCTATTACTTGAATAAAAATCCAATAAATCTAAAAGTTTCTTGATTATTGGATGAGTACTTGAACTTTATGTGAAGACATAAAGGTAGATCAGATTTGAGTAAATAGTCAAAATGATCTATAGTACATGAATAGGGTTGGGTACCTTATTCTGGTAACACTATTGGATACGACCTGCTTTTTAGTTGTTACAAAGAGTTGTAAAGTGCTACAAACGAAGTGATCCTAATTCGTTCATGTTGGACATGAGAAGTGGGGGTGTCCTTGTGAAAAAGAGTTTGTACAAGATCGGACCACAAAATGAGTCACTCTTACTTTATAATGTTGTTTACTATTTAAGGCTGACTATTTTAAAGCGATGACCTAGGTAACTTGACCTTAATCCTGAGCTAACTATGAATTCCTGTTTATATGGGATTGCCCTTAGATTTGCATAGGTGAAGGTTGACTCAACAGTGTCGGCTCAATATGACTGCCATTTCAGGGGTAAGACTTGATAGATAGTTGGGAACATAGGGTGCAAGAGGGAATTCACTTCTACCCATTTTAGGGATAGTAGAGAGGTTGCTCCCTTAAGTGTTGATTCTGGGGCTTGAACAAGGGATCCTGCCCTCTCATTTGGCATGAGAGGGACTCGATTTTGTGATTGGATCACAAAACAATTGTTCATTAGGGGATCAATAAGACTTAAGAAAAAAAGGTAATTTCGGGGGTAAAACAGAGATTTGACCCAGCCGTTATTACGAACAACCTGTGAAGGGTTAACTTACTAATCATGGTTATATGAAATGGACATAATATATCTACAGTGAGGGGAGTTCAACTATGAGCTTTAGTGGAATGACCCATTAGTTAACGAATGGGGTTTAGATTGGTTTAATGAGTTTAGCTGATTAATCTCGGATCGTTGGAGCCCATGATCTGTAGGTCCATGAGGTTCCCTTTACTAGCTCGGAAATGGATTAGCTCTATAGTAGCGTGATAAGTTAATTTGAAAAGTTCAAATTAGAATCAAACAAAATTGGAGAAAATATATTTAAATATGATTTAAATATATGAAAAAGAATTTGTGTAAAAATTAATTTAATATTGGATATTAAATTAATTAGAATTATTTAAATTGTTTAAATAATTATTTATTAATTTTATTAAAAATTTTAATTGATGAAATTAATTTTTAAAATTAATAAATTTTGATTTTAGAAATAAAATATGATTTTAAAATCAAAATGGTTTTTTGGAAATTGAAAATTACACAAAACTTGAAAATGGGTTTTTCAAAGTTCATCTTCAACTAGCTTACAAGGAACCCACCTCCTCCTTTGTTTTACTCCAAGCATGAGCTGCATCCCATGCAGCACATCTCTTTGCATGATAGTCTGCAATATATTGAAGCGATTGGAATGAAGAAAGGAATGAGAAACTACCTGAATTTTTGCTGAAAAATTCAGATGAAGAAGGTGTTCTTCAATGGTTTGGTTCAGTGAGCTTTCTCCATATTCCCTTTGATTCCAGCTTATTTTGAGTCCCACAACTCAATCTAAAGTACCAAGAGGATAGTAGGGATGTGGTGGTCTACACAAGAATTCGGAGGATTTTGCAGCTGAAAATGGAGATTTCATTGGTTTGGCCAAGTTATGTTCATGAAACCTATTATACTAGAGTATTTAGCATGTTTTTTTTCAATCAAAATTAATGAATTAGAGTGCTTATGGATCTTTATTTCTTCCGCTGTGTGATGGTGTCGATCCAACAATTCAACAGTGGAAAAAGGTCGTGGATTAAGAATACTCTGCACTTGTGTCGAACAGAACATGGAGTCTCGTTCCACCATTATCCTTCTACATTGTTGTCGACAACAAGTTAAAAAGGAATTGCAAATAGGTCTATATAGAGGTATAAAGCCCGACAGGTGGTAAAGGGCTTCCACCAACACCCAAGAGTTGGTTTGTTTGAAACGTTCAGCCAGTCGTGAAGGCCTCTACAATTAGAGTTGTCCTGAGCATTGCTGTAACAAAAGGATGGATACTCAAACTGAAGGAACTCTAAGAGAAGAGAACCTTGAGCGGAAGAAAGATTGACCAAAATCCATTTTCATTGAATATATATTTTACAGTAAACAAGAAACAAGATATGCATTTATTTATAAATTACAACATGCTAATGAAAAGGTTTTAGAAACCTTATCTTTGAAGACCTTTCTTCAAGATTTCCCTCGAACAGAACACGAACCACTTAAAGAATTTCTTCAAGAAATAACTCGAACAAGTTCGAACACGACCATGAAGGTTTCCTCGATATTCTCAGAGTGAGAACTAGGTGTGGTGGGCTCTAGCTATTTTAGATTTGAGGGGAAACTTAATGGTAACGAGGAAAGGATGAGAATGTTCTAAAAAACTAAAAAATACACAGAACTCTTCTGTTCTTTTCTCACTATCAAAATTGACCATCTCTAGCAAGAAGTAGAAACCTTACCCACTTACGTGGGTAGAGAGAAAAGAAGGGGAAGGAAGTTGTAACTCCCTCCCTTATTATTAAAATAATAATTAATATAAATATATATATGATAACTAATTATGTTAAATGAAATGTTATATCAAATATAACATAAAACCTATAGTTTTAATATTGTATCACATACAATAGCTATAGTTTCTTTTCTCTCTTATATGACATTTAATATAAATCATATTTCTATTAAATTTAACAACTATGAATCCAATTCATAGAAACTATATTTGACTCTCATTCAAATATTTATTTCCTCTATTGAGCTATAATGTATTAAATACATTATAACAATTATATCACATATAATTGAATCAACTTAATTATATCATATATAATTAAATTCCTCTATTAATTTGAACAATTCAAATTAATCAAAAAACTGATTCTCAATTAATCCTATTGAGCTACCATGGGAACCTCATAGACTTGTAGCTTGAAGCTCCAATTGTACATGAATAATTAAATAAACTCTTTAATTAAATTATTCACCATCTGTGAATTGTCTAACATTCCACCAAAGACCGACAGCTGCACTCTTTGCACTATAGATATATTTCTGCGTCCATTGGATATGACCAATTAACAGTATGATAACCCTTCACAAATGGCTTGTAAGTACAGCTAGGCCAAATTACTGTTTTGCCCCTGTAGTTACATCTAACTTCTTAAGTACCACTGATCCCTCTAATGAACAATAGATTATACAACACAAGCGTTCGTACAAACTGTTTACAAACTACAAGACAAAATACTTTAGGGAATCAACCCCAACAAAGGCAACTCGACTTCAATAATGCATTCCTTAGTGGCGACCTCTTAGAAGATGTTTACATGTCTTAGTCACCGGGATATGTTTACATCGATCATCCAGAATATGTTTGCAAATTAAACAGAGCTATTTATGGGCTCAAACAAGCTCCACGTGCATGGAAAAATACAATGAGGAATGCGCTAACAACATGAGGATTCATAAATTCAAAGTCAGATACGTCCCTGTTTATTCATCAAAGAGAGATGTCTGTGATTTTCTTATTGGTTTATGTAGACGATGTGATAATCATTTGGAATGATCCATGGCTAATTAATCGACTGATTATAAGTTTAGACAAAATATTTGCTCTAAAAGACCTAGGGAAGTTAAGTTACTTTCTAGGCATATAAGTTCATTACTTAGATTTTGGCTTCCTCATAAATCAAGCAAAGTATATTAATGATCTATTACATAAGTTGGATATATCTGATATTAAACTAGTAGCATCACCATCTATTTAGAAAATCATTTATTTGCCACAGATGGCACCTCATTTAAAGATCATTTCATTTACAGAAGCATAATAGGTGCAGTTCAGTATCTTAGAAACACGCAACCGGATATCGCCTATGTAGTGAACCATCTCAGTCAATTTCCAAAATGGAAATACCATGCATTGGCAAACAACTAAACATGTCCTATGATACATCAGTTGAACAAAACACTTTGGCATCCTATTTCAATTAAGCGCAAACTGGCAAGTCTCAGCATATTCTGATGTCGATTGGACATCAAATATAGATGACAGGAAATCGATAACAGCCTCTTGCATCTTTTTTGGCATCAACCTTGTATCATGGTCGTCTAAGAAAAAAAATGTAGTGGCCAGAACAAGCATAGAGTCAGAATATAGAGCTTTTGTGCATGCTTCATCTGAAATTATCTGGTTACAATAGTACTCCAATATTATGGTCTGACAATATCAGTACAGGTGCCTTGGTAGTAAACCCAATGTTTCATGTGAGAACCAAGCACATTGAAATTGATGTGCACTTCGTGAGGGATAAGGTTTGAAAGGATCTATAGATGCTAGATATGTTCCTACGACAAATCAGCTAGCAGACTGTCTTGCAAAACCACTAACACATTCTCAATACTTCTGTTTACGCTCCAAACTTGGATTCATTGAACTTCTTCCTAGTTTGAGGGGGATATTAAGGAAGTTTGAAGGGGATATTAGGGAGAATGCCAAGCTGGAGGAAGTCAAAGGTTCAAAGAAGCCCATCAAACAAGTCACATCGATCATAAGAGCCACTTAAAGCCACACATGAGGAATCATTCTAGAAGGTTTTTAGTTGTAAATTTGTTTTATCGATTCCTCATCTCTCCTCTAATATTTGGCCACCTGTATATTATTTATTTTACTCTTTTTCTCATTATTCATTACTTGTTTCACCCTAAATTAGGGAAAATTGTGTATAAAGGAAATCGTCCATCTCTCGGATTATTTAGTGAAATACAAAGCAAATTATTCTCCAAAAAATTTCTGAATTTTAAAACTTTGAACACGGAACCTAAATCTCTTATTTTTAAGTTTAAGTTTTAAGATTTCTTATAAAACATGTCCAAAACAAAATCTCCAAAAACATAGGTAATATTTTGGGTAAGCAAAACCATAATGATGTAGGGACGATTTGCACCCTAATATTTGGAAAAACAACGGTACATTTTATGGGGACTTAAATAAATTAACCAGTAAAAAGAATTGTTTCAAAAAAAAAAAAAAACATTAGAAAGAACCGATCTTTTCTGTTGACTTGGAAATTGTCAACATGTATTGTACAAATATTTTTTCGCAATTACCACCTCCTTCAGATCACGTGACCTCATTTTGTTTATCTCCTAAATGTTAAATTATACATTTCATGTGTTTCTATTCAATTTCTGATCAATTAAAAAAATGTGAATTCTTTTTTTAAAACTTCTAATTTTAAATCTGATAGTTTTAGTTTAATTTTGTGTTTTTATAGATTTTTCAACTTGTAAATTTTTTTTAATAGATCAGTTAATTTCAAATTTAGGAATATATTGAGTTTATTAGAAATAAATTTTGGAAGTTAATAAAAAATCTACACCATTTTAAGGAGACCTATTTAGATAAATAATTGATTGAAGTCTAATGGCGTATTAGATATTTTTTAAGTGAATTGCACGAGTAAGTTTATAATTTAACCTAAATTTTACTAATCATAACTTTTAGACCAAAAAACTAAACTTATAGGCATGAATTGTTTTATATTCCACTATTACTTGATTTTAGTTTTAAAAATTTATTAGTAAATTTGAACAAAACCCAATTTTAGGTGCCCATATGATTGGTTTATAGTTGTAAGCGTGACCTCCAAAAATTTGTCTCGTACTAGATGTTGACCGGCTTTTATCTTAATATATGATCTTTTTTTGGTTTAAAACAAATAAAGAAATAAAAAGGAACCGTGGGACCAAGTATTACAAGGTATTTAATATAAGATCAAATTATGTTACTAGATTTATATGTTCAACATTATGAATGTACCAGGTAATTGCAATTTCGATTTTAATGCTTCACAGGACTGAATCTATGATGCTTACATAAACAGACTTATATATTATATGTTTGAAAATTAAGATTGTAATATTAAAACCATAAGTTTGGACGAAGGTTTAGAAAATATCTAGGAGGGAAATATAGTCAAAATTAAATGAATTAATGCAAATCAAAACGGCATATTTTAGTTGCTTTAGTTCAATTTAATTCAACTTTTTATTGTTTGATTGGCTACTAAGTTTTGATTGAATCAAATCAAATTAGTTTTTTTTTTTTTTTTTTAAATAAAAACACATCTTAGCCTTTTTAATCACTCTTCTCCATTGGATTAATTAGTTTCAACAATTATATGATTAATTCAATTTGAATTAAACAGCCTCAAACTTCCTATCATCATATTCTAAGATAAAAATATAATTTCATTAATTTGGCATAGGGCACAGAATAAAGGTTTCAGTGTTGATGCTAATAGAAAGGTCAAAATTAAAATCTCAATTTTATAATAATGGTTGAATTTTGACAAAATATTAGAAGTACAGTTGTCTCACATCGAAAAAATTCAAAGAGATATTGTGTTCCAAGTACTATAAAAGGAGCTTATGCCTTTGGTTTCAAGTTTTCTTTAGAAACATTTTGTGCTCGAGTGTCTTCAGTGTGCTAACTCTAGTTAAATTTTCTTTTGTATTCGAGTGAGACCAAAGGGTCTGAGTATTACAAAAGATTTGAGAGGGTGCTCATGTAATTTGAGAAAAAAAAATTATTTTGTGTGATTGTAATAATCTTTCATATAGTGGAGTTTTTCTAATCCGTTTTTCCATCTTAATTTTTGTGTTCCCAGTTTTATTGGTTTTTTTTTTAATTTCTCTAATATATTTTTTTTGGTTATTCTTACGGAAAAAGTGAGAGTTTTTTCAATAAAAATATCGATGAAATGTCAATAATATTATTTATATTATATTCATATTAAACCCCATTTGTTTTTTATTTTTTTATTTTTTTTATTTTATATGAATGTTAAATTAATAATATATAAATATTAATGAAAATATGAAGGCTCCGAACTTTTAGGTGTATACTCGTCCACAGTAAAAGAATGGTTTCAAACCCCAAAAAAGTGGGGATGTAATTTAAAATAGAATAAATTGACTGAAATTTGATTACTTTTATATTAGGACTCTTTCAATTGGAGTTTATATTTTTTTGGTCTCTTTTTTCTTTTTCCCCTTTTCTGAGGCTGTCAATTCAATTTTTAATTTTTAATTTTTGTTTCTTTAATAAAAAAGATCGATGTATAAATTTGATTTTGCAAGTATTTCGATGAATTAATGGACTTTGAATCAATAGAAAGACAGATTTTAAACAAATAATAGATTTTGACCCACAAATAATAAAGTTCAATTTGACAAATGTTCTTATTATTCAAAGTTTGTCCGAATTTTCATTAAAAAATAGAAAGAAGAAGGCATTTGTCTGAATTTTAAATCAAAATCATAAATTGAATAACTTAGAGTCGAGAAAAATAAGATAAATTTGTGAAAATATATACAAATTCTTATCCGTCATAAAAAATTTGTTACCTTCATCTCAAAATAAAAAGTGGGGAGGTTCAAGTTCAATTAGAAATTTAGGAGAGTAATTATTCGATGTGACTTCCTTCTAAGCTTTTTAATTTAAATGTATGATCGATATATATACATTATATTGCCATGTTTTAGTATCAAATATGTAGTACTCTAATATAGGAGAGAACATGCAATGTAGGTTTAAAGAAATAATTCGGTTTTTAAGTCTGTAGGTGACAAATGTGGATAAACGGCTAGATATTGAATAGTAGAGAGTTCATGATTGGTATATATAATTGACCCACATTTAAATATTTTAAGACAATTTTTAATATAATAAAAATGATTTTAACCATTTAAAAATGACCCTTATACATGTATTAGTTGAATTAAAAATGGTGAAAAATGCATTTTTTTTAATTTATTTTTTATTCTCTTCTCCCTCTTTACACACTAACTTCCTTTATTCTTCACCTTATACACTTTCAAATTCCCAATATATTGATTGGGCCAATATGATTATCCTTGAATATTATTCTCAATATATTGGCAATTATGTATACCTACTAATTGATATGATTGTCCCTCGAAACTTCATATTTGAACGTTCATGGTTTAATTTATGATTGATCACTATCCTTCGAAACCGTCTACTTTCAACCTTCATTGTTAAGTTTATATTTAGAGTTGTAATATTTTTAAACATTTGCTTATACTTAGTCAATCATATCATAATTAAGTTAAAGATAATATATCTTCAATCCATCAAACGATTAAAACCAGAGATTTGGTTTTTCTACCGTCCAATAGATTTATTATTAACATTTATCATTATAGTTTTAATCTTATAATTTTTCAACTCATGCCACATCATCTAAAAATGACAAGTCAACAACTCAATCTCACTGAGGTTATTGAAGAAGAAAAGTTTGTTAGTCTAGTTTGTTAAATCTGCGTTGGGATTGTGTTAGAGTCAAAGTTTATAAAGTCTGTGTTGGAAGTCTAATTTGTTAAATATTAAAGAGTTTTTGTACAGTAAATTTGTTAAAAAATTGTAAACACTCAATCTAGTCTAAATGATTAGATACAACACCCTCAAGAGTAAGGACCACAAAGTTCAATAATAGTACATATAAAAGTTCTACGTGAATGTTTCTTAAAAAACCTTAACATAAGACTTTCATTCAATGGGGCTAACCCTAAAAAGAGGAAAACCACTATATGTCTATGACACATTCTTGAAAGGATATTCAAAGACGGAAAGAATATTATCTGTAGGAAAAGGAAAGTAGCCCCTACAAATTTGCACAACATATTACAAAACATTTTTTCTATAATAAAATTGGCCAATCATTGGTGGGACAAATAATATATCACTTTTATATTAATTATTTAATTAAAGTAATAATTTTTTTTAATAAATATATTAAAATAATACTACTTTCATTATGAATCAGAAAATATCGTTTTAAGAATAAATAAAACATTTGTAATACATTTTTTGTTTTTACCAGCGTGCATGCTTTTAAAGGGATTTGTATGTAATTCAGCCTATTTTTGTTAGTTGAAGTTGAAAATCATTTCGAATGAAATATGCGGTTGGAGACAACCTTTTTTTTCTTAATAGATATTATCAGAAGGTTATGTGGGTTGTTAATTAATTAACAGAAGTTTCTTAGCATGGTTGTTATAGGTAATTTTGGAGTTAAGGGTAAAATCATCCAAAGAGGCAAGACAGGGAATATAGCGATCAAAGAAAGATGATGGAGCCCAATGTACCACAAAAAGCCCAATAAAAAAACCAAACAAAGGGGCAGGAATGGGTCGAAGTCCCATTTCAAGCGCCTAACCTAGGCCGAGGCCGAGCCTAATGGTTCGACCCGAAGTTGGTTTCTTTTGTGTGGGTTGGTCCAACAAACCCTAAAAACACTCCTAGATTAGTTTCGAAACGTGGTCTTAAAGGGATGAGGTCAAGTAAATTATAAATAAGTCATGTGAGTCTTAAGAAAGGCCAGTAAGTTTGAAGTTATAATGCCCCAAGCCTAGGATTCAGATTAGGATTTGAAATTTAAATTTGGCACCTAATGGTCCTGACATTCTCCTGCATCCTTGCTTGTCTTGAATGCTTTAGTGAAAGTTGTCCCCTAAACCAACATGGGTTCTTTCAGCATGATTTGTTTTCACTCACATGCATCCTAGGAAAATTCCTAGGAGGTCATTCAACATAGGATTTTGCTCCAAGTTTAGTATACTTAATTTTGAAGTTCTTACAATTGCGCCACTGGAAAAGAAGATGACCCTTGTTGGTATAAGTAATAACTTTCAATTCTTTTAAGTCTTTCTTAACCATCCTTTCATATCCTCTCATTTGGATGTAATCTCGATTCATTCATGTCCATCTCCTAAACCTAGGGAGCTAGAGGAATATTTATTGTTGGAGATTTGTTTAGTTGGCTTTATATTTTTCTAAGGTAGTGGTTTCTGCAAATGCCTTAAATAAAGTCCTAATATCTGTTTGCAACAATAGAATATCTTCTTATAGAATATTTTCCTTACCTGAGAATATCCGGTTGTAATTTGTCGTCCAATATTTTCCTTTATTGAAATACGATCTTCTTATTCCAAATGGGAATTTGTTTCCTTTCTTGGATTCGATTATTTAAAGAGAACTATGTGAAGGATCTCTTAATGAAGAGTTCCATGAACGCGTTCAGATCGCTCCAATTTCACTGTGATCGAAATACACCATATACATTCAGACACATAGTCATGCAAACAAACAGTAATTAACGGCATGCTTTGAACAAAAAAAAAAAAAAAAGACAAGGGAGAGAGTTCTCATATCAGTTGAAGACGCTCTTCAAACTATGGAACTCAACCAGTGAAAGACCTCTACCCCATCAACCAACTCCCAGCAAATGCATCGATTACAACAGCACAAACAACCGTAAACACACGAACACAGCGGGGACGACACCACCAGAAGGGAGCCTTAGTTATTCTCGGAGTGAGAACCCAAAGCGTGGTCTTCGGTGAGTTTGGTAGAGATAGGAAAAAGAACTGATCGTGTAAGCGACAAGCAAGTGGAAGAGAATATGAAGCTATCGCATAGCAAGATGTTTATCGCTTAGAAGAAACTACAAGATGCTTATCGCATAGCGTAGATGATCAGGCTTCGCAACCTCGTTGTCGTCTACGCGATCTTTAATTTTGCTTCTATCGTCTAGTGCACGCTGGACGATCGTCTACCTACGCCATTTAGTACACGATGGAGTCCTCCTGGCGGTTCAAGACTCGGTTCGCTTGTAAACCGGTTTGCTCGATGAAAAATGTAATAGATAGGATTATTTCATTCTGGTTTTTGTAAAGGCTCATCCCGGTCCATTAATCTTTATTTATTACATGTGATGTATATTTTTTTATATGTTATATAGTATGCACATATAGTAAATCCCACCTTAGGTTATGTAATGGTCATGCATCATCTCTTTATTGTAATTGTTATAATTTAGAGAAGCATGATTTAATTATATAAGAGCATGCTCATGCATCATATAATATAAGAGTTATATTTATGCATGCATAAAAAGCATTGACATGCATTATCTTTATATTATAATTGTTATAGTATAAGGGTGAATGATAGCATTTTACTTGGTTGTTACGCGTTATATAAAAGTTATATATAGTAATAACCGGAAATTGCATGAAGCATGACACATATGTTAGTTTATAAATGTTATAAACACCTCGTTGTGCGCAATGATTTTAGTTGTTTCTTTTTAAAAGTTAAAGAGAATTTGGAACTAAAAGAAATAAAAAAGACATGCATGCTTACTTATGTTTAATTCATGGTTTTAAAGTGTTTAAAACTTGGATCACATAGACCTAAGATCACAGTTCTAATATGATTAGCAACCCTAAGGCTTTAATCTTTTAATCAGTTTAATAAGATTAAATTGGTTAATAAAAAGCTAAAAGTGTAGCAAATCTATCTATAAGGGACCTTTTGTCTAAGACAGGTTCTGTCTAGGTTAGGGTATTTAAGTTGATAGAAATGTAACACCCCTACTTGGGAACTTACCTGGAAAGGTGAATTAGATAGATTTGATGCATACATGCAAGTTAAGGACAATCCATTAAATTTTTTAAATGTGACTACTTGAACTTGTTCATTTTTCATAGACAAACGTTGTTTATGAGCAAAGATTAAAAAGAAGAATTAGACTAAAATTAGTAGCCGGATTGTCTAGGTTAATAAACTCTTAGGTAGAACACTCTGTGGGAGGTACTTGGGGCATAAGATGCTTCACTTAAACCTTTCATGTTTCTCCTAAATAGTCTACACCATGAGATCTACCCTCAGGCTCGTGGCACCTTTGGTGTGTCCCCCTAACGGATGGTGTTTGGGTAGGTCAATATCAAGGGGGATGGAGAGAGTGTTCATAGTAAGTGGGAACGAGAAATGCGACAGCATATCCCTTGGTCTCCGTGCTAGGTTGAATAAAGTTACTGCGCATCGCCTCGAGGCACCCTGTGAGTATCCCTCTAAAGGATGGCAGTTTTGCGCGTTTCTTTATTTGATCTCTTGTAAGAGGATAAGGTAACTTAGTCTCTTGTCCTAATCTTCTTCTTCCCTATGGTGGGCTCATTAGGGCGGGACTCTGGTACCAAAAGCGAGGGGTCATACTTACACGGAATTGCTAAAGGTTAATAGTTCTGGACCGAAAAATGGTGGCTGTTAGGTTCAGTTCCAAGAGTTGGTTCTGCCTAATGGTTGAGAATGTTTCATCCCAGCAAAAGGGTAACTAATCACCCCACCGGTGACGTTTGTCCTGCCTTACTGGGGCATCATTGCAAAATAGAAGTCTATAACTTAGGGTACTTGAATCTATTTTTCAAAATTGATTGGTTTAAAAGTGGTTTAGCAAAATTTAATAAATTTTTGTTTGTATTTTCAACAACTTTTTCAAAATAGCAACAACCAAGTTGGCTTTGTTGAGCGCCGAAAAACTAACTGGCGATAATTTCGCAACATGGAAACACATGATCACGATCATTCTGATCAACGAGGATCTTATGTTCGCACTCACGGAGGCTCATCCTTCTATTCCAGCTCTTAATGCCACTCGAAATGTTCGGGAGGTATACGAGCGATGGATAAGGGCGAATGAGAAGGTCCGAGCCTACATCTTGGCAAGCCTTTCTGAAGTCTTGGCCAAGAAACATGAACCTATGATCTCAGCATGTGAGATCATGGAGTCCCTGCAGTGGATGTTTGGACAACTGTCTGAATAGCTTATGCATGAGGCTCTTAAATATATATTCAACTCCAAAATGGAAGAATGTACTTCTATTCGTGAACATGTACTTAACATGATGGTTCACTTTAATGTGGCGGAGTTGAATGGGCCTACCATCGATGAGGGCAGCCAGGTTAGCATAATCCTGCATTCTTTGCTCGAGAGCTTCCTACACTTTGTTAGTAATGTGATTCTTAACAAAGTGAAATATACCCTTGCAACTCTCCTCAATGAGTTGCAGACCTACCAATCTTTACTGAAAAGTAAGGAAAGGAAAAAGGGTGAGGCAAATGTTGCTTCATCCTCCAAGACGTTTCATAGAGGTTCGACCTCAGGAATGAAGTTTGCACCTTCTACTTCTAACTCCGCAAAAGGAAAGAAGAAGAAGGGTGGTAAGGGAAAAGGGAAGGCACCTGCTAACCCACCGCCTGTCACCCCAAGGATGCGTTCACCGGTTGCTAAGGGAAAACGTTTCCACTGTAACCAAGATGGATACTGGAAGAGGAACTTTCCTCAGTATCTGAAAGACAAGAAAACAGCCAAGGCCGATAAAGGTGAATATGATTTACTAGTTCTTGAAACTTGTGTAGTGGAGAATGATGATTTAGTTTGGATAATTGATTCGGACGCCACTAACCATGTTTGTTCTTCTTTTCAGGGGATTAGATCTTGGCGACAGCTGGAGACTGGTGAGATGATGATGCGAGTAGGCACCGAGCATGTCGTCTCAGCTGTGGTAGTGGGAGGACTCCAATTAGCTTTACAGAATAGGTTTCTTGTTTTGAATGATGTATATATTATTCCCGAACTAAAGAGGAACCTTATTTCTGTAAAGTGTCTATTGCAATGTAAATATACTGCCCCTTTTAATGTGGATAAAGCATTTATTTATAAATATAGTGTTTTTATTTGCACAGCAAATCTGAAATCGAATTTATATATGCTAAGGTCGTTAGCCATTAATTCCCTCCATAATACTAAATTATTTAGAACTGTCGTAACTCAATCAAAACGTCAACGAATTTCTCCAAAAGAAAATGTCCAACTTTGGCATCTTCGTTTAGGGCACATCAATCTCAATAGGATTGAGAGATTGGTGAAGAATGGACTTCTAAGTGAGTTAGAAGAAAAGTCTTTACTAGTGTGCGAGTCTTGCTTTGAGGGTAAGATGACTAAACGACCTTTTACTGGAAAAGGTTATAGAGGCAAGGAGCCTCTTGTGTTAGTACATTCTAACCTCTGCGGTCCTATGAATGTGCGAGCCCAAGGTGGCTATGAGTATTTTATAAATTTTACTGATGATTACTCTAGGTACAGGTATGTTTACCTTATGTAATGGAAGTCTAAATCCTTTGAAAAGTTCAAAGGGTTCAAGGCTGAAGTTGAAAACACATTGGATAGACGGATTAAAACACTTCGATTGGATCGAGATGGAGAGTTTTTGGACTCGGCATTCTAGGACTATTTGATAGAATATTGAATCGTTTCCCAACTCTCAGCATCGAGTACACATCAGCAGAATGGTGTAGTAGAGAGGAGAAATAGGACCTTGTTGGACATGGTTCGTTCGATGATGAGTTACGCTTCCTTACCGGACTCGTTTTGGGGTTTCGCAGTGGAGACTGCGGTATACATACTCAATTGTGTTCCCTCCAAGAGTGTTGTGAGAACACCTCTAAAATTGTGAAACGGGCGTAAAGCTAGTTTACGTCACTTTCGTGTTTGGGGTTACCTTGCACATGTGCTTGATGTTAATCCCAAGAAGTTGGAACCACGGTTGAGGTTATGCCTCTTTGTAGGCTTCCCCAAAGGTATACGAAGGGGGTTATTTTTATGATTCGATGGAAAATAGGGTGTTTGTTCAACAAACGCTACTTTCCTGGAGGAGGATCATACAAAGGAGCACAATCCATGAAGTAAAATCGTGTTGCGTGAGTTTTCCAATGAAACTACTGAAACTTTTACAAGAGTTGTTGAAGAGCCTGTTACATCAACAAGAGTTGTTGATGGGAGTTCATATAGTAGGTCGGTTCCATCTCAAGAGTTGAGGGAACCTCGACGTAGTGGGAGGGCAGTAAACCTACCCGTTCATTATCTGGGTTTCACGAAAATCCTTGCTATGGTAGCAGATGGCGACGTTGAGGATCCGTTGTCTTATAAGAAGGCAATGGAGGATGTTGACTAGGATGAATGAGTAATATTTTAGGTAAGCGAAACCATAATGACGTAAAGACGATTTGCACCCTAATATTTGGAAAAACAACGGTACATTTTATGGGGACTTAAATAAATTAACCATTAAAAAGAATTGTTTCAAAAAAAAAAAAAAAAACATTAGAAAGAACCGATCTTTTCTGTTGACTTGGAAATTGTCAACATGTATTGTACAAATATTTTGGAATTAAATGAATTAATGCAAATCAAAACGGCATATTTTAGTTGCTTTAGTTCAATTTAATTCAACTTTTTATTGTTTGATTGGCTACTAAGTTTTGATTGAATCAAATCAAATTAGTTAATTTTTTTTTTAAATAAAAACACATCTTAGCCTTTTTAATCACTCTTCTCCATTGGATTAATTAGTTTCAACAATTATATGATTAATTCAATTTGAATTAAACAGCCTCAAACTTCCTATCATCATATTCTAAGATAAAAATGCAATTTCATTAATTTGGCATAGGGCACAGAATAAAGGTTTCAGTGTTGATGCTAATAGAAAGGTCAAAATTAAAATCTCAATTTTATAAAAATGGTTGGATTTAGACAAAATATTAGAAGTGCAATTGTCTCACATCGAAAAAGTTCAAAGAGATTTTGTGTTCCAAGTACTATAAAATGAGTTTATGCCTTTTGTTTCAAGTTGTCTCAGTTAGAAACATTTTGTGCCTGAGGACGCCCCCACTCGCATGTCCCCTACACGAATGATCAGGATCAGACTATTTGTGACAAGTTACAATACTTGCAACTATTCCACAAAGGGGACCGCATCCGTAGCATTACTAGGATAAGGTTTCTCTTCTATATCCATATACTACAGACCATTTTGGTTATCACTTAAGACATGATCTACTTGTATGTTGCCACATACATGCTTAAGTTACAGACATATAACAAGGGAGTTTAGGTTTATTGGTTTGTGGTAAATCAAATACAACAAACAACTAAGCAAAATCAAGAATTGTAGTAAAATATCATATATTATACATCACAAGCGTTCGTACAAACTGTTTACAAACTACAGGATACGAGACTTTAGGGCATCAACCCCAACAATAACATCCTTGAAGGATTTTTCTCGATCAGTGTTTTCCTCATTTCGTACAACCAACTGTTCAATTTGACTCTCCTTGTTTGCATTAGAGTGTGTGGTCTGCATTTGACTATCATTTGGAGGAGTAAATTTAGGGTTGTGAACCAAATACCTTTGAGAAAGATGAGATTTATTTTAATAAAAAATATATATTAACATTTATCAAAGGTCGTTAAAATACCTTTGGAAATACTTACTTTTATCAAATGTTAGAGAAACCTTTGAGAAAAATATGCATTTGTAATAATAAAGAAAAAAAAAAACCTCTAGGGTTAATTTTTGTGGGTTCGTGAACACATTCTTCAATTTGTTGTCTTCTCCATCATCTATAGGTAATCTCTCGAGTTTGTGAATACACAAAAAAACCTCTAGGCATGGTTCAATTCTCACTTTCAATTCTCAATTATTGTGATTTATTTCATGGTTCTTCATTGTATATAGTATCGAGATCTGATTCCTGTATATAAGTTTATTTGTATTTACAATTCTGCTTTATCTTGTTGTGATTGATTTCGTGGTTCTTCCTCTGCCGTCTCCTTCATCATCTCCTCCGTCATCTCCTCTACTCTTTTTGTTCCGCCTTTTCCTCGAATCTTCGTGATGTTCATTTCGCTTCTAAGCTTTGTTTCGTTCGCTCTGTTCCAGCTCCGCCGAGTCATTCCATCACTTTCAAGCTCAAGCTACAATCTCCGCTCTTAGGTTCGCAAGAAGCTCCGCCGAGCCATTCCATCACTTTCAGGTTCGCAAGCAACTCTTACATTATCAACCATTCTTAGTTTTATTCATGTCACATAAAATCTGTCTAAATCGCATCTAGTTTATGAAAGATTTATATTCTCAAATACAAATACTTACCAAAATTTTCTTTTGTGATATTTCCTCTGTGAACTGTAATGGAGATTTTTATTTCAGTAAACGTATGCTTTTATAATTGTATGGATCAAAATGTTGAAGAAAGTAATGTTGGATGCATGCGTTTGTAAGATTGTAAGGTGAGAAGGCAACCATGCGTTTGTAAGGTTGGACGCATGATTGGCCGAAGTATTGGCAAAAGGCGATGCCAAGAGTTGCTCATGTGTTGGGTATGCATGAGCAAGAGTAGAGAAAGCGAAATGTTGAACGCAAGGTGTTGGGTAGATGATCATGTAACAAATGAGCAGAGCTACATGATGAGGTAGACAATTGTCTAGTAAGTGAGCGGCGCTACACGATGAGGTAGACGATCATGTAAGCGGATGCTAGACGATCGTGTAGCAATGCGGGGAGCTAAACGATGAGGTAGGCGATCATATAGCAATGTGCGGAGCTAAGCGATGCGTTAGACGATCGTGAAGATGGGTGCGGCGTTAAACGATGAAGAGTGACGCGCTAGACGATCGGGCTATACAATAGACAAAGTATTACACGATCAGTGAAAGCACTAGACGATAAGCATAGAAGTTGGACGATAGCGCTAGACGATAGCCGTGATATGCTAAATGATGAGTAGACGCGCTACACAATAGGCCGAATACTAAGCGATGGGTGTTGGGCGATAGACGCAGGCGCTGGGCGATGACATTAAGCGATAGGCGGATGCGTTAGACGATAAGGTGTCAGAGCTAAACGATGGAAGTAAACAATGGGTGCGGTAGCTAAACGATAGGCTATGCGTGAGATCATTGAGAATGAGATCGTTTACTAAATGATTGAGCTACACGATGGGCCCCGGAGTTAAGCGATAGATGCAGGAACTAAATGATGGGGTGGGGTGTGACATGTTAGGATTGTGAACCAACGGCTATCACCTTTTTGTTTTTGAATGGAAGTAAAATCTGAATGAATGCTTTCTCTTGTGACCATTTCTTTTCACAATCTTTTGTCTGAACTCTTATTCTGTTTTGCAGACGGCTTAATGATAACCGATTAAATGGACCAATCTCGAGAGAATTTACTGGAATTACAAGTCTTAAACTTGTATAAGTCTTTGTATAATTTCACCGTTGTGTATTAATTCATTTAGGTGATATACATCCCTGGTTAAAGTTTTGTGCCATGTCATGTGATTGGTTTATGATGGATTGTGTCTCCTTTGTTTCAAGGATGTCTCAAATAATGATTTGTGTGGAACAATACCAACCAGTGGACCATTGAGCACATACCTTTAAACAAATAGGTTTCTGAATTTTTTAAACTAAAAACATAATTAAAAATCATGATGAATACTTATATTATTTAAACTACTTTTAAATACATTATTTACTTTTCTTTTATTGTCATTTTCTCCCTTTATTCTTTGAATTGTAAATTAGTTTAAAGTAATAATTTGATGTTGTTAGATGTAATAATTAGTTTGAAGTAATATCTAACCAAATGTGGATGCTTTTTTGAGGTAAATACTTCTTGAATCTCCATCTTCCCCATTTTTATTCTCTTACTATTTCATATTTTGAAATGTATAAAAGTGTATAATGCAGAGTAACACTCTTTTGCCAACATCAACCCAAAGTGTAAAACAAGAGAATAGAATGAATGATTCTCTATTTGTATTATGATGATCTTTAAACTACTTTTAAATATATTATTTACTTTTCTTTTATTGTCATTCTCTCTCTTTTATTCTTTGAATTGTAAATTAGCTTAAAGTACTAATTTGATTCAGGTAATCTCACACTTTTTAGAAAGAAGTGTATAACATGGATAGAAGTTGGATGTAAATTGGAAATCGAGTATTACAAGAATATAGAAACGGAGTTAGAAGTTTTTTGGATTTTTCATTTATGCATGCAACGACTAGTTAAATATCTTGTTCATGTAAAAGATGCAATAATGCAGTACTTAAGACTTGAGATGATGTTGAAGCATATTTGTTAATATTTGGAATAGTTCCAAGTTACACTAGATGGACAATACATGGTGAAGAAAGTTTTACTTATGAAGTAGGAGAAAATGATAATGACACTGATGATGAAGTTGTTTTTGAAATATTAGAGGATCATTTTTGTGCTTTTAACATGGATAACTGAATTGGTAAAGGAGAATCAAATAAGCATGGTTATGATGAAGAATCTAATGAGAATGCTTCTCAGTTTTATAGATTGTTGAATGATGCAGAAAAAGAGCTTTATCCTGGGTATAAAAAAGTATTCTAAGTTGTCTTTCATTATGAAGTTGTTTCATCTATAAAATCTTTTGCAAGTTGGAGTAATAAATCATTTACTTTACTACTTGAGTTATTAAAAGATGCATTTCCAAAAGGTACTGATCTACCTCATAATTACTATGAGACAAGGAAAATCCTTCAAGATTTAGGGTTTCATTACTCGAAGATACATGCATGCTCTAATATTGCCAACTATATTGGAAGGAAAATGCGAAAGCTGATGAATATTTTGTTTGTGGAGAATCTAGGTGGAAGCTAAATGAAATAAATAAAAAGAAGAGTCCACAAAAAGTTTTGCGATATTTTCCTCTAACTCCAAGATTAAAAAGATTATACATGTCAAGAAAGACTGCATCAAGTATGACTTGGCATTTGAATGGACGAGTAGATGATGGAGTTCATAGGCATCCTACTGACCCTATTGCTTGGAAAACACTTGATGAATCATATAGTTTATTTGCTTCAGAGCCTTGAAATGTTTGACTTGGATTGGCTAGTGATGGATTTAATCCATTTGGAAATATGAGTCTATCTTATAGTGTCTGGCCTGTCATTCTTATCCCATATAATTTTCCACTATGGATGTGTATGAAAGAGCCTTATTTCATGTTATCATTACTCATTCCTGGACCTAAAGGCCCTAGTAATGATATTGACATTTTTTTACAACCGTTAATTGATGAACTGAAGTTCTTATGGGATGTAGGAGTTGAAACTTATGATGCTTCACTAAAACAAAATTTTAATATGTGTGCTGCATTATTATGGATAGTTAATGATTTTCCAACATATGGAAACTTATCTAGTTGAAATACAAGAGGTAATTTAGCTTGTCCTTAATGTAATTTCGATACTCGATCACAAAGATGTGCTACATGGGTCATCATCGTTTCTTACCCATAGAACATGAATGGAGACTACAACGAGAGTTGTTTGATGGGATTATTGAAGAAAACCTACCTCCTAAGAATTTGTCTGGAAGTGATATAATTGAACAAGTGAACCAATTTGGAGAACATGTATTTGGAAATAGTGTGAAAAAGGGAAAACATTCTAAAGATTGGCTAAAAGAAAAGCATATTCTTTGAGCTATCTTATTCGAGCACTTTATTACTGCGACACAATTTAGATGTCATGGATATTGAAAAAAATGTTTGTGAAAACATAATCAGTACGTTATTGAATATTAAAGGGAGAACTAAAGATAATTTGAGGTCTCGTCTTGATCTTGAAGAAATGGATATAAGAAAGGAATTGCATCCAATACAAGAAGAAAACAAATTATACTTACCAGCTTCATGTTGTACATTGTCATCAGATGAAAGAAATTCATTTTGTGAGTATTTGAACAAATTAAAAGTTTCAGGTGGATTCTCTTCTACTGTTGGAAGGTGTATCGATCTAAAATGGAGAAAATTATTTGGTCTTAAAAGTCATGACTATCATATTATTATAGAATATTTACTTCCATATGCACTTCAAGGGTGGATGAGAAAGGAAGTTCGAGATATATTGATTAAATTGAGCAATTTTTTTAAGATCTTGTGCTCAAAAGTGATTAAAGTGGACGATATCTTGATGTTGAAATAGCAAAATTCTCTGTAAAATGGAAATGATGTTTCCTCCGTCGTTCTTTGATATAATGGTGTATTTATTAATCCATTTACCAAATGTGGTTAGAGTTAGTGGACCAGTTCAGTATAGGTGGATGTACCCATTTGAAAATTATTTAAGTAAGTTAAAAGCTTATGTACGCAATCAAGCTCATCCTGATGGTTTTATTGCAAAAGGTTATATCAGCAATATGTATAAATTTGGAGTGGAAAATTTAAACTAAATCCAACATTTTAGTTAAAAAAAAAAAAAATTGTATTAACCAAGTTAATTAATGTTTACATTCTTACTCAAATTTAATAATGAATGACTAAATAATGTCAACATAAATTTAACTAATTAATATATTCTTTATTTGAAATTGAATTTCTTTTTTTTATATTTAAAAATGTGTATGATACTTATGATACACTACTAACACGTTGGATTGAGTTAATTATTTAAATGATACTTATGTATTTGAATGATGATTTTTATCATAAATGTCATATTTAATTTGCAAATCTGTTGCATTCATATGGCACAAAAAAAAAAAAAAAAGGCATCTAAAATATACTTTCTTTTCTTCTTAGATTAATAGTTCGGTCCATTGAAAATTACGTAAAGTAATATTTATTATTGATTATAATTTTTTGAGTATGGTATCCAACTTAAAAACCATAGACGATGTCATTAAATAGATAATAAACGGGAGAGAAAATGACGGAAAATAAACACAGGAAAATCCAAAACAAAATCATGGTGATTTTCACATGGTTGTTTTCATTTGACTTTATTTTATTTGTTTAATGTACTTTTGTTTTCTTTAACACGTATTTATATATATTTTTAAAATATTTTCATTTGACTTTTATTACAACAAAATATATGATTAGGGTTTCTTGTTTTTTGAGTAAACGATATGTATGATTAGTTATTTATTATAATAAACAAGAAATGTAATAAAAACAAAAAAAAGCATCATATTACAACGTGGACTTCATAATTAATTTTTTTATGTGATTATTAAGCATGCATTTAACTATTAAGATGTAATATTGTAATATATAAAAAGCCTTAACACGACACTGGATTTGAGAATCAATTACGACACTTCCACTAATTAGAATTAAACTTATAATATAAAAAAATGTTTGATAAATTCATTCACATTGAGGTATGAATTTTTTGATGTTTTTTTTAATGAGAGATTGAAGGCGTAACGTAGAAGTGAGAGCTTATCTTTTAAAATCTCATAATTTGTTACATTTTATGTTGGGTGCAAATTTAACTTTTAAAATTAGAGAAAACCAACTTTTTTTATTGGAGAATCTCACATTGGAAAATTTAGTGTTAAAAGTCTCATTTATGTACTCCAACCTTGTGTTTTGGGTTTGAGCCCCAAAGAATACCATGTTTTGGAGGGAGTGAGGGGTTACATCAATGTGGGTTTAGTGGACATCCCACATGTGCACCGCCGTCCGGTCGGGCGAGGCGAGTGTGTGTGATGATTATTTTTAATTAAAAAAAATACTATTTTATTTTTTATTAATTATTATTATTATTATTTTAACCGAAAAAAGAGGGAGAAACGATCCATTTGTATTGTTGGTAAATTTCAGTTTTAGACCTAAATAACTTGGTTGCAATAAGTTTTTTATTTTTTATTTTTTTATTTTTTTTATTTTTTAAATATTTCAACTTATAATTTTTAAATAATTATTTAAAATGATACGTTTTGTTTAGTTTATATTAATGGTTTAGCTTTAATTTTTTTAAAAAATAAATATGATATAATTTTAAAAAAGATTGATACCTTCGACTTATGAAAATTAGGAGATATTTTATTAGGTGAAAAAGAATAGATATATAAAATAAACCTTAACTTTAAAAGATAAAATGTAAATTTTATTAAAATTTGCATTTGTTTGGAGGGGAATCAAAAATTGATAGGGAACTTATTTTTAGAAGGGTATAAAATGAACTTGTATTCTAAAAATGATTTTAATGGATTTAAGTTCAATTTGTTTTACCAAATAAAAAAAGATTAAAATTCTTCTATAATCACTTTTGTCCCTTTCCAAAATCAATCTTAAATTAGGAATGTTAAAAAAAAATCCAATGACTCGAAAAAACCAATCAACCAAACACATTCGTGCAATTTGGGTTAGGTTATCAACTCTTTTAGGTTAGATTGAGTTTAAATAAATGAAAATTTTATGGGTTGTGTTGGTTCACGGTTCACCTAAAATAACCACTAATCCAAACTTATTATTAACTTTAAAATGTCTCTCTCTCTCTCTCTATATATATATATATATAATTTCATTAGTTTTTCGGGATAATTTATTCTTCAACAGTTTCTAAAAATAATTTTTTTAGCACTTTGGAAAGAAATTATATATATAAAAATTGAAGTTGAGTTGTTAACCATAATTTAATGTATGAAAATAATTAAATCAAATTTTTACGTATTAATAAGATTTAAATAAATGATCCAAATAACCCGAACCAACCCAACCCAAATATATTCATAGTTGGTTGGGTTTGATTCATTTTTTAATAAGTTATTTGGGTTGAAGAAATTTACAACCCAAATAATTGAATTGTATATATATATATATACACGCTATTTGGAAAAAAAAAAATCAAATTTGATATTAGTTCTTAGTTTTAGTTTGAAGTTGCTTTTTTTATTGTTTTTTTTAGTAAAATAAAAACAATATTTTTCATTCATGAAATGACTTTACGTGCATGAATAATTTATAAAGAAAAGACTAATGGAAGCTTTCTTTTTAAACTTAAACTTGCACAAGGACTAATTTCAAGATTTATCAAAAGTATGTGATTAATTTTGAACATTTGAAAATATGTAAAATACTACACTTATTCTATATATATATATAGGGATTTAAAAAATTGAGTCTCTACTTCAAAAATTATATAATCACTATAGGAATTCTGGGTTTTAATGTCGGCTGAAAATCGACATTAAAGACCTTTTATAACACTATCTTTAATGTCGGTTGTCAACCGACATTAAAGCCCTTTAATGTCGGTTTTAAACCGACATTAAAGCCCAAAATCACTGTCCATTTTTTTAAATTATTGTCCATTTTTTAAATTCCGTTGTCGAATCCATTTTTAATGTCAGTCAAAAAGTTAAAAACAATATTATAATAATTTATCCACAAACAATAATTGTTTTTATGTATTAAGATCTCAACAAACACAAAAATTTAAATCTAAGTCTTGCTCACAAAGTACGAATAATAATTAGCTCCCGAAATTTGGAGTGTGATTACTATCCCAAAAATTTATACTTACAAAGCAGTAGTTGGCTGCTTACGAATAAAAAAATTCCCAAAATAAAATCTTAATTGCTTTCTGTATATACAACTTAACTTTCAACAAATACAAAAAATTAACTAAAAATTGAGAGAGCTGGTTGTCTACTTTGGAGTGTGATTACTATCCCAAAAAATCTACAAAGAAGACATGCTTGCTTAAGTATATAAAATCAAAGATAATTTAAAAATAAATGAATCATACTAAAATAAATTACATGAAGTATGGAAACTATATTTATACAAACTTACCAAAAGAAATGAATGTAAAACTTGCTATTCTTTTCTTTATTCTATAGATGAATTTGTTATGCCCTTTATCCAGAACCTTCCTGTACTCGTGCGAGCGATGTCATATGAGAGTGTATAAATAAACAAATATAAGTTGTGTTAATATATGTAATTTATAAATAACGAAAGAAATGAACTCAACCCATAAATAACTACTATAGCTGCACAATCGTCATTGTAATGATCCCAAATTTCAATTCTAAACTAAAGAATATTACCATATTTTAACCTACAACCACTACAAACGGGGCATTATTGCAAATCTGCAAATTCATAGTTCTCTTGATGCCTAAATAGGTCGTACCGAGACTCACCACAAACGGGGCATTATTGCAAATCTGCAAATTCTTTCCAATACAATACACAATCATATTTGCACGTATGAATAGACTCATAACCTAGACCTAAATCACGCAATTTTTGTTTGGCTTCATAAAAGGAAGTAGGTATAGAGGTGCCAGCTCAAAACGCTGCTTTTAACAATTCTAGCAACATGTCAAACGATTTGTTACTCCAGCTGTTGAGAACTTTGATATGCATCAACTTCACTAAAAAGTTCAAGGACGAAAATTGCGAACAACCAGGGTATAATTCATTACGTGCTTCGGTCATTAAATCCTCGAATAAGTTCGTGGTATCTCTTTCTTGACCATTAGAGGACATTTCATTCTCAATCCTTCCTTCATTTGCATTTTCGTTTTCAATTGGAACTTGTAAATCGTTTATAAGATTCAACATCTCATTTTCTTCGACAACATTACTCTCTATACTATCTACTTCAACATTATGTATTGAATGACTTGTATGACTTTCAAAACTTCTAGATAAGTTTATTGGCTCTCTATGATATATCTATTCACAATATGAGGGAGATATTCCATATGTTAATAGATGTCGTTCCACGATATCTATCTTTTCCCAAATTGAATTCATACAATTCTTGCATGGACATCTTATTCATCTGGAATCATTGACATGAAACTTTTGCCATATCTAAAAATTGAGATACTCCTTCTTCATACTCCACTGATAACTTATTCCTTAGTTTAATCCATTCTTTATTCATTCTTAAAAATAAATCTTTTCTGACCAACTTGTAATCCAAAACAATAACCTAGATTAGAGGACCAAGTACAAAGTCTTTATTAAGCATGAATTTTGATTATCTTAATACAAATTTCCAAGTTTTTTCGGAGTATTTAAAATTTTAACTGATTTATAATATGTGATTTGACTTTTTTTTGCCCCTAATGTTATTGATTTTCCCCCCTAAACTTAGTCCAAAATTAAGTAAATTATAACATCCATATATAATCCAAAAAATTTCATAAGTTGAAACATCCACAATCCATGACTTAAATAAAAAACAATGCTAATTAAAAACAATCCACAATAACATCCATACTCCAAAAAATTGCATAAATTGAAACATCCATAATCCACAATAACATGCTATAAATTAATCCACAATAACATGCTATAAATTAATCCACAATCCACAAAAAATTGCATAAATTGAAACATTTACAATCAAAATTAACAACTCAATCCATAAATTAATCCACATTCCACAATAACAACTTAATCCACAAAAAATTGCATAAATTAAAAAATAATGATTTAAATTAATATACAAAATAAGAGAAAATAAAATGGGAAGATTATTGACGGGCAGTTGAAGGCGGCGGCTGAACGAGGGGAGGAGGCGGCAGCGACGGCGGGTGGTTGAAGGAGCGGCGGCGGCGGGCTTCTTGAAGGATGAAAATGCGAATGGAAGGGAGAGGGGTCGGTGCGCGAGGGAGGGGAGTAGGAGGAGGAGATCGGTGGGGAAGGAGGGGAAAATGGGAGAGATCAGCGGGGAGAGAGCTTCGGCAGCGGAGAGGAGAGCTTTGGTGGCGGGTTAGGGTTAGAAAGGGGGAGAATAGGGAAAAAATGAGGAAGAAGGGATCTGGTTTTTACTAGATACCATCTTCCGACACCGTCTGACGGGCTTCGGGGGATCCATCGGGAGTTCCAAAGGAACTCCCAACAGTTAATGTATGGCGTCGAGAGTTCCCCAGGAACTCCTAACGGTTAATGTATGTTTTTGAAAACTGTTTTTAGATTCTGTGACCCAAACGGTGGAAACTTTAAAATAACATTTTTATATTTTCATTGTATTCAAATTTTAAATTTTGAATTTTAAAGTATTGCTTTAAACAAAGATAGAAACACTTCGAATTACATCATGCCATGTTATAAGCTTAATTCATTTTTTGAAAAATAAAATATGTATTATGTAATGTATCATAAATTATATAATATTAAAAAACAACAATTATACAAAAAGTTTTAACATAAAACATGTTTATAAATAAATTAATAACATTTTGTTGTCAACTAATATTTGGTGGGTAACTACAACAAGTTTTACGTTTTATAAATATAATGTCAATCACATTTTAAACAATTATTTAAATTAGAATACGGTTTGTATCTACTACCAAACAAATATATGAAAATATGAAATACGACTTTGTTTTCATTAAGGTCTCGTCTTGTAACCATTTTATTTTTTGTTTTTGTTTTTGAAAATTAAGGATTTTTTTTAAAAAAAAATGTTATTTTAATATTTATCGACAAAAATAGAGTTGGTTTGAAACTATTGACAAAAATAGGGTTGTGAAATCGAGGAGAGTTTTGAGTCACCACATAAATCGTGTACCCCATCCATGATTTAAGGCTAAATCGTGTACCCGTCCACGTTTTAAGGTTAGTCACGAATTAAGGGTAAATTTTTTTTTCACATTTTCTCCCAACTTCTGTTTCTTTTTATAATTTTTAGCGTTTTTGCATCTTCGAAGAATCTTTTACTGTGAAATTCAAATTTTCAAAAGTCTGTAAAATAAAAATTGTATCAAATTTCTAGCCACGCATTAAGGTTAAATCTATTTTTTTTTCACACTACCCCAACTTCTATCTTCTTCTTATATTTTTTAGCGTTTTTTTTTTTCATTTTCGGAGAATCTTTTACTGTGAAATTCACATTTTCAAAAGGTCTACAGTAAAATAAAAATTGAATCAAATTTCTAGCCACAAATTAAGGCTAAATCTATTTTTTTTTCACATTTCCCCAATTTCTGTTTCTTCTTTTATTTTTTAGTTTTTTTTTTGTATTTTTGGAGAATTTTTTACTGTGAAATTCAAATTTTTAAAGGCCTACAGTAAAATAAAAATCAAATTTCTAGCCACGAATGAAGGCTTTTTTCACATAGATTTGTTTTATTGTAGATTTTTTTTTTCACATAGATTTTTTTTACCATAAAATTCAAATAGATTTGTTCCACTTTGTATCCACTTAAATCAAAATGCAATAAAAAAAATAAAAATATGGAACTCATGGACCCGTCCATGAGTTCGGTAGCTAACATAAAAATCGTGTATTCACCCTATTTTTATCAGTACTCTTTTCCTTCACCTTATTTTTGTAATTTCTTTCCTATATACCCTATTTTTGTCATTACTTTTAAAAAATACATTATTCTTGAATTTACACCAAAATTAAGTCTATGGACACTACTTCTACCTCTAAATTTCTTCCTTTATTATCTACTTTTACTAATGGTTTAAAAAATCAGATGAAATTATGAAAACTAAAAAAAGTAGCTTTTAAAAACTTTTTATTTATTTTTGGAATTTGACTAAGAATTCAACTATTGTACTTGAAAGATGCAAATCATTGTAAGAAATTGGGGGGAAATAGAATTAATTTTCAAAATCCAAAAACGAAAAACGAAATGACTACCAAACTAGTATTAGGAAAAAACACCAAGTTAGAGGAAATAAAAGGTTTAGAGAAGCCAAATCAGATAAACCACATCGATCATAAGAGCCAGCCACACATGAAGAATCATTCTATAAGGTTTTCTATGGTAAATTTGTTATATCGATTCTTCATCTTTCCTCTAATATTTGGCCATTAATATATTTCTTATTTTACTATTTTTCTCATTATTCATTATTTGTCTCATCTTAAATTAGGTCAAATTGTGTATAAAGGCAATTGTCAGACTCTCTGATTATTTAGTGAAATACAGAGCAAATCATTCTCCCAAAATTCTTTGAATTTTCAAACCTCAGTTGGTATCATAGCACTCAAATGGTATCGGCCCCTGAAGTCGCAAAGTTCAACCATCCACTACTAAATCAACTCCTGAATCAGATTACTAGCATAAAGCTGAAAATAAGAAATTATATGTTGTGGAAAACCTTTGCACTACCAATCCTAAGTAGCTACAAGCTTGAAGGTCACTTATCAGGTGAGAATCCTTGTCCACCTAAGTTTCTTTCCCTTGGTGATAACTCAACACCCTTAACCCAAAACATTGAAGGCACATCAAGTTCTAAGATGGCTTCTGGAGAAACATCAAGCACCTCGACTGAAAAGGTATTGAATCCACTATATGATACCTAGGTCACAATGGACCAGCTATTGCTTAGCTAGCTGTACAATTCGATGACTCCAGAAGTAGCGATGCAATTAATCGGTTTCAATAATATGAAAGATTTATGAGAGGCCATTTAAGACCTATTTAAAGTCCAATCAAGAGCCGAAGAAGATTATCTTCAGCAAGTCTTCCAACAAACTAGCAAAGATAACTCCAAAATGAGTGAGTATTTACGTATAAAAAAATCACACTCCGATAATTTGACACAAGCTGGAAGTCTGGTAACAACTATAACACTAACCTTACACGTCCTCCTTGGCTTGGACGAAGAGTACAACCCTGTTGTGGTTGTGATCTAAAGAAATCTTGGAATATCATGGTTGGATATGCAATCAGAATTGCTTTCATATGAAAATAGACTTTTGTTGGGGTTGATACCCAAAAGTCTCGTGTCCTGTAGTTTGTAAATAGTTTGTACAAACACTTGTGTTGTATAATGTATGATATTTTACTTCACATCTTGTATTTTGCTCAGTTGCATGTTTTGTTTGCTTTACCACAAACCAATAAACTTAAAATCCCTGGTTATCTGTATGTAACTTAAGCATGTATGTGGTGACATACAAATGGATCATGTCTTGAGTGATAACCAAAATGGTCAGTAGTATATGGATATAAGAGGAAAACCTTATCCAGGTAATGCTACGGATGCGGCCCGCCTTGTGGAATGGTCACAAGTGTTGTGACTTATCACAGATGGTCTGATCCTGATAATCCATGTTGGGGACATTCCAGCGGGGGCGTCCTGTACAAAGAGTTTGTATAAGACCTGACCACAAAGTGTTAACGTCTTGTTATATAATACCGTTCATGACAGAGGCTTCACTTCACTAGGATGACCATAGGTAACATTATCTCAATCTTGAGTGAGTTGGGAACTCCTGCCATTGAAGGCGATTCTTTTATTTGTATGGGTGCGAATGGCCAGGTCACCGATTCAAGCCTACCACTTTGGGGATTTGTCTGATTTTGGAGCTGGGAACTCAGTTACACAAGATGGAATTCACTCCTTCCCCGAGACAAGGGTAAGTAGATAGATAGCTTCCTTAAGGGCTAATTTCAAGGCTTGAACGATGTGGCGCCACACAACTTCTCTTGGCCCGAGAGGTGTTCACACATAGTTGGACTATGTTGTATTGTTCATTAGAGGAATCAGTGGTACTTAATAAGTGAGATATAACTACAAGGGCAAAACAGTAATTTGGCCCAGCTGTACTTACGAGCATCTGTAAAGGGTCATCGTACTCATGATTGGTTATATCCGATGGACACATAAATATATTTGTGGTAAGAAGAGTTCAGCTGTTAGTCTTTAGTGGAATGTCTGACAGTTAACGGATGGTGGATCTCATGGCTAAAGAGTTTAGTCAGCTATTCAAGGACTGTTGAAGTTTCGAGCCACAGGTCCATTAGGTCTCCTAAGTAGTTTGGATAAAGTCAAGAATCAGTGTTTGGGTTAATTTGAAATGTTCAAATTGACAAGAGAAAGTTCGATTATATATGATATAATTGGCTGAATGTATGAGATACATTATTTTGGAGGAAATTAGATATAAATATGATTTATATCAAGTAGAGGAGAAATTACTATAGTAGATATGTGATAGCAAACTATAGGGTAAAAATATAATATGATTATATTTATTAATTATTTAATTGGTTAATTATATCATAATTAATCTAAAAACTCTCTCGGATGTGTGTTAGTAGGAAAACCGTATCGGTTATTGTAGCCAATGAATAAAAATTAAATTTTGTTTCATTTTGTGAGGTTCGAAAAAAGTTCAAAAAGTTTTGGCGTTGGTGTGTAAACATAAACAATTGCATAAGTCGAGAGCCTATACGATAGTCGTTGAGCACCTAAACGATCCCATACCTCGCGCCTAAACGATCACACGCTAATTCCTAAACGATCGGGGTAGCTTTTCTAAACGATCGTATAGTGTGTCGTGTTTGTTAAACGATCATTTACCTTTTCCTAAACGGTCGTTCAGTAAAACCTACATGATCGTGTAGTTTCTTCTAAACGATAAGTATCTAATTGTGCGATAGCTTCCCATACTCTTCTACTTGCTTATCGTTTACACGATCAATTCTTCTTTCTACCTCTACCAAACTCACTAAAGACCACACTTTGGGTTCTCACACCGAGAATACCAAGGGCTTCTTTCTGGTGGTGTTGTCCCCGCTGCGTTCATTTGTTTGCAGTTGTTCATGCTGTTGTAGCCAATGCATTTGCTGGGCATTTGTTGATCGGGTAGAGGTCTTCCGCTGCATTGAGTTCCAAAGCTTGAAGAGCGTCTTCAACTGGTATGAGAACTCTTTCCCTTACATTTTAGTATTCAAAGCATGCCCTTAATTACTGTATATTTGCATAACTGTATGTTCGAATGTATTTGGTGTATTTCAGTCATGGTGAAATTGGAGAGATCCGACGGCCTCATGGATGCTCTTCGTTAAGAGATCCTTCAACTTTAGCATCCAAATACTGTGAAAGTTATTGGGATATTAAGACAAAATGTAGCAATGAAAGTGAAATTCACTAGAAATCAAACTAGAACCAAACAACAAAGCTACAACAACTATGGAAACAACAATCATCAACAGTTTAGTGGAAAAATAGGCAACAATAATAACTTCAATAATAATAACAATGACAGTGGAAATAGAGGAAGAGGCAGAAGAAGAAACAGTGGGAACATACCCACCTGCCAGGTGTGTGACAAATATAGGCATTCAGCTGTGATGTGTTATCACAGGTATGATAAGGAATACTCTTCCTCATCGACTCAAAACCAAATCAAAGACAGTGGTGGACCCTTGGGAAAAAATAACAATCTTATAACATTTGTAGCAACTCAGAGTTATAACCCATTTGCTACATTTGAAGCAATAAGTGACTCAAGCTGATATGCAGACAATGGAGCTACCAATCATGTCATTGCATATCACAATTACATCGGCAATTCTACTGAGTATGGAGGTACGAAATTAGTAACTGTTGGCAATGGTGAAAAACTAAAAATATTTTACATAGGAAATTCCTTTTTAACTGTTGGAAACAATATGCTTAATTTAGAAAATATATTATGTATGCCTTCTATAGCAAAAAATATTATAGTGTGTCTCAACATGCCAATGATAATAACATATTTATTGAATTTCATGGTGACTTCTGCTTCATAAAGGACAAGGGTACGGGCCAAACTCTTTTGAAAGGGGTGCTTAGCAATGGACTATATTGTTTGAATGGAATAGAAGTCAAACCAGTTGAAGTTTTGGAGAAAGAACGTCGAGAGTCGTTGAAGCCACTGCACATAAATAATCAGTTTACAACATTAATTTTGTCTAATGTTGGTATTAATGTTGTAAAGTCGCGAACTATTTGGCATAGAAGGTTGAGTCACATGTCCATTAAAGTATTAGAGTACTTAGTTAAGGATTGTAATCTTCCTACTAAGTCTAGCGAAAAGTTCATGTTTTATGAATCTTGTCAATTGGGAAAAGCCCATGCCCTTCCCTTCCCTAACTCTCAATCACACTCTTCTAAACGGTTTGAACTAGTTCATAGTGATGTGTGGGACCTGCACCAATAGCCTCTTCAAATGGATGGTATCATGTGTCCTTTATTGATGATTTTAGCAAACATCTTTAGATTAATCCGGTGAAACAAAAGAGTGAAACAATATTAGCATTTAGTTATTTTGTTCAACTAATCAAAACTCAATTTAGTATAGTCATTAAGACATTCTAATCTGATAATGGAGGGGAATACACTAAAGTTCATCAACTGTGCTCTTCAATGGGTCTTATATCTTGATTCTTATGTCCATACACATCGGCACAGAATGGAAGAGCCGAGAGAAAACATTGTCACTTGGTTGAAACAGGGCTAACCTTGTTAGCACAAGCATCCATGCCTTTATCTTTTTGGTGGGATGGCTTCATGACAGTAACATACCTGATTAATGGCTTACCTGCACTGGTATTGAAGGAAAAATCATTGTCACAGTTAATGTTTAATTCCAAAATTGATTGTGCTAATTTAAGTGTGTTTGGTTGTGTCTGCTTCCTTGATTATGACCTTATCAAGAACAAAAATTCCAAAAACACTTAGAAAAATGTGTTTACATTGGGCCCAGCTCATCATATAAAGGCTTTCGCTGTTGGAGCTTTAGTGGACGGGTTTACATCTCAAGGCACGTCAAATTCAATGAAAATGAATTTCCCTTTGCCTCCAGTCCAAAATCAATTAAGTCCAGCCTAAATAATATATCCCAAAATATACAATCAGCCCAACTTTCAACCTCTCTGTGATAATCTTACACCATAAACTTCTAACCTAATGCCAATAAGCCCAATATCACAACCGATGTATCCAACAACCCAAATATTTTTCCCATACAAAATAAACATCATGAACCATCATCTGTCATACACTCAACCCAAAAAATCCCACACTCAAACAATCCCTCAGCTCAACAAAGGCCAATTCCAAACCATAACTTTGTACAATAAGACCCAAATCAAAATAGCCTAAATAGTTCCTCAAGCCACAATACAAATTAAAACCCAAATCCCAATGACATATCAAACCCTATATCACCCTCTACCTCGCCAAATACCTTAAGTCATTAAATCAATCCTCAATCTCATTCCCAATCAACCAGACCAATTGCACCTTAACCCATTCATTCTATAATAACTAGAGGCAAAACTGAAATATTCAAACCAAGGGTTTGGGCATCAATGACTGCTATTGATTGATCGCTAATAGAACCAACTTTGGTAAAGAATGCCCTCGCCATTCATGTTGGGTTTTATATCCTAAAACTCGTGGTATGTAAACAATGGAGCTTATTCTGAAAATTCAATAAAGGTATGATTGAATAGATCTATTACTTGAATAGAAATCCAATAAACCTAAAAGTTCTTTGATTATTGGATGAGTACTTGAACTTTATGTGGAGACATAAAGGCAGATCAGGTTCAAGTAAATAGTTAAAAAGATCTATAGTACATGGATAAGGTTGGGTATCTTATTCTGGTAATACTAATGGATACGACCTGCTCTGTAGTTGTTACAAGAAGTTTTAAAGTGCTACAAACGAAGTTATCCTAATTTGTTCATGTTGGACATGAGGAGTAGCGGTATCCTTGTGCAAAAGAGTTTGTACAAGATCGGACCACGAAATGAGTCGCTCTTACTTTATAACGTTGTTTACTGTTTAAGACTGACTATTTGAAAGCGATGACCTAGGTAACTTGACCTTAATCTTGAGCTAACTATGAATTCCTGTTTATTTAGGATTGCCTTTAGATTTGCATAAGTGAGGGTTGGCTCAACAGAGCCGGCTCAATATGACTGCCATTTCAATGGTAAGACTGGATAAATAGCTGGGGACATAGGGTGCAAAAGGGAATTCACTCCTACCTGCTTTAGGGATAGTAGAGAGGTTGTTCCCTTAAGTGCTGATTCTAGGGCTTGAAAAAGGTATCCCGTCCTCTCATTTGGCATGAGAGGGACTCGGTTTTGTGATTAGATCACAAAACATTTGTTCATTAGGGGATCAGTGGGACTTAAGGAACAAGAGGTAATTTCGGTGGTAAAACAGAGATTTGACCCAGCAACCTGTGAAGGGTTAACCTACTAATCATGGTTATATCGAGTGGACATAATATATCTACAGTGAGGGGAGTTCAACTAAGGGCTTTAGTGGAATGACCCATTAGTTAACGAATGGGGGTTAGATCGGTCTAATGAGTTTAGCCGATTAATCTCGGATCGTTGGAGCCCATGATCTGTAGGTCCATGAGGTCTCCCTACTAGCTCGAAAATGGATTAGCTCTAGAGTAGCGTGCTAAGTTAATTTGAAAAGTTCAAATTAAAATCAAACGAAATTGGAGAAAATATATTTAAATATATGAAGATGAACTTGTGTAAAAATTAATTTAATATTTGATATTAAATTAATTAGAATTATTTAAATTGTTTAAATAATTATTTATTAATTTTATTAGAAAATTTAATTTATGAAATTAATTTTTAAAATTAATAAATTTTGATTTTAGAAATAAAATATGATTTTAAAATCAAAATGGTTTTTTGGAAATTGAAAATTACATAAAACTTGAAAATGGGTTTTTCAAAGTTCATCTTCAACTTGAAATTGGTTACTAAACGATGAAGCAAACTTTAAGCGATCAAGCCAAATGCATGACAATGGTCATCATTGCTAAACGATCTGACTTAGCGAGATTTTAAGCGAGAGCAAGCAAGAGAAGCCGATTCGATCGGTTCTCTTGAGGTTTGGTCCGGTTCAGCTTCAAATGGTTTGTGGTTGGTCCGATTCAGTCTCTGCTGGTCCAGTTCAAACGGTTGGGTCTGATTAAAGCTATTATGGAGCGGTTCTAGCAATGTTGAAGTTGTTAGTGTAATAAGTTAGACTTTTGTTTGCTTATTTTTGCCAAAACTAAAACCATATCAATACGTGTTTAATTATTTATGCATTGGATGTATGTTATAATTAAATAAACCTTGTAAGTGCATATATGCCATTTAGATTTAAAATCCCACCATAGAAAGCATGCAACATGCATTGAAAGTATGTTATAATTTGTTATAATATATAATATGCATATTAGGGTTTCTTGTATTTAATATAAGTGTTATATTAGATCTTGAATGCCTGAATGTTGTGGATGTTTAGCATGTCTAAAGTTTTATAAGCTGTTATAAAATTGGGTTAGACATTTAAAATTCATAACGAAGAACAGTTGCATGCTCACGTAGGTTAACTGCTTGTTTTAATTAGTTAAAATAGGTCGTTAAACTTGTAAAATTAGGGTTACAAACTCAACCGGTATATAATCCTGTCGAAGGTTGGGGGTATTTAAGTTGACGGTCTATGGAACACCTCCTACCTAGGGATTATGGTCGAATAATTAATTGAGCGTTGGTAACCAATTTTATGAGTATCCGTGAGCGATGTGAGGTAATAAAAGCATTTATCACCTAGATATCGTAGATTTAAGTCCATTTATAAGAGTTATAGGATAAACCACATAGACTTAGAGTTATTTTTATTTAGCCGGAAAAGAACCTAAGTATGTAGTTACCCAAACATTAGAACTCTTCAGTGGTAGTGAATAAATTCTATATAATAGAGTTATTAGAAAACTTCAGCGGGAGATTAATAACATATGCAGTATGTTATTCCTAGCTCTCGAGTCCCTAAGAGTTCACAGTTTGGATTTAAGCGATACTTCATATCACCCTGGAAGTGACCTCCCTATGGAGAGTATTTTTTAGCTTAAATTTAGATTCGGGTGAATAAGGGGAAGTTGTTCGAATAGAGATCAAGGGCCTGATTTTAACTGCCACGTCTTCACATAGTTCACACCGTGAGATTCATATGACGCTTCATGTCACCCTGGAAGTGACCTCCCTACGGAGAGTAGATGTATGTGTCAATACCAAGGTGAACGGAGGAAGTAGTTCATAGTAAGTGGGTGAAGGAAATGTGTCAACATATCCTACGGTCTCCTCCATTAGTCTGAATCGTGAGATTCCTATGTTATGCCTGCTGGTTAGCTTTAAGTGGTCCTTTGCTAGTCGTTTAATGACGGCTATCCCCACGGAGGGTTGTAATATAGGATTTGGAACATCCCAGGCTTCAGTAAAATGAATAGGGTTTTATATTTCCGTCTTGGGTATTTTTTTCCATTTTGGAGCAGTACTCATACCATTCTATAAGATCCAAAAATGGGGGGTCTACACTTATAGAATTATTAATTGATAATAATGTCTAACCAAAAGCGGTACCTAAATGACTATCAGAATATGATTTATTCTGGAGGTAGTATTTAGTCAAGAATGTCTTGATATATTATCGTTGCGAAAGAATAATCTTGGGTAAATTATTAAAATTTCTAAAACTTGATTGGATATTAAATTTCAGAATGACAAGTTCATTAATACAAGTGTTGGCGTCAGATAAATTTATTGGGGATAATTATGTGAATTGGAAATCAATTTTGAACACGATACTTGTGATAAACCATTTGCAGTTTTTCTTAACTGAGGACTGTCCTCCCATTCCTAACACTAACAGAAACCGAAATGTTCGGGATGTATATGACAATGGGTCAAGGCTAATGGTATAGCCCGTGCTTATATCCTCGCTAGCTTATCTGATGTGTTGACAAAAGAAGCATGAGGATATGAGTACTGCCAAAGAGATTATGGAATCTTTATGAGGGATGCCATTAAGCATGTTTACAATAGTTGCATTAAAGTGGGAACCAATGTTTGTGAACATGTTCTGGACATGATGGTCCACTTTCATATGACAGAAGTAAACCGTACTGTCATGAACGAGAGAAGTCAAGTTGGTTTTATTCTAGAATCTCTTCCGAAGAGTTTTTTGCAATTTTGAATACATTAATAAATAAAATTTGACTACTCTACTCAATGAGCTACAGGCTTACCAGACAATGTTGAGAATAAAGGGTCTTGTGCCAGAAGTAAACGTTACTACTGCCGAGAAGTGAGGAATGTCCTCCAAGCCTGAAGTTACTTCCTCTTCAAAGAGTAAGGGAAGAAGAAGGCTACTGGATTGAAAGGCAAGTATAGCACTGCAAAGGGAAATGTTTCCATTGCAACGATGAAGGGCACTAGAAGAGACACTGCCCTCAATATCTTGTCAAGAAGAAAGCAGAGAAAAGGTAACTAGGCTAACTTGACCCTGGGACCATTTGTTCAGCTCATCCAGTGGGAAAAGTTGCTACTTGTTTTTAATTGTTAAAACTTGTATAGAACAAATTGTATATATTTTTGGGATAAATGAAATGTTCATTTTAAAAAATTATGTTTGTTCTAGCAACCTCTGTTGAGAATCAAATTGTTAAATACCATTTGTAGATATTTAGATATCTAAATGGCTAGATCAAAGTATAGAAAGTTTAAATATTTCTAGATCTGACTGTTAACAAAGAGTTGTTGAGACAAGTCAGATGCATCTTGCTAAAAGAGTTGAGAGTACCTCAATGTAGTGGGAGGAAAGTGTGCTTCCTAGCCATTATTGAGATTAAGATGCAATCCCCTTATAGTTTTATCAAAAGCCTAGTATACCTAAAATGTTTACAATAATTCTCTCGGCTAAAGTGTTTAAGAATTACCTAGTAGGACTAGGAATACCAGATAACCTAGGGCAAGTGGGAGAAATATCAGGTATAGAGATATTGAATGGTAAAAGATGGGTATGGGATGCCCTAGTTTATTGTATTTCTCTATAAAACTCAGAAACTCAGTCTTATACATCGGATGTATAAGACCACTGGAGTTTTAGTCAAAGTGGGAGTTTGTTGGGTTTTATATACTAAAACTCATGGTATGTAAACAATGAAGCTTATTCTGTAAATTCAATAAAGGTGTGATTAAATAGATCTATTACTTGAATAGAAATCCAATAAACCTAAAAGTTCCTTGACTATTGGATGAGTACTTGAACTTTATGTGAAGACATAAAGGTAGATCAGATTCGAGTAAATAGTCAAAATGATCTATAGTACATGAATACGATTGGGTACCTTATTCTGGTAACACTATTGAATACGGCCTGCTCTGTAGTTGTTATAAGAAGTTGTAAAGTGCTACAAATGAAGTGATTCAATTTCGTTCATATTGGACAAGAGGAGTGAGGGTGTCCTTGTGAAAAAGAGTTTGTACAAGATCGGACCACAAAATGAGTCGCTCTTACTTTATAACGTTGTTTACTGTTTAAGACTGACTATTTTAAAGTGATGACCTAGGTAACTTGACCTTAATTCTGAGCTAACTATGAACTTCTGTTTATCTGGGATTGCCCTTAGATTTGCATAGGTGAGTGTCGGCTCAATATGACTGCCATTTCAGGGGTAAGACTGGATAGATAGTTGGGAACATAGGGTGCAAGAGGGAATTCACTTCTACCTGCTTTAGGGATAGTAGAGAGGTTGTTCCCTTAAGTGCTGATTCTGGGGCTTGAACAAGGGATCCTGCCCTCTCATTTGGTATGAGAGGGACTCGGTTTTGTGATTGGATCACAAGACAATTGTTCATTAGGGGATCAGTGGGACTTAAGAAACAAAACGTAATTTCGGGGGTAAAACAGAGATTTCACCTAGTCGTTATTACGAACAACCTGTGAAGGGTTAACTTACTAATCATGGTTATATGAAGTGGACATAATATATCTACAGTGAGGGGAGTTCAATTAAGGGCTTTAGTGAAGTGACCCATTAGTTAACGAATGAGGGTTAGATCGGTTTAATGAGTTTAGCCAATTAATCTCGGATCGTTGGAGCCTATGATCTGTAGGTCCATGAGGTCCCCCTACTAGCTCTAAATGGATTAGCTCTAGAGTAGCGTGATAAGTTAATTTAAAAAGTTCAAATTAGAATCAAACAGAATTGGAGAAAATATATTTAAATATGATTTAAATATATGAAGATGAATTTGTGTAAAAATTATTTTAATATTGGATATTAAATTAATGAGAATTATTTAAATTGTTTAAATAATTATTTATTAATTTTATTAGAAAATTTTAATTGATGAAATTAATTTTTAAAATTAATAAATTTTGGTTTTATAAATAAAATATGATTTAAAAATCAAAATGGTTTTTTGGAAATTGAAAATTACACAAAACTTGAAAATGGGTTTTTCAAAGTTCATCTTCAACTAACTTACAAGGAACCCACCTCCTCCTTTGTTTTACTCCAAGCATGAGCTGCATCCCATGCAACACATCTCTTTGCATGATAGTCTACAATATATCGAAGAGATTGGAATGAAGAAAGGAATGAGAAACCACCTGAATTTTTGCTGAAAAATTCGGATGAAGAAGGTGTTCTTCAATGGTTTGGTTCAGTGAACTTTCTCCATATTCCCTTTGATTCCAGCTTATTTTGAGTCCCACAACTCAATCTAGATCACCAAGTGGATAGTAGGGATGTGGTGGTCTATACAAGAATTCGGAGGATTTTGCAGCTGGAAATGGAGATTTCGTTGTTTCGGCCAATGTACATTCATGAAACTCATTATACTCTATTTTTATCATGTTTCTTTTCAATAAAAATTAATGAATTAGAATGCTTATGGATCTTGATTTCTTCCACTGTGTGATGGTGTCGATCCAACAATTCAATAGTGGAAAAAGGACATGGATCAAGAATACTCTGCACTTGTGTCGAACGAAAGATGGAGTCTCGTTCCACCATCATCCTTCTACATTATCGTCGACAACAAGTTAAAAAGGAATTGCAAATAGGTCTATATAGAGGTACAAAGCCCGACAGGTGGTAAAGGGCTTCCACCAACACCTAGGAGTTGATTTGTTTGAAATGTTCAGCCCAGTCGTGAAGGCCTCTACAATTAGAGTTGTCCTGAGCATTGCTGTGACAAAAGGATGGATACTCAAACTGAAGGAACTCTAAGAGAAGAGAACCTTGAGCGGAAGAAAGATCGACCAAAATCCATTTTCATTGAATATAAATTTTACAGTAAACAAGAAACAAGATATGCATTTATTTATAAATTACAACATGCTAATGAAAAGGTTTTAGAAACCTCATCTTTGAAGACCTTTCTTCAAGATTTCCCTCGAACAGAACACGAACCACTTAAAGAATTTCTTCAAGAAATAACTCGAACAAGTTCGAACACGACCACGAAGGTTTCCTCGGTATTCTTAGAGTGAGAACTAGGTGTGGTGGGCTCTAGCTATTTTAGATTTGAGGGGAAAATTAATGGTAAGGAGGAAAGAATGAGAATGTTCTAAAAAACTAAAAAATACACAGAACTCTTCTGTTCTTTTTTCACTATCAAAATTGACCATCTCTAGCAAGAAGAAGAAACCTTACCCACTTACGTGGGTAGAGAGAAAAGAAGGGGAAGGGAGTTGTAACTCCTTCCCTTATTATTAAAATAATAATTAATATAAATATATATATGATAACTAATTATGTTAAATGAAATGTTATATCAAATATAACATATAACCTATAGTTTTAATATTGTATCACATACAATATAAGCCATAGTTTCTTTTCTCTCTTATATGACATTTAATATAAATCATATTTATATTAAATTTAACAACTATGAATCCAATTCATAGAAACTATATTTGACTCTCATTCAAATATTTATTTCCTCTATTGAGCTATAATGTATCAAATACATTATAACAATTATATCACATATAATTGAATCAACTTAATTATATCATATATAATTAAATCCCTCTATTAATTTGAACAATTCAAATTAATCCAAAAACTGATTCTCAATTAATTCTATTGAGCTACCATGGGAATCTCATAGACTTGTAGTTTGAAGCTTCAATTGTACATGAATAATTAATTAAACTCTTTAATTAAAATATTCACCATCTGTTAATTGTCTAACATTCCACCCAAGACCGACAGCTGCACTCTTTGCACTATAGATATATTTCTGCGTCCATTGGATATGACCAATTAACAGTATGATAACCCTTCACAAATGGCTTGTAAGTACAACTAGGCCAAATTACTGTTTTGCCTATATAGTTACATCTAACTCCTTAAGTACCACTGATCCCTCTAATGAACAATAAATTATAGTCCAATTATGACTAAACTTCTCTCGGGCTAGGAGAAAGTGTGGCACCACATTGTTTAAGACCTGGAATCAACCTTTAAGGAAATCTACTTACCCCTGCCTCGGGGAAGGAGTGAATTCAATCTTGTGTAGCTCTAATCTCAGCTCCCTAATCAGATGAATCCCCAAAATGGTAGGCTTGTTGAGTTCGCAATCTGACCACTCTCACCCATACAAATCAAAGAATCGCCCTCATAGGCAGGAGTTCATAACTCACTTAGGATTTAAGTCATGTTACCTACGGTCATCTTGGTGAAATATAAATCTCTATTATGAATGACGTTATATAATGAGACTAAACTTTTTATGGTCCGGTCTTATATAAACTCTTTTGTATAGAATATCCCCGCTCACATGTCTATATATGAATAATGAAAGTCAGATCATTTGTAGTACTTTACAACAATTGTAACACCTACAAAGCGGGCTATACTCATAGTGTCACTAGGATAAGGTATCACGCCTTATCCATCTACTACAGACCATTTAGGTTATTACTTAAACATGATCCACTCTTATGTCTCTACATACATGTTTAAGTTACAAAGATAACCTTGGATGTTAGTTTATTGGTTTGTAGTTATATCATATATTTTATAGATAATGAATAAAATATCATATATTTTATTAAATATACAATGAGTTTGTTTAATAATGTTTACAAACTATAGGACCCTACTGAAGGAACTTTTAACGAAGAGCATCCATGAGCGCGTTTAGATCTTTTTGATTTCATTGTGACCGAAATACCACACACACATTCTAAACAACAGTTATGCAATTTACACTAATTAACAGCATGCTTTCACAAATAAAATATAAGAGATTAAGTTCACATGCCAGTTGAAGACTGTCTTCACAACGAACTCAACCCATGGGAAGAAACCTCTACGTTCTTTATCGCCGAGCAAAATAGTCAGCTATGGCAATACAATCGTCCACGAATAGCAGCAATACGAACAAGCACGAACAAGCAGGAGTAGGGAGGACACCACCAGTTAGAGCCCTTGGTATTCTCGGAGTGAGAATCCAAAAAGTGGTTTTTGTTGAATTTGGTATAGGAAGGTGGAATGGGCTGATCGTGTAGAACGATAAGCATGTGGGAGAAGGTTATCGTATAGCGGTGCTTATCGTTTAGAGAAAGCTACACGATTGTGTAGGTTTTACTAAGCGATCGTCTAGTAATTGGTAAGCGATCGTTTAAAAAACTCGGCACGGTAGGCGATCGTTTGGAGTCTGCGTACGATCATTTAGACGCGGGGTGTGCGATCGTCTAGATGATAGGGCGCTATCGTATAGGCTCTCAGCTAAGCGATCAAAATGTTTTCACACCTTTTATGATTTTTTCGAACTTCTTACAAAATGAAAATCAATTTTCATTTTATTCTCCAGTTACAATAACCGAATAAGTTTTTCCCACTAACGCATGATTGAGGAGAAGATTTCAGCCAATTATCACATAATTAACCAATTAATAAATAAATGAATATAATCATATTATATTCTTAATCTATAGTTTGATATCATATATCTACTATATTAATTTCTCCTCCACTTGATATAAATCATATTTATATCTAATTTTCTCCAAAATAATGTATCTCATACATTTAGTCAATTATATCATATATAATTGAACTCTCTCTTGCCAATTTGAACATTTCAAATTGATCCAAAAACTAATTCTCGACTTTATCCAAGCTACCTAGGGGACCTTATAGACCTGTGGCTTGAAGCTCCAACGGTACGTGAATAGCTGACTAAACTCTTTAGCCACGAGATCCAACATCTGTTAACTGTCAAGCATTCCACTAAAGACCAATATCTGAACTATTCTTATCACAGATATATTTCTGTTTCCATCGGATATAACCAATCATGAGTACGATGACCCTTCACTGATGCTCGTAAGTATAGTTGGGTCAATTTACCATTTTTCCCCTGTAGTTACATCTCACTTCTTAAGTACCACTGATTCCTCTATTGAACAATACAACATAGTCCAACTATGTGTGAACAACTCTCGGGCCAAGAGAAGGTGTGTGGCGCCATATTGTTCAAACTCTGGAATTAGCCCTTAAGGGAGCTATCTATCTACTTGCTCCTATTTTGGGAAAGGAGTGAATTCTATCTTGTGTAGCTGAGTTCCGGCTCCTAAATCAGACGAATCCCCAAAATGGTAGGTTTGAATCGGCGACTTGGCCACTCGCATCCATAAAAATCAAAGGACTGCCTTCAATACTAGAAGTTCCCAACTCGCTCAGGATTGAGGTCATGTTACTTATGATCATCCTAGTGAAGTGAAGTCTCTATCATGAACGATGTTATATAACGAGAAGTTAACACTTCGTAGTCAGGTCTTATATAAATTCTTTGTATAGGACGCCCCCGCTCGCATGTCCCCTACATGAATTATTAGGATCAAACCATCCGTAATAAGTCACAACACTTGTGACCATTCCACAAAGCGGGTCGCATCCGTAGCGTTACCAGGATAAGGCTCCTATATCCATATACTACTGACTATTTTGGTTATCACTTAAGACATGATCCATTTGTATGTCACCACATGCATGCTTAAGTTACATACAGATAATCAGAGATTTTATGTTTTTTGGTTTGTGGTAAAGAAAATAAAACAAATAACTGAGCAAAATCAAGATAGGAAATAAAATATCATATATTATACAACACAAGCGTTCGTACAAACTATTTACAAACTACAAGACACGAGACTTTAGGGAATCAACCCCAACAAAGGCAACTCGACTTCAATAATGCATTCCTTAGTGGCGACCTCTTAGAAGATGTTTACATTCTCAGCCACCAGGATATGTTTACATCGATCATCCAGAATATGTTTGCAAATTAAACAGAGCCATTTATGGGCTCAAACAAGCTCCATGTGCATGGAATAATACAATGAGGAATGCGCAAACAACATGAAGATTCATAAATTCAAAGTCAGATACGTCCCTGTTTATTCATCAAAGAGAGATGTCTGTGCTTTTCTTATTGGTTTATGTAGACGATGTGATAATCACTTGGAATGATCCATGGCTAATTAATCGACTGATTATAAGTTTAGACAAAATATTTGCTCTAAAAGACCTAGGGAAGTTAAGTTACTTTCTAGGCATATAAGTTCATTACTTAGATTTTGGCTTCCTCATAAATCAAGCAAAGTATATTAATGATCTATTACATAAGTTGGATATATCTGATATTAAACCAGTAGCATCACCATCTATTTAGAAAATCATTTATTTGCCACAGATGGCACCCCATTTAAAGATCATTTCATTTACAGAAGCATAATAGGTGCAGTTCAGTATCTTAGAAACACGCAACCGGATATCGCCTATGTAGTGAACCATCTCAGTCAATTTCCTAAAATGGAAATACCATGCATTGGCAAACAACTAAACATGTCCTATGATACATCAGTTGAACAAAACACTTTGGCATCCTATTTCAATTAAGCGCAAACTAGCAAGTCTCAGCATATTCTGATGTCGATTGGACATCAAATATAGATGACAGGAAATCGATAACAGCCTTTTGCATTTTTTTTGGCATCAACCTTGTATCATGGTCGTCTAAGAAACAAAATGCAGTGGCCAAAACAAGCATAGAGTCAGAATATAGAGCTTTTGCGCATGCTTCATCTGAAATTATCTGGTTACAATAGTACTCCAATATTATGGTCTGACAATATCAGTACAGGTGCCTTGGCAGTAAACCCAATGTTTCATGTGAGAACCAAGCACATTGAAATTGATGTGCACTTCGTGAGGGATAAGGTTTGAAAGGATCTATAGATACTAGATATGTTCCTACGACAGATCAGCTAGCAGACTGTCTTGCAAAACCACTAACACATTCTCAATACTTTTGTTTACGCGCCAAACTTGGATTCATTGAACTTCTCCCTAGTTTGAGGGGGATATTAGGGAAGTTTGAAGGGGATATTAGGGAGAATGCCATGCTGGAGGAAGTCAAAGGTTCAAAGAAGCCAATCAAACAAGTCACATCGATCATAAGAGCCACTTAAAGCCACACATGAGGAATCATTCTAGAAGGTTTTTAGTTGTAAATTTGTTTTATCGATTCCTCATCTCTCCTCTAATATTTGGCCACCTGTATATTAATTATTTTACTCTTTTTCTCATTATTCATTACTTGTTTCACCCTAAATTAGGGAAAATTGTGTATAAAGGCAATCGTCCATCTCTCGGATTATTTAGTGAAATACAAAGCAAATTATTCTCCAAAAAATTTCTGAATTTTAAAACTTTGAACACGGAACCTAAATCTCTTATTTTTAAGTTTAAGTTTTAAGATTTCTTATAAAACATGTCCAAAACAAAATCTCCAAAAACATAGGTAATATTTTGGGTAAGCAAAACCATAATGATGTAGGGACGATTTGCACCCTAATATTTGGAAAAACAACGGTACATTTTATGGGGACTTAAATAAATTAACCAGTAAAAAGAATTGTTTCAAAAAAAAAAAAAAAACATTAGAAAGAACCGATCTTTTCTGTTGACTTGGAAATTGTCAACATGTATTGTACAAATATTTTTTCGCAATTACCACCTCCTTCAGATCACGTGACCTCATTTTGTTTATCTCCTAAATGTTAAATTATACATTTCATGTGTTTCTATTCAATTTCTGATCAATTAAAAAAATGTGAATTCTTTTTTTAAAACTTCTAATTTTAAATCTGATAGTTTTAGTTTAATTTTGTGTTTTTATAGATTTTTCAACTTGTAAATTTTTTTTAATAGATCAGTTAATTTCAAATTTAGGAATATATTGAGTTTATTAGAAATAAATTTTGGAAGTTAATAAAAAATCTACACCATTTTAAGGAGACCTATTTAGATAAATAATTGATTGAAGTCTAATGGCGTATTAGATATTTTTTAAGTGAATTGCACGAGTAAGTTTATAATTTAACCTAAATTTTACTAATCATAACTTTTAGACCAAAAAACTAAACTTATAGGCATGAATTGTTTTATATTCCACTATTACTTGATTTTAGTTTTAAAAATTTATTAGTAAATTTGAACAAAACCCAATTTTAGGTGCCCATATGATTGGTTTATAGTTGTAAGCGTGACCTCCAAAAATTTGTCTCGTACTAGATGTTGACCGGCTTTTATCTTAATATATGATCTTTTTTTGGTTTAAAACAAATAAAGAAATAAAAAGGAACCGTGGGACCAAGTATTACAAGGTATTTAATATAAGATCAAATTATGTTACTAGATTTATATGTTCAACATTATGAATGTACCAGGTAATTGCAATTTCGATTTTAATGCTTCACAGGACTGAATCTATGATGCTTACATAAACAGACTTATATATTATATGTTTGAAAATTAAGATTGTAATATTAAAACCATAAGTTTGGACGAAGGTTTAGAAAATATCTAGGAGGGAAATATAGTCAAAATTAAATGAATTAATGCAAATCAAAACGGCATATTTTAGTTGCTTTAGTTCAATTTAATTCAACTTTTTATTGTTTGATTGGCTACTAAGTTTTGATTGAATCAAATCAAATTAGTTTTTTTTTTTTTTTTTTAAATAAAAACACATCTTAGCCTTTTTAATCACTCTTCTCCATTGGATTAATTAGTTTCAACAATTATATGATTAATTCAATTTGAATTAAACAGCCTCAAACTTCCTATCATCATATTCTAAGATAAAAATATAATTTCATTAATTTGGCATAGGGCACAGAATAAAGGTTTCAGTGTTGATGCTAATAGAAAGGTCAAAATTAAAATCTCAATTTTATAATAATGGTTGAATTTTGACAAAATATTAGAAGTACAGTTGTCTCACATCGAAAAAATTCAAAGAGATATTGTGTTCCAAGTACTATAAAAGGAGCTTATGCCTTTGGTTTCAAGTTTTCTTTAGAAACATTTTGTGCTCGAGTGTCTTCAGTGTGCTAACTCTAGTTAAATTTTCTTTTGTATTCGAGTGAGACCAAAGGGTCTGAGTATTACAAAAGATTTGAGAGGGTGCTCATGTAATTTGAGAAAAAAAAATTATTTTGTGTGATTGTAATAATCTTTCATATAGTGGAGTTTTTCTAATCCGTTTTTCCATCTTAATTTTTGTGTTCCCAGTTTTATTGGTTTTTTTTTTAATTTCTCTAATATATTTTTTTTGGTTATTCTTACGGAAAAAGTGAGAGTTTTTTCAATAAAAATATCGATGAAATGTCAATAATATTATTTATATTATATTCATATTAAACCCCATTTGTTTTTTATTTTTTTATTTTTTTTATTTTATATGAATGTTAAATTAATAATATATAAATATTAATGAAAATATGAAGGCTCCGAACTTTTAGGTGTATACTCGTCCACAGTAAAAGAATGGTTTCAAACCCCAAAAAAGTGGGGATGTAATTTAAAATAGAATAAATTGACTGAAATTTGATTACTTTTATATTAGGACTCTTTCAATTGGAGTTTATATTTTTTTGGTCTCTTTTTTCTTTTTCCCCTTTTCTGAGGCTGTCAATTCAATTTTTAATTTTTAATTTTTGTTTCTTTAATAAAAAAGATCGATGTATAAATTTGATTTTGCAAGTATTTCGATGAATTAATGGACTTTGAATCAATAGAAAGACAGATTTTAAACAAATAATAGATTTTGACCCACAAATAATAAAGTTCAATTTGACAAATGTTCTTATTATTCAAAGTTTGTCCGAATTTTCATTAAAAAATAGAAAGAAGAAGGCATTTGTCTGAATTTTAAATCAAAATCATAAATTGAATAACTTAGAGTCGAGAAAAATAAGATAAATTTGTGAAAATATATACAAATTCTTATCCGTCATAAAAAATTTGTTACCTTCATCTCAAAATAAAAAGTGGGGAGGTTCAAGTTCAATTAGAAATTTAGGAGAGTAATTATTCGATGTGACTTCCTTCTAAGCTTTTTAATTTAAATGTATGATCGATATATATACATTATATTGCCATGTTTTAGTATCAAATATGTAGTACTCTAATATAGGAGAGAACATGCAATGTAGGTTTAAAGAAATAATTCGGTTTTTAAGTCTGTAGGTGACAAATGTGGATAAACGGCTAGATATTGAATAGTAGAGAGTTCATGATTGGTATATATAATTGACCCACATTTAAATATTTTAAGACAATTTTTAATATAATAAAAATGATTTTAACCATTTAAAAATGACCCTTATACATGTATTAGTTGAATTAAAAATGGTGAAAAATGCATTTTTTTTAATTTATTTTTTATTCTCTTCTCCCTCTTTACACACTAACTTCCTTTATTCTTCACCTTATACACTTTCAAATTCCCAATATATTGATTGGGCCAATATGATTATCCTTGAATATTATTCTCAATATATTGGCAATTATGTATACCTACTAATTGATATGATTGTCCCTCGAAACTTCATATTTGAACGTTCATGGTTTAATTTATGATTGATCACTATCCTTCGAAACCGTCTACTTTCAACCTTCATTGTTAAGTTTATATTTAGAGTTGTAATATTTTTAAACATTTGCTTATACTTAGTCAATCATATCATAATTAAGTTAAAGATAATATATCTTCAATCCATCAAACGATTAAAACCAGAGATTTGGTTTTTCTACCGTCCAATAGATTTATTATTAACATTTATCATTATAGTTTTAATCTTATAATTTTTCAACTCATGCCACATCATCTAAAAATGACAAGTCAACAACTCAATCTCACTGAGGTTATTGAAGAAGAAAAGTTTGTTAGTCTAGTTTGTTAAATCTGCGTTGGGATTGTGTTAGAGTCAAAGTTTATAAAGTCTGTGTTGGAAGTCTAATTTGTTAAATATTAAAGAGTTTTTGTACAGTAAATTTGTTAAAAAATTGTAAACACTCAATCTAGTCTAAATGATTAGATACAACACCCTCAAGAGTAAGGACCACAAAGTTCAATAATAGTACATATAAAAGTTCTACGTGAATGTTTCTTAAAAAACCTTAACATAAGACTTTCATTCAATGGGGCTAACCCTAAAAAGAGGAAAACCACTATATGTCTATGACACATTCTTGAAAGGATATTCAAAGACGGAAAGAATATTATCTGTAGGAAAAGGAAAGTAGCCCCTACGAATTTTGGTTTTTTGAAATCAAAATTCATTTAAAATGAATATTGTAAAAATCAAATTAATAAGGAAATTGGATTAGTGGGAAAATCCCACAAAATCCATTTACTTGAATACCTAGTTCTCCACTAAATGGGTTGGTTTTGGTGTCGAACACACCATGCAATTTGATTGCATGTGAATTATCTACAAAATCAAAGAATTTCGTTGAAGGAAAAAAGTTGATGCAGGTGAACATTTTAATGAAGAAAAGTTCTTCACCTCCAAAATACAAAAAATCTAAAAATTCTCCAAAATTCCTTTAATTCAACAAATTCAATGCTGGTCTGTTAAGACATTGCAAACGAATTGTTCGTTCATCGAGAAAAAATTAAAAAAAAAAAAAAAAAAAGACTTATCTGAAAGTGCTTAGGTCTCTACCAAAGAGATTTGACATGAAAGTCACTACCATTGAAGAAGCACTTCTTCTGTTTGGTACACCAAGGATACACCATAGATAGGTGCAACCTAGTATTTTTTTCATATGGTTAATGAATTTTAGGCATTATAAATACTATTGTCTTTAATTAATTATACTAATATTATTTTATATTTTGGAAGAAAATGAGTTTTACGGAAACTTTGGATTTAGATAAATATATGTATTAATCTAGCCATTATATAGCGTTAGGTTTTAAGTTTATAATATATTATTTTAGATAATGTGCATTTTTTTTTGGGTAATTTACATGCTAATAGACATTTAAAATATGATAATATGTTTCTTCAAAATAAATTATTATTATTATCTTCAATTTTATAATTAACTTAATTCATTTACTTATTAACTATAAAATCACCCATTAACTTTTTTATTTAATTAATATGCTTTTATAAGAAAATTTAATGCCTTATAAAATAGTTAATAAAGACAAATTAAAATATTTAAAGTAGAAAACTTAGAAAATACTAGCAAATCTGAGGAGTTGCATAAAATGTATTGCAGTAAGTTTGAGTTTACAAAATTGTCAATTAAACATGGGTTTGACTAATTAAGCTAACTCATAATCTCCACTTTCAAAATCCTTAATCAAACCCTGCTTAAAAATATTGTTTTTTAAAGAATAATTACCCTGGACAATTCTTTTAGTATTAAAAAATAAGTATATAACAACATTTTTAAAGAATTGTAAATATAGAAAAATTTATCATAGAGTCTACGGTTGATAAACTACGAGAGTTAAATTTGAATTTTGTTATATTTGCAAATTCTATTGTATTATGTTATATCTATAAATTATTTTGGCCTAATCGATTGCTATCTTTACACCTTGTTAAAGGTGCTTTACATTATGATTATCTCTATCAGAGATCACCAACGATCACCACTATCGTCCAACTCCGACAATTACCGTTAATCTCCGGTGACCACCGCCGCCCTACCTCCAAACCCGAGGGAGTATTTTTTGGAAAAACAAATTGTTAAGACATCAAAGTTTGCTGGTTTTCTAGATACGTTGGGGTAGAAATTCCCAACATCCTGCCTCCCCAACACAACATCTCAATTGGGGGATCCCAATTGATTGACCAACTTTTATTTAAAATTAATTTTTTTAATAACATAGAACAAATCCTAACTAAAGTTGACTATTCAAAGTGGGTCCCTCAACATGTTAATTTAATTAGCTTGATCTCTATATAAATCCCATTCATGAAGTACAAAATTCCCCACCCAGATCTTTAAACATATATTCACTTTCCAAACAACCAAAACATCAGCCACTCCAAATCCCTATTCTCCCCAAAAATCATGGCGGCTACTGTTAATCCCAAAAGCCTGGACTTGGAACCGGTCTCCAACGGCAACTTTCCGGTTCAACGTTGCAACTCATTCCGGTCCAGTAGCTTCAAATTAAAGCGCCATGCCGAAAAACCGCTCATTGTTGACGATGACGATTCGTCCTTTGATCGTGACGATGAGAACATTCATTACTTCCAGGATTTAATCCGGAAGGGCAAAGAGGAGATCGAGGCGTCGATTCTTGATCCGAGGGATGAGGGGACGGCGGATAGTGGGATCATGAGAAATCCTTGTATGGTTCGTCTTACCGGAAAACACCCTTTCAACTCTGAGCCACCGTTGGAGCGTCTCATGCGCCACGGCTTTATTACTCCGGCCCCCCTTCATTATGTTCGCAACCACGGTCCGGTTCCGAAGACTGATTGGTCCAGCTGGACGATTGACGTCACTGGACTTGTTGAAAACCCCACCTCCTTCACTCTTGACCAGCTTCTCAATGACTTCAGGTCCTTAAATAGCCATTATACTCGAAACCCTCCAAACTTGTTTCAAAATAATTTTTTTGTTTTTTATTCTTAAAAATTAAGTTTATAAATACTTTTTTTATTCTAGTTTTGCAAACTAAACAAATTTTTATAAACTAAAAATGATAGGTTTTAAAATTTTTATTTTTTGTTTCTTTGAAGTGGACTAAAAATTTAATACTTTTAAAAATAATGTTGAAGATAGGATAAGAAACATTCTTTTTTTTTTTCTCTCTAAATTTTTTGTCTTCTTTCTACGATGTTTTAAAAAATAAAGTCAATTGTTGAAAAATATTTTTTAAAAATTTGTTTTTTTTTTTTGGAGTTTAACTAATAATTTGAACTCTTTTACTTCAAAAAGTTAAAAACAATCATAGTAACAAATTGAGAAAAAATGAACTTAATTTTCAAAAATAAAAATAAAAAATAAATAGTTGTCGAACCAACTTTATTTCTAATTTTTAGATTTACAAATCACTTGGTTTCTTTTCAATTTCTTTATTAAATGAATTGTTTTAAGATATATGAGCCATTTAAAAATGTATCATATCAAAAAGTTTATAGGAGCTTCAACGAACTACTGTGTCAGCAATTTATTTCCTTCTTAAAAAAACAAAAAGGAAAAAAAAAACCTTAGGAAAATTATTATTATTTCTTTTTTAGTTATTAAAATTAGGTTTACATTTTAAAAACGTTTTTTAAATAATAATAAGAAAATAAAAGCTAGAGTTATGACACAAAATAAAGCAATTCATGACTAGAACAAGATCTTTATAAGCTTATTTTACTATTATTTTTTTAAAAATACGAGGTTAAAAAATAGAACAAAACCCCACTATTAATTAGTTATATATATGTATGAAATTGAGATAAAATGAAATTACAAACATATTCAGCTACTTAAATATGTGGTATATATATCTATTTGTAACCCTTTATTCATATTCTTAACACAGATCTCTGGAGTTTCCGGTGACCATCATGTGCTCCGGCAACCGACGGAAGGAGCAAAACATGGTCAAACAAACCATCGGATTCCACTGGGGAGCCGCCGTGACCTCCACCTCACTGTGGCGGGGAGTGCCATTGCGCGAAGTACTGAAACGATGTGGCATCTTCAGCCGTCAAAGAGGAGCTTTATACATATGGATGGAAGGCGCCGACGATCTCCCTGGCGGCGGCGGCTGCAGCTACGGCACCAGTATAAGAAGAGAAATGGCAATGGACCCATCAAGAGACATCATAATAGCTTACAAGCAAAACGGCGACCCTCTCCCGCCGGACCACGGCTTTCCGGTTAGGATGATCGTTCCGGGGTTCACCGGCGGGCGCATGGTCAAGTGGCTGAAAAGAATCATCGTCACCAATAGAGAATCTGACAATTATTATCATTTTATGGACAACCGTGTGCTACCATCCCACGTGGCCGATTCCGAGCTGGCACATGCTGAAGGTAATACATTTATTTATAGTAATTAAAATTTAATTTTTAAACTTCCAATTTTTGCGTCTAAATATTTAATAAAATCATTTTTTTCTTAATTAAAAGTTAAGTTTATAAACAATAATACTTTTCACTGTAAGTTTGTAATTTTAATTTTCACTTTTTACCAATATTTTCTAAAACTTGTTTTGTGTTTAGAATTTCATCACGAATTGAAATCCTTCTTTTAATTGATATTAAAAAAAATCATAATGTAAATATTGAAAGAAAATGAACATAAATTTCAGAAATAGAAAACTATAAACGAAATTGATTTGGAGTGAAGCTTAAGCTTTCAATTTTATGTTTAATAAAGTTCTTCAACCTTCAATTTTGTGTTTAATAAGTCACTAATTTATTGACATTTTTAAAATTTATCAATTTATTAGATGTAAAATTGAAAGTCCCCTAATCTATTAGATACATGGAATTCAATTTTTGTATGATAGATTCATTCTCTTTAAAAAAAAAGTTCAATATGTCATAAATATATTGGTTACAAAAACGGAAAGTTACAAACTATTCCATCATCTTAAAGTTTAAAAATCTATAAAATATAATTTAAATTTTATTAGATATTCTTTAAAGTTTCAAAACGTGTTATATATACCCATATGAAGGTTTAAGAACTATATATATATATATATATATATCGTATAATAGATGTATGGAGATTCAAACACAAGGCTAAACTTATAATTTAATGTTAGTTAAAACGGATAATTCATTAAAACAATTAATTAAAATGATATAATTGGGTGATGTTATTTAGGTTGGTGGTACAAACCGGAGTATGTAATCTACGAGATGAACATAAACTCCGTGATAACTACGCCGTCACACGACGAGACGCTGCCGATCAATTCACAGACGACGCAGTCCACCTACACGTTGAGGGGGTACGCATATTCCGGTGAGCGTTAATCAGTAATTTCCACTTATTTTTGTATTATTTTCCACGTGAGATTAATTTTATTTCGTACAGGTGGTGGGAAGAAGGTGACACGTGTGCAGGTGACGTTGGACGGTGGGGAGACGTGGAAAATATGTAATTTGGAGTACTATGAAAAACCAAACAAGTATGGGAAATATTGGTGCTGGATTTTTTGGTCAATAGAGGTAGAAATTGTGGACCTGTTTGGCTCCAAGGAGATTGCTGTCCGAGCATGGGATGAGACCAACAACACACAACCAGAGAACCTCAATTGGAATCTCATGGTAATTAAGGCCTCGTTTGATTTCGATTTTTTTTTTTAAAATATTTAAACTTATAAACACTACTTTCACTTTTAGATTCTTCTTTTATTATTTACTTTTTTATCAATAATTTAAACAACTTAGCCTAATTTTGAAAACTAAAAAAAAAAAATAATTTTAAAACATGTTTTTATATATATATTTTAAAATTTTGCTAAGAATACAATCATTGTGCTTAAGAAAGATGAAGAAAAAATTTGCTCAATTTTCAAAAATCAAAACAAAAAAACGAAATGATTAGCAAATGAGATATAAGTAATTTGTAGGAGAATTTTCAATAATAGAAAAATAAGTGAAATTATTTACATAAAATAATAAGATTTTAATCTTCTTTGATATAAACGGATATGAATTTATTAGTAATGAAAACTGATAAAAGTCTATCGATGTCTATTAGTATATTTTTACTATATCTGTAAATAGCTTGACATCTTTTCTTTCTTTCAAAATTTTCATAATTCATATTTCTACATTATAATAATAATTGATGTGCCAAAAAAAAAACTATTTAATGAACTTGCTATCGTTAGAAGAATCTTAAAAAATCTATGGCTCATGCACATATGGAACTAAAATAATAAAAATTTAATTAAATCATAGGTAACCTGACATATCAGGTCTCTTTCTTCCATTATTATAATATCTTCAACTACCTATTTTTTATTTGATTTTTTAAATAGAAATATTTCCTCCCAGCTTTTAGCTTGACTTTCCTATTTCTCCCCCTCCAATCCATGTCTTAGTCCTACATAAATTTTCATCAAAATCATGATTAAATAATAATAATAACTTTTATGGAAGAAATATATTATATGAATATATTGTAAAAGATTGATAAATAATAAAATTACAGGGCTAAAATCAAGTATTGAAAAGTTTAAAAATATTTGGATGCAGGGCATGATGAACAACTCATGGTACCGAATCAAGATAAACATATGCAAACCCCAAAAAGGAGAGATTGGAATCGTGTTCCGCCACCCAACGCTCGCCGGCAACCAATCCGGCGGCTGGAAGGAAAAGGATAAACCAATTCCGACCAACTACTCTTCCCAACCCTCAAACAACAAGACCACCACCACCACCACTACCACCTTCTCCATGTCGGAAGTCAAAACCCACAACTCACTGGAATCCGCCTGGATCGTCGTCCACAACCACGTTTACGACTGCACTCCTTTCCTCAAAGCCCACCCAGGCGGCGCCGACAGCATCCTCATCAACGCCGGCACTGACTGCACCGAAGAGTTCGACGCCATCCACTCCGACAAAGCCATAAAAATGCTCCAAGACTATAAAATCGGCGACTTATTGATCCTAAACGACAACAAGGACGACACGTCATCACCAAAACCGATTACAAAACATGTGGCACTAGTCCCACGTGAGAAAATCCCCGTGAAATTGATATCGAAGATTTCAATTTCTCACAACACGAGAATTTTCAGATTTAGTCTTTCTTCAGAAGATCAAACTTTAGGACTACCCGTTGGAAAACACATATTTTTATGCGCCAATATCGACGGGAAGCTCTGTATGAGAGCCTACACGCCATCGAGCGCCATTGACCAAATGGGCTACTTTGACTTGGTCGTAAAAATCTACTTCAAAAACATTCATCCTGATTTCCCCAACGGTGGCCTCATGTCTCAATATCTAGACTCACTCCCGTTGAGCTCAATCGTGGACATAAAAGGCCCATTGGGCCACATCGAGTACATGGGCCGCGGCAACTTCACGGTCCACGGAAAGCCCAAATTCGCGAAGAAGCTTGCCATGGTGGCAGGTGGGACTGGAATAACGCCCATCTATCAAGTGGTGCAAGCGATTTTGAAAGATCCGGAGGATGAGACGGAGATGTTTGTGGTGTATGCGAATCGGACGGAGGAGGATATTTTGCTGAGGGAAGAGTTGGACACGTGGGCGAAGGAGAACCAGAGATTGAAGATTTGGTACGTTGTTAAGGAGGGCGTTAAAGAAGGGTGGCCGTACAGTGTGGGGTATATTAGGGAGTGTGTTCTGAGAGAGCATATTCCGATGGGGTCGCCGGAGACTTTGGCTTTGGTGTGTGGGCCGCCGCCCATGATTGAGCTCACAGTTAAGCCCATATTGAAGGATTTGGAGTATGATTTGGAGAGTTCGTTGCTGGTGTTTTGATCTTTTTAACTAGCTCTTCAATGATAATATACCATATGGGAATAATTTTATCTTTTGTTTGTTGTAATAAATGTTGTAGAAGGGGGTTAAAATTATTACATTTATGGTCCTGGTGATCAATTAAATTAATATGCTTTTATTCGTTTGTAATAAAAATGATGAACTTTAATATTGTTTCTTCTATTAATCATGTATTGTATTAATATGATTCGTGGATCATGATAAATATCTTAATTAAATTAGGTTCAAATTTCTTTAAACATTATAGGTTAAAAAGATTAAAAACAACCTTGTCAATTACACTAATCTTTTAATTATTTCATTAAGTTTATTAATATTACAAATTTGACCAACTCATGGTATACAATTATTATTTATTTTAAAACAAACAATACAAATGAACTAGTTAAAATGAGTATAAGAAAAATTCGCCTAAAAAAACTAACAAATCTAAAGTAGAAAATTATCCTACTAGACACGAGAACAAGTTTCATTCATCGCCCATTTAATAAAACGGTATGCACTTGATTCTGGGACATTTCTCTTGTATAGTTAAAAGAGGGAGGAAGTGAAATCATATAAGGGTAAACATAGAAATATAAAAAATCTTAATAAGTATATAAATAAACAAAAGTATCATATTTGTAAGTATATCTTGCTGACAAGAACTTTGATCTAAGTTTTTGACGTGGCTGCCCGATTTGATGTAAATTCAAAATTTGTTTACTCCATCCTTATGAAAATACCTTTCTTTAAAATATATATATATATAAATATAAAATTCTCTCTTTGGAAGAGGTATTGTAATTAAAGTATGGGGTGGGGGAATCGAACCTCAAACCATGAGATTGATATTATGCCAAAATTCTCTCTTTGGAAGAGTTACGTTTTTGTTGGCAAAACCTTAATGTTTTATTCTAACTTTTGGAATGTACATTAAATAGATTAGAATCTCTACAAGGTTATATAAAATTTTCTATTCATCTATTTGTAATAAGGATCAGACACTTTATAAATGAATTTGCAATTTTTGTGGGAACCTCCTTTTGAAAGAGAATGAGGAATTTGGGCTTGGAGAAAATTCATAGAGAACTCCTTTCTCTATGAACAAAATCGAGAAAGATCAATAAAGAGAGAGAGCATTGTAGAACCATTCTGTAGAAACTCTTCAATTAAGATAATCATATTCTTTTTATCGTCGCCCATCGTGAAAATGGGAGTTATTTCTCAATAACCACCCATTTCCTACTAGAGATTAAAATGAAATTAATTTAATCAAATAAAATAATTAATTATTATATTAATTGATTAATTTTTTTTATTAAATATCTCATATTTAATTAAAATTACATTTGAATCATATTCAAATGCACATCTCTCTCAAAATCTATAGTTTGAATATGAATCTAATTCATATTGAATTCAATATTTAAATATCTTTTTCTCCTTTAATCTTGAATCTCATTAAAAAATAATGTATCAATATACATTATATTAATTGTATCATATACAAATAATGTAAATTTCCTTAAATAATTTGAACAATATAATTTCATTCAAAACTTATTGGTCCTTGTTATTTTGTGGTGAGCTAGCAACTGGCGTTAAAATTTGTCCTTCCTCAAGATAACCAAGTGAAAAATTTAATGTTTTTATTTATTTGCTTTCTAATTTAGCTTCTTGTTTTCTTTTTGTAGGAACTCCTAGAAGAAGAAGAATGCCTACAAGGGAGGTTTTTTGTTCCCTTGTCTTTATTTTTGTTGTGATCTAACTAGAGATACATTAGGGACAATGTAACGTTTTACGTTGAGGGTGGTGGTTATATATGCATGTCTAGCAAGACCTTGAGCACTTGATCCCCGACTTTATGGCTTATCTGATGATATGATTTTTGTGTGCATGTATTGTGATGATGATGACTTTTTGGAATAGGCTTTAGATTACTCTTTATTCACATTCTTTAGGATTCACAAAAATGTATGCATGATTTTGAACCAATTTTTTTTTTTTAAATCTTGATTCCCTAGCATGTTGTTGAGCACATAGCCATTTTATATAGGATCTTGGATGTTTAGAATTGGGTTATTTGGCCTAGATGCTTGTAATCACCCTGAAAGGCCCAGATGATAGTTGTTAGGTAATTGAAGATCGACTTAGTAATGCATGCTTAGGTTTTTGTCAAACTCTTGTTTTGTAAAGTAAAACCTATTGTTATTGGGAATAGTGTCCTGAATCTCCTTTTAATCTCGTAGTTTGTAAACTCTATATAAACATATTGTTATTAATAAAATAAGTGGTATTTTATAAGCATTTACTCAATCCAATGAACTAAGATCTGAGGTTATTTTATATAAATTTAAACAAATGTGAAGAGACATACAAGTGGATCTTGTTTAAATAATAACCTAAATGATCTATAGTAGATGGATAGGGTTGGGTACCTTATCTTGGTGACACTACGGGTACGACCCACTTTGTATCTGTTATAAGTGTTGTAAAGTGCTACAAATGATCTGATCCTAATCATTCATGTGGAGACATGCGAGCGGGGGTATCCTATACAAAGAGTTTGTATAAGACCGAACCAAGAAATTATTAGTCTCTTTATATAACACCTTTGATAATGGAGACTTACATTTCACTAGGATGACCATAGATGATATGACCTGAATCCTGAGTGAGTTGGAATCTCTTGCTCATGAAGGCGGTCCTTTGATTTGTATGGGTGAGAGTGGTCGGATTGCCAACTCAACAAGCCTACCATTTTGGGGATTCATCTGATTTGGGAGTAGGGAACTCAGCTACACAAGACGAAATTCACTCAATCCTCGATGTAGGGGTAAGTAGATATTTGCTCCCTTAAGGGCTGATTCCGGGTCTTGAACATAGTGGTCACACCCTCTCTTGGGAAGAGAGGACTCAGTCATAGTGAGACTATGACTTATTGTTCCTTAGAGAAATCAGTGGTACTTAAAGAGTTAGATGTAACTATAAGGGAAAAACAGTAAAGTAGCCCAGCTGTACTTACAAGCAATTTGTGAAGGGTCATCACACTATTGATTGGTTATATCCAATGGACACAGAAATATATCTATAGTGCGAAGAGTGTAGCTGTCGGTCTTTAGTGGAGTGCCCGATAGTTAACGGATGGTGGATATCGTGATTAAAGAGTTTAGTCAGTTATTCACGTGCCGTTGGAGCTTCAAGTTACAGGTCCATAAGGTCTCCTTGGTAGCTCAATGGATTCAAGTTGAGAATCAGATTTTGGGTTAGTTTGAAGTGTTCAAATTAACAAAAGGGAATTTAATTATATATAATATAATTAAATTAATTCAATTATATATGATATAATTGATATGATGTATTTGATACATTATTTGATTGGAGGAATTAATATAAATATAATTTATATTAAATGCCATAAAATAGGAAAAGAACTATGGTTTATATGTTGCATATGATGCAATATTAAAACTATAGGTTATAAATATAATATGATAAGTTAGTTATTGTATTTATTTATAATTTTAATTATATGATAATTAATATTTATTTTTCTAAATAATCGACCTTGGTGGGTGGCTATATACGATTTAAGGTAATTGTGAGATAAAAGAAAAAATTATTTTTCAAATCATTAAGTCGAATCATCTCATAGAATTCTATCGATTAAAAGGAGTTTTACTACATGATAGTTTTATAGAGCCTAAACGATCAAGTGTCGAGTTACTATACGATAATACTCATTTCTACACGATCGAGTATCAAGTCTATATGATAGACTTCTTCCTTTATGCGATCGAGTATCAAGTTTATACGATAGACTTCTTCTTCTATACGATTATTCATCGCATACTTGATCGTTTACTTCCCCCTTCCCTCTATCCAAAATCATATAGAGTCCACAACTTCTGGATTCTCACACTGAGAATTCCAAGATAATCTTATGGTGATGTCTTATTCTATTCGAGGATCGAGAATCGAGTTTAACTAGCTGGTGATCGAGGATCTTCCAGTTGATCGTTGCGTTTGTGCTGTTTGGATGCGTTAGTGACTGATCGAGGGAAATACGTGAAGAAAGAGCTCTTCAAAGGTATTGTCACTCGATTCTTTGTATTTAATTTAAGAAGCATGATGTAATTTAGTCTTTAATGCATTCTGTTTGGAATGACTATAGATGTTTGTGTTCTTTCACAATGGAGTTTGGAACGATCCACTTCCGCTCACTGGTCCTCTAGATTTAGAGTTCCTTCAATTGTAAAGTAAATAAAAGGCAAACATGTTGTAGAGTAAAAGTAAGTTGTATATTACTTTTGAAGGGGATTACTCCTCTTTTTTAAGGGTGTGATTTTACTCTTCTTTCTTATGCTGCTCTTCATACTGCCTATAAATATCTTCTTTGATTCTTGGGGAAAATTATGCAGATTTTGATGGAGGTCGAAGTGAAGTCTAGTTTTTTTCTTCTTCTTTTATCATTTTAGCATCATTTAATTTTCTTTTAGCTTGTAAAGGATGAATCGGAGCTCTCTTCTTTGATTTGTCTATGGGATGAGGTAATTTCTGTTGAGTTTTATGTCTTAAAACTCGTGGTTTGTAAACAATAAACTTATTATGTAAATCGATAAAGTTGTTATTGAAGTTTTGATTCAATAAAGTTGTTATCAAATAGATGAATTGCTTATTTCATTTTAGAAATAAATCCAATAAACTAAAAGATCCATGACTATTACATGAGTACTTGAACTTTATGTGGAGAGATAAAAGTGGATCAGGTTTGAGTAAATCGTCAAAATGATCTATAGTATACGAATAAGGTTGGGTGCCTTATTCTGGTAACACTATTGGATGCAGCCCGCTCTGTAGTTGTTAGAATGAGTTGTAAAGTGCTACAAACGAAGTGATCCTGATTCGTTCATGTGGTGACATGAGGGGTGGGGTCGACCTATGCAATGAGTTTACATAAGATCGAACTAAGAAATAAGTCACTCTTACTTTGTAACGATATTTACTGTTTAAGACTGACTATTTCATAACGATGACCTAGATAATTTGACCTCAATCCTGAGCTGGGGACATACAAGATGGAATTCACTCCTACCCGCATTCAGAGATAGTAGAGAGGTTATTCCTTTAAGTGCTGGGTCTTGAACAAGGGTCCCCACCCACTCATTTGCTCGAGAGAGATTTAGTTTATTGATTGGATCACAAACAAATTGTTCATTAGAGGATTAGTGGAACTTAAGGAACGAGAGGTAATCTCAAGGGTAAAATAGCCATTGACCTAGCCATTATTACGAACAACCAGTGAAGGGTTAAATTACTAATCATGGTTATATCAAATGGACACAATATATCTACAGTGAAGGGAGTGCAACTACTGGGCTTTAGTGGAGTAACCCGGTAATTAATAAATGGGGGTTAATTTGGTATAAAGAGTTTAACCAATTAATCTCGGATCTTCGGAGCCCATAATCTGTAGGTCCAGTAGGTCCCCCTACTAGTTCACAAATGAATTAAATATAGAATAATATGATAAGTTAATTTGAATCGTTCAAATTTGAATTAAAAGAATCGGTAATTATATATGATATAATTACACGTTTAATTATGGAATTAAATGAAATTGGAGAATTGATTAATATTTAAATATAACTTAGATATTAATTTCATGAATGGAGATTCATGGCGATGGAATTGATGACAAATTTATTTAATATTAAATTAATAAAATTGATTAAATTGTTTAATTAATTATTAATCATTAATTTTATTAGAAAATTTAATTATTGAATTAATTTTGATAAAATTAATAATTTTTCAGTTTTAATTAAAGAATTAAAATTGAAAATTATTTTTTATTTTGAAAATTAGTTCCAAAATAAAAAAAAAAAGAAATAAGAAATTGAAAATGGAAAAAAATCCCAAATGTGGGATTTTCCCACTTTCATCCAAGCACCTTAGTCACCTTTTTACTCATAATTCTACCACCAAATTTGAAGAATGTGCTTGCTTGTGTTGAGACAAGTTAATTGCATGAAACATCTGCATTAAAACACTCAGATTTGAGTGGAAAATCTCATGCAAAATTCTTGATTTTGGGTGAAGTTTCAAGGTTGAAGAAGGGTTCTTCAAGAGGGTTGAACCAGTGACTTTTCTCCTCTCATTCCTTAAATTCTAGCTTGTTTTGAGTCCCAAAATTCAATCTAAGGCTCCTAGAGGATGACAGAAAAGCTCTAGTGGTGGTTCACGATCAGAAGAAGGGAGAAATACAACTAAATTTCGTTGAAGAATAAGATCTTCAAAGGTATATATGAAACCCTCTTTTCATTTGATGAGCATGCTGGTTTCAAAACTAAAATTAATGAATTAGAGTGTTTAATGATTTTGTTTTCATCCGCTACATGTTTATAGAAACTAACAATTGGTATCAGAGCATGATTTAAGCACTTAATTCGTGTTTTTCATAAGTTATATGAAAATGGTGAACTGATATGGTTTTTCTGCATTTTGACATTAAATTCTCTTAAATTATGTTTTAATTCTTGTAATTGGTTTTTGGTTGATGGGCCTTAATGTGTGTTTAAGTATCTGTAATTCGATTGGAGTCATTAGGGTTGAAATTAGGTTGTAAATGAAAAAAGAAGTGAAGAAGGTCAGCAGCAGAATTCAGCAGCGTTGCTGCCCTTAGATCGTTGCAATGCACAACTCATCTGAATACTTGGCATGGCAATGCTGGGGTAAGAGCATTGTAACACTGCTCATCCCAGCCCAGAACATGCACGCGAATCTGAACCGGCGGTCCAATTGAACCTGTCCAATCGGTTCAGGTCTGGGAGATCGAGTTCGACCAGTTGGGGTTTGGTTCAACCACTTTTGAAGCTTTCAAGTTTCGGTTCGAGCGGTTCAGATCAAGTTCGGGTTGGTTCGTGTTGTCCAGAAGCATTTTGGAGCTTCTTTTGCTGAATTATATAATAATTTAAGCCTTAGTTTGCTTGAAATTGCCAAAAGTAAACCATAGAAGTTTGTGTTTAATTATTTGTGCATGTGATGTATGTTATAATTAAATAAATCTTGTATGTGCATATGGTATGCCATGTAGATTTAAAATCCCACCATAGGAAGTATGTTATATGCATTGGAAGTATGTTATATGGTGTTATAATATATAGTATGCATGTTTAAGGTTTCAATTCTTTTAATACATGTGATATATTAAATCATGAGATATCTAATATATATTATGGATGCAAAGCATGTCTAAAGTTTTATAAGTTGTTATAAAATTGGATTACACATTTAAAATCCATAACAAAGATAAGTTGCATGCTCATGTAGGTTAATCACTTGTTTTAATAGTTAAAATAGGTCGTTATCTTATAAAACTTAGGTTACAAACTCAACCGATATATAATTCTGTCTAAGGTTGGGGGTATTTAAGTTGACGGTCTACGAAACACCTCCTACTTGGGGATTATGGCCGAATAATTGAGCGTTGTTAACTAGTTTTATAAACGCATGTAAGCGGTGTAAGGCTTTAAAACTGGTTTATCACCTAGACATCATAGGTCAAATTCAAATATAAATGTTATACTTGAATAAATACCTGGACTTAGGTTGTTTAATTAGCCGGAACAAACCTTAGTAAAATATATACCAGAACAAATGTTCGAATATTTCAGTGGGAGCTTAATAACATATATAATATGTTGTTAGAACACTTCAACAGGAATTTAATAACGTATATAATATGTTGTTGTTGGAATTGGTGTCCTAATTCTCCCCGTGGTTTTGCAGTTTGTAAGCTTTTTGCACACATTGTTATTAATAAAATAAGTGTTATTTTATTTGCATTTACTCATATCTAATAAACTAATATTTGTGATTATTTTAAGTAACTTAAGCATGTATGTGAGATATACAAGTGGATCATTCCTTAAGTAATAACCTAAATGGTCTCTAGTACAAGGATATAGGAGGGATACCTTATCTTGGTGACACTACGGATACGACCCGCTTTGTAGATATTTACAAGTGTTGTAAAGTACTACAAATGATCTGATCCTGACCATTCATGGGGAGACCGGGGTGTCCTATACAAAGAGTTTGTATAAGACTGAACCACGAGATAATTAGTCTCTTTATATAACATTGTTGATAATTGAGACTTACATTTCACTAAAATGACCATAGGTGACATGACCTTAATCCTGAGTATTTTGGGAACTCCTACCTATGAGAACGGTCCTTTGATTAGTATGGGTGAGAGTGGCAAGGTTGTCCACTCAACAAGCCTACCTTTTTGGGAATTTGTTTGATTAGGGAGTTGGGAACTCAGTTACATAAGACGAAATTCACTTCTTCCCCGAAGCAGGAGTTAGTAGATAAATTGCTCCTTTAAGGGCTGATTCCGAGTCTTGAACATAGTGGTCACACTCTCTCTTTGGAAGAGAGGACTCAGTCATAGTAGGACTATGACTTATTGTTCACTAAAAAAATCGGTGGTACTTAAGGAGTTAGATGTAACTACATGGGCAAAACGTTAAATTGGCCCAACTGTACCTACGAGCGATTTGTGAAGGGTTATCGCACTGTTGATTGGTTATATGGACAAAGAAATATATCTATAGTGAGAAGAGTGCAATTTCGATATTTAGTGGAGTGTCCGACAGTTAACGGATGGTGGATCTCGTGACTAAAGTGTTTAGTCAGTTATTCACGTACCGTTGGAGTTTCAAGTTACAGGTCCATGAGGTCCCCTTGGTAGCTCAATGGGTTCTAGTTCAGAATAAGATTTTGGGTTAGTTTGAAGTATTCAAATTAATAAGAGAAAATTCAATTATATTTGATATAATTGGTGTGATGTATTAGATATATTAATTGGAGGAATTAATATAAATATGATTTATATTAGTACCATAAAATAGAAAAAAAAAACTATAGTTTATATGTTTCATATGATGAAATATTAAAACTATAAGTTATAAATATAATATGATAAATTGGTTATCATATTTATTTATAATATATTAATTATATGATAATTAATTCTTTTTCTCTAATAACTAATTTGAGTGGGTGGTTATTGGAAGTTTTATGGTAACCCTGAGATAAGAAGAAAAATTGTTTTCCAAAATTAGTAGTTGATCCATTCGAAAAATTCTCACGGAAAAAGGCTATCAAGTAAAAATAGTTTTTACTAAGCAATAGTCGTTGAAAGCATACACGATCACTTAGAGTTGACTATACGATAGTTACTCAACTGATCGTTGCTTCACAATCGAGTAGTAAAGTCTATGCGATAGACAGTGTTCACATCTCCCACTTACTCGATCGTCTACTCGATCGTAGACCTCTTGTATTCCTCAATCCAAGATCAAACAAAGCCCACAACTCCTGGATTCTCACACTGAGAATACCAAGGTAACACTTGTGGTGGTGTTCTACATCCGTTCGTGAATCGAGTTGGAGTCGATTGGGTTCGTGGAACATTCAGATGATCGTTGTGTTTGTGTTCATGCTGTTGGCTATTCCTGTCGTTGCGTTCGAGTACATTGTTGGATGCATTGGACATTGATCGAGGGATACTTGAAGAATGGTTCTTCAAAGGTACGCATATTCTATCCCTTATATTATCATGTAGCACGCTGTAATTTCTATTGATGTATAATCTGTTCGTTTCCAGTTAGACTGTAATTGTTGTGTTCATTCTGAATGAAATTTGGAATGATCCACTTTCCGCTGTTCATGGAGATCTCTGTTTGTGATTTCCTTCAGTTGTTAGAACACTTCAGTGGGAGATTAATAACATATCTGATATGTTGTTTTTAGCTCTCGCGTCCCTAAGAGTTCATATCGAGATTCATGCGATGTTTTGTGTCACCCTGAGAGTGACCTTCATTCGGAAAGTGTTTGCATCAATCAAGATCTAGGTGAATAAGGGAAGTTGTTCACAGTAAAATCAAATACATGATGTTTTGATTTTAATTCTCACGACCCTAAAGAATTCACACCATGAGGTTCATGCGACATTTCGTGTCACCCTGGAGTGACCTCCATTCGGAAAGTGTTTGCATTAGTCAATATCAAGGTGAATAAGGGGAAGTTGTTCACTATAAAATCAAATATATGATATATTGATTTCAGCTCTCACGTCCCTAGAAAGGTCACATCGTGAGATCTGTACAATGCTTCGTGTCAATTATACCTCAATTGCTCCATTCGAAAAGTATTTACATGGGGTAAGATCAAGGTGAATGGGGGAAGTAGTTCATAGTAAGTGGATGAAGGATATGTGTCAATGCTAGTCATTTAACAACGACTATCCCCTTAGAGGGTTGTAACCTAGGATCTAGAACAACTCAAACTCTAGAAATTGATAAGATTTCTTAGGTCCATTCCCAACCATGACTCTCCAATTCGATAGCATCATTGGGGCTGACCATTGAGGTCTTAAAATAGAGGGTTACACTTACAAAATTACTAAGTGTTAGAAGTTTCTGAACGAAAATGGTAACTAAAGAAGTATAGGAATAAGAGTTATTATGGAGATAGTATTTAGTCAAGAATGTCTTGCTTTAGTGAAGGAGTATTTGACTGCCCCTCGGTAGCAATTATAGTATTGTTGCAAAAATAATGAATTTTGGGTGGATTTAAAAGCAATTCACTAATAGAGAATTTGTTTATATTTTCAGAATGACTAGTTCATTTATAAAATCGTTGGCTTCAGATAAATTAATTGGGGACAATTATACTACATGAAAATCAAATTTGAGTACAATATTGGTGATAGATGATTTAAGCTTCATTTTAACAGAAGAATGTCCTCCCATCCCTAGCTCAAATACAAATCGAACTGTTTGAGAAGTATACGACAAATGGACGAAAGCGAATGAGAAAGCTCGTGCCTATATGCTTGTCAGCATATCTGATCTTTTGACTAAGAAACACGAAATCATGTATATTGCCAAAGTGATTATGGAATCTTTACGTGGGATGTTTGGACAACCGTCCTTCTCCCTGAGGCATGATGCTATCAAATATGTTTACAACTGCCGAATGAAAAAAGGGGTCTCTGTTAGAGAACATGTCGTGGACATGATGGTCAATTTCAATGTGGTAGAGGTAAACAGAGTTGACGTAGACGAGAAGAGGCAAGTTGGTTTTATTCTAGAGTCTCTTCTGAAGAGCTTCTTGCTATTTCATACCAACATGTTAATGAACAAGATAGAATATAACCTGACTATACTTCTCAATGAGCTACAGGCTTTTCTGTCCATTTTAAGAACAAAAGGACAGAAGGAGGTAAATATTGCCACTGATGAGACAAGATGATAGTCCTCTAAAAAGTCTGATATTGCTTCTTCTTCTAAGAATAAGACTATTCCAGTGAAAAAGAATAAGAGGAAAGGTAAAAGGAAAACTTCTATTGGCCACAAAGGCAAAACCAAAGATGCAGACAAGGAAAAATGTTTCTAATGTAGCGAGGACGGGCACTAGAAGAGAAACTGCCCATAGTACATTGCAGAGAAAAGAGCAAAGAAAGAAAACCAAGGAAATTAGTTCATGAGGGTTACTAACAAATGAGATAATGCTCCAAGTTGTGAACATGGTAGGATATCTCAAAAAGACTAGTGGGAGATCTTGAAGTTGCTGATAAATGATAAATCTTATTACTTTTGTTAATGTAATAAGAGTTGTTTTATCTTTTATAAATAACAAGTTGTATAAAATCCTTTTGTTGAAAATGAAATGTTCATTAGCAAAAGATATATTTTATATTTGTTCTACCATAAAACAACTTCTAAGTCAAAACCAACCAAAATTAAGAGGATTTCGAAATTGAGATATTTAAAACGATTGGAAAAGAATAAGGCAAAAAGTGTATTCTAGTACTTATCTTTGGTAATTGAAATTTTGTCACATAATGTCTTAATGAGATTAAGAAGAACTTTAAAAGTGGTCATCTAAATAAGTTAGAAGACAAATCTTTTAGACTTTATGTGTGTCTTATCTTGGAGATAAGATGATCAAATGTTTAACCAAAGAACCCTTAAAGCTTATACAATCAAATCTTTGAGGTCTTGTGAATGTTAAAGCATAAGAAAAGAGTATCAATATTATAGTAATTATTCAAAGTACGATTATGTTTACCTCAGTTATAAGTTTAGAACACTTGAAAGGTTCAAGGTGTATAAAACTTGTTAGGTAAAATAATCGAAACACTTCGATTAGATCGAAATAGAGAGTATGAAGAATCTGAGATTCTTAGCGCCATTATGATAGAACCTGGAGTTCAGTGACAACTCTATACACATAATTTCCTTAATCATTTTTTACATCATTCCAATTTTAAGGTGTTTATGAAACTCCATATGAGATATGGAAAAATCATAAAAGTTGTTTATGATATGTAAAAGATGTTTACATAGTTCAAAAATTTAGAAAATATCGGCACATATATAAGTGTTGAACCCTTGAGTGTTGGAATATCGTTCAAAACGACATGCCTATCTGTAGACAACTCAAAAGTAGTATACTTTTTAAGTAAAATAAAATCAAGTATTTGTGTTGACAAATGCTAAAATTTCTGGAAAAGTACATGTATAAGAGATCACCATGTATATATTTAGTTTTTATAAGAGCAAATGTATATTAAAAAGAGTTATTGGTTAAAGTTGACACTGTAACAAAAGTTGTTTGGACAGGTCAGATGCATCTTACTCAAAGAGTTAAGGGTACCTTGATGTAGTGGGAGGATTGTATAACAACCTAGCCATAATTTGGGTTTGGTGGAAACTCAAGTCATCTGGTCTTGGTGACAATATTGAGAAACAAGAAGTTGCGGGAATAAGATGCATTCCTTATACTGTTTGAATAGAAGTCCACTGTATACTAATATGTGTACAGCGATCCTATTGGCTAAAGTGTTTGAGGATCACCTAGTAGGACTAGGACTACCGGTTGTATAACCTAGGAAAAGTGGGAGAAAAACCCATGTGTATGTAATACCTAAGGATGGGTATGTGATACATACAGGCAAATCATGGGTATGTGATCACTAGTTTATTGTATTTCTCTGTAAAACTCAAAAACCCAATGTATTCATATGTATATTATCACTAGAGTTTAGTCCAAGTAGGAGTTTATTGGGTTTTATGTCTTAAAACTCGTGGTTTGTAAACAATAAATTTATTCTGTAAATCGATAAAGTTGTTATTGAAGTTTTGATTCAATAAAGTTGTTATTGAATATATGAATTTCTTATTTCATTTTAGAAATAAATCCAATAAACTAAAATATCTATAACTATTGTATGAGTACTTGAACTTTATAGGGAGACATAAGAGTGGATCAGGTTCGAGTAAATAGTTAAAATGATTTATAGTATACGAATAAGGTTGGGTGCCTTATTCTGGTAACACTATCGGATGCAGCCCACTCTGTAGTTGTTACAATGAGTTGTAAAGTGCTATAAACGAAGTGATCCTGATTCGTTCATGTGGTAACATGAGGAGTGGGGGTGCCTTATGGAATGAGTTTACACAAGATCGGACAAAAAAAATAAGTCACTCTTACTTTATACGTTGTTTACTGTTTAAGACTGACTATTTCATAGCGATGACCTAGGTAACTTGACCTTAATTATGAGTTAACTGTGAACTCCTGTTTATTTGGGATTATCTTTAGATTTGCATAGGTGAGGGTCAGCTCAACAAAACTGGCTCAATAAACCTCCCTTTTCAGGGGTAAGACCAGGTAGATAGCTGATGACACAGGATGTAAGATGGAACTCACTTCTACCCGCATTCAGGGATAGTAGAGAGGTTGTTTCCTTCAGTGCGGACTTCGGACCTTGAACAAGGGACTCCACCCTTTCATTGGCCCAAAAGAGATTCAGTTTGTTGATTGGATCACAAACAAATAATTCATTAGAGGGTTAGTGGAATTTATGGAACAAGAGGTAATCTCAGGGGTATAACAACTCTTTACCTAGCCGTTATTATGGACAACCTGTGAAAGGTTAACTTACTAATCATGGTTATATCGGGTTGATACAATATATCTACATTGAGGGGAGTGCAACTACTGGGCTTTAGTGGAGTGACCCAGTAATAACGAATGAGGGTTGATACAATATATCGTTGGAGCTCATGATCTATAGGTCCATTAGGTCCCCCTACTAGCTTACAAATAGAATTAACCTTAGAATAGCGTGATAAGTTAATTCGAATCGTTCAAATTTGAATTAAGGGAAACAATAATTATATGTGATATAATTACACGTTTAATTATGAAATTAAACGAAATTGGAGAATCGATTAATATTTAAATATGATTTAAGTATTAATTTCATGAACGGTGATTCATGGTGATGGAATTGGTGACAAATTAATTTAATATTAAATTAATAGAATTAGTTAATTTTTTAATCAATTATTAATTATTAATTTTATTAGAAAAATTCATTATTGAATTAATTTTTGTAAAAATAATAATTTTTTAGTTTTAATTAAAGAATTAAATTTGTTTTTTTTTTATTTTGAAAATTAGTTTCAAAATGAAAAGAAGAAATGAGAAATTGAAAATTGAAAAAATCCCAAATGTGGGATTTTCCCACTTTCATCCAAGCAACTTAGTCACCTTCTTACTCATAATTCCACCACCAAATTTGAAGAATGCGCTGGCTTATGTTGAGGCAAGTTAATTGCATGAAACATCTGCATTAAAATCCTCAAATTCGAGTGGAAATTCTCATACAAAATACCTGATTTTAGCTGAAGTTTCAAGGTTGAAGAAGGGTTCTTCAAGAGGGTTGAACCAGTTACCTTTCTCCTCTCATTCCCTAAATTCTAGCTTGTTTTGAGTCCTACAACTCAATATAAGGCTCGTAGAGGATAGTAGGAAAGCTTTAATGGTGGTTCATGACCAGAAGAAGGGAGAATTGCGGCTGAATTTCGTTGAAGAAGAAGATCTTCAAAGGTATATATGAAACCCAATTTTCATTTGATGAGCATACTGGTTTTAGAACTAAAATTAATGATGTGCTTAATGATTCTGTTTTCTTTCGCTACATGTTTATGGAAACTAACTTTCAATTTAGTTTTGGGAGCAAGAATTCTTTTTAAATTTCTTGAGATTTTTGTTGTTTGGATTGAATGCATATTGATTTTATGCTTTCTTTGAATCCGTTTCAATTTCGATTTGCATGTTCATGTTGTTGACTGTTCACTCATAAACATGTCTTCCCTTGTTAATCGGTTCATAGCTACGTCACATTCGCACTCGAATTTCTAGCTCAATCAACCTAGTACCAAATAGTTAATCATGTATTTGATGGATATTCCTACAATCCATGTATTGCTAAGTTCAAAGATAACATTTGGTTAATTGATTAGGTTATCTAATTCGTTAATTAACACAATAGATCCTAAAGCTCAATGTGCATGTTTTTATTTCTATATAGACGTTATCGAACCCAATAGATTCAGGGGCATGTAGTTTAATTGGGGTTTTGATTTATGCTTTAATTATTATCTAGGACGCTTCCTTGGTTCATTACTAATTAGTTGCTTGCCATTATAGAAGCTATTTCGGTTGTGCCAAGCAAGTTGTTGTGCATGCATAAATCAAATGCATGTCTAATTAATGGAATTCAATGATTGAAATTGCATTGGATTTCTCTTGCTCTTGAAACTAGATGAATTCAACCTTAGTTTACATTTACCCTTGTAATTTATTATGAAGGATCTCTTAACGAAGAGCATTCATGAGCGCATTCTGATCTTTCCAATTTCATCATGACTGAAATACAATACATATATTCTAACAGACAATTATGCAAATTAACACTAATTAAAGGCATTCTATGAACAATAAAATATAAAGGATAGAGTTCTCATACCAGTTGAAGACCCTCTTCAAACGTTGAACTCAGATGCAGTGGAAGACCTCTACGCGAACTCTATCACCCAGCAAACCAGTCGGCTGCAGCAGCACGATTGTCTACACAAACAGCAACAACACGAACAATCACGAACAAGTGAACAGCAGCGAGGACAACAACACCAAATGGAGGCCTTGGTATTCTCGGAGTGAGAATCCGAAGTGTGGTCTTTGATGAATTTTGTATAGGTCAGAGAAAAGACAAATCGTGTAGACGATAAGCAAGTGGGAGAGAAGAGCTATCATATAGCTGTGTGATTATTGTTTAGAAGAAGCTACACGATCGTGTAGGTTTTACTAAGCGATCGTTTAATAAATGGTGGACGATCGTTTAGAAAACACGGCACACTATGCGATCGTTTAGGAAAGCTAAGCTATTGTTTAAGGACGGGTGTGTGATCGTTTAGGCACTGGTGTGCGATCGTTTAGGCAATGAGTAAGTATCGTATAGTCTCTCAAGCTAGACGATCGTTACGTTTTCACACTGATTGCCACTTTTTCGAACTCTTGCAAAATGAGACAAATTTTCATTTTATTCTTCGGTTACAATAATCGACTTCGTATTCTCCTACTAACGTACGACCGAGAGAAGTTTTAGGCCAATTATCATATAATTAACCAATTTAATAATTAATGAATATAATCATATTATATTCTTTCCCTATAGTTTGATATCACATATCTACTATAGTAATTTCTCCTCTACTTGTTATAAATCACATTTATATCTAATTTCCTCCAAAATAATGTATCTCATACATTTAGTCAATTATATCATATATAATTAACCAGTCCAATTATATCATATATAATCGAACTTCCTCTTGTCAATTTAAACATTTCAAACTGATTTAAACACTGATTCTCGACTTTATCCAAGCTATCTAGGGGACCTAACGGACCTGTGGCTTGAAGCTCAAATGTACGTGAATAGCTGACTAAACTCTTTAGCCATGAGATCCACCATTTGTTAACAGTCAAGCATTTCACTAAAGATCAACAGCTAAACTCTTCTTACCACAGATATATTTCTGTGTCCATCGGATATAACCAATCACTAGTATGATGACCCTTCACAGATGCTCGTAAGTACAGCTGGGCCAATTTATTGTTTTGCCCTTGTAGTTACATATCACTTCTTAAGTACCATTGATTCCTCTAATGAACAATACAACATAGTCCAACTATGTGTGAACACCTCTCGGGCCAAGAGAAGATGTGTGGCGCCACATCGTTCAAGCCCTGGAATCAACCCTTATGGGAGCTATCTATCTACTTACCCTTGCCTTGGGGAAGGAGTGAATTCCATCTTGTGTAGTTGAGTTCCCAGCTCCCAAATCAGATGAGTCCCCAAAATGGTAGGTTTGAATTGGCGACCTGGCTACTTGCACCCATACAAATCAAAGGACCGCCCTCAATGGCAGAAGTTCCCAATTCATTCAGGATTGAGGTCATTTTACCGATGGTCATCCTAGTGAAGTGAAGTCTCTGTTATGAATGATGTTATATAACAAGACATTAACTCTTCGTGGTCAGGTCTTATACAAACTCTTTGTATAGGACGCCCTCGCTCGCATGTCCCCTACATGAATGATCAAGATCAGACCATCTGTGACAAGTCACAACATTTGTGACCATTCCACAAAGTGGGCCGCATCTATAGTGTTAACAGGATAAGGTTTCTCTCCTATATCCATATACTACAGACCATTTTGGTTATCACTCAAGACATGATCTACTTGTATATCATCACCCACTTGTATGTCACCACATACATGCTTAAGTTACATATAGATAACCAGGGATTTTATGTTTATTGGTTTGTGGTAAAGCAAATAAAACATGAAACTGAGCAAAAACAAGATGTGAAGTAAATATCATATATTATACAACATAAGTGTTCGTAAAAACTGTTTACAAACTACAGGACACGAGACTTTAGGGCATCAACCCCAACATATTGTTCTTGCACTTCACTATCACTATCCACACCAACCCCTCTCCTCTATTTATCGCTCTAATTAGAAATTGGCTTAATGAAAAACTCATACCAGCGTTTCCCTACAGATCGACTAGGACTTACCACTATTGTTATGCCATCGTAGTAATATTTGTAGAGTTTAGTATTTCAAATTTCATTTGATTGTCAGATAGAGGTTTACGACGCTCATTCTTCGGTCTTTTAAATTGGTGCCATTGTCGGGGAAGTCGGTTTATTTTTTTTTTGTTAAGTTAAATTTCTTGTTAGAGTATTCTTTTACTTTTGATTTGTTTTTCCTTTTTGTGTCTATGTTCTAAGCATGGCAGGATATCATCACCGAGGATGGGGACATTCAAGTGGAGCAACTCAACCTATTGACAAGGTTTATGACTTTCAAGGTCAACTTTCTTAGTTAAGTTCTTTGGTTAGTCAAATGATTGCAGATAGATCGCAACAAATACAAGCATGTGGGATTGGCCATCTTGAGCAAGCATGCCCAACGTTGCAGTGGGGCCTGATGCCACAAGTTTACTCCATGGGAGGGTTTCCAAGTCACTTGGATGATGATTTCTATTGGCCTAGATGGGAGGAGTCCTTTGGGTATGGAAACCTAGGATGGGACTGTAGCCACTATAATTCATACCCCGTCACATTCGACATGTTGATGCAAGCTTACACTACCGATTAAGGTATGTCATTAGAGGATGTGATGAGACATATTGTTAATAACAAACTTTTTTTTGTGCTGAAGATCAATAACCTCTAGCAGAAAAGTCTTAGTCCCCCAGATAGAGGTTGGAAATGACCTTCAGAGTTTGAGAGACCTGGTCAATCAATGTGATGATTCAATTGAGAGAGAACACAAATCCCTACCATTTATATCTTATGACATTACTGATGCGTGCAACGATGAGGTATCTTCTGTCGAAACCAAGGATGAGTTGGAAGATAGCATGCCATGTCCCAAGCCAGTCGTCAAGGCAGAAGAAGAACATGAGCTTACACCCGACAAATCCCAAGTGATATAGTTAAAGGTCGAAAGACTTCACCCTATTCCGTCATTTGGAATTTCGTATATTTTTAGTTTTCTTCTTCTTGGTCTTAAGAGTCCTTAGAGTCTTTTTCTACTTTGCACTCATTTGAGTCCCTTAAGTCTTTTTATTCTTTCTTTTTCTCTTTTTTCGGATTTCCAAAAACCCATATTTGACCTATTTAGTGCCCTTCAGAAGCCTATCATAGAAAGTCATCATCACAATAAATATCTTCTGGCTTATTTTATGATATGATTTTTGTATATATTTATTGTGATGATGACTTTCTATGATAGGCTTTGGATAACTCTCTATTCACATTGTTTAGGATTCACAAAAATGTATGCATGATTTTGAGCCAAATTTTTAAAGAAAAATCTTGATTTCCTTGCATTTTTTTGAGAACATAGCCATTTTATATAGGATCTTGGATGCTTAGAATTGAGTTATTTGGCCTATATGCTTGTAGTCACCCCAAAAGGCCCAAATGATAGTTGTTAGGTAACTGAAGCTCAACTTAGTAATGCATAGTTAGGTTTTTGTCAAACTATTGTTTTGTAAAGTAAAAGCCTGTTGTAGAGTAAATAAATGGCAAGCATGTTGTAGAGTAAAAGTTAGTTATATGTCATTTTTTAAGGGGATTACTCCTCTTTCTTAGGGATGTGATTTTACTCCTCTTTCTTAGGGGTATGAATAACTTGGGATAATTATGACACCTATAGTTTCCCACTGAGCTAAAGTGTTCACGAGAAATGAGTAGCTTAGGCAATTTAAAGGATACGTTGCTCATAGTCGGATGTCTTTCACATAAACCGTGTGGGCAAGACAAAACGAAGGTAGCTAGTTTGGATAAGGTTTCCTCTTTTGTGTAAAGTAAGAAAAAGGCAAAAAGAGAAAAGCAAAAAATAGAATAAAAGTTTTGTTCCCTTAAGCTTTATATTGCCAATTTGAGTCTAGGAAGCTTAATGCTTGATCCTCTAAGCTAGAGTAGGGGGAAATGAGTTGAAAGCAGAATAAAATCTTCCCGATCTAGTAAATACCTAGATAGGATTGGATGTGTACACACACGTAAGGGATAGAGAATTAGTTTTAAATTTCTTAATTAAGTGGAATGCCTTTGAAGTTGTGAGATTCGAGTTACTCATTTGCACCATAAGATTCATATCTATATTTTGTTTGCCTTGCTCAAGGACAAACGATGTTTAGGTTGTGACTCTCGAAAAGAGCTATTTTCATGTCCTTAATTTCTTTTACTTATTATGTTTTATGTGTTAAAATATCTATTATTGTAGGAATTCGAGCAAATCATGCATTTCGAAATGTTACGGGTTGTTTGAGGTTAATTTGGAGCTATTGGAAAGGAAATCAGACACCCAAAGCTTCAAAGACATGAAATGACCAAAATAACTCTAGCGAGAGCATAGCTACTCTATACTGAGCGCAATGCTCCACTGAAAAGCAGTAGTTGCTATTTCACGTAGCATCACAATGCAAACTTAGAGCATTGCACACTCAGGATTTTGACAGACGAGCACGCCATGCATGTGCACATGAATGTAAGGCTTAGCGTTGCTTAGCTTGAGGCCTATGCTACGACAAGAGCATAACTATGTTGCCCTTTGTTTTTTAAGGTAAAATTATGCTGATTTTGGTGGAAGCCAAAGTAAAGCCTCATTTTCTTCTTCTTCCTTTATCTTTTTAGCATCATTAGGTTAGTTTTTTATTTTCTTTTGGGCTATAAACAATGAATTGGAGCTCTCTTATTCTGTTTGTCTATGGATCGATGAGATCATTTCAATTTAGTTTTGGGAGTAAGAATTCTTTGTACTTAAGATTTTTGTTGTTTGGGTTGAATGCATATTGACTTTATGCTTTCTTTGAATCTGTTTCAATTTCGATATGCATGTTTGTATTGTTCACTGTTCACTCATAAGTACTTATTCCCTTGCTAATCGATTTGTAGCTATGTCATGTTTGTGCTCGAATGTCTAGCTCAATCAACCTAGTAGCAAATAGTTAATTGTGTATCTGATGGCTATTCCTAGAATGCATGTATTGCTAAGTTCAAAGATAACAATTGGTTAATTGATTAGACTATCCAATTCGTTAATCAACACAATAGAATCCTAAATCTTAACACACATGTTTTTATTTCTACATGGACACTATCGAATCCAATAGATTTATGGGCATGTAGTTTAATTAGGGCTTTGATTTAAGCTTTAATTATTATTTTGAACACATCCTTAGTTCATTCCTTATTAGTTGTCTGCTACTGTAAAGGCTAGTTCGGTCGTGTCAAACAAGTTCTTGTGCACGCATAAATCAAATGCATGTCTAGTTAATGAAATTCGATGATTGAAATTTCATTTGATCTCTCTTGCTCTCAAAACTAGATAAATCCAACTCTAGTTTACATTTACCCTTGCACTTCACTATCACTATCACTATCCACACCAACCCCCCTCCTTCCCCTTTTTTATTTACTGCTCTAAATAGGAAATTGACTTCGAAACTCATACTAACCTTCCTTGTGCTACACCATTGTAGCAATAGTTGTAGAGTTCAGTACTATAAATTTCATTTGATTGTCGGGAGAGGTTTACGATGGCCATTCTCCGATCTCTCAAATTGGATAGTGTTGCGATACTAAATGAAATAGCAATTGTTAAGGGTATTTTGGTCATTTCACGTCCTTGAAGCTCCGGGTGTCCAATTTCACTTATGATAGCTTCAAATCAACCTTATATGGTCGTAACACTCCAAAATGCATGGTTTGCTTGAATTCTTATAAGAATAGATATTTAAACACATAAAATATAACAAACAAAGGAAATTAAGGACATGAAAATAGCTATTTTCGAGATCTATTAGTGTTACAAAGAAAGATTAATGATTTCGCGGTCCGATAGTATACAAACTCATTGTATAGAATACCTCTACTCTCATGTCTCCACACGAAAGATTTGGATCACATCATTTATAACGCTTACAAAATTTACAACACTTATAAAGTAGGTTGTATCCATAGGGTTACCAAGATAAGGCACCTAACTTTATCCATATACTATAGTGTTGGGTTGTATGTCCTAAAACTTGCAGTTTGTAAAACTAAACGTATTCTATTTGCAATAAAGAAGTTATTGAGATTTAGTTCAATAAAACTATTATTGAATATGTAAATTGCACTAAATCCAATAAACTAAGATCCATGATTATTACATGAGTATTTTGACTTTATGTGGAGACATAAAAGTGGATCAAGTTCGAGTAGATAGCCAAAAAAGTCTATAGTATATGGATGAGGTTGGGTACCTTATTCTGGAAACACTATCGGATGCGACTCATTTGGTATTTAATATAAACGATGTGATCCTGAATTGTTCATATGGAGACATGAAAGTGGGGGCATTATATGCAAAGAGTTTGTATAAGACTGGACCAAGAAATAAAGTCACTCTTACTTTATAACGTTGTTTACTATTTAAAACTAACTATTTTAAAGCGATGACCTAGGTAACTTGACCTTAATTATGAGCTAACTACAAACTTTTGTTTGTTCGGGATCATCCTTAAATTTGCATGGGTGAGGGTTGGCTCAGCACCGGCTCAATAAGCCTCCCATTTCAAGGGTAAGACCTGGTAGATAGTTGAGGACATAGGGTATAAGACGGAATTCACTTCTACCTGCTTTTAGGGATAGTAGAAAGGTTGTTCATTTTGTTACTGACTCTGGGTCTTTAACAAGGGGCCCACCCTCTCATTGGCCCAAGAAGGACTTAATTTGGTGATTGGATCACAAACCAATTGTTCATTTGAATTGAATAATATTTAAATATGGTTTAAATATTAAATTACGTGAATAGGGATTCATGGTCGTGGAATTGGTGTTTTAATAATTTGATATTTGATATTAAATTATTTAATTAATTATTAAAATTAATTACTTGAATTAATTTTATTTAAAATTGATAATTTAAATTTTATGAAAATTCAAATAATAAATTCATTTTAATTTAGGAAAATTTAAATTAATTTTTTGAGAAAATTGAATTTCAATTTAAAATTAAGAAAACGGGTTTAGTGGGTTTATCCCACTTTCAATACCTAAATTTCACTTTAATATTTACCTACTTGTTGTCAAAATTGGATGCAATTAGATTGCATGAAAGACCACAACAAAATGTCAATTTGTGTTGAGAGATGGAACATGCAATGAACAATTTTGACTGAAAATGAGTTGAAGAAGAGTTCTTAACTTCAACTGGAAACTAGTTTTTCTCCTTTAGAATTCCCTTCAATTCCAGCTCATTTTGGGCTCCACCACCCAATCTAAGGTCCTAGAGAATAGTAGGGAAGATGAAATGGTGGTTCACAACCTTTTGAATAGGAAATTCAAGCTAGAGTTACTGAATTGAAGAGTTCAACAAAGTTAATCTCAAAACCCTATATTTCTTGTTATGAACATGCATGTTTCTATGCTAAAATTGATGGAATTAGAGTGTTTAAGATCCTAATTTCTTTCGCTAAGTGCATGTTAACTCTATCATATAGACACTTTAGATTATTACTTGAACATGATCCACCTGTATGTCCACTATATATTGTTCAAGTCTCATGAAATAACCTTGGATTTTTATTTTAATGGATAACTCATTATTGCAAATTTAAAATAATCAACTATTATGTCAAATAACTAATTAACTATGAGGCTTTGGAGCACAATTCCCAACAATCTCCCACTTGCACGAGCTGGTGAGACATATATCATACGACATGTTCTATACCCAACATGTTCTCCCACTTGTCCTAGAAATGAAGAGACATGTCTCCTAGTCCAAGACAATCTAGGTGACCCTCATACACTTTAGCCTACATATTCATTTTATATAAATCAAAATATACGTCAACAAAGACCATCTTTTTCATTACCATGATGTTTTCTCTCATACCATTTTTGTCATTACCATAAAGTTTTCTCTCAATTTGTTTTTACCCTCGTAATTGGTGTTCATTAATATCCTTCGTTTTAGTCTTTGCACCACTATTATCTCATAAAGTGTGATAGACTAATTCATATCTATGGCTAGTCAAATTATTGCTTCACAAGCAAAATAATTGCCTTGTAGTCCATTAGCTAGGATAAATCTTAACATGAATTTCTCTAAATGCCTATAAGATCTAGTGTATCTTGTCAAAAATCAAATCTTAAACTTCATAAATGTAAATTTCTCATTATCAATTGATAACTTGAGAAAATTTTAATTTTTATACTCAATGGTCATACCCTTGATTTAACCAATAGAACTAACAAATTGTATATTAAATGTAATTAAGTCTCATGTATTAATTGTCTCCTACTTAAAGAAGATGATTACTCATATGTCCTCAACACTTAACATGTCTTAGGAGACTTTTCCTTAGACTTTATTAACTTCACTTTATAACGATACACAATTATTCTATTTGAAATTATTGCATCGAACATTTGACAACAATTTTGTAAATGTAAGATGCTTTGATAAGTTTAACATCAGGTCCTTAAAGTCTCTATTTGGACATCTAATATACAAAATCATTTCAAGTCAACCATTTTGAAATTGATTAGATAATCAAACTTTTATACTGAAATTTTACTTCATTCATATGGGACACGCAGAATATCCTTAATAGTGAATCCCACCAAATTACCATATGCAGGAGAATCATTAATTGTCCACAATAATACTACTTATAACGTGAAAACTTCATCTCAATATTCATCATAACAAGGTACACCATCGTTCTAAAGAATTTTCAAATCGCAATTAAAGGGGCCAAATATACATCTATATTCTACCTGATTGCTTTGGTCCATAAATTAACATTGTTAACATTAAAAAATTTACGTCTCATACATAACTAGGGTGGGAGATTGTATGTTGTCAATATCACAGGCCAACACCAATATTTACTATTCATCTCACTATGAGGATTAATTCCATCAGTTGGTAAAGCAAGACGAAGGTTCCTTTCCTCACTTCTAAAATTAGGCCATAAATGATCAACCCATTTTCAGGATGGAGAGTTAGCTGGATGGGCTAGATCTCCATCAACCAATCTTTTATTAGCATGCCATGTTAAATTCTTCGAATGAATCAAATTATTGAACATCCTTTGAAATCATGGAATTAGTGAAAATACCATACAACTTAAGCTGACACTTCTTTTTCACTTCATATGAGTTCTTACGCTTCTTCCACATCGATTTATTACAATGAGAATAATTAGATTCATAGGTAAATTCTTTTTTTGTATAGGCAACAGTCATTGGGGCACATTTGAATCTTTGCATACGTCATTCCTAAGGTAACTTTTTTTTTTTTTTTTGCATCATATATAGATGTTGGAAATTAATTGTCTCTTGGTAATATACTTTTCAACAAGGTCAATAACTCTGTTGTTTTTTAGTGATACAATTTAATTAATGAATCAAACTTAGTCAATTTTCACAACTAGGATATAAAGGTTTCTCAGCATCTGTAAGTAACTTCTTAATTTTTTTTGGATCATCAATAATATGTTGTTGTTTTGCTTCAACCATCTCAATAATATTGTCATCAGAATTCTTATCCAAAATTTGTTCGTTAAGGTTGTGGTCTACATGATAGAGTATGCCTAACAAGGTTTTCTCCAAGCCAGATCCAATTGTCATATCTTTTGTCAATACTATATATTAATAAGTTATTTCTGACTTCATTAGTGTTAAGCATTTTATAATTTCTACACCTAACACAAAGACATCATATAGAAGTTTTACCACTGAATTGCTTTTGTGCAAACTCAATAAAACTATCAATATCTTATGCATATTCATTAGATAATCTATCTTTTATCATCCATAATGTATCCACTATAATTGATAGAGATTTAAAGATATTGAAATATATTACATAGCAAGTACAATCAAGTCGATAGGACAAACCATATTATACTAATATAAGGAAGTTCAATAAAATCGAGGGGAGGGGGTGACCTTTAACTTAAACTAAACTTATAACAAATCTCTAAGTAACTGCCATAACTGCAGAATAGTCATATGTAATTGATAGAGATTTGAAGATATTGAAACAAATTACATAGCAAATACAATTAAGTTGCCCAATTTAACATAATGTTCTAATCAATCTAAGAGCTTAATGCAATTAGCTAAGTAAATAGGCTTGCATGACAATACTTAGTTAATTTAGGAATCGACATCTGCATTGGTTTTATTGGGATTAGTGTCCTAAATCTCCTTGTTCTCGTAGTTCATAAACAAATTGTTATTAATAAAATAAGTGTTATTACATTTGTGCATTAACTCAATCCAAGAAACTAAGATCCAAGGTTATTTTATGTAACTTAAACACGTATGTGGTTGACATATAGGCGGATCATGTTTAAGGAATAACCTAAATGGTCTGTAGTATATGGATAAGGTTGGGTGTCTTATCTTGGTAACACTATAGGTACGACCCACTTTGTTATTGTTACAATTATTGTAAAAATGTTATAAACGATTTGATCCTAATCGTTCACATGGAGACATGTGAATGATGGTATCCTATACAAAGAGTTCATATAAGATCAGACCATGAAATGATTAGTCTATCTTTATAACACTATTACTTGAAGAGATTGGCATTTCAATAGGATGATATAGGTGACTTGACCTTCATCCTAAGTGAATTGAGAATTTCTATCTTTGAGGGCAATCCTTTGATCTGTATGGGTGAGAATGGTTTGTTTTTTCGACTTAATATGCCTACCATTTTGGGAATTTTTTCGAGTAGGGAGTTGGGAACGTAACTATACAAGATGAAATTCACTCGTTCCCAATTCCAAGGTAAGTAAATGAATTGCTCCCTTAAGGGCTAATTCCAGGTCTTGAACAATGAGGGCTCTCACCTTCTCTAGAGATAAAGGGTTCTAGTTTGTAGTTGGACTATAACTAATTGTTTATTAAAGAGATCAATGTTACTTAAGGAGTTATGATAAAGGGAACTACCTCAATCACGTATGAGAACTCCCTCTTTATTCTAGGTGAACCCCCACAACGATAATAAGAATAACCCCAAACAAACAAAATGATAACAACCCCAAGAAAGCTAAACAGATTTGGCTTGAAAGATTGATCGATGATCAAGAAGAAAGGAGAACTTGTTCCCAACTTCAAGATTTCGAACTCTTCACAATCTAATTGATCAAACTAGATTGAAAGTTCTAATACATGCATTCTAAACACAAAAATACAAAGAAAAAGTATAAAGCTTGAGAGAATAAACTCTAATGAAATTTCATTCAAATTCAAAGTGTTGTTCCAAATGACAAAAGTACATAGATATTTATACTAATCGAAAAGATAACTTGAAAGGACACAACCTTTCACCTAATTGACTAGGTTCAACAAAAACTCTTCAACTACATACATGAACCTCCATAAATTTAAATACATTGTTATAAATTGATACATTAAATATTAAATATGTGAATGAATATGAATTTCCAGATTCATTCTGACTTTCAGTGGCTTTGATTCTTGAAGGGTTGCAACTCTTCCTATTTGGAAGCTTAACTTGGTAGCAAACCTTTTAATACTCTAGCTCTTAATAATTGCCAATTACTTGCTTATCAAGTTAGATGTAACTACAGGGGTAAAATGTTGATTTGCCCCAACTGTAGTTATGAACAATTCGTAAAGGATCGACTTATTGTTGATTGGTTATATTTGTGGACACAGAAATATATCTATAATGCGAAGAATGCAACTGTCAATCTTTAGTGGAGCGACCGACAATTAATGAATATTGATTAATTAATTAAAGAGTTTAATTAAGTAATCTCGTATTATTAGAGCTTTTAATATGTAGGTCCATAAGATCTTCGTGTTATCTTACTAAGGATAAAACAAGAGAAAATTATTTTTTAGAATAGTTTGAGTTGTTCAAATTATTTAAGGAAAATTTTATATTAATATGATTAACATAAAGAATAATGTATATTGATACATTATAGTTAATTATGAATGTAGTTTATAATTAATTAATAAGGGAATTAATATAATGTATATTACTGCATACATTATAATTAATTATGAATATGATTCATAATTAATAAGAGAGATAAATATTTGAATAAGATTCAAATTAATATAACGTATATTGATATATTATAGTTAATTATAAATATGATTTATAATACTATATAATATATGAATATGATTCATATAAATACTAAAGATTAAAATTAATATCAATGAGATTCATATTAAATCTATAGGTTATAAGATATGAATGCATTTTAATGTGATTAAAATACATATTATTTAGTTAATTAACTAAGAACTAAGGGTTAGTTAATTAACTATCTAATATTATATATTATTATAAATTAATATTACACTACTACAGAAATTGGATTACTTGACGTTTTTCTAATGTCAAGTAAAGGGTATACTTGACACTAGCGTCAACTATTCGAATGTCAAGTATAGTGTGATAACTTGACACTATAAAAACGTCAAGAAAAATAATTCTTGACACAATTTCCATGTCAAGAAATATAATACACTTGACACTAATGACATGTCTAGTGTTTAATTCTTGACACTTATTATTGTGATTACTCTTGCCATTTTTTATTTGTCAAGTATATTTTTATCTTGACACGCAATAAGGGTCAAGTAATCTAATTCTTGACACATTTCCAATGTCATCTATGCTTTTTTTCCCCCAAATTAAACATTCAAATTTAATTTCCATTTCTCATTTTCTGCATTAACATTTGTTCCAATAAGACAATTCCATCAACTAAATAATTGCACATATATTTCAAGTTTACATATCAACCCAATACAACCAACGTAACAATTAAGAATACTAAAATAAAAAATTTCGTTCTTCTATTACTCATATCTACATGAACAATTCTAAAATTTACAAGACGAATCGTACAACAGTACGATAATTCCAAAAATTTACATTACTCTATCAACTCACCCCAATATATGATAATTCCACAATTGTAAGACCAATCTATATGTGCTATGTATTCCCAAAATCAAAAGACTAAAATTCTATCCTCCACCACACATTTCTTTGAAGTATATAACCTATAATGGCTACACAAAACATTTACACAAAAAAAGTTTTGGACATTCTCATGTAGCAGCCACATACACAATTTATAGGAAGTCCATCAGATATAGCAACCTAAATATTCAGTCCACTCCATGCGTACTTCATCCAATTCAAGTTGCGAGTATGAGCTCCTCGTATCAATCTATAAAACATAGAAAGTGAGATATACATATTTATTTACTATTTACACTATCTATAATGTTACAATATATATAAGTAGTTTAAAGACATACCACATCTGTTATAATATTCTTCTCTTTAGTCATGATTTCTCGCATATATCTCATAATGTAATATTCACATTTGACAATTCCCACTTGTAAAGGACACAACAATACAAAACCAACAATTAATACACATATCATACAGATGCATTAAATAAACATCATTCTATTAATTTTTTCAATGTTCTTATACTTACCTTTACTGCTTTCCAGAATGTGGTTTTTTAAGTCCTTTGCAAATTGTTTTGAGACTGGAAAATGGTCATTGCCCTACATTCGTCAAAGAGTATAGTATAATATTCAGAATGAAATAAACTTTACACCAAAAAGAAAAAAAAAACTCAAGCAAAGTTAGCTTACATATTTGTTATGTATTTAATATCTTCTCGTGAACTTGTTCTCAATGAGTCAAGATAGTACACCATGTCATCATACGCATTGATAACAATTAACAACCAATGATCACTAAATAAATATACACAACTAATTAGTATGGAACATGAAGGTAGCTCATTACATTAAGGTAGAATAGAGTATAAAAAACTTTCAAGTACAATGATCCCAACACAATTCGACATTGGAACAAAACAGGAAAAGGTAGAACATGAGTATAACTAATTATACTTACCTGGGATTATAAGGAGCAATAACTAATTGACCATGTTCAGAAGCCATTAATCTACTACAAAGGTTCCGAGCTCTTACTTCTCGAGTATTTTGGCCGTGGATATAAGAGATGGATCTACAAAAATATACTTCAACCCTTTATTTGAATCAACAATGAACGAGTGTAGGTACCTACAATAATAAATCGAACACATTAACTCACTACTAATTAGTAAAGTGATAATATATCATAAACAAACAACATTTACTTATGCGATATAAGCCACCATTGATAAAGTCTTCACTTTTTGCATCCTACAAAACTCAATCAAATCTTCTCGCAGAACATAACTCATTCGGCCAAAACGAAAGAGCTCAACAGGTAGTTGGAAGGAAATACTAGTCCCATCAACCATTACCTTTTCAGCATACCTGAGAATAGACTTCAAGGATATTGATAAATTGGATGGTGTACTAGTAACTTCATTCTCTTTCGACATCGTCTTTGAAGCTTTTTCCTAGCATAATGAAGATAGAACATGAGTAAAATGTTCATTCCTAAATAAGATAGAAGAACATGGGACTTATACAATTCACCTTCAAGATCGGTGGTACACTAATAGCAATCACTTCCTCATCCTTTCCTGCATTCTCTGAAACTTTCTCCTAAAACCACCAAGTTATAATTTTATAAGTAACTAATAGTATATTTACCTCATAAATTTACCTCATAATAAAATTCACCTTCAAGATCGATTGTACAATAATAGCTTCCATCTCCTTTACCTTTTTCCCTTCCTTAATCTTTTGGATTTTATTCTTGGAGCAACTACCATGCTCAGATCTTGGGCTTTTTTGAATTTGATCTTCCAACTCCTTAATGCGCTTACGAAGTGCTTCATTTTCATCAACAATTTTTTTGTGTGTATCCTCTCTTTTCGCTATATGGAAGTAAACGGTATGTGTAATGAAACCATCCACCCCACATATGTGTCCACCATATTCCGAAGTACCCAAGGCTTGAGTCAAAACATCATTCGATGTATCATTTTTTTTTGAAAAGTGGATCTTCATTCTTTATGATCTCATCCTAAATGGAAATTATATATATTCAATAACACATAAAAAATATTATAATGATTTCATGCATACATAACATTGGTAATCTTACTATTCGGTTGGCGACTTGTTGGACATCCCCATTGTCATACTCTCCTTTTTTGTTTATCCGAACTTTTTTCCGCATATTAGCTCGTCCAAAATCACATTCGCTGGACGAAGGTAATTTTTTCTGCATAATAAATATACTGTTAGATATAAGAATATTTGTAAAATAGTTAAACTTAAGAATATTCGTACCATTTCCTCGATAAGATTTGCATAACCTCTTCTAGACATCCGATGATTATACTTGTTCTTCTTTCTTCGTGCTGGTTATTGATTTCTCAATTTCTATATAAATTTAATAGTTCAAAATAAAAATGACAAGAAATTGACAAATATTGATGTTCTTAATGAAAAGTTTAATACCTCGAACTCCGGAGATAATCTCGATTTGACAAACTCTTGCCAATGATGTGTTCCAATTATGTGGGAGTACATTGAAGGTGGGTGTAACAAACGTTGGGGTTCATCCTTAAAAGGGATAATATACTGTGTCATTAACCAAGATTTGAACTGATGAAATGCAACGCTCGCAGTTTTGAGAATAGCCTTCTTACTTCTACCATCAATTATGAAAGCACCTTAAACATTTAAAAACTTAATTATTACTTTTCAAGTATAATATTAATATAATACATCAACAAAGGAAATAATACATACCTTAACAATATTAAACAGTTTTTCCTTTAAGTCGGTCGGTACACACTTCCAAGATATCTATGTAATCAGGATATGATGATGCACAAACGAGTTATCGCATATCGAACATGTTTTGGTAGCACAGATCTGATGGCAATGGGGAGCAATTGTTGTAAGAGAACATGACAATCATGAGATTTTAGACCATTGAGTTTTAAATCTTCCACTGACACAAGATTTCTAACATTGGAGGAGTAACCCTCAGGAACCTTCATTTCTGATATCGTCTTCAAAACACAACGTTTTTTTTTCTCTAGTAAGAGTATAACAAGTAGAGGGAAGGAAGATTTTTTTATCCCCATTAATAGGTGTAAGCTTTGGTCGAATTTTTAAATCAGCTAAATCACGTCTAGCATTCAATCTGTCTTTTGTTTTTCCTAGAATATCAAGAAGGGTACCTATGATATTTATGCAAACATTTTTCTCGATATGCATCACATCTAAGCAATGTCTAACATGGAGATGTTTCCAATAAAGGAGTTGGAAAAAAGCAGACGTCCTATTCCAACAACATTTGGTACTTCCTTTTGTGATATTTCTTTTTTTTTTTCTTTTTTTTTTCCTCTTTGAAAATCAAGATCTTTAGTTTTTTCAAATACAACCTCCCCAGACAAAGGTTCTGGAATATTTCCAAGTTCTTTCTGACCATCAAATAATTTCTTTTGATGTCGAAAAGGATGATTTTGTGCTAGAAATTTTCAATGGCCAAGGTATGCCATTTTTTTCCCATGTTTCAGTCTTAATGAAGTTGTGTTATCTCCACAAATCAGACATGCCTTATAACCTTTGACAGTACATCCACTAAGGTTTCCATATGCAGGAAAATCATTGATCGTCCACAATAGAACTGTTCTTAAGTTGAATAGTTCCTTTTGATAAGCATCATAACATTGCACACCACTTTCCCACAGAAGTTTTAAATCATCAATCAATGGCTCTAAGTATATCCCAATGTCATCCCCCTGGTTGTTTTGGACCTGAAATCAATATTGATAACATCATAAACTTTCCTTTCATACACAACCATGGAGGAAGATTATAAATGACCATAACAACTGGCCAACAACTATGTGGACTAATTCCATCTGCTGACAATGCTAAACGAAGATTCCTAGGTTCAGAACTAAAGTTCGGCCACGTGGTGTCAACTAACTTCCAAGCTGGGGAGTCTCCAGGGTGACGTAATTTATTCCATTTGTCTCTCATTAGCATGCCAAGTCAGATTTTTAGCACATTCAACACTTCTAAACATCCATTGAAAACGTGGTATGGGAGGAGAATACCACATTATTTTGGCAGGGATTTTCTTCTTATTTGTGTCTTTACCATATTTCCACCTTGACTCACTGCATTAAGGACACACAATTGCATTGGCATATTCCTTTCGATACAAGCAACAATCATTAGGCATGCATGAATCTTTTCATATTCCATTCCTAGTGCACCTAATGTTTTCTTTGCTTCATTATTGATGTAGGGAGATCATTAGTAGAAGGTAAGATATCCTTTAATGCTTTTAGTAGTTATGAGAAACTAATGTCACTCCATCCATGTCTAACTTTTAAGTTATACAACTTCACTAATGTAGACAACTTGGTGAACTTTTTGCATCCTTCATACAATGGCTTCTCAGCATCATTAAGCAACTTTTCAAATCCATTGGGATCTTTTGAATATTGCTCATGAGAAATTTCAACCATTTCTTTTATATTTCCAACGTCATTCTCTTCATACCTACACTCAGAGAATTTTCCATGTAAAGATGAATTAGGAAGTTCCTCACCATGCCAAAACCAAATCTATAAATTTCATCAATCCCATTAAAATATAAATGATCTCTAATATCATTGCCATTATGACTTTGACAATTTCCACATTTCAAACAAGGACAACGTATAGTAGTATTATTTGTATTGGAAAATCCAAATTTGATGAAGTTTTCCACACCCAACTCAATCTCTTTAGATAATCTACTCTTTGTCATCCATGATTTATCCATACTTATAATAAGCTAATCTTGGAACTACAAAAAAATATTACAATAATTCAAATTAGATAACTCATACAACTTATGAAATTTGTATGGAATTGATATTTATAGAGAACTTAAGAATCTTTATTCGCGAAAGGTGATTGAAGACATAAAAACCAAGCAGATCAGCAAGATGTTATCTAAAACATAAACAACCCACCAAAATTTGGTCCAAATAATCAAATATTATATTCCAACAGAATCACAAAAACCCATAAAACCAAGCAGATCAGCAAAATATCACAAACTAATCACAAACTACATCCTCAAACTAAAAAAAAAAAAAAAAAAAAAACTGCATCTGTAAGTGCATCTTCAAACTAAAAAAAAGAAATATCATCCGTAAGTGCATCCCAGAACTGTATCATCTAATCTAATCACAAACTGCATCCTCAAACTAAAAAAAAAAAAAAAGAAACATATACATAACAAATATATACACATTTCAATTAAAAAAATATACACATAACAAAAATGTTTGCATGAAATACTTACTCATAGCAAATGATCCCAAAGGCACCATGGACCGACGACACATCGGACGACACCATCGACAACGAACGACCACAGACGACAACACTGATGGACTAGAGAAATGCGGGCGGAGGCGACTAGGAGAAATGCGAGCGGACCTCAGCGGAAACGGACGACACCACCTGCAGCGGACCTCAACGGCAGCGGATGACCCACTAGACGACACCATCGACAGCAGAAGACCATAGATAGCAACACTAACGGACTAGAGAAATGCGGACGGAGGCGACTAGGGGAAATATGGATGGCCAAGGGTTTGGGGAAGGAGAGAAATGGAGAAAATGAAGTTATAAATCTAGGGCTTTTCATAAAGTAAGAAACAAAATATTATTAGGTAATTTTTTTTTATATATTTTACTTGCACTAAAAAAATGTCAACTACTTTGCATGAAAATATTAATAGACAAATAGAGACTAGACGATCAATTAACAAGTCCAAACGATTGTTTACAAAATACTATACGATCGCTTAAATTATCTACACGATCGCTGAGTAACAAAATGCTATACGATCACCTACCCAATGCTCTACAATCACCTACCAAATGCTACACGATCGCTTAGCTCTGCCACACAAACGCTGAGTAACAAAATGTTATACGATTGCCTACCCAATGCTATACGATTGCATACCAAATGCAACATGATCGCTGAGCTCGACTAAACGATCGCTTAGCTCTGCCACACGAACGCTGAGTAATAAAATGTTATACGATCGCCTACCCAATACTATACGATCACCTACCAAATGCTATACGATCGCTAAGCTCGACTACACAATCGCTTAGCTCTACTACACGATCACTGAGTAACAAAATGTTATGCGATTGCCTACCAAATACTACACAATCTCTGAGCTCGGCTACACGATCGCTGAGTAAAAAAATGCTATACGATCGCCTACCCAATGCTATATGATCATCTACCAAATGCTACACAATCACTGAGTTCGACTACATGATCGCTTAGCTCTACTACACGATTGTTGAGTACCAAAATGTTATACGATCGCCTACCCAGTGCTATACGATCGCCTACCAAATGCTATACGATCCTGGAACTATCAAATGCTATACGATCACCTACCAAATTGGAGGCCTATCAAATATCCAAAATATTCCGTCAATCTCCACTTTTTTAACACTTTTACTTGACACGAAAAAAAATGTCAAGTAAGAGCTTCTTATACTTGACACATGAAACGTGTCAAGTAAGACCTTATATTACTTGACACGAAAATCATGTCAAGTAAAGGTTCGCGTGAAAATATATGAAATATTTCGTCAATCTGCGCTTTTTTAACCCTTTTACTTGACCCGAAAAAAAATTTCGAGTAAGAGCTTTTTATACTTGACATGTGAAACGTATCAAGTAAGACCTTATATTACTTGACACGAAAATCATGTCAAGTAAAGGTTTACGTGAAAATATTTGAAATATTCCGTCAATCTTCGCTTTTTTAACCCTTTTACTTGACAATTTTTTGTCCAAAATCATATTACTTGACGTTTTTTCTACAGAAACATCAAGTAATTAAAAACTACAAGTGTCAAGTAATGTAGATTTTGTAATAGTGTTAATAACTCCCCTAAAGAGTTAATTGGGTGGTTTTCACGTAGGAGTTAATTAACTCCTTCCACAATCTCTGACATATTTTTTTATTGAGAATATAAAACCAAATGGAAAAGAACAAACGTGAAAATCTACAAGAAATTCTCTCTCAATTCTCTTTGCATTTTAATACTCCCAAGAACACTAAAAAAATCCACACATCTTCATATCGTCCTGAGAATAGTCAAGGCTCCGAATGGTTGTGTCGGAGGAAGTTCATCACTGTATTAACCTATTCAATGGGAGAATTGTTGTACGTAATGTTCGGAGAGAAACTTATTTTTGGCTGTTTGTGGCTTGGAGATGAATTACCGTGAAGAGGGGTCTTGAAGGGTAAGTTCTTCACGTTCTCTTTCTCCTTCTCAGTAGAATGCTTAACATGTTTGCTCTGTTTAATTTCTCTATATTTCATGTTTTCAAATTTGAACTCCAAATGCATGAGGTTCACATGCTTCTGTGAGGAATTTGATTCCTTCAGGTTTTCCTTAGAGAGCCTATCTTGACAATTAGATATCCCATGAACTCATCATGATAAATCGATGAATTAATCCAAAGATAACTAACGGTCTCTCAATCGGCAAAGGTAATTTTGTATATCATTTTTTTCATTCTCTTTCATAATCTATCTGACTTTCCACACTTTAATTCCCTGCAATTTAGTTTTCCTTTCAACCCAAACTCAAAACCCTTTGTTTTTACTATTTTCCAAAGATTAAGGTTCTGTTTGGATTGATTTAAGAAAAAAGATTTTGATAAATATTGATTAAAATAAACTTAAAAAGCTATTTTGAGTGGTTGTCGAACACTTGATGCGTTATTTATGATGTGAAATTATGGAGGAAATGCGGTGGTAGAATTGCAATGAGCAATCAAGTTTTCTCAGTGGAATCCAAGTGTAAACCCCACTGAGTTTCCTGGTAAGTCCAGGGTCGAACTCAGGGACTTGGAAAACAATATGTGATGGTAATTTCTCAGAAGACTTTGCGGTAACCGGTAACTCAAATAGTTGTTTGGTTTTGTTGATTGTGGTAATGAAAAATAAACAAATGCAGTGGATTTGAGGAAAGTTGATTGTGTGATAGATGCATTGAGTATGCGGATGAACGGGTTGAGAAGGTCTTTACCTAGCATTACTTGGAAATGCGTCAGACTATGCGATCATGCTACTCCCATGAACAACAAGTCATTTTCCAATGCAAATACAGTGCTCCTAAGTCTAGAACGCATGTACTGAATGCAAAAGTGTCCATAGAGCTTATTTCTAAGTCTCTACTCTTTTCCTATGCGGTGATGCAAGATGCATAAAGGCAAGGTGACCGCACATAATCATATCCTATCTTTAGGATGCATGCGATGCATTAATAGCAAACAATGCCTATTCCTAAGCTCCTATCTCTTGATTATGCATTCTAATCTAACTCTCCCGAGCCTAGATTCTAATCTGACTTTTCCAAGCCTAGATCCTGTCCTTAGACTACCCTCCCGAGTATCTCTAATGAACGAATGAAGTATACATAATACAAGATAATCGCATAGAATGAAGATCCCCAATTGTGCTAGCTAAATGCTTCTCAACCCATTCAACAGATTTAGCTACTCATGCGTGATAAACAGACAGTGAACAGATATAGAGAAGTAAATTTCATTTCTATAAATGAGTTTTGAATACACAATATCAATGGAAGATAAAGATAGAGAGCCTGGTAGCAATCCCTTGCTGCCCAAGGCTTTTACATTGACAACTCTATTTCGTTCAAAAGATATTCTTGCTTCCGCAGGAGCTGGCTCTCTCTGTGATCTTGAAGCATTCGACGCTCTCCCAAGCTTACCAGAACGATCTATTGGCACAACCTCCTTCTCTCGCGTCTGCCTTAAAAATAAAAGAAAATCTAAGAACAAGGCTAAACTATGAACAGAACTTCTGAACTCGTGAGCAGCTGAACCCTTTTTCTGAAGGATGCCTTCATTATTTATAGTGCTTCCAGGGTGAAAGGCGGCTTCTCTCTTATGATTGCACAGATGGGATGGCTTTAATGCTCTAATTGATGCGCCGAATAATTGTCACAAAAAAGCTGACAACTTAATTCGGATTTGACCGTCATCAGGTTTCTGTCCCATCGTGATTAATTATGCCTTTCACCTAGATGCGCCCACCAAGTTGCGCCGGCTCTATACAACAATCCTTCTTGAGCAGACGTTTACGAACACAAATCACCGCAAAGCCTTGCGGTAATGCTGTGCTCGTCAATTGATTTCTTGTGATCTCTCTTTCCACCTTGCGTCAAAGCATATTCTACATAAAAATACAAAAATCAATTGTTTCTATGCGATGAACGCATGCAACCGCAATGTTCTAAACTTAATACTTTTGGACGCAATCTATCATATTTTATCAGCGTAAGCCAGTATTATTTAAGAACTTAGCACTATGATAATGTAATCTAAACACCCCTAATTTAGCTTAAAGTGATTTTATCTTAGGCTCTCCATGGTTCGACCCAGTCTTGCTAACGATACTACTAGTTAATTGAAGTTCATGATCGGGAGATTGTAAATTCTATTTAGTTGATAATAGATGTGATAATAGATGTCAAAAAGTGCATGTTGTTTATACCATCTATTTTGTGATTTTTCTTTAGTAAAAGTTGCTATATACATGATATTTTCTCCTTAAATGGTTTAATTAGTTTAAATTATTAGGTCCTCTAACATTCAAAAGTGTGTTTTTACTAGTTTGGACTGGTTTCATGAGCTTTTGCCATTGATTTTAATTAGATTTTATGTCAATGTAATTGTCTCACCAAAAGTTGATACGGCCGCATCAGGAAACCTTAATTTTCCATATTTTTACACAATCACGAGAGGTTACTATGTTCTCAATCAGAGCTGTTATTCAATGCATAAAATGCTAGTGAAACGTCCAGAATATGATTTTTGTGTTGGGGTTGATGCCCTAAAGTCTCGTGTCCTGTAGTTTGTAAATAGTTTGTACGAATGCTTGTGTTGTTTATATATGATATTTACTTCACATCTTGTATTTTTTCTCAGTTACTTGTTTTATTTGTTTTACCATAAACCAATAAACATAAAATCCATAGTTATCTGTATGTGACTCAAGCATGTATGTGGTGACATACAAGTGGATCATGTCCTGAGTGATAACCAAAATGGTCTATAGTATATGGATATAGGAGGGAAACCTTATCCTGGTAATGCTACAAATGCGGCCCGCTTTGTGGAATGGTCACAAGTGTTGTGCCTTGTCACAGATAGTCTGATCCTGATCATTCGTGTTGGGAACATGCAAGTGGGGGCGTCCTATACAAAGAGTTTGTATAAGACTTGACCACGAAGCGTTAACGTCTCGTTATATAACACCGTTCATGACAGAGACTTCATTTCACTAGGATGACCATCGGTAACATGACCTCAATCCTGAGTAAGTTGAGAACTCCTGCCATTGAGGGCAGTCCTTTGATTTGTATGGGTGTGAGTGACACAAGATAGAATTCACTCCTTCCCCAAGGCAGGGGTAAGTAAATAAATGGCTCCCTTAAAGGCTGATTCTGGGGCATGAACGATGTGTCACCATGCACCTTCTCTTGGCTCGAGAGGTGTTCACACATAGTTAGACTATGTTGTATTGTTCATTAGAGTAATTAGTGGTACTTAAGGAGTGAGATGTAACTACAGGGGCAAAACGGTAATTTGGTCCAGCTGTACTTACGAACATCTGTGAAGGGTCATCGTTCTCATGATTGGTTATATCCGATGGACACAGAAATATATCTATAGTAAGAAGAGTTCAGCTGTTGGTCTTTAGTAGAATGCCTGACAGATAACGGATGGTGAATCTCGTGGCTAAAGAGTTTAGTCAACTATTCACGTATCGTTGGAGCTTCGAGCCACAAGTCCATTATGTCCCCTGGGTAGCTTGGATAAAGTCAAGAACCAGTATTTGGGTTAATTTGAAATGTTCAAATTGACAAGAGGAAGTTCGATTATATATGATATAATTGGCTAAATATATGAGATACATTATTTTGAAAGAAATTAGATATAAATATGAAATCAAATAGAGGAGAAAACACTATAGTAGATATGTGATATCATACTATAGGATATAAATATAATATGATTATATTTATTAATTAGTTAATTGATTAATTATATGATAAGTAATCCTAATATCACGTATGAACGTGGGTTAGTGGACAGCATCGGTTATGGTAACCGATGAGTTAAAATGAAAAAGTTTTCATTTTTGGATCATGCAATCGATAATCCGTCAATTCGCCCAAGAAGAATTATGAAGCGCACGTTGGTGAAAGTAAACAATCGCTTGAGAGCCTATACGATAGCTTCTCTGCCTAAACAATCGTATACCTCGCGCCTAAATGATCGCACACTGTTTCCTACATGATCGGATAGCTTCTCTAAACGATCGTATAGTGTGCGAATTTACCTAAACGATCGTATACCTTTTCCTAAACGATTATTCAGTATATCCTACATGATCGTGTAGCTCTTCTATGCGATAAGCACTTATGCTATACGATAGGGTTGTTTTCTTTCCCACTTACTTATCGCCTACATGAGTCGTTTTCCCTCCATCCTCTACCAAATTTACCAAAGCCCACCCTTTGAGTTTTCACTCCGAGAATACCCGAGGCTCGTTAATGCTGGTGTCATCCCCGTTGCGATCGTGAGTTTGCATTGATCGTGCTGCTGCAGTCGACATTCCCACCGGGTGTTGGTAGATCACTTGGAGGGTTTCCGCTGTATAAGAGTTCTGAAATTTAAAGATAATCTTCAACTGGTATGGAATTCTTTCCCTTATGATTTTATCTTGTTAGTAACATTCTAATAATTAGATTTGTTTGCATGATTGTATGTGTTGAATGTATATTATTATATTTTGGTCACAGTGAGATCGAAGTGATCCGAACGCGCTCATGGAACTCTCGGTATGAGATCCTTCATTTTGACCCTCCTCAACCAATTTAGAGACTATAAAAGGATATGAAGTATTCCATTTCAAGGATCAACTCTCCATCGTCACTCCACCCGCATCCAATCCACGACCCATCCACGAAATTCATCCCTCCTTGGACAAAATCTCACCCTTCCCAATCAGAAAGCTTCAAGAACAAAAGTTCCTCTAAAGTTTGAGAGCTCTAGGTAATCCCTATCCTGTGAAATATGTGGAGTGATAAGTTTCATCCTTGAGAAAAGAAAATCATCCTTGGAAAAGATTATAAGTGTGAATACCTCAAGGCATCATTATATTGTATTTTTTAGTATTACTTAGTTCATTTCTTCGGATTATCCTAAGGCTTCTAAATTCTCTAAGGGGTTTAGTTATGTGAATACCCTAGGGTTTTATGGTTTGAGCAATGCTTATGTTTTATACCTCTTTGACTTTTGCATTTCCTTTATTGAGTTTATGAGAAAATATTATTAAGTTAAAATGATCACTTCATATAGCAATCTAGTGGAGTCTTAATGGTGAGAAGGTTAGGATATAAATTGATGTTGGGATATAAGAGCGGGACTGTTCTATATAAAGAGTTTATATAAGACCGAATCACAAAATAAATATTCTCACTATATAACAACATTGATAGAAGAGACTTATATTTCATCAGGATGGCTATAGGTGACTTGACCTCAATCCTGAGTGAGTTGTGAACTCCTATCTACGAAGGCGGTCCTTTGATTTGTATGGGTGAGAGTGGCTAGTTCGCCAATTCAATATGCTTACCATTTTGGGGATTCGTCTAATTTGGGAGTTGGAAACGCAGCTACACAAGAAAGAATTCACTTCTTTTATATTGTTAGAGAAAGTAGAGAAATTGCTCCCTTAAGAACTGATTCTAGGGCTTGAAATGTAATCCTATACCCTCTTCTTGCCCAAAAAGTGTTTGATCATAGTTGGACTATGACTTATTGTTCATTAGGGGGATCAGTGGTACTTAAGAAATTAAATATAACTACAGGGAAAAAACGGTCATTTTGGCCCAACTGTATTTATGAGCAATTTGTGAAGGGTCATCGTACCGTTGATTGGTTATATCTAATGGACACAAAAATATACCTGTAGTGCGAAAAGTGCAGTTGTCGGGCTTTAGTGGAGTAACCAGTAGTTAACGAAAGTTGGGTAATTTAATTAAAGAGTTTAATTAATTATCCAAATACCATTGAAGCTTCAGTCTATAGGTATATAAGGTTCCCTCAGTATCTCAACTGCGATTATTGAGAATCAAATTAATTTTGAATTAATTTGAATTGCTCAAATTAATTGAGGGAATTAATTTGATATAATTATTATAAACTAATTATGTGATATAATCAACATAATACATTTGATACGTTATAATATAAAGTTTATTGTGAGAGAAAAATAAATATTTGAATATGATTCAAATATTATTTATATGAATTGGATTCATATAATTATATAATATGCATTTGATTTATATTAAATATCATAGATTATTAAGAGTTTTTCAAACTATAGGTTATATTATATTTGATATAATATAAACTATAGTTTATGTGTTATATTTGATATAACATATATATATATATATATAATAGGTTAATTATCATATATATTACTATTATTTAATTAAATTAAAATATGATTTTAGTTTAATTTTAAATTAAAGGAAGGGAGTTATGAAAATAACTTCCCTCAATGGGATGTGGGTGGTTGGAGGAGTTCGATCTTCTTCTTCAAAAATACAGAAGGTCTATGTTGATTGATTATTATTGTTTTCCCCAAGAATTCTCTCTGCACAAAATTCTCTCAAAATCGTATTCTCTCCAAAATTGATATAGAGTCCATAAAACCCTTGTGGATTCTCATTCCTTAAGTGAATACCAAGGTTTCTTTGTTAGTAAAGTTGTTGTTCTTGGTGGTTTCCGTTTGTTGAGTTCATGCAAAGCTTAGGAGAGGATTGTGAAGATTTTTTAGGCTTCAAGGATTAGTTCTTAAAACCTTAATTTCTCCTCCTCTCTATTTTCTAAAAGCATGTTGTAAATTTTTGTTAGAATGCATATTTTTCTTCTCTGTATTTTCATATTTTTTGAAAATCGAATTTTGAACACGATCTTGCTTTCCCATCAGTTTTCACAAACCTTCAATTGGTATCAAAGCGACGTTTAGAGTCCCAAAGTCCATTTTTTCAGAATTTATTTACAGAATTATGGTGGGTTGAATTTTTTTCTACATTTATGTGATGAAACTGGGTTTTTTTTTTCACATATTGGATGTTTTGCGATTGGACTTGTAGTAGAGTATGTAATTCTTTAGTTTGGGTTGTTCGTGGTTGTTTCGGTGAAGATTTCAAAGTGACAGCGCCAAAATCGGAGCAAAAATAGTGTAAAATGTTGTTGTACAATTATGTACAACAGCATCGCGACGCTCCGACACGACGCAACGGAAAGAGTTTTCATAGCGCCACAACGCTCTAAGACGGAGAGGCATGCAAGGAAGACCGATTTTCATGTAGTTCGCCTAGGTGGTCCGGTTCACGTGTAATTTGCTTGTTGATCTGGTTCAAGTGGTTCAACAGTTGTTTTTCCTTATTATCATTGTAATATTTTAGGTTTTAATTAATTAATTAATACAAATGTTATATTAATTTAATTAAGGGACCTTTTTAAATATAAAAATATTTACTCTTTATAGCAAAAAGTTCCAAAAGTACAAAACGCTTTTGGAGCTTTTTGCTAATACTTTTGGGATTTTTCTATATATAAACATTTCCCTTTAATTAGTTGTTAGAAAGTTAATCCTGGTCCAATAATGTGTTCTTGTTTATTTATTTTAAATTACACTTTGAATGTATGATTTAATTTTATTATATATGTCATAATATATGTCATACAAGAAAATCCCACCATAGGTTATGCATTATTCATGCATAATAAATGTTATAATATAGTTGCATGATTTAAATTTTATAGCATACTCATGCATCACATTATCTAAGAGTTATAATATATGTTCACATGCATTAATAACATCGTCATGCATAATTTATATTATAAGGGTTATAAATATGGATGAATATTTTTTTTTGTTACATTTATATATAATTGTTATGTATGGTTTAGTAGTGAAAAATAGTTTGCATGTAACATGACATTACTTTAGGTAATTTACAAATATTATAATTTTATGCAGTATGTCATTTGATGCAATCTTAGGTTTTAATTTATTTTATTTATTCTTTATAATTGTTATAAATAAATAAAATTAGAAATTAAAATCTATAATTCAAAGTTGCATGCAAACATAAGTTTAAATCATTTTTAAATAGTTTAAAATATGATTCACTACAGACCTATGTTCATATTATTTCTAATGGAATTAGAAATAGGTTTAATCTTTTAATTAGTATAATAGGATTAAATTGATTTAGAATAAAAGATTAAAATTGTAGCAAATGTATCTATAAAGGACCTTTGTCTAAGGACGGTTCTGTCTAGGCTGGGGTGTTTAAGTTAAAGAAAACCACTACCTGGAAATTGACCTGGAAGGTGAATTAGATAGATTTGCTACAAGCATGCAATAATTGATTAAAGTTTATTAAAACGTTTAATGAACAATAATCAATATTGTTTAACTATCCAAAGTAAATGTTACTTTTGGGTAAACTAAACAATTGGTTAGTGAAATAAGTAGTCGTGTTTTTCTAAGTTAAATTAACCCTAGGTAAAACACTCAGTGGGAGGAAAATAGGGTATATGAATGGAGAGAGTGTTTATAGTAAGTGGGAGCAAGACATATGTCAGCACATCCTCCAGTCTCTCAAATTAGTTTGTAGTAAATTTTTATATTCAACCTCGAGACCCCTTTGCTTATGTCCCCCTATGGATGGCTTTCGCATGATCTTTTACTCAAACTCCATAAATGGATAGGATTACTTTAGTTTTTGCCTTAATCGATTTTTTCCTACGATTGACAAATTAGGGCGGAACTCTAACATAAGGGGTTACACTTACAAGAAAAATGTTAAACAAGTTAACAATTTTCTAAACCAAACAATGATGACTAATAATCATACAACCAGAAATTGTTCTGGTGTAATTATTGGTTGAAATAGTCTGAATTTAATGAAAAGTAATTGATCAACCTACGGTGACTTTCACCCTGCCCATTGAAGCATCATTGCAAAATAGATGTCACATAGGGTGCATTAAAATTATTTTGCTAAATTGATTGGTTTTTCAAACTGGGTAGTGCTTATTTATCTAATATAAATAAATTGTATGTTTCAACAATCTTTACAGTATGACTTCTGCTACATTAAACATGTTTGTCGCGGACAAATTAAATGACAATAACTAAGCAACCTGGAAAAACACAACCAATACAGTTCTAATCATCGATGACCTATGATTTGTCCTGGTTGAGGAGTGTCCTTTAGTCCCACCAGCCAATGCCACTTGAAATATTCAAGAGACATATGAGCGATGAGTTTGCATAAATGAAAAGGCTTGAGCGTCTTGGAAAGCCTATCTGAGGCTTGGCCATAAAACATGAGTCTATGCTCACTGCCCATGAGATCATGGACTCTCTGAGGGGAATGTTTTGACAGTCATCCACTCAACTCAGGCACGATGCGCTCAAATACATTTTCAATGCCCACATGCCAGAGGGGATCTCTATGTCGGGAACATGTTCTGAACATGATGGTCGACTTTAATGTGGCGGCGGTGAATGGGTCTATCATTAATGAAGCCAGTCAGGTTAGCTTCATTTTGGAAATTTTACCTGAAAGTTTCCTTCAGTTCCATAGCAATGCTGTTATGAACAGAATTAACTACAACCTAACCACCCTACTCAACAAGTTATAGACTTACCAATCCTTGATGAAAGTCAAGGAATAGAAGGGTGAGGCAAATGTTTCCTTTTCCTCTAAAGAGTTCCATAGAGGTTTGACCTCTGGAACCAAGTCTGTACCTTCCTCTTCCCACACCAAAAAGTGGAAGAAGAAGAAGAGTGGTCAGGGGAAGGCTAACCCACCAGCTGCTGCCCATAAGAGTAAGAAATTCAAGACTGCAAAGGGAATATGTTTCCATTGTAACCATGAGGGATATTGGAAGAGGAATTGTCCCAAGTACTTGGCAAAGAAAAAGAAGGCTAAGCAAGGTAAATACGATTTACTTGTATTGGAAACTTGCTTAGTAAAGAATGACGATTCGACCTGGATAATAGATTCGGGCGCATTTAATCATATTTGTTCTTTATTTCAGGAAATTGAATCCTGGCAGCAACTAGCACCTGGTGAGATGACGATGCGTGTTGAAACTAGGCACATTGTCTCAACGAAGGCAATAGGAGGACTCTGACTTACTTTACAGAAATCATTATTAAAAAATATGTGTATAGTTTCTGACTTGAAGAGTAACTTAATTTCTGTAAAGTATGTACTTGAACAATTATAGACTATACATTTTTCTGTAAATAAAGTGTTTATTTGGAAAAATGGTATTGATATTTATTTTGCTAAGTTGGAAGATCATTTTTATGTGCTAAGACCATTAGCAACAAAAGTCATCCTAAATACTGAACTGTTTAAAGCTGTGGTAACTCAAAATAAAAGACAAAATTTCTTTAAAAGAAAATGTCCATCTTTGGCACCTAATATTAGGACACGTAAATCTCAATAGGATTGAGAGATTGGTTAAGAATAGACATTTAAGTGAGTTAGAAGAATTTTTTTTACCAGCATGTGAGTCATGCCTTGAAGGCAAAATGACTGAGAGATCTTTTATTGGCAAAGGTCACAGAGCCAAACAGCCTTTAGAACTTGTACATTCGGACCTTTATGGTCCTATGAATGTTAAAGCAAGATGAGGGTTTGAATATTTCATCTCTGTTACTAATGATTATTGAAGGTATCGGCATGTTTATTTAATGCAACATAAATCTAAAGCCTTTGAAAAGTTCAAGGAGTACAAGCCTGAAGTTGAAAATGAAGGATCTCCTAACAAAGAGCATCTATGAGCACGTTCAGATCTTTCCGATTTCATCGTGACTGAAATACAACATATACATTCTAACAGACAGTTATGCAACTTTCTCTAATTAACGGCATGCTTTGAACACTAAAAAAACAAGGGAAAAATCTCTCATACCAGTTGAAGACCTTCTTCAAGCATTGAACTCTGACACAACGGAAGACCTCTACGCGAACTCTATCACCCAGAAAACCAGTCGGCTGCAGCAGCACGATCGTCTACACGAACGGCAGCAACACGAATAGTCACGAACAAGAAAGTAGCGGGGAGAAACCACCAAATGGAGCCCTTGATATTCTCGAAGTGAGAATCCAAATTTTAATCTTTGGTGAATTTGGTAGAGGTCGGAGAAAAAACAAATCATGTAGACGATAAGCAAGTGGGAGAGAAAGAGCTATCACATAGCTATGTGCTTATCGTTTAGAAGAAGCTACACAATCTGTAGGTTTAACTAAGCGATCGTTTAATAAATGGTAGACGATTTTTCAGGAAACTCGGCACGCAATCCGATCGTTTAGAAAAGCTAAGAAATCGTTTAAGGACCGGCGTGCGATCGTTAGGCGCTGGTGTGTGATTGTTTAAACGATGAGCAACTATCATATAGTCTCTCAAGCTAGGCGATCGTTACGTTTTCACACCGATTTCCACTTTTCTTAACTTTTGCAAAATGAAACAAATTTTCATTTTATTCTTCGGTTACAATAACTGACTTCGTATTCTCCCACTAATGAACAATACATCATAGTCCAACTATGTGTGAAAATCTCTCGAGCCAAAAGAACGTGTGTGGCGCCAAATCATCCAGCTCTCAAATCAGACGAATCCCCAAAATGGTAGGTTTGAATCGGCGACCTGGCCACTCGCACCCATACAAATCAAATGACCGCCCTCAATGGCAGGAGTTCCCATCTCACTCAGAGGTCATGTTACCTATGATCATCCTAGTGAAGTGAAGTCTCTGTCATGAACGGTGTTATATAACGAGACGTTAATGCTTCGTGGGTCAGGTGTTATACAAACTCTTTGAATAGGACGCCCCTACTCGCATGTCCCCTACACGAATGATCAGGATCAGACCATCTGTGACAAGTCACAACACTTGTGATCATTCCACAAAGCGGGCCGCATCCGTAGCATTACCAGGATAAGGTTTCCCTCCTAAATCTATATACTACAGACCATTTTGGTTATCACTCAGGACATGATCCACTTGTATGTCACCACATACATACTTAAGTTACATACAAATAACCAAGGATTTTATGTTTATTGGTTTGTGGTAAAACAAATAAAACATGCAATTGAGCAAAAGCAAAAACAAGATGTGAAGCAAATATCATATATTATACAACACAAGCGTGGTTGGATTGGTGTCCTAATTCTCCCAAAGTCTCGTTGTTTTGTAAAGATACACATTGTTTAATGATTAAAATAAGTGTTAATTAATTATGGCATTTACTTATATCCAATAAACAAAGCTCCTTGGTTATCTTATGTGAACTTAAGCATGTATATGTGATATACAAGTGGATCATGTCCTAAGTGATAACCTAAATAGGTCTATAGTGAATGATCTCTTAATGAAAAGTTCCATGAGCGCATTCGAATCGTCCCAATTTCACCGTGACCGAAATACACCAAATACATTCAAATGCACAATTATGCAAACAAACAGTAATTAATGGCATTCTTTGAACAACAAAACAACAAGAGAGAGAGTTCTCATACCAGTTGAAGACGCTCTTCAAACTATGGAACTCAATGCAGCAGAAGACCTCTACCCGATCAACCAACGGCCAATAGATGCATTGACTATAGTAGCACGAACAACCATAAAGACACAAATGCAGTAGGGACGACACCACTAGAAAAGAGCCCAAGATATTCTTGGAGTGAGAACCTAAAGCATGGTCTTTCGTTAGTTTGGTAGAGGTAGGAAGAAGCACTAATCGTGTAGGCAATAAGCAAGTGGGAAAGAATATAAAGCTATCGCATAGCAAGATGCTTATCGCTTAGAAGAAACTACACGATCGTGTATATTTTACTGAACGATCGTTTAGAAAAAAGTAGGCAATCGTTTAGCAAACACGACACACTATACGGTTGTTTAGGAAAGCTAACTGATCCTTTAGGACTTAGTGTGCGATCGTTTAGGCATTAAGTAGGCGATCATTTAGGCGCGACGTATGCGATCGTTTAGGTGCTGAGTGACTATCGTATAGGCTCTCGAGTTTAAGCGATCGATTACATTTTCACACCAACGCCAACTTTCCAATCTTTTTTCGAACATTTTCGAACCTTTTTTCGAACTTTTCAAAATGAAAAAAAAATCATTTTTATTCATCAGTTACAATAACCGACGTTGTTCCCACTAATGCACGTCCGAGTGAGATTTTGGGTTAATTATCATATAATTAACCAATTAAATTATTAATAAATATAATCATATTATATTTTTACCCTATAGTTTGATAACACATATGTACTATAATAATTTCTCTTCTACTTGATATACGTCATATTTATATCTAATTTCCTCCAAAATAATATATCTCATACATTTAACCAGTTATATCATATATAATTAACCAGTCCAATTATATCATATATAATTGAACTTCCTCTTATTAATTTGAACATTTCAAATTAACCCAAACACTGATTCTCGACCTTTTCCAAGCTACCCAGGAGACCTATGGACCTGTGGCTTGAAGCTCCAACGGTCCGTGAATAGGTGACTAAACTCTTTAGCCACGAGATCCACCATCCGTTAACTATCAGATATTTCACTAAAGACCAACAGCTGAACTCTTCTTACCACAGATATATATCTGTGTCCCATCGCATATAACCAATCATGAGTATGATGACCCTTCACAGATGCTCGTAAGAACAGTTAGGCCAAATTACCATTTTGTCGTTATAGTTACATCTCACTCCTTAGTACCACTAATTCCTCTAATGAACAATACAACATGGTCCAACTATGTGTGAACACCTCTCGGGCAAAGAGAAGGTGTGTGGCGCCACATCGTTCAAGCCCCGAAATTAGCCCTTAAGGGAGCTATCTATCTCCTTACCCCTCCCTCAGGGAAGGAGTAAATTCCATCTTATGTAGCTGAGTTTCCAGCTCTCAAATCAGACAAATCCCCAAAATGGTAGGTTTGAATCGGCGACCTGGCCACTCGCACCCATACAAATCAAAAGACCACCCTCAATGGCAGAAGTTCCTAACTCACTCAATATTAGGGTTGGTAAAAGGCCGGGGTGGGGTGGGGTAGGGTCCCCCGTCCCTGGCCCCATGGGGGAAATTCTTCCCCAACCCCACCCCCGTTGCCACCATTTGAAGGTGGGGATGGGGGCGGTGATTCCCCGTCGGGGAAACGGGTCCCCGCGGGGCTCTATTCCCCATTTCCCCGGGGGATTCCCCTACTAATTGCCCACGAGGAATCCCCTATTAGATCCCCGCGGGGATTTCCCATTTTTTTCTTTTAATTTTTTAAGTTTTGTCTTGACTTTTGAGCTTAAATTTAGAATTTATATATTCAATATTGGGCTTACAACACTATAAGTCTATCATATACATTATAAACATATATATAAATAAGTTATTTTATATATTATAAATATATATTTATAAAATATTAAAAATATAACTATATAAAATCAGGATCGAGGATTAATCGGGTCGGGGTCGGGGTCGGGGCGGGGATACCAGCCTTGTCTCCGGATGGGACACCGAAAAAATTCCCCAGTTTGACCCCATACCAGGTCAAATCGGAGATTCCCCACCCCGATCGGGGCGGGGCCCCGGGGGGAATTTTGCCAACCCTACTCAGGATTGAGGTCATATTACCTATGGTCATCTTAGTGAAATGAAGTCTCTGTCATGAACTGTGTTATATAACAAGATATTAACACTTCATGGTCAGGTCTTTTACAAACTCATTGTATAGGATACCCCTGCTCGCATGTCCCCAGCACGAATGATCAGGATCAGACCATCTGTGACAAGTCACAACACTTGTGACCATTCCACAAAGTGAGCCGCATCCGTAGCATTACCAAGATAAGGTTTCCCTCCTATATCCATATACTACAGACCATTTTGGTTATCACTTAAGACATGATCCACTTGTATGTCACCACATACACTACAAGAAATCTGACTTCTTCTGACGTCACATTTCATTGGAAACGTGTGGAAAATTCGTAAGGAGAGCCTCTCCCAACGAATAAACGTTCGTCGGGAGTTTGGTCTGGAGAAACCCTTCGGGAGAGGATCTCCCGACGCCATTTTAAAGTCCGTCGGCAGATCTCCCATAACTTCTAATGCCGTTTGTGCGTCGGGAGTTCCCCCAAAACTCCTGATGCCATTTTAAAGTGAGTCGGGAGATCCCGAACTCCCGACGGTTGTTCTATGTGTCGGGAGATACTATATGCGTGGGGAGTATTAAAATTTAATATATCGTTTATAACTTTTTAAAATTTGATCTGAAAACCTGTAAAACATATTAAACCAAATAAAGATTCACATAATTAAAAAACGAAAATGAAGTACATATTATAATAAGTAAATAAAAAATTACAATATCCAAACGAAGTCGATACTAGACTTTCATAAACATTCATATCATAAATACATAAAAGAAATAAAATCAAAACAACATCTAGAACACGTCTCGAAGACAACATCTTCAACAATTGTCCCAGCTCATCTTCGAACATCATTCTACAATAAAACAAAAACATTGAAATGTTATATCGATAAACATCCACAACACGTTCAAACTTTAATACGGATGGTAATAAAACTCTACCCACCCCTCACAACAAACATGTAACCTCTCGAACATCAAAAACACACAAAACGCCTCAAGAATGACCAACACACATAAAACTCAAATTTTTTCCCAAAACGGTTTATCTCAACCCCTCCCCCCCCCCCCACCACAACACATTAAACTTCGTAAACATTCATAAATACACAAAATAGCGGAGTTCAAGGGCATGACAGGTGTAATGGAACTCTACCCACCCCCTACGACAAACATGGAACCTCCCGAACATCAAAAACACACAAAACGATTAAACAATGACCAACACACATAAAACTCAAATTCGTCTCCAAAATGGTTTATCTCAACCCCTCACCCCCCTCCCCCCCAACCACCACAACACATAAACTTCATAAACATTCATAAATACATAAGATAGCCAAGTTCCAGTTGTTTGGCTACCATAATTGCATGATAGCCAACAATTCTTTAATTATCATAAAGCTACTTAAGATATCAACTACTTTGCTACCATAACTGCAGGATAGCAACATATTAGACAACTAAATAATGTAGTAATCATACCTAATTTGATGGGTCTCCTCTCTGTGATCGTATCATGTCTTCAATCATTTTTTTCATTTCTTCCATTTGTCTTGCATGAATCTCTTGCATTTTTTTCTGAACATCTTCAAGTTCCTTAATCCTCAATTAAGTCTGTTGGAAATTGGCTCTCAATTCCTCCATTCCCACCTCTATTCCTTGAGTAGATGACGAGCTTGATGAGATGCTACTCCTTCTTGACTTAGGCTTAAGGCCCCAACCTAGGCCTTTTGAATATCCGGGTTGTCTACCCAATACTGTCTCACAGATTTCATCCACTGTTAGTAGTTAAGAACCTTCTAGAGTGGGGCTAGATTGTAATAACAACATTTGATATTAGACATAATAATTAAATGGGTAAGAAGGAGCGACTAAAGTTAAAAGTGAAAAAAAAAACACGATAGTAAAGCAAAAAATGTTACATGTGTATTTTCAGCTGCCTGTTCACAAACTTGCCACCTTTAGAGTGTGTTTCCCTAAATAGGCCAATATCTACCCGTTCCACAATATCTATCTTTTCCCAAATTGAATTCATACAATTCTTGCATGGACATCGTATTCGTCTGGAATCATTAACATGAAACCTTGTCATATCTAAGAACTGTGATACTTCTTCTCTATTCTCCACTGATAACTAATTCCATAGTTCAGTCCATTCTTTATTCAACCTTGAAAATAAATATTTTATGACCAACTTGTAATCCAAAACAATAACATTGATTAGAGGACAAAGTACAAAGTATTATTAAGCATTGAGTTCCATAATTTTCATTTTTTAAGGAAAAATAAACGCATAGGTCCCTTAATTGTGTTAACAACTTCCAAATGTTTTATTTAGTGCGTCTCTAAGATTTCAATTTTGTGTCTAATATAGGCCTTTCATCTATTCAACATCTTCTAAAATTTACAAGCCTATTGGACACAGAATTCAAAGTTCAATTTTCTATTGGACACAAAATTTAGTTTTATGTCTAGTAGATTCTTTAAACTTTTTTAAAATATTAAATGTGTTAGAGACATATTAAGTACCAAATTGGAGGTTTAAAGATTTATTTTATATTTTTTAGATTTATAGATTTATTAGACACAAACATATAAGCATAAAAAAGTTCATATACTAAAAATAGCACATAGTATCTATGTACTAATTTTCTTTCTCCTTTCAAGGAAAGTTCGAAATGTTAAATCATGTATGCTTAGACTCCAAATAACCAACATCATATCATTTTGTAGACATAAATATATTGTTATAATCAACTTGAAACTTAAAAGAATTGTATAATGTTTATCTCTAACAAATTATGACATGTTCGTTCTAAAATTACTCTTAACAATTTCAGAGAATTGCAAAACAAATATATTCTGCAAAATTGACAAGATATTAATGGGCATGATTTGTACAAAAAAAATTTCAGAGAAGATTTTAATGGATATAATTTTAGTGGACATGATTTGTACAACAATTTCAGAGAATTAACAAAAGCGAATACAATATCGAAACACATTTTCATAGGCATGATTTGTACAAAAAAAATGTGAAATAATGATTTAAATAAATATACAAGATCAAATAAAATGAGAAGATTACCGACAAGGAGATGACAGCGGTGGCGGATAGTTGATTGTAGCTACTGACCAAAGGGAGGAGCGGCGGCAGCGGCGACAGAAAAATGGAGGAAAAATGGGGAAAAATGGGAGAAAAATGGGAGAGGGAGGGAGAGGAGTTGGTGGCAAGGGGCGCGGCGAGGGCGGAAAAATGGGAGAAAAATGAGAAAGGAGCGACGTGGCGAGAGCGGCGACAAGGTGTAAAAGGATGGGAAAATGGGGAGAGGGGGGGAGAATGATAGAGAAGAATGAGGAAAATGGGAGAAGACGGTGAGGGAAAAATTTGAGAGGGAGAGGCAGAAAAATGGAAGGCGGCACCAATTAGGGTGAAGATGGGTTAGGGTTTTGGGAAAATGGGGGGAAAATGGGGGAGATGGGGAAGAAGAGGTCTGGTTTAAACCATACCCCTCTCTTGAAGCCGCCCGACGAGCATCGGGAGATCCGTCGGGAGTTCCCCAGGAACTCCCGATGCCGGTTTTAGGCGTCGGAAGTTCCCCGAGAACTCCCGACGATCCTTTACGGCATGGTCTCTCCCGTCGACCTAACTCCCGACGCTCTATTTAGGCATCGGGAAAACTCCTTTTTCTTGTAGTGATACATGCTTGAGTTACGTACAGATAACCAAGGATTTTAAGTTTATTGGTTTTTGGTAAAGCAAATAAAACATGCAACTAAGCAAAAAAAACAAAATGTAAAGTAAATATCATATATTATACAACACAGGCGTTCATACAAACTGTTCACAAACTACAGGACACGAGACTTTAGGACATCAACAAGATGACACGACCTCAATTCTGAGTGTTTTGGGAACTTCTACCTTTAAGGGCGGTCCATTGATTAATATGGGTTAGAGAGGCTAGATTGCCAACTCAACATGCCTACCTTTCTGGGGACTTGTCTGATCTGGGAGCTGAGAGCTCAATCTACTAGATGGAATTCACTCCTTTCCCGAAGCAGGGATAAGTAAAGAGATTGCTCCCAAGTGTTTGGATTTGATCAGAATATTGATGAGCCTTGTGTTTACAAGAAGATCATCAACAACTCAGTAGCTTTCCTAGTACTGTATGTGGATGATATCCTACTCATTGGGAATGATGTAGGGTATCTAAGTGACATTAAGAAGTGGCTAGTTGCCCAGTTCCAAATGAAAGATTTGGGTGATGTACAGTATGTTCTCGGGATCCAGATCATTTGGGATAGCAAGAATAAACGGTTAGCCCTGTCTCAGACATCATACATTGATCAAACGTTGATCAGGTACATGATGCAGGATTCCAAGAATGGTTTGTTACCCTTCAGGCATGGAATTGTTCTATCTAAGGATCAATGTCCAAAGACACCTCAAAAGATTGAGGAGTTGAGATGGTTTCCTTATGCTTTTGCTGTAGGAAGTTGATGTATGCAATGTTGTGTACCAGACCCGACATTTGCTATGCAGTGAGGATTGTCAGTCGGTATCAGTCCAATCCAAGATTTGATCACTGGACGGCAATCAAGATGATCCTCAAGTACCTTCGGAGAACAAGGGACTACATGCTCATGTATGGAGATAAGGATCTGATCCTTATAAGATACACGAACTCTCACTTTTAGACCGATCAAGATTCTCGAAAATCGACATCGTGGTCAGTGTTTACTCTGAATGGAGAGGTTGTAGTCTGGCAAAGCATCAAGCAAGGATGCATCGCGGACTCCACTATGGAAGCCAATACATAGCCGCTTATGAAGTAGCTAAGGAGGCTATTTAGCTAAGCAAGTTCATTTCAGATTTGGAAGTTGTTCCAAATATGGATTTGCCTATCACACTTTATTGTGATAACAGCGGGGCTGTGGCAAATTCGAAGGAACCTCGGAGTCATTGTAAGGGTAAACACATCGAACGGAAATATCACCTGATCAAGGAGATTATGCATCATGGTGATGTGATAATCATGAAGATCGCATCGGTGCACAACGTTGTTGATCCCTTTACAAAGGCCCTCACGGCTAAAGTGTTCGAAGGTCACCTCGAGAGTCTGGGTTTACGGGGCATGCGGCATCTTGTCTAGAGCAAGTGGGAGATGATACTGGGGTATGCTCTAATTTATTGTATATTGTATATTTTTATATTGTATTGTACATTAGTCTCCCGAGTCATTAGGGCAAATGGGAGATTGTTGGGATTGGTGTCCTAATTCTCCCGGAGTCTCGTTGTTTTGTAAAGATACACATTGTTTAATGACTAAAATAAGTGTTATTTAATTCTGGCATTTACTCATATCCAATAAACATAGCTCCTTGGTTATCTTATGTGAACTTAAGCATGTATATGTGATATACAAGTGGATCATGTCTTAAGTGATAACCTAAATAGGTCTGTAGTATAAGGATTAAGGTGGGATACCTAATCCTTGTGACATTACGGATACAGCCCACTTTGTACAGGTTTGCAAGTGTTGTAAACTACTATAGATGGTAGATCCTAACCATTCATGTGGAGACGTACGAGCGGGGGTGTTCTATACAAAGAGTTTGTATAAGACCTGGACCACAAGATGACTAGACTCTGTATATAACGTCGTTGATACTAGAGACTTGCATCTCACCTAAACGACCATAGGTGACATGACCTCAATCCTGAGTGTTTTGGGAACTCTTATGTTGGAGGGTGGTTCTTTGATTAGTATGGGTGAGAGTGGCTAGATTGCCAACTCAACATGCCTACCTTTTTGGCAACTTGCCTGACATTGGAGTTGGGAACTCAATCCACAATATGGAATTCACTCCTTTCCCGAAGCAAGGATAAATAGAGAGATTACTCCCTTAAGTACTGATTCCAGGGCTTGAACATAGTGGCTACAACTTCTCTTTGAAAGAGAGGACACAATCATAGTAGGACTATGACTTATATTCATTAGAGGGATAAGTGGTACTTCAGAAGACAAATGTAACTACAGGGGCATAACAGTTATTGGTGCAGTATATATCAGTGATCTGTGAAGGGTTGTCACATTTTTGATTGGTTAAGATGGACAAATAATATATCTGTGGTAAGGACAGTTTAGTTGTCGGTCTTTAGTGGAGTGCCTGGCAGTTAACAAATGGTGGATCCCATGACTAAAAAGTTTTGTCAGTTATTGATGGAGCTTCGAGCTACAGGTCTATAAGGTCCTCTTAGTAGCTCAATAGATTCTGTTGATGATCAGTTCTTAGTGTTGATTTGAAATGTTCAAATTGACAAAAGGTATTTTGATTATATATGATATAATCGGTATGATGTATGAGATACATCTAGTGGAGGATTGATGTAAATGAGACTTACATTAAGTACCATGGAATAGAAAAAGATCTATGGTTTATATGTTTCATGAGATGAAATATTAAAACTATAGGTTATAAATATAGTATGATAAGTTGGTTATCATTTATATTTATAATAATATAAATTATTGGATAATTAATTCTTTTTCTCTAATAACCAATTGAGTGGCAAGTTATTGGTGGTTCATGGTAACTGTGAGTTAAAAGGAAATTTTTTTTTTCATAAGTTTAGTAAGTTTTTACAAAAGGCAATAATTGTTTTTAAGTTTTCTCTCGTAAAATGAAACTCACGGGTGTTTTTCAAGTAAATATCGATTTACTAAGCGACAACCTTTTTTTAGTAAACGATCGTGTAGTGTTTTGTAGGTGACAGACACTGAGCTAAACGATCACTTAGCTTTTGCTGGACGATCGATTAACTTTAGCTAAACGATTGGGCATCGACCTATGCAATAGGTTTCTGTCTTCTCCCACTTGCCCAATCATGTACACGATTGTTCATTCCTCCTTCGTCTACCTTATACCAAGTCCGAACAGAGCCCACCCTCTGGATTCTAACACCTAGAATACCAAGTTAACCTTCTTGGTGGTGTCATACTCAGCTCGACACCATCAAGGTTCTGTGGAGGCTGTTCGTGTTGCTGAGGAGTTCGTGATCGAGGCAATCGTAGAGGACGAGTACGCGGTGTTCGTGCTGCAGAGCGATCGTGTTCTTCGAGCATTTGAGGTTACTGCATTCAAGCGTTCGTGAGCAAGAAGTGTGGCGACGAGTCTACAAATGTTTGTAGCTTTCATCTTGTTCATTTGTAGTTGTGCATGTTGTAATTTCTGTAACAATTGCATAACTATATGTTTTGTTTTCGACTATAATTTGTAATGTTCATTCATGATTGTAATTTGGAATGATCTATATTCTGCTGCTCATTAAAATCTTGAGTTCAATTTCCTTCAATTGGTATCAGAGCCAAGTTGTTCTGATATTCCAAATTATAACTCTGTTTTGAACTCATTTTACAGTCGCGGTGGGTTTCTACATTTGTGGTTAATCGTTTTCTGCATTTATGGTTGAATTGATGAATGTTTCGGGTTTAATTTCCTATTATTAAGCTTTCTGGTATTACAAAGTGTGAATTTGTAAGGGCCCCTGTGTTTTTGGGCGTAATTAACTTTGCAATCGATTGTAATTCAAAGAATTTGAGTTAGTCGAGCCATTCGTGATGAAGCTTCAAAGCATAGTGATGCGGTTCTCAACGAAGAAGAAGACCAAGTGTTGGTCGTATCGTGTAGCCTCAGGTAAACAATTGTTGGGATTTAACTAAGCGTCCGTTTAGATTTTTCTAGATGATCGTATAGTATTTTCTAAATGATTGTTTAGCTAATGCTAAGCAATGGGGTAAATCGTTTACTCCATCGCATAGCATTGGTTACGCGATCGCGTAGGCATTGGAGGTAGGCGATCGTAGTGGGAGCATGTGATGCTCGTCGTTTAGTAAAAGGCGCGCGTTAGACGATCGTGTAGTTAGCAAGCTCCATCCTTTAGTTACTACCTACACGATCGCGCGTATGCGATATGGAGGCACTAGCTAAGCAATTGCTTAGGCGATGATGCTTCACGACATCGTAGTTATTTAGACGATCACGAAAGGCAGGCGTTGTGTGGAGCACGCTAAGAGATCGTGTACTTCAGGCTTCATCGCTTTGTAAAAGGTACACAATCATGTAGTAATAGCTAAACGATCGTTTAGATTTTTCTAAACAATCGTGTAGTAAATGCTAAACGATCGTTTAGTTCTGGCAACACTGTAAGTGATAAAGCAAAGCATTTATTTTATCGTGTAGACGATCGCGTGTGCTTAGTACACGATGGTTGGAGACGCAATGCTTTGCCCGAGCGGTTCAAGACTCGGTTCACCTCTTTGAACCGGAGACTCCTTGTTTTTGTAATAGTTAGCTTTCCTTTTGTGATTTTAAGGCAATTTTACCCAGTTCATCAACATTGGTTCCTTATACATGTGATATATGGTGTTTATATTCCCATGTGTTTGACATATAGTTTAAAACCCACCTTAGATTGTGCAATTATTCATGCATCATGTATTGTAATTGTTATAATCGAGCATGAAGAAATTACTTGAAAGCATGCGCACGCATCATGAAATATAAGAGTTATATTTTACATGCAGTGAGCATTATCATGCATCATCCTTTTATTATAAGTGTTATAGTCTAAGGGTGAATGGAAACATGTTTTACTTGTTTCATTGTTGTTTTGTATAAGTGTTATATAAAAGAAGTAACAATGAATGGACAATGCATTGAGCATGACACTTAAGCTATTTATAATCGTTATGAATGCCCTTCATGTGTTAGCTTAGCATTGTGGTGTTGATTTCATTTTATAAGTGTTATAAAGGAAATTAAACCTAAAATCAATAATTCAGAGTTGCATGCGGCTGGGGTTCTTAAGTTGACGGAAACGTAACACCCTTACCTGGGAACCTACCTAGAAAGGTGAACTGGATATATTTTCAACAAGCATGCAACGATTTATTCAAAGATTCTGTTAAAGAGTTTAATGGATGATGATCAAAAGTTGTTTCACCATCCAAGGTAAAAGTTACTCTTGGGCAAACCTAAAAGTCACTTAGTTAAAATTCTTAGCCATGTTTTTTCTATGTAAGCTAAACCCTAGGTTATAAAATACTCAGTGGGAGGAAGAGGTGTATTAGATATGTCTATGATTCCACTCACGTTTCTCCCTGTATGTTCACACCGTGAGATTCATGCTTGGCCTTATGGTGCCCAGAATGCATTCCCCTTTGGATAGTGTTTGCATGAGTCAATATCAAAGTGAACGGAGAGAGTGCTTATAGTAAGTGGGTGAAGGGTGTGTGTCAACATGTCTTATGGTCTCTGTCATTGGTTCACACTGTGAGATCATTTTATACTCCCTCGTGTCACCTTTATGTGTCCCCCTTCCAATGGGTTTTGTGCAATTGATCAAGATCAAGGTGAACTGCAGAAATGGATAGGGTCACTTTAGGTTTTGCCCCAATCGGATTTTTCTCTTTGAATTGGCCTTTTGGGACAGACCTCAAGGGCCTAAAATGGCGGGTCACTTACGGGAGATTGTTAAGTAAGTTAATGATCTTTTGGCCAAGTCAATGATGGCTAGTCGTTATAGGAGCAAGAGTTGTTCTAGTATTAATGACTGGTTGAGAACTTCTCAATTTAGAGGAGGGATAACTAACCTCCCTTCAGTGGCTTTTGTCTTAAACCTTTGAAGCGTCATTGCGAAACTAGATGTCACACGGAGTTCATGTTAGTTTTGCTAAAACCTTATTGGATGTTGTTTTGTTTTACGACGGGTATTTGCTTAAAACCTAAAGTCGGTCAATGTGTTTTTCTTTTCAGCAACTCGTTAGTATTTTTGTCTAAAGCTTTTAAAATGGCCGAATACTTACAGTGGAAATAATTGTGTGAAACGAATATCGTGGCAAACGACCTCGATCTCACTACTCTCCAAAAGAGGAGACGAGACAGTAAATATGATTTATTGGTCTTGGAGACATGTTTGGTAGAAAATGATGATTCTGCCTGGATTCTTGATTCAAGTGCAACCAATCATGTCAGTTCCTTTTACCAAGGATTCAGTTCCTGGCAAACGTTGCCACAGGGAGAGATGACTCTTCGAGTCGGTACTGGTGAGGTTGTTTCAACTGTTGCTATAGGCAGGATGAAGTTATTTGTTGACAAGAAACGTTATCTGTTACTAGATAATTTTTTTGTAGTTCCTCATATTAAAAGGAATTTAATCTCGGTTTCTTGTCTCATTGAACAAGGCTATACCGTCTCTTTTTCTGAGAATAAAATGTTTATTTTCAAGAATGGAATGGAGATTGTTATGGTTCAATGGAAAATAACTTATATGTACTAAGACCGTTAGTCATAAAAGCCTTGTTTAATACTGAAATGTTCTCTTAAAGAAAACACCCATCTTTGGCATCTTAGGTTAGGTCACATCAACCGAAATAGGATTGAGAAGTTGGTGAAAAGTGGACTTCTAAACAGTTTAGAAGAAAACTCCTTGCTGGTATGTGAATCATGCCTCGAAGGCAAGATGACCAAAAGTCCTTTTATTGGAAAAGGTTACAGAGCCAGGAAAGCGTTGGAGCTTGTACATTCAAACCTCTGTGGTCTGATGAATGTTCAAGCTTGAGGTGGGTATGAATATTTCATCTCTTTCTTAGATGATTATTCAAGGTTTGGGTATCTCTACCTAATGCAACATAAGTCTGAAGCTCTTGACAAATATAAGGCTGAAGTTGAAAACATGTTAGGTAAGAAGATAAAAACACTACGATCTGATCGTGGTGAAGAGTATATGGACCTCCAATTCCAGAACGATATGATAGAATATGGGATTGCTTCCCAACTCTCGGCCCCTGATACACCTCAGCAGAATGATGTATTAGAAAGGAGAAACCGTACCTTGTTGGATATGGTTCGGTCTATGATGAGTTATGCTCATCTTCCAGACTCGTTTTAGAGTTATGCAGTGCAGACTGCGTGTTATATCCTGAACAACGTTCCCTCAAAAAATGTTTCTGAAACACCTTTTGAATTATGGAGAGGCCGTAAAGGTAGCTTACACCACTTCAGGATTTAGGGTTGTCCAACACATGTGTTAGCGATAAACCCAAAAAAGTTGGAACCGCGTTCAAAGGTTTGCCTCTTTGTAAGCTACCCCAAGAAAACGAGAGGTGGATACTTCTATGAAGTGAGAACAAAGTGTTTGTTTCTACAAATGCTATCTTCTTGGAAGAAGACCATATGAGGGATCATATGCCATGAAGTAAGCTCGTTTTATGTGAGATCTCAAGTGAGAATGAGACTACTTAGGGTTTAACAAGAGTTATTGAACAGGTCGACAGATCAACAAGAGTTGTTGAGGTTGGAACGTCTAGTCAACCAACTCAAGAGTTAAGACTGCTTCGACATAGTGGGAAGGTTATGAACCCGCCGGATCGCTACATGGATTTATTTTAGCCCAAAACGTCATTACGAATGATGGGGTCAAGGATCCGTTGTCTTTTAAGAAAACAATGGAGGATATTGGCAAATATGAATGGGTTAAGGCCATGAATCAGGAAATGGAGTCCATGTAATTCAATAACGTTGGGAGCTTGTTGATCTACCTGATGGGATAAGACCTATTGGGTGTAAGTGGATCTATAAGCAAAAGAGAGGTGTAAATGGAAAGGTGCAAACCTTTAAGGCTAGACTCGTGGCAAAGGGTTATACCAGGTCAAGGGAGTTGACTATAAGGAAACTTTCTCACCTGTTGTCATGCTCAAGTCTATCCGAATTCTCCTGTCCATAGCCACATTTTATGATTATGAAATATGGCAAATGGACGTCAAGACAGCCTTTCTTAATGGTAATCTTGAGGAGACCATCTATATGACTCAACCAGAGGGGTTCATTGTTTCAGATCAAAAGCAAAGAGTTTGCTAGCTTAATAGGTCCATTTATGGGCTGAAACAAGCATCTAGATCTTGGAACATCAGATTTGACACTATTTTCAATTCGTTTGGCTTTGATTAGAACGTTGATTAGCCTTGAACAAGAAGCTCATCAACAACTCAATAGCTTTCCTGGTACTATATATGGATGACATCCTATTCATTGGGAATGATGTAAGGTATCTAGCTGACATTAAGAAGTGGCTAGCTGTCCAGTTCCAAATGAAGAATTTGGGTGAGGCATAGTATGTTCTCGAGATCCAAATCATTCGGGATCACAATAAAAACCAGTTAACCCTATCTCAAACATCGTACATTGATCAAATGTTGATCAGGTACAGGATGCAGGTTTCCAAGAGGGGTTTGTTACCTTTCAAGCATGGAATCGTTCTGTCTAAGGATCAATGTCCTAAAACACCTCAAGAGGTTGAGGAGATGAGACGGATTCCCTATACTTCTGCTGTAGGAAGCTTGATGTATGCAATGTTGTGTACCAGACAAGATGATCCTCAAATATCTTCGGAGAACGAGGGACTACGGAGATAAGCATCTGATCCTTACAAGATACACGGACTCTCATTTTTAGACCGATCGAGATTCTCGCAAATTAACATTGAGGTCAATGTCTACTTTGAATGGAGGGGCTATAGTCTGGCGAAGCATCAAGCAAGGATGCATCACGGACTCCACTATGGAAGACGAATACGTAGCCGCTTATAAAGCAGCTAAAGATGCTATTTGGTTGAGGAAGTTCCTTTCAGATTTGGAAGTTGTTCCAAATATGGATTTGCCTATCACACTTTATTGTGATAACAGCGGGGCTGTGGCAAATTCGAAGGAACCTCGGAGTCATCGTCAAGGTAAGCACATCGAACGAAAATATCTCCTGATCAGGGAGATTGTGCATCGCAGTGATGTGATAGTCATGAAGATTTTATCAAAGCACAGGATTGTTGATCCCTTTACAAAGGCCCTCACGGCTAAAGTGTTCAAGGTTCACCTGGAGAGTCTGGGTCTGCGAGACATGCGGTATCTTGTCTAGAGCAAGTGGAAGATGATACTGGGGTATGCCCTAGTTTACTGTATATTGTACATTTTTATATTGTATTGTACATTAGTCTCCCGAGTCATTAGGGCAAGTGGGAGATTGTTGGGATTGGTGTCCTAATTCTCCCGGAGTCTCGTTGTTTTGTAAAGATATACATTGTTTAATGACTAAAATAAGTGTTATTTAATTCTGGCATTTACTCATATCCAATAAACATAGCTCCTTGGTTATCTTACGTGAACTTAAGCATGTATATGTGATATACAAGTGGATCATATCTTAAGTGATAACCTAAATAGGTCTGTAGTATAAGGATTAAGGTGGGATACCTAAGACTTGTGACATTATGGATACAGCCTGCTTTGTAGAGGTTTGCAAGTGTTGTAAACTACTACAGATGGTAGATCCTAACCATTCATGTGGAGACGTGCGAGCGGAGGTGATCTATACAAAGAGTTTGTGTAAGACCTGGACCACAAGATGACTAGACTCTATATATAACGTCATTGATACCAGAGACTTGCATCTCACCTAAACGACCATAGGTGACATGACCTCAATCCTTAGTGTTTTGGGAACTCCTATGTTGGAAGGCGGTTCTTTTATTAGTATGGGTGAGAGTGGCCAGATTGCCAACTCAACATGCCTACCTTTTTGGTGACTTGTCTGATCTGGAAGCTAGGAACTCAATCCACAAGATGGAATTCACTCCTTTTTCGAAGCAGGGATAAGTAGAGAGATTACTCCCTTAAGGGCTGATTCCGGGGCTTGAACATAGTGACCATAACTTCTCTTTGGAAGAGAGGACTTAGTCATAATAGGATTATCACTTATGTTCATTAGAGGGATCAGTGGTACTTCAGGAGACAGATGTAACTACAGGGGCATAACAGTTATTGGTCCAGCTGTACTTACGAGCGATCTGTGAAAGGTTGTCGCACTTCTGATTGGTTAAGATGGACACATAATATATCTATCGTAAGGACAGTTCAGCTGTCGGTCTTTAGTGGAGTGTCGGGTAGTTAACGGATGATGGATCCCGTGACTAAAGAGTTTAGTCAGGTATTGACGTACCGTTGGAGCTTCGAGCTACAGATCCATAAAGTCCCCTTGGTAGCTCAATGGATTCAGTTGAGGATCAGTTCTTGGTATTAATTTGAAATGTTCAAATTGACAAATGGTATTTTGATTATATATGATATAATCGGTATGATATTTGAGATACATCTAGTGGAGGATTGATGTAAATGAGATTTACATTAAGTACCATGGAATAGAAAAAGAACTATGGTTTATATGTTTCATGAGATGAAATATTAAAACTATAGGTTATAAATATAGTATGATAAGTTGGTCATCATTTATATTTATTATAATATGAATTATTTGATAATTAATTCTTTTTCTCTAATAACCAATTGAGTAGGAGGTTATTGGTGGTTCATGATAATCATGAGTTAAAAGGAAAATTGTTTTCCTAATTTTAGTAAGTTTTTACAAAAGGCAATAATTGTTTTTGAGTTTTCTCTCGTAAAAAGAAACTCACGGGCGTTTGTCAAGTAAATACCGATTTACTAAGCGACAACCTTTTTTTAGTAAACGATCGTGTAGTGTTTTGTAGGCAACATAGACTAAGTTAAACGATCGCTTAGCTTTAGCTAAACGATTGGGCATCGACCTATGTGATAGTTTTCTGTCTTCTCCCACTTGCCCAATCATGTACACGATTGTTCATTCCTCCTTCGTCTGCCTCATACCAAGTACGAACAGAGCCCACCCTCTTGATTCTCACACCGAGAATATCAAGGTTACCTTTTTGGTGGTATCATACTCAACTTAACACTGTCGAGGTTCTGTAGAGTCCATTCGCGTTGCTGAGGAGTTCGTGACCGAGGCGATCGTAGAGGACGAGTAGGCAGTGTTCATTGTTACGGAGCGGCCGTGTTCTTTGAGAATTCGAGGTTGCTGTGTTCGAGCGTTCGTGAGCAAGAAGCATGGAGACAAGTTTACAAATGTTTGTAGCTTTCGCCTTGTTCATTTTTAGTTGTGCATGCTGTAATTTCTATAACAATTGCATAACTGTATATTTTGTTTTCGACTGTAATTTGTAATGTTCATTCATGATTGTAATTTGGAATGAACTATATTTCGCTACTCATGGAAATCTCGAGTTCGATTTCTTTCAATTGGTATTAGCGCCACGTTGTTCTTATATTCCAAATTACAACTCTGTTTCGAACTCATTTTACAATCGTGGTGGTTTCTACATTTGTGGTTAATTGTTTTCTGCATTTGTTGTTGAGTTGATGAATGTTTCGGGTTTAATTTCCTTTTGTTAAGCTTTCTGATATTACAAAGTGTTAATTTGTAAAGGCCCCTGTGTTTTTTGGCATAATTAACTTTGCAATCAAGTCTGTAATTCAAAGAATTTGAGTTAGTCGAGTCATTCGTGATGAAGCTTCGAAGCATGATGATGCGGTTCTCAAAGAAGAAGAAGATCAAGCATTGGTCGTATCATGTAGCGACCATTTAGATTTTTCTAGATGATCATGTAGTATTTTCTAAACGATGTTTAGCTAATGCTAAGCGATGGGGTAAATTGTTTACTCTATTGCGTAGCATTGGTTGCACGATCGTGTAGGCGCTAGAGGTAGACGATCGTAGTGGGAGCATGTGATGCTTGTCATTTAGTAAAAAGGAATTCGTTAGATGATCATGTTGTTAGCAAGCTTCATCGCTTAGTTACTACATGATCGTGCGTATGCGATATGAAGGCGTTAGTTAAACGATCGCTTAGGTGATGATGCTTCGCGGCATCGTAGTCGTTTAGATGATCGCGGAAGGTGGTCGTTGTGTGGAGCGTGCTAAGTGATCGTGTAGTAATAGCTAAACAATCATTTAGATTTTTCTAAACGATTGTTTAGTAAATGCTAAACGATTGTTTAGCTCTGGGAGCACTGGTAAGCGATAGAGAAAAACATATGTTTTATCGTGTAGATGATTGTGGGGTGCTTAGTACACGATGGTTGGAAACCGATGCTTTGATAAAATGTTTGTCAAGTATTTGATGCAAAACTCCGAGAGAGGCTTACTATTATTCAGGCATAGAGTTACATTGTCTAGGGAACAGTGTCCTAAGACATCTCAAGAAGTTGAGGAGATGAGATGGATCCCCTATGCATCAGCTGTTGGTAACTTGATGTATGCGATGTTATGTACTAGACCTGGTATTTGCTATGCAGTGGGGATAGTCAGTAGATATTAATCAAATCTGGGATTTGATCATTGGACTATCGTTAAAACTATCCTCAAGTATCTTTGGAGAACGAGGGATTACATGCTTGAGTATAGGTCTAAGGATTTGATCCTTATGAGATACATAAACTCTGATTTTCAAACTAATAGTGATTATAGGAAATCCACTTTGGGATCAGTATTCACTCTTAATGGAGGAGCTGTAGTCTGAAGGAGCACCAAGTAATGGTGCATTGCTGACTCCACTATAGAGGCAGAGTATGTAGTAGTTTATGATGTTGCCAAGGAGGTTGTCTGGCTCATAAAGTTCTTGACTGATCTGGAAGTGGTTTCAGACATGTCAAAGCCCCATCACCCTTTATTGTGATAATAGTGGTGTTATGACTAACTCTAGGGAGCTTAGGAGTCACAAATGTGGGAAGCACATCAATGGAAGTATCATCTGATACGAGAGATTGTGCATTGACGGGACATGATCATCACACAGATAACTTTGGCGCACAATGTTGCTGATCAATTTACAAAGGCTCTCATGGCTAAGGTGTTTGAAGGCCACCTGTAGAGTAAGGTCTACAGAGCATACAACATCTAGTCAAGAGCAAGTGGGAGATTTTATACTGGGCGTATGTTGTATTCCATAATTTTTTGTTTTTGTGTACTTTTATATTAATTTGACTTTTATGATGTATACTTCACTAGCTTTAGGATAAGTGGAAGATTTTTGGGGTTGATGCCTTAAATCTCATTGGGTCTTGTAGTTTGTAATTGTAATGTACAAATAGTTTATTTATTTAATAAAATATGATATATTTTACTTGACATTTAATAGCATTAACCCACAAAACCAATAAACTAAGATCCAAGGTTATCTTTTGTAACTTGAGTATGTATGTTGAGACATATAGGTGGATCATGTTCAATTGATAATCTAAAAGATCTGTAGTAGATGGGTAAGACTGGGTACCTTATCTTGATGACGCTACGAATACGGCCCACTTTATAGTTGTTATAATTGTTGTAAAGTACTACAAATGATCTGATCCTGATCATTCATGTGGGGTCATGTGAGCAGGGTTGTTCTATATAAAAAGTTTGTATAAGATTGGACCACAAAATAAATAGTCTCACTATATAACACCGTTGATAGAAGAAACTTATATTTACCAGGATGACCATAAGTGGCATGACCTGAATTTTGAGTGAGTTGTAAACTCCTGCCTATGAAGGCGGTCCTTTGATTTACATGGATGAGAGTGGCCAGTTCGTCGACTCAATAAGTCTACCATTTTGGGGATTCATCTGATTGGGGAGCTGGGAACACAACTACACAAGACGATACTCACTTCTTCCCAAATGCCGAGGTAAGTAGATAAATTGTTTCCTTAACGACTGATTCTGAGGCTTGAATAATGTGGCGCTACACCCACTCTTGGCCCGAGAAAGGTTTGGTCATAGTTGGACTATGTCCATAAGGTCTCCTCGGTAGCTCAACTGGGATTATTGAGAATCAAATTAATTTTCGATTAATTTGAACTGTTCAAATTAATTGAGGGAATTAATTATTTGTGATATAATTAATATAAATTAATTATATGTGATATAATCAACATAATGTATTCGATATGTTATAATATAGAGTTTATTTTGAGAGAAAATAAATATTTGAATATGATTCAATTATTATTTATTTGAATTGGATCCATATAATTATTTAATATGAATTTGATATATATATGTATATATATAACTATTACTATTTAATTAAATTAAAAACGATTGTAGTTTAATTTTAAATTAAAGGGAGGGAGTTATGAAAATAACTTCCCTCCCCTAATATCTCTCAATCATTAGTGGGATGTTGGTGGTTGGAGGAGTTCGATCTTTCTTCCGAAAAACAGAAGGTCTGTGTTGATCAATCAGTATTGTTTTCCCCAAAAATTCTCTCTCCACCAAATTCTCTCAAAATATTACTCTCTTGCTCTCCCAAAATTGATACAGAGCCCACAAAACTCCTATGGATTCTCATTCCTTTAAAGAATACCAAGGTTTCTTTGTTGGTGATGTCTTTTTGGTGGAGTTGCTGTTCTTGGAGGTTTGCGTTCGTTGAGTTCATGCAAAGCCAACGCAAACCTCAGGAGAGGATCGTGAAGATTTGTGAGTCTTCAACGGTTAGTTCTCAAAACCCTAATTTCTCTTCTTTTCTCTATTTTCTAAAAGCATGCTATAAATTTTTGTTAGAATTCATATTTTTCTTCTCTGTATTTTTCATATATTGTGAAAATCGAATTTGGGATACAGTCTCACTTCTGCATTGGTTTTGACAAGCCTTCATAGTTGTATGAGATACAATTAATATATATAAATACATTGTAATATAAAGTTAATTTTAAATATGAGTGACAATTAAGCTATATAATATAAGAGAGTAATATATTTGAATAAGATTCAAATATTAGTTAAAAGAGAGATATGCATTTGAATATGATTTAAATACATATTTAATTAAATATGTGATAATTAATAATATTAATTAAATAAATACAGGATATTTAATAATATTAATTAATTAATTAGATTAATTATTTGTTATTTATTATTTATTATTTAGTCAAAATTAAATAAATTTGTTTTTAATTTAATTTTTTATTAAATTTAAAAAAAAAAAAAAAAAAAAAAAAACTCCTCTACAACTGAACGTGAGAAGAGCTATTCTCCCTCTCACCGCTCTTTCTTTTCTTTAAAAATGCAAATTGTTTGCAATAACAGAGGACTGGTTCTTAATTACGTATTGATCTCTGTCTCAAAATCTCTCACTTTCTCTAAATATCTCTAAAAAAAAGACAGAGGACTCTCCGCGTTTTGACTACTCCCACGTTCCAAAAGAGGATCCCACATTTCTTTTCCTTTCTAGAGAATAGCAAGAAAGTCTTAACGGTGGTGTCTGAGGTTACTGTTCGTGAAGAGAATTTGCAAAAGAAGGGACATCGAAAAAAGTCTTCAAGGGAAAACTCTATCTCCTATCTCTGTAACTTTTAAGTTTAAACAACATGCTTCATTTACTGTATGTTTCTTTCTCCATTTTCTATAAAAATCCAAACGTCAAAATTTAATAGTATGCCGTTCATACACTTCCACTGGGATTCAATCCCTTCATTGTTCGCATGAAGTTTTTGGAGAAACATATTTCGTGGAGTTGAACTTGAGTTTAAGATGATTTGTGCGGATGTGACTCGATCTCTAGAACTTGATCCACTGATTCTCTCTATTGAATGCATACGCTTGATTTAAGGATGTGAAGCACTTGATGTTCATGAAGTTGGAATCTTGGAAGAATATTTGTATCTTGAGAAGACTTGTAGCTTAAAGGAGTCACAACAAGAAATCTGAGCATTTATGTCAGTTGAAAAAAACTAAAAACGATATGCAATGTCGGTTTCTTGAGGAAAAGCATATCTTTAATGTCGGTTTAAAACCGACATTTATCCACTTTTTTTAGGAAGGAAAGGAAAATAAATATATAGGAGAATTATTATTATTATTATTATTATTATTATTATTATTATTATTATTATTATTATTATTATTATTATACACGTTTAAGAGTTAGGGTTAAAAGGAAAAAAAATGTACTACTGCTCTCTCTCGTCTCTTCATCAGTTCGAGCGCTCCTCCGATCACCCACGTTGCATGACACTGTCGAAGCACGCACGAGGTTGTTGCTCGTCTGCCTGTTTATTCGGCCACCCCAATTAGCAGCACCACGGGGTTTCGTCAGTCGTAGAGCACCGACGCCGCTGTGGGTTTAGACAATTTGTGTTCCCATTCATCAGATCTGCCGTGGGTTTAGATCTATTCATTCCCCATACGTTTCGTCACTCAAGCTCTGTCATGCATTCCGCCGTTTGCTCCATCACTCAAATCTATTCTCGATCGTCATTCTTCCAACTCTATTAGCTTATTTCGTATGTTGTTCATCAGATCCATTCGCATCGTGAGTCCCGTCGAGCTTTGTCGTTCTTCCAACTTCGACCTCTGAACTTTTGTTTTAAATTTTTTTTTTTTTCTAATTATATATCATACGTGCCTGACGCGAGATTTTTTTTTTTTTCCAGATTTTTGTGAACTGCTTTATGTTGTTGCTATTGAGCTATATGAAAGGCTATTAATGACATTGATGTTGAAGCCCAAGCTAATTAATTTCTTCTTCTCTGATTAGAAGTAGGGAAAAAAGGAGGTTCAATCAAGGAAGATCCCCTAGTTGTATTGTGTATGGGAAAGAAATAATGGGTTTAATTATATTGTTCATAGTTTTAAACTGCATTTAATATTGTATTTTAAGTAGTAAAATATCAATTTTGTTTTACTTATTTGTGTAGGTATTTTCAGTTTTGTCAAACTCTTGCTAGCTTGTTTGCTTTTAAGGTCTTTCACATTTAAAAAGGAGGATTATCTGGAAAATATTTGTATATCCCTTCAAATGTTAAAGATTTGAATTGCTACGCCACTTTTGTTTATGAGATAAAATAAAAAAGGAAGAATAAATGAAGATTGCTAGATTTTATTTTTTTTATTAAGAGAAACACATAACTTTAGTCGACCATTGATGATAATATTTTATCTACTTTGTTATTCAATGTCTAGTATAATATTATTTTATTGGGTAGTTGTAGTTGAATATTGTTAGTATTGGGCTAATAGTCAGTATAATTTTATACCAATAATTTTCTTTCTATTCAGAAACAAGTAAATGTTTGAATCAAATAAAGAGATATGATTTTATGGATAGTTATAATTATAATTATATTTATGAATATAATTAATATTATGTAATGTATACAAAAGTTTATCATAACCAATTCATCTATTTGTATCTTTCAATTCTCAAATATGAATCTTAAAACACTCTTCTGATGCTTTATCAAAATACACTTTTGAGTACCGTTTACTTTCTCCGAAAGCACTAGTAAATCACTTCCTAACACAATTATTTGAGTGGAAAGTGCATTTGATTACAAAACATAGCCTTAGTCTTTGTATATTCTTTCATTTTAACAATCATTTAGGTGGTTGCTTTGCTTTTGTTTGCGAAGAACCATGATGAGATAGATCTTGAGTTCTTATGGAATACTAGAGACAAAGATTGGAGGGTTCAAGACCAATATTATGGGAATGAAGTACACAACATTTTCCGTAAGTTTTATGTTTTAAATCTTTGTTTAGATAATCAATTAAGACAACAAAGAGGAAGAAGAGAAAGAAAGAGGGAGCAGATTCTATCATATATTTGAAGTCTCTACTAAAATTTAGCTTTTGTGATATATATGTTGATTTTATGGTTTGTTTTGTTAAGAAGAGTAAGATTTTGATGCTCTTGGGATCTATGTCGAATCCTCTCTCATGGATCAAGCTACAACTTTAATGGCTATTACTCTAGCTAACAGAGGAGTGAGTTTTTATCTCTTACTAAGAAAATATCAACCTTTGTTTTATTTATTTATAAGAAGAACGAAAACATTTATGCAAAATTATGTTTTTTTTACTTCCCTTTCCGATTAATTAGTCAAGAGTTTTCCTAAAGAAACGAAGACCAACTTTTATAATATATAATAGTTAGTGAAAACATCATGTTGAGTAATCTAAATATTTGCATTGATGTTTAATTTTAAATTGTAGTTTTCTATAAACTAAAAAAAGACATGTTTTTTTGTCGCAGGTAAACTCCATATTGGCAGGATTTTGTCGGTATGATCATATTCAATTATATGATTATTTTAATTTTGTTCTTGTTTTTGTTGGATGTATCTAAAAGTAGACAACCAACTCTCTAGATCTTTAAGCTTTTGAGCTTTATGTATTTACTCGTCAATGTAACTTGTTGATAGGTTATTTAGTTATACAACTTCCCAATCTTTTGGTTGTGTATTAGTTAATTTTGTATTTGTTAAAAGTTGAGTTATATATTTAATAGCAATTAACATTTTATTTTGTGTATATATAGATAAAAGAAAAATATTATTGATTTGCACGAGCGTAAAAAAAAAAGTGTACATGTTTTTTTTTTCAATAACAAAACAACGACAGATATTAAATAACGGACAATTATCGATAAAAAGTAGGTGAAAACTGACATTAAAGATGATGTTCAATGTCGGTTGAACCAACATTGAAGATAGTATTCAATGTCGATTGAAAACTGAATTGAAGATAATTAGCATTGAATTTTGGTCATTTATAATGTCGATTTTCAACTGACATTAAAGACAACCGACATTGAAAACTTTTTATAACATGATCTTCAATGTTGGTTTTCAATCGACATTGTATCCCTATAATGTCAATTTTAAACCGACATTAAAGCCAATTTTGTAGTAGTGAGTGTTCAACTTTAGGAGTTAGGGAGTCTTCTGATCATTGGAAGAATTCTCTTCAGGCTCTCTGTAGTCTAAAATTATGAAACTTTCAAATGAAATAGAACTTCTCTATTTTATAAACTTTTCAAGTGAGTTTGTGGGCTTGAGCTTGGTTGGTCCATAGACATGGCCCTTGGACCCAATTAACTAAATCTTGGGTTTGGTTGACATTTGTACCAAATTAAGTCTATTTTTAGGTTTAATTAGACTTGAGCCCAAATCTTAATACCAAACTAGACCAAAATATTTTATTCGATTCAATGGTCATGACAAAAATACTTGACATCATCGGGATTTGCCAACTTATGTTTTCAATTTCAACTTGGGACAAGTCAACTTTTAATTAGTCCCAAATTTGATGATTTGCAATCTCATCATTAATTTGAGAAATGACATGATGATTTGTGATTATTCTAGAACTACTCATTCAACACTCATTTCTTATGAGGAATTGTTTGAAGCTTTTGAAAGTATCCAAAATGACTTAGAAAAACTCTGTTCCAAATATGTTGTGCTTAAGAAGAAATACAACATTGACTAGTGAAAATAAATTTTACTTGATGATATTGCTTGCTCTACATAAAATAAATATGTTTTGCAAATCGAAAAGAATTGAACGTCTCTTGTGACCTATGAAGCACAAATACTTTATGTGAAGCAAAGAATCAGTATCAGACATGTATCAGATGCCGATACTTCTAGATACGTATCTGACACGTGATTTGACATATCTATATTTTCAGATACTTTCCAGATACGTATCTGATACGCGATTTGACGTATCTATTTCTATGCGTACTTTTTTTAAAAAAAAACAAAAGACAAGTAACTCATCTAATCTTTCCCAATCTAAAATTAGGGAACCTATTCAAAAAGCTCAATACTCGAGTCCAAAACTAAAAGAAAAAATAAATAAATAACGGACCAAACCCTAGACTAAGAATCATATAATCTCCATCTTCACATTTGAGTCCCCACAAAGTTCACCAAAATATAAAACATTTGGATATCTTCAACAATTCAATGAAGAAGTTCTTCGTTTATCTTCATACTTCTCCCTCTAATCTTCTTCTTCTTCTTCGTAATATGATTCACTTTTCTATTGTATTTTATTAACTATTGTACTTCAACATCTTAGATGTTGCTTTTTTTGTATTGTATTCTAGTGTTTGTATTCTATTTTGTGCTATTGTTATTAACTTGTATGCTAAATTTATCTATATCCTATATTTTCTTAAAGAAAAAAAAGTATCTTCAACGTATTAGTATTCTCATTTTTTATAAATATATATATTAAAAAAATGACGTATTTGTATCTTAGTTTTTTAGAAATTGATGAATCATCGTATCCGATCGTATCTGTATCGTGTACCGTATCTGTATCTGTGCTTCATTGCTTGTGACAAACGTGTTTGTGATTGTGAGGAGAAAAATTCTTTGCTTGATAAAGTTAGATTTTTTAGCATGATGCTTCTGAAAAAGATAATTGGTTATATTGCTTAAGGAAAAAGATAATTTGAAGTAGGCTACCTTTATGGTGATAAGAGAAGTTTAGGTTATATTGATGAATACTCTACTCCTTTAAATTCTAAAATTATATTTATTAAAACATCTTCTATCATGTTTAAGCTTAATATGCCGAATAGTGTGTTTAATTGTGCTAAACAAGTTTTATGCCTATATGTCATGATTGTGGTGTTTTGAAGGTCATATTAGAACTAAGTGATTTAACTTGAAGTATGCTCACACTACTTTAAGAAGATAATTTTCCCAAAAAGCAAAGTTTTACAATACTCCCAAGAAAGAATTTCTCCAAGAAAAGTAATGTGCATAAATTTGTTGTAAGAGATAAATCATTGCATAATGTTGTTTGTTTTGTAGCAAGTATGGATATAAAATTTATTCTTGTTACTTGTTTAGATTCATTGTTTTTATTGTCAATGTAAAAATGAAATGGATTTCCTACAGAGTTCATTTGATACCGTTCTCATTTCTTATTTCTTATTTCTGTTTCTCAATTTTTAAGAAACTGACATGTTTGATAATCGTTCATATTTCTTGTTTCTAAAATTTGAGAAATATTTTAAAAATAGAACCAAATTTGAAGAAGTACCAAAAGTAGTTTCTCATTGTTGTATTCCATATATTTAATTTCGTTTCTTAATAGATAAAAAATTGGTTTGGCTTGTTGGCAAGGAAGCGCGCCCAAGGTTATCTCTAACATTTTTTAATTGTGAGTTTGAATCCTACCTAAGGCAATACCATTTCATTTTCTTTTCTATATTAATTTGGCTATATATATTTTTTTTGTTCTTTATTAATATTTTTATATTTATATGTTTAACTTAATTTTGAATACTTAGATTTCTATATTATTTTGACTTTAAAATTTGAAATTTTCACTATTATGTTTAATTATTTTTTGAATTTTGACTTTTAAATTTTACAATATACATGTGTTCACACAAGGTTTCCGAAGAAACGTATTTCGTAGAGTTGATGTTGATTTGATGTGATGTGGTTTGATCTCTAGTACTTAATCCTCTGATTCTCTCTCAGTTGAATGGATGTGTTTGACTTAAAGAAGAAAGACATCTAACGTTCTTGAAGCAGAAGTCTTGGAAGAGTCTTTGTGTCTTCAAGGGTCTTCTGTCTTCTAGGAGTGCAACTTCAGGAGTCTCGAGAGTTTTCTATGAATTCTCCCTAGCCTCTCTGAATGTAAAATTCCTAACCCTTGAAATGAGAAGAATTCTTCTATTTATAAGACTCTTTGATGGGCTTCATGGGCTTGGGCTAGCTAGCACATGGGTTTAGTTGGCCCATGAGTTTGGGCCTGATTGACCCATGCATTTAATGGGCCTGTAGATTTGGGTCTAGCCCTTAGGCCCAATTATTTGGATCTGGGCCTACTTTGGTATTTAGGCCTCATTAAGCCCAATTTTGGGCTCAACTGGACTTTTATCCAAATAATTATATTAGATTGGGCTAAATTAATCTTACTCGATTCAACGGTCATGATGCGTGACGTCACCAAAATTTGTCTTCAACTTCAATTTGGGACACGTGTCAACTCCTAATTAGTCTAAATTTACTGATTTAAAATTTCGTCATTGATTTAGTAAATGACATGGCAACTTGTGATTGGTCCAAAATTTGTCATTCAAACAACATGTTTATATATTATTTTAAATTTAAATTTTTTATTTTTAGTATATACAAAATCAATGAGAAATAATATTGCAAATAAAATTTTACCAATATGTGATTGATAGAAACCGTTGTATTATTTTTCTTAATTTTACATCGGAACATATGTGTATTCTATAATGTAAATATTTAATAATTATTTTTTACATTTTAATGTATGAGATATATTTTGTATGTTATATAATTATATTATATTTAAACTATAAAATATGAGAAAATGTATGGGAAGAAAATATAAGAAATGAGAAACAAGAAATGATTATCAAACAAGTTTTTTTTTTTTTTTTTGTTCATTTTTTCAATAAACAAGAAACAAAAATAGTTACCAAACATATTCTTGTTTCCAGTTCTTAAAACATAAAAAAAAAAAAAAAAAAAAAAAAAAAAGGCAAGAAACAAGAAACAAAAATGGGAAATGGGAACGTTAACAGACCTTAAGTTTGTAAATGCTAATACTCTTGGACACACACAAATATGGATACCAAGAATCAATGACCCATTTTTAAATATAAACAATAACTAAAAATATCTACACTTTATAGCAAAAAGTTTCAAAAGTACAAAGCACTTTTGGACTTTTGGAACTTTTTTATATAAAGTTTAAATATTTTTTTAGATTTTTCTATTTATAAGAATTTCCCAAGAATCAAACTTGAAATTTTTTTATTCGTAGGTTTGTTTGAAAGCTCCCAAGAAAAATAAATGGTATTTGAATAGTGGTTGCTCAAGGCACATGTTGGGAGACAATTCCAAGTTTATCTCTTTCTCCAAAAAAGGATGGAGACATAGTAACTTTAGGTAATGGCTATACATTTTCTGTTAATTTTGTGACAACAAGAAAGGTAAATTATTGGTAAGAGTATAATATAGGAAATGACTATTCTATTTTGATTGAAAATGTGTTTTTAGTTGATAGTTTAAAGCATGATTTACTTTGTATTAGTCAATTGCCTAATAAAGGATTTCGAATTGTATTTGACAAAAATAATTACATTATTGAAAATGTTGGTGATAGAAAAGTTTTGTTTGTTGATAATAGGGATGGAAATATATATACATTACTGATTTGAATGATTTCCCTATTAGTGATAAATGTCTTTCGGCTTTACATGATGATTCTTGGTTATGACATAGAAGACTGGGACATGCTAGACTACATTTAATTTCAAATATTTCTAAGAATTCGTTGGTTAGATGTTACCCCAAATTAAATATGAAAATGATAAAGTTTGTGATGTTTGTCAAATGAATAAACAAACTACGTTCTCTTTCAAATCTAAAAATGTGATCTCTACTGTCATGGACTTATTTAACCCTTCTAGAATTGCAAGCTTTGGAGGGAATTATTATGCCTGATAGAGTATATTAACATGTAGCGGAGAAAATCAGAATCAATAAACACTCTAATTATATTTAATTTGAGTTTAAAACATGCTTCAAAGTAACTATTACAGAAGAGGGTTTGTTGAACACAATACCTTTGATGAAACCTCTTCAACACCAGTTGCGTTCCACATAAATGTGCTTCAATCTATACCCAGACCACCATGAAGATCTTCTCTACTATTCTCTTGCAAGGATTTTGTGGTGGAAGCACTAAATTGAGTTGGATTTAATGAAGATATGAAGAGGGTTTGAAAGGTTTTCGATTTCTGCAGAGTTCTTGAAAGCTTCATCTCATTATTCAACTCAGTACTTTAATTTACAAAGCTTTCATCATGCATATTCATAGTTTTCATGAAAGCTAGCTCCTACTTCATGGAGAAAATGGAATTGGATGAATAAGGTGCTTTACACCATAGTGGAGATTTCAATTATTTAATTGTAAATAAAACTAACTAATTAAACCTTTTAATTAATTTTGTTAATTTAATGTATGATATTGAATTAATAAAAAACCCAATTCCACTATAATGTAATTAATTTTATACAATTAATATTTTAAACATATTTTCAACATTAATCGATTCTCCAATTTCGTTCAATTTCGATAAAATTAAACATTTCAATTGTATCGAATACAATAAATAGAAACCCTAATTGAATTTGAACATTTCAAATTCTAAACCTAATTTCAAATCTCATCAAGATTACTCAATTTACTAATCCAAATTACAAACTAGTAGAGAGACCTTATAGAGCTTCAACAATTTGTAATAAATTGGTTAAACTCTTAAACCAAATTAATCACTATTCCTTAACTACCAAGACATTCCACTATAGCTCGATAGTTGCACTCTTCTCACTGTAAATATATTTCGTTCCATTTTAACCATAATCAGTAAATCAATCCTTCACAAGTCGTTCGTATTTACAGTTGGGTCAAAGATTACTGTTTTACCCCTGTAAATACATATTGCTCTTTAAGCTCTTACTAATCCTCCATTGAACAATTGATTTATAATCTAACTTATAAATCATAACCCTCTCTTCCATGAGAGAGCGGGGCCCCATTGTTCAAGACAAGGCATCAACGCTTAAGAGAACAACCCATCTGCTAACCCTAAACCGGGTAGGAGTGAATTTCATATTGCAAAGTTTTGTCCCCAGCTATCTATCTGGTCTTATGAAGGAAATTAGACATGAGGATATCCATGAGCAACGGAATGATCGTTCCAAATTACATTTGTATTTGAACATAAACAATTACAATCAAGAAATGGAAACTAACTGGTCATGCACAATACGAAATTATAGCATGCTTTCAACAAGATCAAGGAAAAGATTATCCTACCTTTGAAGACTCATCTTCAAACACCCTTGATCTCAAACGCTCGTACTATCAGCAAGACAACAATCACGAACGCTTGAATGCTACAACCGCAACACAGCATGATCACAGCAACCATGAACACAATGATCTCCAAGATCACGAACACAGTGAACGACCTCCAAATACCTCAACTTCAGTCAAGTTGAGTACGACTCCACCACAAGGGCTACATTGGTATTTTCGATGTGAGAATCCAAAAGTGTGGGCTCTGTATGGACTTAGATAGAGGAAGAGACCGGAGGAAGAACAATCATGTAAACGATTGAGCAAGTGGGAGATGATAAAGATCTAACGTATAGACGATGCCCAATCGTTTAGAAAAAGCTCCGCGATCATTTAGCTAGTGGCCAGTTGAGTGAACTATCGTGTAGTGTCATTCCATGATTTCTTAGTCTCTCTACAGCTATCGTTTAGTGAATCTAATCCATTTGAAAGCCAACCGTGAGTGATTTTTTAGAATGGAAACTCTTTTTTAACAACTACTAAATTTAGTAAAATATTTTTTCTTTTATCTCACGGTTACCATGAAACCACCAATAACCTTCCACTTAATTGGTTATTAGAAAAAAAATATAACTATTCAATAATTAATATTATTATAAATATATGATAACCAACTTACCATACTATATTTATAACGTATAGTTTTAATATTTCATCTCATGAAACATATAAACCATAGTTCTTTTTCTATTTCATGGTACTTAATGTGAATCTCATTTACATTAATCCTCCAATTGATTTATCTCATACATCATACCGATCATATCATATATAATCAAATTACCTCTTGTCAATTTGAACATTTCAAATCAACTCCAAGAACTGATTCTCAACTTGAATTCATTGAGCTACCAAGGGGACCTTATGGATCTATAACTCGAAACTCCAACGGTACGTGAATAACTGACTAAACTAAAGAGTCATGGGATCTACCATCCATTAACTGTCAGGCACTTCACTAAAGACCGATAACTAAACTCTCCCTGCTACAGATATATTATGTGTCTATATCAACCAATCAACAGTGCGATAACCCTTCACAGATTACTCGTAAGTACAACTTGGCCAATAACTGTTATGCCTCTATAGTTACATCTAACTCCTTAAGTACCACTAATCCCCCTAATGAACAGAAGTCATAGTCCTACTATGACTAAGTTCTCTCTTCCAAAGAGAAGCTGTGGCCACTATGTTCAAGACCCGGAAGCAGCCCATAAGGGAGCAATCTATCTATTTACCCCTGGTTCGGGGAAGGAGTGAATTCCATCTTGTGTAACTGAGTTCCTAGCTCCCAAATCAGACAAATCCTAAAAAAGGTACGCATGTTGAGTTGGCAATCTAGCCACTCTCACCCATACTAATCAAATGACCGCCCTCAAAAGTAAGAGTTCCCAAAACACACAAGATTGAGATCATGTCACCTATGGTCGTTTAGGTGAGATGTAAGTCTCCAGTATCAACGGCGTTATATATAGAGACTAGTCATCTCATGGTCTGGTCTTATACAAACTCCTTGTATAGGACATCCCCGCTCGCATGTCTCCACATAAAGGGTCAGGATCTACCATCTGTAGTAGTTCACAATACTTGCAAACCTCTACAAAGCGGGTCATATCCATAGTGTCACCAGGATCTGATATTCCTCCTTAATTCTTATACTACAGACCTTTTTAGGTTATCACTTAAGGCATGATCCACTTGTATATCTCATATACATGCTTAAGTTTTCATACAATAACTATGAAGCTTTGTTTATTGGATATGAGTAAATAACAGATAAAATAACTCTTATTTTATTCATAACAATGTGTACATAATACAAACTACAAGACTCCGGGAGAATTAAGACACCAATCTCAACAATCTTCTACTTGTCCTAATGCCTCGGGAGACTAATGTACAATACAAGATAAATAAATTTACAATATACAATAAACTAGGGCATACCCCAGTATCATCTCCCACTTGCCTTAGACAAGATGTCGCATGTCCCGCAGACCCAGACTCTCTAGGTGACCCTCGAACACTTTAGTTGTAAGAGCCTTTGTAAACAGATCAGCCAGGTTGTGCTCTGATGCGATCTTCGTGACTATCACATCACCACGATGCACAATCTCCCTAATCAAGTGGTATTTTTGTTCGATATGCTTGCCTCGACGATGACTCCGAAATTCCTTCGAATTTGCCACAACCCAGCTGTTATAACAATAAAAAGTGATTGAAAAATCTATATTTGGAACAACTTCCAAAACTGTAAGGAGTTTCCTCAGCCAAATAGCCTCCTTAGCTGCTTCACAAGCGGCTACGTTTCGGCTTCCATAGTGGAGTCTGCGATGCATCCTTGCTTGATGCTTCGCCACACTACAGCCTCTCCATTTAGAGTGAACACTGACCCCGATGTCGATTTACGAGAATCTCTATCGATCTGAAAGTCAGAGTCTGTGTATTCTGTAAGGATTAGATCCTCTTCTCCATACACGAGCATGTAGTTCCTCGTTCTCCGAAGATACTTAAGGATCGTCTTGACCGCCTCCAGTTATCAAACCTTGAATTGGACTGATACTAACTTTATAATCCCTACTGCATAGTAAATGTTGGGTCTGGTACACAACATTGCATACATTAAGCTTCCAACAACTGAAGCATAGGAAATTTGTCTCATGCCCGAAAGGTAATAAACTCCGCTTGGAATCCTGCATCCTGTACCTTATCAACATTTGATCGATGTACGATGCTTGAGACAAGGCTAACCTCTTGTTCTTACGATCCCGAATGATCTGGATCCCTAGAACATACTGTGCCTCATCCAAATCTATCATTTGAAACTGGGCAGCTAGCCACTTCTTATTGTCAGTCAAAAACCCTACATCATTCTCAATGTAGGATATCATCCACATACAGTACCAGGAAAGCTACTGAGCTATTGATGATCTTCTTATAAATACAAGGCTCATCAACATTCTGATCAAAGACAAACGATTTGACCGCACTATCAAATCTAATGTTCCACGATCTAGATGTTTGTTTCAGCCCATAAATGAACCTATTAAGCTTGCAAACTTTTTGCTCTTGATCTGGAACTACGAACCCCTCTAGTTGAGCCATGTAGATGGTCTCCTCAAGATTACCATTAAGAAAGGCAGTCTTGATGTCCATTTGTCATATCTCACAATCATAAAATGTGGCTATGGACAAGAGAATCCTAATAGACTTGAGCATGACAACAGGTGAGAAAGTTTCCTCATAGACCACTCTCTTAACCTGGGTATAACCCTTTGCCACGAGTCAAGCCTTAAAGGTTTGCACCTTTCCATCTACACCTCACTTTCGCTTATAGATCCACTTACACCTTATAGGTCTTATCCCATCAGGCAGATCCATAAGCTCCCAGATGTTATTGAAGTACATAGACTCCATTTCCTGGTTCTTGGCCTTAATCCACTCATCCTTGTCAACATCCTCCATCACTTGTTTAAAAGAAAATGGATCCTCGACCTCATCATTAGAAATGACGTTTTGGGCTTCAATCAATCCCATGTAGCGACCTGGTGGGTTCATAACCCTCCCACTACGTCGAGGCAGTCTCAATTCTTGAGCTGGTAGACGAGATGTATTGACCTCAACAACTCTTATTGATCTGTCAGTCTGTTCAATAACTCCTGTTGAACCCTCAATAGTCTCAGTCTCACTAGAAATCTCACGTAAAACAAGCTTATTTCATGGTTTATGATCCTTTATGTGGTCTTCTTCCAAGAAGATAGCATTTATAGAAACAAATATTTTGTTCTCATTCGAATCATAGAAGTATCCACCCCTCATTTCCCTGGGGTAGCCTACAAAAAGGCAAACTTTCGAACACAGTTCCAACTTCTTCGAGTTAGTCACAAGCACATGGGCCGGACACCCCCAAATCCGGAAGTGGCATAAACTACCTTTACGACCTCTCCACAACTCAAAAGGTGTTTTAGAAACACTTTTCGAGGGAATGTTGTTCACAATGTAACATGTAGTCTCCACTGAAAACGAGTCTAGAAGATGAGCATAACTCATCATAGATCGAACCATGTTCAACAAGATTCTGTTTCTCCTTTCCGATACACCATTCTGCTGAGGTGTACCTTGGGCCGAGAGTTAGGACGTAATGCCATTCTATCAGATAATTATGGAATTGGAGGTTCATATACTCTCTATCACGATCAGTTCGTAGTGTTTTTATCTTTTAACCTAATAAGTTTTCAACTTCAGCCTTATACTCCATGAACTTGTCAAGGGCTTCAGACTTACGTTGTATTAGGTAAAGATACCCGTACCTTGAATAATCATCTATGAACTAGATGAAATATTCATACCCACCTTGAACCCTAACACTCATCGGACCACAGAGGTCTAAATTACAGGTTCCAAGGCTTCCTTGGCTCTGTAATCTTTTCCAGTAAAAGGTTGATTAGTCATCTTGCCTTCGAGGCATGATTCACACACCACAAGGAGTTTTCTTCTAAACACTTTAGAAGTCCACTTTTCACCAATTGCTCAATCCTATTGAGGTTGATGTGACTTATCCTTAGATGCCAAAGATGGGCGATTTCCTTAGCATAAACCTTCGGTCTTTTAGCTGTTGTCGTTGTACTAAAAATTTCAGTATTAAACAAAGTTTTTATGACTAACGGCCTTAGTACATATAAGTTACTTTCCATTGAACCAAAATCAATCTTCATCCCATTCTTGAAAATAAACACTTTAATCTCAGAAAAGGAGACGGTATAACCTTGTTTAATGAGACAAGTGTAGGATTGTATCAAATGCAGCGGAAGAACAAGGATCACCTAAGCACTAATTTTGGCATAATATAAAATGGGTTTCAAGACATACTTCTTGAAGAATTTCTTCAAATCTCTATCTCGTGCTGTAATCTTCTCCATATCTTGTTGTAGACTACCTCAAGATCTTTCCTACTATTCTCTTTGTGCTCTAGATTGAGTTGTGGGAATCAAAACAAACTTGAATTAAAGGATGAAGGAGAAAAGCTCACTGTTGCAACAAGGTTTAAGAACCTTTCTTCAAACCAGTTTTTCTCTCAAAAACCTTTTGATTACATGCCCGATTTTCACTCCAGTCTTCTCATTATATTGCAGATAAACATGCAAAGAGAAGAGTTCCATGTGTTTCAGTTCATGCTTGGAGAAGACAAGGCCAAATGGTTGCTTCATGAGTGAGCTAGTTAAATGATGGATAATGGAAAAATCCATTTTTCCATTTAAATGTGTTTTTGTTTTCTTTTTCAATTTTATCTAAAAAACAAAAATTTTGATTTTAAAAAATATTTTTTTTTTTAAATGAAAAAAAATAATTAATTTCATAAATTAATTAATTAATAAATAAAACTTAATTCATTTAATATCAAATATTAAATTAATTTTAACACATATCCATCTTTATATATTTAAATCATATTTAAATATATAAATTTTCTTATACCGTTTAATTTTAAAATTAAACATAATTATATCTCATATAATTACTAATTCCCTTAATTCTAATTTAAACGTTTCAAATTAACTTATCACGATATTCTATTATCGTGATAAGTAAAATTGTCATGTTTTATCAAGATTCAAATTAAATCAAAATTTTAGCTCAAAATTTTAGTATATTTCAAATTTTACATTGGTGAGAGTTGGATGCGAACCAAATTATTGAATTTGAATTCAAATTATAGTCAAAATCAAATTTTTTGAAGACAAAATTTGGCATATTCCAAAGATTATGTCAAATCCAAATTGGAATGAGACAAAAATACTATTCGGGTACCAATAAAATTTTATCCAATGTTGAAACTTTTATATAACTTAAGTGTTGCCTTAAATGAAAATATAGGTGCATTCCGAGCTTCACCAAATCAAGGTTGAAACAAAGAGAAAGACGAACTCGAAATTCTACTCCAAATCAAAATTGAAGCAAAGAGAAAGGAAAAGTCAAAATTATACTTCAAATTTGCATGAAGAATTGAGATTATTCCGAACTAAAAAGAAAAATTGTTAAAATTTGGGATACTACTCAAAGTTCAATTTGCAATTAAAGTGGAGAATAAATTCTACTTTAGTTCAAATTAGAGTTTACTCAGGAATAAGAAAGTCAGAGACTGAAATTCATTTTTTGTTTATTTGGCGAAAAATGTGTCAAGCAAACAAAATTTCAAATTAAAATTTTGAGCTAAATTCTCATATTTTGATCATGATGATGCATCAAATTAAAAGAGTCAAAATCATATTTTGATTTCAAATTACATTTTTCGAGATTCATCCACCCATATATGTGCCTAAATCTCAAAAGAAGGCATTTGTTGAATGAGAAATTTTGGACCAATAAAAAACTGTCACATCATTCACTAAATTAATGATAAAATTTCAAATCATCAAATTTGGGACCAACAAGGAGGTGTCATGTCACACCCCGCCCAGAGCCCCCGCTTCTGAGCCCAAGGTGAGGCATGATATTAACTGATAATACTTTGGCTAATCTACTAGTTTCTTTTACTATGTCTACAGCGGAAAAATATTACATGTTTTTATTAGAAACTCGTTTACAAATTCAGGTTACATTTACATGAAAACCCTATCCCGACAACCAATCTCATTTCATACTATTTCTAAACTTGTAGCAGACCTTAACCAACACCATAATCTGGACTCGTCAACTACCTGCAAGATAAGCACAAAGAAAAACCATGAGCTTTTACAAAGCTTAGTGAGTGGTAACACAAATACAAATCTTCCACAAATAAAATCATGAAGTTCCCAAGCGAACCTCCACCATATCATGAAGCTTTCAAAAACCCACCTACACATACGGTAGATAGTTAACATATCATAATTACAATATCAACCTATGTGCACATAGTTCCCCCTTTCATGGGCTCGGAGGCTAGGCCCATCGGCCCTCTGACCATCCTATTTCAAATTTTTTCCGTCCCACAGACTCAGGCACTAGACTCCTCGGTCTCCCAACCATCCTGTCAGGATTCATTTTGGGCTCAGGTTCTAGGTCCTTAGACCCCCTGACTATCCCAATGTCATACATATCTCATAGCATAACCTATAGCATATTAATTCACAATATGATCAAAAGAACAAAGGAAGAAACCACTCACAGTGAGTTGTTGAGAACTTTCTTCGCAGTTCACTTGGTTTCCCTTGTTCCACCGTTGGATCCTATTTCATGTTTAACTTAGATTACTAACGATTTTGGGCCTTATCTCAAGATATTCCCTTCTTCAAAAATTTGTGGAAATGTCTTAACTATAATATCTTAAAGTTTCGCCTTCAAATTCTTTGGCAAAAGTTTCGGGTCGCACGTTTATTTCTTCTGGCTCGACTGTCTCCTTACTGGTGAGCAACTCTCGGTTTTTCTTTATTTTGACAAACTTAACATTAGAATTTTGTTGAGGCATCCCTCACGCTTAAACTAAACTTAATTTAGAAGCTTTTGGTTTAAGAATCACCTGATTTGCACGAGTAGTTTGGAAGAACTTCTTGTTTGAAGTTAGTCTATGCATCTGTCCGTACAGTTCTACTCCCTTTGCACCTTTGCTTGCACTTTCAACCGAAACTTACTTTCCCTTCTCTTATTTTTCCCTCTCCTTGTGATCTTTAAGTACTTAATTGATGTGTAGGTCGAAGTGAGGCATTCTCCCCTTTTTATAGGCACTCAACACTCTTCTTTTTCCGACACCTCCTCCCTTGGCCATATCCAAGTGTTTTCCTTAGCATCTACCAACTTCCAGCCTTCTCCACCTCCTGCTTGAGGTGTCTTCACCTCACACCATCAACACAACGTTTTATCAACGCAACCTTAAGTGTCTTTCTCCCCCATAGCCAACGCGTGAGACTTAACTTTGCATGTCTACTCGTGCACCTACCTCATTTTCTTAAGGCCTAAGACTCCTTCTTAGCAAGCCACATGTCTGATGACGTCCTCCATATGCGTTCATCCAACTCAATATATGTTCAACTAGGATGATGACCAACACCCCTTTTCAATGCATACTACTAGCCTCGGATATCAATGCATAGTATGCCATCAATGCATAGTATACCATCAACGCATAGCAACCCTTGGCTCCACTTGGTTTTCAACTCAACATCATCGCATCTTCTACAACGCAACCCAACTCACTTACTTTTTCACCGTAAGCCTTAACAATTGCAAGAGCAAACCACTATGCGTCCATCCTAGCTCTTCCCATCGTATGGCCTATGCCTTAGCAAATTCGCCGTGTCCAACGTATCCATCGTGCATGCCTTCGTCTACTTCCAATGCATAGCACGGTCGCATGGCATCAATGCATAGGACGGTCGCATGGTATCAATGCATAGGACGGTCGCATGGTATCAACACATATCTTTTACCGTAAACCATCGGCTGCATAGCCCATCGCATCCATCGCATCCAACGCGACCATCATGTCCGCCTCTATCGCCGCATGCCACCCTCCAGGGCATGCCTCGTACCACGTCATCGCATACCCTCGCGTCACCGCATGCCCTTTACACCGCCTGCCCTCGCGCCACCACAACCTTCCAACACATCTCTTTCAGCTGCATGCCTTCAGCCGTATGGATGCATATCCTCGTGTCCAACGCATCCAACACAACCGTCGAACTCTATGCGTTGATCTAACCTCCAAGAGCAGCGGCTGCCGCATGCGTTATTCTTAGCCCTACTTCAACCTCTCCATTTGCCCAAGTAATCTCTCACAATTTTATGGTTAATGCATGACAATACCTAGTCCAACACTTAGTTATTTTCACAACATGGTTATACTTAGCCACATCTCCACTAGTTATGGTTTATTTCCAAAGTACTTAAATTCTTTTCATCACTTAGGGATCTTCCTACTCTTGTCCTAGAATTTAACTTTTAGTTAATTCCTTTTATTTTCTGCTACAAAAGGAAAATGGGCTCTTTGAAGATTGAAGTCCTTCGAAGATACAAGCATTCTGAAGACTGGAGTCCTTTGAAGATGCAAGCATCCTGAAGACTGAAGTCCTTTGAAGATACAAACACTCTGAAGATTAAAGTTCTTTGAAGATACAAGTAATTCTACATTTAGAGAGTCCAAAGAGAATTCATCAACAAGAAGAAGACTCCCAAGACTCCTAAAGTTGCACTCTTAGAAGATAGAAGATCCTTAAAGACTGAAGTCCTTCAGAGATACAAGTATTCTTCCAAGACTTCAACTCCACGATCATCACGTGCTTCGCTTCCTCAAATCAAGTGTACGTATTCAACTGAGAGAGAATCAGAGGATCAAGTATTAGAGATCGAACCACATCGCATCAAATCAACTTCAACATCAACACCAACTTAAGTTCAACTCCACGAAACAAGTTTCTCTGAAAGACTCGTGCGAACACTAATCATCCAAGAAGATCAACAAGCCCAAAGGCTGAATACTAATCCTCCAAGAAGATCAACAAGCCCAACGACTGATCATCCTAGAAGATCATCAAGCCAAAAGTCGATCATCCAAGAAGATCAACAAGCCCAAAGGCCGATCCTCCAAGAAGATCAACAAGCCCAAGGACATTCATCCAAGAAGATCATCAAGCCCAAAGGCCAATCATCCAGATCATCAAGCCCAAAGGCTGATCATCCAAAAAGATCAACAAGCCCAAAGGCTGATCACCCAAGAAGATCAACAAGCCCAAAGGTCGATTAACCAAGAAGATCAACAAGTCCAAAGGCCGATCGTTCAAGAAGATCAACTAGCTTAAAGTTTATAGTTTATTTCGCAAGCATTAAAATATTGTGTATTAGAGATTGTACTCACTTTCCACAAAATTAATACAAATACAAAGTTCAAGTTCCACGAAATAAATTTCTCTTGAAATCTCGTGCGAACAGTAGCAGATCGATCGAAAACATATTCACAGACCTTCTGTGTATTTTTTGGCCGGGAAAAAGATGAAGTTCCACCCAAACCACATGTAAGTTAAGAGAGAAAATAGGAGAGGGAAGTTATTTAATAACTCCCTCCCTTCCATTTAAATTCAAATTTAAACTAAATTTTAATTTAAATAATAATATAATAACTAATTTATTATATAACTATATGTTATATCAAATATAACACATAATATACAGTTTATATTATATCAAGTACAATATAATCTATAATTCGTAATTCTCTCAATAATTTATGGTATTTAATATAAATCAAATTTACATTAAATTTAATTATATGAATTTAATCTATATAATCAATGTTTGAATCATATTCAAATATTTATTTCCTCTCAAATAAACTTTATATGATAATGTAACAAAAACATTATATTAATTAAATCATGTAATTAATTTATAATAATTATACCATATATAATTAATTTCCTAAATTAATTTGAACAATTCAAATGAATCCAAAATTAATTTGATTCGCAATTACCCAATTAAGCTACAAAGGAGACCTTATGGACCTATAGTTTGAAGTTCCAATAGTACTTGATCAATTAATTAAACTTTTAATTAAATTAATCAATTTTCATTAATTGTCAATCACTCCACTAAAGGCCTACAACTGCACTCTTCGCACTACAGATATATTTCTGTCCATTAGATATGTCCAATCAACAGTGATGACCATTCACAAATTACTTGTAAGTACAGTTGGGTCAAAATTACCATTTTTTCACTGTAGTTAAATCTAACTTCTTAAGTACCACTGATTTCTCTAATGAATAATATGTCATAGTCCAACTATGATAAGAACCCCTTTGGGCCAAGAAAGGTGTGGCGCCATAGTGTCCCCAGGTTAAGATACCCAACCTTATCCCTATACTATAGACCATTTTGACTATATAATCGAACTTGATCCACTTATATGTCTAAACTTTTATCCACTTTTGGCTATATATAGTTCAAGTATTCATGCTTAGTCAAGGGTTCTTAATTTATTGGATTTAGGGTTAAAAGGTGCAATTCACATATTCAATAACTTTTTTATTGAATAGCCTCAATAACGACTTTATTGTCAAATAGAAAGGCCACCCTTTGAAGTGGAGAATGTGGATGCAAGTCTGCTTTTCAAGCATGCAGTATTCCATACCATCAATGGTAAGCCCCGTGGATGCATCAAACCTACTAGAGGCATGATCAGGTGACCCGCTTCCCTCTTTTATTTTTGTTACTGCAATGGATTATATCAGCGGATTATTGCATAAATTTGTACAATAGGAGCAGATCAAAGGGGTCTTTTTATTTGAGAAATGACATCTCACTCATCTTCTCTTTGTGCACGACATAGTAATTTTTGTAAAAGATAATGATGCCTATTTGATGAATGTTTTTAACATTATTAAGGCATTTGAATTGGCAGTTTGGCTTGAGCATAAATTTAGAGAAATCTACCATCTTGGCCATTAATGTGAATAATGATCATGCTGAAGATGTGCCTATATGGGGTATAAAGCATCGGTTCGTGCCTATATGGGGTATAAAGCATCGGTTCTTGCCAATCAGTTATTTGGGAACTCTATTCGTTGGTAAGCCTCATACTACTTCCTTTTAGGAAAATATGTCTTAAAATTACAAAAGAAGTTGAGTACTCTTATATTTCCAAAGGGGAGAAGACACACCCTCATACAATCTACGAACAAGCCTTCTGATGGTATCTATTTTTAAAGATCCTAAATCAGTATAGAAAAATGTTGAGAAGAATTGGAGAAACTTTTTATGGAAAGACAACAACGGAGGCCATAACTCACACTTAATAAGGTGGTCAACCATCACCTCTCCAAAAGAAAAAGGTGCGCATGGAATTTACAACATGGAGGACACAAACTTTGCCTTGCTTTGCAAATGGCTTTGGTGCTTCCACAATAAAAACAGCCCGCTTTGGAAGAGAATGATCTTATCCAAATACATGCATACGTACAATGGTGAAATTTCTATTGTCGGTAAACACAACAGCTTGAAATCTCCTTCGCACTCCATTGTAAAAGGCATTGAGTGCTTTGATGCTAATATTTCTTGGAAGATTAACAGTGCTGAAAATATATCTTTTTGGAACACTACAAGAATTTTGGGCTTTAATATCGGTTGTAAAAAGTGAAACCAGATGTATAATGTTGGTTTTGTCTTTTTAAAAAAAGTGGATCTTTGATGTTGGTTTTAAACCGACATTAAAGATCCACTTCATTTTTCCTCATACTTTCTATTTCCCTCCATTTTTTTTTTCATTTCCCTCTTCACTCTCCCCTTATTTTCTTTTTCCTCTCATTCTCACATTTTCACTCACCCACAACCCACGCGAACGAACATCCTCTCGTCCTCTCTATCTCCGTCGTTGACACCTTACTCGACCACAACCAATTTGTCCAGTTCGGCAACTTCCAAACCAGCAACGCCTCCATTTTCATCCATTCCCTCATCTTCTTTGCCCTAATTTCCCTCTTCACCTTTTTCATTCAACTTCACATATACATCTAATGCAATCAAACTCAATCCGTCCACCTCCAGCACTGCTAACATCGTAAGGTAGGTTTTTTTTATTGTCTTTCTTGTTGAGGCGGTGTATTCATTTCAATCGTGCAGATCATGAGATTTTTTGTAAAACTGCAGAAGAACGAGCAAGCTAGAAGAGAGGGCTGCTGAATTGATTGGAGCTCGAGAAGTTAAAAATTTCGATCAATTTCATAAGTCAACTCAAAATCCTGTAAAGATAGAGGATCTTGAGTTGTTGAAGCTGATTTGGAGCTCTTGAGTGGTTTTTTAAAGCTTCAAAACTTGAGGTTAGTTAGTTTAGAGGTTAATTTGAAGTAATATATGTGAAAACCGAAAACTGAAATGAAATTGCTAATTTGAAGAAATTAAACCTAGTATTATTATTGGAAAGCAATAGAAAATTGAGGGGAAAATGGTGGTTGTAGTCGGTTGGAGGTTAAAGAAGACCTCGCACCAGTGGCCTGCTCATGTGCCCACCATACGAATAACTGGATTACCAAAGACAAAGATAAGTTTAGGTTTCCTGAAGGTGGTACACAGGTTTCTTTAAATTCATGTTTTTTATGTGCCAGACTTTGTTTAGTTAAAGTATTTATCTGGTGAAGCTTTGTTTTTAAGCATATTTACTTTAGATGAAATTTTTAATCTTCAACTTCGTATAGTTGATGGATACTTTGCATGGGCAGCACAACCAGTTTATAAGCATGAAGTAGTTCTAGAGGAACAATGGGAAGGTAACTATTAATTTTCTTAAGATCACATGCTGATGATGTGTTTTAGCCAGTGAAGTTTGGTCTGGATTAGCAATTCTTAGTTAGCAGTGTAAAATTTTACACTCTACACTTATCTCTATTTGTTCTCTTAGTAATACAAAACCATTCTCTTGCAAGCTCTTTTTGTCCTCTTCAAGCTTAGTTGTTTATGACTTTTATTGAGTGGTTTATGGTAGTGGAACTTCTTAGGCATTCTTTGTTGCCGAAATTTTTTAAAACATAAGAGTTATAAAGTTAGTTGTAGGTTAAAATATGGTAATGTTCCTTAATTTAGAATTGAAATTTGAGATCATTACAATGACGATTGTCCAACTATGGTAGTTATTTATGGGTTGAGTTCATTTCTTTCGTTATTTATAAATTGCTTATATTAACACAACTTATATTTGTTTGTTCATACACTCTCATATGATATAGCTCGAACGAGTATAGGGAGGTTCTGGATAGAGGATATAAAAAATTCATCCATAGAATATGATTCACAATCACAACCCTTGCACCATTGAATCAATTCGAAGGTGCTGAAATTGGGGTGTTAAAATATTTAGGGCACACATCACTTGTTTCTAATACTATCAATGCTAGTTTTTGGCTTTGATAGTTGTTTATTTATTATTATTTGTGTTGTGTAATATTGATAAGCTCTTGGTATGTTTGCTTATTGGAGGGGAAAGTATACATTCTTTTGTGGTTTTGGGAGGAGTTCATGTAAGGATTGAGTGGTAAAAAAAAATGATCTTATATAAAGGGTGTACATAGTCTGGGTTGAGCTGGGTTAGGGTAGTTTTTCGGACCAACCCGAAAATTTGGGTTGGCCTTACAATCAACTCTATCGGTTCCATTTTAAGGGTCAACCCAACCCAACCCAACCCAATTTTTTCGGGTTGGGTCGGGTTGGATCATTGGGTTGACCCATTTTTTCTTTTCTTTGTTTCCCCTTCCTCTCCTCTCAATTGGATCTAATTTTTGTTGCTATAGATCGAGAGACTGGGTGAGATATCGCGAGATTGAAAAAAAATCAACAACAAAAAACACATAATCAGAATAGAATCAAAACCAAAGAACTCAAAATCACTAAAATTAGAGCTTAAAATAAATAAGAAATTCGATGAAACGAAAATTGGGAGAAAATTAAAGAAGAAGAAGGCAATTAGTAATTATGGACCTTATCAAAAGAAGCTTTCTTCTTGAGAGGAATCAAATGAGATAAAGCACTAATGAGTTGAAGTTAGAAAAATTCTGAGTGAGAGGAAGGTTGTAAGAGACGAGATGGAGATGGAGAGGGAGACCATGGTGAGCGAGCGTGAAACTGAACGAGGAAGGTGGCTAGTAAAGATCTAATGCGGATCAGTGAAGACATGATGCTGATCGATAGAGATTGATGGAGGAATGCTGATGTGAATGACTAAAATTGCAAATTCATTCGAGGGGGAAGGAAGGGGCTGCTTAGCTAGGTTAAACTAAAGGGTAAAGTTTATATATATATATATATATATATCGGGTCAGGTCGAGTTGACCCAACCCTAAAATGGGGTAATCCGAGACCCAACCCGAATTTAATATTTTTTAACATTTTTAACCCAACCCAATCCAAAATAAAATCTAACCCAACCCAACCCTTGCGGTTTGGGTTGGTTAGTTTACCGGATTTTTTGAACACCCCTACTTATAAATACTTGTATCTAGATATGCTTCATGTATAACTGATGCCATTAATTCCTAGTGTCCTTTTAGTTACATGTGCTTTTGTATTTGTTGTTATGTGCAATTATTTTAAGAGTCAATGGATATAATTCTCTACATATTGTTTGTTATTTTTCTCCCTTAAAATGCTTGAATGTACCTTACAACAACTTATGATATACATGTTAATTCACAAGTTTGTTTTTGTGTATAGCTTTATTTTACAATCTTCATGTTTCTTAGCTTGTTTGGCTATTGAGAGAATGGAAAGTAAAATTTTAACTTTTTGTAACACTTTCATGATTTTTTTTTTTATAGAGTAGGTGATATTTGGTTAAAATGACTTCAAAGATTCTGCTACGCCATTGAGGGTGGAAAAGTTTACTTTTTGGTTTTTCTTTATGGCTTTTCTTCACATGTTTGCAGACCTTGTTGTTTACTCTATTGGGTTACAACTCTTGTCATCCAAAACATTTGAACTTGATTCATTATTACTTTTATAAATAACATACATTTAATTATAACTGTATCAATCTGTAGTACAAGATTGTTCTATGCCCATGTTCTTTTTCTAAGGGGTGTTCAAAATATTTAACTTTTTCCTATATAGTCTTGATCTTGTTGGCCATAGTTTTTCGTAGTTCGGATCTTGGTAATGATGTGGTGGATAATCAAAACTTTTGGGACGTTCTTGTATATTTTTCTTATTGCACTTTATGAAGGCCCTGCTTTAGTTGTTAATTTGTCTTTGCAGAAAGTCACAGTTCAGGAGAAGTTTGGTAGTACGTTAAAGGGCCAATAACTTTAGAATTATACCGATTGTGTTTTTTTAGAGTCTCTAAGCTAATCTCTCCATTGTGTGGTTCTTATACATGCATTGTATAATATGTAAGTGTCGAGAATTTTAGCGATAGAATATATATTATACTTAGTTGAAACAAAATAATATGCATACAAGATTAAACACTACAAGAATTTTGGACTTTACGTCTTTGTTTTTCAACTGCTACTCAGTTTGTATCTTCTGTTATTTCTTCTGTTGTTTACTAAATTTTTCTGCTAGTTTTTCAATTCAAACTTGTTCTTATCTGAATCTCATTTTGCTAGCTTATATATTTTTATATTATAACCATTCTTAGTTAGCTCTTTGGATATATGTAAACACAGAAGGGGAAATAGGTATTTATGCAAATGTCTTGTTGTGTAGACTCTGATCTTATGTCTTTTCTTATCCATTTGCTTGTTCTGTTTGCTGTTTTAATCTTTTTTGGTGGCATTTGAAGAAGCAATATCATTTTCTTCATTGGTGGTGTAGGTTTTTTTTTTTTTTTTCTCATGGTTACATTTCGGTTTATGGAAGGGGAGCCAACTTTAATAAAAGATTCTAATGGATAACATGCAATAACAATTCAAGCCTTCATGTTGATTGAAGTTGCATCACATTTGTATTCTCTCAATCTCTTCCTCTACCATATACTTTTAATGGTATTGTTTGTGTGTTTTTTAGGTGTTTGGAAGGGGTGGGGAGGAGATGGATTTCTTGCAACAGCAAGAAATTCACATAAAAATTGTTCCTAGTAAGTGCATTTTTGAATGCTTGCAGTTTTAAGCACAGTTTCTAAGTGTTTTCAAGTGACTCTAATGATATGGAAATTCATGTTTGAGAAGTTATAGTGTGCTTATTTCTCTTTGGACCATATTGGATTAGAATGTAACACCCGTTTATGACTCATGGGAACTATTTATTTGTAGTTTAGATTTCATTCATGTACCATAGATCATTTTGACTATTTACTCGAACCCGATCCACTCTTATGTCTCCACATAAAGTTTAAGTACTCATACAATAGTCATGGGTCTTAGTTTATTGGATTTAGACTTTCATACAATTTATGAGATCAATAACAAGTATATTGATAATATAAAATGTTTATCATTTTACAAACTGTGAGTTTTTAAGACATAAAACCCAACAACAAGAAACTGAGATTAAGATCCTCTTAATATGAGAAACTACAAAAACATTATCCAGTAACAAATAACGTTTCTTGTCCAAAAATAACTTCAGCCTGCCTATAGCAACAGCTGAAACAACCTCACCAGTATCGAATCGAAGAGTCATCTCTCCCTGTGGCAACGTTTTCTACGAATTGAATCCTTGGTAAGAGTAACTAACGTGATTAGTAGCACCTGAATCAAGGATCCAGGCAGAATCATCATTCTCTACCAAACACGTCTTTAAGACCAATAAATCATATTTACTGTCTTTAAACATCTTCCTTTTTTGGAGAGTAGTGGGATCAGTATCAGAACCTAAATAAGCTCCAAGTTCTATGTCGGGACGAGTACACAACATTGCATACATCAAACTCCAACTATAGATGCATATGGAATTCGATTCATCTTCTCAACCTCTTGAGGTGTCTTAGGACTCTGCTCCTTAGACAAGTGAATTCCATGCCTGAAAGGTAAAGATCCTTTCTTGGAATTTTGCATTTTATATCTAGATAATATCTTGTCTATATAAGATGCTTGAGATAATGTCAATGTTATGTTCTTGCGATTTTGAATTATTTGGATTCCAAGAACATATTGTGCTTCTCCAAAAACTTTCATTTGGAATTGTGAAGCCAGTCATCTCTTAACGTCAACTAGATATTCTACCTCATTCCCAATGAGTAGAATATCATCAACATATAATACCAAAAAAGTGACAGTTTTGTTGACGATTTTCTTGTAGACAAGGTTTGTCAATATTTTGTTCAAAATCATAAGATTTGATCGCAGCGTCAAACCTCATATTCCAGGATTTAGAAGCTTGTTTTAATCCATAAATGGATCGATTAAGCTTGCAAACTTTTTGCTCTTGACCCTGCTATATAAACCCTTCTGGTTGAGACATATAGATACTCTCTTCAAGATAGCCATTCAGAAAAGCTATCTTGACATCCATTTATCATATTTCATAATCATAAAATGTGGCTATGGACAAGAGTATTCTAATAGACTTTATCATGGCAACTGGAGAGAAGGTTTCTTCAAAATCTAAACCCTCTCTTTGGGTAAACCCTTTTGCCACAAGTCTAGCTTTGAGATCTGTACCTTACCAGCTTGGTCTCATTTTCTCTTGTAGATCCACTTGCAACCGATGGGTTTTACCCCTTCCGGTTGATCTACAAGATCCCAGACATAATTGAAATACATACATTCCATTTCAAAGTCCATGGCTTTAATCCATTGGTCTTTGTCCACATCTTTCATTGCTTGATTAAAAGACAATAGATCCTCTAAACCATCATCTGGTATGATGACTTGAATTTCAGTTAAACCCATGTACTAGTCAGGCTGTTGCACAACCCTCCCACTACGACGAGGAATTCTCAACTCTTGAGAAAGATGTGAAGTATCAGTTTCATCAACAACTCTTGTTGACGAATCTGCTCTATCAACAACTCTTATTGAAGAACCTGCTCGATCAACAACTCTTGTTGATACATTTGTCGTTTCTCTGGATATTTCTTCTATTACTAGCTTAGTGTGAGGTTGATGATTCTTTATATAATCTTCCTCCAGGAAGGTTGCATTTGTCGATACAAATACTTTATCTTTCTGATGATCATAAAAGATACCACCTTTTGTTTCTTTTGAGTAGCCTACAAATAGACATACTTTTGAACGGTGTTCCAGCTTTTTAGGATTCTGCACCAACACATGTGCTAGACAACCCAAATCCTGAAGTGACATAAATTTCCTTTACGTCCCATCCAAAGCTCATAAGGCATTTCAGAAACTCTTTTTGAGGGAACTATGCTCAAAACATACACTGCAGTCTCAACTGCGTGTTCCCAAAAAGAATTTGGTAATTGAGTGTAACTCATCAAGGAACGAACCATGTCCAACAAGGTTCTGTTTCTCCTCTCTGCCACAACATTCTGCTGGGGTGTGTCAGGGGCTGTGAGTTGAGACTGAATTCCATGTTCTATCAAATAGTTCTGGAATTTTGTGTCCATATACTCACCACCCTCGATCCAATCGAAGTGTTTTAATCTTTTTACCTAATTGGTTCTTAACCTTATACTCTTTAAACTTACCATACTATATTTATAATGGTTATCATACTATATTTATAATAATATTGATTATTGGATAATCATATATTTTTCTCTAATAACCAATTGAGTGGGAGGTTATTGGTGGTTTCATGGTAATTGTGAGATAAAAGGAAAACTGTTTTCCTAAATTTAGTAGTTGTTGAAAGAGAGTTTCCATTCTCGGAATTCACTCACGGTTGGCTGTCAAGTGGATTAGATTCACTAAACGACAGCTATAGAGAGACTAAATGATCATGGAATGACACAACATGACAGTTCACTCAACTAGCCATTAGCTAAACGATCGTGGAGCTTTTTCTAAACGATTGGGTATCGTCTATGCGATAGACCTTTGTCATCTTATCCCCAAAATGGAAGGCTTATTGAGCAGTGTTGTTGGACTACTCACACCTATACAGATCAAAGGATAATCTCAAATAAACAGGAGTTCATAGTTAGCTCGGGATTAATATCGAGTTACCCTAGGTCATTGAGTTTGAGATAGTCAGTTTTAACAGTAAACAGTTGTTATAAAGAAAAGTGACTATTTCGAGATCCGTCTTATGCAAACTCATTGCACAGGATCCCCCACTTACATGTCTCTACATGAATGATTTTTGAATCACATCATTTGTATCAGTAAACAAAATGGGTTGCATCCAATAATGTCACCAGGATGAGGTACCCAATCTCATCCGTATACTTATAGACCATTTTGGCTACATACTAAAACTTGATCTACTTTTATGTAGTCACATAAAGTTAAAGTATTCATATTATAGCCATAGATTCGTTTATTGGATTTTCATAAAAGGATGCAATATCAATAATAATTTATTGATTAAAAGACTCAACAACATTTTATTGATAAATAGAATATGCTAACAACATTTATGAATTGCGAGTTTAGGACATTCCCAACAATGTCTTTGTTATAATTGATGATTTTTTCAAATTTACTTGGGTTCTGATAATAAAACATAAGAATGATCACTCTAAAGCTCTATATTTCATCATCATGGCTACTGTAAAGTAGTGTCAAGGTGTCATGGTGAATTTTCTATGGTTTATGTCGTTTACTATTTCGGCGTCGTAGCGCCCTCTTTAGCATCGCGACACTCTTGCCCACTGCTGTAACGTTCTCACAAAGATTGCAAGGCCCTCCCTAACTATGTTCTCCGGTTGCGGTGTCGCACGTAGTGTTGTGCAGCGTCGGGTGCCACTATTTGGGCAAAATGACCTTCTTTCTTTTTTATTTCGGAGTAGTCTTAGCCCCATTTTGACTTTATTGGGCAAATTTTGTCCATTTTCACTCTCTTGAACTCCAAATCTTATGCTTTTGCTCAATTCTTGAAGATCACTAGCAAACAACATCAAATCTAATAATGTTAAGCAAAAAAAACATATTAAATACAATATAAATAATGCATTTTTCAAGTGCATTTGAGCAACAAACAAAATGATTACGAAATAAGGTTAAGATTGATTACATCACCTTCCCTTCAATTGATTATTAATAATTAACAAACTTCTTAATTAATTATAATCATATCACAACTGTAAAAGAAATATTTTTATAATGTTAAGATAAATATCTTTCTAATTGTTTAAACCCCTTCTGCAAGTTCATTTTCAGTGCCTTTTTTTTCGTTCTACGAAGAAAGCGAAGGCACTACAGCTACTTGTGTTTTAGTACCACGCTTCAACAACGTGAACCATTGAATATTCAAAGTTCTATTCTTATAATTGGTTTTCTTATTGTTTTTAAATTGCAAAATTATACTCCATTATAGAAATGACTGAAACTTAATTACTTTAATCCATTGGCTCAAATCTAAAGCAAAAATAAATTAATTAAAAAAATACTAGCAAGTAGTTTATCATCGAGTTGTTATTTTTTTTAATTGTAAACCAAAACAAAAAAGTTGATAGTTTGAGAAATTTAACACCACTGTTAGTTGACATTAGTTGACAGCTAAAAAAAATGTCAACTATAGTAATATATTTTATCATTCCAGTTTAAATCAATTATTGATACTATATGAAACGTTGATAGAAGTCTATTAATGTTTTTTTTATTTTTTTTTCTATTTTTATAAATAGTTTTGACATTTTTTTTATATGTGAAAATTTTATGTTGTCAATCAAAGAAAAAGAAAGCTTGTTAATTTCACGAACACCACTAAAAACACAATGGGAAATATCTCATATATTTTCATTTATGTCCATAAAATAAAGTTGTGTCCTGAAATTCAAAACTGTCCAAAATGAACAAGTATTGGAAAAACGTGTCCAATGGCAACGAAGCAATGCTTGATTTGAAATGAAGTTTCAAAAAAGGACGAATAAAAGAAGGAAATAATAATGAGAGATTATGAATGTGATGGGGAGTTCAAATAATGGAAGTATTTGTGATATTTTTGCAAGTTGTGTCGAGGGCCATGCATTTTTCTAGGCTCCTTTTCTTTGATTTAACACTTCACTCACGTTTGGCCCAACAACACGACAGCCAAACTTCCAATTACATAACCTTTACTTAATTATAATATTAAACAGGACAAGTTATACCATCCAAAACAATTAATGTATGTTGCCTTATGTGATGGCTTGCCAAATCAATAGGTAAGTTCGCTAACATTTATGTGAAATTAGGCTTGCCCAAGAGTAGGGTTGTGTAACATAGAAAGAAGTCTACTTGTTCATTTTATAGTCAGTCTACGGTTATATAATTAGATAGTCATTCGATCAATTTCAAAGGACAATTAAAGAGGCTCAATCTTGGCTATGATTTGTCACTCTAAGAAAAATTATTGAAGGAAGTTGTTCCTATATGATTATCGAGATACAAGATTATATTATGTTTGAAAACTTCCCAATGGTAGTTGTTTTGATTTCATAATGCTTATATTTATTTTAGAGCTTTTAAAGTATATAGCCAACAATACAAAATTATCAATAACCACCACAATATGATAAAGTAAAAAGTTAGTCCATTTTGATGTTCATCTATACACTTTTTTATGAAAGCTCTTGAGGAGATTTATTTTGTTGTTTTTTTAATTTTATAATGAAAGTTGAAAAGGAGGAGAGTATCTTAGATTTTTCTGTACCCAAACAATAAAATAAACATTCCTCTCTCACTTTTCAATATACTTTTTATAATAAATAGATAAAATAAAAATGAAGAAGAATGCAAATTGACTATACTTATATATTGTGACCTGCCCTGTGACAAGAGGCATCTTCACTTTTATTAATATTATAAATATGTATTCAAAGACAGACAATGAATAGGCCAAATTTGTTCCACCCAATGTCTTTGGAGTCATTTTCCATGTTGTAGGGATCAAGTGCAAAATTTATAATATGGTTTTTATTTTATAACAAACAATATTATTATCAAATTGGGTGTTATTATTATTATTATTATCCTAAAATGGTGTGAAAAGCTTTTTTTTTTTTCCTTAAAATAATTAATATATGGCTGTCATTTGTTAAAATGTCCATTAGCTGCCTTCCACAAACACCTATTCAACGTGGGACTAATTTCATTTAGACTTAATTAATTATTCTATACCTAAATATCATTCTACCAGAGAAAATTCAATTCCACTTGCCTTTTTTCCTTTCTTGTTTATTAGTTAGTGGGCGAGTCAAATTAAATTTTAATTTTTTAAAAGTAAATTAGAATATTAACATTTTGGATCTCTAAAATTAAATTTAGTCTCTGAAGTCTAGGAAAATAATTGTTTTGGACGTTGCCTTTATTTTTCTTTTAACAAATAGATAATGTTTAATGTGTGACCATGAACATGTAATCAAACTATAAATGTTGAGGACAAGTACCAGGTAAAAGCAAATATTATGTATCAAAGTGATATTTTTTTTAACTGATCAAATTAAGGTATAATATTTTATTTTTATATTTTTTTAGTTTTTGAAAAATTAGCATACAAATAGTACTCTTAAGTCTAAGAGCCATTATCTAGGAATGTTTTGGATCCAAGTTAAGTTTTTAAAACTAAGAAGAATAGTTTTTGTATTTTAGATTTGATTAGATGTCCATTTGAATTGACTAAAGAAAAAATATTTTTTCAAGAAAGTCATTTTTATTTAAACTTTTTTTGACAAAAATAGTTTAAAATATATTTTGAAAATATTTTAAAAGTTATTTTGAGTGGTTATAAAACACATCAATTTTTTTCTAAAATAATTTATTTACAAAATTAAACACTTGAGAAGTTAATCCAAACACACTCGAGGTTGTGGCTTGAGTTTGGTTCGTTTGATCAGTTTGGTACATTTGTGGCTTGAGTTCTCCATTCTTCTTTCTGTCGTTCGTGTTTTGTGGTTCGGGATCTTTTCGTGAATCGGCATCTTCATCTGTGATTTTTTTTTTATCTTTTCTCTCTATTCTGTATTTGTATTGTTGGTTGGTTCATTTTTTTTTTTTTTTTTTTTTTTTTTTTTTTTGCATTTTGGTGTATATCTCTCTGTGGGTGTGCTCCACGCTTCAGATCTCCTTCCATTAGTAATATATCTATTGAAATAATGTTTTATCGATGATTTTTTTTTAAAAAAAAAATAGAATAATTCAAAAGTTTCTTTAAAAAAGATGAAGAACACCCTAATGAAATATACCTAAATCTTAATAGTATAAAATAAAAAATGAAATCATTATCCAACAATTACTTTTGAAAGGTACAAAAGCTTTAAAATATAAATTTATTTTATTAAAATTGAAGAATTAAAATAAATAGTGTTTAAAAAAACTAAAATAAACATATCGAGTGCCAAGAGATAAAAACGAAATTTAAACTAAAAAAATCCATAAAATTAGTGGTTTAACATAAACATCTAAAATTCATCGAACTTGATTCACTAATAAGATTCGACCCTCTTAATTTTTTTAAAAAAAAAAAAGAAAAAAATTGATTAAATATAGAATTGAATAAAGGGAGGGAGGAAAAATGTAGAATAGGGTGGCGGTGAGGGTGAATGGTGAGCATAAAAAAAAAAAAAAAAAAAAAAAAAAAAAAGAAAAGAAAAGAAAAGAAATGAATGAGGGGTAAAACAGTAAAAATAGTAAAGTGGAATGTAAATGAGAAGGATTCCATGCGTGTGGCGGCCACAAAAAAAGGTTAAAAAAAAGGGGAAAGGAAAGTAGGGTCCGGAGATTGTGGAAAAGGTTGGAGCGGGGAGGAAACTAGGTTTTTAATTGCCCTTTGAGTTCCCCAAACAACATAGGGCCACTTTCAATTTGCCCTTCTCACCATCGGACGCGGCTAACCTTTCTACCTTCCTTCTTCATTCCTCTAATTATATCACATGCACAATTTATCCTTTCATCTTGGGAATTGTACTCCCTCTACACATACATTCATGCATCTTTCCCATCTCTATTCTTAACCCTAACTCAATCTATTGAATGTTGTTTCCGCTCTATAACAAACAAATTCAAAATACTTTTAAATTTTAACTTAATCAACTTTTTAAATTTCAATTTCAATTTATACCATTTTTTTAAATCTGTTTCATAATATAACAACTATCAAACTTTAATCACTAAATATTAGGTTCAATATAAAATATCACTAATTAATATATAAACTTGTTTTACACTCAATTTTTTTTTGTAATATCATATGATGTATAATATATTATATATAATATGTATTTTAATTTTACAAAACTCATTGTGTTTATAACATCAAATACTATATCTGTTGTTGTTTTTATTTTCTAATATAATTCTGTATTTTAAAATTTTGAATTCATAATTAAGATACACAAAAAAACAAAAAAATATTCTTTTTAGAATCTGTGTTTATTAATCTCTTGTGTAGTAATGGGGGATTTTATTTTATTAATTTTTTTAAATAATGTATATTAAGTTTGCTTTGAATATATGAAGACAAACTATTAAATACGTGTAGTATATTATCTAAAAAATTCATATCTTAATTATCACTACAAGAACTTGTGATATCATGCATGTTGAATTACTACAAAAATGTTAGTTATATCAATATTTTAGATATATGAGAAGAATATTGATATAAATTGATATTTCTACCAAAGAATCGTGAAAATGTTTGAATATTAAGAATTTTCTTACACGACTATTCCACAACACGAGTTCCGGAAATTCATGTTTGAGCAGTGAATTATGGGAAACATGTACAAGTTTTCTTTCACTGTCACAAGCTTTTGTTTCTTTCTTTTAATTTACATCTCTCGTCCTCTTGAAGTTGATCGTCCCCAAGTGGACAATTTGGTTTTGAATTTGACATTTTCGTCATTTTCCCTTCCCCCACCAATAACGCCCCTTCCAAATTCTCCACATATTTCCCACTATGAACCAAGTAATTTCAAATATATGACATGATAAAATAAAAAAATATCTGAAATAATACATGAGAAAGGAAGACGATAACCTTCTTAATTTAATTATCGTCCCTTATGCATGAAGAAATTCGAACATTGGGAGAGGAAAAAAAACGGTATTTACAACTTAATATTCACATATATTCATTATTTTACAAAACGAATCCAACGTCTTTTTCTTCAATTTTCGATTTTCCATTGAAGAAAAAAAATGAAGAAAAAAAAAAACATTTTATTATTATTATTATTATAGTTTGTCTGTCGCTGTCTACTCAAAACACCAACATCGAATTCTTGGTGTCGTAATTCATCTTCTCCAAATTGGGCTGTACCGCAAACTGAATCATCGGCGGCGGCCCACAAACCAAAGCCAAAGTATCCTCCGCCGCTGCCGGAATATGCTTTCTCATAATATCCTCCGTAATAAACCCAGTGCTGTATTCCCACCCTTCTCTAATACTCTCTTGCACCACGTACCATACTTTCAATCTCTCGTTCTTCTTCGCCCACGTGTCCAATTCCTCCCTCAGCAGTATATCATCCTCCGTCCGATTTGCATACACCACAAACATCTCCGTCTCGTCCTCCGGATCCTTCAAAATCGCTTGCACCACTTGATATATCGGGGTTATTCCGGTCCCACCTGCCAGCATGGCAAGCCGCTTCGCGAACCGGGGCTTCCCATGAACCGTGAAGTTTCCGCGCCCTGTGTACTCGATGTGGCCTAATGGACCCTTAATCTCCACCGACGAGCCCACTTCCATATTGTCCAAATACTGCGACATGAGCCCGCCGTTGGGGAACTTGGGGTGCACGTTTTTGAAGTACACTTTAACCACCAATTCGAAGTAGCCTGTCTGGTCTATCGGGGTAGAAGGCGTGTAGGCTCTCATGCATAGCTTTCCGTCCACTTTAGCGCATATGAAAATGTGCTTACCCACGGGCAGCCCGAGTGACTGATCCAGACCGCCGGGCAGTTCGAATCTGAAGACACGAACATCGTGTGAGATTGCGGTTTTGGAAATCAGCTTGCAAGGGATTTTTTCGTTAGGTGTCAGCGCCACGCGTCTCGTCAACATTGGGGCTTCCTTGATGGGGGCTAAGTGGGAGAAATTGGAAGCCCCGTGGGTGGAGTTGTTGGGGGAGCTGGAGGAGGAGTCGGAAGCGTAGCCCGTGGTGATCAATTCTCCGATTCGGTAATCCTCGAGCATTTTCTTGGCTTTGTCGGAGTGGATGGCGTCGAACTCTTCGGTGCAGTCGGTACCTGCGTTGATTAGGATACTATCGGAGCCGCCGGGGTGGTCTTTCAGGAAGCGTGTGCAATCATAAACATGGCCGTGGACAATGATCCAAGCGGATTGAGGAGAGTTGTGCTTTTTGACTTCGGATAAAGAGTAGGTGTTGGAGGCGGTGTTCATGAATGGAGTGGACACACTCTTCTTTAGCGTTTGGTTCGATTCGGAGGACATCTCTAGATGTCTCTCTCTGTCCATCCATCCTCCGGATTGGTTGCCAGGAACCGTTGGGTGTTCGAAGATGATTCCGATTTCTCCCTTGTGGGGTTTGCATACATTGGTTTTCACTCTGAACCAACAGTTGTTCATCATTCCCATGAGGTTCCATATGAGTTTCTCAGGTTGGGTGTTGAGAGTTTCATCCCAAGCCCGGACTGCAATCTCCTTAGCGCCAAGCAAATCCAAGACCTCCACTTCCAACGACCAGAAACACCAGCACCAGTATTTTCCATATTTGTTTGGCTTCTCCGGATGGTCTAACGTGCACACTTGCCATGTCTCTCCACCGTCCATTGTTACCTCCACACGTGTCACCTTCTTCCCACCACCTACACATTAAAATAATCATTTTACTCATATATTCACTGGATCTACATCACCTTTCCTAAATAACACTAAAGTAAACAAAGGCTTTTATTAAAATAAAGTGTTATTCCCAAAATGAGAGATTCCTTAATTAAAATATGCCTGTGCCTAGGACTAGTAGGGTCAAATATTAAAAAAAAGAAAAACAGCGGCGGCTCACCGGAATAAGAATAGCCTCTCAAGGTGTACGGCCTCTGAGTGGTCCAGGAGTTGATAGGGAGAATCTCCTCATGGCAGGGGGTGGTTATGACTGAGTTTATGTTCAACTCGTTGATTATATACTCCGGCTTGTACCACCATGCTGCATATATTAATTAAACATTTAATTTTAATTAAGGTAGTAAATTTTGAATTTTCCCCGTTTTTAAGGTAAAAGAGTAATTATTTACCTTCGGCGTTAGCCAGCTCAGCGTCTACATGGGAAGGCAAAACTCTATTGTCCTTGAAATGGTAATAATTTTCGGATTCTTTGGTTGTAACAATGATGCGTTTGAGCCATTTGACCATTCTACCCCCGATGAATCCCGGTATTATCATCCTCACGGGAAACCCGTGGTCCGGTACCAATTGCTCTCCGTTTTGCATATAGGCTAAAATGATGTCCCTAGCCGGATCCATAGCTAGCTCTTTCTTGATACTGGTCCCGTATTTGGACCCACCGCCACCTGGCAGGTCCTCAGCCCCTTCAAAGCATACATTCAGCGCACCTTTCTTGCGGCTCATAATCCCACATCGCTTCAACACGTCACGCAGCGGGACCCCCCGCCATACTGACGTGGACACACCCGCCGCTCCCCAGTTGAACCCGATGCTTTTTTTCACCATGTTCTGCTCCTTCCGCCGGTTTCCAGCGCAGACTAGCGTGGCTGGAAACTCCCGGAAGCGGAACTCATTCACGAGTTGGTCCATGGTGAACTTAGTGGGCCGTTTAACAAGCCCACAGACCTCGATGGTCCAGTCGCTCCACTTGGCCTGAGGAACAGCTCCGTGGTTACGCACGTAGTGGAGTGGGACCGGGGTGATGAACCCATGGTGCATCAAACGGTTGAGAGGTGGCTCCGAGTTGAAGGGGTGCTTCCCTGTGAGACGGACCATGGAAGAGTTCCGCTCGATCCAATTATCAGCCGTCCCTTCATCTCTGGGGTCCACAATCGACGGCTCCAGTTCACGGTTTCCCTTCTGGATCAACTCACGAAACTCGTAGTTATCATTCTCGTCTTCACTACACGAATCCTCCTCCTCTTCCTGTTGTATATTGACGGAACTTTTGAGAAGACGGCCGTTGTTATTATTGTAATCGATGTTGGAATTGGGGAAGTTGCAGCCACGAACGGGGGAGTCGGACCGGTGGTTAGGACCGGACTTGAAGGAGCGAACGACGCCATTAAGCGGTGGCTGGAGAGAGCCAAATTGGCGGTTGTCGACGGAAGCCGCCATGGGAGAGATTTGTTGAAAAAAGAAATGAATATACTATTACTTTCCCCCACCACAGTCGTAATTTGAATTGAAGTTTTGAAGGTGGGGAAAAGTAAAGAGGCGAAGGTGAGATTATATAGGAGACGTGTGTGAAGAAAAAGCCAAATGTGAGGCAGGACCCATTCGGCAAGAAATTTCCATGAGCTATGGCCGTTGGTACAAAATGACGCCGTTTTAAAACTGGGGTAGCCGTAGGGCGAGCCAGACGCAGTACTTACAAGTCAGAACCTGTGGTTGCTGTGAGCCGTCGGGTTCATACACGTCTCAGCCACACGATGCAATCAAACATTTCTCTTAAAATCAACAAAAATATCCGCCACATCTTTATTTTCTCACAACTTTTCTTTTTTCCTAATTTTAAATGCCTTCTTTCTCCCCCACTTCTTAATTGCATGCACTATTAATTATCACAAAATACAAAAATCTCCCCCAACACTTCTTAGTTTCAATTTTCTTTTAAACTCTCCATTCTTAATTCTTAGTATTGTCTTTCAACAATTTTTACTAACCCATAAATCTACTTTTTTAAGTTACGACTTCAAATAGAGTTGTTAAACTTTTTTAAAAAAATATTTAATCATTTTTGTCAACTATATATAGTGTAACATTTTATCTGTTTTTAGTAATGCAACTATAATCATTTATGTCAACTCTAACATGGTTTAAATGATTAAATGTTCAAATCTTCATTCAAGATGTTATTAGAATTCCTAAAAAAAACAATGCAATTGTTCTATGTTTTTGGAGGAAAAGAATTGTAATTCTTTTCGTTTTCTTTTTACAATGGATTATAAAAGGAATTAATTTAATGCATGTTTGAAAGTAATTTTGAAATGGTTAAAAAAAAAATTTTTTGTCGTATTTAAAATTACTTTGATGCATACTTCTAATCTATAAAAATCAATTCAATATTTAATTTTACACTTTTAAACACAGTTTTTCATACTATTATAATTGATTTTGAATTATTATTTAAAGCATTGTATGAATGATTTTGAAAATGACAAAAAGTGATTTTAAGTATTTTAGAATCACTTTTAAACATGAGATTAATCTTCTTCTAAATAAAGGAGGTTTGATGCGTGACTTTATATTTATTAATTCTATTTTTCTTCGGTAAACATGTACTTGTATGCTAAAAGTTTGAAAATTAAAATTAAATCAAATATGAAGGAGAAAGGGAATGTTTCTACGTAAAAATAGAAAGAGATATGTAGGGATCTTAGCAAGCAAAAACACACAAGTATATGTATATATATATTACTGATGGAGATTTGTTGAGTTAATTAAAATTTAACAATAATTTTTCTTATCTTATAGCCATGCATAATTAATTTCTAAAAATATCTTCTTCAATGTGTCAAGCGAGATATTTTTGCTGACATACCAATTAAAAAGATAATATTATTTTCTTCCATTTCTTTTATTAAGACGTCTCTCTCTCAATGAAGAAAAAAAGTGTAAAGTTCTTAAAAAAAAAACGAAAAAGAAAAAAAAAAGCGTAAAGCAAACCATTTAAAAAGTGAAATGATTCTTTAAAATACTATTGAAATATTTATCTTTGAAAATCACTTTTTTGGCCATTACTATGTGCCAACTAGTTTTTCTACCAACAATAAAATAAATGGGCAGTTTCTTAAGGGTTCTTTTTTCTTTTTTTTAATATATATATATAATTGAGCTGTTTCGTTAAGTAGCTTTTTAAAATCTAATTATTTAAGTACGAAATCTTTGACAAAATATTTGACGGAATTTTAGTATTTTCGAAATAAATATCCAAAGGAATACAAATTTACGGTTATTTATTTTTTTATTTTATTTCCATTATATTTTTTAAAAAAATATGTAAAGTAGGGATCAAACTTAGACCTTGAAATTGATAGTATAAATTCATAACATGTTAGCAATATAGTTACGATCTTAGACAAAGGGAGTGGACAAAGACTTATAAAGTGGTTTCCTTCCTTTGAGATATATTAGGCAATTATGCCACATGAGGCCTACATGATACAATAGTGTAAAAGGTGTTAGTTCAATCATGAATGTTATATTGAGTATGAATAGACAATGATGATATCGAATAAGTTTATAAGTTATAAATAATAGTTGTACCACACAATAATTTTCTAATATTAGTTCATTCAATAAGAATATAATATTTCTTTATCTCATAGTCAGAAATGAACATAACTTAATTGATATCATGTTTATATTATTAACCTCAAGGTTAGAGGTTCAATTCTCCCCTTTCACATATTATTGTCAAAAATCAATGTTTGCTTATCTTGTCACCAAGTAAAGGGAGAACTTAGAAACTAAAATGTAAAAAGTTGTAATTAAATTAAGTACAAAATCAAAACAAAAATCCAAATTGGTATATTGTGTGCAAATCCATTTTGAAGACGAGGAGCGTCTCGTTATAAACTCTTCCTTTTCTGCTCATTTCACACAAGGCTTGGCTAAAAAGGTCCTTTGGAGTAACATGGTTAGTGTTTCCCTTTAGTGTCTATGGTTGGACGGTAATAATCGCACCTTTTATTAAGCAAGTAAAATCTAATAAAGCTTGCCTACTTTATTATTTGACAAATGAGATATATATAGCCAATTGATACAAGAGAATTAACCAATTAACAAACAATAACAAACTCAATAAAATAACCCCTAAAAACCCCCTCAAGATGGAAAAGATTTATCAATGATTCCCATCTTGGACATTAAGGAACGAAACATAGGAACATGGACTGCTTTTGTGAACACGTCAGCTAGCTACAAATGAGATCTAATTGGCATCAATCTAATAACATTTCTGACAACATGTTCTCAAATAAAATGACAATTTAGTTCGATATGTTTTGTCAGTTCATGAAATATGGAATTAGTTGCTATATGGAAAGTAGCATCTTTATCACAAAAAATCAATGAGGGAGAAGGCAGGATTCAGAATCTACATTCAGCCCCTAATGGCCCCCACATTCCTTGCGACCTTGCTTTTTAGAAGTGAAAGTTGTCCCCACAAATCAACATGGGTCCTTTCAGGATGCTTTGTCCTCACTCACATGCATCTTAAAGATTGTTTCATGCTAAGCATGCTTAACTTTAGAGTTCCTATGAGCCACCGAAAAGGAAAGTGCACCTTGTTGGTATAGATAATAACTTTCAATTTTTTTAAGTCTTTCTTAATCATACTTTCATGTCCTCATGACCCTCTCATTCAGATGTGATACTGGTTCATTCATGTACCCCTCCTGAACTCGGGTTGTTACAGGATGAATCTTGAAGGAAAATTCCTTGCCTCAATGAATTCTTGAGAAATCGTAACAAGGAAAGAGCAATATCATAATGAATTTTCGAGGCTTTGAGACAAATTGACTAAGCTTGTGTACTACAAATGTGATATTTAGTTGAGAGATGGTGAGATATAATATCCTTCCAATTAGTCTTCTATATTCAGTATGATCAACAATAGAAGTCCAACATCTGATTGCAACTTAAGGTGTGGATCTAAATGTAAAGAAGTTGGTTTACAAGCCAATAAACCATGGTTTTCTAACAACTGCAGAGTATAATTCCTTTGAGACAGTGAAATGCTTTTAGAAGATCTAGCAATTTCAAGTCCTAGAAAATATCGCAATACAACCAAGTCTTTTGTTTGAAAGTAGCATCATGATGAAGTTTGAGAGTATTAATTTTACTAGCTGAAGCACCAATGATGATGATGTCATCAACATAGACAAGCAAAACAACGAAATATTTTCCTTTTCCTCTCATGAACAAAGAATAGTTTGACTTAGATTGAGAAAACCAAGGAGCAAAAGTGCATGTGAACACTTATCAAACCACTATTTGAAGCTTATTTTAAACCATATATTGATTTTAGAAGACAACAAACAAGATGTTCCCCTTGTTTTTTAATAACATTATGTTTGTAACCCAAGGGTAAATCCATATATACTTCTTCAATAAAATCACCATGAAGAAAAGCGTTATTGACATCTAATTGTACTAATGGCCAATTCATGGAACCAACTAGTGTTAACAGGACTTTAATTGTGACAAGCTTTGCGACTGGTAAAATTTTTTCAATATAATCGAGGTCTTCCTGTTGGGTATAACCCTTAGCAACTAATCTTGCTTTATAGTGTTTGATCGTACCATTAGGCTTGTACTTTATTTTATGTGCCCACTTACATTCAATAGAATGTTTGTCTTTAGGCAATGAAGTAATATCACAAGTTCTCTTTGTTTCAATTGCAATTAACTCATTTTTCATGGTTTCTCTCCAATGAGCATAAGGAACTACTTCATGGTAAAATGTAGGTTCTGGTGGGATTGGAATTCCCACAATAGAAGTGTACGAACGCCTTGTGTCTCAAATTTTGTTTGTAGAACTCAATAAGCAGAAAGACGGAAACACAGGGATAAACAACAAGTCCTAAGTATGCTTTTTCTACTGAATTGACTGAAAAGAATAATGAAATCGAATATTAACCCTTGAAGAACCTGTTTTTGTTTATTCCTCTCTGGTGAAACCATGAAAACCTTCTCTACTTCTCACGAACTTAGCAACACAGGAGAACACCAAAGCTTCCAAAAATCAAACACCACCACAAGACTGCCTTGTTATTCTCAAGGTAAGAATCACAAAGAGTTGTGGGATTTTGTTTAATTTTAGTGAAGAGAGATGAAGGGAGTTCTACAGAGAATTTTGGCAGAGGGATGAAGATCTTGGGAGAAGCTTTTTGTGAAAATTGAAAACACGTAATAATACTATTGAACAAATCATCTGCCTTATTTGCTGTTGGGAATGTCCTAGAACTCGCAGTTCATGTTAAACATTCTATTTTATCAATAACAATGACTTATTGATTTTGCATCTTATTATGAAAATCCAATAAACGCATTCTTGGCTATAATCTGAATACTGTAACTTTATGTAATGACATAAACAGGATCAAATTGACAATATATAGCCTAAATGGTCTAATAAGTGTATGGATGTAATTGGGTATCTCATCCTAGTAACACTATTGGATCCGACCTACTCTGTAGTTATTATAAGAAGTTGTAAGATGCTATAAACGATGTGATCTATAAATCGTTCATGTTGAGACATGAGAGTGGGGACATCCTATGCAATGAGTTTGCATATAGACTAGACCATGAAAATAGTCACTTTTCTTTATAACGACTGTTTATTGTTAAAACTGACTATTTCATTTATTATATATAACCTAGGTTAACTCGATCTTAATCCTGAGCTAGCTATGAACTTCTATTTTTTTAGGATTATCCTTTGATCTGCAAACGGTGAGAGTAGTCCAACAGCACTGCTCAATAAGCTTACATTTTGGGGATAAGACTAGATAAATAGCTGGGGACTATGAAGCACAAATACAGATACAGTTGCACGATACGGATATAATCAGATACGGCGATTTGTCAATTTCTAGAAAACTAAGATACGGATACGTCTAAGGATACGTCACTTTTTTATATATTTTTTTAATATATATATTTTTGAAAAACGAGGATACTAATACATTGAAGATACATTTTTTCTTTAAAAAGATCTAGGATATAAATAAATTTAGCATACAAGTTAATAACAATAGTACAAAATAGAATACAAACACTAAAATACAATACAAAAAAAGCAACATCTAAAATGTTGAAGTACAATAGTTAATAAAATGCAATAGAAAAGTGACTCATATTACAAAGAAGAAGAAGAAAAGATTAGAGAGTGATGTATGAAGATAAACGAAGAACTTATTGTTGAAGACATCCAAATGGTTTATATTTTGGTGGACTTTGTGGGGACACAAATGTGAAGATGAAGATTACATGATTCTAGTGTATGGTTTGGTCCGTTATTTATTTATTTTTCTTTTAGTTTTGACTCAAGTAATGAGCTTTTTAAATAGATTGCCTAATTTTAGATTGGGAAAGATTATATGAGTTACTTGTCTTTTTTCTTATAAAAAAAGTATGCATAGAAATAGATACATCAAATCGCATGTCAGATACGTATCTGGAAAGTATCTGAAAATATAGATACGTCAAATCGCATGTCAGATACGTATCAGTGAAGTATCTGGAAGTATCGATATCCGATACGTGTCTGATACTGATTCTCTGTCTCATATGAAGTATCTGTGCTTCATAGGCTGGGGACATAGCCTTGCAAGATGGAATTCACTCCTACCCTATTTAGGGTTAGCAGATAGGTTGTTCTCTTAAGTACTAACTCCAAGTCTTAAACAATCGGGGCCCCGCCTTCTCATGATAGAGAAAGGATTTGATTCATAGAGATTATGAATCAGAATTTTTCATTAGAGGATCAGTAGGAACTTAAGGAACAAAATGTATTCACAGGGATAAAATGGTATTTTTGACCTAGCTATGATTACGAACAACCTGTGAAGGATCGACTTACTGATTATGGTTATTAAGTGGACATAATATATTTACAGTGAGGGGAGTTCAACTATGGGTTATAATGGAGTGTCTCATTAGTTAACGAATGAGGGTTTAGATCGGACTAATGAGTTTAGCCGATTAATCTCAAATCATTGGAGCCCATGATCTGTAGGTCTGCGAGGTCCCCCTACTAGCTCGTAAATGGATAAGTTTTAGAGTAACTTGAGAAATTAATTTGAAACGTTCAAATTAAACGGAACAAGAGAATATATATTTAAATATGATTTAAATATATGAAGATGATTATTGTGCAAAAATTAATTTAATATTTGATATTAAATTAATTATTATTTTAGATTAATTTATGAAATTAATTATAGAAAAAAAAATTTCAAATTTTATTCATCAAAATAGTTCTGAAGTCATTTTTTGGTTTTAAAAAGAAAAATGAAAATTGGTTTTTGCATGTTGCACAAAATGGAGAATGCAGATTTTCCATTATCTTCATCTTCATGCTCACCCAAAAGCCATTAACTTCTCTTCACTAATTCTCCAAGCATGAGCTACAAGCCATGCACTTCACCTCTTTGCATGTTCATCTGCAATATATAAAAAGATTGGAGTCATTTGAGAAGGATTAATGCATAATTTTTTAGAGAAAAATCTCTGTGAGAAGAAACTGTTCTTCTTGTACGGCTGCTGTGAGTTCTTCATTGTTCTTCACCTTTTCAAGCTGTTCTTGAATCCCACAACTCCGTACAAAGCTCCAAGAGGATAATAAGGAAGGCTTTGAGGTGGTTCACGGTGATTTCTAGTGAAGACTGTTGTTGTACACTCGGTTTCTTGGAGAGTTCTTCAAAGGTATGATCTTAAAACCCTCTTTTTAGAAAAACATGCTTTCGTTTCTGTCAAAATTAGTGAATTTGAATGCTTATAAATCCTTGATACTTCCACGTTATTTAACTCTTTCATTCGCACACCATGAGAGATGGGAGGGAGTTGCAGAATAACCTATAGTTTATTATATCACATATAATAAAACTTATAGTTTATAATCTCTCATATAACCATAGTTTCAATTAATATGAATCATGTTCATATTAATTTTAACCTATAATTTTTATATAAACCTTATTCATATAGTTAATATTTGAATCATATTCAAATATTTATTTCTCTTATTTAAACTTTATATTATAATGTATCATATCAATTATATTAATTATATCACATACAATTAATTTTCTTTAATTAATTTAAATAATTCAAATTAATCTAAAATTAATTTGATTTCCATTAATTCTTATGAGTTAACAAGGGAGCCTTATGGACCTACAGATTGAAGCTCCAATAATATGAGATTAATTAACTAAATTCTTTAATTAAATTAATCCTCATGCATTAACTGTGGTCACTCCATTAAAGATAGATAATTGGTAGATATATTTTTGTGTCCATTAGATATAATCAATCAACAGTGTATTGACCTTTCACAAAATTGCTCGTAAGTACATCTGAGTTAAAATTACAGTTTACCGTTATAGTTACATCTAACTTCTTAAATATCACAAATCCCTTTAATGAACAATTAGTCATAGTCTAACTATAACTGAACCTCTCTCGAGCCAAGAGAGAGTGTGGCGTCACATTGTTCAAGGCCCGAAATCAACTCTTAAGGGAGGAATTTATCTACTTACCCTAACAACGGGAATGAGTGAATTCCTTCTTGTATAGGTGTTCCCAGCTCCCCAATCAGACAAATCCCCAAAATGGTAGGCATATTGAGTTGGCGGATCTGGCCACTCTCACCCATGCAGATCAAAGGATCGCCCTCAATGGTAGGAGTTCACAACTCACTTAGAATTAAAGTCAAATCACTTATGGTCATCCTAGTGAAATGTAATTCTCTTCTAATAAGGTCAAAGTATAGAAGCTAAGTATAATAAAAAAAAATAATAAACTAAGGCATACACTACAAGCCCAGTAATTCCTCCCACTTGTCCTAGACTAGATGATACATGCCTCGTAGACTCAGACTCTCCAGGTGACCCTCAAACATTTTAGTTGTGAGAGCTTTTGTAAATGGATCAACAACATTGTGCTTCGAAGCGGTCTTCGTGACGATCATGTCCCCTTGATGCACAATCTCCTGGATAAGATGATATTTGCGCTCTATATGCTTCTCACGTTTGTGGCTTCAGGGCTCCTTGGAACTTACCACAACACCATTATTATCACAATAAAGGGTGATGGACTTTGACATGCCTGGAACAACTTCCAGATGAGTAAAAAAACTTCCTAAGCCATATAGTCTCCTTGGTAGATTCACAAGTCGCTACATACTCTGCCTCCATGGTTGAGCCAGTTATGCAACCTTGCTTTGTGAAAAATAACATCTCTTGATAAGAACAACCTCTTGTTTACTATATCATAAAGGTGATATCCCATGTCTCTATAGGGATATCCTATGAAAACAGATGGCATTGCTCATTGATGAAATTTAGAACATTGAGAAGGTAGGGTGGAAGCAAAACAGAGACATTCAAAAAAAACTCCAGAGAAGTATAGTCAACATTATGTTCATTTAAATGAAAAAAAGAGTGTGCCAATTTTTGACTTTTTGGCCATTAATCGCAAATTAATTAATTAATCAATTAATGCTTTAATGATAACAAACTTACTTTTATTCATTAGAATTTTGAGTATTTTGAAGTGTCCATTGCGTAGAGCTCGGAACAACGATTTCAAGGAAATTTGAACAACTCAAATCGGAGTCCAAACGAAGAAGATATGACTGAAAAAACTTAACGGAAAAATCTTGAGCTGATGATGTGGCAGAAGTTTTTTCATCAAAGTGAACCAACTGAAAGCTGTCACTTGTAACAACAGAGGAGTGATACATGGTGGATTTTTTATTTTTTGATAAAAGAAAATGAATTTAATATTATTTTATGTTTGTGTCTAACGGTTAGTTTTGGAAACATGATGGACATTTACTTTTTGTTAGATTTTAAAAGAAATGATTTTTTTAAAAATATATATTATTATATTATTTTTTATTTGTGTCTAATGGCTAGTTGAGTTTAAAATCTCTACCATTGATTTTTCATCCAATAGCCAAAATTAAAGGTGGTTTTCAACTTTTTTTTCCTCTCTATCTAAACCCATCTTCTTTCCCAAATTTCAACAACAATTTTACACTATTTTTTCAATCCTCCATAACTCAAAACCACCATTGTTATTTCCTCTCTCTAAGCTTCAATTTTCTTCTTTTCATCTTCTTCTTGATATAGTTATTTTATGTCATGAGGATTGATTAATTGTGAGCTAAAATTTGTAAATTCATTTTTGTAGAGAGTTTATCAAGTGTGCTCTTTATTTTTCCAAACTATTGTAAGAGTTGCTCTTGATCCCGGAAAAAGAGTCGTTATAACGGTTTGATCCTCGACCATGGAAAGGATCGGGTTTGTTCTTGCGTCCAAAAAAGAACGTTGTAGCGATTCGACTCTAGTCAGTCAAGTTCGTAGTGACATACCTAAGAGGAGCTTGGGAAGTGGATGTAGGCCAGTTGTGCCGAACCACTATAAAATCACGGTGTCAATTTCTCTATCTCTCTCCTATTAATTTTGTAATTGATTTATTATTATATTTTATTTGCATGAAATTAATTGCTATAATTTATTCTTGAGATTAATTGCTCACATTTATTTATTTAGGTTGGTTGAATTTATCTTTTCATATTTAATTTACTAATCTTGTTATGAAAATTAAATTAAATGCTTGAATTTGTTAATGTCACTTTACGGGTCATTTAAAGTGAATGCATATGTATAAAACTATTGTTTAAATTACTTTTTTTCAAAAAGTATACTAATTTGCTTAATTTTCCCTCATTGGTAAAAAGTTTTCATTAATTTAAATAAATTCTATTCACCCCCTCCCCCATCCCCTCTGGAGTTGTCATACCGATCCTACACCAATCTAATAAGAGAGAAGGAGTGCGATTAATTAAGAACGCAATAGTCAAAACACACTTTCTCCAAAATTGTAAAGGTAACCGGGATTGAAAAAGCAGAGCCCTGGTTACATTTAACAAATGTTAATGTTTTCATTCGACAATTACATTCTGTTGTGGTCTTTCAAACAAGAGAATTGATGAATGACTTCTTTAGAGGCAAAAAAAAAAAATCAGTAAAGGATAACTCAGGAGCTATCAGAATGAAAACATTTAATGGTAGTATGATACTGATTCTAAATTAAGGTAAAGAACTGAGGAACAATGGTCAATGTATTTGACTTTCGTTTCATTAAGAACAACTATGTCTATCTTCAAAAATCATCAACTATAGTAAAAAATATATTTATAAGTGGCATGAGAAGGAACTTGATATGGACCCTATACGTCATAGTGAACTAAATCAAATTTATTTTCAGCCATCTATTATTACATTAAAATAAAAGGTGCTTTTGTTTAGCTAACAAACAAATCAAACACATATCAAAACAATATTGTTTGACAAAATCAATATGCATAAGACTTCTTAATGAAGACAAATATTTCTTAGAAGGATATTTCATTCTAGCATGCTAAGTAGAAAAACTATGTTTAGAAAAGTAAATAGCAGCAAACTTATCAGGTCGTGTAGTAAACTTGGATGAGTCTTCAATCAAATAATGTCCTCACGATTGATTAACCTTCCTAAACATTCTCAAAGAGTAATTATCCTGAAGTACACAAGAATTATCAACAATGTTATCTTAATTGGCAAATGCGAAGTCAAAGAACTGATGGAAACCAAATTGAAACTGAAAGTTGGCACATATTGAACATCTTAACGTAAAATGTCTGAATTATGTTGCATGTTGCTTATAAGATTCACAGGTATCCGGGACTTATTTGACAAGGACACATATATATCATAAACTTTGAAAGAAACAAACTGATCCTTCATATATGACATTGCTCAATAGATAAAGAATTTAGAGCATTCACAGGTGAATCGACTTTTGAAGGGACAAGTAGATGATTTTGTAAAGTGTGATAACCCGAAGGGTAGCCATGAACCTTGTAACACTTATCTACAATGTGACCTTTTATTTTGTAATGTGTACAAATAGACGTTCTTTCTTTGTACTATTGCCAGAGTAATGGTTGTTGCCTGTTGAAGTCGAAAAAGAAGTGTTCTTTACCATTAAAGCAATAGCAGTAGTACAATCGAATGACTAATAATAGATTAATGATTAATAGCACATCAATCAACTTCTTGAATAACTAGAGAAAAGGCACGATTGATGGTCGGTTCAGACTCCATAAGCAATAACTGAGTCTAAATTGAGGCAGAAGATTCATCAAGACCCATGAAAAAGGTCATAACATACTATGTTTGGACGTAGGTAGCTAAATCTTTTACTCCTTCACAAGTACAACATCCATACAAACAAATTTGATGATAAGAAACAAGTTCATTTAATAGGCCTTTGATTGTGGGCAAGATTTGAGAGTTCACGACGAATTTGAAAAACTAACTTGAGGATGATTCTTGCATTGATACCTTTCTTGAAGATCTACCCAAATTTCTCGTATGGACTCTAAAAAAATTGATACTAGTAAAAATTTCTTTAGATAGGAAGTTGAGGATCTAGGTTGTAACGACACCATTACAAACGATCCAAGAACTCAGAAGTTCTCCAATAGATCGAGGAATATCGCCATTGACGAATCCGATTTTATTCTTGACTGTAAGGCCAATGACCACTACTTGTCTCCACGCAACATAGTTCATCTCAGTCAAAATATTTGAAACCAAGACAATGTTGGTACTATCCAAATGGTGAAGAAAGTATGGATTAGAGTGTTGTTCTAGAATGGAGGAATTTGAAGGGCCAAGACCAGATGAAGAAGAATATGGATTTGTGGGATTTGCATGCGTAGGGACGAATTTCGTCTCCCGCCATGAAAAAAGGGAGAGAAAAATCGAGGCCTAATTTTGCTCTGATATTATATTAAGCAAGTAAAATCTAAATAAAGCTTGCATACTTTGTTATTTGATAAATGGCATATATATAGCCAGATGCAAGGGAATTAACCAATTAACAAACACTAACACACTCAACAATCAAAACATGGCTAAACCAACATCTCACCTTTGGGAAGATATTATATATTTGGCTACTACGTGGTGTACTATCAACTCTAAGCTTCCCTCCAGATCTTCTTTATACATCTCTTTTGTGATAATATAACGAGCTTTTGGTGTCAAGGTATAATGAGGGTGCTAGAGATGTGTCAATTTCGTTGAGATATCCTAGTGCACATACCGATCCTTCTACCTTTATTATCTTATTAAAAAAAACAAAAATCCAATGCGCCCTTGATTTTAGAAAAAAAGAACATTGTGATGTGAAATTGAGGAGCACAACAGGAACACAGATATGGAGAAAATATAATATAAAAATAATAATATAACATAATTAAAAATTTAAAAAAAAAACTAAAATCATGAAATAACTAGAATTATAAAATTGGATAATAAAAAATTTAGTGAAATTTGAAATGGATTTCATATTAATGGGTATATCTTTTTAAGATCCACTAAATGTCACTATTTATAGACAAAGTAGCAAGTAGGATGTGAACTTACATGGACACCAAGCATGAATAACTACAAAACACATAGACAATATCAAGTGGGTGGCACATGGCTTTTGGGTCACTAAGCAATGGATATCTATTTATTATTATAATATTCATAATACTCCCCCTTAGATGCCCATATATATATAAAATATGCCTCGTTAAAACCTTACAAGGAAAAATCCAATGGGAAAAACCCCTAATGAAGGAAAAATAATACATATTTCATATAATATATACTCTTAAAAGAATACAATTATATTTACTCTCACTCATGAAAACACCACTTAAGATCTCTAAGTTGCCACATTCCAATGTTGTGCACCAATTTTTCAAAAGTTGCGATTGGTAATACCTTTGTAAATAAGTCTGTCAGGTTGTCCTTAGAACAAATTTGTCGTACGGTGATGTTACCATTTTCTTCAAGATCATGAGTGTAGAAAAGTTTTGGTGAAATATGTATTGTTCTATCTTCTTTAATATATCCTCTTTTGATTTGGGTTATGCAAGTTGTGTTCTCTTCGTATAACATTGTTGGAGGATTTTTATTAGAAGACAAGCCACATGTTTCATGAATGTGTTGAGTCATTAATCTTAGCCATATACATTCTCGACTAACCTCGTGAATTGCAAGAATTTCAGCACGATTTGAGGACGTAGCCATTATGGTCTATTTTGTTGATCGCCATGTTATAGCACTTCCTCCACATGTAAACAAATAACCTATTTGAGATCTAGCTTTGTGTGGACCAGATAAATATCCAAAATCTACATAACCATCTAGATCAAAATTTGATTTATTTGAATAAAACAAACCCATATTGATTGTTCCTTGGAGATAACGGAGTATATGCTTAATTTTGTTCTAATGCCTTTTTTTTTTTTTTTTTTTTTGGAAAAGAACTATATCTTGCTTATAAATTTACTGAAAATACAATATCTGGTCTTGTATTATTAGCAAGATACATAAATGCACCAATTGCACTAAGATATGGTACTTCAGCACCAAGAAGTTCTTCATCTTCTCGAGGTCGAAATAAATCTTTCTTTATATCCAATGAACGGACTTCCATTAGAATATTTAATGGATGTACTTTGTTCATATAAAATATTTTCAAAATTTTTCCTGTATAAGTTGACTGATGAATAAATATTCATCTACTAAATGTTCAATTTGCAAACCAAGGCAAAAATTTATTTTTCCAAGATCTTTCATCTCAAATTCTTTCTTAAGATATTCTATTGCCTTTGAAAGCTCTTCAGGAGTTCCATCTATATTCAAGTCATCAACATATACAGTTATAATAATAAATCTTGATTGTGATTTCTTTATAAAAACACACGGACATATTGGATTATTTTGATATCCTTCTTTCAATAAATATCCACTCAGGCGATTGTACTACATCCGTCCTAATTTTTTCAATCCTTATAGTGATCTCTGTAACTTTATTGAATACCATTCTCGGGAATTTGATGTATATGTTTCAGGTACTTTAAATTCTTATGGGATTCTCATATAAATATCATTATCAAGAGATCCATATAAATATGTTGTGACTACCTTCATAAGATGCATATCCAGACTTTTATACACTGTCAAACCAATTAAATATCTTAATGTAATTACATCCACCACTGGGAAGATGTCTCATCAAAATCAATACCAAGTCTTTGTGAAAAACCTTGTGCAACTAGTCTTGCTTTATATCTTGTGACCTCATTATTTTCGTTTCTTTTCCTCACAAATACCTATTTGTATCCCACAGGTTTAACACCTTCTGTTTTTCGGACTAGTGGTTCAAAAACCTGACGTTTTGAAAGTGAGTTTAATTTTGTCCCGATTGCTTATTTCCACTTAAGCCAATATTTTCTATATCGACATTTTTTCAACAGATTTTGGTTCAAGATCCTCATTTTCAGATATAATATCAAGAGCAACATTATACGCAAAAATGTTGTCAATAATTACATTAGTTCAATTCCATCTTTTTCCTGTCATGACATAGTTTATTGAAATCTCATTATTATCTTTAGATAAGTCTTCTTGACTATTAATTATTTTTTTTTTCGAGGATTTTTATCCTTGAAACCCACTAGTCTACCACGCTTCTAGCATGTTTCAGACTCATTAGTGACAACTTGTGTTGGGATATCAATTTTCGATAGAACATTTGTAGCTGGTATATGTGATTTAGTTACTTTCTTTGCATTTATAAATGCATTTGGTAGTTAATTTGTTATATTTTGCAAATGAAATATTTTCTGAATTTCAAATTCACATTGATCTTTACGAAGATCTAAATGAGACAATAACGATGCAATCCATATAATTTCTTTTTCCAACTTCTTAACTTCTCCTCCTAATATTAGAAAATTTGTCTTATATAAATGACAATCAGCAAATCGTGCAGTAAATACATCACTCGTCAGGAGTTCAAGATATTTGATAATTGATAGGAAATCATATCCAATATATATACTTAATCTCCTTTGAGGATCTATCTTAGTGCATTGTGATCGAGCAATTGGAATATATATTGCACACCCAAAAATTTTCAGATGAAAAATATTTGGCTCATGACCATGAACTAATTGTAATGGCGAGTATTTATGATAAGCTACTAGCTTAATACGTACAAGTGACAATGCATGCAAAATAACATGTCCCCCTGCAGATGAAGGAAGCTTAGCTCTCTTAAATAAATTGCAATTAATTGCAAATGTTTTATGAATGATTTTGTTAAACCATTTTGTGTATGAACATGAGCTACAGGATGTTCAACACTTATCCCAATTGACATACTAATTATCAAAATATTGGGATGTAAATTCACCAGTATTATCAAGACGAATGGTCTTAATTGTATAATCAGGAAATTGTGATCTTAATTTAATTATTTGAGCAAGTAATCTTGAAAATGTAAGATTTCGACTTGATAATAAGCACGCATGTGACCATCTACTGAATACATCTATTAATACCATAAAATGTCTAAATGGTTCACTTGGTGGGTTAATAGGTCCACATATATCACCATGAATTTGTTCTAAAAGTGCAAGTGAATCAGTCCTCATTTTATCTAGTGATGGTCTAATTATTAATTTGTCTTAAGAGCAAGCATCACATGATAATTTCTTAGATTGAAGAATCTTTTGATTGTTCAATGGGTGTCCATTTGAATTCTTAATAATTCTTCTCATCATTATAGATCCTGAATGACTTCGGTCATGTCAAATTGTAAATATATCTGGATTCATGAACTTCAAATTCATTGTTGTATATGTTTCAATTACTCATATATGAGTATAATATAATCCATAAGATAAAGAAGGCAATTTTTCCAATATACGTTTTTCATTTGAGACAGTGGATATGATATATAGATATTTCATATTATTCTTACTATCGGTCTCAATATGATAACCATTGCAACATAATCTTTAAAACTTAGAAATTTTTCTTTGATTGACTAGAAAACAATGCATTGTCAAATGTAAATTTTGTTCCTCTAGGCAAAATAATATTTGTTTTTCCAAAACCTTCGATCAAGTTTGCAAAACCTAATATTGTATTTACTTTTTCTTTGGAAAAGTATTTTTTATTTGTAAATATTATATGTGTAGTTGCACTGTCTACCAGACATAGATCTTATTTGCTCATTTTTTAAACAACCAATATATGAAAATGATCCATGTTTCTTCATTAAAAGAAAATAATTACAATAAGAAAAACAACACTTAAAATATACAAAAGTTACTAAAAAAAAATGAAGATATATAAAAGAAAATAACAACATTACGTCTAGATATTCTCAAAGTCAAAAGAAACACTTGATGTGTCATCAACTATGTCAATCTTCTCTTCGAAAGATTCAAAGAAGTCCACCACATTCAAATTTGTCATGTGGGATGGGTCAAATATGTCATTATCCTGGTATGCAAAATTTGCTTCCACATTTTTCTCTTTTTCCTTCAGGGAGGCTTGATAGAGGTCAACTAAGTGTTTTGGCGTACAACAGGTACGTGACCAATGCCCAGTCATTCTGCATTGGAAGCATTTATTTTCAACACTCTTTAAACTTTTATCTTGTGGAGCTTTTTTTTTTTTGTGATAATCATTTTGTGTGGTTCTTTTGAAATTTAAATGATTAGAACAACCACCACGAAAATAATAATTATTTCTTCCTCTGCCATGGTTACGACCTCGATCGCGACCAAAATTATTATTAAAATTTACAGCATTCATTCAGGGAATGGTGTCGTTCTGGTTGGTCGAGATTCATGATTTTTCATCAATAACTCGTTATTTTGTTCAGCCACGACAAAACATAAAATTAATTCAGAATATTGTTTAAAACCTTTCTCTTAATATTACTATTGTAGGAGCATATTCGAGACATGAAATATAGAAAATGTCTTCTCTAACATATGAACATCAGTAATTTTTTCTCCGCATAACAATAATTTTGAACTGATTTTAAATAATACGGAATTGTAATCACTTATTGATTAAAATTTTATAGCCTCAGATGCATCCACTCATAACGGGTTTAGGAAGAATAACTGTCTTTTGATGATCATACCTTTCTTTCAAATTTTTTCATAAGATACAGGGATATTTTATTGTAAGATATTCCATTTTTAATTCCTCGTGGAGATGATGATGAAAGAAAATCATAGCTTTTGTTTTGTCCTGACTGGATATTGTATTTTCTTCTTTAATTGTTTATCCCAAGTTCATAGCTTCTAGGTGAATTTCGGCATCGACACCCATGACAAATAATTATTGTCATTAATGTCAAATGCTGCGAATTCTAATTTTATAAGGTTTGTCATGACTATACTATCACAAAATATTATATTTATATTAGAAATTTAATATGTACTAAATATGCAAAATAATATTTAATTTATAAATTATAACGAAGAGGAAAACTTGACATACATTTTGGACCTACAGAAAACGATAAAAGCTCGTGCTGATAACGTATTTGAGATTGAGGAGCACAACGGGAACATGGATATGGAGAAAATATAATATAATATTAATGATAAAATATAATTTAAAATAAAAAAAAAACTAAAATCATGAAATAACGAAAATTATCAAATTGGATAATAGAAAATTTAGTAGAATTTGAAGTGGATTTTTTATCAATGGGTGTATCTTTTAAGATCCATCCAATGTCATTATAGCAAATGACAAGTAGAATGTGGACTTACATGGACACCAAGGATGAATAAAGGCACATAGATAATATGAAGGGTAACACATGGCTTTTGGGACACTAAATAATAAACATCTATTTATTATTATAATATTCGTAATACATTGCATAAGGTGAGTAATTGGGTGTTTTTTTTTTTTTTTTGCTTTAGATTTAGTTTGTACTTTATTTATTAAGATTTATTTTATTTAAATTTTGAAATTCATAATTTTTTTTCATAAATATTTGTTTTTGTGGATAATATTTTTTGGACTTGATATAGGATCTTTGTAAGGTTTCTAAATATTGTGAAAGATATTATAGAGAATTTTTAAATATTAAAAACCCTTAATAAAACTTTTTATACATTCAGATTAAAATGAAAAAAGATATATGTATAATTTTGTAAGAACTTTTAAATTTTGTTGAAATTTTTATAATTAAGTTTTTTTTATTTATATTTAAGTGAAAAGATGAGAGGAGAGTTCAAAAGGGAAGAAGGGGATGAAGACTGAAAGAGCCAGGAGCAAAGATGAAATTTTAATTCGTCATTTTAGTAGACAACTCTCAAATATTAAAAACCACAAACAAAACTTTTTATACATTTAGATTAAAATCAAAATATGTGTATATATATATGTAAAATTATTAAGAACTCTTAAATTTTTACTTTTTATATTTATATTTAAGTGAAAAGATTAGAGGAGAGTTCAGAAGGGGAGAAGGAGATAAAACTAAAAGACGGAGGACAGAGGAGAGACAAAATCTTTTTGTTATTTTTTTTTATTTTAAAAGATGTCAAATCTATTATAAATGTAGTATTTAATTGGAAAATCACCGATTTTGACCCAATTTTTTTTCCATTGAAAAGTAACCTCATTTTTAAAATCTACTTTTTTAACATTTTTTCTAACTTTTCATACTTTAAGTGAAAGAACCCACCATGTAAAAGTACAATTTTGTTCCTCAATAAATAGTCATTCAACTGTCTTTAATATGAAATCATCGAAGTTACCTAACTCATAAATCTTAAATTAGAAACTTCAATCTTCACTTTCACATTTGTTTTCAATATAGAAATGTTTTACATGAGGATCCCAACTTCAGAGGAATAATCATTTTTAAAGGGTCCTAACTTCAGAGGAACAATTTCTTTCTTTTTTTAGAGTTCCAAAAGAGATAAGTATGTTGAAAAATAGTCTTTTATTTTTTCAGAAAGTCGGCAAGATGAAGCCAAGAAATTACTTTTTAAAGAAATTTTTTAGTAACCAATAAAATTCTTACTTCTTTTTCACTTTTTTACATTATAAAGGAGAATTCTTACTTTTTAAGAGAAAAAGTAGAGAAAAATTTGAAAAACAAAAAATACTGGAACATGATTGAATGTGGAAAAGTTATTATTGATGCTATGATTTGTCTAGTAAAGTTCAAAGCAAAAGTCTCATGAAGTCGTCTTTCTCGTGAAGATGACCTTGTCCAACTTTACATGAAAGTTGAGTTGGTTCAACTTTACGAGACAACTCCTTTGTTCAAATTTTGTATCAAGAAATTGAACCAATTAAGCTGTCTCGTAAAGTGGACCAAGTTAATTTCTGTAAAGTTGACTAAGGTAACTTTCTCGTAAAGTTGATTAAGTCAACTTTGAAAGTTGACTTGGTCAACTCTCTCGTAAATTTGACTTGGTCACCTTAAGTCAACTTTCTCTTGATTTTTTTTAATATTTATTTATACATTTTCTTTTAGCTAGTAAGTTTTATCTTCACTTGTAGAATGTCTCGCATGTTTGTTTGCTACGATGGTATTTGGAATGAGGATGAACAAGAATATGCAGGCGATAATCTAGGGGTTTGGACGTAAGAGGTGATATTTACTTTCAGGACTTCTTGTTGGAGTTGTATAATCTAAGTGGGATTGACACAAACAACCACGATCTCACCTTACGATGTTTATATAATTTTGGATCTAGAATTTCTACGTATTTGATACGAAATGATCAAGAACTTAAGTTCTTTTTAAATGGTGAGGACGCATGTAGGCTCCCTATCTATTTATCAACAAAGTCCAAATCTTTGTATGGTGATTGTTATTTAAAGAACCCCAATTTCTCATACCAAGCAGCTTTCCATACAATTTAACCCAAGAATATCTACCCCCTTTATTATCCAATAGAGCCTTCCTTCGAACAAACTTATCCATCAGGTTATGCTACATCATTAACCTCTTTAGATAATAATGTTGCCCCATATAAACTATCTTATGACAGTTTTTTTTTATTTATTTATACAATCTCGAGGATATGATCCATTATCCTCAATGTACGGTAAGGAGGATAATGTTTGTGCAGACGGGAGGTTTGGGCGTAGTGTAAGTGAGGAAAATGAGATAGAAGATGAAAATATACGTGTTAAAGTGGTTTTTGAGCATGGTATAGGAGAGGGGAACGTGAACCAAGGGGAGAATATAGTTGAAGACAATTCAGACTATGAATGAAAATTACAAGAGGAATTGGATGATGAGTCTAATGAGTCTGATGAGTCTGATGATCTAACTAAAAAGGATGACAGAGACGTTCGAATAGAGGGTAGGTGTGCTAACCGTCAGTGAAAAGGTACCAACCTATACTTGGGTAATACTCATACGAAACCTCCAAGTACGTGTCCTGAAGTGATAATGATTGTGTCGAGTCAAATGTTTGAGAGTGGGGACATTGATATTAAGGTAAGGCAGATAAATCTCTTAAAGGAGGAACTTTCATTCGCATTGTCCTTCTTCCCTTTACGACGAAATTTTGAACATAGGGTTAACAAATCCATGAAATCACTAGTGATTATTAATGTTAGAGTTGATGCCCTAAATCTCATTCTATAGTTCGTAATTGTAGTGTACAAACAGTTTATTTATTTAATAAAATATGAGATATTTTATTCAACATTTAGTACCATTAACCCACAAAACTAATAAACAAACATCCAAGGTTATCTTCTAAAGCTTAAACACGTATGTAAAGATATACAGGTGGATTGTATTTAAGTGATAACCTGAACGATCTGTTGTAGATGGATAAGGCTGGGTACCTTATCCTAGTGACACTACGAATATGACCTATTTTGTAGATCTTACAATTGTTGTAAAGTTCTACAAATGATCTAATCCTGATTATTCATGTAGAGACATGTGAGTGGAGATGTTCTATATAAAAGAGTTTGTATAAGATCGGACCACAAAATGAATAGTTTCATTATATAACATCGTTAATAGTAGAGACTTACATTTCACTAGGATGGTCATAAGTGACACTAACTAAATTCTGAGTGAGTTGTGAACTCCTACCTATAAAGGCAATCCTTTGATTTTCATGGGTGAGAGTGGCCAATTCGCCGACTCAATATGTCTAACATTTTGGGGATTCATCTGATTGGGAAACTGGGAATACAGCTACATAAGACAAAATTAACTCCTTCCCTAATATCGGGGTAAGTAGATAAATTGCTCCCTTAAGAACTGATTCCGAGGCAAACAATATGGCGCTACACCCTCTCTTGACCCGAGAAGGGTTTGGTCATAGTTGGACTATAATTTATTGTTCATTAGAAGGATCAGTGGTACTTAAGGAGTTAAATGTAACTATAGGGGCAAAACAATAATTTTGACCTAACTGTACTTATGAGCAATTTATGAAAGGTCATCGCATTGTTGACTAGTTATATTCAATAGACACAAAAATATATCTATAGTACGAAGTGTGTAGCTATCGGTCTTTAGTGCAATAACCGGCGGTTAATAAAAGTTGATTAATTTAATTAAAGAGGTATAATTAATTGATCAACTACCATTGGAGCTTCAAACTATACATCGATAAGGTCCCCTCTATAGCTAAACTGGGATAATCAAGAATCAATTTAATTTTGGTTTAATTTGAATTGTTCAAATTAATTGAAGGAATTATATATGATATAGTTAGTCTAATGTATTTGATACATTATAAAATAAACTTTATTTTGAGAGGAAATAAATATTTAAACATAATTCAAATATTAATTGTATGGATTAGATTCATATAATTAAATTTAATATACATTTGATTTATATTAAATATCGTAAATGATTAAGAGAATTCAAATTATAGGTTATATTGTATTTGATACAATATAAAAACTATAGGTTATGTGTGATATTCAATATAACATTTAATTTAATATATATTATAGGATAAAATGGTTATTATATATATATATATATATTAATAATTTATCAAATCAATATGAAATAATTTATTAAATCAATTTTGAATTAACTCCCTCTCCTTGTTTCTCTTTTATCAGGGACATGGAAGATTGAGAGGTTATAATGATGATTGTCTTCTTCCTGCCAAAAAGACACAGAGTGTTAATAAGATTTTGGATCTCCCAAGAACGCTCTCTAGAATAATTTTCTCTAAAAAATCCTTCCTCTCCCTCACTACCAAATTAATACACAATGTCCACAAACTCCTATGATTCTCAACTCTAAGAGAATACAAAAGGCTCTTTTATGGTGGTTTCCACACTGCGTCTTACTATTTTCTTGTCCATTGAGATCAAGTTTCAAGAGAAAAGTTCTTGATCATTTGAGAGGATTTTGTAAAGGTTTTGTGACTTCAAGGGTCAGTAAATCTAATTCCTGTTTCCTGCTGTAAAATTTTGTTAGAATGCATAATTTTTATTTCTAAATTTTAATCTACTGTGAAATTGTAAATTGGGACCGATCCTCGCTCCGCATTGGACTTCACAGTTTTTCAGTTAAGTATAAATATGGTGCCTATTATTCAAGGATTCAGGCTTGAAAGTTTAAGGATTTGGAGTTGTTTAAAATACCAAGGTATCAATATATCCATACATTCTCACAGCAATTAATGGATCACGACTATCGTCAAGCTAGAAGCAAGTTAGTTGGTCATCTGATTAAGTCCAAGTTCACAAATGTTCCTCGACTTGACTCTGTTTCAATCTAGGCCTATTGTTGAAGTATAGGTTTCTAAGCCTAGTAGGGTTAAGATTATTCCACACCACTCGCGTTCGTACCCTAAACCCAACGATAAGGTCAAACTCATCCTTACCAAATGACATCCTAGACTCGAACAAAATTAAAGAAAATTACATTTGGTCTATCATCCACAACCTCCTTGAGAAGTAGGTGATGTATTAGTGTCCATTGAGGGAGAGAGTACTATCTAAGAGAGGCCAAATATGGTTTGCCTAAATATGTCTAACTGGACCCTTGCTAACTTCATATGAATCACCAAACATGTCTTAACTAGATGAGAACACGAAGATAATGAAGCCTTAAAATATCATGTTGGCTCGATCTTCGGCTCCATAATAATTACCTATACGTTTCATAGAACATGGTACAATGTTAAAATCCCTAGTGAAAGAAAAAACCCTAGTGGCTCAAACTTCACGAGAAAAAAGCTAGACAGCCATCACGAACATTATTTGGGTGTATTCACAACATCTCATGAAGTAACTTCACAAGACAAACTTACAATATTACGAGATAAATGACAGAAAGCTTTCAAACTATTTTACAAACTTCTCACTATTACAAATACTTCACGAGACAAATATTTGCAACAACTTCACGAGATATTTGTCTCGTGAAGTTTAATACACCCAAGAAATGCAAAATCAAACCCAGACGAAGATTTATCCCCCTTATTCCACATATTTTATAGGATGAAATGATAAATATATTGTTGATAAAAAAAGGTTTTGAGTTTTTCACTACACACTCCTACCAAAAATCACACACTCCTTCTATAACAATAGAATTCGATTAATCATTTAGAAGCAAAGAAAATGGAAAAGGTACTTGTGTACCTTTTGTCAAAATCCGAATTGGATGAAGGAAAAACGGAAGACTCCAACGACCATGAAAGATGAGTCTTTTTTACAGAGATAGGAGACTCTTTGCGAGAAGAGAGTTCAACAATGGTTGAAAACTCAACAAGAAAAAGAAGTAAAAAACCCTAACTTCCATGGAAAGATGAAGTCTTTGCGATAAGATTTGTCCTTTCGAATTCTATTGAGGGACAAATTTGTATTTTTACATGGTATGTCCATCCACTTAAAGTTGGAAAAGATCAAGGTTAAAAAAAAGTAGATTTTAAAAATGAAGTTACTTTTTAATGGGAAAAAAGTTTTTTTTGATCAAAACCAGCAATTTTCCTATTTAATTGTTGTTTACACACAATTTCTTAACCCTTTTGAATTACATCTTGTAATATACACTCTTCCATATCTTACAAATAGTGTTGGGTATTTTTGTAATACACATCATAATAGAAATCATTCGCTCTCTCTAATTTATTTTTTCTACTTTGCTCTCTAATTACCCTTTTCTTTGTTCTTGTATTGTTCTTATTACTATTCTTATTTTATAACAATGCCCAAATTAAACATAAATTAAAAATAATATAATTGTTGTAACTAAGAACCTTTTAAATCTATTTATTAAAATTCAGATACTAAAACGATGAATTTGAAATTATAAGGATCAAATACATCTACTTCTAAAATCTCATGAATTAAAAAGATAATTATCCCTAATCTTTTTTAAAGATTCTCAATATCTCTAATCTTTTTTAAACCATATGTTGGGAAATAATCTTGATTTTTATATATATAGATACACATACAAACACACTTTCGAATAAGTTGATAACTCTAATTGAAGTTAGTCATGGAGGATGGATCCTTTCAAATTTCTTTTAAAAATTAACATTATATTGAACTTAGAATAATTTTGGTCCTAAAATCACCTTAAAGTCACCTTCTAATTGTACATGTACTTGGTCCATAAACGTTTTAAAGTTTTGTTTCAACTCGCTCAAATTTTAGTTAGTTTAAATCTAACTGAGTTAAAAATTAAAAGTGTCCTGATTTGTCATTTTCAACTAGTTTTTTTTAGTTTTTTTTTTTATCAAATTAAGTTGATGTAAAGTTACCAATTCGTGACATGGAGACGATGGTAATATGAACATGATACATCACAGTAATATTTAAAAATTTAGAAAATGTAAAACGAAAGCATGTTCAATAATTCATCTACAGTTTGTAAGAAAATTAAAACAAAAGTAACCAAGGTCATACATGACGGGGGAAAAATGTCACTTTTTTCTTCTAACCATATTAAAGATACATTTGCTAGTGACTTTAAAATTATTTTTACCATATTTAAATAACTTTGAATATTCATATTTGTAGTAATTTAAAACTAGATTTAATTGTATGAAAATAGTGTTTAAAAGTGTATAAAATAAAATTTCAATAAATTTTAAGTTGTTAGAAACGTGTTTCGAAATGACTTTACATTTGTTAAAATGATGGTCTAAAACAAAATTTTAAAACTTTTGATACTAACACAACTATATACCAGTGAACTATGCTCACTTAGATAAAAAAAATGTTTTTGAAATCCTTTTCTTGATTCTAAAATTCAATTAGAATTCTTAAAACATTTCAAATAGTAAATTTTCTTTTTAATATATAAATTCCTTTCTTTTTAAAATAAATAACTTAATTATGAGATTTTTATTTATTGTTCTAAATAGTTTAGGGTAACGAGACCTCTTCTCTTTGGAACCTTTCTCTTGAGTTGCATGCGTTTTTTTTTTTTATATATGTGTTTTATTGATTTTAGTTTGTTTCTTCGTTAGATTGTGCCTTTGAAAATATATATATATATATATATATATATATAAAGAACTTATCAAATGGTCTTTAATAATTGAGATTATATGAACAGATAAAGAAAAGCAAATCTTTCCCAATAAATTATATCAGAAGAACATCTCTTTTCTGTTTTTAGAAAAGTTGCTTATAATAATGGACCATATCTTTGGTGTTTATCTAAGAATGAAAAAAATTAAAAAGAGAAGAAAAGAAAAAAAAGAAAAAAGAAAAAAGAAAAGAAAATGGCCATATTTGGTGATTGGTTGGATTTTTTTTTTTTTCATTTTTATTAATATTTTTAGTACGAATGGTTGGCCATTCAAAAGTTTAACAAATTGCCCAAAATAAAATTTTGAAATATACTTCCAAGAGGCCACAAAGTGGTGAGAGTCATTTTTTTAAAGAAATCTAACCTTTCAAAGATATATTAAAGATTCTTTCCCAAAAAAAAAAAAAAAAGATATATTAAAAATTGATAAATAACAACGAAAAAGAATGGTTGAAGCCTTTGGATAATCATTTTAGTCCTATTGGGTAATTTTTTAAAATCAAGTATGTAAACACTTATTCTATCTCTTTCATTTGGTAAATATTTATTTAAAAAAAAAAGTTAAGAACTCGTTTGAATTGATTTAAGAAAAAAACATTTTTTAAAAAAACTTATTTTTATTTAAACATTTTTGATAAAAATTCATTAAAATACACTTGAAAAGCTATTTTGAAAGACTGCCAAATACTTCAATTTCTTCCGACATGACTTATTTTTTAAATTCACTAAAAAATGTATTCCAAACGCACCCTAAGCCTATAAGTACACATTCCAACTCTAAATTTCTTACTTTGTTATCTACTGTTTATTAATATTTTTAAAAAAACAAGTTAAAATTTGAAAACTTAAAAAATTAGTTTTAAAATTTCGTTATTGTTATTAGAATTTGGTTAAGAATTCAACTCTTGTAAATAAGGAAGTTGCAAATTATGATAATAAATTAGGCTAAATTAGGCTTAATTTTTTTAAAAAAACTAAAAATAAAAAATAAAATGATTACTAAATAAGATCTATTTTTTTTAATCTACGTTTACCATTTCAAAAATCAAGTCAAAATTTGAAAACTAAAAAAAAAAATCATTTTGAAAAATCTGTTCTTGTTTTTGGGATTTGGTTAAGAATACAACTATTGTCATTAAGTAAAATGTAAATCATGGTAAGAAATTAAGATAAAATAGACTTAATTTTCAAAAACTAAAAACAAAAAATGAAATGGTTGTCAAACGGGGTATTTGTTTTTAAAAATTAATCAAATTTCTTCTAATTTCTGACAACGGTTTTTCATCTTTTTTTTTTAGCAAACAAATTGAATTCAAAGTCAAATTTTAAAAACAAAAAGAAGTATTTAAAAGCTACTTTTTTATTTTCAAAACTTGACTTGATTTTTTAAAACACTATAAGAAAGTATATAACTTTGCAAGAAATTTAAAGGTGGGAAAGTATCTATAAATCTAATTTTCAAAAATTTAAAATAAAAAACTATGACCTCATTTTGTAACCATTTGTATTTTGTTTTAATTTTTGAAAATTAAGCCTATAAACACCCCAACCATTTCTATATTTTTTTGCTTTGTCATATACTTTTTACTCATGTTTTCAAAAACCAAGCTAAATTTTGAAAACTAAAAAAATAGTTTTTCTTAAAAAAAAATGTGTGTACCTAAATACCTCTCTCTTTTTTGAATTAATGAAATATGGCTTTGATGTATGATAGGGTGTTAAGAATGTGTTAACCTAGTTGAGATATTCGATCCCCCATTACCTGTTTTTTTCTTTAAAAAAATAATTTTAAAAACTTATTTTTGATTTTAGAATTTAGCTAAGAATTCAACTCTTATACTTCAAAAAGATGCAAACCATTGTAAGAAAATTAGAGTAAATAAACTTAATTTTTCTAAAAAATTTCAAAACGAAAATTGACACCAAATAGAATTTAAATGCTTATCAAATGGGACATTAATTTTAGTTATTGGGTTTTATGTTTGTTATCACACAAATTCTCAGTTTTCATTTTTTCTAAATAAACAATTGAACAATTAACAAAATTCTAAAAAAAAAAAAAAAATAAGTTTTTAAAAACTACCATTCTTTTAGTTTTCAAAATTTGTACTCAATTTTGTAAAAATTCTAGTAGACAACAACATTGAACCCCTTAGTAACATGTTCTTCAATATTGGTCATTGGTCCGACATCTTACTCCTATAACATTGGTTTTTGACGGATATTATAACCAAATTTTATATCTATGAAAAAAATCAATAAATAACAGTCAATGGATAAAAGTAATATTTATAGACTTAATTTTTTTTTTTTTTTTTTATCAAACATGACATAATAAATCAGATTGTTTTGCAAATGTGGGCAAGTTACAACATTATCATCTTTACCTAACATAGAAGATAATAGGTTTGTTTTGAAAAAAAAAGGTTGAAAACAAGGAGTCTGGTTTCCAAACACTCATACTCAGAAAAAATATATATATATAAATTTTTATCTGGCGATTGTAGCTTGGATTGAAATACCGATTCAATGGTTTGAATGGTAAATTTCTTTAATCAAATAATTCTTACTAAGTAATAAATCCGACCCAGTCATTAAATACTTGGATTTGGCTGATGCAGATTAATTACTTAAGTTATTATTTGAATAATTATCTTAAAAGAGTAAAATATTAATATGTAAAAATATGATTTAATTATTCTTTTTCGTATTGGATCAAGATTAACAAATTAATTTCAATTTATATATTAAGTAAAACTAAATCAAATATACGTATATATAAATATATTAGAAGTAAAAAAATAAATATATCTTTTAAAATTAAAAATAAGTTCGGATTAGCTTACATTATTCTGGGTGACCCATTAACTAATTCAGTCTATAAAAATTTATTTATTTGAACCTAATTCAATCAAATTTGTACGGATTGTTTTGAGTTGATTGAATTTTTTCAACATTTTTTTAAAACCTCTATTTTACTCATAAATTATTCAATGAGTCTGTTTTAATGTTATTAATTGGTGTTCTAAACTTTATTAGCTGTGAATTTAATGCCTCCTGATCAAAGTCAAATTACAAAATTTCTCAGGGACTAACCTACCACACCTGTTCTTTTTAAACGATCAACCACACAAAATTTGTCTAATAAATGACTTAAATATAATCTACATGGATGTCGAAATTCAACGATGTGAAATTAAAATACTTTAATCGAAGCTAGAAAATCAAACAAGAAAATTAGGCAAACGAAACTCAATAAATATTTAAGGGTGTGTTTGGAATATATTTCGAATTATTTAATTTAAAAAATAAGTTGTTTTAGAAGAAATTGGAGTGTTTGACAACCACATAGAATAACTTTTCAAATGTATTTTAATCGATTTTTATCAAGTGTTTAAATAAAAATGAGTTTTTTGAAAAATATTTTTTTTTTTCTTAAGCCAATCCAAACAGGCTCTAAGTCAACACTAGATATTTTTGTATAAAATATGTATATTTTTATTAAAGGGTTGAAAGGTTCGAATATCTCACCCAATATTGCTGAATTAAAAAAATTAATAAATATATTTAAGAAAATTTTCACATATGAAAGAAATGTCAAACTATTTATAGAAATAGCAAAAAACACACAAGTAGATACTGATAGACTTCTATCAATATCCATCAGTGATAGACTTGTATCAGTTTCTATCATTGTAGTATCAATAATAGATTTCTATCAATTTTTATCACTATAGATACTGATAAACTTCTATAAACTTTTATAAAAGAAGATTAAATTTATTTTATATAAATAATTTTCTTATTTTTCTATTTTTAAAAATCCCAAATATTTAACTAATACCTTAAAAATAGAATCTTGTAGTTGTATTAATCTTATCCACGTGAACTCATTCAAGTTTGAGATTCAAGATAACAAATTGAAAGATAATGAAAAATATTTTGCTGTGAAATAAAATTATTAAAAAAAGTTTTTCAAAAGATAATTAAATGACTAATTAATAACAAGAAATAAAATTTTTAACATGGGATGGCTCAATTAATAGGTAAGAAATCTATAACCTCTAAAAGATCTATAAGGAAAAAACAGTCGTACTCTAAACTACTTATAAAAGTTTCGAGTTTAAATAGATATAATTATTATTTTATGATTTAAATGGACAGATCCTCTAAAATTATTTTAAAGATGTAAATTGATATTTTTGTTCGATTAAATTATATCAAACTTTAATAATAGTATTGAAATCAATCTTGACTAATTGAAAATGAAATGATATTATGAGAGTCTAATTACAAGACCATTTTTCTGACACTATCAAATCACCATTTGATTTAACTCAAAAGCTTAAAGGGATTTGGAGAAGTAAAATAACAAGAAATTAATTGTTCAAATAACAAGAAATGTGGAATTCTTTCATCTCAACAAAGTTGGGTAATAATTTTAAATTCATTTTTTCTTGAAAGCAATGAGATTTCATGTTTTTAATTACCATATAATATGAACGATTAGCGATTGATTCCCATGAGAATTAGTTGATTTGTTTTCATATTTATAAAGGATATGGAGCTCTTGTTTTGGTTCAAAATTTAAATATATGTTGGAGTGAACAACATGAACTTGGCAAGTAACTAAAAAAATCCTCAGTTTTACTATATTCAAGTAAAAAGTAAATTGTTCCATGGCATTTTAGAACATAATTATCACCATCTCGGGATGACTTTTTAAGTACTTACAAAATAAAAAACAACTTTAGTCATTTTAAACGGAGTGTGAAAAAGGATTTTCAATGAGATTGGAGTAAAAAAGTTTATTAAAAAAAAATCTAAGTTTGTGATTAAAGTCATGAATATCTAAGAAGGAGAAAGGAGATAGAAACTATTATCCTCTCTTGTGTCTCTATAGTTTGTGGGGTTTGTACCAAAAATTGAAACCACACAGAAACTGTGACAAATAAGAAAAGTAAGTGAAAATGATTGATGTTTGGAAAGAGAGAATTATCAAACAAAATCCTACTAACTGTGACATTTTCCCATTGCCACCACAGAACCTTTGCTAATAATAAATCCATTTCAATATTTCATAAACCTACATGCAAGCTGTATCCATCCATTTGATACTTACAAATCATCTACCCATCAAATTTTAGTTTCCCATAATTCCTATTTCCAAAAACTCAAAATACTTACATTCCTTACCTTATACATGCATAAAACTTCATTATCTTCCTCTCCAACAAATTTTACTGTCTAAACACACTTCAAAGATGTGATGTTATTTAATATTCTAAAATCAGACCTAATTTAAAAAAGAAATGGTTAAGAAATCTACCCTTAAAATAAACAAAAAAAACGTAAAGCAAACAAAAATCGACAAACAAATACACGTGGTTCACTAACAGTGTGAACAATGGAGAGTAATTTATTATTCAAGAGAATAATTCAAATTATTTAGAGTTATAGCATATATATAATACACTTCTCTAAACTCTAAGATAAAAATCGTAGGTAATATAAATATGATAGATATGAATACAACTTAAGTTTTGGGAGTAATACTCACCCAGATGCGTCGTCTGACAACTTTGATTTAAGTGAATATCATATTCAAGACATTGCGACAGATTAATTAAATGTTTTAATGAAACAATGTAGTGGTTAATCTCCAAATTAATTAGTCGGTCTAAAAAGGGTTTTCAAAAAATGACCCACAAACTTTGATGGGATGATAGTTTAAAGAATGCGCAATCTTTGAATTCAAAAAGTGCATTGTATAGTGGGATTAGAAGATGCGTAACATAAATGAATCAATAAAGTGAAGATATAATATACATATGAAAATGGGAATGCATGGCTGCCAAGTAGCTACCTCTTTGGTGAATGCAGTAAAACCAACCAAGGTGGCTTAGAGAGAACATATATAGCACATAAATCCACAAACATACATTAAATTAATGAAAAAAATTATAATAATTAAAAAAAAGAAAAAAAAACATAAAGAATAAGGACAAAAAAAAGAGGGAAAAGAAATTGGAAGAGTCAAAGAGGCAAAATAAAAGAAGTAGGGTTTTTTTAGGGTTGTGAAGTGGCGAATGGGAAGAGCCAATAGCCAAACCAAAATAGGGAGGGTATGGCTCTGAACCACAAAACCATACAAAACCAATTTGGGTCCCAAAAAGGAGAGAAGTGGCTAATTGGAACTTGGCTTTTGGGTGAACTCTAAAGACATCTTTAAAATTCATTCTTTCTTTCTTGTTGCTTGTTTCTCTCTCTCTCTCCATGGTCAGAAATTAAAAAAGGCTGTCAAAGTTTTTTAAAGTGGGATCCATTGATTTAAGGGGACCATAGAAACTAAAGGAGCTAACACAGTTTGTTTTTCTAAATTTAACCACAAATTTCACTATTTTTTCATATTATTAATATTTGTCTAGTGTCCTCCTCAAACATCTTGTCTATAAATCTTTACCACTAATACTACATCTTTTTTTTTTTTTTGCTTATTTATTTGGGAAATATTAATTATCGCTATTTATTGCATTTGTTTCTATCTTTAATTCAATATTTAATTTAAATATGTATCTAAATTGACTAACGAACAACTTCTGAAAAATATACAAGATTAGGTGTAACTGAGACTCCACCTATCATTTGTACTCCCCACTTCTCTACCACACACAAAAAGATATTAATTTCTTTTTGTTTTTTACAAAATAAAAACGCCATGTGATAGTATTTTATTATTGGATCATACATGGGAGCACATCCAATTTTCCTCATATACAAAATACATAATAGGTAGGTAACTAGTTGTTTTGTTATTAGGATAGAGAAGAATATGAATGACACACGCTTTTATTTACTTTTACCTTAGGGTGGGATCACTAACCTTTTTAGGGGAATATTTTCCACTTTTTTTTTCCCTATCACAAGTTTAAAATGTCAATAAAGACACAAATGTCCATGAAATTTCGATAATGAATGTTACTAAACAAATTATAAAAACAAGAAATTCAAATAAATTAATTAAATTAATAAATAAGCCTTCCATAGTTTTTAAACAAGTTAAAATATTTATTATTTATATTATATTTACATTAATAATATTTTCTTTTTGCTTATTTTTATATTCTATGGATACTTTTTATACTATAATGAAAATGTCGATTTATCCTTCATCTTGATATCAAATCTATGAAAATACCAACATACTGTTGAGATATTTAGGCCTTAATTTATGTATTATGCATATATTTAGACTATAATTAGCAAGTTTGGTTATCGTCCTTTATATAAATTCCCTATGTAAATCTCAAGTTAATATACAGAAATTATTCGTTCAAATATTGTTTCCACATGGTATTTATACTTCTCAATTTATTGCTTTTGTCAACTCTCTGTCTCTATCGAATGATTGTTGACGAAGGCAGATCCATCTCTGATCTACACTGCTCTGCCATACACATATATCCAAAGCTTCCCTGTCTTTTTTCCAATCGCACGTGCTTTCGCCACCAACCAAATTGTGCGTTCTACTCAGATTTGAAAGTTTATGTGTGCAATTTCGTTCTAGTGCTGGTGTTCGACCATCCAAGCACCCATTGTTGGGCATTCCAACCCTTGCTCTTATTTTCGCACGCCTAGCCACTGACCTGCTGCACTTTATCGCTTAGATCCACCACGAGCGTTGCCCAACCCACACCGCCACGTCAATCGAATCTCCCATCGGTCCATATCAAATCCGCTACCTACCACACACAATTACTTAGATTTGTAAACACCGCCGCTCTGCTCCATTGGTGCCGCCACACCCAGATCCACGGTTTCACCTGTTTTGCCCTGTCGCCGCATGCTTTACTCCATTGTTGGTCTGTGCTCGTCATTTGTTGCTGGTACCAATTCATGGGTTCAATTCTTTGGTTGTGGGTCTCAAATCCGTCATCTAAAGCTCCGCATCGCACAGAAATACCCTCGCACACAAACGTCTAGACCTGACTTCGTACAGATCCACCGATTGTCATTCTGTCGCCCACTCCCCCACTCGATGGCACCCAAATCTGTCGCAAAACAAACCCTCGCCCCCACTCGATGCTCGCCCCTGCTCCAATCCACAATGCTCGTCATGCATAGATTTGTTCGATCCGTTCCACATCCACCTTGCCCAGATAGCTCCGACGAAGATCTACCATGGGTTCAAATGGGTTGCTCCTCTGCCACTCGTCCGTCGAGATCTTCATCGTCCAAACTCTCTCCCCTCCCTATGTCCTTCATGTATTAGCTTTTAAACCTAACCAATTTCAATTAGATCGGTTCGATTCATATGGACTGATTGGATTCAATCAACTTGGTTTTGGTTTCATTTAGCCAGCACAGTTAGTTTAATTTAGTCAGCCAAGTTTGATTCAGTTTGGTTCTTAGTTGATTCTTTTATCAATTTCAGTCTTTGTTCAGTTTTCAGATTTTCCAGAGTCTCTATTTCGTTTTATCTTTGGATATTTTCGTATATCTCTGTTTTCAGCTTAGAAGTTCGTGGGTTTTGTTTCTATATAGGTCTCTGTTTCTAGCCTAGAAGTTTGTGAGTTCCCGTTTCTAGCCCAGAAGTTCTCTATGTTCTAGATCTTCGTGGGTTTCTGCTTCCCGTCCAGATCTACTGTGTTTTCATTCAGAATTGTTTCTTCAGTTTTTGTCATCCAAGTTGCTTCAGTTTATCCGCTTACAAACTCAAGTTGTTTATATCACCTTGAGTTTGAGGGAGGGTGTTGAGATATTTATGTCTTAACTTATATATTATGCATATACTTAGGCTCTAATTAGGAAGTTTGGTTATCGTCCTTTCTATAAATTTTCTATGTAAATCTCAAGTTAATATACAGAAATTATTCATTCAAATATTGTTTCCACACATGTGTTGACAAAAATTTAATATCATAATTTTACATTGATTATTTGACTTTCAAATTAATTCTCCTATTGGAGCATAGCTAAATGAATAAAACACTAATTTTCATTTACATCGATAATTTAATTAATCTCTCCCTCCTTTAATTGTATTAAAAGAAAAAAGGGATTGGTCTTAAATCAAATTAGGTCAAAATAATCAAATTAATACAGATAGGAGGGTAGAAAAAATGAAATTTTTTTGAGAAACTTGACGATAGATCCTACTAAATAATGTGAAAATGAAGATGGATAAGATTTCACTCCAGAGATTAATGATAATTGTTTTTTCTGTAAGTCAGATTTATAAATGAGGGGAAAATTACACTTTTTAGATTCAGAGTTTTGAAGATTATGTGTGTTTGGTCTTTAAATTTCTAAAATGTATCTTTTTAGTTAGAGATTTTAAGAAGAATATGTATATTTAGTCCCTAAAAATTTCAAATGTACCTTTTTGTGCATAGGATCTAAAAATTTTAAAAAAAAAATGAAAAATATCAATTTATACCCCTGAATTTTGAGTGTTGTATCAAATTAAACTCTAAACTAATAATTATATCGATTTAAATCTAAACTTTGAGAGTTGTATCAATTTAAACTCTGAATTTTTTGAATTGTATCAATTTAAATCCCAAACTAATAACTGTATTAATTTAAACCCTAAACTTTCATAATTGTATCAATTTAAACCCTGATCTTTCGTAAATATATATCAATTTAAACCCTTAACTTTTATAAGTGTATCCAAATAAAGCATAATGGAAAGTTTAAGTTGATACAATTATGAAAGTTTAGGGTTTAAATTGATACAATTATAATAGTTCATGGTTTAAATTGATACAATTATTAGTTTAAGGTTTAAATTAATACAATCCCAAAGTTCAAAATTTAAATTGATATAATTATTAGTTTAAGGTTTAATTTGATACTACATCTAAAGTTCAAGAATATTATTGATATTTTCCTGAAAAAAGAAAATTAAAAGAACCTATGCAATATTTTTATTATTATTATTTTAATTTGGAAAAACAACTTTAAAAGTTATTTATTCACTATAAAGTTATTTCTTAAAATTACTTTAAACATCTTAAAAACTCGGGACTAAAAAGTTACAATTTGAAAATTTGGGAATCAAGTGTATTTATTCTTAAAAAAAGCTCAAAAATTAAAAGGGTATATTTTAAAAACTTATGAACCAAGCACACTTATTTTTAAAAAAAAGTCGGCAACTTAAAAAAAAAAAAAAAAAAGTTAGTTTTGTAAGTAAAGATAATAAGAAGGATGGAAGAGAATGGAATCTTATTCCTATTCCTATTCCTTTGAACATAAGTTCGACGAACATGTTTCCCCAAGCATGCATGCTCCATGTGAATCTGTGGTTGTATGCTTAATAAGTTGTTTTAAGATTGATTAAAAAATTATTAACGTAAAGTAAACGCAATTAAGCATCAAAACACACAGAGATTAAAGACACTATAATTAATGTTATAATATATATATATATTCCATTGGCAGAATCCCATGTATTTGTTTCTTGATTCCAATACATTAGATTCCTCCTTTGAAGAGAGAGAATAATCCATGAACCTAAAGAATCGTCCAGTGAAAATAATTGTGGGATGCAGCTTTTAAACACTCAAAAATCCGACATTGATTTTAGTACCAAACTTAAAACCATTTTAGCCTTTCAAATACGAATCTCAAGAGGTATAATTTATAAACCAATAGATTTTTGTTTCTCTTTTAGTTTGTTTTTTTGGTAAGAATAAGATAGTACTAAGGAAAACGACAGAGAGTTGTTGTTGTCGTTCTGTCATGCAATAACTTTTTAAGAAAAATATCTATAAATAGTGGGTGAAGCTTGTAATTTATGTTAATTCACTTAGAAGATGGGCACGTGAATGAAGTATGAGAATAGTGTTTCTAATCCTCAATGTCTATAAAAGTCTTGAATTTAAAGTGTCTAAGAGTCTTCTAATTGATGAGAGAATTCTTTCTAAGTTATTCGGATTCTTAAAATTCTCAATCTCCAAAATGAAGATGAACTGACTAATTAGATTTAGATTTGATTTGTCTATAGACTTGGCCCCTTGGATCTAACTAATTGGATTTTTGGGCTTCGTTGTTATTTGGGCTACATTAAATTTACTTTTGGACTAAACTGGATGTGATCTAAAATATTAATATCAAACTGAGTGAAATTAATTTATTCAATCCAACGGTTATGATGAAAACATGCGACATCATTAGACTTACTAATTTTTATTTTTCAATTTCAATTTGATACACATATTGACTTTTAATTAATCACAAGCGTGATCATATGTAATGTTGTCATTAATTTAAAAAATGATATTACGGTGTGTGTGTTAAAATTTCTTATTCAATAGCCTCTACCTTAAATAATGTTCAACGTTAAAAAAAAAATTGAATCTTAATATGAAGTACTACAAATACTTTGACCTGGGTTATTTGTTTGAGAATTTTTGGTTCAATATTACCATTGATAATGCATTATTTTGCTATGGGCCAACATTTCAATGTCGTTCGGTTTGGGCCCGTCTAATAACTTGAACCGGCCCAGAGTTAAAATAGTCAACCCAACTGTTAAAAGGTATAGTATTTTGACGTTGGGATAACCAAAGTTCAAAATATCGATGTTGATTAAAATATCGAGATCTCGATTTTATAAAAATATCGATATCGATAAAAATTTTAGAAATTTTTATGGAAATTGTTATAATCAGTTAATGAAATTTTGATTGTGACCTAATTAGACTATATTTGACCATTTGTAATCATCATTTCTATGAAGTAAGACAATATTTAAAGGTATAGTGTAAATATTTGGGTAAATGTCGATGCGAGAGCAGAAATTTAAAAAAAAAAATGAAAAAATAGTTATAAAATAATATCAAATATTGACAATTAATTGTAACATCAAAGAACATGAAATGTTTGCATACAAAATAATTGTAAATTATTTATTATAAAACTTACATGCCTAATTCCAAAAAGCTAACCTTGGAGTATCTAACCTAGAATCTTGATAATTCTGATAGAAACTACAGTATAGCTCTCAAGTTTTCTTGTATTGAAAATTATAAGAAAATGTTGAAGATAGTTACTACTTAAATGAAAATGATAGAACTCGTATGACCAACATATAGACTTTATTGGTGGATACATCTCATTATTCGATGATCTTCCTCCTTCAAATGGATAATAACTATTTGATGGAAAGTTAGGCCGGAAATTGTCATTGTCAAGTCTTAAAGGACCATTATAACTTGAGTAAGAATAATTACCTTGACCATAGTTTTGTTGCATACGGGAAAATTAAAAAGATATTGTACCTTTAGAAACTATTTAGGAAAATATTGTTGTTTTCAAACTTTTGTAAAAATATTGTTGTTTTAAATAAGTCGAGGGTTGAAAATTCGACCTAGATAGGTCGAATTTTGAACCCTCGGCCTTCCTTTCTTTTTTTTAGGAAAATATTGTTGTTTTCAAATGGATTCTGTCATCTCAACAAGTCTGACTAAATAACGAGCTAATGAAGCCACTGAACTTCCCAATCAAATTCGAGAGCGAGATTATGAGAGACAGAGACAAGAGAGCGAGAGAGCAAGAGTTTGAGAGAGCGAGATTTTGAGTGAGAGCATGAGCATGAGCGAGAGCGAGAGCGAGATTTTGATAGAGAGCGATAATACCGTACAAATTTTTTTTTCTTTTTAATTATTACACATTCCACCTTCTTCTTTCTAATCCTTTCTTTTTTTTTCTTTTTAAAATTTTTCATTTTATAAAAAAAATTCTAAAAATATTTATTATTTTATTTAAACTCTAAAAAGAATAAATTAAAAAAAATAATAACTCATAAAAATAAAAAAAAATGTAAATTAAATATCTCATTTATATAAAAATAATTACAAAAATCAATGTGTCCCATAAGCCGGACGTTGTCGATTTCGAGCTGGTTGTCGTCGTCGACTTCGAACTTGAGGTTGCTCAGGTTCTTCTTGATGTTGCCCTGGTACCTCTGCAGGCGCTTCATAATATAAATATTCATTATGCTCTCCACGACCTCGATCATGTCCATGCACGTATGAAGATGAAGGACCAACCTCTGAGTCATAATTTCCTGAACCAAATGCTGGCATCATCATCATCGGACTAACATAATCAATTTGACCCTGCATCTGCGTCTGCGTCATAGAGGGTAACTCTTCCACATTATGTGCAACCTCATCAAACTCATCCTCTTTCCGACCAGGTCCTCTACGTCTAGGAGTTGGTGGAGGAACAATATGTATATCGTACATATAATGAATTTCCTCCATATAGCTTTGGTTGTCACTACATATGGCAAGAACCTGATTCGGATCATTCGCAACCTCACGGAGTCTACTGTTGTTCGATCTCTGTGAATTATAAAACAATTAAACAATATTTAAAATAAATTTAAATTAAAAAATTAGATAATATTCATTCATTTACCAGATGACCCACAGCTGCTCCCGGACGAGTGACGTAGTGCCTTGTGATATTATTATACCAATGAATATATTATGGAGTGACATCTGTGTCAAACTGTTCAAGAGAAAACCCCACTGCAATAAACCTTGCACGATAATGCCATCGCACTACCAAATATGCAACTTTTTCGGACCAATCTCCAGTCCTTAGGTCAATATCATGCAGTACGGGTTCAGTATTACAAGGCGATGGGATATCCTACTGAAAACCGAATTGTCTCATCACCCTGTCAGGAAAATGACACTCACCAATGTGAAAACATATGAGAGGACTCATCGTCCGCCATATGTTTTGACCATTCGTACAAAAATTAGGCAAAGTATGCACAATAATTTTGTACAACTCCCAAATAACCTGAAACACAAAATATTATATTAGAGAATATTAAAGACAAATACAATAAAAATGTGAATAAAATAATCAATTAGGTTTAGTGTAATGTACCTATTCAGGTTGAAGCAGATCAAACATGTATCTATACTGGTTGATTACATGTGTGGCTGTCGAAGTCACACAAAATTTGTCTCTCCATCTAAATTTTTAAATTGATAATTTAGAATTTAAATTAACTAGATTAGTGATATAAAAATTAAATTGAATTAAAACAACATACCGAGAACCGTAGGCTCGTCCAACTAACTGAGCGTCATTAACATGATGTAGCTGTGGAGCCATTGCTGGAAAATCGCTCTCAAGCCCATAGTTGCAAAAGTATAAGAGGCCCAGCTATCTCTCGAACCTCAGGTCTTGTTGCTTTGCATAGTTGTCTATACAACCATGCCAAGCATACTGCACCCCACGAATACCGCCCCACATCATGGAGGTTAGCTAATAGTGGCAGGAACATCAAGTGAACAAAATGACTTAGTGATCTCGAACAAGCCATCATACCGAGTGGTACTGTTCATGTAACAAGTGGCAAGCATTCGGCATTCCATACTTGCATTTTATGGTCGTTTGCTCACATTTTAACATGAACTACAAAGATTTTATTGGGGACTACTACAAATTGTCAACGTATGCTGAATGTTACTCTCCTCAATTTCAACCTGTACTGCATGAAGATTACTGGATCATGCACCCTAATATGCTTGTCTTACATCCTGATCCATCGTTGTTGAGAAGACCTGGTAGACCGAGAAGTTCACGTTATCACAACGAGATGGATTGGACAAAACCAGCCACTCGACAATGTGGATTTTGTAACCAGTTAGGACATAATCGAAAGAAGTGTCCTTCGTTACTAAGATGGGCTCCAGATAGTTAGGGATTGAATAATAAATAATTTTTTTTTATTATATATTCATTTTATTGTATATTTAATTTTTTTTATAATAATCTATTGTATATTCAATTTATTGTCTAATGATTATTCAATTATAGTATAATAATCTAATATATTCAAATTTTTGTCTAATGATTATTCAATTATAGTATAATAGTCTAATATATTCAATTTGTTGTCTAATGATTATTCAATTAAGTATAATAATCTAATATATTTAATTTATTGTCTAATGATTATTCAATTATAGTATAATAATCTAATATATTCAATTATAGTCTAATGATTATTCAATTATAGTATGATTATTAGCTCTTTTTCTCCTTTTTTTTATATATATTTCTATGGAAAGTTCAAATAAAGTGAAGACTCTCGCTCTCTTCTAAGATCTCGCTCTCTCCTAAGATCTCGCTCTCTCACTCTCGCTCTCTCTTAAGATCTCGCTCTCGCTCTCTCTGTTATTGTTGTTATTTTTCCATTAATGATTAATAGCTTTCATTTCTTCTGGAACAATCACAAACACTTTTTTTATTATGGATCTACTACCAGAAACTCAATGCGTAATCTTAGCATTCAATGTGTATTCCTGAATAATCTCATTTTTCAATTATTCAACCATTTCATTTTACCAAGTTCAATGTTAGTCAGATTAGTCAATATAAACTAAATCTCGCTCTCTCCAATATTCTCGCTTTAAATCTCGCTTTCTCTTAAAATCTCGTTCAACATTTCGCTTTCTCCTACTATCTCGCTTTGAATCTCACTCTCTCTTTAATCTGCTTCAGCCCACTTATCTTCTTAATCGCTTTGAAGTTTCGACATGTGTGTAACCTTCGACAACCTAATATACAAAATTTTGTTCGTAGACAAAACTAATTCGGAATTGTCTTTCATTCCAAGGCATAACTTGTATCCATGCGCTTCATATTCACCTGGAATTCGCTCCTAGAAATATAGCCATCCCCACCCCCTCACGTCAATCCCACAAGCCTCCGTCTAATTCGAAATGATAACAAAATGCATAGGTTGTTAGAAGCAGCTCGAGTACACAGATACATATAGTATACCATCTCATTACTTTATTTCCTTTATGAGGGAAAAAGAAAAGTAATAAACCTGCAATCTCGAGGGTGGATGTGTGTCGAAACTTCAACCTTCGACAACCTAAGCGAGATTCGCGAGATTTCCCTTGTCGAAGGTTGAAGTTTCGGCCTATGTATTGTTTCCAAGTTTTTCTTTGTTCGTCGAATTCTCAACGTTCGACCTCCACATTAGTCGAGTTCTCAATGTTCGACCTCTAGCCTCAAACTCCCAAAACAACAATATTTCTCTAATAAGTTTCAAAACAACAATATTTCTCTAATAAATTTTGAAAACAACAATATTAATATTAAAGGTCCATTGAATACTACTACTATGAATGATCATAGTTATCTAAGTTTTTTTCTTGGAAATGAAAACTTCCACATCAATTTAATTTTAAGATGAAATGATGAGAAATTCAATAGAACAAGGTTTGAATGAAATTTAAAATAAATCTATATTATTTTTATCAATTTTGGTTTCTTAGAAATGAAAGCTTTTGATGGAAACAAAACAAAAAAATAAAACTTACATCATCCAAATTTGAGGTGAAATGATGTAAAATTTTAATGGAAAATGGTTTGAATGAAGTTAAAGATAAATATATATTATTATTTTTCTCAATTTTGATTTTTTGAAAATGAAATCTTTGGATGGTAGAAAATAAAATTTACATCAATTCAATTTTAAGGTAAAATAATGTGAAAATTCAAAGAAAAAAATTTCAATGAAGTTAAAAATAAATATATGTCATTATTTTCCTCAATTTTGGTTTTTTGAAAATAAAAGTTTTGAATGGTAAAAGACAAAGCCTACATAAATTCAATTTTGAGTTAAATTATACATTGATGTGTGAAACTATGCAATCTATGTAATCAAGACAAATTTATAAACCTTTAAAAACTTCCATTAAGCTTAATTACTTAAAAACAAAATAGAAATTTTCATCAAAATTTCGAGAATGAGAAAAAATCGAAATTCGATACCAAAATTTAGACCGGAACTTTAAACTATGGGATAACAACACAAATAGACCTTATTTAGAACTCAAATTTCACTTTTGTTCAAAAAGACCAAATATTACACTTTTGTCCAAAGCCGTAAATAAAAAATAAAACTTCAAAACAAAAGTAGTTTGCTGGTATAAAACAAGTGAAATTTCTGGGTGAAAGAATGGATACTACATAACAATTGTGTAAAAATGGGGTCGGAAATAATAGGGGGTGTTCAAAAAAACCCAATGACCTGAAAAGATTGATCAACCCAGCCCAACCCGTACGGTTTGGGTTGGGTTAGGTTCAAATAAATGAAATTTTAGGGTTTTGGTTGGTTCATGGGTTCACCTAATGTAAACCAAACTAACCCGAACCAACCCGAATTTATTATTAATTTTTTAAAAAATATATTTTTTATTATTTATAACACAATTATTTATACATATATTGATTTTAATTTTATTTAATTTTAATATTTTTTGAATAAGTTATTCTTCAACAACTCTTAAAAGTAGTTTCTTTACATTTTATAAAGAAAATTTTGACTATATAAATTGAAATTGAGTTGCTAATCTTAATTTAATATATGAAAATAATTAAATTAAATTTTTACATATTTACGTTTTACTTTTTTTTTAGAACAAAATTTTAAATAAATGACCCGATTAATCCAACCCAACCCAACCCAAATATTTCATAGTTGGGTTGGGTTCATTTTTTAATAAAGATTATTTGGGTTGAAAAAATTTACAAACCGAACAATTGGGTTGGGTCTAAAAATTCTTTCAATCCAATCCAACTCAACCTATGAACACCCCTAGGAAACAACATGAATAATTTGGAACTAAAAACATTAAAATAATAGTATTAATAAATTTATAACTAAAATAGAGAAAAGAGAGATTAGGAAATTCGCTCGAAATGAATAATGAGTGAAAAATAATAATCCGAGTTTGAACGAAAAATTAAATGAAAAATTGGATGGAAAAATGGTAAAAGTGCAGTGCAAATGGAGAAAAAGTGGACAAACATTTAGATGAGAAAGATAACAAATGTAATTAAAAATGAGAAGAAATTTGATAATATATATATATATATATATATTGAAATAGAAGGAAAAATTTGCAAATGAAAGCTTGAAGGAAAAAAATATGTAAAATAACATTTAGTTATTAATCCTTTGCCAAAAAAAAAAAATAGTTATTAATATCTTAATTAACAGATCACTACTTTCTTTCTTTCCTATCTTCCTTCTTTATTTTTCCCTAAAATAATATTTCATAGAATTTTTTCATCAAGTTATATTAATTCTAAAATCATAAACATGTAATTTCATCAAATTACATCTTATTTGCAATCTTAATCTTAAATTTTAAAAGATTCATAATTTTAACTCTCTAATTGATTTCTGCTTCAAATACTTTTTTAAAAAAATTTATCCATTCATTGAACCAAGAAAACATATGTTATACATAAAATTAATAAAAATAAATAAATAAATAAAAGAGAGAAAATTGCTTTATTTATTTATAAGTTTTGGTAAAATTATTTATGTACAAATTCATGTCAGTTGAGCTATTTCCATATTATTAGTCGAACTTACTTTTTTTTTTTTTTTATATAAAACTTTATATTTATTGAGATTATTGAGTATGAAAATTTTTAGTCTTTTTTTTTCTGTTAAAATCAATGAATGAATTTGTGAAAATTAAACCAAGAGTAAAAATTACAACTACTATTTGAGTTTAAGTCAAATTTGATGAAATTAAAAATTTATTATCTAAATTAATACAATCTTGAGAGCTCAAATTTGATTTTAATTTTAAAAGATAATATTTAGTTAATTCAAAAGTGTTCTAGCTTTAAAAGGAGGTTAGTAATCTGTATCCAACCATTTTAATATGTTTAGATTAACAATTAAACTATGTTATGCCTCAACCAGAAAGGATAATTCTAGTTGATATGATATATATGAATATCATTTATTTTTGTGTGAACAACTCCCTATAAAAGATGAAATTATTCGAGTAGACCACTATAATATAATCAATCCCAGAGAAATTGTAAATATATTTCATATTTTTATTCAATGATACCTTTGAGTCAAAATTCATCCTCAATTATTTGACATCCCAAATTTTTTTTAATTTAAATTTAGTTATTTTGTAATATTTAAAGATTATTTTAGATTTTTTAAAATTAAATTAGATTATTGTAATAATTCAATTTAAATATTTGCTCAGAGAGAAATTTTGGAATTTAAAATTGTTTAAGAAAAATTTGGGATTTATGTCAAGTTATTTCAATTTTAATTTAATTAAAAAAATTGAATTAAAATTGAGAGGTTTGAATATTTGGATTTTGGAGAAGGAAAAGGAAAAGGGATGAGTTGTTATAAATAAGTAGGGGTGTTCAAAGACTCGATGATCAAAAAAATCGATCAACCCAACCCAACTCGTCCCATTTGGGTTGAGTTATCAACTCATTTGGGTTGGGTTGGGTTCAAATAAATGAAAATTTTATGAGTTGGGTTGGTTTATGGGTTCACCTAATATAATCCAAATCAATCTGAACCAACCCGAATTTATTATTAACTTTAAAATATAGTTTTTTTATTACTTATAACGTAGTTATTTATACATATATTAATTTTAATTTTATTTAATTTCAGTATCTTTTTAAATAATTGATTCTTCAACAACTCTAGTTGTTTCCTTGCACTCTGGAAAGAAAAATTTTACTATATAAATTGAAATTGAATTGCTAATGTTAATTCAATATATTAAAATAATTAAATTAGATTTTTACATATTTATATTTTTCTTCTTTTTAGAACAAAATTTTAAATAAATGTCTCAATTAATCCGTCCAACCCAACAGTTGAATTGGGTTGGTTGAGTTCACTTATTTGAATTGAAAAAGTTTACAATCTGAATTAATCTAAAAAGTATTTCAAATCAATCTAACCCAACATGTGAATATCCCTATGATTAAATGATTGGGTTAGAGTTTTATTTATAAGTTATTTGAGAAAAAGGAAGAAAAAAAAGAGAAATTAATCGAAAAAAGAAATTAAAGAATTCTCTCCCTCTTGACGGACGTGGAACGTGGGAAAAAATTGAAAGGGAACGAAACGCGCAGCCCCTTCACGGTCTTCTTCTTCCTCGCATCAGCCATAGCCGCCGCCCCGTCGCACCGCCGTTCAATCCTCACACCGCCACCGCTCTTTCCTTCCACCATCTCCATCACCTCCGAGCAGCTATGCCAGCCGTTTGTTAGCCGCTCGTTCGACCCACCAGATCTACGCGCCCAACCGGAACATCCGTCCAGCGGCACCGTTCTCTACCCCAGTCACTCGACGCCATCGGCCACCAATCTGCGTCGCCGCCTCCGCCGGAAAGTTTCTTTTTTATTGTATTATTTTGGTAGATTCTTGATAGATTTTCTTGATGCTTTTGGTTGGGTCTTGAGTGTCCATTGAGCTTTGGCTTTGTTTAATTATTACCCATGGTGTTTGAGTTTGAGATCCTAATTTTGAAAGAGTTTTTGGAACCGGAAGCAAGCTGTCCAACTTCATTAAGGGTATTTTCGACAAGATTTTGATAAGTTTTTAGTGAATTTTAGCACTTTGGACCTTTTGGATTAAAGGTAAGTGTTGAAAATTAAGTTAATAAATTTTGGGTTTGATTTATGTTAACTGAATTGAGTTTTGGGATTAATTTTGGACCAAGCTATATTTTTTATAAGTAAAATTGGAGACATTTGGACCAATTTAGCTAATTGGATTTAGACTTAAATGATTAATTTAAATTTTGGACTCATGAAAGCGTTGGTTGCTAAATTAAATTTGGTAATTTATGTTTTAGGACTGATTTAAATCCTTTAAGAGATTTAAGGAGATTAATTATGTGGATCATTTTACCAAATTTGAGGTAAATAATCTTATTATTGAAACCACCTTTGTGTCAGACAATAAATTTAAGATTAATTTTGAGGATTTCAAAACTTCCTGCATCGAGATGCATGAGGATAGATAAGCTGATCTTGATTATATTTTGAAGCATGTTATGAGTGCAAATATGAACTAAATTATTTTGTTTATATGATTTGCTAGATGAACATTGAGATGATGATATGTATTTACATATTTGTGGGACTACGTTTTATGATGCACGTTATGTTTATGATAGTGATAGTTACCCTTATCTGTAATTAGACACCCACCAAAGGTGGTGATGTAATGACCCAACCCCCTAGGGCTCAAGTTAGACCGTTATTAAATACATGCATGCATGTAACTTAAAACGACATCCTTTTATAGTGAAATAAATGCTAAATAAATAAATTGAACTCAAAAGACCTTCATTAAATTCAAATATTAAAACAGACGATAGGTACCCATAAATCATAAATGATAATAAATAGGTCTGAAAACAAATCTTAATAGTAAGTTTTGAACATCAAATTGAAAGTTGAAAAACATGGAAAGAAATCTAAATATCATGAGCGGAAGCATAAAACTGGTCCCAGGGGCTCAATCACAGATTCCGCTTGTCATTCGCCAGTGCGTCCCTACTCTTACTTGAAACATAAACATGAGAAAGGGTCAGTAAGTAATCCCACTACTGGAGTCAGGCTAGGCATCTATGTCCTCTAGATGCCTACCACTAGTGGAACATATAAACTGCTCTAGTCCTCATGGAATACATACATACATGAAAACTATCCTACTGTAGTTAAGTATGCCCATTACCTCTAGTAAGTCCCGTAGCACCCACAACCTCTGGTGGAAATACAATCTCTGGTGAATCCCAAAGGAAACACAATCTCTGGTGAATTCCGAAGGAAACACAATCTCTTACGTACGCATGGTTATGCATACATCTCTTTCATATACACATAACCCACTTAATGTGTACCTCTTTCGTACACATGGTTACGTATACAACTCTTTCGTATACACATAACCCACTGAATGTGTACCTCTTTCGTACACCTGGTTAAGTATACACCTCTTTCGTATACACCTAACCCACAGAGTATGTACCTCTTTCGTACATCTAGTTATGTATACACCTCTTTCGTATACACATAACCCACTGAGTGTGTACCTCTTTTGTACACCCCAGATCCTCTCTATAGATGTAGGGATACATACCTCTTTCGTACACATGGTTATGTATACACCTCTTTCGTATACAAATAACCCACTGAGTGTGCACCTCTTACGTACACCCCAGTACCCTCTAGGTATATATCACTTTCATACACACCAGCCCTAGTACATCTTTTTCATGTACTAGTGTCCTTGGACGTGCATCACTTTCATACAGTCACATAGTCTGGAAAGGAAAAGAGATTGCATCTAACTTCATATTACATATAACATTCACATAATTATGAGTCCTCTAAAATCTCCTGATCAAAGTTATGTTAATTAACCTCAACATACGTAATTAATCTAGTGTTAATGGATCTACTCTAGTACATCACTTTCATGCACTAAACTGTGTAAACAATCAAGTATTCGAGATTTCATAATATATAGTACGGTCTACACATTCTCATAATAAATCGCATAACTATATGAATCAGCAAATGTCAAATCCTCATCTAACTTTAAGACATTCCAGTAGGAGTGCCACTTAGTTAAGGGTTATGCTCAATCATCCTTTTAATATAACTCATAAATTTCTAAATCATGCCCATACATTAAAATGGTTCAGACATATTATCACATCCTCATATATCTTTTCTAAATGGTTCATTAAATCACAGAACAGTCAAAATTATCCTTGTAACTAGTCTTAAAATCCTAAAAAAATAAATCATAAATTTATCGCCTGGTACAAAGGTGATTCCAGTAGTAAGATTACTTACCTCAATATGAAACTGAAATAATAATTCTGCACTCAAGCAAACTCTCCAATCCAACTTCACAACCTTTAGTCCAATCCTAGGGCATGAAGAAAATTCATTTTAGTCTTCAAGCTCGATTCCATACATAAAGCAATTTTAGAAGCCAACAAAATTCTTACCTAACTAGCACTTTAATCTTAAATCACCTCCAAAACCCAAGTCAAAATCCAACCAGGAACTTCTAATTCAATCTTGTTAATGTTGAATAGTGTGATCCCAACTTCAAACTCCGGTCTAAATTTCCAACACATTAGGCTACCGTTAGATTAACTCAAAAGTCAAAACCTCAAAACCCAAATAGCCTTGGAGGGGGGAGTGTTGTCGTGTGATAGGGAGAAGAAGGGGTATTTTCTCCACCACACAAAAGTATGTATATATTATATAATATATATATATATATATATATATATATATATATATATATATATATATATACTTCATTTCCTTAATAAACATATCACATCAAACTCAAATCTTTCACCTCTTCTCCAATTAATTAAATAAACCTCAAAATAAATTCACCAATTTTAAATCACTTCTTTCCAAAAATCCTAAATCCCAAAAATAAATTCTAACTTTCCAAATTAACTTAAATTCAAATTAAAATCTTTTTAGATAATTGATTTAATAACTTTCAAATAAACCAATTATTTTTCCTAATTCTTTACTTAAATTTTGGATCCAAATTCCAAAATTAAAGAGGGTAAAATTTTAAAACCACAATTTTCCCTTTTTCTTTTCAAATTTCACAAAAACTCAAAATTTCTTATCCAAATAATTCAATTATCCATTCCAATTAATTTAAAACTCCACTCAAAGAATCCACATAACCAATAAAACTTCTTCAACTGTAACAATTTGATTCTAAATTCCAAAGATTAGGAAAACAAAAACTCAATCATTTGCAATGATTAATTTAAATTTTCATAAAAACTCGGGATGTTACAGGTGATCTCCTTCGAGATTTCACCATAGATTTGTTATTCCTTCGGGATTCGCCAGAGATGGTGATCTCCTTCAAGATTTTACAAAAGGTTTGTGTTTCCTTCGAGATTCACCAGAGGTTCGTGTTTTCTTGGAGATTCACCAGAGGTGGTGATCTTCTTCAAGACTTCACTAGAGATTTGTGTCTCCTTCGGGATTCACCAAAGGTTTGTGGGTACACCTAATCCACTAGTTAGCCATCCCATGGAAAGTAGAGGTTTATGTACATTCCACTAGAGAGTGGCATCTAGAGGACATAGATGCTTAACCTGACCCCGGTAGTAGGAGTTGAGTTTTATGTCCTAAAACTCGTGGTTTGCAAACATTAAACTTATTCTGAAAATTCAATAAATTGTTATTGAATATATGAATTGCTTATTTCGTTTTAGAAATAAATTCAATAGACTAAAAGATCCAGGACTATTACATGAGTACTTGAACTTTATGTAGAGACATAAAAAAGGATCAGGTTCAAGTAAATAGTCAAAATGATCTATAGTATATGAATAAGGTTGGGTGCCTTATTCTGGTAACACTATCGGATGCGATTGACTCTGTAGTTGTTACAAGGAGTTGTAAAGTGCTATAGAAGAAGTGATCCTAATTCGTACATATCATGACATGAGGAGTGGGGGCGTCATGTGGAATGAGTTTGCATAAGATCGGACCATGAAATAAGTCACTCTTATTTTATAACGTTGTTTACTGTTTAAGGCTTACTATTTCAAAACGATGACCTAGTTAACTTGACCTTAATCCTGAGCTAATTATGAACTTCTGTTGTTTAGGATTATCCTTAAATTTTCATAGGTGAGGGTTAGCTTAACAACGCTTGCTAAAAAAACCTCCCATTTCAAGGGTAAGATCGGGCAGATAGCTAGGGACATAGGGTGCAAGATGGAATTCACTCCTACCCACTTTCAGGGATAGTAGAGAGATTGTTCCCTTAAGTACTGACTCCAGGTCTTGAACAAGGGGCCCCACCCTCTCATTGGCCTAAGAGGGACTCGATTTGATGATCGGATCACAAATCAACTGTTCATTAGAGGATCAGTGGGACTTAAGAAACAATAGGTAATCTTGGGGGTAAAATAGTCTTTTGACCCAACTTTTATTACAAACAATCTGTGAAGGGTTAACTTACTAATTATGGTTATATCGAGTAGACACAATATATCTACAATGAGGGGAGTGCAACTCTGGGCTTTAGTGGAGTGACCCAGTAATTAACGAATGGGGGTTAATTCGGTGTAAAGCGTTTAGCCAATTAATCTTGGATCGTTGGAGCCCATGATCTGTAAGTCCACGAGGTCACCCTACTAGCTCACAAATGGATTAGCTTTAGAGTAGCGTGATAAGTTAATTTGAAATGTTCAAAACAGAATTAAGGAAATTAGTAATTATATATGATATAATTTCCACGTATAATTTTAGTATTAAACAAAATTGGAGAATCAATTAATATTTAAATATGATTTAAATATTAAATTCATGAATAGGTTTCATGATGGTGGAATTGGTGTTAAATTAATTGGATTAATTAAATTGTTTAATTAAGTATTAATTATTAATTTTATTAGAAAAGTTAATTTTTGAATTAATTTTTGTAAAATTAAATATAATTTCAATTTTAGTTATTGAATTAAAAGTTGAAATTAAAATTAATTTGAAAATAAGTTTCAAATTAAAAGAAAAAGAAAATAATTGGAAAGTGAAAAAACCTATAAAAATGGGATTTTCCGCCTACTACTTAACCACCTTACTCACTTTCCACTTTCTAAATTCAGTCAATTTTCCAAGCATGAGTTGTAATTCATGCAACAGTAGTGTTAGCATGATTGTCATGCAATAAATAGTGAATAGGTTGAGTAGGAATGGTGATGCAATCTGTTGCTGAAGTTCTGAAAATCTGGGTGTTGAAGAAGAGTTCTTCAATTGTTGAAAACCTGAAAGCTTCCTCCAAATTTCCTTCAATTCAAGCTTATTTTGAGTCCCACAACTTAATCCAAGGCACCTAGTGGATAGTAGGGAAGGCCTTGTGGTGGTTCACAAACTGAATTCAAGGAGATAGTAGCTGAGGATTGTGATTAGAGTGTTTCTTCAAAGGTATGACATGAAACCCTCTTGTTAGTTTATGAGCATGCTTTATTCAAAGTAAAAAATCAATGAATTAAAATCTTAATTATCCGTTTTTCTTCCGTTGCATGTTTATAACTCTATTAGTAGGGTTACTTACTGAGTATTTTATACTCATTCTTTCTCATGTTTATTTTTTACGTAAGGGTAAGAACATGCCGACGAATGACAAGTGAAATCCGCGATCGAGCCACTAGGACCAGACATATGCTTCCACTCATATTGTCAGGATTTTATGTTTTCAAATTTCTAGTCTTGATATTTGAACTCGAAGTTTTGGTATTTGTGCTTTAGACTTTTTTTATAAAAAAAGAATTTTCTAGTTTTGTTTTATGGTTTAACGGTACCCTGCTAAATGAATTTCAGTTATTTAGTTTTAATAAAGTCAATTATTTTATGCTATTTATTTGGTTATATTAAATCACGAAAAGATGTTGATATGAATTGTATGCATGCATGTCTATAGTAATGGCCTACTTTAAGTCCCAGGTGAAGGAAATCGTAAGGTTCGCATTGGAAGCGGGATCGTCCCAATTTACAAATTTCACAAAATTAAAATTACAGAACATACAATTATGTATGAATAAAATTTTACAGCATGCTTTGAAGAGGGAATTAGGAAGAAGTAACTTACCCATGAAGAATCCAAAGTCTTCACGTATTCCCCTCGATCCGATCACGAACACTTCGTCTGGAACTTGATCTCCTTGAGCCAAAATCAACAATGTAAAAGGTCACCACCACAAATGAACCTCCTATATTATCTTTAGGGATTGAGAATTAGGAGGTGTGAACTCTATTATATTTTGGAAGAGGGAGTATAGGATTTTAGAAGAGAGGAATTTTCTCTGAAGGAAAAAAAACACAGCCAAAAAACTTTTGTAACCTTCTCGTGAAGGATAAGAAGATGATCGTGAAAACTTCCTCCTTCCTCTCTTAGCCACACGATTGAATCAGGGAAAAAATAGGGAGGAGGTTATTTTTATAACTCCCTCAATTAATTTAATTTTCAATTAAATTAAATTTAACATATATATATATATATATATATAACCAATTTATCATATGTTATACATTAAACTATGTGTTATATCAAATATCACACATATCCTATAGTTTGCATTTCTCTCATGCATGGTATTTAATATAAATTCAATTCATATTAAATTCATTATATGAATCTCATCCGTATAATTAGTATTTGAATCACATCCAAATATTTAATTCCTCTCAAATAAAATTTATATTATAATGTATCAAATACATTATATAAATTACATCACATATAATTAATTTAAATTAATTACATCACATATAATTAATTTAAATTAATTATATCATATATAATTAATTCCCTCAATTAATTTGAACATTTTAAATTAATCCAAAATTAATTCTCAATAATCATTTTTTAGCTATAGAAAAGACCTTATGGACCTGTAGATTGAAGCTTCAATAGTTTTTGAATAATTAAATAAACTTCTTTAATTAAATTATCCAACATCCATCAATTATCGGTCACTCCACTGAAGAGTGGAGACCGACATCTACACTCTTCACACTACAAATATATTTCTATGTTCATTGGATATAAGTAGTCAACAGTGTGATGACCCTTCACAAATTACAAATAAGTACAACTAGGTCAAAATTACCGTTTTGCTCCTGTAGTTACATCTAATTTCTTAAGTACCCCTAATCCCTCTAATGAACAATAAGTCATAATCCAAATCCCTCTTGGGCCAAGAGAGGGTGTGACCACATCGTTCATGCCCTGGAATCAGCCCTTAAGAGAGAAATTTATCTACTTACCTCGACATTAGGCAATGAGTGAATTCTGTCTTGTGTAGCTGTGTTCCCAACTCCCCAAATCAGACTAATTCCCAAAATGGTAGGCATATTGAGTCCGCGATATGACCACTCTCACCCATGCAAATCAAAGGACTGCCTTCATAGGCAAGAGTTGGATAGGAAAAAATCCAAAATGGGAAGTTAACAGAATCGATAGCACTCTAATTATGCTTAATTTGAGTTACAAAAGCATGCTAAAAAAGTTTTACAATAAAGAGGGTTTCATAGGTATATACCTTTGTAGAATTTCTTCGAATCCTTGTTGAATTCTAGGAACTAAATCTCCAAAACTCTAGTAGACTACCAAGAGAGTCTTATCCATTATCCTCAGCCTTGGATTGAATGGTGGAAACTCAAGATTGATTAGTATAGGAGTTGGGTTTGGAAAGGGTTGAGAGAATTTCAGAAAAATCAATTGCATGTCCCTCATTAATCTGAATTATGAAGTATTTATCAAGCTTAACACATGGAAACACTCGTACATTTAACCAATTGACACCTTAATTAGCACTAAGTGAGTGGACAAGGTGTCAAAATATGGAAAACCCCACTGCCAACATCAAATTTTGGATTTTCCCATTTTCAAATTTTAATTTAATTTAACTTAATTAAATTAAAATAAAATCCAGTTTTCTAAAAAAATCAATTTTCTAAATTTGAATTTTTATTTAATTTAAATAATTAATTAAATAATAATTTAATATCAATATTAATTAATAAAACACATAATTCAAACATGAATCTTATTCATGTGTTTGATATTTAAATCAATATTTAAATATTATAAACTCTCCATTTTACGTTTGATTTATGATCCTCTATTGAACAATTTGTTTATAGTCTAACTAGTAAACCATGTCCATCTCGGCCAGGAGAGGACGGGACCCCTTTGTTCAAGACCAGGAATCAGTACATAAGGGAACAATCTATTTGCTAACTCTAAAATAGGTAAGAGTGAATTCCATCTTGTAAGGTCATGTCCCCAGCTATCTATCCAATCTTATTTCCAAAATGGGAGGCTTGTTGAGCAGTGTTGTTGAACTATTCTCACCTATATAGATCAAAGGATAATCCTGAATAAATAGGAGTTCATAGTTAGCTCGAGATTAAGATCGAGTTACCCTAGGTCATCGAGTTGAAATAGTCTTTAATAGTAAACAGTCGTTATAAAGAAAAAGTGACTATTTCATGATCAAATCTTATGCAAAAATCTTTTGCATAGGATGCCCCTACCCGTATGTCTCCACATGAACGATTTCAGGATCACATCGTTTGTATCATGATAAAAAGTAGGCATCCATAATGTCCCTAAGACAAGGTATCCAATCTCATCCATATACTTATAGACCCTTTTGGCTATAAACTATGACTTGATCATCTTTTATGTCTCTACATAAAGTTACAATATTCATACTATAGTCATGCATTCGTTTATTGGATTTTTTATTACATAATGCAATTTCAATAACATTTTTATTGAATAAATGCTTCAATAATACTTTCATTGATAAATAGAATATGTTTCCATGATTACGAATTGCGAGTTTTAGGACATTCCCAACAAACTTCACAACTCACTCAAGATTCAGGTCATGTCACCTATGGTAATCTTGGTGAAATGTAAATCTTTACTATTAACGACATTATATAATGAGGCTAGTCATTTCATGGTCCGATCTTATATAAATTCTTTATATTGAATACCCCCGCCAACATGTCTCGAATGATCAAGATCAGACAATTGTAGCACTTTATAATACTTGTAACATCTACAAAGCGGGTCGTAACTGTAATATCACCAGGATAAGATACCCAGTCTTATCCATCTACTACAGACCATTTAGGTTATCATTTACATTGGGATTGGTGTCCCAAATCTCTCTTGTATTCTCGTAGTTTGTAAACATTGTATAAACAAATTGTTATGAATAAATAATTGTTATTTTATGAGCATTTACTCAATCCAATAAACTAAGATCCTAACATAAATATAGAGATATATAGATGGATCATGTTTAAATATTAACCTAAACGGTTTGTAGTAGATAGATAAAGCTGGGAACCTTATCCTGGTGACACTACGGATACAGACTGCTTTGTAGATATTATAAGTGTTACAAAGTGCTACAAATGATCTGATCCTGATTATTTATGTGGAGACATGTGAGCGAGGGTATCCTATACAAAGAGTTTGTATAAGACCAAACAATGAAATGACTAGTCTAATTATATAACGTCGTTCATAATAAAGACTAACATTTCACCAAGATGACCATAGGTGATATGACCTAAATCCTGAATGAGTTGTGAACTCCTGCCTATGAAGGTGATCTTTTGAATTTCATGGGTGAGAGTAGCCAAATCGTCGACTCTATATGCCTACCATTTTGGGGATTTTTTTGATTGAGGAGCTGAAAACATAGCTACACAAGACGGAATTTACTCCTTCCCTAATTTGGGGCAAGTAGATAAATTGCTCTCTTAAGGGTTGATTCTAGGGCTTGAACTATTGGGATTGGTGTCCTAATTCTCCTGGAGTCTCGTTGTTTGTAATGATACAAATTGTTTGATGAATAAAATAAATGTTATTTCATTCTGGTATTTACTCATATCCAATAAACAAAGCTCCTAGGTTATCTTATGTGAACTTAAACATGTATATGTGATATACAAATGGATCATGACTTAAGTGATAACCTAAATTGGTCTGTAGTATAAGAATTAAAGTGGGATACCTGATCCTGGTGACACTATGGATACGGCCCACTTTATAGAGGTTTGCAAGTGTTGTAAACTACTACAGATGGTAGATCCTGACCATTTATGTGGAGACGTGCGAGCGGGGGTAACCTGTACAAAGAGTTTATATAAGACTAGGATACCATGAGATGACTAGACTCTGTATATAATGTCGTTGATACTAGAGAGTTACATCTCCCTAAACGACCATAGGTGACACGACCTCAATCCTGAGTATTTTGGGAACTTCTACCTTTGAGGACGTCCTTTGATTAGTATGGGTGAGAGTGGCCAGATTGCCAATTCAACATGGATATCTTTTTGGGGACTTGTTTGATCTGAGAGTTGGGAACTCAATCCACAAGATGGAATTCACTCCTTTCCTGAAGCAGGGATAAGTAGAGAGAGGACTCAGTCATAGTAGAGAGAGAACTTAAGGGTTAATTCCAGGGCTTGAACATAGTGGCCACAACTTTTCTTTAAAAGAGAGGACTCAGTCATAGTAGGACTATGACTTATGTTCATTAGAGGGATCAATGGTATTTACGGAGTTAGATGTAACTACAGGGGCATAACGGTTATTGGCCTAGCTGTACTTACAAGCGATCTGTGAGGGTTGCTACACTGTTGATTGGTTAAGATGGACACATAATATATCTGTGGTAAGGAAAGTTCAGTTGTCGGTCTTTAGTGAAGTGTCTGGTAGTTAACGGGGGGTGGATCCCGTGACTAAAGAGTTTAGTCAGTTATTTACGTATCGTTGAAGCTTCAAGCTACAGGTCCATAAGGTTCTCTTGGTAGCTCAATGGATTCAGTTGAGGATCAATATTTGGTGTTGATTTGAAATGTTCAAATTGACAAGAGGTAATTCGATTATATATGATATGATCGATATGATGTATGAGATACATCTAGTGGATGATTGATGTAAATGAGATTTACATTAAGTACCATGGAACAAAAAAAAAAAACTATGGTTTATATGTTTCATGAGATGAAATATTAAAACTATAGGTTATAAATATAGTATGATAAGTTGGTTATCATTTATATTTATAATAATATTAATTATTAGATAATTAATTCTTTTTCTCTAATAACCAATAAGGTGGGAGGTTATTGGTGGTTCATGGTAACCGTGAGATAAAAGGAAAATTGTTTTCCTAATTTTAGTAATGTTGAATTTGTGGTTTTTCTCTCGAAAAAGAATCTTATGGAAGTTGTCTAGTAAATACATTTACTAAGTGACAGCTTAAAAAAAGTAAGTGATCGTGTAGTGTTTGTAGGCGACAGACACAGAACTAAGCGACGAGTTAACGATCGTTTAGCTTTTGTTAGACGATCACTTAGCTTTTGCTAAATGAGTGGGCATCGACCTGTACGATAGGTTTTGTCTTCTCTCACTTGCTCAATCGTTTACATGATTGGTGTTTCCTTCTTCTTATGCCTCAATCCAAGTCCACACAGGGCCCACCCTCTAGATTCTCACACCGAGAATATCAAGGTAGCCTTCTTGGTGGTGTCATACTCAACTCGACGCCATCGAGGTTTTGTGGAGGTTGTTCGTGCTGTTGGGGTGTTCGTGACCGAGGCGATCACTGTGTTCGAGTGCGAGGTGTTCATGCTGTGTAGCGGTCGTGTTGTTCGAGTGTTCGAGGTTGCTGTGTTCGAGCGTTCGTGAGCAAGGAGCGTGGAGACGAGTCTACAAACTTTCGTAGCATTTCTCCTTGTTCATTTGTATTTTCATGCTGTAATTTCTGTAACGAATGCATAACCATTTGTTTGTGTTTACGACTGTAATTGTAATGTTCATACATGAATGTGATTTTGGAATTATCTTTTCCGCTGCTCATGGAACTCCTCGTGATCGACTTCCTTCAATTGGTACCAGAGCCAGGTTGTTCTGATATTCCAAATTACAAGTCTATTTTGAACCTCATTTTACATTCGCGGTGAGTTTCTGCAATTGTGTTTAATCGTTAAGTGCATTTGTGGATGAAGTTGATGAATATTTTGGGTTTAATTGCCTTTAGTTAAAGCTTTCTATAATTACAAAGTGTTAATTTGTAAGAGCCTCTGTGTTTTTTGGGCGTAATTAACTTGCAATCGAGTCTGTAATTCAAAGAGTTTGAGTTAGTCGAGTCGTACGTGATGAAGTTTCGAAGCATGGAGATGCGATTCTCAGCGAAGAAGAAGACCAAGCATTGGTCGTATCGTGTAGCCTAAGATAAACGATCGTTGGGATTTAACTAAGCGATCATTTAGATTTTTATAAACGACCGTGTAGTATTTACTAAACGATTGTTTAGTTAATGCTAAGCGATGGGGTAATCTGTTTACTCTATCGCGTAGCATTGGTTGCCCGATCGCGTAGGCGTTGGAGGTAGACAATCGTAGTGGGAGCATGTGATGTTCATTATTTAGTAAAAGGCACGCACTAGACGAACGTGTAGTTAGCAAGCCTTATCACTTAGTTACTACCTACACTAACGCGCGTATACGATACGGAAGCGCTAGCTAAGAGATTGCTTAGGCGATGGTGCTTTGTAGCATCGTAGTCGTTTAGATGATCGCGGAAGGCGGGCGTTGTGCGGAGCGCGCTTAGCGATCACGTACCTCAAGCTTCATCGCTTAGTAAAAGGTACACGATCATGTAGTATTTTCTAAACAATCCTTTAGCTCTGGGAGCGTTGGTAAGCGATAAAGCAAAGCGTTTGTTTTATCGTGTAGATGATTGCGGGGAGTTTAGTACACGATGGTTGGAGATGCGATGCTTAGCCCAAGCGGTTCAAGACCCGGTTCGCCTGTTTGAACTGGAGACTTCTTGTCTTTGTAATAGTTAGCTTTATTTTTGTGATTTTAAGGAAATTTCACCCGGGTCATCAACATTTATTTATTATACATGTGATGTATGGTACTTATATGCCAAAGTGTTTGACATATAGTTTAAAACTCACCTTAGGTTGTGCAATTATTCATGCATCATGTATTATAAATGTTTTAATCTAGCATGAAGAAATTACTTGAAAGCATGTACCTGCATCATGAAATATAAGAGTTATATTTTGCATGCAGTGAGCATTATCATGCATCATCCTTTTATTATAAGTGTTATAGTCTAAGGGTGAATGGAAGCATGTTTTGCTTGTTTCATTGCTGATTTGTATAAGTGTTATATAAAAGAAGTAGCAATGAATGGGCAATACATTGAGCATGACACTTAGGCTATTTATAAGCGTTATGAATGCCTTGCATGTGTTAGCTTAGCATTGTGGTTATGGTTTCCGTTTATAAGTGTTATAAAGGAAATTAGACCTAAAATCAATAAGAAAGAGTTGCATGCAGACTTAGGGTGAACTCAAGTTTTTTAAAAGGGTTTTAAAATTGGATTGAGATAAACCTAAGTTCAAGTGGTTCTAAAGAATTTAGTAACCTAGATTAATCTTTTAAAATCGGTTTAATAGGATTAAATTGGTTGAAATAAAAGATTAAATTTTTTGTAAACCTATCTATAAGAGACCTTTTGTCTAAGGTGGATTCTGGTTAGGTTGGGGTTCTTAATTTGACGAAAACGTAACACCCCTACCCGGGAACCTACCTAGAAAGGTGAATTAAATAGATTTTCAACAAGCATGCAATGATTTGGTCAAAGACTCTGTTAAAGAGTTTAATGGATGATGATCAAAAGTTGTTTAACTATCCAAGGTAAAAGTTACTCTTGGGCAAACCTAAAAGTCACTTAGTTAAAATTCTTAGCCGTGTTTTTTCAAAGTAAGCTAAACCCTAGGTTATAAAATACTCAGTGGGAGGAAGAGATGTATCAGATATATCTATGATTCCACTCACATTTCTCCCTGTATGTTCACACCGTGAGATTCATGTTTGGCTTCGTGGTGCTCTGGGAGCATCCCCCTTCGGATGGTGTTTGCATGAGTCAATATCAAGGTGGACGGAGAGAGTGTTTATAGTAAGTGGGTGAAGGGTATGTGTCAACACGTCCTATGGTCTCTGTCATTGGTTCACACCGTGAGATCATTCTGTACTCCCTCGTGTCGCCTTTGAGTGTCCCCCTTCGGATGGGTTTTATGCAAAGACAAGATCAAGGTGAATTCCAGAAATGGATAGGGTCACTTTAGGTTTTGCCCCAATCGGATTTTTTCCCTTCGGATTGACTTTTTGGGGCAGACCTCTAGGATCTAAACTGACGGGTCATACTTATGGGAGATTGTTAAGTAAGTTAATGATCTCTTGGCCAAATCAATGATGGCTATTCGTAATAGGAGCAAGAGTTGTTTTGGTATTAATGATTGGTTGAGAAATTCTCAATTCAGAGGAGGGATAACTGATCTTCCTTCTACGACTTTTGTCCTAAACCTTTGAAGCGTCATTGCGAAACTAGATATCACACGTGGTTCATATTATTTTTGCTAAAACCTTATTGGATGTTGTTTGTTTTACAACAGGTATTTGCTTAAAATCTAACGTAGGTCAATGTGTTTTTCTTTTTAGCAACTCATTAGTATTTCTGTTTAAAGCCTTTAATATGACCGACTACTAGTGGAAAGAAGCATGTGAAACGTATTTCGTGAAAACGACCTTGATCTCACTACTCTCCAAAAGAGGAGACAAGACAGTAAATCTGATTTATTGGTCTTGAAGACATGTCTCGTAGATAATGATGATTCTGTCTGGATCCAAGATTCGGGTGCTACCAATTATGTCAGTTCTTCTTACTAAGGATTCAGTTCCTAGCAATCGTTGCCACAGGGAGAGATGGCTCTACGAGTCGGCACTGGTGAGGTTGTTTCAGCTGTTGCTGTAGGTAGTTTGAAGTTATTTGTTGACAAGAAACGTTATCTATTACTGGATAATGTTTTTGTAGTTCTCCATATTAAGAGAAACTTAATCTCGATTTCTTGTCTCATTGAACAAGGCTATACCGTCTCCTTTTTCTGAGAATAAAGTATTTATTTTCAAGAATGGAATGAAGATTAGTTATGGTTCAATGGAAATTAACTTATATGTACTAAGGTCGTTAGTCATAAAAACCTTATGTAACACTGAAATGTTCAGTACGACAACAACAACTAAAACACCAAAGGTTTCTCCTAAGGAAAACACCCATCTTTGGCATTTGAGGTTAGGTCACATCAACCTCATTAAGATTGAGAAGTTGGTGAAAATTGGACTTTTAAAGAGTTTAGAAGAAAAGATGACCAAACATGCTTCGAAGGGAAGATGACCAAACAACCTTTTACTGGAAAAGGTTACAGAGCCAAGGAAGCCTTGGAGCTTGTACATTCAGACCTCTGTGGTCCGATGAATGTTAGAGCTTGGGATGGGTATGAATATTTCATATCTTTCATAGATGATTATTCAAGGTTCGGGTATCTCTACCTAAGTAGAGAGATTGCTCCCTTAAGAGCTGATTCCGGGGCTTGAACATAGTGGCCACAACTTTTCTTTGGAAGAGAGGACTCAGTCAAAGTAGGACTATGACTTATGTTCATTAGAGGGATCAATGGTACTTACGGAGTTAGATATAACTACAAGGGCATAACGGTTATTGGTCCAACTGTACTTACGAGCAATCTGTGAAGGGTTGCCTCACCGTTGATTGGTTAAGATGGACACATAATATATCTGTGGTAAGGAGAGTTCAGGTGTTGACGACAGCTGAACTTCTTGGCAGTTAACGGATGGTGGATCCCGTGACTAAAAAGTTTAGTCAGTTATTCACGTACAGTTGGAGCTTTGAGCTACAGGTACATAAGGTCCCCTTGGTAGCTCAATAGATTCAGTTGAGGATCAGTTCTTGGTGTTGATTTGAAATGTTCAAATTGACAAGAGGTAATTCAATTATATATGATATGATCAGTATGATGTATAAGATACATCTAGTGGAAGATTAATGTAAATGAGATTTACATTAAGTACCATAGAATAGAAAAAGAACTATGGTTTATATGTTTCATGAGATGAAATAATAAAACTATAGGTTATAAATACAGTATGATAAGTTGGTTATCATTTATATTTATAATAATATTAATTATTGGATAATTAATTCTTTTTCTCTAATAACCAATTAAGTGAGAGGTTATTGGTGGATCATGGTAACCAATTAAGTGAGAGGTTATTCTTTTTCTCTAATATTAATTATTGAATTTGTGGTTTTTCTCTCGAAAAAGAATCTCACAGAAGTTGTCAAGTAAATACATTTACTAAGCGACAGCTTGAAAAAGGTAAACGATCATGTAATATTTATAGGCGACAGACACGGAACTAAGCGATGAGCTAAACAATCACTTAACTTTTGCTAGACGATCACTTAGATTTTGCTAAACAATTGGGCATCGACCTATATGATAGGTTTTGTCTTCTCCCACTTGTTCAGTCGTTTACACGACTGGTGTTTCCTCCTTCTTCTGCCTCAATCCATGTCCACATAGAACCCACCCTCTGGATTCTCATACCAGAATACCAAGGTAGCCTTCTTGGTAGTGTTATACTCAACTCGACGCCGTCGAGGTTCTATGAAGGCTGTTCGTGCTGTTGGGCTATTCGTGATCGAGGGATCACTGTGTTCGAGTGTGAGGTGTTCATGTTATATAGCGGTCGTGTTATTCGAGCATTCGAGGTTGTTGTGTTCGAGTGTTCGTGAGCAAGGAGCGTGGAGACGAGTCTACAAACTTTCGTAGCATTTCTCCTTACTCATTTGTATTTTCATACTGTAATTTCTGTAATGAATGCATAACCATTTGTTTGTGTTTACGACTAGAATTGTAATGTTCATACATGATTGTAATTTGGAATGATCTTTTCCGCTGCTCATGGAAATCATCGTGATTCTGAGGCTTGAACAATGCGGCCGCACCTCTATTGGCCCGACAGGGATTTGGTCATAGTAGGATCAATAGTACTTAAGAAGTTAGATATAACTATAGGAGCAAAATGGTAATTTTAGCCCAACTGTACTTATGAGCAAATAGTGAAGGGTCATCACACTATTGACTGGTATATCCAATGGACATAGAAATAAATCTGTAGTGCAAAAAGTATAGATGTCGGTCTTAGTGGAGTGACCTGCAGTTAATGAATACTGGGTAATTTAATTTAAGAGTTTAATTAATTCTCTAAGTACTATTGGAACTTCAATCTACAGGTTCATAAAGTCCCCTCTATAGTTCAATAGGGAGTTTTTAGAATTAATTTTGGATTAATTTGAATTGTTCAAATTAATTATATGTGATATAATTAATATAATGTATTTGATACATTATAAAGTTTATTTTGAGAGGAATTAAATATTTGAATATAATTTAAATATTAATTATATGGATGAGATTCATATAATTGAGTTCAGTATAAATGTGATTTATATTAAAAATTCATAATTATGTGAGAGAAATAAAACTATAGATTATATTGTATTTTATATAATATAAAAAACTATCGGTTATAGGTTATATTTGATATAACATATAGTTATATATACATATAATAAATTAGTTATTATATATATATATAATTATTAATTAAATTAATTTTTTAACATTTTAATTTAATTAACGGGAGGGAGTTACTTAATTTTCTCAACCGGAACATGAGGATAGGTGTTGGTTTGGTCATCTTCTTCCTCGATTCTCTGATGTTAAAAGTGATTTACTCTGGGATTCACAAAAACACACAAAAAGGAAAATGAGGATATTCTTCTCTTTCTGATGATCCTTTCTTCCCTCTTCTAAAAGAAGTAAGGCCCACCACTCTTGCCAAATTCTCATCCCAAGAGAATACAGAAGGTCTTCAAGTGGTGATGTCTTCATTTGGGATCTCAGTTCTTGGAGATCAAATTGGAAGATTGAACTATTCATGATCAGATCGAGGGACTATGCGAAGAAGATTGGCTTCAAGGGTAAATCTTTTCTCCCTAATTCCCTCCCTAGCATGCTGTAAATTTATTGTTTAATGTATAATTATTTTGTCTCTATTCTGTAAATTAAAATTTTGTGAAAACCAAAATTGGGAACGATCCTTGCTTCCATTGTGGAGCCTTCACAAGTAAAATTATATAAAATAACATAGGACTTTGTTTATTGGATTGAGTGTATGCTCATAAAATAACAATTATTTTAATAATAACAAATTGTTTATACAAAGTTTACAAACCATGAGAATACAAGAGAGATTTAGGACACCAATCCCAACAAGCTCTCACTTGTCCTAAAGCTTAAGAAACCAAATGTACAATACAAATAAAGTATAAAATACAATAAACTAGGGCATACACTGTACCCTAGTAATATCTCCCACTAGCCTAGCCAACATGTTGTATATCCCATAGCCCTAGACTTTCTAGATGACCCTTGAACACTTTAGCCATGAGAGCCTTTGTAAACGAATTAGCAACATTGTGTTCCGACGCAATGTTCATGACAATCATGTCACCTCGAGGTACAATCTCCCGAATCAAGTGATATTTCTGCTCAATGTGTTTGCCTCTTTGATGACTCCGAGGTTCCTTAGAATTTCTCACAATACCATTGTTATCACAACAAAGTGTGATGGGCAAGGACATATTTGAAACAACTTCCAAATCAGTAAGAAACTTGTTAAGCCAAACAACCTTTTTAGTAGCTACACAAGCAACTGCGTATTCGGTTTCCATAGTGGAGTCTACGATGCATCCTTGCTTGATGCTTCACCAAATTATATGTAAAACCTAGATTTTCATTATTCCTACTTAAGCAGGTGGTTAAGAAAATTAACTAAGTAAAAGTTAAATCCTATGTTGAAGTGAAGGAAATTTCTAAGTGTTGAATAGATTTTCCTTTAGTAGCTTTGAGTTAAGCTTTAACTGGTGAAAATTGACCAAGTTTTGGACTAGGCATTGCTATGCGTTGGCCATAAGATCTTGGAGAGATTGCTTGGGCAAAGGAAGAAGAAAAAGTGTGAATTTGGAAGCTTGACTTTTGGGGAAAAACTTGGAAAATTGGCTAGGTATAAACCTATATGTTGGATACGTTGGATGCCTTGTGATACGTTGGAGGTTGGTGATGGCTTGCACAAGGGATGTGTTGGACATAGGCCATGCGATAGACTAGGTTGGATGCATGGTGTTGGCTCTTGCGATGGTTAAGGGTTGCGATGGTGCTATGTTGAAAATTAAGGGAAACTAAGGGTTGCTATGCATTGATTATAGACTATGCATTGATGACACTATGCGCTGAGTATCCAAGAGTTTGTGGACGCATATGAAGGATGAGATCACATAAAGGACGTCATCAAACATGTGTCTTCTTGGAAGGAAACCTTAGGCCTTAAGAATTTGAGATAAGATCCTTGAGACATTTTAGAGCATATTTGTAGAAGGAAGTATCTTTAGATAAAGCCTATAACTATGAGTAATCTGAGCTTTAAGTTGAATCTGGATTTTAGGGTTCAAAAGGGAGCCCAGGTGACAAAGGAACTTCTAGAGAGAAAGGTTCCTAAACGATCAAGGTGAATGACTAAAATATTTAAAATGTTTTAAGAAACCATGTGCTAAAGAAATATCTTTCAGATAAAGACGTGTTTTCTAAGTTTTATTAAAGAAAGTCATTGTATGACTAGTTTTACTTGAAACTCGATACTGAAGGGCATTTGAGAAGGTATCTAAGCAAAAGTACCCAAGTGTGGGGTAGTTCATTTGATAAAAATCAGTTTTCTGGTCAGTCACTAGGCTTTATAGCTCATGCTTTCCAAATGTTTTTCTTTTTCTTCCCAGGTAGCGGAAGGTGAGAAGTTCCAAGGTGCTGCTAAGGTCAAGGTCTGCCACGTACCACAGTTACACTTCCGGAGGATTTTACAATTGTTGTTGTAAACTTGTAATTAAGTCTTGGAGTTGTATAAATGTTAAATTGTTGTAATAAAATGAGCCTACTTAATCAATTGTTGAATTTGTTCATTGGTATTAGAGTTATTTCTGCAAGAGTTATTAGGCAGTAAGTGTAGACTAAAGGGTTGATAACTGTTGCAGTCATGCCCTTTCCCAGACTCAAAGGGTAGTCCAGGGTGGGGTGTGACACTATAGCTCTTCCATTCAGAATAAACACTGACCCTGATGTAGATTTTTAAGAATCTTGATTAGTCTAGTCAGAGTCTATGTATCCTGTAATGATCAAATCCTTATCTCCATACACAAGCATATAGTCCTTGACCATTGTCCAATGATCTAATGTCCAATGATCTAATCCTAGACTGGTATATAACATTGACTCAACCTAGACTGGTATATAACATTGCATACATAAGGTTACCACCAGCCGATGCATAAGAAATTCGTCTCATTGACTCAACCTCTTAGGGATTCGTAGGACATTGTTCCTTAGATAATACAATTCAATGTCTGAAAGGTAATAAAACCTTCTTGAAATTATGCATCGAATATCTAACAAGCATTTTTTCAATATACGATGCCTGAGATAATACCAACTTTTTGTTCTTACGATCCCTACTGATCTAGATCCCTAGAACAAATTGCGCCTCTCACAAATTTTTCATTTGGAATTGGGCAGCCAACCATTTCTTTACATTGGTCAGAATACCTACACCGTTCCCAATGAGTAGGATACCATCCACATATAGTACGAGGAAAGCTACTGAGTTGTTGATGATTTTCTTGTAAACACAAGGTTCATCAACATTCTGATAAAAGCCATAATATTTTATCGCAGTATCAAAGCGTATATTCCAAGATCGAGATACTTGTTTCAGTCCATAAATGGATTGACTAAGCTTGCAAACCTTTTACTCTTGATCTTTTTCAATGAATTCTTCTGGTTGATTCATACAGATGGTCTCTTCAAGATTGTCATTCAAAAAAGACGGCTTGACAACAGGTGACTATGTGGCTATGGACAAGATAATTCTAATAGACTTTAACATGACAACAGGTGAGAAAGTTTCTTCATAGTCCACTCCCTCAACTTAGGTATAACCCTTGACACAAGTCTAGCTTTAAAGGTTTGTACCTTTCCATTTACACCTCTTTTTCTCTTGTAGATCTTATTACAACCTATAGAAGTTGTGGGCTCTGTATGGATTTGGATAAAGGGATGGAGGAACTAGACGATCGAGTATGCGACAGAAAAAAGAAGTCTATCGTATAGATTTGATACCCAATCGTGTAGTAAGCGAGTAACTATCGTATAGAAAACTTGACACATATCGTTTACTCTCTCAATAAGTAATCTGATCACTTGTTTCATATAGTGCATGGAATGAAAAATGAAAAACTGATTTTCATTTTTAAAGGTTTGTAACCACAGCTTTAAAGGTCTGTACCTTTCCATCTACACCTCATTTTCTCTTGTAGATCCTCTTACAACCTATAAGTTTTACCCCCATCAGTTTGATCTACAAACTCCCAGACAGAATTGTCCATTTCTTACTTCATGCCTTTAATCCATTCATACTTGTCAACATCTTCCATTGCTTGTTTATAAGACAATGGATTCTCAACACCATTATCAACTATGATATATTGGGTGAAGGAACTCTAAATCTAAAGAACCAGTGAGCGGAAGCAGATCGTTCCAAACTCCATTGTGAAAGAACATAAACATTTACAATCAAACAACAACAGTTATGCATCAAGATAAATTATAGCATGCTTCTTAATTTAAAACAAGGGATCAAGTAAATAATACCTTTGAAGAATCATTTCTTCACGTATCCCTCGATCAAACTCGAACGCGTTGATTAGCACGAACACAACGAGCAAACTTAGCAAATAGCACGAACTGAAAAATCCTTGATCACAACTGAGTAAAACTCGATCCTCGACCCTCGAATAGAGCTGGACACAGATTTCCTTGGTATTCTCGGTGTAAGAATCTAGGATTTGTGGGCTCTATATGGATTTGGATAGAGAGATGGAGGAACTAGACGATCGAGTCTGTGACAGAAAGAAGAAGTCTGTCGTATAGACTTGATACTCGATCGTGTAGTAAGCGAGTAACTATCGTATAGAAAACTCGACGCCTATCATTTACTCTCTCAACAAGTAAATTGATCCCTTATTTCGTATAGTGTGTGGAATGAAAAATGAAAAACATTTTTTCAATTTTATCCCACAGTTAGCCATAAACCATGTAAAACCACCCACTAAGGTGGTTATTAGAGAAAATAAAAATCAATTATCTCATAATTAATTATTCATAATAAATACAATAACTAACTTATCATATTATATTTATAACTTATAGTTTTAATATTGCATCATATGCAACATATAAACCATAGTTATTTTTCTCTTTTATGAAATTTAATATAAATCATATTTATATTAATTCCTCTAATCAAATAATGTATCAAATACATCATATCAATTATATCATATATAGTTGAATTAATTTAATTATATCATATACAATCAAATTCTCTCTTGTTAGTTTTAACATTTCAAACAAACCCAAAAACTGATTCTCAATTTGAGTCCATTGAGCTACCAAGGGGACCTTATGGACCTGTAGCTTGAAGCTTCAACGGTACGTGAATAACTTATTAAACTTTTTAATCACGATATCCAACATTTGTTAACTGTCGGGCACTCCACTAAAGATCGAAAGTTGCACTCTTCGCACTACAGATATATTTCTATATCCATTGGATATAACCAATTAACAATACAATGACCCTTCACAAATCGCTCGTAAGTACAATTGGGCCAATTGCCGTTTTGCCCCTATAGTTACATCTAACTCCTTAAGTACCACTGATCCCTCTAATGAACAATATATCATAGTCCCACTATGACTAAACCCTTCTCGAACCAAGAGAATGTGTGGCACCACATTGTTCAAGCTCAGAATCAGCCCTTAAGGGAGCAATTTATCTATTTACCCCTACTTTGGGAAATGGGTGAATTTTGTCTTGTGTAGCTGAGCTCCCAGCTCCCCAATCAGACGAATTCCCAAAGTGGTAGGTTTGAGTCGGCGATCTGGCCACTGACACCCATGGAAATCAAAAGATCTCCCTCATAGGCAGGAGTTCAAAACTCACTCATGATTAAGGTCATGTTACCTATGGTCATCCTAGTGAAATGAAAGTCTCTGTCATGAACGACGTTATATAACGAGACTAAACATTTCGTGGTCTGGTCTTATACAAACTCCTTTGTATAGAGTATCTCCACTCGTATGTCTAATACGTGAATGAGCAGGATCAGATGATTTGTAGCACTTTACAACATTTGTAACACCTAAAAAGCGGGTCACACTCGTAGTGTCACCAGGATAAGGTTTTCCTCATTTATCCATATACTACAGACTATTTAAGTTATCACTTAAAGCACGATCCACTTGTATGTCTCCACATACATACTTAAGTTATAACGAAAACCAAGGATCTTAGTTTATTTGTTTATGGTTAATGCAATTAAAATATCTCATATTTCATAAACTGAAGTGAATAAAATATCTCATATTATATATCACAAAATGTTTGTTCATATATGTGTTTACAAACTACGGAATCCTATGAGATTTAGGGCATCAACCCCAACATTGGGCTTATGTTAAACCCATGTAGCGTACAGGTGGATTCAAACCCTCCTACTACGTCAAGGCAATCTTAACTCTTAAGATGGATGTGAATGGCTAGATAAATCAACATCAATAACTCTTATTGATGTATCAGTCCCTTCAACAACCCTTGTTGAAGTCTCAATAGATTCATTAGAAATTTCGCTTAAAATAATTTTACGTCATGGTATATGGTCCTTCATGTGGTCTTCTTCCAAGAAGGTATTTCGATACAAAAATTTTATTCTCACTTGGATAAAAGAAATACATACCTCTCGTTTCCTTGCGGTAGCCTACAAATAGACATACTTTCGAACAAGTTTCCAACTTTTTGGGGTTTTTCATTAGCACATGGGTTAGACATCCCCAAATTCTGAAGTGACGTAAACTACCTTTATGATCTCTCCATAACTCAAAAGATGTTTCAAAAACACTCTTTGAAAACGTTGTTCAAAAGTAAACAACAGTCTCTACTGCATATCCCAAAACAAATTAAGAAATTGAGCATAGCTCATCATAGACTGAACCATATCCAACAAGGTTCTATTTCTCCTTTCTGATACACAATTTTGTTGAGGTGTATCTGGGGCTCAGAGTTGGGATGTAATTTCATGTTCTATCATATAGTTCTAGAATCTCAAGTTCATATCTCTACCACGATTAGGTCGCAGTATTTTTATCTTTTTACCTAACAAGTTTTCAACCTCGGTTTTATACTCCTTGAACTGTTCAAGTGCTTCAAACTTGTGTTGCATTAGGTATAGATACCTATATCTAGAATAATCATCTATGAAAGAGATGAATACCCTCTTTGTGCTCTAATATTCATTGAACCGCAGAGATCTAAATGTATAAGCTCCAAGGTCTCTTTGGCTCTATAACCTTTTCCAGTAAAAGGTCGTTTTTTTCATTTGCCTTTAAGGCATGACTCACATACAGGTAAAGAGTTTTATTCTAAACCGAAGTCCACTTTTCACCAATCTCTCAATCTTATTGAGATTAATGTAACCTAACCTTAGATGCCAAAGATGGACATTTCTTTAGGAGCAAGTCTCGATCTTTTAACAGTTATTGCCGTTTTGAACATTTTAGAATTTAACACGACTTTTGTAACTAACAACCTTAATACATACAAGTTACTCTCCATTGAACCTAAGCTTAGCTCCATTCCATTTTAAAAAATAAACACTTTATTTTCAGAGAAAGATAGGAATACTTCTGTTCAATCAGACATGAAACAAAAATTTAAGTTCCTCTTGATATTAGGAACTATATATATGTCATCCAATAACATATATCGTTTCTTGTCCAAAAATAACTTAAGCCTGCCTACGACAATAGTTGAAATGGACTCAAAAGTATTGATTCTAAGAGTCATCTCTCCAGCTACCAATTGTCTCCAGGAATTAAATCCCTGATAGGAAGAACATATGTTATTAGTAGCTCCTTAATCAACTATCCAGGCGGAATCATCATTCTCTACTAAGCACGTCTCCATGACAAATAAATCAGATTTATTTTCTTTGGAGTTCTTTCTTTCCTAGATAGTAGTGGGTTCAGATCCATAACTCATCAGGAGTTTATTTACTCCGAACGAATGTATTTATCCATCGAGAGTTCTCTAATTTCCCGATATGTTATTGTAGTTGGGAGTTTTAGGAGTTTGATTCACAGTTTCTGAAATTAAACTCCCGAAGATTGACTACCCGTTGGGAGATAATAGAACTCATGACGCCGTCATTGAAAATTAGAGCAATTATCCAAGCCTTTTTTTGTTTTTTTTTTATTTATTTTTATTTTGATCTGAATAATCTAAAATTTAGAATATTATTAAGAAAACAAACACATAAAGAACAAAACGTATTTCCATACAAATAAACAAAAATAAAAACAAAGTCGATAGTATTCTTTATTACACAAAAGAGAGAAAATTTAGCAAAGATAATCTACAAAACAAATATGTATTGACGAATACATAGAAGAACGTGTGATGTGTCACACCCTGTCCCCCACCCTCTTAACCTAGGAAAGGGCGTGATTGCAGCAGTTATAAACCCTTTTGCTGACACTTATTGTCTAATAACTCTTGCGGAATAACTCTGATACCAAGATATAACTCATATACAACGAATGTCTTTAGGCCAAAAATTTATAAAATTCAGAAACATAACATGTTTAGAGTCACACTAGAATCACAAGTCCCAAAGCCCAAAATCCTAGTCTCTATATGAACAACTATAACATGTGTACAATATTTACAGTAACCACCTAACAGACGGGTTACAATATCTTTATCCTTTAGTGACAGAGCAGATGCAGAGCTATCTTCTGAGGATTTGACCGCTACCTGAAGGAAAGGAAAACATTTGAAAACGAGGTGAGCTTGCTAGCCTAGTGAGTAACTTAAGAAAGATAACTGATTCTCATGCAAAAATCTCAATAAAAAGTTTAAACTGAAATATAAGCTTCTACAATATCTTGTACTGCAGTATAAACATTTTCCAAGCATAAAACGTATAAAGCTAAAAACATGAAACAGTAAAACTGTTTCTCAGTTGAGAATATCCCTGCTGTGCTTAAAAATAATCCTAACACCAACTACTAGTCAAGAGAGAACCCTTTTGCTCAATCTCGGACTCTATCTTCCTACGTGCACGTAGCCATACTAAGTACCGTCATACCTTAGGTACTTCTGCTCAGATACCTTCTCAAATATCCTTCAGTATCGAGCTGCTAGGATACCTTCTCAAATGTCCTTTGGTATCAAGTTGGTTTGGTACCTTCTTAAACGTCCTTCAGTACCAAGTTGGTTAGATACCTTCTCAAATGTCCTTCGGTATCTAGTTGGGCGGATACCTTCTCAAATGTCCTTCGGTATCGCATTTTAAGTAAAACTAGTCATAAATAACTTTCTCTTTAAAGCATGTAAAGTATAATACATATAAAAAACATGGCTTTAAAGATACTAATGCATGCTGGGTACATTTAACACATATAAATAGCTTCTCAACTAACTTCTCACATATGCATGCGTTTAAAACATAACTCATGGTTTGCTTGGAAATCACTTTGTAAAACTTGCTGGCAAGAGAATAATCTTCTTTAAAACATGCTTTCTTTAAAACATTGTAAATATTTTAGTCAAACATTTTAGTCAAATGTTTTAGTCACTCACCTCGATTGCTTAGGAACTTTTCACTCTAGAAGTTCCTTGTTTACCTCAGGCTCCCTTTTTCACCCTTAGAATCCAGATTCAATTTACAACTCAGATTACTCATAGTTCTAAACCTTATTTCGAGATACTTCTACAAATATATTCCAAAATGTCTCAAGAAGCTTACCCTAAATTTTGAGCTGAGAACTTCTCGTGGTTTGGCCGGAATCACAAAATCTTCAAGACTAGCCCAAGCTTATCCGACAGCTTGACCCTTCTGTCTTCTTCTTAGTTTCCAGCCCAAACCTTTAGAGATTTTTCTCTGGAAGCCCTACCCTAAAAACTAGACTTTCATAGCTTTCAAGTGGCTTTAGAATCACTCCAAACGCACGAGTATATTGGGAGAACTTCTCATCCCAAATTGATGCTGTTTTCCAGACTTCACTGTCCACTGCGTCCTCTTTAAAGCTCTATGATCAACGCATGGATTTTGCTCCCAACGCAATGTTTACTCAGCTCTCCCACTCTTTTTAATGTCTTTTTGAATTTTGATCTAAAAAAGAAGTCATTGGCTCTATTTATAGGCGTCCAAACACTCTCCAAGGTCGACACCTCCTAGTTGGCTACATGTCTAAGTGTTTCTTCCTCACACTACCAATACAACTTTTGACCAATGCAATCTAAGTGTCCTTCTCCTATATAGCCAATGCAAGGGGGCTCAAATTTCATGTCCTCTTATGTAACCACCTCAAATTTTTAAGGCTTAAAGTTTCCTCCCAAGAAGACACATGTTTGATGACATCCTCTAGGTGAGCTCATCTTTCTTATGCGTCCATAAATCCTTGGATGTTCAATGCATAGTCCATAATTAATGCATAACAAGCCAACTCACTTAGTCACCGCAAGTCCTAACCATCGCAAGAGCCAGCCACCACCAACGCATAGGATGGCCGCTCGTCCTTGACGCATAGCTCACTCATCCTAATGTTAAACAAGTCCCCACGGGGACCCATCCCCGTTTATATATATATATATATAAGTTAATCAGGGACGGGGTTAGAGTCGGGCAGGGCGGGGTACCCTCCCCGTCTCTACTCCGTCCCCAATCGGGGACTCGGTTATAATCCCCGGTTTGACACCCATCCCCGGTCAAGTTGAGGATTCCCTGCCTCGTCGGGGCAGGGACCCGACCCCGCGAGGATTTTTGCCAACCGTAGTTCTCAGCCTTAAACCTCCAAATACACAAAGACCACAAGTTCAACTCCAAAAGAATAACTAATCTCAACCCATCCCACACAACATTCAAATTTCATTAACTTCCACAAACAAACAAAAGTCATAAGATGAATCCTTAAAAATTGGGATACTCCTTTATACTCGACCAATAACTTATTTCAAAGTTTTATTCATTCTTTATTCATCCTTAAAAATAAATCTTTTCTAACCAAACTTGTAATCCAAAACAAATTATAACCTGTATTTGATTCAAAAATTAAGAATTTTATCAACAAAAAACTAAATACAAAAACATTATTAAATGACGTCTAAATAGTTATTAAACTAAGTCTAAGTTAATTATTTACCATATGAATACTACGCTATTTTCATCAACAAAACTCATCTTATTGATTAAAGAGAAAATGACATTTTAAAATTTTGTTTATTCAATATTGTTTGGGGGATACAACATTTAGGTCTAGACAACACGTTTAAATGTTAGACTACCATCAATGAAACTAATACTTAAGCATTCTTGATTAATTTTAATAATGGTGAACAACACTCAAAGATTCAAGAACATATTCAAAATAGAGAGAAAGTAACATCCTTTAACTTTTATCTCTTTTTTCTTTTCTTTAGAGTACTACAATTCATGTCGAGAGAGTGTAGAGATTCAAATGCACCCTAGAGATTTAAAGATTGCTAATATCTTAATTAATTTTGATTATTTAACTCTAAGAAAGTAACATTTTTTTTGCCTATTTTTCATAGGCAAATCCACCACAAGATGGGTCAGAAACCAAAGATGCCATAAACCCATGAGCAAAGATCAGTTATGAACATAATTTTTTATTTGCAAAAGTTGAAGGAAATTATCCTAAACAGAATCCATCAAACACAAGCATGAAAAAAGAACAAACAAACCATGATTTCTCAATCAAAATCCCTAAACATACCCTCATTTCACCATCAAAATACCTTAAACACAGTCATGAAAGAGAGAGATTACCTGTGCTAATCGATGACGGCACGTGTTCGACGGCCCAACTTTGATCGACGATTTGGGGGGAGCGACGTTCGAGCAGAGGGGATTAGAGAGGCAGAAGACGAAAGGGGATTGTGGGAGGTGAGATTTCATATCTGATTCATTTCAAATCTAATATTAGGGTTACTAACTCCCGACAGGTATTATGTAATTGTCATGAGTTAGTACTAACTCCCAACTCTTAAACTTAGTTGTCGGCAGATACTCAATTCCCATGCGTATTCGAACTCAATTCCCACGCGTATCTTCTGACGATGAGGAAGAACCTTTGGGAGTTATGCACAACTCCCGACGGGTTGATTAACCTACCACAACCCGTCGGGAGATAGGAATATTGCACCAGAACTCCCAACGTTGGGTTAACTTCGTCGAGAGTTACTTATAACTCCTGACATTATACGACGTCTAGAGATATTATATCTCTCGATAGTGGGTTTTAGTGTCCGGAGATCTTTTTTTCTTGTAGTGAGTAAACAACCTAAATCCATCATGTTTAGATTAATTGGTTGCATTGCAAATGAAAACTATTTTCTTGTATTTTTACCATATGTTTATTTTCGTTATTTTTATTCATTTGATTTGTAATTAATCCGTTATAAAATATTGGTAATAATTTTATCAATATGGATTAAAAAATGCAAAAAGTTAAAAATAAAGATATAATTTTTATAACTATGTATATATCAGATGAAAATTTATTGATAAAATAAGTTGATTTCATTTTAATAAAAATATATAAAACTAAAAAAGTCATAAAAAACTAATGAATATCCAACGTATTTTTATTTTAATTTTAAAGAAACAGAAAACAAAAGCTAACTGCCAAACATATTTTTTTATTCTTATTCTTTAAGAACAGAAACAATCAAAATGGTATGTATGATTTTTTTAAAAAAAAATATAAAGTTGAAAATAAATTTTCAAAAACTAAAAATTAAAAATAAAAAATGAAATGATTACAAATCAGACTTAATTTAAAAGGGTAGAAGAATCTAACATAAGGACGGGCCCAAGGGGAAGCCCATCTAACATTAGCATTTGCAAGCAAAGCAGCGATATCGTATGGGGTTGCTGCAGAGTTTGCTGTATCTGTTGTTTAAGGCAATTTTTCATGCATATCGACATCGTATCCAAACTTAGCAAAATTACACATCGCAATTCACTCCTTTTCTTTTTATCACCATTTCCATTTTTCACAAACACAAGTCATTCTCTACAATCTTCTTCCTCTTGTTCCTCTTCTTCTTCAATCAAACCCGATGCCATGCCAAGCCAAAAAATGCAGACCCACACAAACAACAACCAAACAATACCCCAAAAACAAGGAGTAATCATCACTGTCTACGTTGAATCTCCAAAATTACAAGACAATAATTCCCATAAACCTCCCATTATTCCCCACAATAACATCAACAATCCAAACTCTGCTCTTCCCAAAACCCCCAATTCCACAGGCTACGATCGTCGGGCTCAGCTTCTCGCCTACTCTCGCCACCTCAGAAATCAAAATTCCTCTCTCTCCCAATCGTCCAAAACCGAATCCAAGGCAATATTTTCCCTACCCTTTTGTTATTTTTTGTCTTGTGATTAGTGAAATTCTCAACAAAAAAATAAAATGAAACGTTGTTTCTTGCTGACAGAAATGGAAATGGAGGGTCCGATCGGAGGCGCCGGCGGTGCGGCGGATGCCCTCGAGAAGGGCGTTGCAGCGGTGGAGATATGAACGTGTTGGGATGATGAGAGAAGAGACAACAGAGGTGGTGGATCAGCCATGCCGGCCCAAGTGCTTTGGTGGAAAAAGCAGCAAGAAAAGCACCGTCAAATCGGGCTCTTCCATATTTGTAAATTTCTCAAAGCATTCAATATGATTCTATATGAAAACCCATTTGATCCTTTTTACTCATCTATGCTTTGTTAGTATGCTGACTAATGTGGGTATCTGTTTCCAGAGGAAATTGAAGAGTTTGTTGGGAGAGTTATCAAATGGCTGCAAACGCTAGTGGGTAAGGATTGAGAACGAAAATGGTGAGATAATCAGATCCGCCATTTGTGTTAGAGTTCGTTGTTTTTCACCACGTTACGATGTGCACTTGCTGCGTATTGATTGGGCTGCGAAGAAGCAAAGTTTAAGGGTGTTGTGTATGTTGATGACTTGGGTGCAAGGAAAAAATGTTTCTCTTCCAACTCGTTGTGGGGTGGTTGTGTTTCTTTTGACTTTTTGACGTTTAACACTCTTTAGTGGTTATGTTGGTTTTGTTTTTTGGTCGTGCTTTGTTTTCTTCCACCATCAAACATAACTTCTTTCTCATTTAGGTACGCACGAGACAATTTTGCTAGCAAGCAACCAAATAGTGTAATGTGCATATTTCATCTAAGTAATCTCACTTTTTTTTAGCTTATCATGTCATCCCCCTCTCATTCATTCCATTTCAACGAGATGGAGTAACGTCTTCTAGCTACACATCACATGCTCATGGTGCCTCAACACCCCCAATTCGAACACACGCCTTGCAACACGTCACCATTACCGATACCATAGCAACCTCCTTGGACCTCCAACACGAGCATAATTCTAAAAGCAAAATACGAAGAAGGATTTGATTTAAAAAAACCATACTATAAAATAATTCCAAAGTATGCTCTACATACGAATAAAGAAATGTCGGTAGTATGAACAAAAAAACTACACTGATCTTCGTGCAACTCAATCCCATTATACAGCAGAAAAAGTTTTTAAAAAGACAAATTTCAAGAATTTGCCACACGACACGAACGAGAGGATTACAAATAGATAAGTGCAGCAAAATTGCACTCAAATATTTGACTATCAGGATTTAGTGGTGGAATGAATGTGGTTGGGCAAAGACAATGCCACAATGGGTTAGTCCAAGTGCAAAGCAGACCATGGAGTCCTGGAAAAAAAAGATGGAACATTGACGAAAAGAACCATAAAAATATTAAATGTTATTTAACATCATAAGGGATCAGAAAAAAATATATATTTGTTCCATTGTCGTGGTCTGTTTAGTCAGTCAATGTAAATCAAATGCATCCCCAAATGATAATTGATAACAAATCAAAGCAGCTCAGAAGGAGCTCCGCTGCTGAAATACCTTCCTTCTTGCTTTCCAGACTAAATCTCTGAGATGGATCCTGGCTATTCCCCTGAACAACGGCGGAGAAGAAAACACCCAAGACTGGCTGTTAAATCCAAATTTTGACCATTAAAGAAAAAGAAGGGGGGAAAAAAGCGCTACAAATGAGCTATGCACCATGAACAGAGTGGGTATGACTTCTAAGCGACGGAATAATGCCGACAGACCTCCAATACAAGAAAAGTTTTAAGAGAATATACATGCCCTATCTCGATAAAAGCTTGCTTGCCCCTAACTCCCACTCGTCCCACTTCTTTCCTATGTAATAAGTTATGGAATTCTGTTAAGTCCTCCTCTTTGTCTTGGCCGCCTCGACCTCCCAAATATAATTCTGCGGAAACCACGTCCTGGTCCACCAGCTGCCGTAGAACCGAGACCTGCAGCACGATGCATCCCAAGATCAATCTCATCTGTCCTGTTGTAGTCCCTATGATATCTATTACGAGAAAACAGACCACCATCCCGTCCAAAACCAAATGCATCCATGGAAAAGAAAGCATCATCATCTAAATTGTCATCCATGTCAGAATCATACTCACTATAAAAACCACTTTGGTGAGGTTCCAACACGTAGTCCCCAAGAACAACTGCTCCAGGGATCGATGATATAATCGTGCTGATCACGTCACTTCGCTCCCTCTCGTGCTCAAATCTCTTCCATTTCTCTTCAAGCACAGGGTCCACTTGGCGTGGTCGTGCTAATGGATGCTTCGCTCTAACGTGCTTCTTCAGCTCCTTGTAACGTCCAACAAATGAGCAATTATCCTGCATGCAATTTCTCTTCTTAGAATTAAGATACTTCCGTGCCGGTTCCACCACTGTCCACCCTTTAACCTGTCCCCTACAAAGGGGACATAAAAGCTCTGGCACATCAACCTTTTCACTTGGCTGCCCTGCTTCCAAATTGAAGGTTACATTTTCCACCGGCACATTCAATTGTTCTGAAATTTGAGTTGATGTAACCTTTGTGTAGGCTTTCTTGTATTGATCGAGACAATTTGAATATCGGCGACCAGTTGCACACATATAAGGCCGGCAACCCTTATTATATGAGGAACAAAGAAGAAGCACGGCATTGTGAGGGAACTCCATACAGACTGAGCAGGTAGCATCCTCCCACTCTTTTTTATCCGACCCTTTGCATTTTTTCTTCTTGAGGTAAACATTTTTAGCAACTTTCAATGGACTAGATGGTAATGGATATGAGTTTGCCCTAGAACGTCTAGAGTCAGAGTTACTCTGCATCTTTTTCATAGCCATTCACAAGTTGAACCTGAAATCATTTAGGGGGGAGTGGGGGCGTCAGATGACTCTTTAACAGGGAACCTATCAAGATTTTCACAAACTCATATCTGCACCTGAATTTAATTACAATCTAAAATCAAGAAGGGGAAATCAATACCACAAAATTTAAGTTCCATGCCTAAGCCTTGATAAGCATTTACTAGCAAAGTCAGCTTTTGGACTTAATTGCATAACAAATAAATAATAATAGCACCAGGAAGAAAAATAGAATATAATATAGGCAATTACATAAGAATATCGACTCTCTCCATAAACAAAGAATGACAAAAAAATAGCACCAGGAGGGGAAAAAATAGACAAAAGTACATGATGAAGCAGGTGGACTTGAAACAACTAGAGAACATCAATCCTTACATACACAATATCCATCCCTTGACAAAACCAAAAACGAAAAAATCTCCATAAGCAAGTTAAGGAACTGAACCAACTAAAAAAGTTACATTTTTTATAGTTTCAAGAAAAGCACCTTAAGCAATTAACCTGCTAAGTCAATTACAATGTTTAAACTTTTAGAAGAAAATTGTCCAATTTCAGTCCCTTACCATCTGAAATGACCAACTCCCTTAACTAAAGGAAACTTCGAATCCACATATCACTTGTGAATCACCATATTCAGAAAAACAAACCAACAAAAAAATATTATTAAAAACAAATCTCCACATTCAATCTTTTAGGTCTCAACTTTGCCTCAATGGTCATGCCACAATAAACTCATTCAAATATAATATATTTTTAATTTTGGAACTTTGAACTTTTTGCCACTGACTTCCTTTTCATTTTAACTTATAATATAGCACATTTGCTTATTCAAACACAATGATCAGTCACTCTCTCATTTTCTTTTTTTTCTTTATTCTTGTTCTTTAATTTTGACGATAAACCAAACTTCCATCAGGAAAAGATAAAAAAATACAAGGGTATCCAAAAAAATTAAGCCCACAAAAGCTCTACCAAAGAAACCATCTTGAATCAAGCAAAATAAGACCCAACAAATAATTTCAAAAAGTTTTCACCACCGATGCCCACGGAGAAACATGGAGCATGACAAGGGATCAAATTGAATGTCACTAGGGTCCTCTCCTCTAAAGATTTTATTCCCCCCCCCCCCCCCCCCCAACAAAACAAAGCACACATCCCGGTTTGCCTAGAAAAGTCTCTCCTTCTCTCAAAAGGGTGGATGGAGAAGGAACTCCTCAATCATCTCATTGTAAACTCTTTGTCGGGCAAACTAAAATCCAAACACCTCAAAGAAAAACAATAACTCCAAACAAACCATGGAAAAATCATACTCCAAAGTATATGATCTAGGTATTCCTATGCCACTGACAAAGAACAGTTAGTGATTAACACTAACTCTAACTCGTAAAAACACCCCATATGTAGGCAAAGATCAAAAACCTTGCTACCAATGAATTAATAATCTAAAATGAGAAACTGATGATGATAGAATTTGAAATTAATATTTATAGCCAAGTTAACAATACCACGTTACATCATCTAAAATTATTACTAGATTTGTTAATTTATTTGTTTAACCAAATTTTTTATGATACTAATCTTGTCATGTAATCAAGTTAAATCTCCAAAATACCTATATGGATGGAAAAATAAGGTCTAATGCATTTAAATAAAGAACTTCAATACCCTAAGAAAGGTCCATAGGCATCAAGGTTGACATCTTTGAAAAGAGTTGAAGGGAACAACTAGAAATGCATTAGATGTGAGTGGCTTCCTTAGATATTTGAGGGAGGAGGACAAAAATGTCTAACAACACGATTGTATCATCTTCATCATTAAAATATTATCAAACTTATGATAATGATGGCATGTTTTTCACTCCATGTCCTCAAACTTCATTCTAATCAAGGGATTGCGGGTAAAACTAAGTAAATTGAGAAAGAAGAACTAAATAAACCTCTATTTTAATTTATAAATCAACACAAAAATCCTACATACTTTCCCAGTAACAAAGAATATTTTATTATTCAACACCAATATACCTGAAGAACACAATAGACTAGTATACATTTATACCATACATGGAAAAAATATACAGGCATGGCATAAGTTATCTCACATATCATCTGTATACAATGTCATTGTTCAACTTGGAGAATGCTTCTGAGCATAGATTCAAACTTTCTTATTGTAATCTTGGAAACAAAGTTCTTTGGTCATGAAAGGGAGAAAGTCATCTATGCATCTTATTTTTCGTTTTTTTTTTTCCTCGTTTGTGTGTGTGGATAGAAACAACCTTTCTTGGGAAAAATGAAAGAATATAAAGGCATGCATCAAATTAAACTCTCATCCAATGGGCCTTCAAAAGAGCCTCACTTCACTTCGATGAACAATATTATGCAAAAGAACTTCTTAGATAGGCTCTACCCTTTTTGAAATTAAAATATGTTTGAATCATATGATTTACATATTTCTTCATAAAATACGATATTTTACATCACATTTCATTTGGGTTAGATGACATATTTAATCCCAAAACTTTCATGGTTAGATCAAATAAGTTTTTGAACTTCAAAAAGCACTCAGTAGTAACATAAACTTTCAAAATTGCGTCTTATATATTCTTGAAGTTTAAAAATGTCAAAGTCCTGAACTTTCAAATTGTAACAAATATATCCTAGCATATACTAACATTTTTTAAAAATTAAAAAACCTACTAGACTAAAATTGAATTTTGTGCCTAATGGGACATTAAACTTTCAATTTTGTATCCAATAGATACGTGATTTTTTTTTTTTAAATGAAAAAATATCAATGAACTATTAAGCACAAAATTGAGATCATAGAGACTTATTAAACACAAAATCAAAAGTTTAAGGTTTTTTTTATAATAAAATGATAAAAGTTTGGGGATTTATAAGAAACTTTTTAAAGTAAAGGAACCTATTAGACATTTTTTAAAATTCAAGAATCTATTTGCCACAAACCTAAAAATTCACTAAACATATAATTTACTTTTGATTTGTTATATTCATTGACTTTTTTGGGGGGATAAAAAGAAGCTTGGATTAAAAAACATAATAACAATAATAATAAATAATAAAAGAAAGGGGAAAAACAACCTAGGAATCAGGGGTAAAGAGAACCCCCTCCCACAAGAATAGCAAGAAAGCTTTCCAGTTGATTCACAATTGCGAAAAAGGTTGTAGTTACAAAAGAATTTTCTTATGAGTCTCCACCAAGAGGAAGTGAAAAAGACATTTTTCAAAAACACTCTGTTTCTTTCCAACCAAATAAGACACAATAAAGCCCTAGCCCCCACCCACAATTCCACAAAATTTTGGCCTATTTGGACCAATAACAGAAGGAGAAGACCTCCACCAACCAATCTTCAATACATTAACTTAATCAGTATGATTCTATAATTTCATAACATGACCAGTAAGTATTCATTAAACAAAATTTGATATTAAAGATTATGGTACAGTATTTCTACAAAGTCTTTTCAAAGAAAAAGTTATCTGACATAGTGAGACAACTCAACTATCCGATCTTCTAACAATTAGCGTGAGAACAATGAAATCTACACATAACTACGTACGTCGCCCACTTGGGTGTGGGCACCCATAAATTTTCAGGCCAGAATAGAAAAAGTTAATCCGACAGAATAAAAAATGACCACGACTTCCTAGAAATCAGGGTGCCAGTCAAGTAAACACTTGGAATTATTGTTGGTCGGTAAAGAATTGTTTCACTCTAAAATAGCAGCAAGCAATCAGCACAACTGAAAATGCATGACATCAACCTTTTGGGATTATAAAAAAAATAATAATAAACCCAACTTTGGGAGCTAAAGAGAGAGTATTCATTTAAAATTGAAGGCAGATATGGGGTTATATAATTCCCAATCAAATGATTTCGACGGGCGAACAGAGAGGAACTAACCCAATAATAACAAACCCTAAAAAATGGGGAAACGTGGGATTTAACATAAGTGAGTGAGAAACACAGTGTGATCAATAATGTCAGAACCCAACAGGCAACAGGCATCCGAGACAATGAGAAAAGGATCCACCCTCCAGAAACAAGAAACTGAAAAAAAAAAAAAAGAGAGAGAGAGATACAGAAAACTAAGATCGGGAAAAAGAGAATTGGAACGAAGCGTACCTGGATGGGTGAGTGATTCCCGGAATTGAAGGCGTGGTGGAGGAGGGAGAGCAAGGAAATTGAAATCAAAGGAAGAATAAGTGAATTGTGAAGTTAAGAAGAAGAAGGAGGACGAGAAGAAGAAGAAGAAGAAGAAGAAGAAGAAGAAGAAGAAGAAGGCGGGGAAGGAGAGCGGAGGATCGAGGCCAAGCGCTCTGGCCTTTCCGGAGGGTTGTTCTGGCCTGCTGGGACTTGCGTGCGTGGTGCCGCTTCAGAGGATTTCCCTTTTTCTTTTCTTTTAAACGTGAAATTCCATTTGGAAGTTCCTGTGTTGTCCACGACACTATGAACTCACCATGTCGATACGCAACATGGGCCCAAACTTCGGCCTCAATACTCCATTCATGTGGGTCATTTCTTGGGCTCAGGCCCTATTCTGAAAGCCCGTTCACCTTTTAGGTTGCCTCTAAGTTTCAAATTTATCTTTGAAATTTTTAGCCTATTAGTCCAATCCACTACTAGTATTTCATAAATTTTCTAAGATTTAGAAAATTTTCATATTTAGATTTAAGCTGCATTTTCTCTTCACATTTTTAACCTTTTCATCTATTCTCTCATAAAACAATTTAGAAATGGAAATTTGTATTGGATGGCAAATTAAGATTAGAGTTTAGCAAACATGACTCCAACTTTTCATATTTTACAAATATGGCAAATTTTTCACTCGCCCAAATCATGTTACAGTTATAGAAGATATTTTTTACTCAATTTTTTTTATTCCAAAATTTCCCTTGAGGGATTTAATTTTCTTTTTCATTTCTTCTATTTTTGACATTGCATTTGTTTGAGCAGTTTGATGCGATTTCGTCTGGTTGAATAATTTTTTTGAAGTTGCGATTCAACTCCCCCAATGATCCTATGAAGTTTTATCCCATACAATTTCTGCCATCTGATTGCTCTTTGATGTAACTTATTTTCTAATTTTTTTTATGCATTTGATTATTGTTTGATGTTAAGTAATTTTTATGTTGTGTATATAATGTTGGATGTTTCTATTTATGTATGTGCATTTTAGAGTACATTGGAAATTAGGATGTTTTTTACATTGATTTTGTTCTATTTTTTTATTTTAGTTTTGTTATGCTTGTGAATATATCACTGGCACGATATACTAATATTTTGTGTATCAGTAAATATGTATTTCTCATTATTTTTATTCCATATTTTCTCTCAATAATTAATTGATAGAGAGATAGAAAAGTAACGACTGGCGACCGATGATTGTATGTGTGGCGGTCGATAAAGGTAAGCAGTGAGGAGGTGGAGCAATGGTTGACTAATATTTTATTAACAATTTATCAGTCAAGTGCATCATTATCAAGTATATAAAGTATATCAATCAAGTATATCAAGTCTATCAGCAGTATAAACGAGTGCATGATTGACAAGTATATCAAATATATAAGTCAAGCGCATCATAATCAAATATATCAATTAAGTGTATCAATTGTATATCAGTAGTGTATCAAGTGTATACCAAATATAAGATATGGGTGTATCAGGCACCAATCAGTAAATACTTGATTAGTTAATGTAATTAAAACGAAGTATATCAATAATATATCATCTATATATATTCAACATAAGGTATATCATTTAACAAATGTACTTGATATTAAATATATCAATGAAAGAATATATTTCAGTGTTTTACTTTTTAATACTTGGGTTGGTCGACTTTTGCAAGATCTACAAAAGAAGAAAAAGTGAAGGTACACTTGCAAATATTAAATCCTATCTTGATATACATGCAATTGCTCCTTTAGAAATTTGGTAAAATTTCTTGAAATTAGGAGAATGATGAACTAAATTCTGTGCATTTTCTTATACTCAATTTATTTGTATTTTCTATTTCCTTTATTAGATTTAATGGTTTCCATATTTTCCTTTGTTCCATACTTCTTAATATATATTTTATTAAAGGTAAAAAAATTCACATTCCAACTATTTTATGTAGATTTGGCTATTATATTCCCTGATGTGAAAGGATAATTTAAATATACCATGTAATAGGGAATATACAATATTCATATATATTTAAGGTTCAATGATATGTAATATACAATATCTTATACATTTTAAATATTCTAAATTAATCAAATATACATTTTTTATATGGAGATATATGAATATGTTATCACGTATATTGTCTATTCGTTAATTATTATATGCATTATGTTATTTTTAATATACATTCATTTTTCTATTTCTCTTCACAATGAAGGTAGGGTTGGCCACCATTGATCGTGAGAAGGAAAATTTCGCAGTTTAAAAGAAAAGTTTTCCTCTTTTTGATTCAATTTCAAATACATAACCATATAGGAAAGACGTGATCTGTGACTTTTCAATTGTATTATTATTTTTATTATTATGATCGAATGAGAACAAGGGCTTCTTATTAATTGGACCCCTACTTTAGTGGAAATATGAAACCCATTAGATTATTCATGTAAAATATAATAACTTTAAACGATGATGAAAAATGAACTTAATGTTAGGCTATTTGTGTAGAAACCTATTTATCCTTATGTAGTTATCTTGTCTCTAAATTTTCAATTAAATTCTCAAACTTACAATTATGTATTTTACAAGTCCCTAATTCTAAAATTTATAAAAATTAGTCGATTTATGTGAATGTTTAGAGTTGAATCTAATGAAACTCTAAACTCTCAGTTTTGTATAGTATTTTTTAGTGTTAAAAGATATCAATGTTCATGGACTAAATTTTTAATTTTGAATATTTAGGGACCAAGTAAATACAAACTTCAAAGTTTAGGAACCAACTTTGTAAATTAACCTCATTCTAGATGTCTGGTCGAAATGTGACTCACTACAAGAAATAATGGTTTCGGTAGCTAACGAAAAAGGCTATAAAAAACCTTTTATAATCTTTTGTCGAAGGTCCAGATAGCCCATGTTATCAAAAGTCTAAGATTTTTTATAGCTTTTTTTTAAAGTTATAATGGATGCTATAGTAGAGTTTGAAGATGTAGCATGTATACATAGCTATGGAAACATTCGACAACATTAGTCACTAAAGCTAGCTATGGAAACATTCGACAACATTAGTCATTAAAGCTAGCTATGGAAACATTAGACAACATTAGTCATTAAAGCTATTTTTTTCATATAATAGCTTGCTCTCATGCTATCTTTAATATATAATAGCCTTTTTTTTAATGTTTTCTTTGACATATTGATAAGCAAATAATTGGCAATGATTAGGAATTGGAGCATTAAAAGGGTTACTTCTAAATTAAGCTTCCAAGTATGAAGAGTTGCAACCCTTCAAGAATCAAAACCACCAATAGTCATAATGAATTTGGAAATTCATATTCATTCACATATTTGATATTAGATGTATCAATTTATAATAATGTATTTACATTTATGGAGGTTCAAGCATGTAGTTGAAGAGTTTTTGTTGAACATAGCCAAATAGATGAAAGGTTATGTCATTTCAAGTTGTCTTTTCAATTAGTATAAATACCTATGTAATTTTGTCATTTGGGACAACACTTTGAATTTGAATGAAATTTTTTATTCTCTCAAGTTTTATGTTTTTTCTTTATATTCTTGTGTTTATAATGCATGTATTAGAACTTTCAATCTAGTTTGATCAATTAGACTGTAGAGAGTTTGAAATCTTGAAGTTTGGAATAAGTTCTCCTTTCTTCTAGATCATCGATCAATCTACCAAGCCAAATTTGTTTAGCTTTCTTGGGGTTGTTATCATTTTGTTTATTGAGGGTTATTCTTATTATCGTTGTGAGGTTTCACCTAGAATAAAGGGGTTCTCATACGTGATTAAGGTAGTTTCCTTTATACATATGATAACTTTTTTTAAGGCTACTATATATATATATATATATATATATATATACATATATTGCAAAGAAAGGCTATTATATTATATATATATAGTTTAATCTTATGCTATAACAAACAACATCAAACTCATGCCCATTTACATTACAAGCACTTTCGTTTAGCTAAATAGACACATAAAATACTTTATAATGTATGCATTAAATACAATGACTTCCTTTCATTATTGATATTTGGTATTAGAAACTTAAAAAAAATATATCCAATATTATAAGAAATGCATCAAATGTAATTTGCAACTATACAACGGTCATAAAATACAAAATTCATCAAGTGTCTGTTGGATCGGTATGACAAGGGATGAATAGAGTTTAATTAAACTTGTTCTTAAAGTATACTCAATTTGATCTAATTAGATATTTTTAAATTAAATTGATAAAACTCTAATTTATGCTAAATAACAAGATTGATAAAATCATGTAATAATATACTCAATCAATCTCAACTAACAAAATCAAGCAATTAAAATTAAATGCAAGAATAATTAGGAAAGAGATATAGAAGAAGACACCGTGGTTTGTAGAGTCGTTTGGTCATACACAACCTACATCCACTTTCCCAAGTGCCTCTTGGGACTTCGATTAAAAAAATTCTTTTTTTTTACTCTTTCCACGGATGAGAGCCAAACCGCTATCTTACTCCTTTTATGGGTTCAAGAGCAAACCCTATCATTTCCAGAGTTAGGATCCAACCGTTACAATATTTTGAAACTTTAAATCACATAATGAAACTTTCTAAAAAGAGTGGGTATACAAGATTGAGCTCACACACTTTAATCCACAATACAATAGAAATTTCTCTAAGAATAAGATGAAAAAAAAAAAAAGAAATTGGAAGCTTGTATAAAAATTAACAATGGTAGCTTTTTTTTTTTTTTTTTGGCTAATTTTGAGGATTGTAAAATATAAAAAATTGAAAATAATTTTGGAGAAGATAAGTATAAAAAGAGAGGGAAGTAGGGTAAAAAGAGGGTTTTAATTTGAGGCATTGAATTGTTCAAAAAGTTAAATTGAATGGTTGAGATTTAAACTCAACTAGCTATTAGACACAAATAAAATATAATATAATAATATATATCTTTTAAAAACATTTCTTTTAAAACCCAACAAAAAAAAAATAAAAATAAAAAAAAAAAACAAAACAAGAACCCACAATTTGTCAAAAACTAGCCTTTAAACACAAACATAAAATAATAATAATTTTTTTTTTAAAATTCATTTTTCCTTCTTTTTTTCTAAATTTAACAAAATCAATTTCTTTTAATTCTCTTTTCTTTCAATAAAAACAAAAATCCACTAATTAAGCCCCATACGTCACTCACCCTGTAGCTCCAAGTGACTTTCTTTAATTGGTCCAATTTGTTGATTAATTTGTCACGTCACCATCTCGGTATATTTCTGTTACGCTTCTTTTTGTTATATCTTCTTCATCCAAACTTCGATTTGGGTGATTCAAGATGTGTCAGCATCGTTATTCCGAGCTCTACGCTATGGCCTATTCAAAATAAGAAAATTATTAATGAACAGAATCAGGTTTGTTATCATCAAAATATTAATTAATTAATTTGGGATTAAGAGTAAAAAAACCAACAGTGTCGAGGATTTAGCATCATGAAATTGAGCTTCTATCTTTAATCTTTCCCAATTAAAGGTATCATTTCATCCTCTACTTAAAAAATGAATTAGCATCAATTTGACTCCCAAAACCGATATAGATAATAGGCTTTTCCTCCATATCACAAAAAGCCACAAACAACTTATAGTAGTCATACCAACCTTTGTTAGAATTCAACAAGTATAAATTATTACCAACATTCCATGTTACGAAAATATGCAACAAAAATTTTGAGGACAAAAGATCAACTAGAGCTTTTTTTTTTCTTAAACATTTTTAGGCACGCTTCATTAGTTGACTAACAATTTCTATTGTGAGTTGTAAAAAATCATCATCCACTTGGATTTCAAAAATCCAAAAACGGAAACAAACCTTACCGACTAAATCATAAGGGGTTTAATAAAATTTAAAAAAAAGGAAACAAACCAACACGGGTCCTTTCAACCTGTTTTGTCTTCACTCACATGCATCCTAGGAAAACTCACTTTGGCCGAAAGCAAGGTGCTCCTTGTTGGTATAGGTAGTAACTTTAAATTCTTTTAAACCTTTCTTAACCATACTTTCATGTCCTCGGGATCTCTCTCATTTGGATGTGATACTGGTTCATTCACGTACCCTCCTGAATTCGGGTCGTTACAATTTAGATAGAGACAAATATATATATATATATATATATATATAGCACCACATATATAACAATTAAAATCACATTTAAATGGAGAATATGGTGTCACCAACCTATAGAGAACAAAATCATTTAGTTTCTATAAACAACTTGCTTTATCCATTCCCTCTGTAAAGAAACAATAATATAGACATGGCAAAAACTCATCTAGCAGCAACAACCACTGCCTCGATGGGGAAAACTCTTGGCTTAAATGGGGGGCAGTGTTATATTGATTCATAAACTCAAAGAAAGTCGAGAGTTCACCATGAAATTGTAAACAAGGAATTGAGTTTATTTGATGAAAGCTGCAGAGTTTACCATGGAATTAAACGAATTTAGAGGATGAGAATAAATATCTTGGCCACCATAATAGATTAATGAGATAAGATAACATGGTTGTTATCTTTAATCCTAATAAATGTAAATAGAATTCATATCCTTATCCTTCATCTCCTGACTCTCCTTTTGTGCCTGATTACACTACAAAAATTTTGGACTTTAATGTCGGTTGAAAAAAGTGAAATTGGATGTATAATGTCGGTTTTGTTTTTTTTTAAAAAAGCGGATCTTTAATGTTGGTTTTAAACCAACATTGTAGGGGTACCTTTAATGTTGGTTTTAAACCGACATTAAAGACTCGCTTAATTTATCCTCTCACTTTCTATTTTCCCCCATTTTTTTCATTTTTCCCTCTTCACTCTCCCCCTATTTTCTTTTTCCTCTCATTCTCACACTTCCCTCTTCAGACCCTCTTCTTTCTCACTTCTCTCTTCCAAACCCTTGCCATTCGTCTGTTGATCGTGGTGAAGAGTCTGTCATGGTGTAGATCTGGCTTCCGTGCAGGTCTGTTCGTCGTGCAACTACACCGCCGCACCCAGTCTCCCGGATCTGCTGCTCGTTCTGTCAAAGCGCCACAGCCAACCCGGATCTGATCGTGGGTGAAGCTCATTCTGTCGAAGCACCACAGCCCAGATTTGCTGCTCCCTCTTCAGTTATTTTTCTATGTCTTATACTCTCGATTTGATAAATAAGCACCCAAACTTGATACGCTAATCATGTGTTTCTAGATCTGAAGTTCATATTCCCACGTGGTGTGTGCCGCCGTTCGTCGTTCGACATTAAAGACAACCGACATTAAAGAGATTTAATAACACTATCTTTAATGTCGGTTGTCAACCGATGCTTAGCCCTTTAATGTCAGTTTAAAACCGACATTAAAGCCCGAAATTCTTCTAGTGTTGACAGTATCATCTGAAGAGATTACACAAAAGATAACAATATGGAAGATTTCTTATAACAAAATTTAGATCTCAATAATTTTGAAGAGAACATTATCAAGCAATTTCCAGAACCAACTTCATGCGTAAGCAATAAGAAATTGGCTTAGAAATGTACCCTAAAATTACTCTAAAAGTCCTCTAATCACGTTATGTTCTATCCAATTTCAATAATTCAATTTGTCACTCCCACTCCATATACATGAACCCCTCTCAAAACCAACACATATTAACACTTTTCAAATATTTTAAGAAGAGAAGGATTAGCCAAACATTAGCTTTCAAGCTTGGAAAATGCAAAATCACTTGGAATGACAAACGAAACTGTAATGAAATATTAAAAGAAATTAGATGTTGAAAGAAACATCTTTAGAATGACAAATGAAACTTTCCAAAACTAATACACAGATAAAACTAAAGTAGATTGAACTAAACTTGCACAACTAATTAAAAGAAATATTTACCTTCAAAGACAAATTTTTTCACATTAGTGCTTTAGTTTTTGCATGGTTCATTAACTTCAACTTCTGTGTAACTGCTTAGAGATGGACCATGGGCAAAGATTGAACACACCAATCAACAAATCATCACTTCCACATAATCCGAAACAAACAAAGCAATAATACAACAACCAAATTGAAGAAAAACCAACATTAAATTAGATCAGTTCAGACAGATTAAGTAGGAAAAAGGGATTAGGAAGAACGGCTGGAATAGAGTTTATGGAATCCGAATCAAAAGAGAAATAAAGAGAAGAATAAAGGAAGTTTGGCGTGTGATTTTCAACATTAGCTCTGTGCAATTATCTTTGACAAATAAAGAAGCAATTATCTGCGAAAGTCAATTGAAGACAAATCACTCATAGCTAGCATATGCCTCATATAAAACACTAAAGATAAGATGATAACTCTCATAAACCCACAATTGCCACCATAATCAGAATTAACCAATCCAAAAGAAAAAGAAATGGAAACCTAACCAAGCATATGAGTTAACTAGAAACTTTAGGCTTTAGCATTGATAATGTTTAAGGGTCTGAAAGTGACCTTAGAGATTAAATTTTGAGTTATAACTTGCAGAAAATTCTCTATGTTACAATTTTGATTAGAAATTCATAGAATCAAGATGCGTACCTATAAAGTGAAGGAGTGCTTATGATGAGAGACTATATTTGTACCTATAAAGTGAAGGAGTGCTTATGATGAGAGACTATACTTTAAAATATCCTGCAATAAGAAAAATAAAAGAAATGGTAAGACTCTACTTGGGTAAAGTCTTATCCTGTAATTTATTTACTTACACATGTTTACCTTCATTTTTTCTTTAGGTACCTTAGTCTTCAAATACGTAAGCTTCGTATATATGAAGCTACTGCAAGATATATGGAAGAAGTACTTTTGTTAAATATGGTCGAACTAGATGTACCACACCCATAAAGAGGATAAAAGAAATCTAGGGTATATCTTCAAAACCATTAACTTCTAGGCATACAAGAAAAAATTACACGTTTTGAATAACAACACATATCCAACACTTGATGCTATATAGCAGTTTATTAGTTCTCAAATGTTATTATAGAAACTGAACCAACAAGGCAACCTGCATTTTTAAAAACCATGTAAGAAAGTTTACACACGCAAGCAAAAATAAATTCACAAGAGTTTCAACAATCTTCATATATATTGAAGATTTAGGTTCCAAGATGATAAGTTCAATCTAACATCATAAGTAAAGAATGTGTACTAATACATGAACATATAGGTTCAAGAATGAGTCTCAAGATTATGCATGTTCCTGTGCTGTAAAAACTTGGTTGTCATTGGGAAAAAAAAGTAACACTTCAAGGAAACTTTATTTAAACCTTCAAATGAGAATGTACCTATTGGAATTGACTTGAATATTAGTTTCACGTGCAAGACAATTTAGAGAAGCGAAACAACGGAATCATCAGAATGAGAAGATTACAATGACAATCAATCGAAACAAAACTAAAAACTATTATTAAAATAGAAGATATAATATAACTCTTCAATTTTATTGGAACTTTTATATACAAGGGCCCTTAGAAATGTCTATGTTCCTTGAACAAATATCTATCTATAATAAATTAGAACAAAGAGAATATTTACGACAACTCCCAAAAAAAAAGTAGTACACTCAACAGAATTAAATCATTCAAAACAAAGAATATCAATGTATATCAAATACCAACACTCAAGAGCATATCTTACATACCACAGAGACGTAAATGAGAATCAGTCCATTATCTCAGTATTCACACGTGTCCAAAGAAAATTCAGTGAAATAAGTGAGATATAGAGTTAATCTAACTATTTCGAATCGAAAGAGAAAAATTCAATCTCAAAGTCCTATAAGTCTTACTTTTGAACTACTCCATCTATCCTCTTATCATTGACCATGTTCGGGAAGGATCTCATTAACGAAAACCTTGAGCGGAAGCGATATTGTCCCAACTTTCATTTATCATAGAATGTAATTTTTTCAGAAAAGAAAGAATAAATTATGTAAAATTATAGTATGCTTAGTTAAAAGGAAACTTAGGGTTTCAGAAACCCTTACCTTTGAAAATCTTCTTCAAGAATCTCTCGATCAAGAAACGGACACTACCACGAAGGTGACCTTGGTATTTTCAGATAGAGAATCTAGGAGTGGTGGGCTCTGACTATTTTGGAATGAGGGAAAGGTTGAGAATCCAAAAAAGGAGAATAAGGAATTGTGATTGATTTCTAAGAACAACCAATCTCACAGAACGTTCCGTCTTACTTTTTCTCTCGTGAAGCAGAAGAGGAAACTTCTTTTCAAAAATGTCAAATATATCAAGAACCATCCACGGAAAAAAGAGGAGAGAGAGTTGTAACTCCCTCCCTTATTCAAATAAATTAATTTAAATAAAATAAATATCTAATATATATAAATATGATAATTAACTTATCATAATATATATATATATATATATTAAACTACAAGTTATATTAAATATAACTTAAAACTTATAGTTTAAATATTGTATCATATACAATATAACCTATAGTTTATTTTCTTTTTTTACTTAGCATTTAATATAAATCACATTTATATTGAATTTAACATTTATGAATCCAATTCATATAATTAATATTTGAATTTTATTCAAATATTTATTTCCTCTCACAAATGATATAATATATCAAATACATTATAATAATTATATCATATATAATTAAATCCTTCAATTAATTTGAACAATTCAAATTAATTCAAAACTTGATTCTCATTTAATCTTATTGAGCTACCAAGGGGACATCATGGACCAGTAACTTGAAACTCCAGCGGTACATGAATAATTAATCAAACTCTTTAATTAAATTATTCACCATCCGTTAACTGTCGAGAACTCCACTAAAGACTAATTGTTGTATTCTTCTCACTACAGATATATTTCTGTGCCCATTGGATATAACCAATCAACAATACGATGACCCTTCATAAATTACTCGTAAGTGCAGTTGGGCCAAAATTATCGTTTTGGCCCTATAGTTACTTCTAACTTCTTAAGTACCACTAATCCCTTTAATGAACAATAGATCATAATCCAACTATGACTAAACCCCTCTCGGGCCAGGAGAGGGTGTGACGCCATATTGTTCAAGCTCCAGAATCAGCTCAGTGAGCAATTTATCTATTTACCCCGACCTCGGGGAAGGAGTGAATTCCTTTTTGTGTAGCTATGTTCCCAGCTCCTCAATCAAACGAATCCCCAAAATGGTAGGCTTATTGAGTTGGTGATCTAGCCACTCTCATCCATACAAATCAAAGGACCACCCTCATAGGCAAGAGTTCACAACTCACTCAGGATTCAGGTCATATTGCCTATGGTCATCCTTGTGAAATGTAAATCTCTATTATGAACGTTGTTATATAATGAGACGAAACATTTCATGGTCCAATCTTATACAAGCTCCTTTGTATAGAATATCCCTGCTCACATGTTTACACATGAATGATCAGAACCGGATCATTTGTAGCACTTTATAATAATTGTAACACCTACAAAGTGAGCCCATACTCGTAGTATCACCAGGATAAGGTACCCAGTCTTATCCATCTACTTCAGACCATTTAGGTTATCACTTAAACATGATCCACCCATATGTCTCTACAAACATGTTTAAGCTACAAGATAACCTTGGATGTTAGTTTATTGGTTTGTGGTTAATGCAACTAAAATATGGAGTACAATATCATATATTTTATTAAATAAACAATGAGTTTGTTCAAAACATTTACAAACTGTAGAATCCTACAAGATTTAGGGCATCAACCCCAACAATCTCTCACTTGACCTAAAGTTAGTGGGATGTACAATATAGTCAAAATACAAAGTAATAAATAATAAACTAGGGCATAACATGTGCCTAGTATAAATTTCCTACTTGCCCTAGTGTAGACGTGGCCTGTCCTATAGACCCATACTCTGTAGGTGACCATCAAACACCTTAGCCGTGAGGGCCTCTGTAAACGGAAACATTGTACTCCGAAGCTATCTACATGATGATCATGTCCCCTCGATGCACAATCTCTCGAATGAGATGATACTTTTGCTCTATATGCTTTCCACGCTTGTGACTCCTAGGTTTTCAAGAATTAGCCACAGCAACACTATTATCACAATAAAGTGTGATGGGCTTTGACATGTCTAGAATGACTTCCAAATCAATTAAGAATTTTCTGAGCCAAACAACTTCCTTAGCAGCTTCACAAGCTGCTACATACTCAGCCTTCATGGTGGAGTCAGCGATGTACCCTTGCTTGGTCCTTCTCCATGCTATTGCTCATCCATTAAGAGTGAACACTGATCCTGATGTAGATTTCCTAGAATCCTTACTAGTCTGAAAATCAGAGTTCCTGTATTCTGTAAGGATCAAATCCTTAGAACCATACACAAGCATGTAGTCCCTCGTTCTTTGTAGATACTTGAGGATGTTTTTAACGGAGGTCCAACGATCTAATCTTGGTAGATATCAGGTCTAGTACATGACATCACATACTTCAGGCTGCCCACAACCGAAGCATAGGGGATCCCTCTCATTTCCTCAACCTCGTTAGGTGTCTTAGGACACTTTTCCTTAGACAATGTAACTCTGTGCCTGAAAGGCAACAAGCCCCTCTTGGAGTTCTGCATCGAATATTTGACAAGCATCTCGTCAATATACGATGCTTGAGGAGAGCTAAAATTTTGTTCTTTCGATCTCTAAAGATTTGAATACTCATAACAAACTGAGCCTCTCCCAAATCTTTCATTTGGAATTAGGTCGCTAACCAGTTTTTAACCTCAGTTAGTAAACCTACATCATTCCCAATGAGTAGGATATCATCTACATATAATACTAGAAAAACTATTAAACTGTTGATGATCTTCTTGTATATACAAGGCTCATCAACATTTTGATCAAAGCCATAAGATTTGATTACGGTATCAAACCTTATGTTCTAAGATCGAGAAGCTTGCTTCAGTCCATAAATGGATCAATTAAGTTTGCAAACTTTTTGCTCTTGACCTTGAATTATAAATCCCTCGGGCTGCTCCATGTAAATAGTCTCCTCAAGATTTCCATTTAGAAATGTAGTCTTGACGTCCATCTGCCAAAACTCATAATCATAATATGAGGCAATGGATAGGAGTATTCTGATAGATTTAAACATGGCAACAGGTAAGAAAGCCTCCTCATAGTCAACTTCCTCAACCTCAGTATAACCCTTTGCCACTAATCTAGCCTTGAAGGTTTGCACCTTCCCATTAGCATCTTGTTTCCTCAAGTAGATCCATTTACAACCTATAGGTTTAACCCCATCAAGTTGATCTATAAGATCCCATAAAAATTGAAGTGCATAGACTCCATTTTGAGATCTATCGCTTTGACTTATTCATCTTTGTCAATATCCTTTATTGCCTTCTTATAAGACAATGGATCCTTAACTTCACCATCAACTACCATAGCCAGGATTTCTGTTAAACTCATATAGTGAACAGGTGGGTTCGCAACCCTCCCACTACGTCGACGTTCCCTCAACACTTGAGGTGGATTTGACCTACTGGATTTTCCTACTTCAACAACTCTTATTGAGGTACTAGGTTCTTCAATAACTCTTCTTGAAGATTTAGTAGTTTTTTTGGAAATTTCATTCAACACAGTCTTACTTCGGGGCTTGTACTCCCTTATGTGGTCTTCATCAAGAAAATTAGCATTTGTCGATACAAACACTTTGTTTTCTTTAGGATTAAAGAAGTAACCACTTCTCGTTCCTCTGGGGTAGCCTACAAATAGGCACAATTTTGAACGTGGTTCCAATTTCTTAGGATTAGCCTCAAGCACGTGTGTTGGGAAACCCCAAATTTTGAAATGGCGTAAACTAGCTCTACGACCATTCTGTAATTCCAAGGGTATTCTAGCAACACTCTTGGATGGAACGTAGTTCAAGATGCACGTTGCAGTTTCTACTACATAACCCCAAAACGAGTCAGGTAAGGAAGCATAATTCAACATTGACTGAACCATGTCCAACAGGGTTCGATTTCTCCTTTTTGATACACCATTCTGTTGAGATGTATCAGGTGCTGAGAGTTGGGATACTATTCCATGTTTTATCAAGTAGTTCTAGAATGTTAAATCCATGAACTCTCCACCTCAATCAGATCGAAATATTTTAATCGTTTTATTTAATGCATTTTCAACTTCGGCCTTGAATTCTTTTTTGAACTTTTTAAAAGATTCAGACTTATGTTGCATTAAATAAACGTACTCGTATCTTGAATAATCATTAGTAAAGGTGATGAAATATTCATAACCTCCCCTAGCTTTTACATTCATCAAACCACATAGGTCTGAATGCACTAGCTCTAAAGGTTCTTTGGCCCTATTACCTTTTCCAATAAAGGGTCTCTTAGTCATTTTGCCTTCAAGGCATGACTCACACACAAGTAATGAATTTGCTTCTAACTCACTTAGAAGTCCATTCTTCTCCACCTCTCAATCCTATTAAGATTAATGTGTCCTAATCGTAGGTGTCAAAGTTGGGCATTTTCTTTAGGAGAAATTTTAAGTCTTTTATGTTACGTTATTGCAGTCTTAAACATTTTCATGTCATGGAGGGTGTTAGTTGCTAACGGTCTTAGCACATAAAGATTATTTTCCAATTTTGCAGAACAAATATCAACACCATTCTTAGAAATAAACACTTTATTTAAAAGAAAGTTGATAGTATAAGAACGTTCAAGCAAACACTTTACAGAAACAGGGTTCCACTTTAAATCAAGAACTACATAAACATTTTCTAAAATAAGAAATTTGTTCTGTAAAGTCAACCAGAGACCTTCCACTGTGACAATCGAGACGACGTGTCCAGTTCCAACTCGCATCATCATCTCACCAGCATCTATTTGTCGCAAGGGAACTAATTCCTTGAAATGAAAAACAAACGTGGTCAGTGGCCCTAGAATCTATAATCCAGACAGAATCATCATTCTCCACTAAGCATGTTTCTAATACAAATAAATCATATTTACCTTATTTTGCCTTCTTCTTTTCTATCAAGTATTTGGAGTAGTTCTTTTTTCAATGCTCATCTTGGTTGCAATGGAAACAGATTCCCTTTGTAGCCTTGATCAATGTTCTAACCGTTTAAGCAGCAACTACAGGGTTAGCTTTCCCCTTTCCACCCTTCTTCTTCTTCCACTATTTGGTGTTGGAGGAAGAAGGAACAGACTTAGTCCCAGAGGTCGAACCTCTGTGGAACTTCTTAGAAGATGAAGCAACATTTGCTTCACCCTTCTGTTCCTTGCTTTTCATCAAGGATTGAAAAGTCTGTAGCTTATTGAGTAGAGTGGTCAGGTTGTAATCAATCTTGCTCAAAACAACATTGCTATAGAGATGTCAGAAACTTTCAGGCAAAGATTCCAAAATGAAGCTAACCTGACTAGCATCGATGCTTGACCCATTCATCTCTGCCATGTTGAAGTGGATCATCATGTTGAGAACATGTTTTCGAACAGCTGCCCCTTCTTGCACATGGGCATTGAAGATGTGTTTCAGAGCATCATGCCTGAGCTGTGTATACGGTTGTCCGAACATTTCCAAAAGGGACTCCATGATCTCACGAGCTATGAGCATGGGCTCATGCTTCTTGGCCAAGACTTCGTTAAGACTTACCAAGATATATGCTCGGGCCTTATTGTTTGCCAGTGTCTAATGCTCATAAGCTTCCCGAAAGTTTTGAGAAGCATTGTGAGCTAGAATGGGAGGACAATCCTCCATCAGAACAAAGCAAAGATCATCGATGATCAGTATTGTATTGATAGTATTTTTCCAACTAATATGATTTTCTCCCGTTAATTTATCCGTGGCAAACAAGTTTAAAGTAGCGGTTGCCATAATAAAATAATTGCTAAAAAGAAACAAACAACTATTAGTTTATTTTTCATTAACTCAAACAACCAATCAGTTTTAGCAAAATTTTAATGTACCCTAAGTGACATCTAATTTTTCAATGATGTTTCAATGAGGCAGGACAAAAGTCACCGTAGGGTGATCAAGTATCCCTTCACTGAAATGAGACATTATCAACCATTAGACAGAAATAACACCTTGTCACTATGACTAACAATCACCAATGTTCGGTCAAGAACCTGTTAACTTGCTTAACAATTCTTATAAGTGTAACCCCTCATTTTAGGTTCTAGAGTTCTGCCTCGATGAGCCAACCATAGGGAAAAACCGATTGGGACATGAAATTAAAGCAACCCTATCCATTTCCAGAGATTGAATCAAGTGTCATGCAATACTGCCATCCTTTAGAGGGACACCCACGATGCCACGAGGCAATGCATGAAACTTTATTTAACCTAATGAGAGAGACCAAGGGATGTGTTGTCACACATCCCGCTCTCACTTACTATAAACACTTTCTCCATTCACCTTGTTATTGACCTACCTAAGTGCCACCCGTAGGGGGACACCCATGGTGCCTCGAGGCCGAGTGTAGATATCACGGTGTGAAATTACAGGAAGAAACATGTAGAGGATAAATGAAGTATCGTATACCACATTCTCCTCCCATTAAGTGTTTTACCAAGGGTCAACTAACTTAGGAAAAACCCGACTACTGATTTTAACTAAGTAAAAGTTTAATTTGCTCAAAAACATACTTGTCTTCGATGATTAAACACTTTTGATTGAAGTCTCATTAAACTCTTTAATCAACTTTAATCAAACATGCATGCATGTAACAAATCTATTTAATTCACCTTTCTAGATAGGTTCCCAGGTAGGGGTGCGACGTTTCCGTCAACTTAAGTACCCCAGCCTAGGCAGAACTCGCTTTAGACAAAAGGTCCCTTATAGATATATTTCTTACATATTTAATCTTTTATTGAGAATCAATTTAATCCTATTAAACCGATTAAAAGATTAAACTAAGATTTCTAATCTCATTAGAAATGTGATCTTAGGTTTATCTTAATCATGTTTTAAAACAATTTTAAAAAATGATTATAACCTAAGGCTTGCATGCAACTCTTAATTATCGATTTTAATTCTAATTTTATTTAATTATAATGATCATAAATAAATGAAACGATTAAAACATTCATTGCATGCTTGACATACTTCAATTAATTATAACATTTATAAATTAACCTAAATTAGGGTCATGCTTCATGCAATCTCAATTCATTACAACATATATAACAATTATATAACTAGGTAATGAATCATACTATAGCATACTTTCCATACATTCATTTAACCATATATTATAATAATTATAATATAAATGATGCATGATGAGTTTCACGCGCTCTAAGCCCGGCCCGCGCGGATATGCTATAAATGCATGCAAATATATACTATAACATTTATACTATATGATGCATATGCATGTTATATAATTGAAATCATGCACATACATATATTATAACATTTATAATATTAAAAAAATGCATGAATATAAATGTATAACCTATGGTGGGTTTTAAAAACTATATGACATACAATATGACATATAATAAAACATACATCAAATGTATATTTAAAACTAACAGTTGATGAACCGGGATTGGACATATAAAAGGAACTTAAAGGCTAATTATTACAAGAATAAGAGCCGTCTAATTTGAAACAAGTGAACCTGGCCTTGAACCGCTTGAACTGAACTACTCACTATGGAACTCTCTGTAGTGATCATGTAGCAAAATTATTGTAAAAGCTGTAGAAACTTGCTGCACGATCATGTAGCAAAAGCTACACAATCGTGTAGCAACAACCACATGATATTGTAGCATAAGCTACATGATCGTTTAGCAAATGCTACAGATCCTATAGAAATGCTTTCTTCCTCATCGAAACAGTGCTCTGAATTTCCTCTTTAAAGCTCACCGAGAACAGCACAAGCGACTCAAAACATTAAATACATACTCTATCGCATAAATATGCCCAAAACAGGGGTCTTTACAAACCAAATTTGTAAAAGAATAAAGTCTTAATACAAAGTATCCTATCCCGAAACATCCATCAACAAAACCACATTCATCGCATGAATCATGGACAAAATGCAGAAAATTAAAATCCACCATTACTGTAAAAATTGATTCAACAAGAAATGGAATTTGGGATCAGTAAACCAACAACCTGGCTCTGATACCAATTGAAGGATCTCATTGAAGAGAACCTTGAGTAGAAGCAAGATCATCCCAATTTTCATTTCTCATTAATGTAATTTTTTTTCAGGAAAGAAAGAATAAATTATGCATTTACATAAATTATAGCATGCTAAATTAAAAGGAAACTTAGGGTTTCAGAAACCCTTACCTTTGAAGATTTTCTTCAATAATCCCTTGATCAAGAAATAGACACTACCACGAAGGTGACCTTGGTATTCTCAGGTAGAAAATCCAAGAATGGTGGGCTCTGACTATTTTGGAATGAGGGAAACGTTGAGAGTCCAAAAAAGGAGAATAAGGAATTGTGATTGATTTCTAAGAACAACCACTCCCACAGAACGTTTATATCTTACTTTTGAAGGAACTCTTAAACTAGAGAACCAATGAATGGAAGCAGAGCGTTCCAAATCCCATTGTGAAAGAACATGACATCTACATTCTAACAGAATAGTTATACATCAAATCTAAATTACAACATGCTTCAAAAGGAAAATACAAGAGATCGGGTAGACGATACCTTTGAAGAACCATTTCTTCATGTATCCCTCGATCAAACTCAGCAACGCGTTCAACAGCACAAACGCAACACTCCTCTGGAAACTCTCTGATCAGCAACGAGTGAAACTCGATCCTCGACCCTCGAATGGAAACTTGACACTACCACAAGGCTACCTTGGTATTCTCGATGTGAGAATCTAGAAGGTGTGGGCTCTGTATGGATTTGGTAGAGGGAAGGAGGAACCGAACGATCGAGTAGACTATCGAGTAAGTAGAAGACAGAAGTCTATCATTTAGACTTGGGTACTCGATCGCTTAGCAACGAGTAGCTATCATATAGGATACTTGTTTGATCGTTTTCTTTTCTCTCTCGACAAGTTATCTGATTAACTTTCTTTACATGTCGTGTATTGAAAAAATAAAAACGATTTTCATTTTATCCATAAGCTACCAAAAACTGATTAAAACTTCCCGATAAGTCGGTTAGTAGGAGAAAAAAATCGAAAATCAATTATCTCATAATTAATTTATTATAGATAAATATAATAACTAACTTATTATATTATATTTATAACCTATAGTTTTAATATCACATCTTATGCAATATATAAATCATATTTATATTTATTCCTCCATTCAAATGATCAAATACATCAAATCAATTATATCATATATAATTTAACTAATTAAATTATATCATATATAATCAAATTCCATCTTTTTAATTTGAACACTTCAAATTAACCCAAAAATTGATTCTCAACATGAATTCATTGAGCCGCCAAGGGGACCTTATGGACCTGTAGCTTGAAGCTCCAATGGTACGTGAATAACTGATTAAACTCTTTAATCACAATATCCATCATTCGTTAACTGTCGGGCACTCCACTAAAGATCCACAGCTGCACTCTTCGCACTACAGATATATTTCTGTGTTCGTTGGATATAACCAATCAATAATACGATGACCCTTCACAAACCGCTCGTAAGTTCAGCTGGGCCAATTTACCGTTTTTCCCCTATAGTTACATCTAACTCCTTAAGTACCATTGATCCTTCTAATGAATAATACATCATAGTCCCACTATGAGTAATCCCTTCTCGGGCAAGAAAAGGTGTGGCGTCATATTGTTCAAGCTCCAGAATCAGCTCTTAAGGGAGCAATTTATCTACTTGCCCATGCTTTGAGGAAGGAGTGAATTCTGTCTTGTGTAGCTGAGTGCCCAGCTCCCCAATCAGACGAATCCCCAAAGTGGTAGGTTTGAGTCGGCGATCTAGCCACTCGCACCCATGCAAATCAAAGGACCGCCCTCATAGGCAAAAGTTTCCAACTCACTCAGGATTAAGGTCATGTTATCTATGGTCATCCTAGTGAATTGAAAGTCTCTGTCATGAACGACGTTATATAACGAGACTAAACATTTTGTTGTTAGGTCTTATACAAACTCCTCTATATAGAGATCCCCACTTGCATGTCTAATACATGAATGGTCAGGATCAAATCATTTGTAGCACTTTACAACACTTGTAACATCTATAAAGCAGGACACACTCGTAGTTGAAGAAAATCGGATTCGCGATTTCTATGAGCAGTGAAAGAAAGATTATTCTAAATTACAATCATAAATGAACATAACATTTACAGTCGACTTGAATACAAATGGTTATGCAATTAACAGAGAAATTACAGCATGTAAAACTACAAATGTAGAAAGGGAGAACCCTACGAACATTTGCAGATGCGTCTCCACGCTTCGTTGCGTGACCGCTTGAACAATCAGCAACCTCGAACGCTCGATCTACACGACCGCAACACAGCATGAACACTTCGAGCTCATCCTCAACGATCGCCTCGGTCACGAACTCTTCGACAACCTGAACGTCCTCCACAGCACCACGAACAGCCTCCACAGAACCTCGATGGTGTCAAGTTGAGTCTGACACCACCAACAAGGCGACCTTGGTATTCTCGATGTGAGAATCCAAAGGGTGGGCTCTGTTCAGACTTAGTATGAGGTAGAACAAAGGAGGAAATATTGATTGCGTACACGACTGGGCAAATAGAAGATGGCGGAGACCTATCGTATAGGTCGATACCCAATCGTTTAGATAAAGCTAAGCGATCGTCTAGCAAAAGCTATTCGATCGTTTAGTTCATTACTTAGCCCAGTTTGTCGCCTACAGACACTACACGATCGTTTACTTTGGGCAAGCGATCGACTAGCAAAACTATGCGATTATTTATTAAATACTTCACGATCGTTTAGTTCTCCACTGCACGATCGTTTAGCTCACCTAGCCGTCGTTTAGTAAATCTGTATTTACTTGACGACCCCGTGAGTTTCTTTTGCGCGAGAGAGAAAACTCAAAAAACTTTTTAGCGTTTATAAAACTCCTTTTTAGAATAGGAAAACCACTTTCCTTTTAAACTCACGGTTACCATGAATCCAATAACCACCCACTCTTTTGGTTATTAAAGAGAAGTAATTAATTATCCAATAATTAATATTATTATAAATATAAATGATAACCAACTTATCATACTGTATTTATAACCTATAGTTTTAATATTTCATTTCATGAAACATATAAACCATAGTTCTTTTTCTATTCCATGGTACTTAATGTAAATCTCAGATTTACATTAATCCTCCACTAAATGTATCTTATACATCATACCGATTATATCATATATAATCAAAATATCTCTTGTCAATTTAAACATTTCAAATCAACACCAAGAACTGATCCTCAACTGAATCCATTGAACTACTAAGAGGACCTCATGGACCTGTAGCTCGAAGCTCCAACGGTACGTGAATAACTGACTAAACTTCTTAGTCACGGGATCCACCATCCGTTAACTGCCAGGTACTCTACTAAAGACCGACAGTTGAACTCTCCTTACCACAGATATATTATGTGTCCATCTTAACCAATCAGCAGAGCGACAACCCTTCACAGATCGCTTGTAAGTACAGCTGGGCCAATAACTGTTATGCCCTTGTAGTTACATCTGTCTCCTTAAGTACAACTGATCTCTCTAATGAACATAAGTCATAGTCCTACTATGACTAAGTCTTCTCTTCCAAAGAGAAGTTGTGGTCACTATGTTCAAGCCCCGAAATCAGCCCTTAAGGGAGAAATCTCTCTACTTATCCCTACTTCAGAAAAGGAGTGAATTCCAATCTTGTGGATTTAGTTCCCAGCTCCCAGATCAGACAAGTCCCTAAAAAGGTAGGCATGTTGAGTTGGCAATTTGGCCGCTCTCACCCATACTAATCAAAGGACCACCCTCAAAGGCAGAAGTTCCCAAAACACTCAGGATTGAGGTCATATCACCTATGGTCGTTTAGGTGAGATGTAAGTCTCTAGTATCAACGGCGTTATACATAGAGTCTAATCATCTCGTGATCCAAGTCTTATACAAGCTCTTTATATAGGACACTCCCACTCGCACGTCTCCACATGGATGGTCAGGATCTACCATCTGTAGTAGTTTACAACACTTGCAAACCTCTACAAAGCATGTCGTATCCGTAGTGTCACCAGGATCAGGTATCCCACCTTAATTCTTATACTACATACTTATTTAGGTTATCAATTAAGGCATGATCCACTTGTATATCACATATACATGCTTAAGTTCATATAAGATAACCAAGAAGCTTTGTTTATTGGATATGAGTAAATGGTAGAATTAAATAATACTTATTTTATTCATTAAACAATGTGTATCTTTACAAAACAACGAGACTCCGAGAGAATTAAGACACCAATCCCAACAGTAGTGTCACCAGGATAAGGTTTCCCTCCTTTATCCATATACTACAGACCATTTAGGTTATCACTTAAAGCACGATCTACTTGTATGTAGCCACATACATGCTTAGGTTACAACAATAACCAGGGATCTTAGTTTATTGGTTTATGGTTAAAGCAATTAAAATATCTCATATTTCATAGACTGGAGTGAATAAAATATCTCATATTATAAATCACAAAACTGTTTATTCATACAAATGTTTACAAACTACATAACCCTATGAGATTTAGGGCATCAACCCCATCAACTTTTTCTCTCGTGAAGCAGAAGAAGAAACTTCCTTTCAAAAATGCCAAATATATCAAGAACCATCCACTTACGTAGGTGGAGAGAAAAAAGAGGATTTCCCTCCTTAATTCAAATAAATTAATTTATATAAAATAAATAGTTAATATATATAAATATGATAACTAATTATCATAATATTTATATTAAACTACAAGTTATATCGAATATAACTTATAACCTATAGTATAAATATTGTATCATATACAATATAACCTATAGTTTCTTTTCTTTCTTACTTAACATTTAATATAAATCACATTTATATTAAATTTAACAATTATGAATCCAATTCATATAGTTAATATTTGAATCTTATTCAAATATTTATTTCCTCTCACAAATGCTATAATGTATCAGATACATTATAATATTTATATCACATATAATTAAAATAACTTAATTATATCATATATAATTAAATCCTTCAATTAATTTGAACAATTCAAGTTAATCCAAAAATTAATTCTCATTTAATCTTATTGAGCTACCAAAGGACCTAATGGACCTGTAGCTTGAAGCTTCAACGGTGCATGAATAATTAATCAAACTCTTTAATTAAATTATTCACCATCCATTAACTGCCGGGTACTCTAATAAAGACCGACTACTGCACTCTTCGCACTACAGATATATTTCTGTGTCCATTGGATATAACCAATCAATAATACGATGACCCTTCACAAATTGCTCGTAAGTATAGTTGGGCCAAAATTACCATTTTACCCCTATAGTTACATCTAACTCCTTAAGTACCATTGATCCCTCTAATGAACAATAGATTATAGTCCAACTATGACTAAACCCCTTTCGGGCCAAGAGAGTATGTGGCGCCACATTGTTCAAGCCCCAGAATCAACCCTTAAGGGAGCAATTTATCTACTTACCCCAACCTCGAGGAAAGAGTGAATTTCTTTTTGTGTAGCTGTGTTCCCAGCTCCTCAATCAGACGAATCCCCAAAATGGTAGACTTATTGAGTCGACGATCTGACCACTCTCACCCACACAAATCAAAGGACCGCCCTCATAGATAGGAGTTCACAACTCACTCAGGATTCAGGTCATGTTACCTATGGTCATCTTGTTGAAATGTAAGTCTCTATTATGAACGATGTTATATAATGAGACTAAATATTTCGTGGTCCAGTCTTATATAAACTCCTTTGTATAGAATATCCCAGCTCACATGTCTATACATGAAAGATCAAGATTAGATCATTTGTAACACTTTACAACAATTGTAACACCTACAAAGCGGGCCATAATCGTAGTGTCACCAGGATAAGGTACCCAATCTTATCCATCTACTATAGACCATTAGGTTATCACTAAACATGATCCACCCGTATGTCTCTCCATATATGTTTAAGCTACAAGATGACATTGGATGTTAGTTTATTAGTTTGTGATTAATGCAATTAAAATATGGAATAAAATATCATATATTTTATTAAATAAACAATGAGTTTGTTCAAAACAGTTACAAATTATAGGACCCTACAAGATTTAGAGCATCAACCCCAACAGTTCGAACTTTACATGCTTGCAAACCAAGCTGTGAAATCTTTGACCTATACTTCATTACTAGTTTTATATATCTATGTTGAATTACTTTTGTTAGTTAAAATCATTACCCTTATTTCAGCCTTCAACTTTAGTTCTTTACTTCTCAAGGTTGTGATTACATTATAAACAAAATTTGAATCTCTTCCATATTTCAATGCTGCCTTCACATCTTTATAGCTCTCATGAAGAGAGTTCATCAATATGGTTGCTTCATTATCCTACCCTAGCTTGTCCCTTGTTTGAGCAAACTTAGTGGTGAGTTTCTTAGACTCATCAAAATGAGTGTACTCAGCTAGTTAAGTCATATAGCATCAACTAATAATTTAGAGAATTAGACCTCCCATAATTATTGAACTAAAAATAATTGATCTTTATTGATCTTTCAACATAGTTTTTTTTTTTCCAATCTATCTGGTTGGTTTAAGCATGATCGTAACCACTTTAATAAGCTGATGAAAATCTAAATTCTCAGTATTCTAATAATAATAATAATAAAACTTTATAAATCGAAATATTAAATATTAAAGATGAAAAGCGATGCAACATTCAAAATTTCCTAAGTAAATGAGAAAACGAATTTGAAAGTCCAACTTTGACCAAAATTCAAGTCGCAATACAAGATGATCAAACCTGATAGAACAAAATTAAAAACTAGGAAAAAGTTCAAAGTTTGAGGAATGGACAGCACATAAATAAATTTTTATAAAGAAAGAAAGAAAAGAACTGCCTTATATATATATATATATATATATATATATATTATAATTTTTACAAGTAGTGTAAATGTTCCTTCTTTTGTACAGTTACAACACACCTTAGCCTAAATCAGGCAAGTAGCTAAGCAAATTAACGAAACCACATAAATAAACAATCATAAGCTGAATCATCAAAATTACATTCTTCTTGTTCTCTGTTCTTAACGAGGAAACTAACTAACAATAACTAGAAGCACTTCCATTTTACTGTTCTTGCATCAATGGCAGATAAACTAGCTCCCCTCCTTTGTAGCATAGATCAAGATCTACTCTTGAATTCCAATAATTACAGAAAAAATGTCTCGAGTCGAGCTTTTACTGCCGAGATTGTGCAAAGAACCAGAACCGGATCCTGATTCCTCAGCAAGCCATTCAACTAAAGGAGACATGAACATATATGGCTATTTTCAGCAACAGAATCTGGGAGAATTGGGAATATAACATATGTGTCAAGTCAAACGAAATAGAGAACAAATAATATGTATGCAAATATGGTAATTTTTAGTGTCGAATGAAGTCAGAAATGCTACCTTGTAAATTCAACTCTTGACAGTTTAGATCCTTCTGCCTGGCCTGTTGTAAGGAGATGCCGACCCTGATAAACTGGAAACTGGTCTTTTAACAAACGAGTGATTTAAAAGATCGGCAGCAGTAGGACGGTCCTTTGGATTAACTTGTAGGCACTGCAGAATGAAATCCTGTGCATCTTTTGGAAGAGACTCGGGAACTGCAGGCGCTTTGCCTTTTCCGATCCTAAATAATGCCTGCATATGCTGGAATTCAAAGGAAAGCAGTTTTAGAACCTTAAATAAAAATAATGGTTATCCTGTCTCCTATCGTAACATACAAGAATAGTTTGAAAATCACTCATGGACAATAGAAAGCTGAGCGTGGCAAGTTTTTGAACACCTTCAAACCATTAAGCTTGTATTATCTCAGTTTCAATTCAAGCTGTGAGCTTAGAAAATCAAACAAACAGCAAAAGCAAAGTTTGTAAACGAAGGAGAATAAAGGTAGCACGTACAGATTCGAGTTCTGAATATGGAAGCTTTCGAGTTAACATTTCCAATACTGTGCACCCAAGGCTCCAGATATCTGCCGGAAGACCATATCCTTGACCCTTCCCATTAACCACCTGCACAAATCACAGTGTTGACAGGTGAGAAATGCGTGAGTACTAGAACATATGTTCGAGAATATTAGTAGGATATTAGTAAGAGTATATAGTGGTAATTGGCTAAGGCGCCTTGATTATAAATAAAGGTTGGTTCGTGAGAGGTCAAATTTTGACAAGTCAGTCCATAATAGGTTGATTGTAGGAAAGAAACTTAGCCTTCTCATAAGGCTATTGATATTGTAATTTCTTCATTGTAGTACTATCTTTGTTCTTTCGTTATATTTCTTGTGTTTGGATATCTAACAAAATGTTTTTCAAATAAACTACAAAACTATATACTTAATTCATTTTCTTGACTTTAAGGAAGAAGGCAAACCTCAGGTGCCATCCAATACGCAGTTCCCTTACAAGATTTAACATCGTTCAATTTTGTTGCCTGAAAAGTATAAAAACAATGATTTTAAGTCACAAAAACAAGGCCAAAAACAAATATGATAAAATGAATTCGGGAGAAACCTTCGCCAAACCAAAATCTGCAAGCTTCACAGATCCATTCACGTCCACCAATATATTAGCGCATTTGATATCCCTTTATGTCAAAAAAAAATAATAAAAATAAAAAAGAAGAAAATAAATATATATTAAGAGGAGGGAAAGGGAGGAGGAAAGGTGCACGTGGGAGAAAAGCAAGAGTTAGAGCAATAAATATGATGTTTTCCTCAATAAAAAATTAAAATATTTAGAAAGAAAAGCGGAAAGAAAAAACCTCATTTGAAATAATTAAATATGATGTTTTAAGATGTATATGAACAGAGGAATTCTAAATATAATCTAATCAAGAATTTTACAGATTTTTTAATAGAGGGCATCGTATATTTGTTGCATATGCTTTAAGAATCATCGTATTTTTTTTAATAACTGAGAATATGATATAGGGGGATGAGATATCCCCACAGGACTTTAGGGTTACCAAAAAAAAAAAAAAAAAAAAACCCAATTGGTCAAAATACGTTTGGTGTCATAATTACAAAGAATCATTAAAAATTACCCCATAAGGCCATAAGTGGGCCAATGTTATTCTCTCACAACACCCCTAATTTCCCCCAAAAATGTTCGATTTCATCCTATATGAGGATTAAGAAACTGTTTTAATTTTTTATTTTAAAAAAAAAAAAGGTAAGAACATTAATGGATAAAGGCAGTTATGTTATGCTGTTTTACAGACAATTAAATTTCCAAAAACAATTTTAAAATAGTAGCTACACAAAGATGTTAAGAACACTGTTGAGTTAAATATATTCCAGAAGGAATTTAAACTGTTGGAGGATTGACTTTAGCTTCTTCCAATATGATCAAGTGAAGATCAAATAACGCTAAGAATCAGAGGGTGCAAGAAATGGTGAAAGGTTTTCTACTTTCACTAGGAAACCAAGAAAAAGTAGCATGGACTTGACAACTGAGAAGATTCTTTCCCCCTTCCTCCCTATCCACAGCAACGGTATTAAATATGAACACAATGAATACAGACTGATTCATAGAAGTCTCAGGCTACTATCATATTAAGATACAATGATATGAGTACTGAACCAAAATAAATTATTAAAAAATGCATATAAATGTGACCAGTATTGGTAAGTGGTAAATAGGATAAGATGTCGAACAACTTCATTCACAAGCATAATTCATAAACAATTACATATTAGATTCATTTGTATACCTGTGAACCACATTTCGCTCATGAAGATACTTTAAACCAGACAGAATCTGCCTTGTGTAAGCAGAAACAATGGAGTCCATAAGGCTTGTCCTCTGATATAGACTCATAAGGGAGCCTTGAGATACAAGCTCGAGGAAGATATAGAGTTTTGACCCATCCTGCAAATAATAATCAAATAAACTATTAACTATTAAATATATGAAAATTTTACTGGTTAAGTAGCCCAAAGAGCGTAAACTACAGTAATTTTTATTGCTCCATTAGCTAAAATTGATGAATGAAAAATTTAGATAGCCATGCAAGGATCCGTGGTATGGCTTGATTTAAAGTTCAATTCTAAAAGAGAGCAGGAAAGTTGATTAGATAATGTGTGCCCCAACATGTGATTTCATTTTTCGGTGATAACAACACACGTTCCAAACACCCATCAGTGCACCTACCAACACACTTCCAAAAAACGATGGAAAATTAAAATAGCACAAGGTCGGGCAATTGGCATGTCATGTTAGTAAAACAAACCACTTTACACATGCTGGCAGAAAAAAGGCATTAAACAATGAAGTAGCCATCAAGGTAAAACTTGTATGTTGATATTTGGTTCATGATATGCAAGTAACTTTCCAAATTTCGACTTTCATGCTGTTATGTTTCATGTGTGTACTCAGGTTCGTTGAAAAGCATATATCATACAGTTAAAGGTAAGTTTTATGTCAACCAAAAACATTGTATTGAATTAATTGACTTCAGACAAGTTTGTAAAAAATTGTAGAAACTAAACTTCAAGCACCAGAAGATAAATTACATAGAATTACATGAGGCTTTCTGAAGCATATAAAACTCATAGGAGATCATAAGCTTAATATCATGGCCAAAGAAGATGCAAAGAGAAGGGGGAAATCATGGTGAAAAGGAAAACAAAAAAACATAAGCATCATGGTGCAAATAACAATTCAGGCAAAGCTTCGAATTTGTTTGTGATTCCAGGGGAAACTAACATTGATTTGAACATTCCATATCCTTTGTGTATACTCAACTGTAATTAAAAATGTATCAGGTTATGAAAGACAATGGAGAAAGATCAGAATTGGAGGAAATAGATTTCATTTCAAATGAAGAATATGCTAAAAGACTACAACCAAGATTCTTTAGTCTTCATAGAGGGTTATAAAGATAGATTTAATTTAACTAAAATAATTAAGCACATTTTTTTCGAACCATGAAAAGAAGATATAAATGCCTAAAAACTTCAATTCTTGAGGATCAAGAAGGCCAATACCGAATGTGTGCCATAGTACTGAACTATGTTCTCATGCTCAAACTCACTTAGAAGTGCAATCTCCTGGAAGAAAAATCAAATGAAGATGTGAGAAAAGCAAGTAAAGAATAAGATCATCAAGGCTTCACTCAGAAGATTGATCACAATTTCAAATCATAACAAATAAAGCCCCATTTGATAACGATTTCGTTTTTAGTTTTCTGCTTCAGAATTAACGCTTGATTACTCACTATTTCTCTAGTGCAACTTTCACCTTTATTAAAGAAAGGTTTGAATTCTTAGTCCACTTCCAAAACAAAAAACAAATTTTCCAAAACTAAAAAAAATGTAGTTTTTAAACTTATTTTCCAATACAAATGTTAACTTAACTTAACAATGATGAAAATAGAAGACAAAGTTGTTATCAAACAGAACCTAAACTTCACAGCAAAACAAAAATATTGTCATGAACAAGTGTAAATCACCTGCTGAAGTTGATAGATACTTTGTCTTCCCTGACTATCTTCATCGAGCAGTGAAACTTCTTTCAATGCAAAAAATGTCCCATCCCTACAAAAGTGAAACAAAATCAGATGAATTGTCCGAGTAATCAAAAATTGAGGCGGGGTTTAGGATAAGTCCCTTCCTATCAAAAAAAGAATATCAGATCAGCCACCGGATAATTCCCAGTTCAGAAATGCCAGAGTCATATCAATCGTGCGACGAGTCCCTCCTATCTACAAGGACTCCATAGTAAACAAAAGTTGCCAGGGAAAATAAGGTAGGAGAAACACTACATACTGTGAAATTGCTTCGTATACTGATCCAAATGAACCGCGCCCAAGAAGCCTGCCTACCACCCAGGATGTGATAATGGGATTACCTCTCATATTGGGTGAAATATTTGCAGGCTCCGTAGTACTGCTCGAAGAATCATCGTCATTCGAGGTCGTGAAGGAACCCCAAGACCCAATGAGCAATGCATTCTCCACGGGCCTTACAATATTTCCTTCTCCTTCTCGATCAACTAAAGGTTCCACTCGTTCTCCTACTTCCTCCTGATGTTCATCATCAACTAATGGAGCAAAACTTTTCAAAATGTCCCAAGTGGAGCAAGTATTATCTAAATTAGGAAGCCGCATGGACGGCGGCGGCTTGAGTAAAGGAGGTCGAGCACCATTGATTCCACTTCTCGAACTACATCCAGTAGCAGTAGCCATCCGGCGTTCATTCAACTCTGCAAATTCGGTCTTAGGCGTGGACAGCTCGACGCTAATTCGAACTGAATCCTTAACCCTCCGACACAATTCATCTTGAATTTCTTTATCTTCCTTATCCTTATTAATTTCCTCGGTCTTCGGGGAACTGTCCATAGGATACATCCTCGACCTCGGTAGAAGCTCGGAAGATGAACGAACCTTTCTAGCCTCCCAAGCCTCCATGGGAATAGCAAAGTCATCAGGGCCATCTAACCCTAAAGTCCGACATATGAGATCAACTTCACCGTCAAGCCCTTTAATCCGAAAACTAGAGGGATCGGGGGTCTCCATGGAGCGAGTATAGAGAGACCCAGAAGAATCATCAAGCGAAGAAGACGAGGAAGCAGCATCATAGTCAATGTTCTTAGCCGCATTAAGTCGACCAAGCTTGGGTTTCCCTGCGATTTTCCTCGGATCCATGGGTTTTCCTTTCTTCCTAGGAGAGAAAAACTGAGGCAGGCGATGCATCGAAACTCAAGCCCATTAAACACTGTCCCACCAGCAACGGCAAGAAGACGAATCCCCAGATGAAATCACCACTCCACAAACGAAATTAACAAATTCAAAAGGGAAAAAGAAAACTCTGAATCGTTGGAAATGGAATTAGCCTCCAAGTTTGAGGAAGGGAAGCTGGGAAAAAGAGGGGATAGAGAGAGAGAAATGAGAAGAAGAAGAAGAAGAAAAGGGTTGAAAGATGGACTGAATTGGACTGGTAAACGCCGGAGAGAGAGAAAAACGCGGTGCTACGTGGCAGTAAAAGTAGCCGAAACAACAGCCGAGCCGACGGCGATTGGCTGCCTATCTTTTGTTGATTGTCCGATACCCAGTCCAGTATATTTCTTCCTCTCGCTGACGTACCCACTTGCTTCACCGGCTTACATATGATTCGTCCTTTTTTTCCTTTTAATTTCCATTTTTAAATCGGTGAAGTTCGATAAATTTGGAATTATATATATATATTTTCACTGTCGTCTCATTATTATCATTATCTTACTTTTTCTCAAATTCAAACCCCACTTTGGCCACTTCCACCCATACACTCACTCGCACAATCTTTTCCTTCTTGCTTCCTCGCATTTTCACGCAATAAATATCTTTTTTAAATAATAAATTACGAAGATTTAAAGTGATATTAAATTTATATTATCAACCTTCAACTCAAATATTTGATTCTTCTACTTTACAGATTATAGAAAATAAATTGAAATTATTGTTACGAAAAAAACCTCTTAATGATATTCTTTAAAGTTCAAAGGTAACTTTTTACAAAATCTAGATACATGATTCTCTCAATGCAACTTCAATTATTTTGTTCCAATAACATTTTGTTCATGTACTTTTTAATTGGGTAGTAACTTGGTTCATTATATTAACTTTATTACGTCACTAAAAATATTGACTAAATTATGTCAAAATTAAAAGTATAATTACTAAATTATGATGTACTAAAATTTAGTGACTAAATCATATATTTAATAAAAATACAATGAGCAAATGTGTTTTCTTTGTTGTCAAGGTAAGTTTAACTCAAAGGTAATTGATATGATCTTGTCTAAAATTTTTTAGAATTAAAATTTTAAATATATTAACAATTATCAACTAAATTTTAACCATTAAAATAAACATAGCTGAACTAATAAATAATATGTATTAAGGTTTACATCTTCGTCCTACAAAAACTAAAATTTTACAATTAAAAAAAAAAAACTTGATGTCTTTTTATTGTAAATTGAAGACCAAAAGAAATAGGAACCTAAAAAGGTTGATTCTAAAGACAGAAGTACAATTATTGAATGATGCAAAAGTTCTCATAAAAAATGCAAAAGTTTATGCTTATTATGAATATTATAATTATAAATAGATGTCTATTGCTTAGTGTTCCAAAGTATGTGCCACCCTTCATGTTGTCTATGTCTTGTAATTATTCATGTTTGGTGTCTATGTAAGTCCACATCTTACTTACCACTTTGCCTTTAAATAGTGGCATTTGGTGGATCTTAATATCACACATACATTGGTGAAAATTTCACTACAAAATTCCACTAATTTTTATATTATCCAATTTTATAATTTTAATTATTTTATATTTTTAGTTATTTTATTTTATATATTTAAAATTATTGTATAAATATATTATTATATTATATTTTCTCACTATTTGTGTTCCCGTTATGCTCCTCAAATTCACAACATGTTAACAACACAAGCTCCTGCCGTTTTTCCCGTTAAAGGTAGGTTCTAAAAGTATGTCGATTTTTCCCTCTTCATTCTAATTAATAAATTTAATGTTATATTGCATATTCAATATTTATTAAATTTCTAACATAAGTACAATATATTATGATAGTGCTAACATGACAAATCTCACAAAATTAGAATTTGCCGCCCTTGATATTAACGACAATAATTGTTTACCATGGGTACTTGATGTCGAAATCCACTGGATGCTATAAATCTTGGGGAGACTATTAAAGAAAAAAATATGATATCCAGTCATAACAAAGCAAAAGCTATGATTTTCCTTCGTTATTATCTCCACGAGGAATTGAAAATGGAGTATCTTACAATAAAAGATCCTCGTATTTTGTGAAAAAATTTAAAAGAGAGGTATGACCATAAAAAAACAGTTATTCTTCCTAAAGCTTGTTATGAGTGGATGCACTTGTTGTTAGAAGATTTCCAGATCAGTAAGTAATTACAACTCCACGTTATTTAAAATCAGTTCAAAATTGTTATTATGGGGAGAGAAAATTACTAATGTTGATATGTTAGAGAAGACATTTTCTACATTTCATGTCTTGAATATGCTCTTGCAGTAGCAATATCGAGAGAAACATGGATCATTTTCATATGATGGGTGTTTTTATATTTTAATTATTTTCTTTTAATGAACAAGTGCATCCACTCATAACTTTTGGTAACTTTTGCTCATTTTTGAAACACCCAACATATTGGGTGTTTTTAAATAATAGTTTTTTTTTTAGTAACTTTTTGTATATTTTAAGTATTATTTTTCTTATTGTAATTATTTTCTTTTAAACAAGAAATATGGATCATTTTCATATGTTAGGTATTTCAAAAATGAGCAATAAAGATCTATGTCTAGCAGACAGTGCAACTACACACACAATACTTACAAATAAAATAAAAGTACTTTTTCAAATACTTTTCCATTTCCAAATTGACAATGCTGAAAATAAAAGTAAATACAATATCAGGTTTGCAAATTTGATTGAAGGTTTTGGAAAAACAAATATTATTTTGCCTAGAGGAACAAAATTTACAATTGACAATGCATTGTTCTCTAATCAATCAAAGAGAAATCTTCTAAGTTTTAAAGATATACATTGCAATCGTTATCATATTGAGACTGATAGTAAGAATAATGTGGAAGATCTATATATCATATCCACTGTCTCAAATGAAAAACATATATTGGAATAGTTGCCTACTTTATCTTTTGGATTGTATTATACTCATATACGAATAATTGAAACATATACAACAATGAACCTGAAGTTCATGAATCCAAACATATTTACAATTTGGCATGACCTATACAAATGGTACTTCGAACCTGGAACGAGCATACAGAAATTAACGATACTTTTTTATCTTTTGAGTTTATTCTGCCGGATCGGTCGTTCAAGACATTTGGTCTCTACCCAAACTCGATGAAAAAAATGGGATCACTTCTTATGAACTCGTTGGAATTATGATCTGCAGAGTATAACAGGCGTATGGCTTTGCCATTTGATCTCTCTTCCCGTGTGACTAGGAATGCTCAGTGACAACATCTGATTGGGGAACGGGGCAACGCCCATGAAGCTCCAGCAGAAAGGGAAGGCCTATCAGGTTGTATGCCCATGGGTGCAGGATTCTTCGAAAAAGCGCGGACTGACTCGGAGATCTGGGTGGTTGGATCATCCAGGATCTAAAATGATGAGGTGAATTATTGAGAATTCAAATGGACACCCATTGAAAAACCAGAAGATTCTTCAATCTAATGAATTATCATGTGATGCTTGCTCTCAAGGAAAATTGATAATTAGAGCATTACCAGCTAAAGTGGGCATTGAATCACTTGCATTTTTAGAAAGAAATCATAATGATATATGTGGACCCAATAACCCACCAAGTGGACCATTTAGATATTTTATGGTATTAATAGATGCATCCAACAGAGGTCACACTTCTGCTTATTATCAAGTCAAAATCTTGCATTTGCAAGATTACATGCTCAAATAATTAAGTTAAGAGCACAATTTTCTAATTATACAGTTAAGACCATTCATCTTAATAATGCTGGTATTATTGTATGTCAATTGGGATAAGTGTTGAATATCCTGTAGCTCATGTTCATATACAAAATGGTTTAGCATAATCATTTATAAAATGTTTACAATTAATTGCAAGACCATTACTTATGAGAACTAAGTTTCTTTCATCTATATGGGAACATGCTATTTTACATGCAGAGTCACTTGTACGCATTAGGCCAGTAGCTTATCATAAGTATTCGCCATTACAATTAGCTTATCGTCATGAGCCAAATATTTTCCATCTGAGAATTTTTAAATGTGCAGTATATGTGCCAATTGCTCCACCACAACACACTAAGATGGGTCCTCAAAGAAGGTTAAGAATATATGTTGGATATGATTCCCCATCAATTTTTCAATATCTTGAGCCCCTGACGGGTAATGTATTTACTGCATGATTTGCTGATTGTCATTTTAATGAGACAAATTTTCCAACATAAGGGGGAGGAATTAAGAAGTTAGAAAAAGAAATTACATGGAATGCATCGTTATTGTCTCATTTAGATCCTCGTACAGATCAATATGAACTTGAAGTTCAGAAAATAATTCATTTATAAAATATAGCAAATCAATTATCAAATACATTTATAGATACAAAGAAAGTAACTATATCACATATACCAGTTGTAAATGTTCCATAAAAAATTAATTTCCCAACACAACAAATTGTTATTAATGAGTCTAGAACACGCCATAAGCGTGGTAGACCAGTGGGTTCCAAAGATAAAAATCCTCGAAAACGAAAAATAATTAATAGTGAAAAAAACTTGGTTAAGGATGTAAATACCCATAAATAAATTCTCGACATGACTAGTAAGGAAGGTGAAATACCTAAAGATAATAATGAGATTTCAATAAACTAATGATAGGAAAAAGATGGAATCGAACTAATGTAATTATTGACAACATTTTTGCGTATAATGTTGCTCTTGATATTATATCTGAAAATGAGGATCCTGAACCAAAATCTATTGAAGAATGTTGACATACAAAATATTGGCTTTAGTGAAAAGAAGCAATCGAGGTAGAATTAAACTCACTTTGAAAACGTCAGGTTTTTGGACAAGGAGTCCGAACACCAGAAGGTGTTAAACCTGTGGGATACAAATGGGAGGAAAAGAAATGAAAATAATGAGATCACAAGATATAAAGCAAGACAAGTTGTACAAGGTTTTTCACAAATGCTTGGTATTGATTATGAGGAGACATATTCTCCAGTGGTGGATGTAATTACATTAAGATATTTAATTGGCTTGACTGTGTATAAAAGTCTGGATATGCATCTTATGGATATAGTCACAACATATTTATATAGTTCTCTTGATAATAATATTTGTATGAGAATCCTAGAAGGATTTAAGGTACCTGAAACATATCAAATTCTCGGGAATGATAATCAATAAAGTTATAGAGATAACTATATGGATTGGAATAATCAGAACGGAGATGGTACAATCGTCTGAGTAGATATTTATTGAAAGAATGATATCAAAATAATCTAATACGTCCGTGTGTTTTTATAAAGAAATCATAATTAGGATTTGCTATTATAACTGCATATGTTGATGACTTGAATATAATTGGAACTCCTGAAAAGCTTTCAAAGGCAATAGAATATCTTAAAAAAGAATTTGAGATGAAAGATCTCAGAAAAACAAAATTTTGCCTTGGTTTGCAAATTAAGCATTTAGCAAATGAAATATTTATTCATCAGTCAACTTATACAGGAAAAAATTTGAAAAAAATTTATATGGGCAAAATACATCCATTAAATATTCCAATGGAAGTTTGTTTGTTGGATACAAAGAACGATATATTGCAACCTCGAGAAGATAATGAAGAACTTTTTAGTCCTGAAGTACCATATCTTAGTGTAATTGGTGCACTTATGTATCTTGCTAATAATACAAGACCAGATATTGTATTTTCAGTAAATTTATTAGCTAGATGTAGTTCTTCTCCTACAAAAAGACACTGGAACGAAATTAAGCATATACTCCATTATCTCGAGGAACAATCGATATGGGTTTGTTTATTCAAATAAATCAAATTTTGATCTAGTTGGTTATGCAGATTCTGGATATTTATCTGACCCACACAAAGTTATATCTCAAACAAGTTATCTGTTCACATGTAGAGGAACTGCTATTTCATGGTAATTAGTGAAAAGGACTATAACAGCCACTTCTTCAAATCATGCTGAAATTCTTGCAATTCATGAGGCTAGTCGAGAATGTGTATGGTTAAGATCAATGACTCAGCATAACCATGAAATGTCTGGCTTGTCTTCTAATATATTATACAAAGACAACACAGTTTGCATATCCCAAATCAAAGAAGAATATATTAAAGAGATAGAACAAAGCATATTTCACCGAAGTTTTTCTACACTCATGATCTTGAAGAAAATGGCGACACCATTGTACAACAAATGTGTTCAAAGGATAACATGACAGACTTATTTACAAAGCATTACCAATCGTAACTTTTGAAAATTGCTGCACAACATTGGAATGCGGCAATTCAAATATCTTAAGAGATGTTTTTATGAGGGGGGTAAATATATTGTATTCTTTTAGGAATATGTATCATATGAAATATGCACTATTTTTCCTTCACTAAGTTCTTTTCCATTGGGTTTCTCCTAGTAAGGTTTTAATGAAGTATATTATATATATATATATGGACATCTAAGGGGGAATATTATGAATATTATAATAATAACTAGATGCCCATTTCTTAATGTCTCAAAACCATGTATCACCCTTCATGTTGTACATGTGCCTTGTAATTATTCATGCTTGGTGTTGATGTAAATCTACATTCTACTTGCCACTTTGCCTATAAATAGTGACATTTGGTGAATCTTAATATCACATATATATTGGTGATAATTTCACTTCAAAATTCCACTCATTTTCATATTATCCAGTTTTATAATTTTCGTTATTTTATGTTTTTAATTATTTTATTTTATATTATATTTTATATATTTAATATTATTATATTTTCTCTCTTTCCGTGTATCATTTGTGCTCCTCAAATTCACATCAATGCTTTGATTATAAGAGAGGAATGTGGAAGGTAATATGTTAAAATATTATTTTAGTCCTAAAACTTTGTGTTACTTTCATTTTTAGTTCATCTATAATTAAATATTCAATTTTAGTTCATATAATTTTTGATAAATCTTAAATATAGTCCCTGCTATTAATTTAATTTTGATTTTTCGAGGAAAAAAATTGCCAGCATTTATTTTATAAATTTTAGCAATATAATCACATAATTTTTTTCTTGCATTAAGATTATTATCGTTATTATTTAATCAATTTCAATAAAAATTAACTTTAAATGGCTAAATTTAAAATTTATTAAAAGTACATAAAAGTAAGGGACCTTGGAGCAAGAAGTAGAGTTGTAAATATGGAGAATTGAGTTGAATGGCCCACGGTGTAAGGAGTGAAGAAAACTACTTAGGTAATGGTTGAATTGCATCTATCTTTATGAACCCACCTTATTCTGTAAGTAAAATTTGTCACATGGTAGACTTTTTTTTTTTAATTGTTTGTTACTACGTAGTAAAAGAGGATCGCACAAGGATAGGTACAAGTACAAGCTAATCATTGCATATGAGTTACTAATGTAATAAAAAACAACAAAGATGAAGAGAACGAAAGTTGGTAAGAGAGAAATATTTCATGAAGGATCAAGTGTTTTATTTGAGTTCTACTTCATTGAAGTGGAAACAATATAAGTATTTATAAAAAAATAATAAACTACCCGCTAATGCACTAACTTTAAAATTCTACCACTAACTTTGAAAATCTCCCTTAATGAATCCACTAAACCATTATGCCATTCTCCTTCCATTTAGGAAGCACTACCCTAAATAAAGGTCATTAACTTCAATTAAATAAAAAATAACTTAATTAATAACTTGCAAAATTTGCACTAATTTTCAACACTTCCCCTTAGTGCAAACAAACGATCAACAACACCAAGTCCGCTCTGGAATTCTTCAAACTTGAATTTGCCAAAAGTCTTGGTAAATATATCAGCAACTTGGTCCTTGGAATGTATCTTCTCCAATCGGATATCTTACACCAAGACTTTCTCTCGAATGAAGTGAAAATATGTTTCAATGTGCTTTGGACGAGCATGAAATATCTGCAAGCTTGATTGCAATTAAAATGAAAATTGGATAATTTAAACTGAAAAGATTTCTCCCATAGGCCTTTTCAACCAAATATACTCATGAGTAGCCAAAGTAGCTGCTACATATTCTGTTTCACAACTTGAAAGAGTAATAGAGGATTACTTCTTACTGTACCATGAATAGATCATGAACTTGTATTGAAATATTCTCCTATTGTGGAACATCTGTCATTTACATTACTAGTCCAATCTGCATTAACAATACCACTTAAAACAAAAGGTGTAACTTGTTTCTACAACAAACCAAAACATAAGTGTTCTTTACATATCGTAGAATCCTCTTTGTTGAAATTAAATGAGCTTCACATGATTTATCCATAAATTGAGCAACAACACCAACGGAGTAAGAAATGTTAGGCCTTGTGATAGTTATATAAATTAAACTACAATAAGTTGTCGAAAAAAGTGTCGCATCAGTCAATCATTTTCATTCTTCCTTCTTCAAGGATGGCTCCATAGGAAGTTATTGGTTTTGACTAATTCATGTCAAAACGATCCAATAAACTCTCTACATTCTCTTTCTGTGAGACAAAGTATTCATCTGACCTTTCAACCTCCAAGCTAAGAAAATATCTTGCTTCACTCGAATTTTTCATTTCAAAACGAATAGACAAAGTATCTCGAGGACTTTTAGTTTCAACTTTGTCATCACCTGTTATATTCATGTCATCAACATAGAGTAGTAATATTTTACATCCTGAAGTTATCTTTTTAACAAATAGACTTTAATCTATATTTGAAGATCTAAACCCACAAAATTCAAGATACTGAGTAATCTTACCATACCAAGTAGGATGAGCTTGCTTAAAACCATACAAAGCCTTCTTAAGTTAACACACAAAATTTGAAAACTCCTTAGAAACAAAACCATACGATTTTTCCATGAAAATGTCTCGAGCCAACTCTCCATATAGGAAGTCATTCTTCATATCTAATTGCCACAATTTCCAATCTTTGCAAGCAACTAATGAAATATATTGTCCGGATGGTTACCATTTTAGCAACAGAACTGAATGTCTCTTCATACTCTAAACAATATTGGTGTGTAAAATTACGAGTTACAAGATGAGTTTTATACCTATCAATAGTACCATCAAGCTTTTTATTTAACTTGTATACCCATTTACATGTAACTAACTCACATTCTTTGGCTTTGGAATAAGTTCCCATGTGTCATTCTTACTTAGAGCCAAGATTTCCTCCTTCATTACTTCTTCCCATTCAAAAATGCCTTTAGCTTCATCATATGACTGGGGTTCATTTTAAAAAATATCATCTATTAAACAACAAGATACAAATGAACAATTTTAATTGTACCTCATAATTAGATAAGTAACTAGGTTGTGTGTTTTTGGTCTAGAAGACCTATCAACAACATTTTTCAGTATTTTCATATACCTCAATGTTTTCTCTATGATTAACATTAATCCCTTTCTCATTCGATACCTCATCAGTAAAGAAATGTGACACGTCAACAATGTCTTCTTTCTTTGAATTTGCATCCATTTGATATGATGAAACGTCATCAAACACCACATTCCAAGAAACAGAAACTTCTTTAATCTTTGTATCCATACATCTCCATCCTTTCCTATGAGTATCATATCCAACAAAAAGACAACGTTTTTCCTTTAGGTCTAATTTAGTACGTTTACTCTTTGAAACATAATCATAACAAATTGACCAAAAACTCGAAGATAACTCACATTAGGTTTTTTATGATATAGTACCTCAGAAGAAGATAGATCTGACCTCGCCCATAGAGGTAAGTGATTTATGACATGACAAGTTGACTGAAAATCTACTGCCAATAATTCCCTTAGAAGATTCTTTGCATGCAAGCAAGACAAGCACGTGGAGGTAAAATGTGCTAATTGTTGGGTTTAATGCCCTAAAACTCGTAGATAATAAGTGTTATTAATTAACCATTATCAATAAAGAGTTATAGATGTTAATTCAATAAATGTATTGTTTGTGTTGTTTTCTATTTTGTCTTAATAACCCTAAATCCAATAAACAAACATTCAAGGATGCCTTATGAGTCTTGAACTGTATATGTAGATATACAAGGATCAATGTTCAAGATACAACCTAAAGAGTCTATAGTATAGGGATAAGCCTGAGTATCGTATCCTAGTAACGCTATGGATATGGTCCACTTTGTATTTGATACAAATGTAATGATCCAACGTGTTCGTGTAGATGACATGCAAGTGGGGGGTATCCTATGCAATAAGTTTGCATAAAACCAGACCGCAAAATACTAACTACTAGATGTAACTGTTGGGGTTGATACCCTAAATCTCACGGGTTCGGTAGTTTGTAATTGTAACATACAAACATTTTATTTAAAAAATATGAGATGTTTTATTCAACATTTAATAGCATTAACCCATAAACCAATAAACTAACATCCAAGGTTATCCTCTATAGCTTAAACATGTATGTAGAGATATACATGTGGGTCATGTTTAAGTGAAAACCTAAATGGTCTGTATTAGATGATTAAGACTGGGTATCTTATCCTAGTGACACTATGAATATGACCCGCTTTATAGATGTTATAATTGTTGTAAAGTGCTACAAATGATCTGATTCTGATCATTCATGTAGAAGCATGTAAGAGATAGTGTTCTAAACAAAGGAGATTGTATAAGACCGGACCACGAAGTGACTAGTCTATTATGACTTACATTTCACCAAGATGACCATAGGTGGCATGACCTGAATCCTGAGTGAGTTGTGAATTCTTGCCTATGAAGACGATCCTTTAATTTGTATGGGTGAGAGTGACCAAATCGCTGACTCAATAAGCCTACCATTTGGGGAATTTATCTGATTGGGAGTTGGGAACATAAATACACAAGTGGAAATTCACTAATTCCCTAAATCTGGGTAAGTAGATAAATTGCTTCCTTAAAGACTGATTTCGAGGCTCGAACAATGTGGCGCCACACCCTCTCTTGGCCTGAGAGGGTTGGTCATAATTGGACCATGACTTATTGTTCATTAGTGGGATTAGTGTTACTTAAGAAGTTAGATGTAACTACGGGGCAAAACAATAATTTTGGCCCAGTTGTACTTACTGTTGGGGTTGATGCCCTAAACTCTTATAGGGTCCTGTAGTTTGTAAACACCTGTATGAACAAACGCTTGTGATGTAATAATATGTGATATTTTCTTCACTGTTGTCTATGAAATATGAGATATTTTATTTGTATTTACCACAAACCAATAAACTAAGATCCATGGTTGTCATTGTAACTTAAGCATGTATGTGGAGATATACAAGTGGATCGTGCCTTAAGTGATAACCTAAATGGTCTGTAGTATATGGATATAAGAGGGAAACCTTATCCTGGTGACACTACGGATACGGCCTGCTTTGTCGTTAGTTACAAGTGTTGTGGCATACAACAGATGATCTAATCCTGATCATTCATGTGGAGACATGCGAGCGGAGGTGTCCTATATAAAGAAGTTTGTATAAGACCAAACCACGAAGTGTTTAGTCTCGTTATGTAACGTCGTTCATGACAAAGACTTTTATTTCACTAGGAAGACCACAGGTAACATGACTTTAATCCTGAGTGAGTTGGGAACTCCTGCCTATGAGGGTGGTTCTTTGATTTGCATGGGTGCGAATGGCCAGATTGCTGACTCAAACCTATCACTTTAAGATTCTCTGATTGGGGAGCTAGGAACTCAGCTACACAAGATTGAATTCACTCCTTCACCGAAGCAAGGGTAAGTAGATAGATTGCTCCCTTAAGGGCTGATTTCGAGGCTTGAACAATGTGGCACCACACACCTTCTCAAGGCTCGAAAGGTGTCCACTCATAGTAGAACTATGATGTATTGTTCATTAGAGGGATCAGTGGTACTTAAGGAATTAAATGTAACTATAGGGGCAAAATGGTAAATTGGCCCACTGTACGAGCATCCGTGAAGGGTTGACGTACTATTGACTAGTTATATCCGATGGACACAAAAATATATCTATAGTGAGAAGAGTGCAGCTCTCAGTATTTAATGGAGTACCTGGCAGTTAACGGATCGTGGATCTCGTGACTAAAGAGTTTAGTCAGCTATTCACATACCATTGGAGCTTCAAGCTAGAGGTTCATAAGGTCACCTTGGTAGCTCAATGGATTCAAGTTGAGAATCAGTTTTTTGGGCCAGTTTGAAGTGTTCAAATTGACAAGAGGGAGTTTGATTATATATGATATGATTAAACTGGTTCAATTATATGTGATATAATTGATATGATGTATGAGATATATTATTTGGAGGAATTTGATATAAATATGACTTATATTAAATAAAGGAGAAAAGGACTATGGTTTAAATGTTATATATGATGTGATATTAAAAATATAGGTTATAAATATAATATGATAAATTAGTTATGATATTTATTTATAATTAAAAAATTATACGATAATTGTGGGAAGTTTCTCCTTTAACCATGCGTGAAAGTGAGAGGTTGTGTTTAGTTTTCATAACTGAAGGATAAAATGAAAAATGTTTTCATTTTGAATGGGAACGCTTCATTAAGTACACTTCTAATCGTTTAGCTCGAGACTATACAATCGCCTTCAAGTGTTTTTCTAAACGATCGTGTACACGCATTTTTCTCTAAACGATCGTGTAACATTTTACTAAACGATCACATGGCAAGTTAGATTCACTAAATGATCGTGTAACATTTTACTAAACGATCGTGTGGCAAGCGATATTCACTAAACGATCAAGCATGTTTTTCTAAACGATCGTGTACCTGCTGAGTTGTACTAAACGATCAAGCACATGAAGTTTATGCGATATGACAGTTCCTTCTTACACTTGCTTGGTCGTTTGGTTCGATCGTTTCCTCCTCTAACCTTCTACCAAATTCATAACAGAGGCCACACCTCCTAGATTCTCACTCTGATAATACCAAGGTTACTGAGTAATGGTGTTCGAAAGGTTGCTGCCCGTGATTGACCAGACGATTGACTAGACGATCATAGAGATAGCAAGAGGTTGTTGGTCCAAGTCTTCACGAGAGCGAGAGGTCTTTAGGAGAAGAGTTATTCAAAGGTATGTCTCTCGTTCCTTTTGTATTTATTTACTAAAGCATGTTGTTATTTGTTAGGAGATGTATAACTGGTTTGTATGTTTGTGAATGCTTGTAATTCTGTCACAATGAATTTGGATTGATCGTGCTTCCGCTCATGCGTTCTCTTTGATAAGAGTTCCTTCACTTACAAGTAATTAGTGGAGAGTCATCGCACTATTGATTGGTTATATCCAATGGACATAGAAATATATTTGTAGTGCGAAGAGTGCAACTGTCAGTCTTTAATGGAGTGACCGGTAGTTAATGGATGTTGAATAATTTCATTAAAGGAGTTTAATTAATTATTCAAGTACTATTAGAGCTTCAATCTACAGGTCTATAAGGTCCCCTCTGTAGCTTGACAGGGATTAATGAGAATCAATTTTGGATTAATTCATTAATTATATGTGATATAATTAAATTAATTATATATGTGATATAATTAATAGAATGTATTTGATACGTTATACTATAAAGTTTATTTGAGAGGAAATAAATATTTCAATATTATTCAAATATTAATTATATGGATGCGATTCATAAAATTAAATATAGTATAAATTTGATTTATATTAATTACTATGCACGTATGAGAGAAATAAAAATTATAGATTATATTGTATTTGATACAATATAAAAACTAATGTGTTATATACTATATGACATATGGTTTAATACATATATTATTTTTTATTATATTTAAAAAATAATTCAATTTTGAATTCAATTTTGGGGAGAGTTATAATGCCCTCCCCTCTTTTTCTCTCGTTGAAAATCGTGTGTTGATGGGAGGATCTTCTGGATCGTCTCCTTATTCACAGAGAAGGCAGTAGGTGTATTGGTTTTTCCTGAGAATTTTTTCTCTAAAAATTTCTTCAATCCCTCTTCTCAAAATCAGAGAGCCCACACCTCCTGTGATTCTCAATCCCTACAGAGAATACGGAGGTCTCACTTATGGTGGTGGTCATTTTGGATTGTGACTATTCGTAATCAAAGAGGAGGCTTTCGTGAAGAAGTTTTTGGTTTCTTCGAGGGTATGTAATTCCTAACCTTTCTTCTTCCTCTAATTTATTACATGATTTAAATTCTTCATTAATGCATAATTGTATGTACTTAATTTATTATTCTGTGAACATACAAATTGAGGCGATCCCCGCTTCCGCCATGGAACTTCACAGTTCCTTCAGTAATACCATTAACTAGTTAGGTTCCTATTTCAATTAGATAACCTAGGCAACTTAGTCTTAATCCTGAGTATATTATGAATTCTTGTTCACGAGAGATTGTCCTTTGATTTGTATGGGTGAGAGTAATCAGTTTGCCGACTCAATATGCCTACCATTTTGGGGACAATAACGAATGGGGAGCTGAAAACATAATAATACAAAATGGAACTTGATAGCTGGTAGAAATACAAGCTATTGTAGCATTTTATTTAGAATTATGAGGGCCAACAAGCAAAATATGTATTGATAAAGCTAGGAATTCATGTGAAAAGTAAGCTTATGTAGATCAGCACTGAGAATCTCGACTAACCCAATATTATGCGTTATTTCGCATCAAAATGTCTATTTTCGTAGCTATTGCATGAGTTGATCGAATGCGGTGAATCCCAGATCATCGGAAAGTTGATTGCATGCAATCATCGCATAGATGTTGCGGCTACAGAGTAATAACCATGATAGAAGGTTGATCACAAGATAGGTGGAATACGTTGGTACTTCGGGAGAAACAAGCATGAACGCACACCTTGGGAGTATAAAAAAGGATAAGATGATGTTGACATTTCATCTACTGCATCGAAAGTGGCAGTGATTCAGAGCAGAACCACCAATGTTGTTGCCGTTTGAAGCTCTATAAATAGAGCCTTAGAACCTAAATTCAAGGCATTCGAGCTTCTGCCCTAAGGCAGATCCTTGTGATCACAGATGAGAGCATAAGCAGACACTCTTTGAGGATTCTTCACCTTCATAGCCCATTCCGAATGACGACCAGAGTCTCACCAGAGATAGAGCTCGAGAGAGACTACTCCACTATCCATCCATGGCACCACCGGCAACCTTTATGGACATCTGATGGAAGCAAGAGATTGCCTACATCTAGCCCTCCAGCTTTCTTCTTATCTTTATATTGTATTACATTTTGCCTTAAGACATTAATACATTTTGTAATCAATGCTCTTCTTTAGTTCCTTCAATACCATCTTCTTCATCTTCTTCATCTTTGTCATTGTTTAGTTATCAAAGGCAATCGCATACTCAATCGTGTAGCCTAGAGATAAGACGCATGTAGCAACCCAACGAGAGGTGTACATTGTGCGAGTATAGCGAGTCAATCCTCTTTGCTTAGTGCGAGGCTATCGCAATGCTTGTCTATGAGCTGGTAGCTATAACTACTGCCCGAGAGGGTAAGTAGTGGAACTCATGAAACAAAGTAAGCAATGTTCCTAGAGATAGGAATAATCTTATGCTCACGCAACCATGCGTTATAGAGATATAAGCATGAGGCTGACCACCAAGAGGTATTCGATGCGTTAGCGTGGCGAGCTGGGATTACCCTTGCGACCAAACTTAATGTCGCGGTGAATTTATCCTTTCCACAATTCTATTTCTTCATGCATATTATTACGCGTTAATAGTTGTTGTATCTCTATTAATTCTCATCGATAAACTTCCGTTGCTCAATCTGTTTAGTTAGGAGTAGAAGTAGTGCATAATTTCTTTAACTTCTGTCTTTTTACTTTTATTCATCACCTCAAATGCATTACTTCACAAACAGTGAGTTACAGTCCCTGAGTTCGACCTCGAATCACCCCGAGAAACTTGCGATATCGTTATACTTGGCGAGAAAGCAAGAAAACTTGTGATAGGAACGAATGATCATCGCATACACGATTAACGCATATTCTTTAGTTCAACGCAGATCATCGACGCATGGAGATCAACACATAGCATAAGACATGCATTATATATTTTCCTCGCATCAGAACTCACTCCTTGAGTGTTCCCTTAAATGGTGTCTCGAGACTTGAACAAAGAGCCTTAATACCCTCCCATTGGTCCGAAAGGGGTTTCTGTTTATTGGTTGGACCATAAACAAATTGTTCATTAGAGAAGCACTGATACTTAAAGGTAATCCTAGGGTAAAATGATAATTTCATCCAGTTGAAGTTACGAATACTCGTGAAGGACTAACTTATTGGTATTGATTTATATCCGTAGACACAAAAAATATATTTGTAGTGAGAAGAGTGCAGATGTGGGTTTTTAGTGAAGTGTACCCACAATTAACGAATATTGATTAACTTGGTTAATGGGTTTAGGCAATTAATCTCATATCATTGGAGCTTCTGATCTACAGGTCCACTAGGTCCTCTTGTTAACTTACTAAATGATATTAAAAAGGAATGATTTGAATTGTTCAAATTAATTTGAAGAAATTATATATTAATATGATTCATATATAATTGTTTATGGATGTGATCTATAATCCAAATCAAGTTGGAAAGAAACATTTAAATGAGATTTAAATAATTAATTCAAGTGAATTAGATTCACAAAGAATTAATCAATAAATAGAGAGGTGTTGCACATAGACATACGATGTTTATGACAATTAAATATGTATATTAAATTGGATTTAATATATAAATGGGTATTTAATTAATGTGTTAATTAATTAATTAAGTGTTATTTAATTAATTATGCACAAGAAAAATTTGAAAAAAGACTTGAAGAAGGGGGGTTGGCATCTCTATATAAAGTATTCCTTATGACCCTTTTGGGGTGAGCATTCATTGTGCAATTTTACCCTAACCACAAAAAAAAAAAAAAAAAAAAAAAATCCTCTATACTCTGCCAAAGATTTTTCCTCCTCACATTCTTCTAATAGTTGGATACCACTTATCCTTCTATCGAAATCCTTGAGAATAACAAGGTTACTCTCGTGGTTGTGTTTAAGATTGTTCGAGGAAACGCTCGTGTTCAAGATCGTTGGAGGAGTCGTTCGTTGGAACATCGAGAGGATTGTTCTAGGAGTTTGGGAATCTACAAAGGTGAGAATGGTTCTATCATTTCCCTAAAACATGCTATTTCACATGTTTATTCTACATATATTCTATTTTAGTACACTGAATTTGTTTATGTAAAAATCGATTTGCGGGATGCAAGGTATTCACACGCTTTCGCTCGGGATTCTATCCCTTCACTGATTTACGTTCAACAACTCTATTCTGTTATAGAATGTCAGGACATGTCATTTGGCACTGAATCCCATGGGTTTTTTTTTTTTTGCTGTAATTCTAAAATTGATTAGACATATATTCTCCCTCGTTATCTGTGTGAAGACACTTTATTGATAACATAAATTCCTTCTCCACTTGCTTCTTGGATTGAATAAATTTGGAGAAAGACTCACTTTAAGCTTCCAAAAAATACACCCAAGTGCGATGAGAAAAATCATCCACAATGACCATGACAAAATGACAACCAGAATAGCTAGGTGTATTAGTTGGTCTCATCAAATCTGAATGAACTAACTACAATACACCAATAGATCTATTATTTGAATTTGGGAAAGGAAGAAGATGTGACTTACCAAATTGAAAACCATGGCAAACCACATCATGATGTATTTCTTTAGAGAGAGGAACACCATCAAGGAGCCCCTTCATAGAAATTCTTTCCAACAACTGGTAACCAACATGGCCTAGCTAAACATGCCAAAGTATTGCACCATAATTCTGACCTGTCTTTTCAACATACGCATCACTTGCAAACAAAACATAGAAAGAACCTCTTTCCAGTGAACAAAACATCACCTTCAAATTTCTTACCATATGAAATAATTTTCACATCATTTGATCCAAAAAGAAAATACCTCCCAAACTCGACAATTTAAGAGACTAAAACCAAATTCTTCTTTAAACTTGGAACATGATAAACATTTATAAGAGAAACACCACTGTTATCAACATTAACATGCCCTTCTTCAATAACAGGATGGAAGGAATTGTCAGCCATCACAATTATTCTTCTTTCTTGGTGAGCACATACATCATAGAGAAGAGAAACATTTCCAATTGCATGATCAGAACAACCAAAATCAACAATTCAACCTGTATTGTAATCTATTGAAACATTAACATGCAGATTATTAATGGGTTATCAATAGCTTCAATTGATAAGCATTATTCCCATTTAATTTGCTCAGATTTGTTACTTTCCTATACAACATTTGCTTTTACTTCTTTGAGATCCACATGACAATTTGGTCTAATATGACCAATTTTTCCACAATAATGATACACCACCTTTACCTGACAATCGCGTTTGATGTATCATGGTTTGCCACACCTAAAACATCCCTTCGTTTTTGTTATGTCTAATGGCTCTTATTTTTGTTATATCCCTCGTAAGGAGAACAAAGCAGTTCATATTTTGACAACTTTGATATTTTTTAAGGGTTGCTCTTTGATATGGAAAGATGTTTTTCCAGACATCATTCTCATTATTTGTGATAAGGAGGTTTGGTTGTACTCTGTTTTTTTTTTTTTTTTTTTTTTTTATCTTCTCCCCAAACAAATCTAGGTGTAAATATCTATTTATAAAAAAAAAAAAAACAAACAAACAAACAAAGAGATAGTTATAATAAAATAAAATCTAGAAAGATCATACGTTATCACTAGTGGCTATGCAATGAGATATGCGCTGTGATTTGGTGCAATGCCCAAAAAAGACGGTGCTTTAATTGACTTTTTTTTCCTTTTCTTTTTCCCTTTTCCTTTTCAAAAGTACAAATAGCATTATTGATTATTATTTGTTATCCACGTTTGTTTTTGTGTATGGAATTTTCTTTTTCCAAAAAATTGATCTTTAAAATTTTAAGAGTTCCGCTTAAATTTTTTGTGAACGTAAATTGTAATAAGATTTCTCCTGATTTACCTTATTAAAAGCATAATTTATGCTTAGAAATCCCTAGAATTAGATAAACATATTACATAAATATATCACATAAACATAATTTATAAAACTAGGTAAATACAATAAAAGAAAATCTCCTAAAATTAGATATCTACGTTCTTTTAATTTACCCTATTATATAAACATAATTTATGCTCACATCTTTTAAATTTTAAATTTTAATTGACATAAAAAGAACCATGAATTAATACAACAAGTTGAAGTCTAAAATTGGAATTTCAATCTCAATAGAACTAATATATGTCAACAATCACTGGACTATACTCATTATGACAAAGTAATGTGACGGTTATATTGACAAGTTTTTAAACGACTTAGCAATATTTATGTGTTTTTATATCATTCATGTATAGTGTGATGTGACTTTTTTTTTTCTCTTTTTATTTTTACTCTATTAATGACAAAGTATGTTACATTGGCAATATTTTATATATTATTTTTTAAACTCTAATCTCAAATTTCAAGATTGAAAGTGTATTTTTATTTTTCTTTAGTATTACAATAAAGAGTAAGTAGTTCGAGCTTCAAATCTCTGATTCTTCAACACATTTATATGTCAATTAAGATATGCTCACTTTGACTACTCGTATTAACATATTAGTATAAATGCTAAATGATATCATTAGTTTTATAAAAACAAAATAAATCCTACTCAAATTTGATGTCATTAATTTGTTAAAAGTCAGATCATAAATAAAATTTAAAATTTTAGAAGTCAAAATAAAATAAAGTTAAACCGTTAAAAACAAATATGTGAGATGAGAAAATTAAAATTCTTTTAACTTTGAGATTGGATATTATTACAAGTTTATACTAATTTATCTCCCACTTCCAAGTGCTAAGCCTTATTCTAAAGTCAATAAAACGCACACACTACTGTGTGCCCCTCTTGCCGGTGTTCTCATCGTTTCTATTTTACTGTATCAATTTCTTATATTTTCCATATCAACATAATGATACACTACTACCAATACAATATAAATAATAAGTATGTTAATTCAATAATAAATACAAAATATTTATTTACTAAGTAATTACTTTTTTATATAATTTTTTTCGAAAATATCCATTCATATTAATATTTTATCGATATTTTTTTCAATATTTGTATGAAAACGAGATATTGACGTTTTTCGAATAGAAATTCTACTAAACAAATTTAGTCATCTAAATATTTCCAAATATCTTTAAAAATAATCATTACATAACAAACATGATTATCTAAAGATGCTAGATATTTATATTTTTAGAAATCATTTAAAGATTTTAGTTATCTACATTTTCAAAAAACAAACTATCCCTTAAAATTATCTAATAATAATTCCATGTAATTTAAATTTTGTATCTAAAGTTTAAAAGTGTCTAGTAGGTCAATGGAACTTCAATTCTACATACAGTAGATTTGTGTCACATTTGACGTTTTATAAAATGTATGAACCTATTAGACATATAATTTAAATTAAAAAGTAACTATCTAATAAAACACAATATTTTTTTTATTAAAATAAATATAGCTTAATGATAATTGACGTATAATATCTTTGTTAAAGTTAGAAGTTGGATCTCCAATTCTCGTATTAAATATATAATAACAGTGATCACTATATCATAAGTATTTGACAAATTTATTTATTTTAATAAGGTTAACTTGAAAGGGGAAAATCCAAGCTTCTAGAGGCTTCCAGCTCAAGCATTATGATTGTCCTTCGTTAACTAATGATTTATACGGAAAAAGGACACATGCATTGTGTTGGAAAACGGGGCCTAAAATCATGGGGTTGCAAGTAAGAATTGTTCAAAGTTGTTAGGGCCAATAAATAATTACGTCAAATAGATGGATTTATTTCTTAAATACTTGTATTTTAAAAAGGGTGGAGGAATTTCAAGTTACATACTTTATTTTAACTTTTAAATATTTGACTAAAATTGAAAAAATCACTATTAATAAAGATTTATTGTTGGAAAAACATCCCACTTTTAAAAAAAAACAACAAAAACTGACTAAAATTGAAAAAATCACTATTAATAAAGATTTATTGTTGGAAAAACATCCCATAGGAATTTTTTTAAAAAAAAACAACAAAAACTGACAACACAAGAGGAAAACTTAAAACCGAAGAAAAAACACGAAAAAATTATAACAATCGCACAAAAATTTCTCCCAAACTTACAAAATCATGACCATCCACATCTTTTTCCCATTCTCAAACTAGAATGCAAAAGAAAATTTAACTAGAGTAACACACCTAATTCCTAAGTGCAGTAATTTGAAACTAAAGACATACTTTTTTTACCGTGTTTGGAGGTCATGACTTTCTTAAATTTTTTCGATATAGGATAACTGAATTTATGACAATTGATTTAGTGAACTTTCAATTCGAATAATTACATGTGGTTGTTAAATATTACAAAATCACTGTAAATGAATTTAGTACTAATTACTATTGATATATTGTCAGTCATCGGTATATAATAAAATAATTCCGTAAATTTGAATATGTAATTGTAACCATTTGTGTTGTTCATGAGTGGTTTAAAGTAATTTAAAATTTAAACCCTTGTTTTGTTTGTATTTCGAAAGGATTATTTATTGAATTGGATATTTGAAAGTTTGCTTATACGTACTTCACTAATTTAGGACTTTTTGTTGTTTTCGAAATACTTTAGTACCACCTTAAAATTTAAATTAGATTTATATACGATAAGTTTCTAACTTGAATTCGATACATGACATTTATATATATTGAAAGTTTGATGGAGTTGCATGACATGATGATTAATTAAATAGTTTGGTACACTAATTTGAATGTGTGAAAATTCAAGAACTACAATTAAAAATGTACTATATCTTGAAAAATGATCAAATATAAGGTGTGTTTGGTTTAATTTTTTAAGTGTTTAATTTTAAAAATAAGTCATTTAAGAAAAAAAACAAAGTATTTAGTAACCCATCAAAATAGGTTTTGAAACACTTTTAAAGTATTTGTTGGAACCAAATGTCGATCGTTGTGCCGTGGATAAACCCACGGCCTTGAAAGCAAGATCAGCGCGACCTCCGTACTAAATCACCAAAGCTAGTTGCTCTCCAAGGTTAACACAACTCCCGATCTTTTATGTGCACTCGTCAAAGACTGGGTTGGAACCGATGAAAAACTGCTCAGAAAATAGTAGAGAGAGAAGTAAATGTTGAAAATCTTGAAAACAAAGAATGTCTTGGGATCTTGCAAAACTTTCTTCTTTATAAGAAGATGAGGGCAAAGAAAATGACAAGAAAGCGGCTAGTTCTCAACGACTATAAATGGCTACTTTTTAATGGCTATAAACGATTATAAATGGCTAGTTTTCAATGACTTTAAATATGACTAGTTTCCGATGATCATAAATGTTTTTTTTTTTTTTTTTTTTTTTTTTTTTTTTTTTTAATTTTTGTGTTAGCTATAGGCCTTAACCAAAAATCATTTTCTACATATTTTAAACGGTTTTTTTTAATCAAAATAGTTCAAATAAAAATATTTTTTTTATAAAACATTTTTTTTCTATAATCAATCTAATCATAACTATCTAATGATTAAGAAAGAAGATAGACAAACGAATCAAAGAGAAAAAGAAAAGGCAAGGTTAAATTAATGAAAAGGCCTATGCACTTTTTACTTTGCTTAAAACAAATATTTTCAAACTTTCGAATGTTTTATCATATCTGTAAACTATTTTTTTTTTTTTTTAAAAAAAAAAAATCCATTTACCATTTCTTTAGAAAAATATTTTGAACTTCAAAAGTTTCATTTAATATCCTTAAACTTAAGGGAAAAAAAGTTAAAAAATATTCTCACAATTAATTTGGGACAATTATAAATATAGACAACATTAGACTCAAAGCATTAATACATATAACATAATATAAAAAAATTACAAATATAACCAAATTTAAATAGTTTATCAGTGATAGACTATATTATTGGTAAGAGTCTTGATAGACCATATTCATGGGTAAGAGTCTTAGAAGTTTATCACGGATAGACTTGTCTATATTTGCATTTTTTATAAATAATGTTATACACTTGGTTATTATTTCTAAAAATACTACAAATTGCAATTACCCTTATTAATATCTTTAACCTTTATTTCCTCTCACTCCTTTACATTATTTTACATCTATATATGAACAATAAAAACATTTCAAACTTTTTTTTAAAGGCTAATGATATTAATAAAACTTTTGAAAGTTTAACGAAAATTTTTAAACGAGATACCAACAAAATTTCGTCAGTTGTATAGACAAAAATAGTATTTTTGAACATTTTTAAAGTTTTAAAATATTAATAAGAATATAAAAAATTCATGAATACTTTTTAAACAAAATACTAATAGTTTTCGTCAAATAGAAAGAATATTTTTTGAATTAGTATCAACTCTTTCATTAAATGAGACTATACGTTGAAATAAGTAGTGTAAGAGTCATGAATGTTTAATAAAGTACAAAACTAAATTTAGAATTGGCTATCTAAGCGACAATTTTGGACCCAGTTTCTTGAAATCTTCTTTGAAACTATATCAAGAAAACGAGTGTTTTTTTTTTTTCATACAAGATTTGTATAAATTACGATATTTATTGATTGATTTTTGTCTTAACATTTAGTATTTATTGATCAAATAACTACATAAATAGACTACTAATGTTGACTTATAGCAGGCCCATTTAGAAGGAGACGCGGTCTTTGTAATTAAGAGTGTTTTTGCATTTTGTGTACTGTTAAAATAGGAATCCCAATTTTTTTCTCTCTTTTTAAGAAAGTAATATAAAATTTTGGGAGCCCCATTTTTAATTAATGATGATTTAGTTGGCATTTTACTTTCTATTCGAAACGTGAAAATTGCGTTATATAGCTTTTTTTTTTCTTTCTTTTTTTTTTCCTTCTTTAAAAATTACAAAAAATGACACTATTAAGTTTTCATCTCACAAAACTGACATTTTTTTAAAATTTGTTAAAATAGTTTTTTCCGATTCATCTCTTCGATCGATCATCAAGATTTAATTAGAAAAACAATTGTTTTCTAATGTTGATTGTTTTAGTTCTTTTGGAATTTTCTTAATACATCTCGCCAGATTTAATATCGAGATTCTATATATTTTCAAATTTTATCCAAATTTGTTTATCTTTATCAAATATTATATTCAATTCTTACGTAATTTTTGTCCAATTTTTGTTTCCACAATTGTAAAAATTTTTAAATTTCTAAACGAATTTATCAATTAGATTTTGGCCGATGGATGATTTCATTTTGATCTTAAAATTTTGCAAAAAATATTAGGTAAAATGTGGAAAATTTAAAATCTCGGTATTGGTTTGTCTAATATCAATATCAAAATTTTATATATTTTACCTATCTTACCTAATTTTGTTTTGAAAAATTTAATATTTTCTAAAATTTAAACATAAAAACTAATCACCTGAGATCCATCTAAAAAAAATTCATTTGAAAAAATTGATAAATTTATTTGAAAATTAGAAATTGGGTTAACAATTAAAAAAGTATTTAAGATTTTGATATCATATTTGGTAAAGATAATCGAATTTGGAGAAAATTTGAAAATATATAATATTTGGTATAAGATTTATATATATTCTTTTTAACTAAATCTCGGTGGTTGATGTCGATCGAGATGGATCGGAAAAAACTATTTGAACGAGTTTTCAAGAGGGTGCTAGTTTTGTAAGATGAAAAGTTAAAAGATACTATTTCTAACAATTTCTCTCTTTTTTTTCCCTTTTTATTCATAGTGTCTACATCAGTTATGCACATATAGACTAATCTCATGAGATAATCTGTCTGATCATACAATATTTGGATATTATGAAAATCGATAGGATATTAAATTTTATATAGGTAATAAGTGACCACCATAAATTATAATCATGATCTTTTAGTCCTTTATCAATATCATGTTTTCTATTTATCATTAGGCGTTATATAGGTACAAATAAATATTGGCAATAAGATAGTCCGTTGCGTTGAATCCATAACTCAGTGTCAAGGACACAAATTTAAATAAGATTAAATCATCGCATGTTTAATCGCGAACTTTTGATGTGTCTATATGTGGTCTTGACTTTAAAAGGTATTCATTATCCATTTGACAGATTTGTGTTTTAAATATGTTTTCTTTAATATTGTGATAAAAATATTGAAAATTCTAAAAACAATATTTTCATATTTTTGCAATTTATCAAAATCTTGAATTTTATTTTTTTCAAAGAAAATTTATTAATGTGGGAATTAGAGTGTTCGTTGGTTGGATTGAGTTGGGTTGAAGCACTTTTTAGACTAAACTCATTGTTCGAGTTATAAATTTCTTCGACCCAAATAATTTATGTTAAATAATTAACCCAACCCAACCTAACCATAAAATATTTAAGTTATGTTGGTTCAGGTTAGTTAGGTCCTTTATTAAAATTTTTGTTCTAAAAATAAGTAATGTTTTAATGTGTAAAACATAGTATTTAATTATTTTTATATATCGAATTAAGAATAATAACTCAATTTCAATTTGTATTATAAAAAATTTCTTCCAAAGTGCAAAAAAAAAATTATTTTTAGGAGTTGTTGGAAAATAACTTTATCTAAAACAATCATGATATAAAATAAAATAAAACTAAATATATGTAAAAATAATTGTAGCATAAGTAAAATAGCAATATACTTTTTAAAATTAATAATCAGTTCAGGTTGGTTTGAGTTATTTTACATGAATCCATGAATTAGGAGTGTAACAATAAGCTGAAAAATCGAAAAACCAAATCAATCCAAACCGATCCAATGATCTGGTTTGGTTTTTAGTATAAAATTGGATATCTTAGTTTGTATTTGGAGAAAATAAAAAGTATTGATTTGGATTGATTTTTTATTAGAAACGCCGGTCAAAACCAAACCAATCCATTTGTATATATCTTTTAGTATTTTAATTATTATGGTGTATGTATATTTGTTGTTTAGAAAAAAAACATAATTGTATGTTTTTTATTTAGAAAAGTGCCAAGAAAAAAAATGTCAAATTTCAATTTATGAAAAAAGAAATAGAACCAATTTCAATTTTTATATTAGCAAAAAGGACCAATTAAAAAAAAAGTGGTAATAAAAATAAAAATCGAAAGAAAAAAGGAAAATGCCAAAAACCGAGAACCAAACCGATAATAAACCGATCCAAATAAAATCAATCCAACAGTTTTGTTCTTTATTGGGCATTAGTTTGAATCACTTCTTTGTAAAACCGATTGGTTTGTGTTTGGTTCTCGGTTGACCTCAAAACCGACAAAATCGAACCGACTATCACTCTTGCCATGAACCAACCTAACCCATAAATTTTTTTATTTATTTAAACCCAACCCAACCCAATTGAGTTCATAACCCAATCCAAATCGTATAGATTAGATTTGGTTGATGAGTTTTTTAGGTCATTAGGTTTTTTGAACACCCTTAGTGAGAACCGAATAACAGAGTATAGAGATCATTGTAAACAAAAGATAAAAGCCAAGAAGGAAAGTTATTTGTCCACCGGGGGGGAGGGGAAGAACAACAAAAATGAGGAGAAAAAGCGCAGGGAAGCTTGAGTTTCATCGATCCAAACCCCAAATTCATTTCTGTGAGAGAGATGATCCAATACACCCGTTATAGCAATAACAGAATCAGATTCAATAATGAGATGTTAAATACCTAACAACTCATGAAAGGAGCTATTTTAGTGGCACTAATCTCACTTGTTTATAATGATTAATATGCTTAAATGTCTATATTTATAGAAACTTGAGCAACTCATGCATTTTTGGAGCCTTATGTGTTGTTCAGGGTTAATTTGAAGCTATTAAGAACTTATCGAAGCATCAGGGCTTCAAAAAATGATTAAATGACCAAAATACCCTCAACGATTACCAACACTGCACAATACTGCTCATGGAGCAAGCAAGGCAGTGGTGCAATACCATCGAGCATCAGGAATAGATTGACGAGTGATTGACTAAATGTATGAGATGTAAAATATTTCAAATAGGGGTTGTCTAACTGCAAGCATACACTATTGAAGAAGTAATAATCTCGGAGTATTTTGAGTATCAAACCTATAGGACTAGCAGTAGTTTTAATTTGATCAAGATTGTAAATTTAATGCAACCGAAGGTAACCATAATGAATTGTGTTGTGAATGAGTAGAAATTGAAGTTAAAAATAGTAAACAATGGTAATCGATTAGGGCTAACAATGCTTCAACCTTTTGGACTCTATGTCAAAAGTGATGTTGCCGCATCACATCAAGACAGTGCAATTTGCATGACCAAAAATCTACACCTATTCATTCTGGTGTTCGATTCCTTTAGGAGCTCTATGCAGTTACTACCGAATGTTACCATGGGTAGCTGAATCCTAGATTAATTAAAGTTCAGTTTCTTCACCCTATGGTGTCCATTATTCCTAAGGTGGCATGACCCTCTAGAAGCGTATTGGGTGAAGGGACATCTCTTTGATTGGGTGGAGGCTGAGCGAAGGTTGTAGCCTATTGTACCAAAGTAGGAATCTGAAAATCTGTGTCGAATGCGTAGGGACTGGGATCGAGTCCCATCGCAGCAGAAGCGTTTCTTGTGAGATCACCTTGCATCCCACAATTCAAATTTTACAATAAACTAAATCGTTAATCTAAACAGAATGAATAAACACGTAAATTAGCATGCAATAAGGAAAAGATTAGAACGATTCTTATCTTTGCAGATTTCCCAAGTGCCATGAACAATCCTCTCCATGGTTCTAACGAATGAATCTCCAAACGGTCTTGATCATGAACAACTCCTTGAGCGATCTCGAACATTACCACGAGAGTTACATTGTTATTCTCTAGGATTCCAATAGAGGGATAGGTGGTATCCAACTATTGGGAGAGGGAGAGAAGAAAAGTATTTTGGAGAGTTGAGAGGATTTATGGCTTAGAGAAAATTCTGCACAATAATACTAAGAAGTTGTGTATTGTCGGAGTTTCTCTGCTATCAAAGTGTGTGTTACCAAAGGGCCACATAGAGGTCTTTATATAGAGAAGAGCCAAGCATTTTTCTCAATATATTTTTCTTTTCTATAATTAATTAAATAACGTTTATTTAATTAATTAGCTCATTTAATTAAATAACACTTATTTAATCAATTAGCCCAATTAAATAACACTTATTTAATTTTTGATTTACACAATAATTAAATGACTACTTATATATTAAACCTATTTAATGTATATATTTAATTATCATATACATCCCATGTATATGTGCAAAAGTTCTCTATTAATTCACTTGAATTAATTTGAATCTTATTCACATATTGCTCTCTAATTTAATTATAAATCATAATTAATTATATATTAATCTCATTAATATATAGTTTCCTTAAATTAATTTGAACAATTCATATTATCCCTCTTAAGTATCCTCTAGTGAGCTAACGAGGGGACCTGGTAGACCAATAGATCAAAAGCTCCAACGATATGAGATTAATTGGTTAAACTCATTAACCAAGTTAATCAATATTCGTTAACTGTGGATACACTCTACTAAAGATCATAGCTGCATTCTTCTCACTACATATATATTTCTGTGTCCACGGAGCAAGTTAGTCCTTCATGAATGTTTGTAACTCCAATTGGGTCAAATTATCGTTTTACCCTTGGGTTACATCTAGCTCTTTAAGTACCAATGCTTCTCTAATGAACAACCTGTTTATGGTCCAACCAATAAACAAAAACCCCTTTTGGGCCAATGAGAGGGTAGGGTCATTTGTTCAAGTCCTGGAGACACCACTTAAGAAAACACTCATCTACTTACTCTCAAGGAGGGAATGAGTGAATTCCATCTTGTATTATTATGTTCCCAGGTCCCATTCGGTCTTGTCCCCAAAATGGTAGGCATATTGGGTCGGCGAACTGACCACCCTCACCATGAAAATCGAAGGAAAATATCCTCGTGAACAAGAGTTCGTAATATACTTAGGATTAAAACTAAGTTGCCTAGCTCATCCTATTAAAATAGAAACCTAACTAGTCAACGGTGTTACATCTAGTGGTTACTATTTTACGGTCCAGTCTTATGCAAACTCATTGCATAGGATACACCTACTCGCGTGTCACCTACACGAACACGTTGGATTATTACATTTGTATCAAATACAAAGTGGGCCGTATCCATAATATTGTCAAGATAAGGTACCCAACATTATCTTTAGATCCTTTAGGTTGTATCTTGAACATTGATCTCTGTATGTTTTCATATACAATTCAAGACTCATAAGGAAGCCTTGGATGTTAGTTTATTGGATTTGGTTATTTAAATAAAATAGATAACAATACAAACAATAACATTTATTGATTTAACATCTATAACTCTTTATTGATGGCAGTCAATCAATAACATTTACTATCTATGAGTTTTAATGATAAAACCCAACAAAATGTATCCTCTTCAAGAGAAGGCAATACAAAACTCCTAGATGGAGTTGCCCTGACAGACGGAGAGGACACCGAGGATGGGGTATTTACAGATTTTCCCTTACGAGCTGCCTTATTCCCTTATAACCTCGTAATCAGAGTTATATCTATAATAGACTTAACTTTGCAGTCATCATCGGCCACATCCATCACCACTCTGGCCTTTTCACACTGCTTGCAAACTAAAGAGGGAAAGAACAAACACCCCCTCGTTCTAGGGCCACACTTCAACATCTCTTGATTGATGATACCTCCACGTTAACAGGAAGCTGCATCCTTATACTATATAAAAGCATCACACATTCCAAAGATGTTGTGGGTAGTGGGCATGATCCTGTTGATGCGGCCGCATCACTTTGTTTGATGTAGGCGCATAACCTTTTCTTTCCTTTTTTTTTTTTTATCTACTCACTCAAGTGAAAACATAGAAAGTTCAACCAACTAAATAAATTCCAAGGTAGGTTTTTAGGCTGAGATGTTTCTTACGGTCAACTTAAATATCTCTTCTTTAGACAAAACTAGCCTAGACAGAGTTTATTTATCGTAGTAGATAAAAATTCAAAACTTTGTTTTTTCAAGACAATAGAATAAAAAAAACAAAAAAACAAAAATGTACCTGTACATTCAGAGCTCGATCTTACTCTTAGACCAAGACAAAGGTTTTGTCTCGGCTCAACACCTCTTTTCCATATGCCTTCACTTGTTGTCTAATCTTTTTTAAACTATTTCTTTCCCTACCTTGAAAACTGACTGTTCTATCATGTGAACTAAATAGTTGCTTTTATCTCCCATCCTTTCAACTTGTGGTACAAACTCTCTCATTCTTTTATGGCTCTTTTCTTGCTCTATTTCTAAAGATCCTACTTTTGTAGCTCAGCTTTTTAAAGGGAATACCTGGATTTTCCAAAGGAGAGAATACTATTGATTTGAGTTGCATATTGATAGGTTCCATTATATCTTATTTTGGTTGTTGGATATTTTCCTCTGTAAGTTTAGATGATTTGATGTTGCCTTCCTTAAAGAGCATTTATGGTGCATTGTTGGCTACATTTTGTAAGTAATTGACTTCTTCTGCCACATCCTTTATTTCCTCATCCAACTCATCTCTCGAGCTTTCCTTTTTTACAAACTCATGTATCTTATGTGGGGTTAGGCTGTAGGACTCTTCAATTAAAGAACATTCTTCCATGTCTCTTGGAAATTTTAAAGCTTTTAACACATTAAAAGTAACTTCTGATCATTGACTTGAATGGTCAACTCTCCCTTCTGTACATTAATTAAGTCTTTCCTGTCGCTAAAAATAGTCGTCCCAAAATTATCGATACTTCTCTATCTACTTCACAATCCAAAATTATGAAGTATGTAGAGAGCATAAACTTATCAACCTTTACGAAAACATCTTCGATCTTTTCTACTGGTTGAGTTGTGGACCTGTTGGCAGACTGGAGAGTTATAGTCGTCGGCTTTACTTCCCCAATCCTTAATTGCGCAAACATTGAATACGACATAAGATTAATGCTAGCTCCCAAATCTCATAGTGCTCTGCTTAGACTTTGTCCTCCAATAAAACATAGGATAGTGAAGCTTACCAGGTCTTTCAGCTTTGGGGGAATCTTGCTGTTAGTTAAGGCATTAAAGCACTTCGTTAACACAACCATTTCATACTCTGATAGCTTTCGCTTCTTAGATAGAATGTCTTTTAAAAATTTCACATACTTGGGTATTTTCTCTAATGCCTCAACTAGTGAAATGTTGATATGAAGTTGCTTTAAAATGTCCAAGAACTTCTTGAATTGTGTATCTTAGTTCATCTTTTACAATCTCTGGGGAAAAGGTATTGGCGGCTTATACACCGAAATTGCATTATTCTCTTTTGCAATCATTGACAACTTACTTTGTTCTTTCTTTTTATATTTTTCAGCCATCATTTTCTTTTCTTCGGCTGCTGGGGTCATCCCTTCCTGAGACTTTACATCAGTTGATCCTTCCTTAAGGCTCTATTCTTTCTCTCCAGAAACCTTTGGTCCTTTATATTCTAGCCCATTTCTTAGGGTGATAGCTTTGCAGTGTTATTTTCCATTTGAATTTAGTGCCTCCGTGCTACTAGGTAGTGTCCCCGGGGTCTACGTTGAATCTTTTTCGCTAGCTGTCTACTTGTATCTTCAAGTTATAAAGAGCGGCATCATTTCTTGCCATATATTCTTTTAGTAAATCCACCATTGTAGGGCTCTTATCAGAAGAGGTGCTGATGGCTACACTTCCGACTACTGTTGTGACACTTGAGGGAATCCTGGTGGAGTTGTCCTTGTTTGCTGTTGAGATGTATCTGCACTGCTGCTAGATTTTACCCATACAAAATTCGGGTGTGACCTCCATTCTAGGTTGTAGGTGTTGGAATAAAGGTCCCAATGCTCTTATGCCTTTTAGTAACAGGTTGTGATTGAGGTTCAACTTGGATAACTGCCACTTTTTGTGGTCCCATCATAAAATTTTGAATCATATTCCTAATAGTTGTTAACTGTTGGCTCATGGATGCGAGTGTATCCATTTTTTATATTTCAGCAACAGTTTTTGTGATTGAAGTGTGTTCTTCATCACCTCAATTCTGATTGTTGTTTGTAATCATATCCATGATCTCTTGAGTTTCTTTTATGGACATTTTAAGAAAAGATCCTCTTGCCAATGCATTGACCATTATCTTTGAAGCTTGGTTTAGCCCATGTAGAATTGCTCCATCACGATACATGCTGGAAGTCCATGATGTGGGCACTTTCTTACCAACTTTTGGAATCTAATCCACGTTCCATCGACAGATTCAGATAGAGATTGCTTGAGTGCTATGATGTCTCCGTTCTTGTTAGACGGGAAATATTTTCCTAGAAATTTGTCCACGAGGTTGTTCCATGTGATAATTGAAGGAAATCAAACTCGAGATTTCCATCAGTAGCGGAAATAAGATCATTCCAAATTACAGTTGTATAAAAAACATGCAGTTATACAATTAATATAGAAATTACAACATGAACACTACAAATGAACAAGGAAGAACTCTACGAACATTTATAGACTAGTCTCCATGCTCCTTTGAGCACGAATGCTCGAACACAACAACCTTGAACGCTTGATCTACACGATCGCAACACTGCACGAACACGCGCTCGAACTCAGCGCCCGCTTCGGTCACGAACTCCTCAGCAATACGAACGGCCTCCACAAAACCTCAACGGTGTCGAGTTGAGTATGACACCACCAAGAAGGCTACCTCGGTATTCTCGATGTGAGAATCCAGAGGGTGGGCTCTGTTCTGACTTGGTATGAGGCAGACGAAGAAGGTAAGAACAATCATGTACACGATCAAGCAAGTGGGAGATGGCGGAGACCTATCGTATAGATCAATGCCCAATCGTTTAGCTAAAGCTATGTGATCGTCTAGCAAAAGCTATGTGATCGTTCAGCTCATCGTTTAGCTCGATGTCTTTCACCTAAAAATACTACATGATCGTTTACTAAAACAAGCTATCGCTTAGTAAATCGTTATTTACTTGACAAGCGCCGTGAGTTTCTTTTCGCCGAGAGAAAACTCAAAACTATTTTTAATCTTTTGTAAAAAACTTTTAATACTTACTAAAATTAGGAAAAACAATTTTCCTTTTAACTCACGGTTACCATGAAAATCCAATAACCACCCACTCAATTGGTTATTAAAGAAAAAGAATTAATTATCCAATAATTGATATTATTATAAACATAAATGATAACCAACTTATCATACTATATTTATAACCTATAGTTTTAATATTTCATCTCATGAAACATATAAACCATAGTTCTTTTTCTATTCCATGGTACTTAATGTAAATCTCATTTACACCAATCCTCCACTAGATATCTCTCATACATCATACCGATTATATCATATATAATCAAAATACCTCTAGTCAATTTGAACATTTCAAATCAACACCAAGAATTGATCTTCAACTAAATCCATTGAGCTACCAAGGGGACCTTATGGACCTGTAGCTCGAAGCTCCAACGGTACGTGAATAATTGACTAAACTCTTTAGTCATGGGATCCACCATCCGTTAACTGCCAAGCACTCCATTAAAGACCGACAACTGAAAAACAAAAGTGATGCTTTTGATGCCTTCAAACTTTTTGTTTCTGAAATATAGAATTAGTTTAATAGAAAGGTTAAAAGACATCGTAGTGATAGGGGAACCAAGTACGACTCGGACAGTTTTAATGAGTTTTTTTAACTCACATGGAATAATACACGAAAAAACTGCACCTTATTTTCCTGAAATGAATGGAAAAGCTGAAAGGAAAAATAGAACTTTAGCTGAGCTAGTAGTTGCTATTTTACTTAGTTCAGGAGTCACGTCTTACTGGTGGGGTGAAATCATCCTTACCGTGTGTTATGTCCTAAATAGAATCCCAAAATCTAAAAACAAAACTTCGCCTTGTGAAATTCTCAAGAATAAGAAACCAAATTTATCCTATTTTAGAACTTGGGGTTGTCTAGCCTTTGTAAGGATTCCTGACCCAAAAATGAGAAAGTTGGCTAGTAAAGCTTACGAGTGTGTCTTTATAGGTTATGCCTTAAATAGTAAAGCCTACAGGTTCTATGATCTAGGGAACCAAGTGATCATTGAGTCAAGTGATGCCAACTTCTTTGAAGATAGATTTTTCTTTAAATCAAGGAATAGTGGGGGCTCTGGATCAAGTAGTATAACCCTAGTTAGAAATCCTAACCATAGAGAGGAAAGTAACCCAGAACCTAGAAGAAGCAAAAGAGCTAGAACCTCCAAAGATTTCGAAAATGACTTCCTGACCTACAATGTAGAAGAAGACCCTAAAGATATGAGAGCTGCCCTGTCCTCAGTAGATGCCAACCTATGGCAAGAATCCATAAATGATGAGATGGACCACTTGAGTCAAATAGGACTTGACACTTAGTAGATCTACCCCTAGGATGTAAGGGAATAGGGTGCAAATGAATCTTGAGGAGGAAACTTAGACATGATAGGGCTATCGATAAATTTAAAGCCAGTTTAGTAGTGAAGGGCTTTAGACATAGAGAAAACGTAGATTTCTTTGGCACCTTCTCCCCTGTCACTAGAATTACCTCTATCCGTGTCTTGTTCTCTCTCGCTGCCCGTTATAACCTCGTAGTACATCAGATGGATGTAAAAACCGCTTTCCTAAACGGTGAACTTGAAGAAGAGATTTACATGGAACAACCTAAGGGTTTTTTTTATCCATGGTAAAGAAAATAAGGTGTGTAAATTAGACAAATCTCTCTATGGACTAAAACAAGCTCCTAAGCAATGACATGAAAAATTTGACAACCTTATCCTATCTAAAGATTTCAAGGTCAATGAAAGTGACAAATGCATCTATTATAAGTTTGATAATAACCTCTACACTATCTTGTGTCTATATGTAGATGATTTATTGATCTTTGGGTCGAACTTGCACGTCATAAATGATGTAAAATCAATATTGAATGCGAACTTCAACAGGAGAAGCTAGTGTAATCTTAAGTAAATAGGTTTGAGAAGGGAATTTCTTTGGATCAATCTCACTATATAGAAAAGATTCTAAAGAAATATAATTACTTTGAGTGTAAACCAGCCTGTACTCTTTATGACCCTAGTGTCAAGTTATACAAGAACACTGGTGACAGTGTTAATCAATCTGAGTATGCGAGCATCATAGGCAATCTTAGATATGCTGTCGACTGCACTAGGCCTGACATAGCTTATGCTATAGGATTACTTTTCAGGTTTACAAGCAGACCTAGTAAAGAGCATTGGAATGCTATAGAAAGTTTCATGAGATACTTGAAGAAAACCCAAAACGTAGGATTACATTATCAAAAGTTTCCCACTGTCCAAGAAGGGTTCAACGATGCTGATTGGAACTCTCTTTCGAATGATTCAAAGGCTACAAGTGGCTATATCTTTAATATAGTTGGCGGAGCTGTCTCTTGAAAGTCCAAGAAACATACTATTTTAGTTCAATCTACGATTGAATCAGAAATGATAGCACTAGCGATAGCTAGTGAAGAAGCAGGCTAGCTTAGAGTCTGCTATCAGAGATTCCCTTATGGGAAAAGTCAGTACCAGCCATATTGATCCATTGCGATAGTACTGCAGCAATCGCAAAAGTTCAGAACCGTTACTACAATGGAAAGAGACGTCAAATACGTCGTAAGCATAGTACCATTAGAGAGTTTCTCACTACTGGTGCAGTTAGAGTGGATCGCATACGAACTGATGAAAATTTGGTAGATCCTTTGACGAAAGGACTGGATAGAGAAAAGGTTTTTAGAACCTCAGAAAGGATGGACTCATGTCTATCAAAAGATGAATCAAAGTGAGGAAAACCCAACCTATAGACTGGAGATCCCAAAAAACAGGTTCAACGGGTAATAACTGATCGCGAGTGATATATAGTGAATCATGCTAAACCAAACACAGAGTTCCATTCTTATGACTTAAAGTTTGAGCATGATATCCTGAAGCGTAAGAAAGGTTGAACTCAATTCTTAATGAGATCTATACTTGATGACAAGTGAGGTACCTAGCTACAGGAGTACTCTAGATAGACTCACCTGTGTGAATGTGGAAGTGATGGCCGCTTCCTATGGAGTTTTTAGGCAAACTCTCTAGAGCATTCACTAAACCGGGATTCACGTGCTAGGCCTTAAAACACGGGCTTTCATACTATACCCTAATAACACTCTGTGTGAGATGCTGTTAGAGATAGAGTTCAAAACAAAGGGTTACTCTTGTATATTCTGAATCATCTACACTATGTAAAGGTTCAAGTCGTAAGACACCTTTGCTTATGCACAGTGTTGTATAGACTGAAACTGCTCAATGAAAATCTTTTCTCTCTTTTTCTTTTTGTTTAAATTTCCAAGTGGGGGATTGTTGAGTGAAAATTTAATTTTCAAAACAAAGAGGGAACCAACCTTTTTGGTTGAAGAATCCCACATTAGAAAATTTGATGTTGGAAGTCTCCTTTATGTACTCCAATCTTGAGTTTTGGGTTTGGGCCCCAAGGGGTATCCATGTTTTGGAGGGAGTGAGAAGATAGACCAATGTGGGTTCGGTCGACGTCCCATACACACGTCGTTCATCCGGTCGGGCGGGCGAGGCAAGGTGCGCGTGTAGGTGATGATTAATTTTAATAAAAATATTATATTATTTTTTATTATTACTTTTTCTTATTTTTTAACCGAAAAAGAGGATGAAACAGACGCGTCACAGTGAGGTAGATGAGGTTGCCAACTTGCTGCCTATACATGGTTGGATTTTTTTAGAGAAACACCATCAAAAGGAGTCAGGTGAACATTTGAATCTAACGATGTTGGTGATAACAAAATCAGTAATACCAGAATGGGCCAACAGATCAGATGCATATTTTTCTTGAGACAAGTAGTATCTATCAGAGCAGAATGAGACCTAAAGACTAAAAAATAACTGAGGGGTCCCAAATCTTCATCTCAAAGTATTTTCTCATATAGTGTTGTAGATCTAATATGACCCGAAGATCATCACCAATAATAATCATGTTGCTAACATATAAAAGAAGGAGATGCCATTGGAGGTCTTATGAGTAAGAGTGTTGAGTCATGAGAGTTGGAGGTAAACCTAAGTTGGGTGACAGTGGAATTGAAGGTTGCAAACCAAGCGCGGGGAGCTTGTTTCAACCCATATAAGGCACAACAAAGAAGACACATTTTCTGAGGTGGAGGGGAGGTATCAGGTGGTGGTTTCATATATACCTTTTTAGATAGAACATCACTGAGGAAAGCATTCTTAACATCCATTTGAAGGAGAGGCCATTGTGTAGCAGCTGTTACAGCCAAAAGACTCCGAACAAATGTCATTGGGGCAACTGGAGCAAAGGTTTCCTCATAATCAATACTATACTCTTGAAAATACCCTTTGGCCACCAGACGAGCCTTATACCATTCAATAGACCCATTGAAGCGGGTCTTGATTTTATAGATCCATTTACACCCGACAGGTTTCTTTCTAAGAGGTAAGTCAACATAATTCTAGGTATGAGTTTTTTTTTTATAAAGCTTAAGTTCTTCATCCATTGATTGCTACCAAAGAGGGTTAGTACAAGCCTCTTAATAAGATGGAGGTTCAACTAAGGACATGATTGTGGAAAAATAGTGATAATCTTTGAGATGTTAAGGAATTTCTCTTACTAAGAGGATCGACGAATGGGTGTAGGTTCAGGTTCCGCATTGGGAGCAAATGATAGATCTGGGAGGGCAACGGTAGGAGAAGACTGCTCAAGCTCATGCAATGTGGGAGACTAGGGTCAGACAAAGAATTACATGTAGGAAAAAGATTAGTGGAGGGATTAATAAAGAATGATTGTGGGCTAGTTAGTGAAGCATGAAATAAAGAAAGACTAGAAAGCATACGATGTTCCCAAAATGTGACATGATAGGAGATACATAACTGTTTAGGAATAGGATCCCAACAATGGAACCCTTTATGCTCAGTTCTATAACCAAGAAAACAACATAGACGACCCTGGGGTTCAAGTTTGGTATGCTCATGAGGATGAAATAAAACAAAACATGCACATCTAAAAATTCTAAGATGAGAATAAGAATGAGAGGTACCATATAATCGTTTAAAAGGAGAGACGTTGTGGATAACAGCAGAAGGGAGATGACTGATGACATAAACAGATGTAAGGGCAACCTTATCCCAAAACTTCTCAGGACAAGTTGCAGAGAGAAGCTGAGCTCAGACATAATCAAGGAAATGACAATGTTTTCGCTCGGCTCGATCAATTTGTTGAAAAGTATAAGGACACGAACATTGGGCAAGAGTGCCTTGTTGTGCGGAAGAAATGAAGGTGAAAATCCTTATACTTCATTGCATTGTCTATGCGAAGAATTTTGATGGTTCAAGAAAACTAAGTATGAACCATTTTGGCAAACACAATTTAGACTTAGGGTAAGGAGGAACGACTCTGAAGAAAATATATCCAGGTAAAATGGGAGTAGTCATCTATGAATAACACAAAATATCGGTAACCATTTCTTGTAGAACTAGGAGCAGGACCCTAAATATCATAATGAATTAGACCAAATGGTGTATCACATAAGAACGCTGAAGTAAAAAAAGATAAAGCAGGTTGCTTTGCAAGTTTGCAATGTAAATAGTAAAATAAACTAAACTGAGATACATTATTCAAAATACCAACAGAAATTAAATTATGGAGTTTGTCAGAAGATGCATGACCAAGCCTAAGATGTCATTGGCATGTATCGGTATCAGCGACAACAACAAAAATAGAAGGGAGAGCGAGTGACTGGAAGCACATGAGCTCAAATAATCTTTTTCCATCTTATGACCTGTGTCAATCATCTGACCTGTCTACGAATTTTGAACCTGACAACCATGAGGAGAGAAAAAAACGATTAGACCTAGGTCACACAATTGACCAATAGAGACAAGATTATATGTTAAATAAGGGACATGATAAGTATAAGAGAGGTTCATGGTCGGTGTATTAACAGTCCCAATATGAGAAATAGTTATTTGGTTAACAGTTGAATAAACAGGGGGGAAGAGATTGACGGGATGGATGAAACAATAATGCTATATTTGAGGTCATACGACTGTAACATGTTGAATTAAGGAGCCAAGATGTACTTGGTGTGACAGCTCGACCAGAAGAATTGGAATATAGCACATGTTTGAGTAAATCCTGAAGATCACTAATCTAGAGACTCGAAGGGATGGAAGGTGGTGCATCAGAGGAGGTGACAGCAACAACAATAGATAAAGAGCTAGTTTTAGAAGAACTCTTTGACTTAGTGGTGTACCCTGGGGGGCGAGGTGGCCGAGTAGGACAATTGTCCAAAATATGACCACGCTTGGGGTAATACCTGCACTCAATGTTAAGAGAATTAGCAAATTTATGACCATGCATTTCACAATTTTTGTAGAAAGGTGACGCAGTTGGATAAGTGGCTGCGAGAGCAACATCAGATGATAGAGGAGAGGAGACTAGCCCAAGCCTTTTCTCCTCAAAGATAATTTTCTGGATTGCAGTGTCGAGCGATGGCAAAGGACTGCGATGTAATAAGGCTGCACGAATATATTCATATTCCAGAGTCCTATAAGAACTTTGATGAGTCCAAATGGGCTGGAGAATAGCAAGGTATACATTCACAAATTGTCTGATCTCCTGATTGATGCTGCCTAGAGTGGTGTGTAGTTGATAGTAGTGAGCTAGACCAATAGTTTGGAACCGTGTAGACAGAAAGTCTCAAAGTTCTTTAGCAGTGTTGAATGCATCAAATTGGATATGTATAGTAGAGATGGAAGTGTTACCCAACTAGATGATTATCAGATTTTTGCTGAACCAATCCTCTAGCCTTTAATAAACTTACTATCTTCTTTAACAGAACCTTTGACAGGTTGGGCGATATCTCTAGTAACAATCTGCCATAGCTTATAACCAATCAAAAAAATCTTCATTTGATAAGTCCAAGTGATGTAATTAGTACCATCAAGCACTGTGCTAATAGGATGAGAAACATCAATTTTTTCCATTAGAGACAGATTTGAAGTAACAAAGTAGAGGCTGACGATCGAAGGATCAAACAATACAGATCTGTGAGTAACACGCACGAATTTAGTTTGAGGCTAACGGTCACGCACACAGAGATAGTGAGTAGAAACGGAGATCGTCGTGTAGATAGAACCCACAGGGATGGAAAAACCACTCGGATTTACCAAGTTACGAAAAACCTACACGGACGGAAAAATAGATCGAACGGACGGAATCAAGACGAAAGGAATTGACGATCTGCTCCGTGAAACTTACGGATTCTCGACAGAATCCACAACCTGCTCGACGAAACCCACGAACAAATGCCGACGGACGGACATGAATGAAAATGATGAACTGCTTCGACGGAACCTACGGATGGCGAAAGCCACGAATAGATGGACGGAACCCATGAGCTGACGGAAATAACACTAGCAACGGTGCACAGAACCCACATGGATGGAATCAGATGTGACGCACGGATCACGATGGTACTAACACGGGTCTCGATGAAAGTAGTATGGAATGGATGGCTCTATTGATAGAGCATCGAACAGATCACGATGTTAATAATGGTATGATGGCCGATGCTAACCCTAATTTGGTATTTGATACTGATAGTACCGAAAAATGTGCTACTTTCATATGCTCAATTTTAGGTTGTTACTATGTTTAATGTGTTTGATGATTTTGTAGGAATCGAGTATCTTGGAGGTAGAATCAGTCCTATTTGGGGTTAATTTGGAGCAATTAGGAACTAATTTGAGCAATCGAGCTTCAAATGGACATGAATGGACGAAAAACCCCTAGACGGAGTATTGCAACGCTCAAACGAGCGTTGCGCAACGCTATAAGGCAATAGCTGCCCGTATTGGACGAAACAAGGCAGCGTTACAACGCTGCATGTAGCGTTGCAAAGCTACAAACATTATGACAGACATTAGCGCTAGGCAGCATTGCAATGCTACAAGTAGCATTGCAATGCTGCGACCCTACCCTATATAAGTTCTTCTCTTTTAGGTCAGAAAGAGAATGCCCACCTTTAGCCTCCAACTGATTTTATCCTTATTTTCCCTCATCCACTTATATTTTGGGGCGTTTCTTTAGTAGTTAATCGAGTAATGCCAAATTGTAACTTCTCTTCCCCCATGGGAAGGTAGGATTTTGGTTTCTTAGTTTAGGGATTCGGAGGAACTCGATGTAATTTATGAGATTTTAATTTAATGATTTATTCGAACTTGTTTATGATTGATCTGAATCTATATGTATGAATTGTATGATTTTGATTGTTGATTGACGTCCAATAATTTTGTCATATAATTTTAACGCTTTTGAGATTACCTTATAATATCTGACACATATTTATAGGATAATCCCATTGGAAGCAATAGGTTAGGAAAAAAGGTCTGTTCTTAGCAACCTAGAGAAAAACCGCATTGATCAAATTAGACGTTAGAAATTAACACTCATCTTAGCGTAATCCCTAGATCTTAATGCGATTCGTTAATTTGTATGGAGCAGATTCGTTTTCTGTGTATTTTGACTAATTAGATAATTAGAACTATTGGTTGGGTTCCCGATCAATTGAGCTAAGCATAAACAAGAAATTTAAGTCATAAATTGAGTCGATGATCTAAATTACATTGGGCAAATCCATTCCTCTAAACTGACATCTCGGTTAATTGCACTTCTATCTTTACTTTTCATGCATTTTTATTTTTACGCAATTTCAATTATCCAACTATATCAATCCCTCCCATTTATCATTTTAATTAAAAACAAACTTGATGAACTAATCTTCCGCGCTTCCTTGAGGTTCGACCCCAAATTTGCTACTTGTATTAGTATAAATAGTTAGTTTTGTGATTTATAAATATTATTTACGTAGGACCTCCTAGATACCATGTTAAAATATTACAATATTCTATATCTTTAATGAAAGAAGTACAAGAGTATATATACTAAGAGGATACCTAAAAATAGACCCTAAATCCTAACAAACCCACCAAATACACAAAATAAAATACATGAAGTTACACAAATATTAACAAATATTAACCAAATATTAACAACACAAAAAGAAATCTAGAAAGCACTGAAACCAGAATCATTAAAATAACATATAACATAGTCACAAAATCAATATGCTACAATAATACATAAACCCGACATTAAAATAACCAAAATAACAAGTGTTCAGACAAATAATCTGTTACCAGACCAAAAAATAATGTCCATGTCTAGTCCTAGTTAACTCCTGAAAATCAGACAACAAAATATAAAACATAAAAAAAAATTCAACTCGTTGACACAATGGAGAATCATTTTAACGATTTATTTGAGTTAAATATTTACATTATCAAAGTTTTTTTTTGTTTTAAAAAAAAAACATTTTGAGATAAAATGTGAGTCCATACGACCCATGAAAACTTGGAGACAACGCAATTATTGGTGGCTAAATGAAAAAGAAAAGGTTTGAATTCCCCTTTACTCCTCCAATTTCCTCAATTCTTAAAATTTTAAAAAATTTTCATGTTAGTCTCTAGATTGTTTTATTTTAATCTTCAAAATTTCAAAACAATCTATTTTAATAAAAAAGTAACAATTTTGCTTCTTACACTTTTATTGATTTTTACAAGTATTAAACTATATACGTAAATTGAGTATTAGAAAAATTAAATTTGGGTGAAAAAAATAATAGAACAATTACAAAATGATTATCATTTTAAAAATTTTTAGAGACAAATTGATTATTGTTTAAAATTGACATCTTTAAAAAATTTAAAGATAAAAATATAATAAACTTAAAAATTTAAGGGATTAAATTAAGATTTAAGCTAAAAGAACATATCCTGATGATTGAAAAGCTTGCCTTTGAAGCAATTCCATTTGGTCAATGAGCTTATTATTTCTTATTTCTTATATTTAGTTTTGTTCTCCAACAATTAGTAATATTTTAATTTTTAGGAAACAGAAGTCAATTGTTGGAAATCTCTCGGCTAGGTTGAATTTGTTAGGAAGTTTCATGTGTATGAAATGTCAGCATTTTAGGTCGTCTTATTTGAACATTTCATATTGCGGATATAATAAGGTGTTTGGATTCATGAATTTGAGAAAGATTGCTACAAATTTTATACCCTCTTACTTGTCACGATTTTATACGACATGTTTGTTTTTCCATGGTACCCATATATTTTATTATTCTAATTAATTTGTGTTAGGTGTATTTAGATCTGTTTGATAATCATTTTAAGGTCCGTTTAGTAATTATTTGATTTTTTTTATAAAAAAATTAATTCTATAAACACTACCTTCACCTTCAAATTTCTTTCTTTGTTATTATCTACTTTTTAACAATGACTTAGTCAAGTCAAAGTTTGATAACTAAAATAAGTAGTTTTTAAAAACTTGTTTTTGTTTTTGAAATTTGACTAAGAATTCGATCATTATACTTAAGAAAGATGCAAATCATTATAAGAAATAGGGAGGAAATAGACTTGATTTTAAAAAACCAAAAACAAAAAACGAAATAGTTGCCAAACGGGGTTTTTGTTTTCTATTATTTGTTTTTTGTTTTTGAAAATTGAGCTTATTTTCTCTTAAATTTTTTACAATGCTTTGCATCTTTCTCGAGTACAAGCTGAATTGAATTCTTAATTTCTTAGCCAATTTAAAAAACAAACACAAGTTTGGCTTGATTTTTAAGAACATAGGTATAAAGTAGATAACAAAACATGAACTTTAGAGGTGGAGTGAGTGTTTTATAAGCTTAATTTTAAAAAAAAAATGAAAAAAAAAAACAAAATAAAAAATCAAATGATTACCAAACAGACTCTTAGTTTTTTGTTTTTTGTTTTTAAAAATTAAGTTTATTTCCTCTCAATTTTTTACCCTAATTTACATCTTTCTCAAATTGAAAGGTCGAATTCTCTTACCCAAATTCAAAAAAACAAAAAAAAAATTTAAATTTCTTTTTAGTTTTCAAATTTTGGATTGGTTTTTTTGAAAATATTGGTAAAAAGTAGATAGCAAAGTAAGAAATTTAGAGGTTGAAATAGTGTTTAAAAACTTAATTTTCAAAAACTAAAAACTAGGCCCGTTTGGTAACCATTTGGTTTTTTGTTTTTGAAAACTAAACCTATAGACACTACATCCACCTCCAAATCTCTTCCTCTGTTATCTTCTTTTTATCAATGGTTTAAAAAACCAAGCCAAAATTTGAAAATGAAAAATAGTAACTTTTAAAAGTTTGTTTGTCTTTGAAATTTGGCTAAGAATTCAACCATGGTACTTAAAAAAAATACAAATCATTGTAAGAAATGAGAAGAAAATAGGTTTAATTTTCAAAAATAAAATGGTTATCAAATGAGCCTAAATGATCAACAAACGGGGCCTTAGTAAATGAATTTTAAAAGTTCTTTTTTACATCCATATTGAATTGTCTAACCAGATTATAGTTTAAAGATTATGAGATTTGATAAAGCTCGTGGTTTATCGTCGCCCATAAACTTTTGCTAGTCGAATAATATTTATAAATCACCGAACAAACTACTTATACTAACTAGTAGTACAAGCAGCAAATCTGAGGTCGAACCTCAGGGAAGCATAGAAGATTAGTTCCTCGAAGCGCATTTTTAGTTAAAGAGGTAAAATTGGGGGGGAAGGGGAAGGGGGGGGGGAGGGTTGATGTGGATTGGATAAGTCGAAATGCATAAAAGAAATAAAATTCAATGAAACTAAAAGATAGTAATGCAATTAACTACGACATTCTAGCTTAGGAAAATAGAATGGACCAATGCAATCTTGTTCATCGAGTTATTTAAATGCAGTTTTAGGTTCTTAACTACGCCTAACCCAATTGATTGGAATCTCAATGAATGGTCCTAATTACTTAATTAATTGAAATGCATATAAAATGAATCCGCTCCATACAAATTGACAAATCGCATTAAGTTCTAAAGATAACGCTAGGATGAGTGTTCGACTTCCACCGTCTAATAAAAAATTCAATGTGGTTTCTCTCTAGGTTGATGGGAGCAATACTATTCATTTTACACAATGAATTGCAAGCCTAACTAACTTATTGCTCCCTTTGAGATTAACCTATAATTATATGCCACATATTATAAGCTATCTCTAAGCATTCAAATTACACAACAAATTATTGGTTGTCAATCAATAATGAAATTATGCAATTCATAAACACAAAATTCAGATTGAAATCCATAGACAAGAATATATAAATTACATTCAAACAAAACTCTCAAAAATTACATTATTCCAAATCCCTAAACTAGAGAGTTTAGTCTTACCTTCCCATGGAGATGAAGAAGAGAAGAACCTGGCAATGTCTTCACTAATTACATGAGATGTGGAGAAAATGGAGAAAAATACAAGTAGAGAGGTGAGAAGAGGAGAAAATTGGCATAGAAGCTAATTGGGAGGTGATTCTTCCATGATATTCTACCCTAAAATGAAGAAAAATGTGTTATACAACAGTCGTAGCGTTGCAATGCTGCAAGGCCTCCTACGTGCCTCCGTCAAAACTCAGAGCGTTGCAATGTTACTTTGTTTTTAAGCATTATGGAGGCTACTGTCTTGTAGCGTTGTGCAACGCTCGGTTGAGCATTGCAACGCTCCATTGAGGGGCATTTTTATCATTTCCTATCCTTTTGAAGGCCGATTGCTCAAATTAACTCTTAATTGCTCTAAATTAACCCCGAATAGCTTGTAACGATTGGTTCTACCTTCAAGATGCTCGATACCTATAAAATCATTAAATAAACACATTAAACATAGTAACGACCTAGAATTAAGAAGAGGAAAATAGCAAATTTTTAGTGCTATCAAAACCTCTTGTTTTTTTTTTTTTTTAAATTTAGATTATCATTAAAAAAATCTAAATTTCCAGTTTGTCATAAAAAAAATCTCGAAGGGGCTGTTTGGCCTATGGGATTGGAATTGGATGGGCTTGGCATTTAAAGCCAAACCCAAAAGGTGTAGATATTCCAGGGTTTACCATCATAATTCCAAGGGGTAGTTTGGTAGGTTTGCTCATTTTTCGTTTCACGCGATGTGTCATCTCTTCTCTCTCCATCTCTCTTCTTCTTCTTCCCCATTGAAACTCAAATTTGTCGTCTTCATCTCTTTCTCTCATTCCCCACTAAAACCCTCTCTCTCATTTCCTCCTTATACCTTGCATGTCAACCGATTCTCCTTAGAGGTACGTAATCTACTTCTTTATGTGTTTTGTTGGCTCTTCCTCTTCATATCTACTTACAATTCCTTCCTCATTTCACCATCCCTCTTCTCTTCCTTTTTACTTCACGTTTAAGGTAGAGTTTGGTGTTCCATTGATGATTTGTGGCGTTCATTGATTCAATATTTAGAACGTTGTGTATACTTTTTCTTTCATTTTAGGGTTCATTCAATGTGATTTGTCTTTTTGATTTTAGCAGCCTTGATTCTCATATTTAAACTTATTTTTTTCTCTCAATTTGTTCTTCTTTCTTCTGATCAGTGTCTGATATCTCTTAGTCTGTTTCAATTGATCGGTAAACCAAAAGCTATCTCGACTGTTACAGATCTACTATTTGTTTTTTTTAGATCACTCTCTTAAAAACTCCATTCCGCTGACCAGAATCCACCTCTTGCCGCCTCTTAGAAGTCGTGGTTGCTTTCTTGTTGTTTTCTTTTGGGAATGTGAGGTAACATTAGATTACCATAATTTTAAAGATAAGGTAGGAGGTTGGATTTGGATGATTGGGTTTTGGTAGGTGAGGTTCTTTGATCTACATTGCACAGGTTAATATCTAAGCCTTTAAGTTATGAAGCACAGATACTTCATGTGAGGCAAAGAATTAGTATCAGACACGTATCGGATACCGATACTTCCAGATACTTTTCAAATACGCATCTGACACGCGATTTGACATATCATACTTTCCAGATACGTATCTGACACGCGATTTAACGTATCAATTTCTATGCATACTTTATTTTAAAAAGAAAAAAGACAAGTAACTCATCTAATCTTTCCCAATTTAAAATTAGGTAACCTATTTAAAAAGCTCACTACTCGAGTCCAAAACTAAAAGAAAAAAAAATAAATAACAGACCAAACCCTAGACTAGAATCATCTAATCTCCAGCTTCACATTTGAATCCCCACAAAGTCCACCAAATTATAAACCATTTGTATACCTTCAAAAATAAGTTCTTCGTTTATCTTCATACTTTTTTCTCTAATCTTCTTCTTCTTCTTTGTAATATGAGTCACTTTTCTATTGCATTTTATTAACTATTGTACTTCAACGTCTTAGATGTTGCTTTTTTTTGTATTGTATTTCAGTGTTTGTATTCTATTTTGTGCTATTGTTATTAACTTGTATGCTAAATTTATCTATCCTAGATTTTTTTAAAGAAAAAAAATGTAACTTCAATGCATCAGTATCCTCGTTTTTTAGAAATATATATATTAAAAAAAATGACGCATCCTTAGATGTATATGTATCTTAGTTTTTTAGAAATTGACGAATCGCCGTATCCGATCGTATCCGTATCTGTGTCTATGCTTCATAGCCTTTAAGGTTGATGATGAGTAATTTCTTTTAGGATTTTCTCTTCAATGACTACAAATTCTTCCAGAGCCGTCTTTTATTTTAATTATATTATTTGTTAACTTTTTTCTTCTTTTGCTTTGTTGGACTATATGTGGTTGATTCTTTTTGGATTGTTTTGATTCTTTGAGGCTCTAATAAGTTTATTCACATTCTTATGTACCAATTTTTTGGACTTTGTTTGAATGCATGTGGTGGATTCTGATTTTTTTGGATTGTTTTAATTGGTATTAATGTGTTCTTGTACTTAATCTCCATTAGGAAGTCATGGAAATTTGATGTTTGGCTATGATTAATTTTATTTTTTGTTTGTGTGATTCATGATGTGTTAACATTAGGAACGATTTTTCTGTATTATTTATTATGAATTAATTTTAAATTATCTTTTTATTAATTTTTTTTCCAATTATGTGGTAGTTGGCATGGATTAAATTGAGAATTGACATGTATTTATAAATTGGATAAATTTGGTGGGATTTGACCCTTCATTCTTTTCAAACTTTACTTCTACTTATAATCCAACTAATATATGTAGTAGTTTAGAGAGATTTAAATTTGGAAATGATAGTTTTATCTTCAAACAATGCTTGTATTCAATACATAGTAATCATTTCTTCATTTATTAATGGTGGTTGAGTGATTTGAAAGTGCAATTTATTGGTTAACACTACCATTTGCACGAGATTCACGAAGAAATTTAATTCTTGGAATTTTAACTTTGCATTTATATTAATTTTAGTATAGCATGGTGAGTACAATTTCTAATACATCATTCTTTGATGCTTTCTCTAAAAAAAAGTTTAATCTTCAAGCTCGTTGATCTTCCTGGGTGATCGATCTTTGGGCTTGTTGATCTTTATGGAGGACCGACCTTTGGGCTTGTTGATCTTGTTTGATAACTTGGATCAGCCTCTGGCTTGTTAACTGGCTTGGATCGACCTTCGACTTATCAGTTTAGATTGGTACTAGCTAGATGATCAACTTGGATCGACCTCTGGCTTGTTAATCAACTTGAAAGCCCTTTTCTTAAGTTTGAGGAGATTGAATCTTCAGCTTATAGATTATGAAGATACAGTTAATTTTTTGAAGTCTTCTAATCTTTGAAGCTTCAAATAGTTTATATCTTTAGTTCTTCAGAATTTGAGTGCTTCAGTCTTTGAAACTTGAGAGACTTCAGTCTTCAGCACTTGAAAGCTTGAGAGAGTTAGTTTTCAAGACTTGAAAGCTTCAGTATTTTGGATCTTTGGAGCTTCAGTATTTGGATCTTAGGAGTTTAAGTCTTGGATCTTGGGAGTTTAAGTCTTCAGAGCTTTAATATGTCTTTTGATCTTCAAAGCTTTAGCATGTCTTCTAATCTTCAGAGCTTTAGTATATCTTATAATGTTTAGAGCTTTGGAGGAGTTGAACTTATATTGTTGTAGATTTAATGGAATGTGGTTCCATATCTAGTATTAGATCCTTTGATGCTCTCTCAGTTGAATGCATATGCTTGATTTGAGGAAGTGAAGTGCACGATGTTCTAGGAGCGGAAATCTTAGAAGAGTGCTTGTATCTATAAAGGACTTCAATCTTCAACTTTGGCCAGCTTCAAGAGTTAGGGAGTCTTCCGATTGTTGAGAGAATTCTCTCTAGGCCCTCTGGAGGGTAAAATTTCTGACCTCTCCCAAATGAAGGAGGACTCTTCTACTTATAGAGTCTTTAGGTGGGCTTTATGGGTTTGGACTTGGTTGGTGCATGGACCTGACCTTTGGGTCCAACTAATTGGATTTGGGTCTTATTTGATATTTGGGTCAAATTAAGCCTATTTTTGGGCTCAATTGGACTTTAGCCTAAATAATAATATCAAATTGGACCAAATTATTTTATCCAGTCCAACAGTCATGATGAAAACATATGGCATCATCAGGATTTGCCAATTTATGTCTCCAAATTCAAATTGACACATGTCAATCTTTAATTGGACCTAAATTTGATGATTTGGTAATTTTGCCATTAATATGAGAAATGACATGGCAATTTGTGATTGGTCTAAAATTTCTTATTCAATAACTACCACTTGAATTTTTTTTATAATATAAATAGACCACTTATCCTTCGTCAATACTTCACTTCTCTGTTTTATATCTATAATCTATTCTATTGAAGTTGAGGTGGTAACACTCCCTATTCTTTTTTAATGGTAAACTATCTTCCATGTATCTTTGTATGGAGTTTGCTCTCAATTATTAACTTATTTATACTTATACCATTGTTTTCCTCATTAACTAATGCACTTTGTTTTTCCATCTTCTTTGATGTTCTATTTAGGGGTATGTGGACTTTCCTTTATTCATACTTACTTTTACGTTTAACTATCATGAAGTGAGCAAAGAGCTCATTGTATACAAGGTAATGACTTTCAACAATATTTTCTACAGTAATTTCACTTATCCCATCTTGTTGACTTCTTTCATTTTACCTTTTTTTTTTTTTTTTTTTTTTTTTTTTTGTAGATTTATCTTGCCTTGCCTCACATGCTCAGTTATCTTAAACTCACCACTACGTAATGTGATTTTTTTCCTTCTCACATTTGTACATGGACTTTTGTGTTATTAATTTCTTTGTTAGTGCATTCATGTTTTGTATTTATGTTTGTGTTATTGATGACTTTCGGAAAGAGCTATTTTTACATCGTTAATTTTCTTTGCTTATTATGTTTTAAGTGATTAAATATCTATTGTTGTAGAAATTCGGGAAATCATACATTCTGGGAGTGTACATGTCATTCAAAGACAATTTGGAGCTATCAAAAGTGAAATCGGGCACCTAGAGCTTCAAAGGAGCAAAATTACGAAATTTCCCCTGGCCCTTGCTCAGCGCCCTGCATTGTGCGCAAAGGAAGAATGCTGCCAATGTGGGAGCGTAGTGATGCTCTGGACTTTGACTGAGCCATGCAACGGGTGTGCACATGGTCGAATGGAGAGAGCACCTTAGTGGCCGACACTACACGTGAGGCAGCACAACGACAACCAAGGCCAGAGTGCAGCTGCGCTCGACAACAATTCGACAATAGCAACAAATATTGTATCTTGTAAGCAAGGGTTTATAGGTTAATCTAGAATCTTAGAATGCCTGATTTGATTAGATTCGAAGAAAATTTAGTCAATTAAGCTTGGGCTTTTCGATTAATTAATCACACAATAGAAACCTAGGGCCACTACAAGAATTTTCACCTTTCCCCACACAAAAAAAAAAACGTCGGGCAAAGTATTAAAAACATAGAGATAGGTTATTGATGCATTATAAATATGATGAAATAATGGTGTATAATTGCGATGATGATTTATGTGTTGCGCATGCAAGCTTTCCTAGTAAAACCCAAGTATAAATCTCACTAGGTTTCCTAGTAAGTCTAGGGTCGAACACAGGGACTACTGAGTTACTATGCGACAGTAAATTTTGATTCCTTTGCGATGGCAAAAAAAATAAGTTTGGTTGGTGTTTTGTTTAAGTATAAATTCTATGTGACGGGTTCGAGTAAAGAGTTGATGAAATCGAGAATACAATGAGTATGCGATGAACGGATTGAGAAGGGATTTAGCTAACACTTCCTAAGATTGCGTTCAAGTTATGCGATCATGCTACACATATACAACAACATGTCATCTCTTAATGCAAATGCCATAGTTCCTATTTCTAGGACGCATGCGATATATACGATAATGTCGATAAGACTTATGTCTAAACCTTTATTCTTGCCTACGCGATGGTGAATGATACATACATACACAAGGTGACCGCATACTATTATATCCTATTTCTAGGGTTCATGCGATGCGTAATAGCAAATAGAACTTATGTCTAAGTTTCTATCTCTTGCTTATGTGATATAATCTGACTTTCTCAAGCCTAGATTCTAATCTGACTCTCTCAAGCCTAGATTCTTTCTTTAGACTACTCTCTCAAGTATCTCTAAAGGGTGAATAACACATATATAAGACAAGATGATCGCCTAAAGTGAAAATCCTAGGTCATGCTAGCTAAGTAATTCTCAACCTATTCGGAAATTAGCTACTCATGCGAAATGTGAAGAGCTTGAACAAATGTTGAGATGAGAATTCCATTTTATAAATAAAGTCAGAATACAAAACAATAATGAAAAGTAGGGATAAGAAGCCTAGTAGCAATGTCTTTCTTCTCGTGGCTTTTACACTATCTTTTTTCTCTACTCTGCCCAGAAGAATATCCTTGCTTTCGTAAGTGTCGGCCCTCTCTCCGTTTATAGAACTTCCCGATAGTCTTTCGAGCTAGCCAGGAACGATCTCTCGGCATCTTCTTCACTTTGCTCGCCTTTGCCTTCTAAGTATATGAATAACTACAGACTAATGGCTATCTAATTGTATATGGTCTATCTTCTATATGTGGCGAACTCCTTCAACGATGGTGGCCTTCGGTATTTATAGAGCTCAAGGTGAAGAAGGTTTTCTCTTTAATGATTGCAATGATGGGAGGTCATTAATCTTCTGTCTGATGCGTCGATTAATGGTCACCAAAAAGTTGAATGTACTTGCTACAGTGTGTCATTAACGATTTGTCAACTAAATTCAGATTCGACCGTCATCAGCTTTTCGTCCCATCATGATTTATTATGCTTTCACCTTTATGAGTCGTCTTTATGTGGCCACCTTCTTGAGTAAATTCCCGCGAGCGCATACGATCGCATGGCTTTGCAGTCGCCGAATTCCTTGGATCGCAATTTGCTTTGCACCAACGCATTTTTCCTGCACAAAATAAGTAAATTAGCTGCTTTTATGCGATGGGCGCATGCGATCGTAATATTCTCAGTTTAACGCTTTTGAACATGATTTTGTATATTTTCACCGTTGCATTCCCTCATTGTTTTACTTATTTGCATTGTAATAACGTGTATTTCTACTCATTATCAATTACACGAACGCATTTTTTTGCGTCGGCATAATTGTCGTCGTATCCATGTCGGGAGAAGTTACTCTTGACAAAAACTTATTTCGTCGGCATAAATATCATTTTTGGCAATACATTTGTTTGCGTCGGCATATGTTTTTTTTCCAACAAAATACAATTTGCGTCGGGAAAAGCATAGTCCTAAATAACAAAATTTCAGCTCAGTGGACAGATTTCTGCCAACGTTTATTTGCGTCAGCATAAGTTGTTTATAATTTTATATATTTTTTGTAACAATTAAATAACCAATTTTTTTATTTCCTTAATACCTAATTATGCACAAACAAAAATTAATCTTCAAACAAATCAATTGGGGATAAATATAACAAAAGGAAACTTATATATTTAAAAATAAGACTATTCAATATACAAGCTATAAAATTTTACGAACAAAAACTGTATATACAATTAAATTTGAGGTTTTCTAACTTCTTACAAATCCCCTATACAAAAAAAAAAGTTTAATCTTCCCTAAACCAAAATAAGTGAGATACTAAACCAAACTAAGTAATCATCTCACAAAATCTTCTCGCAATCTCCAAAAAAACGATCTTTAAGAATTTACACTAACAACTTGAAATAGAAAAAACAAAATGTTTAAAATGGTTATGAGGAATGATACCCCTCTCAAGCTACAAACATGTTGTTAATGTTCATAATTAAAACATGAACACCACAAACAACGATTTTACTATCTAAAAAGTGATTAAAATGGTTATAATTAAGACGTGAACCTCTTCCTCACATTACGAGCATGACGTAAATCCACTTAAACAAATAGATAAACGCCCTTTAAACCTCCACAACTATCGAAACCCTATAAATAAGCCAAGAACTTGTTTCTTTAAAGTCCACAATTAGGCTTCAAGATAATCTAAAACACAATTACGACATATATATCCCCCTCCCCTCCCAAGCTTCGAACGTGTCCTAGTTCCACCTAAATGCCATTTAAACCACAAAGTAGCTATAAATGCATAGAAAGCGCCGAAGTGAATCCCTCCCCTCTAAATCCACCTAAATTTCTTTCAAGGCTAAACTCATCATTCGATAGTCGTAAAAGCATATAACTCAACTCTCGGATCCCTACAAATAAATCCAAGAACAAAGTTCCTTTAAATTGCATAATTAGGATTCTAGATAATCTAAAAAACAATTACAACATATAAATCCCCCTCCCCCCCCCAAACCTACGAACGTGTCCTAGTTCCACCTAAACGCCATTTAAACCACAAAGTGGCAACAAGTACACTAAAATATACATATTTAAAGTGGCTACCATAACTACAGGATAGCCACAAAACAAACAAATGAAGTTCCTAAATCCACTAAAACACCTATGTTTGAAGTGGCTAACATAACTGTGGGATAGCCACACAACAACCAAATTAAGTTTCTAAATCCACTAACCAAGAACTGAAAGTTTTCATAACGTACATAGTTGTTCGAAGGTCCATCTCCTTGCTTTTGTTGCGCACCTAACTGTCTTGTGATTTTAGTCAATTGATCTTGAAAACCTGAAACTATTGACTTCAACATGATATTTTCTTCCTTTAAGCTTGTCACCTCCACCTCAAGCTTTTCATACTTATTCCCAATATCTTTCTCAATTTGTGAAGAAGATGTAGCTAAATTGGTTTTTGGGTTCCATCCAAGACCTTTAGTGTGGCCTGATCGTTTTCCCAAAACCCATTCCAAATAATTTTCTCTGTTGTTGATTCAACCCCATCTTATGGTGACTTTCTAATCTCCTCTTGTATTGCCAACTATATTTATAATAGTTTTTTAGGTTATATATTATATATAAGGGTTAATATAAAATTATGCATGTATAATACAATATAACGTACATATGCTTCTTTGGCGGCTTCTCTTATCCACCCATCCTTCTCTGAGAAGTAACTTTTGTAAAACAATTCTACTTGGCCTACTTTTTCACCCTTCTCGATCGTCTGTAATTCAATAAACAAATTTATCCTTTACATTCAATGGGAAATGAATAAAACAATAATGAATTTATATCATATCATACCAATTCATTTTGTACTTGAAGAAAGGATTTCGACCCACAATAATGGTTGAAACTGAGATATTCTCTACTCTTCTTGTTCTTCTCCCTTTTTTCCTACACAAATTATAATTTATTAGTATAAGCAATTTATGTAAACAATAAGTACAACAAACACATAAAATTTACCTGCCATTCAGAAGTTTCCCATTGATCACAAAGAATCCTCCAATCTTTTTTATTTGTTACCTATCTAGTGGACTTTCACGAGCAATTACATGATTCCCAAAGCTACAATAGTGCTTATGCAGTTTTGATCTATATTCTCTAAATGAGTTATGTATTTGCAAACTAAGGATATTAACTAAACATATAAGATCTAAAACATACTTATGATAAGACGTTATCTCAGAGCTATTGTTCAATACATACCAATGTGCCATTCGTTTCTCATTTTCAGTTAGCGTCTTTGCAATTGACCCCCCTAGTGGTCGTACATTTTGCCTAAACACATCAATATCTCCACAACTTGGGCCATGGAGAATTGAATCATCATTACGTGCTCCCTATTGAATCTAGTTTTTATTCCAGATAGATACATGGAACAAAAAGTCAAAGATTCTTTCATGATAAATCCTTCTGCTATTGAACCCTCAGGACGGGCTTTGTTTTTTACATATTGTTTCAAGGTTTGAAAGCTTCTCTCATTAGGGTACATCCAACTATACATAACTGGACCAACGACCATTGCTTCGTAAAGCAAGTGAGCAAGATGAACCATTACATCAAATAAAGCCGGTGGAATTTTTTTTTTCAAACTTATATAATATGAGTACAATATCTTATTGCAATAGGTCTAAGTCTGTGACACTTATTACTTTCACACATAAATCATGAAAAAACTTACATAGCTCCACAATAGGTGTATACACATCCTTTTGTAAGTATGCTCGAACACCAATAAGAATAAGTCGCTGGAGTAGAATATGAGAGTCGTGAGTCTTTAATCCCCATAATTTTCCATCATTCACACTAACACATGGTGATATATTTAAGGCAAACCCATCAGGAAACTTAACTGATTTTAAGAACTTACAAAAAGCTATCTTCTCACTTATAGTAAAAGTATATGTCGTATGTGGTTTTTACAAATTTGGATCCTTATTTTTGTAAGTGTAAGTCCTTTCATATATTCAAATCTTCAAGGTCCAAATGGGCATTTGTCATGTCTTTCATTTTTCCTTCAATATTCATCAAAGTCCTAAGCAAGCTATCACATATGTTTTTTTCAATATGCATGACATCTAACTTATGTCGTAACATTAGTTTAGACCAGTATGGAAGCTAAAAAATATACTTTTTTTTGTCCAATTAATAGTCTTTTTTCTTTTCTTATCTTGTTTGGATGGATGCTTACGTAGTACTGAAAAGTTTAGTGCATTGACTTGTTCTAGGATCTCATCTCCATTCATTACAATGGGTGGAGGTCTACGCTTCAATTTACCATCATGTTGCTTACTCTTATGCCAATTATGGTTATCTGGAAGATAACGTCGATGACCCATGAAAGAGAATTTTCCTCTTATCTTAAACGATAATCTATCTTGTGTATAAATGGGACATGCTTGATAATCTTTGGTACTCCATCCTAACAAGTCCCCGTATGTAGGAAAGTCATTAATGGTCCACAACAAACATGCACGTAACTGAAAGTACCCTCCACTCATGCAATCGTAAGTGCGCACACTATTGTTCCATAACTCTTTCAACTCTTCAATCAGTGGTTGTAAATAGACGTCAATTTCTTTTCCATGAGACTTTGGTTCTAGTATAAGTAAAGACATGAAAAGGTTAGATTCTTTCATGCACTTCCATGGTGGCAAATTGTAAGGAACAAGCATCACGGGCCACATACTATACGCAGTACTCATATTCCTAAATGGATTAAATCCATCAGAAGCTAAGGCTAACCGAACATTCTTTGGGTCTGAAGAAAATTCAGGAAACTCGCTATCTAAACATTTCCACCCTTCAACATCAGCTGGATGTTGCAACTGTTGGGTTTTATATCTTAAAACTCATGGTTTGTAAACAATAAACTTATTCTGAAATTCAATAAAGTTATTATTGAAGTTTGATTCAATAAAGTTGTATTGAATATATGAATTGTTTGTTTCTTTTTAGAAATAAACCCAATAAACTAAAAGATCCATGACTACTACAAAAATACTTGAACTTTATATGGAGACATAAGAGTGGATTAGGTTTGAGTAAATAGGTTAAATGATCTATAGTATATGAATAAGGTTGGGTGCTTTATTCTGGTAACACTATCGGATGCGACCCACTCTGTAGTTGTTATAAGAAGTTGTAAAGTGCTACAAACAAAGTGATCCTGATTTATACATGCAGTGACATGAGGAGTGGGGGCGTCCTGTGCAATGAGTTTGCACAAGATCGGACCAAGAAATAAGTAACTCTTACTTTATAACATTGTTTACTATTTAAGGCTGACTATTTCACAACGATAACCTAGGTAACTTAACCTTAAACCTGAGCTAACTATGAACTCCTGTTTATTCGGGATTATTCTAAGATTTGCATAGGTGAGGGTTGGCTCAACGGCACCGGCTCAATAAGACTCCCATTTTAGAGGTAAGACCGAATAGATAACTAGGAACATAGGGTGCAAGATGGAATTCACTCCTACCTGCTTTCAGGGATAGTAGAAAGGTTGTTTCGTTAAGTGCTAACTTCGGGTCTTGAATAAGGGGCCTCACCCTCTCATTGGCCTGAGAGGGACTCGACTTGATGATTGGATCACAAACAAATTGTTCATTAGAGGATCAATGAGACTTAAGAAACAAGAGGTAATCTCAGGGGTAAAACCACCTTTTGACCCAGCTATTATTATGAACAACCTGTGAAGGGTTAACTTACTAATCATGGTTATATCGAGTGGACACAATATATCTACAGTGAGGGGAGTGCAACTCTTGTAGGATTGTATCAGCAACAGCAGAAGTATAAGGATCATCTAAGCATTCTAATTCACCAATTTTGGCAAAATATAAAGCATGCTCTTGTAGAAAACAAGTGAGTTTCAAGACATACCTCTTGTAGAACTTCTTCAAAGTTCCTTCTCTAGCTGCTATCTTCTCCTAATCTTATGCAGACCATATCAAGATCTTCCCCACTATTCTTTTGGTACTCTAGATTGAGTTATGGGACTCAAAACAAGCTTAAATCAAGGGATGAAGAAGAAATGCTCACAGCAGCAATCTTGGTGAAGAACCCTTTCTTCAACCCAAATTTTCTCTAAAATTCTCTATAGATTGCATGCCCGAAAATCACTCCAAACTCTTAATTATATTGCATATCAACATGCAAAGGAGAGAGTTGCATGAGTTGCAGCTCATGCTTGGAGAAGACAAGGCAAAGAAGATGCTTTTGTATGAGTAAGTTGAAAGATGGATAATGGAAAATCAACTTTTTCCATTTGTGTTTTGTTTTCATAAATTTCCAATTTTAGCATAAAATCAAAAATGATATTTCCAAAATCCATTTTGATTTTAAAATTTGAAAAATAAAATTGATTTCATAAATTAATTTTAAATAAAACTTAATTAATTTAATATCAAATATTAAATTAATTTTAACACATATCCATCTTTATATATTTAAATCATATTTAAATATAAATTATCCTATTCCGTTTAATTCTAAAATTAAACACGTAATTATATCTCATATAATTACTAATTCCCTTAATTTTAATTTGAACGTTTCAAATTAACTTATCACGCTATTCTAGAGCTACTCCGTTACAAGCTAGTAAGGGACCTCGCGGACCTACAGATCATGGGCTCCAACGATCCGAGAATAATTGGCTAAACTCATTAGACCAGATTAATCCCCATTCGGGTCACTCCACTAAAGCCTATAGTTGCACTCCCCTCACTGTAGATATATTATGTCTACATGATTTAACCGTCATTAGCAAGTCGACCCTTCACAGGTTATTCCTAATAACGGCTGGGTCAAATATCTGTTTTACCCCCAAGATTACATCTTATTTCTCAAGTTTCTACTGATCCTCTAATGAATAACTGGTTTGTGATCCAATCACTAACCAAATTCTCTTATCCCAGTGAGAGGGTGGGGCCCCTTGTTCAAGACTTGGATTCAGTACTTGAGAGAACAACCTTTTTTTTATCCCTCAATCAGGTAGGTGTGAACTCCGTCTTGCACCCTATGTCCCCAGCTATCTATTCGGTCTTACCCTTGAAATGGGAGTCTTATTGAGCCAGCACTGTTGAGCCAACTCTCGCCTATACAAATTTAAGGGCAATCTAGAATAAACAGGGGTTCATAGTTAGCTCAGGATTAAGATTGAGTTACCTAGGTTATCTAGGTGAAATAGTCAGTCTTATACAACAAATAGCGTTATAAAGTAAGAGTGACTTATTTCTTGGTCCTGATCTTATGCAAACTCATTGCATCGGATGCCCCCACCCCTCATGTCATAACATGTACGAATTAGGATCACATCATATGTAGCACTTTACAACTCTTTGTAACAACTACAGAGTAGGCCGCATCCAATGGGGTTACCAGAATAAGGTACCCAATCTTATTCATGTACCATAGATCATTTTGACTATTTACTCGAACCTGATCCACTCTTATGTCTCCACATAAAGTTCAAGTACTCATATAATAGTCATAGGTCTTAGTTTATTAGATATAATTAATATAAAATCAATTATATGAGATATAATTAATATAATGTATATGATACATTATAATATAAAGTTTTATTTGAGAGGAAATAAATATTTGAATATGATTCAATATTCAAATCTTAATTATATGAATGTGATTCATATATAAACTATAGGTTATATGAGATATTACTAAACTATAGGTTATATTATGTATGATATAATATAAACTACAGGTTATGTGTTATATTTGATATAACATAAGGTTCGTTGTGTTATATATATATATTAAAGTAGTTAATATATATTTTTATATATTTAATTAAATTCCTTTTTTGAATTTAAATTAAATAATGGGAAGGGAATTATTGTAACTCTCTCAACCTACTCTCTTAGATAACCGACGTGAGAGCTGGTTTCACGTTAAAAAATAAAAGAGAAGGACACGGTTTTTTGATTGATCAAGGTATCTCAAGATCTCTCTCTGTGTATGAATTCTCTGTGTAAAATTTCCTCTAAACAAGAAAACTCTCCCTCTCCCAAAATTATTTTCTGCAAGCCCACGCACTCTGCTCGATTCTCTACCTTGAGAATAACGTGGTAACCTTATGGTTGTGTCCAGTAGCAGTGTTCATGATTTTGAGGAAAGAGTTCGTCCTGTTGGAGAATTTGCAATAGATTGGAGAAGAAGCAAGAAGATTTGAGTCTTCAAGGGTAAGTTGTGATTCTCCCTTCATTTCTCTCTTTTGTACTATGAAAAGCATGTTGTATGTATGAATGTTTATCATAAGTTTTTGTCATCTCTGATTTGGTACTGTTCTGTAAAATTAAACTAAGAAACATGATGCCTTTCACGCTTCCCCTTTGGTTTTCAAAACCTTCAGTAGGAATTCAAACAAATCATGCATTTCTGAGTGTACGTGTCATTCGGGATCGACTTAGAGCCATTGAAAGTTAAATTGGGCATCCGGAGCTTTAAAGGAGCGAAATTATGAAATTATTCTTAGAGGGAGCATAGGGTTGCCCTTTCTGCCAATGTGGGAGCACAACGACACTACCTTGAAGCGTCGCGATGCTTCAAACTTTGACGAAGGCATGTAACGTGCATGCACGCGACCAAATGGAGAGAGCGCCTTGGTGGGCGATGTTGCACATAAGACAACACTATAATAACCAAGGCCATAGTGCAATTGTGCCTCGACAATAGCGTTGCGACCCTCTGTTGGTTTTTACGCCTTAAAACTTGTAGATAGTAAATGTTATTAATTAACCGTCATCAATAAAGAGTTATAGATGTTAAACCAATAAATGTTATTGCTTGCTTTGTTGTCTAGTTTGTCTTAATAACCCTAAATCTAATAAACTAATATCTAAGGGTGCCCTATGAGTCTTGAACTGTATGTGGAGACATATAAGAATCAATGTTCAAGATACAACCTAAAGGGTCTATAGTATAGGGATAAGGTTGGGTACCTCATCCTGGTAATACTATAGATATGATCCACCTTTTATTTGATGCAAATGTAATTATCCGCATTCTTGTAGGTGACACGCGAGTGAGGATATCCTATGCAATGAGTTTGCAGAAGACTGGACCATGAAATAGTAACCACTAAATGTAACACCGTTGACTAGTTAGGTTTCTATTTCAATAGGATGACCCAGGCGACTTAATCTTAATCCTGAGTATATTATGAACTCCTGTTCATGAGGGATTGGTCTTTGATTTTTATGGGTGAGGGTGGCCAGATCGTCGACCCAATACACCTACCATTTTGGAGACATGACCGAGTGAGGAGCTGGGAACATAATAATACAAGATGGAATTTACTTGTTCTCGCCTTAAGAATAACTAGATGAGTGTCCCCTTAAGTGGTGTCTCTGGGACTTTTACATAGGGCCTTACCCTCTCATTGGTCCAAGAGGGGTTTCTGTTTATTGGTTAGATCATAAATAGGTTGTTCATTAGAGGGGTACTAGTACTTAAGAAGTCAGAGGTAACATAGGGGTAAAATGGTAATTTGACTTAGTTGGAGTTACGAATACTCGTGAAGGACTAACTTCCTGGTATTGGTCTATGTCCGTGGACACATAAATATATAAGAGTGCAGTTGTGGATCTTTAATAGAGTATAACCACAGTTAACGAATATTGATTAACTTTGTTAATGAGTTTAACCAATTAATCTCATATTCTTGGAGCTTCTGATCTACAGGTCTACCAGGTCCCCTCGTTAGCTCACTAGAGGATACTTTAGAGGGATAATTTGTAATTGTTTAAATTAATTTGAGAAAACTATATATTAATTGATAGAGTAATCATGCACTATGCGGAAGCAATCAAAATCAATAAGCACTCTAATTACACTTAATTTGAGTTTAAAAACATGCATGAAATATTCATTTCATAAGAGAGGGTTTTAAGAGTACAATACCTTTGATGAACCATTGAAATTTTTACTTCTCTCCACAAATTCATCCTCCAAATTGACAATAGACCACGAAGAGGATCTTCTCTACTATCCTCTAACTTAGATTGTGTGGTGGAAGCACTGAATTGAGGCCAAAATGATGAAGGGAGAAGAGGGTTTTAGAGAGAGTGAACAGTTTTAGAAAAGCCAGTTGCATGAACCTCCAAATTCTGAAAATTGGAGTTTTTTAAAGAGTTAATTCATGCAAGCACTACTTGGTTCAGCTGATTGACACTTCAATCAGCACTAAGATAGTGAAAAAAGTGTTCAATTTGGGATTAATCCACCCAAATTGGAAGAAGTTATAAAATTCCACTAACTTGGAATTTTCCAATTTCCAACTTCCAATTTTTCAATTTAATTCTCAATTAAATTAAAATTAATTTCAATTTCAAAAATTGAAATTAAAATTGGATTTTTTTATTTAAATATTAATTAAACAAATTTAATTACTTAATTAAAAAATAATTTAATATCAAGTATTAAATTAATTAAACACATAATACATACATGAGTCATATGAGTTAATTAATATTCAAATCAATATTTAAGTATTTTATTCTCTCCAATTTACGTTTAATTTCGATAAATTAAATGTTAAATTATATCAAATATAATTATATAATTAACGAAACCCTAAATTGAATTTGAATTCTTCAAATTCAAAACCCTAATTTCAATTTTGAATATTTCAAATCCGCTCAATTCACTAATCCAAGGAGTAATTTTACGAGCTAGTAGAAAGACCTTATGGACCTATAGATTATGAGCTCCAACGATTTGAGATTAATTGGCTAAACTCTTTAGACCTGAATTAATCAATATTTGTTAACTACCGAGACATACTGCTATAACTCGATAGTTGCACTCTCCCTACTGTAGATATATTTCTGTCCACTTTAACCATAATCAATAAGTCATTCCTTCATAGGTTGCTCGTATTTATTGCTAGGTCAAAATTATTGTTTTACCCCTGCAAATATATCTTGCTCCTTAAGGTCCCATTGATTCTCTATTGAACAATCGGTTTATAGTCCAACTAATAAACCATGATCCTCTCGATCCTGAAAGGGCGGGGCCCCGTTGTTCAAGATCAGGAATCAGTACTTAAGAGAACAACCTATCTACTAACCCTAAGTTAGGTAGGAGTGATTTCCATCTTGCAGGACTATGTCCCTAGCTATCTATCCGATCTTATCCCCAAAATGGGAGGCTTATTGAGCAGTGTTAGACTACTCTCACCTATGTAGATCAAAGGATAATCTCGAATAAACAGAAGTTCATAGTTAGCTCAGGGTTAAGATCGAGATACCCAAGGTCATCCAATTTGAAATAGTCAGTTTTAACAGTAAACAGTCGTTATAAAGAAAAATGACTATTTCGAGGTCTAGTTTTATACAAACATCCTTTACATAGGATCCCTCTACTCGCATGTCTCCACATGAATGATTTTGGGATCACATCATTTGCATCAGTATACAAAGTGGGTCATATCCAACAGTGTTACCAGGATGAGGTACCTAATCTCATCCATATACTTATAGATCATTTGGGCTATATACTAAAACTTGATCCATTTTTATGTCTCCACATAAAGTTAAAGTATTCATATTAAAGTCATGGATTTGTTTATTGGATTTTTTATAACAAGATGCAATATCAATAACGATTTATTGAATGAAATACTTAATACTTTTATTGATAAATAGAATATGTTTTTAACATTTACGAACTGCGAGTTTTAGGATATTCCCAACATTAATGAGATTAATATATAATTAATTATGGATATAATTTATAATTAAAATGGAGAGCTATATTTGAATAAGATTCAAGTTAATTAATTCAAGTAAATTAGATTCACAAAGAATTAATTAATAGTGACATTTTTCACATATACATAAGATGTATATGATAATTAAATATATACATTAAATTGGATTTAATGTATAAGTAGTTATTTAATTATTGTGCAATCAAAAATTAAATAAGTGTTATTTAATTGGGCTAATTGATTAAATAAGTGATATTTAAGGTAAATGGGCTAATTAATTAATAAATGTTATTTAATTAATTATAGAAAAGGAAAATATATTGGGAAAGATCCTTGACTTTTCTCTATATAAAGACCTTCCCATGGCCCTTTGGGAATGCACTTAATACACAATTCTCATTGCAGAGAAACTCTGAAAATACACAACTCCCTAGTGTTATTATGCAGAATTTTATTTAAACCTCTCTATCTTCAAAACCTTATTCTCTTCTCCCTCTCCCAATAGTTGAATACCACCTATCCCTCTATTGGCATCCTAGAGAATAATGAGGTAACTCTCGTGGTAGTGTCAAAGATCGCTCAAGGAATTGTTTGTGATCAAGACTGTTTGGAGATCCACTCATTGGAACCTTGGAGAGGATTGTTCATGGTACTTGGGGAATCTACAAACGTAAGAACCGTTCTAATCATTTCCCTAATAGCATGCTAGTTTATGTGTTTATCTGTTCCGTCTAGTACAACGATTTTGTTTATAATAAAAATCGAATTGTGGGATGCAAAGCATTCTCACACGAGATGCTTCCGCTGCGGGATTATTCCCCTTCACGCTCGACAAGCTTTTTTAAATATATCTTCAATTCTTTTAGGGTGAAGGATGCCAAAATTGATGGAGGCCGATGAGATATTTAAACTTCTTCTTCCTTTATCTTTTTAGCATTTTAGCTTAGGTTTTTACTTTTGTTTTGGGTTGTAATCAACGGATTGAAACTTCTTTCTTCTTCTTTCTTTATCTATGAAGATGTTGAGGTAAGTCGTTTGTTCTTTGTTCTTTGTTCTTGGGAGTGGACATATGCAGTTTCTTTAAGGATTGTTGTGTATAAACTTCATATCGTACTTATGCATCTCTGAATTCGTTTAAACTTCTTGATGTATGTTTCTTGGATGGATTGAAGCCACTTCACTCAAATATATGTCGTATGCCAAAAATATTAGGCTTGCACGATGTCTTCGCTCTTTGTCTAGCTTAAATTGATAAGTAGCAAATATTGAATCTTGTATAATAGGGTTAAAGGCTAATATCGAACTTGAGAAATGTATGATTTGATTAGGTTCAAAGAAAATTTGGTTAATTAAGCTTGGGCTTTCCGATTAATTAATCACACAATAGAACTTAGAGCTTAATGCAAATGTAAATTGGTTCTATATGTCTGCTTAGGTTTATGTAGGATTGATTCATTTAGATCAATTAGTGTTGGATTTGGTGTCTTAAATCTCATGTATCTTGTAGTTTGTAAATAAAAATCATATATTTAATAAAATAATAGGTATTTGATTAATATTTAGACTGCATTAATTCAATCCAATAAACTAAGATCTAAGGTTATTTCATGTAACTTAAAATATATATGTGGTTGTCATACAAGTGGATCATGTTTAAGTAATAACTTAAATGGTCTGTGGTAGTTGGATAATGATAGGAAGAAATAACATGCAACGGAAGCAAATAGAATCAATAAGCACTCTAATTACATTTAATTTGAGTTCTAAAAGCATGCTTAAAAAGAAATTTAAGAAGAGAGTTTCTCAACAACATACCTTTGATGACTTCTCCCAATTCCAGACTGCTCTTCACATGATCCCAACTCCAATTCAACAATGAACCACCAAGAGATCTTCTCTACTATTCTCAGCCTTGAATTTGAGTGGTGGAACTTCAAATTGAAGTGAATCTGATGAAGGGAACGGGATGAGTTTTCAAGTGAAGGAGAAGAATTCAGCTGGAACTTTTTCCTCTAGTTCTTCCAACTTCCTGTTTTTGATCCTCACAAATTGAAATATTTTATCCACTCAACCACTGAAGGAGACATCTCAAGGCCACCTCAATTGCATGTATGAAAATGGGATTTTTGTGTATATGGGAGGAACACCTCAATTTGGTGAAAATATGGGAAGATCTCACTCAAATCCAATTTCCAATTTTTGTATTTTTAAATTCAAATTTTAGTTAATTGAAAAAGTAACTAAAATTTGATTTAATTAATTCATAATTAATTAAATTTAAAACATCAAAATTCAATTTCTCAAATTGAATTGCAATTGAAAATAATTTGATTTTTAATTAATTAAACATATTTAATTAATTAAATAACAATTTAATATCGAAATATTAAATTGATCACACACCTAATTTTAAACAAGAATCCTATTCATGTAATTAATATTTAAATCAATACTTAAATATTATAAACTCTCCAATTTCATTTAATTTCAATAAATTAAACGTTAATTAATTATGTTAAATATAATTATACAAACCCTAATTTGAATTTTGAACTATTCAAATTCAAACCCTAATTTCAATTTGAACATTTTCAAACTGAAATTCAATTTGAACAATTCAAATTGATATCATTCCAAATTCACTCAATTTATTAATTCAAGGTGTTCATGTTTTACGAGCTAGTAGAGGGACTTTATGGACCTACAGATCATGAGCTCCAACGATTTCATATTAATTGGTTAAAACTCTTTAGACCAAATAAATCAGTATTTGTTAACTATTAAGTTATTGGAAATTGTGTCCTAAATCTCCTTGTAATCTCGTAGTTTGTAAACTTTGTATAAACATATTATTATTAATAAAATAAGTATTATGTTATAAGCATTTACTTAATCCAATAAACTAATATCCGAGGTTATTTTATGTAAATTTAAACAAATATGTATTGACATACATGTGGATCTTGTTTAAATAATAACCTAAATGGTTTGTAGTAGATGGATAAGATAAGGTTGGGTACCTTATCCTGGTGACACTATGGATACGACCCGCTTTGTAGTTGTTACAAATGTTGTAAAGTGCTACAAATGATCTAATCCTGATCATTCATGTAAAGACATGCGACCGGGAGTATCCTATACAAAGAGTTTGTATAAGACCGGACCATGAAATGATTAATCTCTTTATATAACACCGTTGATAATAGAGACTTACATTTCACTAGGATGACCATAAGTGACATGACCTGAATCCTGAGTAAGTTGTAAACTCCTGCTCATGAAGGCGGTCATTTGATTTGTATGGGAGAGTGGCCAGATTGCCAACTCAACAAGCCTACTATTTTGGAGATTCATCTGATTGAGGAGCTGGGAACTCAGCTTCACAAGACGAAATTCCCTCCTTCCTCGATGTAGGGGTAAGTAGATAAATTGCTCCCTTAAGGGCTGATTCCGAGTCTTGAACATAGTGGTCACACCCTCTCTTGGTAAGAGAGGACTCGGTCATAGTGGGACTATGACTTATTGTTCATTAGAAGAATCAGTGGTACTTAAGGAGTTAGATGTAACTATAGGGGCAAAACGGTAATTTGGTTCAGCTGTACTTACGTACAATTTGTGAATGGTCATCGCACTATTGATTGGTTATATCCAATGGACACAGAAATATATTCGTAGTGTGAATAGTGCAGTTGTCGGTCTTTAGTGGAGTGTCCGACAATTAACTGGATGGTGGATAATGTGATTAAAGAGTTTAGTCAATTATTCACATATCGTTAGAGCTTCAAGCTACAGGTCCATAAGGTTCCCTTGGTAGCTCAATGAATTCAAGTTGAGAATCAGTTTTTGGGTTAGTTTGAAATGTTCAAATTAACAAGAGGGAATTTGATTATATATATGATATAATTCAATTATATATGATATAATTGATATGATGTATTTGATATATTATTATTTGATTGGAGAAGTTAATATAAATATGATTATATTAAATGCCATAAAATAAAAAAAGAACTATGGTTTATATGTTGCATATTATGCAATATTAAAACTATAGGTTATAAATATAATATGATAAGTTAGTTATTGTATTTATTTATAATTTAGTTATTATATGATAATTGATATTTTCTTTTCTCAATAACTGACCTTAGTGGGTGGTTATACATGGTTTTATGGAAAATTGATTTTCAAAAATCTCTGTAGAGTGAACGACACACAACCGATCAGATTCACTATCGAGTGTCTAAACAATAGGATTGAGTTTACCATATGATAGTACTCATTTACTAAATGATGAGTGTCGAGTCTATACGATTGACTTCATCTACTACATGATTGTGTGATCGTTTCCTCGTTCACTCCAATCCTTCCCTCTATCTAAAATAGGCTAGGGCCCACAACTTCTAGATTTTCACACCGAGAATACCAAGGTAATCTTGTGGTTTTGTTCGATTGATCGAGGATCGAGTTGATACTCGTTGCTGGTGTTGGAAGGAGTTCGAGTTCCTGCTTGTTGCATTCAAGTTTGATCGAGGGAAACACTTGAAGAAAGAGTTCTTCAAAGGTATTATTTCTCTTATCCTTTGTATTTGATTCGAGGCATACTGTAATTTATTGATTAATGCATAATCGTTTCTGTATAATTGTAAATGTTTGAGTTCTTTCACAATGGAGTTTGGAACGATCCGCTTCCACTCAAAGGTCCTCTATATTTAGAGTTCCTTCAATTGGTATCAGAGCCAGGTTGTTCTGATTCCAAATTTTGTTGCTGTATTGAATGTCATTTACAGTCTTGGTGAGTTTTAAGTATTCTGCAATGCATTTAAGTGTTTAAGTGTGGTTGTGGATTTTATTGATGGATGTTTTCAGGATAATTGTCTCTATTTAAAGCTTTATTTACATTTACTAAAGTTAATTTGTAAGAGCCCCTACATTTTTGGGCATAATCAACTTGCAATTGAGTCTGTATCCAGTTTTTTTGTTTGTTTGATTTGTTCGTGTTGAAGCTTCAGACGCAAGGAGTTGTTGTTTACTTTGATAGAGAAGACAAATCGTTGGTCACATCGTGTGGCTCAAGCTAAACTATCGTTTAGATTTGGCTATGTGATCGTGTATAAATGTTCTACTCGATCGTGTAGTATTTGCTAAATGCTCGCATAGCTAATGCTACGCGATCAAGTAAAGAGTTTACTATATCATATTGCGTTGGCTACTCGATCGTGTAGATGCTCGGGGTAAATGATCGCAGATTCTATGATACTCGATGCATGGCGTGTACGCTAAATGATTATGTAGGCTAGCATGCTCATCGCATAGTCATTAGCTACACGATCACTCAGTATACGATACTTGACGTTTACTACTCGATCGTGTAGACAACCATGCTCATCGCATAGTCGTTGGCTGCACGATTGCATGGCATGCGTTACTCGATGCACTGCAAGATCGTGTGGACTTTCATGCTCATCGCATAGTCCTTAATGTTGGGTTTTATGCTCTAAAAACTCACAGCTTGTAAAATAATAAACATTCTCTACAATCAATATACTTGTTATTGATTTCATAAATTGTATGAAAGTCTAAATCCAATAAACTAAGACCCATGACTATTGTATGAGTACTTTAACTTTATGTGGAGACATAAGAGTGGATCAGGTTCGAGTAAAAAGTCAAAATGATCTATGGTACATGAATGAGGTTGGGTACCTTATTCTGGTAACACCATTGGATGCGGCCTACTCTGTAGTTGTTACAAAGAGTTGTAAAGTGCAACATACAACATGATCCTAATTCGTACATGTTATAACATGAGAAGTGGGGGCATCCTATGCAATGAGTTTGCATAAGATCAGGACCAAAAAATAAGTCACTCTTATTTTATAACGTTGTATACTGTTTAAGACTGACTATTTCACCTAGATGACCTAGGTAACTCGATCTTAATCCTGAGCTAACTATGAACTCTTGTTTATTTGGGATTGCCCTTAGATTTACATAATTGAGGGTTGGATCAACAGTGCTGGCTCAATAAGACTCCCATTTCAGGGGTAAGACCGGATAGATAGCTAAGGACATAGGGTGTAAGACGGAGTTCACGCCTACCCGATTTAGGGATAGGAGAAAGGTTGTTCTCTGAAGTATTGTATCCAGATTTTGAATAAAGGGCCTCACCCTCTCTGGGCTGAGAGAGTTTGGTTTAGTGAACGGATCACAAACCAGTTGTTCATTAGAGGATCAGTAGAGACTTAAGGAATAAGGCGTAATCTCAGGGGTAAAACAGATATTTGACCCAGCCGTTATTACGAACAACCTGTGAAGGGTCAACTTGTTGATTATGGTTAAATCATGAGAACATAATATATCTACAGTAAGGGGAGTGCAAATATGGGTTTTAGTGAAGTGACCCATTAGTTAACGAATGGGGATTAATCTGGTCTAATGAGTTTAGCCAATTAATTTTGGATCGTAAGTTAATTTGAAACGTTCAAATTAGAATTAAGGAAATTAGTAATTATATGAGATATAATTACATGTTTAATTTAAGAATTAAATGGAATAGGAAAATTTATATATTTAAATATATAAAGATGGATATGTGTTAAAATTAATTTAAAATTTGATATTAAATGAATTAAGTTTTATTTAATAATTAATTTATGAAATTAATTAAATTTTTCATTTTTAAAATGAAAATAGATTTAATAAAATCAAATTTTGATTTTTGAGATAAAATTGAAAAAGAGAAAACAAAACACACAAATGGAAAATTTGGATTTTCCATTATCCATCTTTCAAGTAGCTCACACAAAATGCATTCAACTTGGCCTTGTCTTATCCAAGCATGAGCTGCAACTCATGCAAGTCTCTCCTTTGCATGTTGATCTGCAATATAGTGAAGAGATTGGAGTTAAAATCGGGCATGCAATCTATAGAGATTTTGAGAGAAAAATTGGTTTGAAGAAAGAGTTCTTTAGCTAGTTTTCTGCAGTGAGCATTTCTCCTTCTTCCCTTGATTCAAGCTTGTTTTGAGTCCCACAACTCAATCTAGAGCACCAAGATAATAGTTGGGAAGATCTTGAGGTGGTCTACAACAAGGTTTGGAGAAGATAGTAACTGGTGAAAGAGCTTTGAAGAAGTTCTACAAGAGGTATGTCTTGAAACTCACTTGTTTCTGCCAAAGCATGCTTTATATTTTGCCAAAATTAGTGAATTTGGATGCTTAGATAATCCTTGTGCTTCTGTTATTGCTGATATAATCCTACACTTAGCCACGCGATCAACGCTACACGATCGTTTATACTCGATGTGTGTTACTCGACGATCTGAAGAAGATGCTACACGATCAAGTGACGAGGCTTCACCCGGGCGGTTCAAGACTCAGTTTGCCTGTTTGAATTGGTTGACTCAATTCTTTTGTAATAGTTAGCTTTTAAATTCTGGTTTTGAGGCATATTATCTCGATCCATCAACTTTATTGAATGTACATGTGATGTATGTTTATATTATATGTCAATTGAGAAGTTGGTGAAATGTGGACTTCTAAATGGTTTAGAAGAAAATTTTTTGCCAATATGTGAATCTTGCCTTGAAGGCAAAATAATCAAACGACCTTTTACTGGAAAAGGTTATAGAGCCAAGGAAACCTTAGAGCTTATACATTCAGACCCCTGTGATCCAATGAGTGTTAGAGCACGAGGTTGGTATGAATATTTCATCTCTTTCATAGATGATTATTCAAGATATGGGTATATACCTAATGTAACATAAGTCTGATGCTCTTAAAAAGTTCAAGGAATATAAGACTGAAGTTGAAAACTTGTTAGATAAAAAGATAAAAACACTACGATTTGATCGTGGTGGAGAGTATATGGACTTAGAATTCCATAACTATATGACAAAACATAGAATCGTGTCTCAATTCTCAACCCCAGGTACACCTCAGCAAAATGGTGTATCAAAAAGAAGAAACATAACCCGATTGGACATGGTTCAATCTATGATGAGTTATGCTCATCTTCCAGACTCGTTTTGGGGATATGCAGTAGAGACTGCAGTTTACATTTTGAACAATGTTCCCTCAAAAAGTGTTTCTAAAACACCTTTTGAGTTATGGAAAGGCCGTAAAGATAGTTTACGTCACTTCAGGATTTGGGGATGTCCAGCCCACGTGCTTGTGGCTAACCTAAAATGTTGGAACCTCATTCAAAAGTATGCCTATTTGTAGGTTATCCCAAAGAAACGATACTTCTATGATCCAAATGAAAATAAAGTGTTTGTATCGACAAACACTGCCTTTTTGGAAGAATACCACATAAGGGATCATAAGCCACGAAGTAAGCTTGTTTTAAATGAGATTTCTAATGAGACAGTTGAGACTTCAACAAAAGTTGTTGAACAGTCTGATAGATCAATAAGAGTTGTTGATGTCAGTACATCTAGTCAACCATCTCAAGAGTTGAGATTGCCTCGATGTAGTGGAAGGGTTATGAACCCACCTGTACGCTACATGGGTTTAACAGAAGCCCAAAACATTATATATGATGATGGAGTTGAGAATCCATTGTCTTATAAGCTAGCAATGGAAGTTGTTGACAAACATGAATGCTTTAAAGCCATGAATCAAGAAATGGAGTCTATGTACTTCAATTCTGTCTGGGAGCTTGTGGATCAACCTGATGGGGTAAAACCTATAGGTTGTAAATGGATCTACAAGAGGAAAAGAGGTGTAGTTGGAAAGGTACAGACCTTTAAGGCTAGACTTGTGGTAAAGGGTTATACTTAGGTTGGGGGAGTGGACTATGAAGAAACATTCTCACTTGTTGTCATGTTAAAGTCTATCTGAATTCTTCTATCCATAGCCACATTTTATGATTATGAGATAAGGTAAATGGACGTCAAGATTGCCTTTCCGAATGGTAATCTTGAGGGGACTATCTACATGGCTCAACCAGAAAGATTCATTCAACAAGATCAAGAGCAAAAAGTTTGCAAGCTTAATCGGTCCATTTATGGACTGAAACAAGCAACTAGATCTTGGAATATACGATTTGATACTGCGATCAAATCTTATGGCTTTGATCAGAATGTTGATGAGTCCTTTGTTTATAAGAAATTATCAATAGCTCAGTAGCTTTCCTTGTGCTATATGTGGATGAAATCCTACTCATTGGAATGATGTAGGTTTTCTTACTAACGTTAAGAATGGCTAGCCGCCCAATTCCAAATGAAAGATTTGGAGAGGCGCAGTTTATTCTAGGGATCCAGATCATAAGGGATCGTAAGAACAAAAGATTGGCCTTGTCTCAGGCATCGTACATTGACAAGATTTGACCAAGTACTCGATGCAAAATTTCAAGAAGTGTTTATTACCTTTCAGGCATGGAATTGTTTTGTCTAAGGAACAGTGTCCTAAGACACCTCAAGAAGTTGAGGAAATGAGACGGGTTCCCTACGCATCGTCTGTTGGTAGCCTTATGTATGCAATGTTATGTGCTAGACTTGACATTTACCATGCAGTAGGGATTGTCAGTCGATATCAGTCCAATTCAGGATTAGATCACTGGACGGCAGTCAAAATGATCCTCAAGTATCTTTGAAGAACGAGTGACTATATGCTCGTGTATGCATATAAGGATTTGATCCTTACAGGATACACAGACTCTGACTTTCAGACTGATAGAGATTCTCGGAAATCGACATCAGGGTCAGTGTTCACTCTGAATGGAGGGGCTATAGTATGATGAAGCATCAAGCAAGGACGCATCGTGGACGCCACTATGGAAGCCGAATACGTAGTTGCTTATGAAGTCGCTAAAGAGGCTGTTTGGCTTAGGAAGTTCCTTACTGATTTGGAATTTGTTCCAAACATGTCTTTGTCGATCACACTTTATTGTGATAACAGTGAGGTTGTGGCAAATCTTAAGGAACCTCGGAGTTACCGAAGAGGCAAGCACATAGAATGGAAGAATCGTTGTTGATCCATTTACAAAGGCTCTCACAGCTAAGTGTTCGAGGGTCATCTAAAGAGTCTAGGTCTACAGGATATGCGGTACCTTGTCTAGGGCAAGTGAGAGATGTTACTGGGGTATAGTGTATGCCCTAGTTTATTATATTTTGTACTGTCTTTTGTATTGTACATTAGTCTCCCTAGGCTTTAAGACAAGTGGAAGATTGTTGGGAAATCTCCTTGTAATCTCGTAGTTTGTAAACTCTGTAAACATATTATTATTAATAAAATAAGTGTTATTTTATAAGCATTTACTCAATCAAATAAACTAAGATCTGAGGTTATTTTATATAAATTTAAACAAGTATGTAGAGACACAGGTAGATCTTGTTTAAATTAATAACCTAAATGGTCTGTAGTAGATGGATAAGGAGGAATACCTTATCATGGTGACATTACGGATTCGGCCCGCTTTGTAGATGTTACAAAGTGTTGTAAAGTGTTACATATGGTCTGATCCTAATCATTTATGTGGAGACATGCGAGTGGGGGTATCCTATATAAAGAGTTTATATAAGACCGGACGACGACATGATTAGTCTCTTTATATAACATCGTTGATAATTGAGATTTACATTTCACTAGGATGACCACAGGTGACATGACCTTAATCTTGAGTGAGTTGGGAACTCTTACCTATAAGGGTGGTCCTTTGATTTGTATGGATGAGAGTGGTCAGATTGCCAACTTAACAAGCCTACCATTTTGGGGATTCGTTTGATTTGGGGAGCTAGGAACTCAGCTACACAAGACGAAATTCACTCCTTCCCTGAAGCAGGGGTAAGTAGATAAATTACTCCCTTAAGGACTGATTCTGGGACTTGAACATAGTGGCCACACCCTCTCTTAGGAAGAGAGGACTCGGTCATAGTGGGACTATGACTTATTGTTCATTAGAGCAATCAGTAGTACTTAAGAAGTTAGATGTAACTACAGAAGTAATACGGTAAATTGGTCCAACTGTACTTACGAGCGATTTGTGAATGTTCATCGCACTGTTGATTAGTTATATGGACAAAGAAATATATTTGTAGTGCAAATAGTGCAACAGTCGGTCTTTAGTGGAGTGACCAATAGTTAACGAATGGTGGATATTATGATTAAAAAGTTTAATCGGTTATTCACGTACCGTTGGAGCTTCAAGCTACAGGTCCATAAGGTCCCCTTGGTAGCTCAATGGATTCAAGTTGAGAATCAGATTTTAGGTTAGTTTGAGTGTTCAAATTAACAAGGGGGAATTTGATTATATATGATATAATTGAATTGATTCAATTATATGTGATATAATTGATAAAATGTATTTGATACATTATTTGATTGGAGGAATTAATATAAATATGATTTATATTAAATTCCATAAAAATAGAAAAAGAACTATGGTTTATATGTTGCATATGATGCAATATTAAAACTATAGGTTATAAATATAATATGATTAGTTATTGTATTTATTTATAAATTATTAATTATGTGATAATTAATAATTTTTTTTTCTCTATAACCGACTTGAGTGGGAGGTTATTTGCAGTTTTATGGTAGCTGTGAGATAAAAAAGAAAAATAGTTTTTCTAAATCATTCATTCAAATCGTTCTCACAAAAACACTATCGAGTAAAAGGTGTTTTACCAAACGATAGCCTCAGAGACTAAACGATCAAGTATCGAGTTTACTATACAATAGTTACTCGTTGCTACACGATTGAGTATCAAGTCTATACGATAGGCTTCTTCTTCTACACGATCGAGTATCAAGTCTATACGATAGGCTTCTTCTTCTACACGATCGTTTGATCGCATACTCGATCGTTTCCTCAATCGTTTACCTCCTTCTTCCCTCTATCCAAAGTCATACAGAGCTTAAAACTCCTGGATTCTCACACCGAGAATACCAAGGTAACCTTTGTGGTGGTGTTTTATTCTGTTCGAGGATCGAGGATTGAGTTGCACTCGATTGTGATCAATGTTCTTTCAAATGTTCGTTGAGATCGAGTAATGATCGTTGCATTCGAGTTCTTGTTTGGACGCGTTGGAGATTGATCGAGGAAAATACGTGAAGAAAGGGTTCTTCAAAGGCATTATACTCGATCCCTTGTAGTTACTTTAAAGAAGCATGCTGTAATTTAGTCTTTGTGCATAATCGTTTCTGTTAGACTGTAAATATATGTGTTCTTTCTCAATAGCATTTAGAACGATCCGCTTCCGCTTACTGGTTCTTTAATTTAGAGTTCCTTCAGCGTCTTATTGAAATTTTTTTCTAGTAGGTTGGGTTCGTGTCTTATGTTGGGTAAAGAAATTCTACGAACGCTTTTGGTGGTAATCCTTATGGTAATGAAATGGAGGCGTTTGATAATGCTATTTTGGATGGTGATTTATCTGAGTTGAGGGTGCAAGATAATTGATTCACTTGGACTAGTAATATTAAAGGGTCTGATTTACTACTAAATTAAATCTGTGTTGTCTAATGAAGCTTGGATGATGTCTTATCAGCATGTTTTTGTGTGGGTGTCCCCTTGGGGGTATTTCTAATCATAACTCGCTTCTTTTACCCATTAGTGGTGCGTTCAGTCGTCAGCCCTTGTTTTAAGATTTTTTAACCACTGAGCAATGTCTGTAAGCTTTGTGCATATTGTTGCTTTTGTATGGCCTCGCCATCAGGGTATGTCCCCTTTGGTCAGTTTAGTGAAAGATCTGAAAACTTTGAAATTTGTGCTAAGTAGGTTATTTGGTAAGCATATTTTTGTGTTAGGTTCTACTGTGAATTCTACTAGGGAAAGATGGAGATGGCTCAGGTGGCTGTGGAGGTTAATCTATTGTCTGATGTTTTAGTGGTTGAAGCTGCTAAGGCCACTAAGGAGTTTTGGAGGGAGGCTAGATTGGAGGAGGCTTCTCTTAGATAAAAATCTCAGGTAAGATGGCTAGAGTTGGGTGATCAGAATTTGACTTTTTTTTCATAAAAGTTTGTGTTCTTAGCAAAGCAGGAATGAGTTAACCTCGATGGTGGATAATGATGGGAATTAACATTTTTCTCATGAGAGAGTGGTCAGGGTTGCTATGGATTTTTTCCAGGGTAGCTTAGGTACCCATGCTATTGGGTAATAAGACCTTACTGATGAGATTAATAGCATTGTTAATTTTCATGTGTCTGATGATTGTGTGGTTGAGCTGTGTAGGCCGATTACTAGGGAGGCAATTAGGAGGGTGTTGTTTTCTATGAAGGTTGATAAAGCTCCTGGTATAGATGTTTTTTCTATGGGTTTTTTAAAATCTCCTTGGTCGATTGTAGGGATGACTTCTATGTTGCGACGAGTCATTTCTTTGATTCTTGTTATCTTCCTTCTAGGCTTAATTCCACATCTATTACACTTATCCGTAAGCAGGTGGGGCTAAGAAGATGGCGGATTTTAGGCCCATTTTGTGTTGTAATGTTGTTTGTAAATGTATCACTAAGTTGTTATTGACAGGTTAAGGGTGTGGTTACCTTAGTTCATTAGTGGTAATCAGTCTGCTTTTGTCTATAGGCATTCTATTACTGACAACATTCTTTTGTGTAAAGAAACCGTTGGTGCTATCATTTGAATAAATGATTTCCTCGTTGTGTGCTTAAGGTAGATCACCAGAAAGCCTATGATTCTATTAACTGAGATTTTCTTTTCAGTGTTCTGCTTGTCATTGGGACACCTTTGAGGTTTATTAGTTGGATCAGGGATTATATGCATCCCCTATATTTTTTGTGATGATTAATGGATTTTTGTAGAATTATTTTCCTAGTCGGAAGGGGCTGAATCAAGGTGATCCTTTGTCTCCCTTTCTGTTTGTTATGATGATGGAAGTTTTCTCTCGGATGTTGAATAAATCTTCGAAGTCATTTTCTTTTCATCCTAGGTGTGACTGTGTCAATTTGACGCATTTTTCATTTGCTGATGACTTGATGACTTTTTGTAAGGTTGATAGGGGTTTCTTGATGTTTGTTTGAGATGCTTTGACTCGGTTTGCTTAGTTATCTGGTCTTGTGGCTAATGTGGGAAAAAACTCGATGTTTGTGGTTGGTATGAGTTTGAAGGGTGCTTCTGACTTGGCTCATTTTATGGGGTTTGAGTTTAGCACACTTCTGGTGCGTTACCTTGGCCTTTCGTTACTGTCTGGGCATCTTAGGATGTCTGATTTTATGCCTTTGATTAAGAAGATTACGGCAAAGATTTGTAGTTGGACGGTGAAAACTCTATCTTTTGTTGGTCGTTTGCAGTTGGTTCAATCGGTTCTGCAAAGTTTCTAGGTTTTTTAAGCTAGTGTGTTTGTGTTGCCTCCCGAGATTACCCACGAGGTTGATCGTATTCTCAGAGCCTTCCTTTGAAAAGGGGTTTGGAGGGGCAAGGTGGGATGAAAGTTGCTTGGGATAAGGCTTGTATACCGAAGGTGGAAGGCAAATTAGGGATTTGCCGCTCTGTTACCTGGAATCTTGCTGCTATTCTGAAGATTCTTTGGTTGATTCTAGTGAGATCTTGTTCATTAGGTGGCTTGGGTGGAGGGGTATGTGTTGAGGGGTCGATCAAGGTGAATGTTTGTCTGTCTTGGTGTTTGAGAGTTGTTCTCCTTTTCTATGACATTTTGTTGCCTTTGGTTAGGTTAGATGTGGTTGGTGGTAGGGGTTTCTCTGTCTGGCTTGATCCTTGGTTGCCCGATAGGCCTATTTTGTTTCCCTATAATGAGAAGGTTGCATATGATGCTGCGAGTTCGTGAGAGGCTCATCTGTCTGATTTTTTGGATACAGATGCTTCTTGGTACTGACCATGTCTCTTGGGAGCTCTTGGCGTTGTCTGGTTTAGTCCATAATGTTTGGCCTCGTTTGGGGTGTGAGGATAGATGGGTTCAGGTGTCGGGGGAGCCTAATCAATTCTCTATGGGGAATGATTGGGATGCCCCACGTCTTAGGCGTTCTAGAATGTCTTGGTCTCATCTTTTCTAGTTTGGGAGAAGTATTCCTAGGCATTTTTTCTGTGTGGGGTCGATTGTGAGAGATCATTACTTTAAATCACGTATCGAACATGTATATACCACGTATCTAGATATATTCGTATCAGATGCTTATTTGATGTTGGTTATCTGCACAATTAGAAGTATATGTGCTTCCTAAATAGGAACCTTTTAAATTTATTTTTCAAAATTTATGGATCAAAATGGCCAATTGAAACCTTATGGATCCAATAAGCCTATTCTTAAAAAAAAAAAAAAATTGGAAGATTTAGGACATTAGCTCATTATATAACTAAAATTTCACAAGTGTCCTAAATTTTAGTAATATTTTATAGCTAGATTTTTAGCAACATGTTGGAACATTTTTTACCTTTCAAAATTCTCTCTCAGCTTTCAATTTTGTACTATTTTAAAATAAAAAATAAATAAACCATTTTATTTGTTGAAAAATCATTAGTTACATTTCATCAACAATCTTTCAAAATATTTAGTTATTACTTATTGTCAACATAAACATAGCTCAATTGACATAGCACTCATACTATCGACCTAGAGATTAGAGGTTTGATTCTCCCACCCCACACTTTAATTACAATACCTTTATAAAAAAATATAAGACGTCGCATGTAATGTGATTTTTTTTTACACAAATATACTTAAAAATGGAAATATATATCATATATACCTTACTCGTAGCTGCTTGACAATTCTAGTTTTCATTTATAGAAACTTTTTTAAAACTATTTTGGGAAGTTTATGACAGTAAGAAACTTACCTTACATTCTATTTTGTTATTAATATTATTATATATTTTCTTTTTAAAGAAAATGAATGGTAAAGAGGGCTGAAAACGTAAATTGGAATAAATTTTTTTTTTGTGGGTAAAATAATAGTTTATTAGACTATACATAAAAAATAGAAAAGCTTAGACTATACCTAGTTATTTAGGCTGTGTACAAAACCCTAAATTTAGAGACTAGGTAGTTTACTCATCAATTAAATAAAACAGTTAACCAAGCTCTACATGAGGCAATGATAAGATAACTCTCTCTCTCTCTCTCTCTCTCTCTCTCTTGTTGGGACATCCCTAATGGTAATGTAAGGTACTCAATTTGGGTGGTAAGCTCTTTTACATCTAATCCAGATGATGTTGCTTCAACATAAATTTTACTCCAACATGCCTCAAATTTTTCTCATGCTCAGCATGTATCGTAAGACATAAAAGTACATCCTTGTCTGTTAATGGAACAAAAGAAAACCAGAATTGCAAAGGAAAAACAGCACCTCGCAATTACCTCTATACAATTTACAGTAACAAGTAGAACTACTGTATCATCAAGCCTTTGAAGAAATCAAAGGGGTCTGCGAAGAGAAAAATATGAAGTCCCGCAAGTCTGAGGATGGGAGCCTTCATGCTAAATTAATCCTGGTATTGAGCTATAACCTGCAAATGTCATTTTCCCGTTTAGGAAACATGATCAAAGTAAAATGAAGAAAAGAAACTATGCAACCTTTTTTATATCCGTGAGCGTGAGTGTCTGGACCAACTCACGCGCACCTCGACTAATCTCACAAGACAACCCATCTGACCCTATTACATTTTGGTGTCAAGGCAACTCGTAGGATATTAAATCCTAAGTGCATGACCACCATGGATTGAACTCATTTCCTCTTAGCCCTTCATCAAATCCAAGCTTTTTATTTACCAGTAGACCAATCCATGACAGGTAAACTATGCAACTACTTCGATGCAATATTTTAGCAAAATTGCATAAAGAACGAACAAGAAAGAATTTGTACAAATCTAAAACTGAAAACTTCAATATCCTAGCAATTAACATTAAGACTTCCTATTCTCTCTATTTGTTATATTGTACTTGTTTACAGAGAGAATCCAAACTTCACTGTGACAAGAAGCAGTCATTATATTGAGCAGAACAATAATGTTTGCACGAATGAAATGCAACAAAATAAATGTCCAAGGCACAGGAAGGACTGAAATCATGGTGTTCCAAGAAATATAAAACACGATACTCAGAATGCACATGGCACATGGACGATGACTCATGTCACAAATGAAACTTAGCGAGCTTGCCTGAGATATTAAGGGTTTAGCATGCTCCTCCCACTCAGTAGACCACCTACGAGAACCCATTTCTATTGTGCTGTTTTTTAGTGAATGCAAAGCATTGCATTCGTTAGGAAATCCTCTGAAAAGCATCTGCACAAATCACAATAAACGAATTGAGAACACCGATCTAGTAAACAAAAAAATGGAAATCAACCATATCATATTCACATTTTATTGCAACTCTAGAAGATTTCTTATATGCAAGGATTTTTTAACCCTTTTTTTTCCTAATCATATAATATGCATGGTTTAAGGTGGAATACTTGTATCGTTATTACATTCATTCCATTAATCCATTTCATATAAATAACATTGATGATTTGATAGCATGCTTTGATTTTCAAATTTTTTTAACTCATAAGAGAAATAATGGACATAAGCATTACCCTACAATCATATTCAACATCCCCTGTTCAACGAAAAAACTTACCAATAGTTCATCTGCTAGCTCTGAAGATGATGAAAAGAGCAGACCATTTTCCCCTACTTTGACAAGTTCGTTGATGCTAGGAGAAAGTAAACAGAAATGTAGAATTGAAACAAATTACATGAGGATAATAAAACAAATCACAAGTTAAATGCCTTGAAAACCTCTGTATTACATGGAACAAATGGCAAAAAATGTGGACATGAGTTTACCAAGAGTAGGAAACCGCGCAGACGGGAAGCCCACAACCAAACATATCAACAACCTATTAATCAGGATGACACATTGATCACCTTCAGGAGTAAGCCTAAGGAAGAAAACTATCTCCTTAAAGCTTCGACTAAAGAATTATTGTATACCTTCATCGGGAGGTCTAAGCCTGATGAAGAAGTATGCAAACAAACACCCAAATCTGCTGATCCTGTGCAAATAATACATACGCATGTATATTGTTATTAGTCTTGTCAGAAAGAGAAAATGAGGGAGTATAAACCTTAGGTTGTTGCAAACTACCGAGAAGTAATGGGTAATCCTCTGCAGACAGCCACATTGTACGAAATGCCACACGTTTAAGGTGTAATTTACTGATCTTATCTTCATACTTTTGTCTGTCAGGCCCTTTACCTTTATAAACAAAGTCGCTAATTTAGAGAAGTCCAGGTGGAAGCAGATATTTCAGTAGGTGAAAAGCAATTTACCAGTAATTATGAATAATAACCTAGGGTATAAACATTGCTTTTCATCATAGTTTTCTTTCCAGATAAATTCGTCAGAAATTGAATCATCCTCATTTAGAATTGCAGCAACACGCCTATCATACATGACTGCAGCTTCTAAAAGGATACTAAAATCTTCATCTGGAGTCCTGAAAAAGACTACAGGAAGTTAGTGATCTCACGATTTGAAAAGACATTACAAGAAGCCAACAATATACCGGTTTTTTTTTTTTTTTTGGGGGGGGTGGGTGGGTGTGGGTGGGTGTGAATTGATAGTCTCAACCTTTTCAATTGAATGTTACAGTTAGAAATATTCAACTTTTTCCTTTTGAGTTCTGTGTGAACCCTCTTCTTTACCAAGGCTCAAAACTATCTTAAGGTGTTTCCTTTTCAAATAGGAAAAGTCATCATCTTCCAAATAAAGTATATTCAACAAGATTGTGTGATTAACTTTGACTAAAAAAACCGTAGGGTGCCAATGCAGGATCATATAGGAAGAGAATCCGGGAACCTACTAATTTGGGTGGGCAGCAAAATTTATACAAAGCCAGACATCTATGAATGTCATGCTTGGGAGTGCAACCAATGCGCATACCAATTATAAGCATTTAGATGTCAATTTTATAGCTACGCATCCCATGATTCTAAACAACTACTAAATGGCCACTTGAAGAATTTTCTGTAGATCTTAATATCCTGACAAGTGACAATATAAACTATCATATTCACTTTAACAATCAAACAACCAAAAACACCTAGAAAGAGTATTGAAAGTGCAATCATAGAACATCCTCCAAAAAAATAACTGTAAAATATCAATTTTTCAAGAATCATTACTAAATTAGGTCAAACATGAAAACCTAACCAGCTTGTGCTGCTCACAACAACTGCAGATCTGTTTTGCTTCAAGAAAATATCCTTGTCCACCAGGCGTGTTAACAATGTCTCCTGATGCTCATGACCTAACATTCTTGCACCTACTAATTATAGTGTTAATTTGAATGAACAAGGGAAATTCGAAATTTCTCTTACATTATATTATATCTATCCATTATTGAGTCTTTTGTTGAATAAGAAAATGTTATCTCCTAAACCTCCAATATATATATTGAAATGTAGATCTTACCATAGCTAACACAATCTTGAAGACCAAGAGGTTGAATTATATTATTATGTAGCCTACAAAACAACTAAAATGAACAACATACCTAGTTTACATTCATATCAGTATAGAAATAGAATGAAATAATAGATACAAACAAAACTTACCTCATGTTTTTCCTGGAGTGAAGCAACGTGGAAGAACCCTGGAGGTTGATCATAGAAAACGGTGGCTCTACATATTGAAAAGAGATGGAATAATGATTTATAATACTAGTAAATTTTCATGTGGTTCGATTAGATGAAATATGACTATGTTGCCATCCATCCAGCAGTCCAATCTCTTACTTGATATCCCAGTTTTCCGCCAATTCATGTTGCATTGCCTTCGTGACACAAAAGGAGCCATCTGCCATCTTCCCAAAATGCTTTTCAATCCTAAGCACACGTCAAATTATAATTAGCCAAGAATAGATTGGTCACACACTGAATGGACAAAAGAGGGCAGGGAAAACATATTCATTACCAACGGTATACTGCAACAAAACTGTTGTTTCTTCCTAGGGATAGGGCAAGCAAAGTATGACCAAAATTATGCCAATCAATGATAAATGCAGACCGCTTTAGAACACTAACCCATTTTACAGCAATTAATGTTGGAACAGAAGGAGGATTCTGTTGAAGAGAAACTCAAAGGATTATTGTACAGATTGAAAATAAAGAATAAATCTCAAAAAATACAATGGAAAAGCAGATGTAACATAAATGCCTTTCACTAAGTCTCATATGTGAAAAATACATCAAGATAACGAACTTCATCTAGTTACAGAGAAACTGAGAAAGGTCAAACAGTAGATTGTTAATTTAACCATCACCACCCTACAGGTGCCCCCTCGGGTGGGGGTGGGGGACAAGTGTGCAAACATTGCATCCTTGAAGTACAACTTCAGAAACATACAAAAGTACTTGTAAAATATGATTCTAGATCCTAGTGAACACAGCCAGTCAATGTCTCGTAAAAATATCTTAAAGGTGTAAAAGAGGAAACCAGATAAATAAGAATCTGTTTGTTTGCAGGCAAATGGCCCCTGAGTCTGGAACTGTAGCAAGAAACTTTAATACGACTTGAAGCAACTTAGGATAAAAAGGAGGAAATCAATCAAATATCATTCTATGAATGGCTTATTCATATGCATATTAAATTTCAATGTTTCGTTCATATCAAAACGAAGCACAATCATATGCTTTACCATCAAGAAACTCTTCCTCACCTATGAATGGCTTAAGAGGTGAGGAGTACGTGTCAAAAAAAAATTCTGGAGACAACTCAATGTCCAGAAACCAAATAAAAAAAATATACCATGTGATGTGCATTTGTTTAAATATGATGTAATCATGAAGATACGTGATAATTTTAACCATTTATTTACCTGCACAATGAAGAAGGCAGGTGAATGAATTCTAACAATAAGGAACCAAAGAAGCATAAGAAACTGAATGAGTGGCTTGAGCAGTAGTGTTACAGGCCGGAATATCCATGGCAGATTTTGAAGGAATTTTGGCCACGGTGTCTGTGATGTACAACAATAGGATTTGAGAAAGTCTAGTAGATGATGTTATTTTCTTTACTTAAATAAAGTAGAAAGAAGAAAAACAAAACAAAATAAATAAACACTTCTACATAAGTACCATGGTATGAACATGAATAGATTTGTGCTCTAGAAGTGCAGAGTGGGGCTGAGAGCCTATTTAACAACCAAATTTAAAATTAGCATCCTATAAACATGATAAAATGATAAAACTTTCAAGATGAATTGAAGACTTGTAATCAGAAATTGGAATAAATGATATTAAAAAAATAATGGTCTTCTAGATAACATCTTGCATCCAGTAGGTCAAAACAACTGCACATGAAAATATTCCTCGAGAAGGTTGGGTGGTAATATGGGAAATTACCTTAAAAAAAGAACAAGATAAAGAAGGAAGAACAATGCTCCCTAATAACATGGAAGTGCGAAAATACAAAAAACAAATAAATACGTGAACAGAACATTTTAGTTTAACCTATTGTATTAGCATACCAACCTCCATAAGCAACAATGTCCACCTCCAAATTTGCCTGTAATATCAATCGAAGAGCCCAAATATCAATCAGAGTTGAAGAAGAAAATTATGAAAACCATCACTACATTGAGAAAATCGTTATTCATCCATTGTATTTAAAGAACAATTCTTTCTACTTCTGAATTATCTTTTTCTTCTACTTCAGAAGTATCATGGTTCACATACTCCTACAAATCTTAATTAGTGATATCAAACTGATCTGATAAAGGCAGATGATTGAGAAATGGGATATCCATTAAGATAAATATAAGACAACACAACGGTTCAAATAGGCATGAACGCCCAAGGTCACAAGGAGAATTACAAAAAAGAACTTCAGTTGGTATGAATAACAATAAGGAGTGAAATTGCAAGAAGCTTTTTTCAACAGGTTACAGTGGTATACCATATCAGAACTTCAAAGTTTAGTAATAAACCAAATCAAGAAAATCTTTAAATTCTCTATAGAAATCCAAGAAATCACCGATTACCAACAATGAGCAGCTAAATTGAACATTCATTACACCAATCAAGGCTCAATTGAAAACACGATCCAACGATACCTGGCAGGCAAGAGAAAGAGCTTGATACTGCATGCGAGGACTTCGACCAAGATCACCAAGAACAACTACACAAGCTCGGCCTCCCTTCCCTTTCCTGCTGGTCTCCTCCATCATTTCCTTTTAAAACTTCCACGATCAGTTAGTTACGATCCCAAGTCCCAATTATGTTAAAATTCTAATGTAAATTTGTTCAAGAAAATCATACCTTAGAAAAGACAATCTAGGAAGTTTTGCTCTGCCCTCTATTGGGTTGCTAATTGCTAGTAGTTGGAAATTTGGTGCATCAAAAACATCGGCAGCAATGCAATGGGGCTGCTAAAAACCATACCTTAGAGGTAGCATCATTTTTAATATTAGGATTTATTTTTGAATTATATCAAAGAATTCTAAATTAACCTCAAATATAAACAGTAGTAAAGGGATAAAAAGTAATGTGATTTTCTCGGTTTGACTGAACTAGAAATTGGATAATTTTTTAGATTCAAAATTACCCTAAAAAATATAAATAGTAGTTCGAAGGAACTGAGAATTGACCTCAATGAAAGTTTCAACCCAAAAGAAACTGAAGGCATATTACATTTACAGCTGTCCAACTCAAAAGACAACCTACCAATAAAGCTTCAATCTAAAATAAAACTTCAACTAAAGAGAAAATCCTCAAACTAAAACAATCCAAGAAGTGTGAAAAGTAAATAAGATGCCTAAAGGTCCATCTTTCTCATGCCTCCTCTTGAGCATTGCCAGATTCATAATACTCATCCCACATCACCAACAAAATCTGTTGGTGGGTCATTACATAACAGGAATTTTTTTAATGAAACAAAGCTTTCGTTGAAATAATGAAAAGAGACTAATGCTAAAAATACAATGAAACAAATAAAACAAGACAAAAGAAAACAAGTGCAATCTAAATACATAAAACTATGCTAGAAAAGTAAAGGCATTCCAATTTAAACTTAAGTCTTGTGTGGAGAAACCGACAAAATGCTTCGAAAGAGAACACCAGGTCTTTGTTGATAAAAAAACGACTTTTATTGAAAAAAATGAAAGAATACACGGGCATACAAAAAAACTCAACCCACAAAAAAAGGCACCTCTCCTGACAGGAAGGGTATCCAGCTATGAGAACATCAGGTGAGTCATTACATAACACGAACAAGTAAGTATCTTTATCAAGGAGATTGTCAAACTACATGGGCTTCCATGTACATCGTTTATGATCCTCCTCCACTACCTCTACTATCATTCCACTGTTCATGGTTAGTACTAACAATATCCTTTTAGAATTTTTGTTTAAGTGGCAACTGAAAGGGCAAGTTTTTAATAGTAGTAATAACAATTTAAGATTCGATAAATGTTTTTGGTTAAATTTGAGGCTTACACCTTATACCACCTCAAGACTTACGCCTCGCCTCTTCAAAAAGAAAAGACTCAAGCCACCTTTAGCCTTTTAAAACATTATTTGTTGGAACTATAAAATTCAGCATTGCTTTCACAATTTTATTAAGCCCACAATCTGTATTTCCTTGCTTTTTCTTATTTCTCCATTAGAAATAAGCCCCCAAGGCCAAAAAAATACATTTTAACTTCTAAAACCTCTTTTCTTTTCTCGAAGGATTTCAACTTCTAAAACTTTAATTTAGTAACAAAGGCCTTGAAGCAATATATCCACCACGGTGCATGTGAGAAACTCATAGGCATAACACAAATAAGTAGAGCACACAATCCTACGAGTTGAAAAATGTCTAAACGTGAGATTTCTCGAGTACATTTGGATAATTGGCATGTTTAAGGAATCAAGAGACATTTATGATGTCATAGAAACAACACCCTTGATTTACATAATCTTCAATGGGTTTCATTTGATCTATAATTAAGTTCAGCATCATGTAAATCTGCTTGGAATCACTATGTGTTTTATCATGTGCTATGAATCGATGATGGATTCCAAATACTTCAATGAAACTAAAACCAGGAGATTTTTTCACTCCCCTCCTTTCCATAGCTTCTCTAATGTTTTTGGCATCATCCCAACGCTTATCAGCAGCATATATATTCGATAAGCCAACATATCTACCATCATGATTTGGATCTAACTCAACAAGCCTCCTTCCTACTACTTTTGCAAGGTCTAGTTTGCCATGTTTCATGCAGCCACTAAGGAGCGCACCTAACATGGAAGACGTTGCTTGGACAGGCATTTGACACAAGAATTGATGTGCCTCTAATACCTGACCAGCTCGTGATAAGGCATCTACCATACAAGCATAATGCTCAACCTTTGGAATCATACCATGTTTATGAAGGCAATCAAAGAAATACCAAGCCTCTTCCACCAATCCCCCATGAGCACAACAACTTAACAAGCACAAGTATGTGATCTCATCTGGCACAATCCCAACCATTTGCATCTCAAAAAACAAGTCCACGGACTCTTTAATCAACCCATGTGTTGCCAAACCTCCAATTATAGCATTCCATATTAGAACATCAGCCTGTTGTGGTGAACATGCACGAAAGACAGTCAAAGCTTCATGTATTGCACCACATTTAGCATACATGTCAACTAGAGATGTTTGCAGCACAATTGTCAATGGCAACTCATTCTCAACTATATAATGGTGCATCTTCCTCCCATATTCAAGTGCCCCCAAATGGGCACAAGCACACAAAACACTCACCAAAGTCACCTCATTCGCCATGAGTTCACCAAAGCGCATGCGCTCAAAAAGGGCCATGGCCTCCCCATATACCCCACCTTTAACATACCCATCGATCAAAGAGCTCCATGAAACAACATCCCTATCAGGCATTAAATTAAACACCTCCCTAGCCATATTCAAATCCCCACATTTGGCATATCCATCCAACATGGCATTCCAAGACACCAAATTCTTCGTTGGCATTTCATCGAACACCTTGCGTGCAGATACAATATCTCTACAAGAGGCATACATGTGAATCAATGAGTTTTGTATGAATTTGTCAATCTCATGCCCAGATTTAACAACATGAACATGCACCGCCATCCCAAGCTCCCGATTCAACAATTTGGCAGTCGCCTTCACCAAAAAGGGGTATGTCAAGTAATCAGGGGAGACCCCATTTCGCAGCATTTTGATGAAGACTGTGATTGAAGGATTTGGGTTTTTGGTATTTGAAAACCCCCGTATGAGAGTGTTCCAATTGAAGGTTGTAGGGTTCAGAAGATTTAATAGCACCTTATACGAGTAATCGAGATCCCTAGCAGGGGAGAGTGCAGAGAAGGAGAGAAGTTTGGATTTGATGGTGTCATCTTGAGAGATGCCTAAAGTGAAAAGTAGAGCATGGATTCTCTTGAGTTCAAATATTGATTTGCACCCGTCGAGAAGTGAGATTAGAGTTTGATTCAGAAAGGCAGTTTTGCAGAAGGAAGTTGCGTTCAACATTTGATGAAAGCATTTGACACTGCAACATATCAATTTCTTTCAATTGACTAACACTTCAATCATATAAAACATCTCAAAAAACAATAAAGGTGACTAATAGACCATATAACCTATAAAAGGGAGAGAAAATAAAGATCTTCACATTTTTTAACATTTAAGATGGAAGAACTGTGGCCATGTGCAACTTAGAAAGATTGAAAATGACTCAAAATAAACCATACACCAAAAAGAGCTGATGATAGATGGTTCATGAACTCAAACTTTGACCAGTCCACTAGAGTGGACAACCTAATGCATACAGCACAAACTCAAAATTCGTTTTCTAGACCATGTTTCCAGCCCGATAACCACATAAACATGCTTTTGACAAGAATATCACACTTTCATATAGTTTCACAAAATCTCAACATAACAGCTTGCTTGACATTACACGGGCAGATGTTCTTAACTTAATAAGAACCTTAAAATTCAATTTTAACATGCTAATTTAATCCCGAACTATTGAGATTTCAAGAATTATAAGCTAATTTACAGCATTTAAAACAACTCCGAAAGGCCTAAACGAAACTTTACTACTCAAAACTCACCAAAGCAGACTTGGGCACTAGAAAAGTGTTCGAATAGGTCCTATATCAGTCCAACGCTACAATATAATAGTTCTAATGGTCAGAGACTAAACTAAAATATTTAAAAAGAGTTCAAAAGAAGTTCAGAGCATTCTTACCTGCTGAGTCTTACTCAAAACGATTCAAATCCTCGTTGGTTGGTGATCGAATTAGCTTAAAACCTATAAATTTCATGTCGTTAGAGAGTGGATAATGTAAAACAGAGGTCGAATGAAGAGGGGTTAGAGACAAAAGTCACCGAAATAAGAGAGAACGTTGCTGAAAGGTGATCAAATTGGTTCGAAGTCGCAAATCTAACCTCCTTAAACTATGGGTGGTCCGAACGGACAGCGAGTAGCCTTCAAAAAAGTCATTTTCTTGCTTGAACCGTTGATGAGCGTCAGAGTCGCGTGGGTTTGAGGCCACAACCGCCCGCAGATCAGTTCGGGGTCGTGGTCTGCACGTCGACGGAGCGTGGATCTCGCGTCACTCGCTCGCCGGAAGCTGCTGTCAACCGTCGCCGTTCCTGGTTCTTCGCCAGAGAAGAAGAAGCTGCCGGAGAAGGGGGAGAAATGGAGGGACGGATCGAGGGAGAAGAGAATAGCGGCGACGGCAGTCTCACGCCAGAAAGAAGGGGGAGGGAGGGGATTTTGGGAAATTTGTTAAACTTAAGACCAACTTAAAAACCAGTTTTTTTTTTTTTTTTTTTTTTTTTTTAACTTATGACCTCCTCGCCGTTTTTATGTTTTTTAACCTGACCCACAAAAGTATGATAGCTAATTTTTTTTGTTGATGTCATAGGACAAAGACTCATCATGGTTGGGTTCAACTTCCCAACTCGACGGTAGATGTTCTCCAGCCTGATGACACGTCACAACTCAAACTTCACCTTTTAACAGTTGTTGCTACAAATCGTCACTTGCAATAGGAAGGATTAATCCAGTATGGCGCATTTAGTAAAGCTCTATCCCGATTTCATTATTAGAGTGATGTTTAAATTTGTTTATCGTTGATGCACCTTCCACTCCCGATAGGGATACCCACCCAGCCCGATCAAACCTGCAAAGTTCTCACCCGAATTCATAAAAAAAGTGCGACATCAGAAATACAACCCTATTATGTTCTATACGTTCAATGATTAGGAACCATGCACCTTCCACTCGCGATAGGGATGCCCCACCCAGCTCGACTACCACCTTGAAAACCTTACCCCTGTTTCAAACAGAAAGCCCGATTTTAAAAATTTTGGAGAAGATCGATTGAATAATATTCACGAATTTCGATCGTTGTAGAGGTAGATATTCGTAAGAAGCCCCCTTCTTCTACCCACGTCGTTCAGTTGTTTTCACCATCTCACGCCTCTAAATAGTGAACAACGGGGATAGAGGTAATAAATGTACCCACATTGAGATCCTCCATTAAATCGAGCTTCTCTTTACACACTAAGTTCAATTTTTAAAATCGGGCTTTCTTTTTTAAATCAAGTTAAGGCTTTTCATGTGGTAGTTAGGCTGGATGGGGCATCCCTATCACGAGTGGAAGTTGTGTGATTTCCCAAGTGTTGAACGTATAGAACAAAACATGGTTGTATTTCTAATGTCGGGCTTTTTTTTTGAATTCGAGTGAGGGCTTTGCAGGTTTTGTCGGACTGGGTGGGGTATCCCTATCGCGAGTATAAGGTTAGTCAATGGTGAATAAATTTAAACATTGGGCTCTAGTAGTGAAATCGGGACAGAGCTTTACTAAATGTGTCAAGTTAGGTTAATCCTCCTTATCGCGAGTGACAGTTCGTGACAACAACCGTTAAAAGGTGAAGTTTGGGTCGAGACATGTCATCGGGTTAGAGAATATCCACTGTCGAGTTAAGGAGTTTTAGCCTAACCATGATGAGCCTTTGAAGGTGGAAATTGTCCTATGATGTCAGCAATGTTAGATATGGGGGAGTGTTAAAAACATAAATACGCATGCAAAAAGGTCATCCGTACAAAAAACTCAAAACCAATACATAATTGACGTCTTTTTTTGTAAATATGTTTTTTTACTTTTTGAAAATGTGAGTATATCCACTTCTCCCTCAATTTTTGAAGTTCTCCTATTCATGTTTTATCTTATATTATCAAAACACCACATTCCAAAATTGATCTAAGTATAAAAAATTCATTTAAAAGTAAATATGCTTTAACATCTTGTTTAATTTATAAGCATCATTGGAAAGAACACGAAAAAAACATATGAAAATGAGTGGTCATTTAGCTAAAATGGAGTTATATTGATCAAAACAAAATTATCGTTCACACAGCAAAAGTGCTCAATCGCTTACCTTCAGTGCACGACCTTTGCAATTTTGTTTTGGTCATATCCCTATTGATACAATTTCGTTTTAGCTAAATGACCACTTATTTTCGTACTTTTTTCATGTTCTTTTCAACCATGTTTGTAAACTGAACAAAAACTTAAACAATCTTTGACTTTAATACACCAAAATTTATATTTATATAAGTTTAAACATTGAAAGACTAAATATTGTTGGAAAGAACACAAAAAGACATATGAAAATGAGTGGTCGTTCAACTAAAATGGAGTTGTATCGATGAAGACATGACAACAACAAAAAAAAAACCTTAACGTTCATACAGCAAAAGGTGCGCAATTATTGACCTCATGTGTGCAATTGCTAAGCTCTCGCTTTGCAATTTTGTTTTGGTAATATCCACGTCAATTTTCCTTTTTAACTAAGCGACCACTCGTTTTCATACATTTTTTCTTATTCTTTCCAACAATGCTTTATAAAAAGAACAAATTTAAAAGAATATTGAACGTAAATGACATTACAACATTCAAACTTAGATAAATTTCACTTTTGGGTATTAAAGTCGAAGATTGTTTAAGTTTTTGTTTAGTGTACAAGAATGGTTGGAAATGATATGAAAAAATATATGAAAATGAGTGTTCATTTAGCTAAAATGGAGCGCATTTGAGGTGGGATCACACACCTTTTCCTACACGAACGTTAATTTTGTTTTGGTCATATTTCCATCAATACAACTTCATTTTAGCTAAATGATCACTTGTTGTCGTACAATTTTTCATGTTATTTCTAACCATGCTTATAAACTGAGAAAAATGTTAAGCATATTTGTTTTTAAATGGCTTCACAAAGTTTAAAGTTGGATCACTTTTTGTATGTGATGTTTTGGTTTTTGGGATTGAGGCCCTAAATCTCGTGAGTTTCATAGTTTGTAATTGTAATGTACAAACAATTTTATTATTTAATAAAATATCATTCGACATTTCGTAGCATTAACCCATAAACCAATAAACTAACATCCTAGGTTATCTTCTATAGTTCAAACATGTATGTAGAGACATACATGTAGATCATGTTTAAGTGATAACCTAAATAGTCTATAGTAGATGGATAAGGTTAGGTACCTTATCCTGGTGACACTACGAATACAACCCGCTTTGTAAATGTTATAATTGTTGAAAAGTGCTACAAATAATCTGATCTTGATCATTCATATAGAGACATGTGAGTGATGGTATTCTATAAAAAGGAGTTTGTATACGATCAAACCACAAAATGAATTGTCTCATTATATAACACCGTTAATAATAGAGACTTATATTTCACAGAGATGACCATAGGTGACATGACTTAAATTCTGAGTGAGTTGTGAACTTCTGTCTATGAAAGCGGTCCTTTGATTTGTATGGATGAGAATGGCTAGATCGCCAACTCGATAAGCCTACCATTTTAGGGATTCATTTAGTTGTATAACTAAGAATATAGATACACAAGATGGAATTCACTCATTCCCTAATGTTGGTGTAAGTAGATAAATTGCTCCCTTTAGGTTGATTCCGGACTTGAACAATATAGTACCACACGCTCTCTCTTGGCCCGAGAGGGGTTTGGTCATAGTTGGACTATGACTTATTGTTCATTATAGGGATATGGTACTTAAAAGCTAGATGTAACTATAGGGGCAAAACGACAATAATGGCTCAGCTGTACTTACAAGCAATTTGTGAAGGATCATCGCACTGTTGACTGGTTATATCTAATGGACACATAAAATATATCTGTAATACGAATAGTGCAATTATTAGTCTTTAGTGGAGTGACCAACAGTTAATATATATTGAATAATTAAATTAAAGAAGTTTAATTAATTATTCAAGTACCACTGGAGCTTCAATCTACAGGTTCATAAGATCCCCTCTGTAGGTCAACATGGATTATTGAGGAATGATGATCAATTTTGATTAATTTGAATTGTTCAAGTTAATTGAGGGAATTAATTATATATGTGATATAATTAATTTATCTTAATTATATATGATATTTAATATAAAATTTATTTGAGAGGAATTAAATATTTGAATATGATTCAAATATTAATTATATGGATGAGATTCATATAATTATATTTAGTATAAATGTGATTTATGTTAAATACCATAAATGATTGAGAGAATTAAAAACTATAGGTTATATTGTATTTGATACAACATAAAAACTATAGATTATATGTTATATTTGATATAACATATAGTTATATATACATACAATAAATTATTTATTATATATATACAATTAATTTAAAATTAAATTTATTTTAAAAATTAAAGGGAGGGAGTTACAACTCCCTCCCCTTAATTCTCTCAATCAGACGTGAGTGAGATGTAATTGGGAAATATTTTTTATCTTCTTCTTTTTCTCGATAAGGAGAATACATAAGCTTTTTGTTGATTAAATTCTCATTGCGTTCTACAAAAAAGATTTATCTTGTTTTCTCAAATTGCTCTCCTTCTCCGAAAAAGATCTCAGAGCCCACACATTCCTAAGGATTCTCTTCCCCTACAGAGAATATAAAAGAAACTCTTGTGGTGGTGTCTAGGTTCATGATCGTTCGTGATAGAACGTGGAGGGATTATGTGAAGAACGGTTCTTCAAGGGTAGCAATTGTTTTCTAACCCTTCTTCTTCTTTTGGAATGCATATTGTAAATTTCCTTTTGATGCATACTTGTGTACTGTAAATTTTGATTTATGTGAAAATAAAATTTGGGACCGATCCCGTTTCCGCTGCAGACCTTCGGGTTCTTTAAATTCGTATCAAAGCCAGGTTCTTGGTCCCAATTTTAATTTTTCATAATTGATTTTACAGTATCGGTGGGTTTTGCATTCTATATTTTGTTCATATTGATGGATTTGTGTGGAATGTGAATGGTTTGCGATTTTTTGAAGTTTTAGGATTGGTTTGTAGTTTTTACTGTTTTTTCTTTACAAATTAGTTTGTAAGGGCCTGGTGTTTTGGGCATTTAAAGCTACCGAGTCTATAATTCATAAGTTTGTGTCGTTCGTGAGTTTTTCAGCGACACTCTGATGGTTCCGAGACCCAAATCATAGTAAAATTGATGAAGATTGTGACTGTACAGTGATGGTAAGAAATTAGAAGTCAATTTTACTCGACAATCAAAATCCCATGGATGCGGTATGCATTGCATGTTCCTAAGATATGCGTTGATAGTCATACGTCGATGGTCATGCGTTGGACTGATAATGCGTTAATGAATGTATGTGATGACCATGCATCCTGCCACAAGTTTTCTTGCGCTCACGTCATGTATAACACGAACGCAAGTTTCTTGGGTAATCTGAGGTTGAACACAGGGACTTGTAGCTATATGTATGCGGTGATGTGCATGCAACGGTTTAAATAAAAGAATGGAAGGGATGTTGCTAAGTTAATCCTACTCCTACTTCTATCTAACAGACAACGCAATGAGAATATGCATGAAAGGTAGAGATACGACAACACTTGACATGAAATAAATATATGGAAAAAGAGATAAAATGCGGAGATGAATTCATTGCAACCCTTAAGAGTGACCGCAAGGGCAACCTTAGTCAACGCAAATCACGTGATCATGCAACACACATACAATAGCAAACCGCCTCTCGGTGCGAATTCTACGGCTTCTAATGCTAGAACGCATGTGATATATGCGATAAGTCTATAGAACCTACACATAAGCCTCTATTCTCATTTATGCGATGACAAAGTGACACACACACAAATAAGGCGACCACATAATATCATACCTATTCCTAGGGTGCATGCGATGCAGTGTTGTCAAACAGAGCTTATCTCTAAGTCCCTATCTCTTGCTTATGTCGATTTAATCTCGCTCTCTCGAGTCTAGATTCTAACCTAGCTCTCTTGAGTCATTAGATTCTTTCTTTAGACTCTCTCTCGAGTAGCTCTAAAGGGGTGTTGGGCACAACATAAAATAAGACAAACGCATGAACTTGGTTGACGCAAGATTACTCCTATCTCTAGTGAACAATGCATGCATTGCTTAATGCGTCCAACCACTTACCCTCCCGGATAGTTGATCGTTGCTGACTTCACTCATAGACAAGCAATGCGTTAGCCTATAGACAGGCATTACCACAGCTTCACACTAAGAAAATAAGGTTACTCACATACTCACGCAACGCACCTCTTAGTGGGTTGCTACATGCTTCATATCCCTAATCCACATGACTAAGTATGTAATACACAAGCAATCTCACTAAGTGTTGCAATGAAAGTAAAGATGCTAAGTAAATAAGATGGAGATGGAGTCGAAGGAAACAGAGAAATGCATTGAAAACAAATTGTATTAATTCCTTAATTCCAAAATGTCACACAATACAATATGAGAAAAGAAAGAAAAAGGAAATGACCGGCTGGAAGCAAAGATTTACTCCCAGGGGATGTGCGTCAAGGCTACCGGTGGTGCCATGGATGGGCGGAGGAGCTGACTCTCTTGAGATCTAGCTTCGGTCGAAGGCTCCGGTCGTCACTCGGAATGGATGAAAGAGGTGAAGAACTCTCAGCCATCTTCTCACCCGTTTTTCTGGATCGTGGGAAAAACCACCGGATCACAAGGATCATCCCCGGATAACTTGAATTTCAGCTCATCGACTTCTATTTGTAGAGCTTGGGTCGTCGACAGCATTAATTGGACTGCTCTGAGTCTGACGTTCGGCGCGTTAGTCCTTTCTGAACTTCTGCTACTAATGGCGTGGTAGGTGAAATGTCAGCATCAACTTTGGATTTTCTCAAGGTAGATGCATTGATGTGTTCATTCCACTTACCTTGCATTGATCCCATTAGAATGCATTGTCGCGTAGCCTCAATCATTCAATGGTCGCATTCGCTTAATACCGCAACTCTACATGATGACCGCAATCGTTTGACGAGTGCAACTTCCATGCGATGGACGCATACGGATGATTACTGCAACATCCATGCGTTGATCGATGCGTTTTCCTTTGCGTTTCTCCGCATGCGGTCGTCTATGCAGTGGTCTGATTTCTGCATTTGCATTCATTTCCTGCATTAGCTACAAAAATAAAACATTGAACGCATAATAACGGATTAGCTGAGATTCAACATGCTAATCGATGCAAGCTCATATTCTCGTGAATTCCTATCACGATTGCCATATATTCTACCTAACAACCTTCATAATTCTAAGTAAAAGGCCTGCATCTGCATGTCATCATACAGTAGGTGACTATACAGTATCATTGCAATGTTGTGCCTTAGCGTTGCAACGCTGCGAAGAGGCAAATAGAATGTTCTTTCTATGGCATTGCAATGCTAGGTCACAACGTTGCAACACTTTGAGAGGGAAAAGTGAACTAGTTTGCACGCTGTTTGATTCGTGGCTTAGTTGGTTTGCATCTAGTTTGCTTGGTTAAGCGGTTTGTGGGCGGTTCGGGTGTTGAGCGGTCCGATTCATGCGGTTCAAGACTCGGTTCACCTGTTTTGAACCGGTTTGACTATTATTTTGTAATAGTTAGATTTTCATTAATTAAATTAATATAAAGGTTATAATAATTTAATTAATTGCATAAGAGCCCAACCTCGGTCCAATAATTATTGTTTAAATTATGCATTTGATGTATGATTTAATTTAATTTATATATGTCATAATGTATGCCATATAGTAAAATCTCACCATAGGTTATGTATTATTCATGCATTATTTATATTATAAATGTTATAATATATAGTTGCATGATTTAATTTTATAGCATACTCGTGCATCATATAATATAAGTGTTATAATATATGCTTGCATGCATTAATAACATAACAATGCATCATTTATATTATAAGGGTTATCATATATAGTTTGGATGTATGGATGTTATTAATCATTACTTTACTATATAAGTGTTATGTATGTTTAGTAATGAAATGGGAATTGCATGATGCATGACACTACTTTATAATTGTTATAATTTTATTGAGTATGCCATTCGATACAATAAATGGTTTTAATTTGTTTTATTTACTTTATAATTGTTATAATTAAATGAAATTAGGAACTAAAATTAATAATTCAGAGTTGCATGTAAACTTAGGTTAAAATCATTTTTTAAAAATAGTTTTAAAATATGATTCACATAGACCTAAGGTCACAAAATTTCTAATGAGATTAGAAATTATTTTAATCTTTTAATTAGTTTAATAGGATTAAATTGGTTTTAATAAAAAGATTGAAGTTGCAGCAAATGTATCTATAAGTGACCTTTTGTCTAAGGCTAGTTCTGTCTAAGTTGGGGTATTTAAGTTAACGGAAACGAAACACCCCTACTTGGTAACTGAACTGGAAAGTGAATTAGATAGATTTGCTACAAGTATGCAATTACTAATTAAAGTTTACTAAAATGTTTAATAAACATTAATCAAAGTTGTTTAACTATCCAAAGTAAGTTTTACTTTTGGGCAACTTTAAACAATCACTTAGTAAAATAATTAGCAGTATTTTTCTAAGTTAAATAACACTTGGTAAAACACTCAGTGGGAGGAAAATGGGGTATATGATACTTCATTTTTCTTCTTCACGTTTCTCCCTTAAAGTTCACATAGTGAGATCTATACTCGACCTCGAGGCATCTTTTCTTGTGTCCCCCTATAATTAGTGTTTGTATAGCTCAATATCAAGGTGAATAGAGAGAGTGTTTATGGTAAGTGGGAGCAAGATGTGTGACAACACATCCCACGGTCTCTTTCATTAGTTTGCAGTAATTTTTCTTGCTCGGCCTTGAGACACCTTTGCTTGTGTCCTCATACGAATGACATTTGCATGACTCTTTACTTGAACTCCAGAAATGGATAGGATTACTTTAGTTTTTGTCCCAATCAGTTTTTTTCCTACGATTGGCTCATTGGAGTGGAACTCTAGAATCTAAGATGAGAGGTTACACTTATAAAAAAATATTAAACAAGTTAATAATTTATAGACAAAAAAAATGTTGACTAATAGTTACAGTAACAAGATGTTGTTTTGTATGTTGGTTGAGATAGTTTCATTTTAGTGAATGGGTACCTAATCACCCTGTAGTGGCTTTTTCCCTGCCTCACTGAAACATCATTACAAAATAGATGTCACTAGGGTGTATTAAGTTATTTTGCTAAATTTGATTGGTTTTTTCAAATGGGTAATGCAAGAATACTAATAATAAATTGTATGTTTTAGCAAATTTTACAAAATGACTTCCACGACGTTAAACATGCTCGCCACTGATAAGCTAACAGGCGATAATTACATCACCTGGAAAAATACAATTAACACAGTTCTAATCATTAATGACATGTGATTTGTCCTGGTGGAGGAATGTTCTCCAGTCCCAACTCCAAATGTCGCTCGAAACGTACGGGAGGCATACGAGCATTGAGTACAAGCAAATGAAAAAGCCTAAGCATCTTGGAAAGCCTTTCTAAAGTTTTGGCCAAGAAACACGAGCTCATGCTCACTGCCCGTGAGATCATGGAGTCCCTGCAGGGGATGTTCGAACAATCGTCTGTACAACTCAAGCATAATGCTCTTAAATTCATCTTCAATGCTCGTATGCAAAAAAAAAGGCATCTGTTCGAGAACATGTTCTCAACATGATGGTACACTTTAACATGGCAGAGATGAATGAGTATTTCATCGATGAGGCCAGTTAGGTTAGCTTCATCCTGGAAACTTTACGTGAAAGTTTCCTGGAGTTTCGTGGCAATGCTGTTATGAACAGGATTGACTACAACCTGACCACTTTGCTAAATGAGTTGCAGACCTTCCAATCCTTAATGAAAGTTAAGGAACAGTAGGGAGAGACAAATGTTGCCTCATCTTCTAAGACGTTTTCCAGAGGTTCGACCTTAGTAACTAAGTTTTTCCTTCTTCCTCCGATACCAAAAAGTTGAAGAATAAGAAAGGTAGTAAGGGGAAAGCTAACCAGGACACCAAAAAGTGGAAGAAGAAGAAAGGTGGAAAGGGGAAAGCTAACCCGCCAGATGCTGCCTAGAAGAGCAAGAAGGTCAAGGCTGCAAAGGGAATCTATTTCCATTACAACCAGGAGGGACACTGGAAGAGGAATTGTCTCAAATACTTGGCAAAAAGAAAGAAGGCCAAGCAAGGTAAATATGATTTACTTGTATTGGAGACTTGTTTAGTGGAGAATGATGTTTCAACCTAGATAATAGATTCAGACGCCACTAACCATGTTTGTTTTCTATTTTAGGAAATTAGTTCCTGACGGCAACTGGAGGCTGGGGAGATGATGATGTGTGTTGGAATTGGGCATGTCGTCTTAGCTAGGGCAGTGGGAGAACTCTGGCTAACTTTACAGAAAAGTTATATTTTGTTGGACAATGTATGTGTAATTCTTGATTTAAAGAGGAACTTAATTTCTATAAAGTGTTTATGAACAAAACTATTATGTACTTTTTTTAGTAAATAAAGTGTTTATTTACAAAAATGGTATCAATCTTTGTTCTGCGAACCTGGAAGCTAATCTTTATGTGCTAAGACCATTAGCAACTAAAGTTGTCCTTAATACTAAACTATTTGAAACCGTGGTAACTCAGCATAAAAGACTTAAAATTTCTCCTAAGGAAAATGTCCATCTTTGGCACCTAAGATTAGGACACATAAATCTCAATAGGATTGAGAGACTGGTCAAGAATGGACTTCTAAGTGAGTTAGAAGAAAATTCTTTACCTGTATGTGAGCCATGCCTTGAAAGGAAAAATGACTAAAAGATCTTTTACTGGAAAAGGTCATAGGGCCAAAGAAGCTTTAGAACTTGTACATTCAGAACTTTGTGATCCGATGAATGTTAAGGCAAGAGGAAGGTTTGAATATTTCATTACTTTTACTGATGATTATTCTAGGTATAAGTATATTTATTTAATGCAACATAAGTCTGAAGCCCTTGAAAAAATCAAGGAGTACAAGGCTGAGGTTGAAAATGCATTAAATAAAACAATTAAAACATTTCGATTTGATCGAGGTGAAGAGGATTTGGATTTAAAATTCCAAGACTATTTGATAGACCATGGAATTGTATCCCAACTTTCAACACGTGGTACACCTCAACAGAATGGTGTATCAGAAAGGAGAAATCGAACCCTGTTAAACATGGTTCAGTCTATGACGAGTTATACTTCTTTACCTGACTTGTTTGGGGTTATGCAATATAGACTGCAACTTACATTTTGAACTACGTTGCTTCCAAAAGTGTTACTGAAACACCTTAGAAATTATGAAATGGTCGTAAAGGTAGTTTATGATCATTTCAGAATCCGGGGTTGCCCAACATATGTGCTCGAGGCAAATCCTAAGAAATTGGAACCTCATTCGTGCCTATTTGTAGGTTACCCTAAAGGAACGAGAGGTGGTTACTTCTATGATCCTAAGGATAATAAGGTGTTTGTGTCGAAAAATGCTACCTTCTTAGAAGAGGACCACATAAGGGAGCATAAGCCCTGCAGTAAGATTGTGTTGAATAAATTTTCCAGTGAAACTACTGAACCTTCAACAAGAGTTATTGAATAGCTCAACACCTCAATAAGAGTTGTTGAAGTTGGTTCATCTAGTAGGTCACATCCACCTCAAATATTGAGGGAGCCTCGACATAGTGGGAGGGTTGCGAACTCGCCTATTCGTTATATGGATTTAACAGAAACCCTAGCTATCATAGCTGATGGAGATGTTGAAGATCCATTGTCTTATAAGAAGGCAATAGAGGATGTTGACAAAGATGAATGGATCAAAGCTATAGACCTCGAAATGAAGTCTATGTATTTCAATTCAGTTTGAGATCTTGTAGATCAACCTGATGAGGTTAAACCTGGACAAGAGAAAACAAGGTGTTGATGGGAAGGTGCAAACCTTTAAGGCTATAATTTTGGTAAGGGGTTATATCCAAGTTGAAGGAGTCGACTATGAAAAATCTTTCTCACCTGTTGTCATGTTGAAGTTTATCTGAATCCTTCTTTCCATTGTCTCATACTATGACTATCAGATTTGGCAAATGGAAGTCAAGACTGCTTTTCTGAATGGCAATCTTGAGAAGACCATTTATATGGAGCAACCTAAAAGATTCACAACCCAAGTTCAAGAGCAAAAGGTTTGCAAGAGTAATTGGTCCATTTATGGATTGAAACAAACTTCTTGATCTTGGAATATAAGATTTGATACTGGATCAAATCTTATGGCTTTGATCAGAATGTTGATGAGTCTTGCGTTTACAAGAAAATCATGAACGTTCAGACTATGCTTCGAGAAGACGTGATCATCATGCAAATATCTTCGAAGCACAACATTGCTGATCTGTTTACAAAGGCCCTTATGACTAAGTTATTTGAGGGTCACCTGCAGAGTATAGGTCTACAGGATAAGCCATATTTAGTCTAGTGCAAGTGAGATATTTTGTACTGGGTGCGTATTATGCCTTAGTTTATTATTTTGTGTGTATTCTTATATTAGTATGACTTTTATATTGTACACACCACCATCTTTAGGACAAGTGGGAGATTGTTAAGTTGATGCCCTAAATCTTGAGCTTTCACTCGAAATTCCTCAAGGAAAAGCTTTAGAGAAGGTGGTTATGGCGAATGAGGAATAAAAAATTTAGCAAAGCCTAGCCAATTTCTTAGTTATGTCTCCTATATGTTTATCTTCGATCTTGTGGGCTATTTATAGGTGTCGAGAAGAAGGTTCTATGTCTCTTTCTAATGATTACACTAACACCATGTATTAAATTCCATGTCCTGCCACGCCGCCTACCTCGTGTCAGAAGTTTATTTACTATGTCTCAAACCTTTCACACCAGCTATCAACTTGATCCTTTTTATTTGACTTCCACCGCCCACGCGTCTGTTGCATTTAGAATCATGTTTTCTCTTATCGCATAGAACTTATGAATGCCAACTAGGCATTGGGATTTTTCTCTATGCACTCACGTGGCTGTGACTTGCTTCTTTTTTCGGGTTTTCCTCATTTTTTCTTTACAGAATCCTGTGTTTAAAAGCAGAATTTATAATTTTCAAGGATTATTAGTTTTGTATGCTTACGATCGCAAGATTTGATTAATTACATGATTTTCTCCTCAAGCCAATGCATTTTCCTATGACTTTTCCTAATTGTTTTCAATGAAAGAGGTAAAATAATGTTTATTTCTACAAGTCAACACACCCTCAAATTTAAGACAATGCTTGTCCTCAAGCATATATTTAAAGTCTTAATACATATCCCAACTCACTCCAACGCATTAGCTAGACCTCTCAAAGTGCCACCTAATTCTAGATTCATCAAACTAGCATTTTTCCTTGGCTTTATTTTCCTTCTTATGTAAGTATTTCTAGCCCCTAGATGCGGCAAGCTTATTCTTCAAAAATCCCTTACTCATTTCCAAGACTATCTTATATTTCTTTTTCAGAAATGGGCTTTATGATTTAAAGTTAAAAAAAAGTTTCCCCTTGATATATGTTTATTTTGGTTTAGTTATGTGTTGATTCATGCATCTCACCTTCGTTTTGGTTTGCCCCTATAGGTGTAATATGGTCATCCAACTATGAGCAGGTTCTAATTTCAACACCAATTTTTTTAGGTGAGAAAATTAGACAAGGAGATTTTAAAAAATTTTGAGCGCATTTAGCTTAAACCTCTCCCACCCCCAAATTTGGAAAGCAATAAGGTTCTCATAATTGAAAATTGAATTATGCGTTGGCTTCAGAATTTTTTTTGCAAAAGTGGTTTGAGATAAAGTTTGCACGCATACTAATTCCGAGAAATGTTTCCTAAGGAAAAGTCTTAAATCTAAGTACTAAATATTTATCATAACACATCAAAGCATTGGTTAGCACCAGTATCATCATTTAGGCCATTGGCAAAATGCATCAAAGCAAGAAGGAATATTAAGAAAGCAATAAATATACGTAAGAGACAAACACAAGGAAAAGGCTCATGAAAAATGAGTAGTTTAAGACACTCAATGCGATTAATATTTATAAAGCGATCAACACATACAAAACATTGAATGAGAAATTTTTTTACAAACACCCCAAAATTTAATTTCCTTTTGCATTGTTATTGTTGTTAAGTTCATGAGGGAGTATGTTTTCGTCCTCCGGGAGATGTAATGAATTTTGAAGATGCGAGAGAATGGCAGGTCCACAAATGAAGTGAGCAAGAACATCCTGAATATATTGGAGCATGAATCAAAATTGCTCATGTTGCCTCTACGTCTAGCGGCAGATGAAGGTCCTCGTGACAATCTGCCGACACTGAATGTTTTGAACTTGGTGGTGAACAAATCCATATAGCTCGCTTTGTTGGCGGGCAAACTCTTGTTTTTGTCGCATCAAGTCGGTCTGTCGACTCAAAATATCTCATTGTTGTTGAAACTCATCAATGCCTCCTAAGAGTGGCTCTTGGAGGCCATCATGGAGGAATCTGCACCATTCTTCATATTCAAAATCATCTTCAGTGTCAATGGTTTCTTGAAGATTGTTGCATTGGGTGCTATCAACAGATGGATGCTTACCATCCATGCCAATGTCTTATCCTCCCACTACCCCCTACTCCATAAGTAGCAGGGGGAAGAAGGCTTGGGTCATTAGAGGTGGGCGTTGTAGAGTGGACGCCTTAGGCCTTGAGCTCCTCTGGAACTGGAGCCTTATCTTTGTTGTTGGGCAATGGTAGAGGTGTTTTTTTTCCCTTGGTTCAATCGATGAGGGAGGATGAGTGGATTCATCAAGCGGGGGGGGGGGGGGGGCCCCCCCCCCCGCTTATTCAAGTTAACACCCAGCCTAGGGGATATGAGATAATTTCCACATTAGAGTTGCCCTGACGTGGTGACGTAGTCTTCTACTTAGACTAAGGTGAAAAGGGATTTTTCTTTTTCTTTTTTTGAGTGGAGGGGGGTGATCTTTCAACCCTAGTAACGCGTGAAGGAACCTGAGGTCTACAGTGGAAGCAAGATCGTCCTATTTTCCAATTTTACAGAAAACTAACAAATGGAGAACAACCTAAATCATGCATTCTAAGATAAGATTACTTAATTTTATAGCATGCTTCTTAAAAATAGTAGAGAAGGAATTAAGGTTTCATCTGTACTAACCTCTTGAAGACACTACTTCACAAATTTCCTCTCCAACTAGTTATAAACTCGCCTTGGATCACTCCTTAGGATCACGAACACAACAATCAACCCAAGTTTAATAATGAACACCACCACAATAGAACCTTCTATATTTTCTTAAGGGATTGAGAATTACAAAGAGAGTTGTGGGCTTCTTTGACAAATTAGGGAGAGAGAATCTAGATATGAGATTTTTTTTTTTGTAGGATTATTCGTATGAGAATCACAGATCTTTTATGAATTTGGATGAGGAAGACGACTCAATTCCTCCAACCCCACTCTCACGATCTTTTGTTGAGAGAAATAAGAGGAGAGAATTTGTAACTCCATCCCTTTAGTTTAAAATTTAATTTAATTTAATTTAATAAAAATATATATAACAACTAATATTATATATATATATATATAACTATATGTTATATCAAGTACAACACATAACTTATAGTTTTCATATTATATCAAATACAATATAATCTATAGTTTGAATTCTCTCAATAATATATGGTATTTAATATAAATCAAATTTTTATTAAATTTAATTATATGAATCCTTACATAATTAATATTTGAATCATATTCAAATATTTATTTTCTCTCATATAAACTTATAATATAATGTATCAAATACATTATATTAATTATAACATATATAATTAATTCCCTCAATTACTTTGAACTATTCAAATTAATTCTCAATAATCCCAATTGAGCTATAGAGGGGACCTTATGGACTTGTAGATTGAAGCTCCAATGGTACTTGAATAATTAAGTAAATTCCTTTAATTAAATTACTCAACATCCATTAACTATCGGTCACTCCACTAAAGAATGACAATTGCGTTCTTCGCACTACAGATATATTTCCGTGTCCATTGGATATAACCAGTCAACAATGTGATAACCCTTCACAAATTGCTCATAAGTACAATTGGACCAAAATTACCATTTTCCCCTGTAGTTACATCTAACTTCTTATGTACCATTGATCCCTCTAATGAACAATAAGTCATAGTCCAACTATGACCAAACCCCTCTTCAGCCAAGAGAGGGTGTGATGCCACATTGTTCAAACCCCGGAATCAACCCTTAAGGGAGAAATTTATCTACTTACCTCGACATTAGGGATGAGTGAATTCCATCTTGTGTAGCTGTGTTCCCAGCTCCCTAATAAGACAAATCCCTAAAATGGTAGGCTTATTGAGTCGGTGATCTAGCCACTCTCACTTATACAAATTAAATGACTGCCTTTATAGGCTCACTTCACAACTTACTCAGGATTCAGGTCATGTTACCTATGATTATCTTGATGAAATGTACGTCTCTATTATTAACGGTTTTAGATAATGAGAATAATTATTTCGTGGTCTGGTCTTATACAAACCCTTTGTATAGAACACCTCGTCACTAAGATAAGGTACCCAACCTTGTCCATCTACTACAGACCATTTAGGTTACCACATAAACATGATCAACCTGTATGTCTCTACATGCATGTTTAAGCTACAAAAGAGAACCTCAGATGTTAGTTTATTGGTTTTGTGTGTTAATGTTACTAAATGTCAAATAAAATACCTTTAAATACATAAATCGTTTGTACATTACAATTACAAACTACAGAACCCACGAGATTTAGGGCATCAACCCCAACAACACGATCACTTCTGATGGCATTATGACACCTTATCAACTTTAGTGCTGGGTGTTTTAGTGATCATTCTTCTTTTGGGTTGAGAAGGTTGGAAAGGAAACGCAGGCTGTACTTATGATCGCCACTTTGTAGGATGTTTTGCTTAGACCACCTTAGCTTGAGGCATTGGAAATCTCATTAATCGGTGGAAAGAATGGTCCATGAGAACTTTTCTTGCTGCCACTTCTTCTTCTTCTACAAAGAGGCCTTGAGCGACGCACAACCTCGTGGTCAGGGATGGAAAGAAGAGTTGCCCTATTGACTTTGAGAATGAGCTCCAAATCTAGGTCGAGATGATGCGACCAACATCTAAAGGAATGCATCGCACGATGCAATAGATGACCCTTACCCGGTCTCGTGAAATGGAGTGATCGTGGGTTGTTGGGAACAATTTCTCCTTAATGAAGTACAACCACACATTAGCTTTAGGCGTGAGGCTGTGTGGCGATAACATCTTCATCCCTTTGGTGGAGGTGTTCCATTTTGACCCCGACTTTGCCACCAATTTTAGCGCATCTTTCATTTCTTTACTTGTTGGCACCTCCATTATCTTGTTTCCTTCAGCCTTGGGGTCATCTTCCAAATTGTACATGCGTTCATGTCCCTGGTGCCAAAACCAGTTGTCTCCTTGCCTATTTGACCCTAATATTTGCTGGAGTGAGGCTTCCCTTCATGGAACGCCCGGACCATACTTGGTTTTACCACTTGGGATCTTTCACAGAATTTCCTCCACTTCATCGCATTGATAACATCTATGATGAAGATGTTGGGATTGATGTCCTAAATCTAGTGTATCTCGCAGTTTGTAGTTTTGTTAACACAAATTATTTATCTAAATAAAATTAGAGGTATTTTATTTGACATTTAGACAACATTAATTCACTCCAATAAACTAAGATCCAAGGTTATATGATGTCACTTAAACAGTATGTGGTTGATATACAGGTGGTTCATGTTCAAGTAATAATCTAAAAGGTCTGCAATAAATGGATGAAGGTTGGGTGCCTTATCCTAGTAACACTGCGGATACGACCCAGTTTTTAATTATTACGTGAGATGTAATTGTTACAAATAATATGAATCATATTGTTCATGTAAAGATATGTGAATGAGGGTATCTTGTATAAATAAGTTTATACATAGACTGGACCACGAAATAATTAGTTTCTCTTTATAACACCATTACTTGAAGAAACTAATATTTCACTAGGATGATCATAGGAGACTTGACCTTAATCTTGAGTGAATTGTGAACTATGAAGGCAGTTCTTTGATCTGTATGGGTGAAAGTGGCTATGATAGCTGACTCAATAAGCTTACCATTTTGGGGATTTGTCTTATTAGGGAGCTGGGAACACATCTACACAAGATAGAATTCACTCCTTCCCAATCCTTGGGAAAGTAGATAAATTGCTCCCTTAATAGCTGGTTCCAGGTCTTGAACAATGAGGCCCCAACCTCTCACTGGCTCGAGAGTTGTTAGTTTATAGTTGGATTATAAACTGTTTGTCATTAGAGGAATCAGTGGTGCTTAAGGAGTTAGATGTAACTATAAGGGTAAAATGGTATTATGACCCAACTATAGTTATGAGCATTTGTGAAGGGTTATTGCTCTGTTGATTGGTTATATCCATGGACACTACAGTGTGAAAAGTGCAACTATCGATCTTTAATGGAGTGATCGGTAGTTAATGAATATTGATTAATTGAACTAAAGGAGTTTAGTCAATTAAACTCATATCATTGGAGCTTCTAATCTGTAGGTTCATAAGGTCCTTTTGTTAGCTCACTAAAGGATAGTAATGAGGAATGATTTAAATTGTTCAAACCAAATGAGGGAATTTTATATTAATGAGTTATATATAATGATTGATTATAGATATGATATATAATCCAAATTACATAAGAGAAATATATTTGATTAAGATTCAAATATTAGATTTATATGAATTGGATTCATAAAGAGATGTATACATATAAATATGTGATATTTATATGTTAATTAACTCCATATTAAATATGACTTAATTGATTAATTAATGGTTAATTAATTGATTAAGAAATAATAGAGATTGGAGGTTAATATAAATATATGATATTTATGATAATTAATTAGATGTATATTAAATAAGATTTAATATATGGTCATTTAATTAATGTGCCAATTAATTAAATAAGGGTTACTTCATTAATTAGCACTAAGGGTATAAAGGGAAGTACTTGGAGAAGGGATTAACCCTTCTCCATATAAATATATCCATATAGCCCATTTAGGGCAAGAGTTTTTTATTACACACAAAAAAAGAACCTAGCCTCCAAGCCTCCACTTTCTCTCTAAAAATTCTCTATCTTTTTCTTCCTCAAAAGTTCTTGGAGACCCTTTTTCTAAGTTCTTTGGAATCCTAGAGAATAGCAAGATAACTTTGTTGGTGGTGTTCTTATTCATTGGAGAAGTTCGAGATCGTTGATAATGGTGGAAGAGGAAAGCTAGAAGAATTAACAAAGGTCGGTTTTAATTTCTTCTCTTTTTCCTCTTTTCTAGCATGCTTATAGTTTTGTTTGAATGTTTATCCTATAAATGCATGTTTTATTTTGTTTTTGTTGCCACAAAAATTGAATGTCTAAATGCAAGACATTCACACACTTTCGCGGGAATTCAATTCCTTCAATTGATATCAGAGCCAGTTTTTCTTGCATTTTGATCTTTTGTTTTTCTAAAACAAAAATCAGCTCATGACGTGATTTATTTTTCTACATTTTTCTTGAAAATATGTGAGGTTTTCTTGATAGATAATTTCATATATTGGCACCATAGATTGTAAAATTTTATGTTGATTTGATCAATGTAAGGGCCTATTGTTTAGGCATTTTATTTTTGCAATCAAGTCTGTATTTTTTGGGTCGTTTAGAGCCAGAAACAAAGTTGTCTGGAGCCCAGTCTTTTAGAGAAAAACAAAGGATTTGCTTCTATCTCGCGGTGCCTAGTATCTTGGCATGCGATGATGACTTACGGTGAGATGGCATGCAGCGGACGCATGCCATGCGATAAGGTGATGGCTTTGCAAAGAAGAGGAGCTTGAAGGTAATAGCGCCAACGTAGACCATGTGTTGACACTTACAAGGTTGAATACAAATCCATGCAGCAGGTAGCATCCCATGTGGTGAGTCGATGCCCATGCCGTGAAGGGAGTTAGGTGCAATGGATGCAATGCTCATAGTCAAATTCGAAGGGATGATGCCATTGCGTTGAGCTTCATTGTCCAATGCATGCAGTACTCAAAACCCATGAGTCGAGTGAAGCACCGTGCATTGAGCACTTCGTTTGCCATATGTGGAGTTCAGCGAAAATCCCTTGTCTGTCTTGGTTTGTGCGTTATGGAAGGTACTTGGCATATAGCTGATTGCAAGAATCTCTTCCAACGCAAGGATGACAGCTTTACTTTGTAATTTTAATTTTGTTGAAATTAGAGTGCTAATATTTGGTCTATCATAACTTTTATATAGTTTTATATGTATGTGATGTATTATTTAACTGTGTGTTTTATATGTTGCATAATGTATGCCATACAGTTTTAAAATCCCACCTTAGGATAAACATGATCATGCATCATATAAATGTTAGTTCCTATAGTCGGCAATGGAGCGTACTGAGGCGTGATAGCAAATGGTAGTTCTACAGGGCGAACCCAACCGACATCACCACTACTTCATATGAAGATGAAGAGGCAACCACGAGATTTGAAGATGAGTGGCTTGTAGTAGTGGATTGACGGTTCATTTGTAGTTTTTTTTTTTTTTTTAAGAAAATCACCGAAAAGACTGAAGGGTAAAGATTTGAAGAACTCGTTGGAGTTTCACTGGATATTACACAGCGGTTTAGGGTTTTGGGATCTCGAGTTCTAAAAGCATGAGAAGAAGAAAAGGCTTTGGGTTTAAATAGACGTGAGTGGGCACATGATTTAAGGCCTGACATCACCCTAATGATGGTGCATTTATTAAAAAAGGAATGTGACAATGTGTTAGACGGCATCACGTGATGGACGTCTTTTCATTTCTTACTAACGAATATAATTTGACTTTTTAAGTAACCCTTTCCTGCGTTGAGTATGTTGGATGCGTGGAGTTTATTTTTCCAATGCATCACTCATCGCTTTCCCAAGATCCTAAATTAAAATGTAACCATAATTTAATCACAACCACACAAAAACAGTCTTTTCCACAAAACTTAAGCAAATAAATAAGCAGAGAATAAAAAGCAAAGTAATAGCACAAAATAAAGACAAAAGATAGGATGCATCTTTGGTAAGATTTGCCATTATCGCCGCAAGGACTATCCAATTGCTTCATTTCGATTTTCCAAGGTCTATAGAGACTTTTTCCCAATCAAAATTGCCTCCATAGTATAGTTTAATTCACTGCCCGATGACCTTGAATGCATTCGATCCATCTTCATTCATTAACTTCATAGCTTTATGAGTATAAATTTCTTTAATTACAAATGGTCCAGACCAACGCGATTTTAACTTCCTTGGAAACAAACAAAGACGAGAATTAAATAAATAGAAATTTTTTTCCAATCAAAAAAGTTTTCTTACTCAGGCATTGGTCATGTCAACGCTTCATTTGATCCTTATAGATCTTAGCGTTCTCATAGGCTTGTAGTCACTACTCGTCAAGTTCGTTGAGCTGAAGTTTTCTTACCTCTCCTGCTATGTTGAGAATGAAATTAAGCTTCTTAGCGACCCAATATGCCTTGTTCGAGTTCCAATGGTAGGTGATAAGGTTTGCAAAATACCAGTACATATGGGGACATATTGATAGGTGTTTTATATGTTGTGGGATACGCCCAAAATGTCTCGTCCAATTTTTATGCCCAATCTTTACGCATTGTGTTGACAACTTTTTCAAGAATTGACTTGCTTTCTCGATTGGATATCTCAGCTTGTCCATTCATTTGAATATGGTAAGTTTTCGCAATCTTGTGATGGACATTGTATTTTATCAAAAGCTTCTTAACAATGCGGTTTATGAAGTGAGTGCCCTCATCGCTGATGATGGCTTGTGGTGAGCCAAAACGAGTGAAGATATTCTTTTGAAGGAATTTGGAAACGATCGCCACATCATTGGAAGCACAGAAGACTGCCTCTACCCGTTTTGGAACATAATCAACAACTACTAAAATGTAATTGTGGCCGTTAGATGGTGGAAATGGGCCCATGAAGTCGATACCCCAGACATCAAACAGTTCGACTTCTAATATAGTAGTCATTGGCATTTCATTCCTACTCGAGATGTTTTCAGTGCCCTTGCAACTATCACACTTCATCACATACTCTCTAGCATCTTTGAAAAGCGTGGGCCAATAGTAACCACTTTCAAGCACTTTTTTTGCTATTTGTTGCCCTCCAAAGTGTCCACCAAAGTAGGACTCATGAAATTGAAATAATATGTGCTTGTATGTAGTCTCAGGCATGCATTGGTGAAAGAGTGATATGGGCCTCACTTATAGAGGTGAGGCTTATCCCAATAGTAAAACTTACATTCATGCATGAGCTTTTTTTTCCCCTGTTCTGGAGTATATTCTTCGAGAAACTACTTGTATACCAGGTAGTTAACAATATCTGCGAACCATGGCAAAAATTCGTCAACTTTTAACACTGCCTCATCAAGGAAACATACGGTAACATCCAATTGTAGGTGATCAACTTCGACATTTTTTAGGCGGGATAAGTGATTTTCCACCTTGTTTTCTGACCTTTTCGATCCACAATTTCAGTATCAAATTCTTGAAGCAACAAGACCCATCTAATTAAGTAAGGCTTTACGTCCTTTTTTGTCATCAAATATCTGATTGCAGAATGATCTAGTTGCTTACGCTCTTTTGTCGTTGTTGTATAATTCTCCTGTGCCCTATTAAAAGTCTTACTCTTATATGCAATGGGGTGAAGGATTTTATCCTTACGCTATGCTAACACGGCTTCTATCACATAGTCACTCGCGTCGCACATTACTTCAAAAGGAATTGACCAGTCAGGTGCGATGAGAATGGGCGTGGTGACTAGTGCTTGCTTTAATGTCTCAAAAGCTCTTAAGAAGTCATGATCAAATTCAAAAGGTCTATTGATTTTTAACAGCATGTTCAAAGGACGTGCAATTTTTTAGAAGTTCTTAACAAATCGACGGTAGAGCCTAGCATGTCCAAGAAAACTTCTTAGTGTCTTCACATTTGTAGGGGCGACAACTTTTCCACAGCTTCTATTTTTGCCATGTCAAATTCTAGACCAAGTTTGGACACCTTGTGTCCAAGCACAATTTCTTCTGTGACCATAAAATGACACATTTCTAAGTTTAAGACCAAATTGGTGTCCTCGCATCTTCTCAATACCTTCTCAAGATTAGCCAAATATACTTCATATGTCCTTCCATAGACTGGAAAATCATCCATAAAAATTTCCACTGAGTCTTCCAGGTAGTTAGAGAAGATTGTCATCTACACCTCTGAAAGGTGCTAGCGGCATTACACAGTCCAAAGGGCAAGCGTCGAAAGGCGAATGTCCCATATGGGCAAGTGAATGTTTTCTTCTCTTGGTCTTTAGGCACGATCATGATTTGATTGTAGCCTGAGTAGCATCTAGAAAGCAAAAGAAGTCATTACCTGCCAATCTAAGCATTTGATCAATAAAAGGGAGGGGAAATGATCATTCTTCATTGCTGCTTTGAATTTTCTGTAATCCATGTAGATTCTTCCTGTAATTATACGGGTGGGGATGAGTTCATTGTTTTGGTTTGGGACTACAGTGCTACTGCCTTTCTTTGGAACACATTGTACAAGGCTCACCCATTTGCTGTCTGAAATAGGAAAAATCACCCTTGCATCCAACCACTAGATAATTTCTTTCTTCAATACCACTTTCATCACAGGATCGAGCCTGCATTGATGTTCAATGGATCATTCCTTTCCGTCTTCAAGTCTAATCTTATGTATGCAGTAGAAGGGGTTGATTCCCCTTATATTGGCAAAAATCCATCCAATCGCCTTGATATACTTCTTTAAGACTTTCAGAAGAGCATTTTCATTTTTTGAAGAGAGTGTTGCTGAAATGGTCACAAGCAGAATGTCATTCTTACCAAGAAATGCATACTTCAAATGGGCTGGAAGCGCCTTCAACTCCAAAATAGGTGACTACTCTGAGGGCTTGACCTTGCTTTCTTGGCTGTCTAAGCTTGGAGGTTCAAAATTTCTCTGAATTTCCTTCATCGCATAACAAGATTCAAGTTGTTGTGTATTCAATTCATTGTCCATATCTTCCCTAAATTTCTTAATTTCAAACTCAAGTTCATAAGGCCACTCTTCTTACAGGTCAATCGCATGGCAAGTGTTGACTTCATTAGGATATTCCAACACTTTGAGAACACTAAACTTCATTTTCTATCCATTCATCTGCATTGTGATTTTTCCTTTGTATACATCAATTGTCGAACATAGGGATCACGCTGAATGATGCGATTGAGTGTTTTCTTTGATTTTAATGTGAATTGTTGAAAAATATGCGATGAACTTGATTGTTTAATCTATCTTACTACCTGCACTAGTGTTTAAGTGGTGGGTGTGAGTAATGATACAATGATGTTGATGAATGTGTGATTACAATTAAAACTTGGAATGAAGCAGCTTGTGGTGAGAAAAATATGAAATTTTAATAAACAAAGTAGGGTTGAGAAAAATATTCACCAATGTTTCCTAAGTAATGCATAAGCCACACGTTCATGCAATTTACTTATGATGATAAACTATACTTCTCAGTGCGTTAAGCCACAATACCCTATTTCTGGGATGCATGCGATGAGTATTTCATGTAGAAAATTCTATCTTTATTTCTAAAGGTGTTTCTTCTCTTGTTTAATGAGATCTAAAGTCCTTTACTTTTTCAAGCAATGATTAGTTCTATATATAGCAATCTCTCGATTTGATACCAATAATTCATGAAGCGCGCATTAATCGAGATAAACGCTTACTTATGCATTACGTAGTACATGTTAGTTTTATCTTCCCCAACCCATTATGAATTTAGTTGTTCATACTCGATGGTGAAAATATGGATAGGCGGGAAATTGTAAAGGAATTCATATCAATAATGAAGGTTTTTCAATCTTACACAACAATACAAAAACTATTGAAAAAAAGTGAAATGAAAAGACAAGGATAGAAAGTTAAGTCGTGGGTTGCAAGTTCTTGCATCATTTGGGTCCTCTGGAGGCTGCTTAATGACGGTCGTGATGATGGTAACGCCCTTCTTCCTCCTCTTTAGAGAGAAACCTTGAGCTTTCACTCGAAATTCCTCAAGGAAAAGCTTTGGAGAAGGTGGTTATGGCATATGAGGAATAGAAAATTTAGCAAAGCCTGGCCAATTTCTTGGTTATGTCTCTTCTCTATATTCGATCTTGTGGGCTATTTATAGGCATCGAGAAAAAGGTTATGCGTCTCTTTCTAATGATTAGACTGACACTATGCATTAAATTCCATGTCTTGCCACGCCATTTGCCTCGCGTCAGAAGTTCATTTGCTATGTCGAGAACCTTTCACATCAACTACCAAATTGATCTTTTTTATTTGACTTCCATTGCTCACGCTTCTGTTTCATTTAGAATCATGTTTTCTCTTATAGTGTGGAACTTATGTGATGCCAAGCTGAGCGTCAGGATTTTTCTTTATGCACTCACGCGGTTGGGGCTTGCTTCTTTTTCTGTTTTTTCCTCCTTTTTTTTTGATAGAATCTTGTGTTCAAAAGCACAATTTTATAATTTTCAAAGATTATTAGTTTTGTATGCTTGTGATCACAGGATATGATTAATTGCATGATTTTCTCATCCAGCCAACACATTTCCTATGACTTTTCCTAATTATTTTAAATAAAAGAGGTAAAATAACTTGTATTTTTACAAGTTATGAGTTCCACTCAAAAGCGTTCTGAAACATTATTGGAATTATCGAGAGGCCGTATAGACAGTTTACGACACTTTAGGATTTGGAGTTGTCTAGCATATGTGCTTGAGGCAAATCCAAAGAAATTTGAACCTTGCTTAAAATGGTGCCTATTTGTAGGCCATCTTAAGGAAACGAGGAGTGGTTAATTCTATGATCCTAAAGAAAATAAAGTATTTGTGTCGATGAATGCTACATTTTTTGAAAAGAATCACATTAGGGAGCATAAACCACTCAGTAAGATTGTGTTGAATGAACTTTTCAATAAAACTACTGAAACTTCAACAGGAGTTGTTGAAGAGGCTAGTACATCAACAAAAGTGGGAAGGTTCTGGATGTTGGGATGTAGGCCTTAAAGCCTCGTAGTTATATGTTAGTTGAATCAATGGTCAATTAGTCTTATGAAACTTATGCAATAATCCATTAAACTAAATCCAAAGTTATCTTCTGTAACTTAAACATGTATGTATAGACATGTTGGGAATGTCCTAAAACTCGTAGTTCGTAAATATTGGAAATATATTCTAATTATCAATAAAAGTATTATTGAGTTGTTCATTCAATAAAATGTTCTTGATATTGCATTCTGTTATAAAAATCCAATAAACGAATCCAAGGCTATAATATGAATACTTTAACTTTATGTGGAGATATAAAAGTGGATCAAGTTTTAGTATATAACCAAAATGGTCTATAAGTATATAGTGAGATTGGGTACTTCGTCCTAGTGACACCGTTGGATGCGGCTCACTTTGTATACTGATACAAAAGATGTGATCCCAAAATCATTTATGTGAAGACATGCAAGTGGAGGCATCCTATGAAAAGGATATTTGCATAAGACCGGACCATGAAATAGTCACTTTTCTTTATAACGATCGTTTATTGTTAAAACTGACTATTTCGAATTCGATGACCTAAGGTACTCGATCTTAATCCTGAGCCAACTATGAATTTCTTTTATTCAGATTATCCTTTGATCTGCATAAGTGAGAGTAGTTCAACAACACTACTCAATAAGCCTCCCATTTTGGGGATAAGACCAGCTAGATAGCTAGGGACACAGTCCTGTAAGATGAAATTCACTCCTACCCAATTTAGGGTTATCAGATAGGTTGTTCCTTTAAGTACTGACTCCTGATTTTGAACAAAGGAGCACCGCTCTCTCATGGCCGAGAGAGATATGATTTATTGGTTGGACTATAAACCAATTGTTCAATAGAAGATCAGTGGGAGCTTAAGGAGCAAGATGTATTTACAAGAGTAAAACGGTAATTTTGACCTAGCTGTAAATACGAACAACCTATGAAGGGTCGACTTATTGGTTATGGTTAAAGTGGACAAAAATATATCTACAAAGAGGAGAGTGCAACTATAAAGCTATAGTGGTATGTCTCGATAGTTAATGAATATTGATTAATTTGATCTAAAGAGTTTAGCCAATTAATCTCAAATTGTTAGAGCTCATGATCTGTAGATCCATAAGGTCCCTCTACTAGCTCGTAAAATTACTCCTTGGATCAGTGAATTGAGCGGATTTGAAATGTTCAAAATCGAAATTAGGGTTTTGAATTTGAAGTGTTCAAATTCAATTTAGGGTTTGGTTAATTATATTTGATATAGTTAAACGTTTAATTTATCGAAATTAAACGTAAATTGAAGAGATTAAAATATTTAAATATTGATTAATATAAATAGGATTCATGTATGAATTAGGTGTTTAATTAATTTAATATTTGATATTAATTTATTATTTAATTAATTAAATTGGTTTAATTAATTATATAATTAAAAAAAATTCAATTTTGTAAATTCAAAATTCAGTTTTGAATTTTGTTTAAGGTTAATTTTGATAGAAAATTAAATTAAATAAATTTGAAAGTTGCAAAAAATTGGAAATTATGTTGAGTTAGTGGAAAAATCCAAACTTTATTGGATTAATCCACTAACCAACATCTAGCCCACTCATTTAATGCTGATTGAAGTGTCAATTAGTTGATTAAGTGAGTGATTGCATGTTTAAACACCTTAAATACTCCAATTTTTCAGATTGGAGCTGAGATATGCATTTTGAAAATTTGAAATTATGGTTTCTCTACAAAACCCTCATCATTCCCTCACCTAATTGACCTCAATCTGAGATTCGCCTCTCAATCCAAGTTAGAAGATAATAGAGAAGATCATTATGGTGGTCTACCATCAATTTGAAGATCCAATTCGTGGAGAGGAGCTAGAATTGAAGAGTTTCATAAAAGGTATAACATTTTGAAACTCTCTTTTATGAAAATGTTTTCTTACATGCTTTTTGAACTCAAATTAAGTGTAAATGTTTTATTGATTTTTTAAAATTTGGTACCAGAGCATGATGTAAGCACTCAATTAACATTAATTTGAGTTTGGTGGGTGATTTCTATAGATGCACGTTTGGTTGATTGATAAGGTTGAAATTTAACTTTGGCATTAGATTACTCTTTGATTATGTTGTTAAATTTGTAATTGGATCTTGGTTCATGAGCTTATATGTGTGCTCTAGAGTCTGTAATTTTATTAGAGTCAATAGAGTTAAAACTAGGTTATAATTGAAGATTGAAGCAAGCAAGGTCAGCTGTAGAAACTTGACTGGAGCTACTACCCTCACAGCGTTGCAACTCGGTTCTTAGAGCTCATGACACTGCTTAGCTTGGAGCCCGAGGCATTTCAATGTTGGGATAAAACGTCATGACGCTTTCATCCCAACCTAGAAAGGTGCGCATAATGGAGCCAGTTTGCGGGTAGAAACTGGTTTGACCGGTTTGGTAGCCTGTTGACTGCTTTAGCCTCATTTGGATGAGACCCGGTTCGAGTTGGGTCAAGCGGTCCAGATTCATTTTGGAGATGTTTTTAATTATTGTTTTTAATACTTAGTTAAATTTGGTTGCTTAGAATGCTAAAGTTGAACCATATCGTTGTTGTTTAAATATTTTATGCATGTGCTGTATGTCATATTTAAATTAAACATGTATGTGTATATAGTATGCCATGTTAATTTAAAATCCCACCATAGGAAAGCATGTTACATGCATTGAAAATATATTATAAGGAGTTATATATATAGTATGCATGTTTAGGGTTTCTAAAGTTTAATATAAGAGTTATATCAAAGTTTGAATGCCTTTGATGATTGTTATGGATGCAAAGCATGTCTATTGTTTTATAAGTTGTTATAAATTTGGACTAGACATTAAAATCCATAACAAAGATAAGCTGCATGCTCATTTAGGTTAACAACTTGTTTTAATAGTTAAAATAGGTCATTATCTTATAAAATACGGTTACAAACTCAACCGTATATAATCCAGTCTAAGGCTGGAGGTATTTAAGTTGACGGTCTATAGAATACCTCCTTCCTGGGGATTATGGCCGAATAATTGAGCATTGTTAACCGATTTTATGAGCATGCGTGAGCGATGTGAGGTAATAAAATGGTTTTATCACCTAGATATCGTAGGTTAATTCAAATATAAGAGTTATGTTTGGAAAATCACGTAGACTTAGGATGTTTATTAGTCGAAATATACCTAAATAAATGTCACACCCCCTCCTGGGTTTTATCCTCCAAATCTGAAAGGAGATGTGAAGACAGTTGACACCATCCTTGTGATATCAACTGTCCAACTTTTACCAACTCATAAGATAACAAATACGTATTATTTTAATTAACTTTTAGAAGCAATTACAAGCGTTCATTCTAAATACATTCCCAATCCTAGTTAATCCTAATGACTTTCAAAAGTAACCCAATCCGAGTTTCGCTCTGTGAAAGAATGGCAGTTCAAACCTTGAGTAGTTTTTTCCAGAACATTCCGCTTCTGCTACCTGGGGGAAATAAAAAATTGGAAAACATGAGCTAAAAAGCCCAGTGAGTAGTGTATTTTTTAAAAGGAAATACGTTGGTTTCAGAAATTCATTTTTGGAACCAATTTTACAATCAAGCAATCATAACACATAAGAATGTAACCCTTTTAACCCGATAACTGGCTATCCTTGGCTCATGTATTTCTCGGGTTTCCCATGAACCTCCCAATATGCATGTTGAGGAAAAAATTCCAATACCTTATAGCCCGCCGAATGTGCACATGTCAACAATATCCCGTAAGACGTGCTTGAGACACGCTAACAATTTCCCAGAGTACAATCCTAGTTTCCAATGCAATTCATGTTATGAAAAACAACAAGAATCAAATCAACAAATAAAATCCAGAAAACACATTTCCCGATCATATCAATTTCAAACCTTACATATATATATAATAGCATATATAATTCAAACATACGAAAATAGGAAAAACCACTCACAATCTTCTTGTTAATTCTCTTTATAATCCTCCTAGAGCAGCCCTTGGTCATGTTTCCCTGAATTTTACTTATTTTTAAATAAATCTTAAATTAGCTTGAAATTTCTTAAATAAATCAATTTTAGCTTTAAATATATCCTTAAATTGAAATAACTAGCTTACACACTTCAAAATACCCAAAAACAGGTTTAATACCCCAAAACACAGCTTTTGAGATTATTTAGGTAGTCTGGTAGGCGTGGGCAGCAGTTTGTACGCTGGGCTGGGCATGGCTGGGTGGCCGACCTCATACAGACGCAATGTGACATGGTCACAAGACATGGGCGTGCATGCGCAAGGGGCTGGGTAGCGTGTGCAACACAGGCGTGCGCACTGACAGGCATCCGCGTTGTCCAAATGGGCATTTTGCGATGGGCGTGCGCTGTGCGCCAGACGTGGGTGTGTGCGATGGCGCATGCTTGTCGCTGGGCCTTCTGCTTTCCAACACAAATTCTTCACTCATCACTTCTCCAAAATGAATGGTAACCCAAGGTCATTTAGTACACTTCTTTCTCAACACCTTCACACTAATTTCATTGGATTTGCACGATGAAATTGTGAGAGTTGAGGTCCCCTTGCTGACCCATTTATAGAAGCCCAAAATCCCTCAACGCTTGACACCTCACTAGCCCTGCATGTTCAGATGCCTTCACCATGCATGTGCCAACGCCACCCTCTTGACACCACCTCCTTGCATGTGGCTGAAGTGTTCTCATCCTCTTAAACCAATGCATAACCTTCCTTTGCATGCTTTGTAGTGCACTCACCTTCTCCTTACTTCAGCCCAAACTTTACTAGATTTAGCCACTTGCCCTAATTTGCTGTCAACTTAGCCTTGCTCCCCAAGTTTACTTCCTTATACGCATACTTCCCCTTGGATGCATAGCCCTTCTTGGCCGCATCCACCTTATCAACGTATAGCACTAATTGAACACCTAACACCTCTCTTGATCGCATAGCTCGCCCCAACATCTAACCTCACTTGGCCTCATTTGGATGCATAGCCTTGTCTTGGCTACATACCTGTCACTGGGTATAACCCTTAAGCATGGCAATGAGAGAGAAAGTTTCATCATAATCCACTCCCTCTCTCTGGGTATAACCCTTTGCCACAAGTCGAGCCTTAAAAGTCTGTACTTTACCGACTTGGTCTCATTTTCTCTTGTAAATCCACTTACAACCAATTGGTTTTACATCATTTGGTTGATCTACAAGTTTCCAGACAGAATTGAAGTACATAGACTCTTTTTCGAGGTCCATGGCTTTGACCAACTGATCACGATCCACATATTTCATCGCCTGTTTATAGGTCGATGGATCCTCTATGTCGTCATTAGTATGACAACTTGTGTTTCTGTTAAACCCAAGTAACGATCAGGCTAATGAACAACCTTCCCACTACATCGAGGCATTCTCAACTCTTGAGAAGGAAGTGACTAACTAGATGAACTAGTTCTATCTGTAGCGTTTTTGGAAATTTCATTCAATACCAGTCTACTGCGAGGTTGATGACTTCTTGTGTGGTTTTCCTCTAAGAATGTGGCATTTGTCGATACAAATACCTTATTCTCTTGAGGATCATAAAATAGACCACCTTTTGTTTCTTTTGGATAACCTATAAATAGGCATAGTTTTGAACGACATTCCAATTTTTTAGGATTTTGCACCAAAACGTGTGTCGGGCATCCCTAAATTCTAAAGTGATGTAAACTGCCTTTACGCCCTTTTCATAGCTCATAAGGTGTTTCTGAAACACTTTTAGAGGGAACATTATTCAAAATATAGACAGTAGTTTCTAATGCATGTCCCCAAAAGGAATCGGGTAACTTAGCAAAGCTCATCATTGAGCGAACCATGTCCAACAAGGTTATGTTTCTTCTTTCAGATACACCGTTCTGCTGAGGCATATTAGGTGCAGAGAGTTGTGACTTGATTTTGTGTTCTATCATATAATCCTAGAATCTTAAGTCCATGTACTCCCCACCTCGATCTGATCATAGTGTCTTTATTGTTTTATCTAACTGGTTCTCAACCTCAACCTTATATTCTTTGAACTTTTCAAAAGAATCAGACTTGTGATGCATTAGGTAAATATGACCATACCTTGAATAATCATCAACAAAACTGATGAAATATTCATACCCACCTCGAGCTTTGACATTCATCGGTCCACAGAGGTCCGAATGTATGAGCTCTAAGGGTATTATGGCTCTGAGACCTTTTCCAGTAAAAGATCTCTTAGTCATTTTTTCTTCAAGACAAGACTCACATAGAGGTAAAGAATTGTCTTCTAACGGATTTAGGAGTCCATTCTTAACCAATCTCTCAATCCTTTTGATATTTATGTGGCCAAGTTTTAAGTACCATAGATAGGCATTAGAAGAAACTTTTTGTCTTTTATTATGAGTTTCGGTTGTTTTAAACATCTTAGTATCTAAGACAAATTTTGCTTTAGTTGGTCTTAACTTATATAAGTTGTTTTCAAGTATAGCAGAACAAATTTGAATACCTTTTCTGAAAATGAACATTTCATTAACTTCAAAAGATATTTTATACATTTGTTCCAATATACATGTGATAGATATTAAATTTCGTTTCATTTTAGGAGCATATAAAACATCTTTAAGTATGATATATCTATCATTGAAAAACAACTTCAACTCTCCCACTGCTTCAGCCGAGACAACCTCTCATGTTCCAACCTTGAGGGTGATCTCGCCTTTTTCAAGCTTTTTCCAGGAACTAGTTTCCTGAAAAGAGAAGCAAATATGATTAGCGACTCCTGAATCCAATATCCAGGTTGAGGTATCATACTCCACTAAACATGTTTCAGCAACTAGTAAATCATATTTACCTTGTGCTTCTTTTGAGGCAAGGGCCTGAGGACATTCCTTAGTTAAGACAAATCTTAGGTCATCTATTACTAGTGTTGAATTCAAATTTGTTTTCCATGTTGAGTAGTTGTTGTCGTCAAGTTTTTCAGAAGCTAATAGTTGAACTAAAGAGATAGTCATGCTGAAAAGAAAAACATATCCTTTTTAGTAAATTAAGCTTTTAAATCCAATCAAGTTTAGCAAAAAAAATCTAATAATGTACCCTTCATTATTATATTTTGCAACGATATTTCAAAAGTTCAAAGTAACCTCCACCAAATGGCAGTCGATTATTCCTCTTTTGAACCAAGACAATCTTGACTAGATGCTAACCCCAGAATAACTCTTTATTCTTATAGCACTTTAGTTATCGCTACTTTGGTCAAGAATTTACTAACACGTAGTAATTCTCGTAAATGTGACCCTCCATTTTCAAACCTCAAAGATAAGAATCATTATGCTTCCGAAGATGGAAAGACAGGAATGAAAATGGACCTGAGAGACCCTATCAATTTCTAGAGTTCATGAAGTTCTGAATCGTATAATACAGCCTCCAATTGGTAAGGTCGCTCCAGGGCAGACATGTAGGCGCATTATAGGAATCTCATGGTGCGACCTAATGGAAGAGACCGTAGGATGTGTTGACACACTTCTGTCTCCCACTTACTATGAACAACTTCCCCTATTCACCTTGGTATTGACTCATGCAAAGATTCTCCGAATGGAGTTTTCTCCCAAGGCGGTCCAAAGCCAAGCATGAATCTCACGGTGTGAACTCTTAGGGAAGCTAGAGCTAAAAGTACATTACTTCTCTCCAGCTGAAGTGTTCTAGATGGTTAGGGTATAAAATACTTAGCGATACATTTCGGCTAACTAAACATATCCTAAGTCTAGGTGATTCATCCGAGTATAACTTTTATACTGAATTTTTAACCTATGATGTCTAGGTGATAAATAAATTTTATTGACGCCGGCTCGATCTCCAGGTAGTAGGTGTTCTGTGAACCGTCAACTTAAAAACCTTCAACCTTATTCATCTTATCTGACTTTTTTCCAAGATCTTGCCGGGTAAGTTTTCTTGTAACTTCGATTTTACAAGTTATCGACCTATTTTCTATGAAAATTGGGATTGCTCAATGGTTAACCCTAAGTGAGCATGCATCTTATCTTTGTTATAGATTTTAGAAGTCTAGGTTATTTTATAACAATTATAAAATAAATTATAACAATTATAACCCTAGAGCATTCATCTATAACATCCTTCCTTCAAACAAACATGCTTTAATATAATACTTATATTAAAACTAAGCATGCATAGTATATATTTTATAACACTTAACATATAACACATGCATGTCACATACTTTTCCTATGGTGGGGTTTTAAAACTATATGGCATCCTATATGCATACATAATTAAACAATATTATACATCACATGCATAATAGGTAAACAACACTAAAGTGGACCGATTTTGGCATTAAAAACAAACAAAAAACTAATTATTACAAAAATCAGCAACCAGCTTCCCGAAACCGGTTTTAAACAATTTGAACCATCTAGAATAAACCACTCGAACCAGCCCAAAAACACCAAAAACCAAGTTGAACGTCAAACCAGCTCAACCAGGTCAAACGGACCGGTCCAGATCGTCTAGACCGGCTGATCAATGCATGCTGGCACGGTCAACGAAGGCGCGGGTCAGGTCGGGTCGAACTGAACGTGCGGGTGGCGGAGGCGAGAGGTGCGGGACGCGGACAAATGGCGTACGCAAGGCAGCTTCGAAGTGAGTCGGACCGGAGCAGTTGGAGAAACCGGGTCGGAGCGTGGAACGGGCCGGACACTACATCGGCAACTGGAATGCATGGGGCTACTTCGAACCGGGTCGCATCGCTGCTCGAGTCGGGTCTGTGAGCCATTTTTCTCCATTTTTTGATGTTGTTCTCTCTCCCGGAATCAAGTAATTACAACCTAATTTCAACTCTAATGACTCCAACAAATTTATAGACCCTTTTCCACACATTAATTCTCATAAACATGTGAGCAATTACAAATTTCCACAAGAAATTTAAAGAGAGGGTGAGGCCCCTTGTTCAAGACCTGGATTCAGTATTAAAGGGAACAACCTATATATTATCCCTATAATGGGTAGGAATGAATTCCGTCTTGCACCCTATGTTCCTAGCTATCCATCTGATCTTACCTCTGAAATGAGAGGCTTATTGGGCCAGCGATAATGAGCTGCCCTCACCTATGCAGATCTAAGGATAATCTCGAGTGAACAGGAGTTCATAGTTAGCTCGGGATTAAGATTAAGTTACCTAGGTCATCAATTAACGAAATAGTCAGTTTTATACATAAAACGACATTTAGAACGTAAAAAGTGACTATTTCATAGTTCATTCTTATGCAAATTCATTGCATAGGATGCCCCCACTCACATATCTCTATGAACGATTCAGGATCACATCGTTTGTACTAACTACAAAGTGGGCCGCATCCATAGTGTCCCCAGAACAAGGCGCCCAACCTTATTCATATACTATAGACCATTTTGGCTATATATTTGAACTTGATCCACATTTATGTCACTACATAAAGTTCGAACTACATTAAATAGCCCAGGACCTTAGTTTATTGGATTCAAGATTACAATTTTAATAACAATTTTATCGAAAAATAAAACAAAATATGTTTATTAATTTAAAAACTACGAGTTTTAGGACATAAAATTCAACAACTTTAAAAATAACCTCAGAATACTAAGGATCAATAACAACATAATTACATCATATTAACACATACAGAGTTTAGCGGTCCCAATATACTTTACTAGTCCCTAATATGAGCAACACATATGTACAGACATTTACAGAGTAAACACCAAAAACTTCTCTCTAGACTTTGGACTTTTAACTGGAGTCCTTGAGTGGTAGAGCAAGATGACAGCTAACTTCTGGAGAGATGACCACTACCTGGGAAAAGAAAAACATTTGAAAGAATGAGCTACTTGCCCAGTGAGTGACTTAATAAAAACATAAATCTCATGCTTAAACTGAAAGCTAGAAAACATAATACTGGAACTAAAACATGCCAAGCAAACGTGTACATAAAACTTTTAAAACTATTGTATCTGAAAACATAGCTAAACTGATTCCCGGGTAGAGAGAACCCTTTTGCTTGATCTCTCAACGTCGGATATCCTGTTTAAGAGAGAACCCTTTTGTTCAATCTCTCAAACATTAGCCTGGCCTGGGGTGAGAACCTTTTTGTTCAACACCTTCTAGCCAATACTAGGAAAGAACCCTCGTGGTTCAATCTTATCGTCAGGTATCATGTTTAAGAGAGAACCTTTTTGTTCGATCTCTCAAACATAAACCTGGGCTGGGGTGAGAACCCTTTTGCTCAGCACCTTATAGTCAATGCTAGGAAAGAACCCTTTTGTTCAATCCTACTGAACTGATTAACTGTCATACGTGCACGTAGAGAAAACTGGATCTTGATGTCAAGGATCATAACTGAGGCAGGGTACCACTGCTTATCATTAAACTTAGTGAATTATTCTGATACATTCTCTATGTACTTCAGCATCAGAATCATAACATAACTGAAACTAGGTAGTACAGCTCAGATACCTTCTCCTTGTACTTCAGTATTGAGCTGAAAATACCTGATAGGAAAACATTTTCATAAAACATGCTTACTGAAAGCTTGATCTCATAAATCATAGTTTTCATAAGACATCATTTGTTAACGCATGCTCAACAACATTAAGAGCACATATGCTTTAAAACATAATACAAATACTTGTAACATAAACATGTCATAGTTTGAAAACTACCATGGTTCAACCATTGTACCAAAGCATATTTCATAAACTTTGTAACTAGCATGCATTTATAAACTTTAGAGAAATGTGTTGCTTGGAACTTCTTGTAAAATAACCAACATAAAAGTAACTGTCAATAAAGCATGGATTATCAAAATATTTATAAACCATTTATAAATCATTTATATTCACTCACAGGTCCTTCAAGTTTTCTTCCTTAAGGCTTGATAGGCTTTTCCAATGGGCATTGAACCTACACGTATAAGCATACTACTTAGTGTCTACATTAGCCTTCCTTTTAAGCCTACTCAATAAATCAAGCTCACATGACAAACCATCACATTGTGCCTCCTACCATTCACTTTGAGGGTTGGACACTTAGCCAATTTGGAGGGATTGAGTGTCAAAAGAATGCTCACATGCCAAACCATCAGATTATGCCTCCTACCATTCACTTTGAGGGTTGGACACTTAGCCAATTTGGAGGGATTGAGTGTCAAAAGAATGCACCCTTTGATCGCCCACACTCCTCACACTTGAAAAATTTTTGGAGCATCAAACTGCAGATTCAATTCCAACAATTCATAACTAAATTTCAGAATTGATCTCAAGGAAATTCCTTCTACAAACTTACTTAGAATCAAGTTAGAAACATTACCTTAAAATTTCAGCTTGAAATTCCTCGTCGTTTTATCTAGAGATTCAAAAATTCATCATTGGCTTCAATTCAAGCAGCTGCCTGCTTGTTCAACAATTTTCAGTTCAAACTTCAAAAATATATAACTCGATTTCCAGGCCTCATCTTAAAAAGTTTCATTCTAAAAAGTTGTTTATAACTGAGTTTACAATATTACCTCAAATTTTTTAGCTAAAAAATCTTCATGATTCGTCCTGGAGCTTCAATTCTTCACTGATGACCTAGATTTACCCTAGAAACGTACCCTTCATATTTATTTTGCTCCTCTGACCTTATTCTGACGAGTTTTCCCTCCAGGAGCACAGCCACAGAAAATAAACACACAGAGATTTTGAATGCCACTGGAATTACACAAATAGCCCAAGTAATTTGTTCAAACCAATTAAATGAAGTCGATCTTCCTGCTTACCACTGCCCAAAATCTGGCATGAAATCTCCTTGGGCCACTTAGCCCATTAATGAAGATTAATGGCTGAGATTTGATTAATCCATTTTCTTCCCACTCCATCACAGCACAATTCAGCATTAAATCTCATAGGAGGGCATGGTCTCCTCTTGGTTTCCCATACTTAGCCAAAATTTGACCATTCTTTCCTACATAGCCATTCGAGAGTTCCCTTGCTCCTTAGTTTGCTTTCTTCCTCCATCACTCCTAACCAACACATAATCTCATTACAACTCATTGGAAGACATCACATAACTTACACTTACTTACTTAAGGGAATTAGGGTTCGGGTTTTACAATAGTCTCTTTTGGCGGACACCCTATTCGGCCATCGCATATCACACTTGGCTGCATGCCTTTAGACCAACGCATGCTTTGGCATGCCTTGCGCCCAACGCTTGAACTTGGTTTGTACATTGCTCATGCTTAATGCATAGCAACCATTCAGCCAACACTTTGCCACTCACTCCACGCCTTCTATCTAACATACGTTCAACTAACTTCAATCACTTGGGCTGTCGCACATCACACAACACCTTTAACGCATGGCCTCACCTTAACTCCCACACTTAGCCAAATTTTGTCATACATAACCAAGCTTAGCTATATTTCATGTTTAGCCCTCAAAAGTCTCATATTCAACACTTAAGGTATTCTTCCTTCTCTTTTAATCATCCTCAAGATTCCTTCTTAGAATATTCATTTACTCTTCTTATTATCCAAGTTGGACCTAACTTGCTTAAGTGAGATTTAAGGGTTTACAGTAAAAGTATACCCAAACGTTTAGAACACTTCAGTGGGAGATTAACAATATATATGATATATCATTTTAGCTCTTATGTCTCTAAGATTTCACACCGTGAGATCCATGCTCGACTTCATGTCGATTTAACCTTGACTGCTTCATTTAGAAAGTGTTTGCATCAGTCAATAACAAGGTGAATAGGGGAAGTAGTTGATAGTAAGTGGGTGAAGGAAATGTGTCAACATATCCTACGGTCTCTTTCATTAGTTTGAACAGTAAGATTCCTATGTTGCACCTACTGTCGTTTTTAGGCGGTACTAGCTAGTCGTTAACCACGACGATCCCCTCGGAGGGTTGTAACATAGAATTTGGAACAACCCAAGCTTTAGAAATGAATAGGGCTTCATAATTCCATCTTGAACATTTTCATCCAATTCAGGGGCATATTCATACCGTTCTATGAAATCTAAAAATGGAAGGCCACACTTATAAGAGTTACTAAGTGTTAGTAAGTTCTTGACCGAAAACGATAACTAAATGACTATAGGAATAAGAGTTAATCTGGAGATAGTATTTGGTCAAGATTGTCTTGCTTAGTGAAGGAATATTTGATTGCCCTTCCATAGCATCTATTCTGACTCACTAATGTATCGTTGCAAATAAATAAAGAGATATGGGTACTTTATTAGTTTTTGCTAAAATTGGATTTAGATGCATAAGTTTAATAGAATTTGTTTATTTCTCAGGAACTTCAAACTCAATTATACAACTATTAGCTTCCGATAAATTCAAGGTGAAACATAAATATGATATTAGTGGTTAACGATTTGAGGTTCGTTTTAACAAAGGAATGCCCTCCTCTTCCCAGTTCAAACTCTAGCCAAAATGTTCGGGAAGCCTATGATAGATGGGTTTAGGCTAACAATAATGCCAGAGCCTATATGCTTACTAAAAAGCATGAAGCCATGTTCACTGCATGTGTGATCATGGCGTTGTAGCAAGAGATGTTTGGGAAACCGTATTCTTCGGTCCGACATGATTCTATAAAGTACGTCTATAACTCTCGCATGAAAGAGGGGACCCTCTATTAGAGAACATGTCCTGGACATGATGGTCCATTTCAACATTGCGGAAACTCATGGCACTGTCATAAATGAAAGGAGTCAAGTTAGTATGATAATGGAATCTCTTTCGAAGAGCTTTCTAACATTTCGTACTAATGCTGTAATAAATAAGATTGATTACAATTTGACCACTCTTTTGAACGAACTACAGACTTACCAATCCTTAATGAAAAATAAGGAAAGTGAAGCAAATGTTTTTTCCCAAAAGAATTTTCTGAAGGGATCTTCCTCTGGAACGAAACCTTTAGAGAAAATGAAGTTTGTTTCTACTTCAAAGGATAAGAGTATCCAGATGAAGAAGAAAGGAAAAGGGAAGAAGAAAGTCCCTGCAAAGAAAAGCAAGAATAAAGCACCAAAAGGAAAATGTTTCCATTTCAATGAAGACGAGCATTGGAAACGCAATTTCCCGCAGTATCTTGCTGAAAAGAGAGCTGAAAAGGCAAACCAAAGTAAATCCGATTTACTTGTGATAGAAACATGTTTAGTGGAAAGTTATCGCTTAACCTGGATACTAGATTCAGGTGCCATTAATCATATTTGAACTTTTCTTCAGGATACTAGTTCCTGGACATAGCTATCAGAAATGAAATGATTTTCAAGGTAGGAACTGGTGAAGTCATTTTAGCAGAAGTAGTGGGAGACGTCAAGTTATATTTCAAAGATGCTTATATTTTACTTGAAAATATATATTATGTACCTAAAATGAAAAGGAACTTAATCTTTGTGTCTTGTTTGCTAGAAAATATGTACAAAGTAAATCTTTATTTAATGAAGTGTTCATTAGTTCAAGAGGTGTTCATATTTATTCTGCTAGACTTGAAAATAACTTGTATGTGTTAAAACCAACTAAAGCAAAAGCCATTTTAAATATATAGTTGTTTAAAACGGTAGAAACTCAAAATAAAAGACAAAAGTTTCTCCAAAAGCCTATCCTTGGCACTTAAGACTTGGTCATATAATCTCAACAGGATTGAAAGACTGATAAAAAACAATCATCTAAATCAGTTAGAAGACAGTTCATTGCCTCCATGTGAATCAGTCTTGAGGGTAAAATAATCAAAAGATCTTTTATAGGAAAAGGTCTTAGAGCCAAAGAACCCCTAGAACTTATACATCCAGACCTTTATGGTCCAATGAATGTTAAAGTTTGAGGAGGATATGAATATTTCATCAATTTTGTTGATGATTATTCAAGGTATGGCTATATTTACCTAATGAGTCATAAGTCTGAAACTCTTGACAAGTTCAAAGAATTTAAGACGGAAGTTGAAAACTTATTAAGTAAAAAAAATCAAAATACTTCGATCAGATCGAGGTGTTGAATATATAGATTTACAATTCCAGAACTATCTAGTAGATTATGAAATTTGATCCCAACTCACAACACCTGGAACACCACAACAAAATGGTGTTGTAGAAATGAGAAATCAAACCTTGTTAGACATGGTTCGTTCGATGATGAATTACGCTTAGTTACCTCAATCCTTTGGGGGAGGGGGTATGCAGTATAGACTGAAGTATATATTTTGAACATAGTTCCCATAGTTCCCTCAAAAAGTGTTTCAGAAACACCATATGAGTTATGGAGATGACGTAAAAGTAGTTTATGTCACTTCAAATCTGGCGATACCTGACACATGTGTTTGTGAAAAACCCTAGGAAATTGGAATGGTGCTCAAAATTATGCCTATTTGTAGAATACCCTAAAGAAACAAAAATGGATTTTTTTATGACCCTCAAGAAGATAAAGTATTTGTATCGACAAATATTACATTCTTAGAAAAAGTTCATATTAGGAATCATCAACCTCGTAGTAAACTAGCATTTAATGAAATGTCCAGAGAAACTACAAATTCAACAAGACTTGTTGATCAAGCTAGTCCATCAACAATAGTTGTTGCTCCATCACATCCTTCTCAAGAGTTGAGAATGCCTCGACATAGTGAGAGGGTTGTATGACAACCTGATCGATACATGGGTTTAGTAGAAACTAAGATCATCATACCTGATGATGGCTTGAAGGATCCATTGACCTTTAAACAGGCAATGGAAGATGTACTTCAATTATATCTGAGAACTTGTAGATCAACCAAATGAGGTAAAATCCATTAGTTGCAAGTGGATCTACAAGAGAAAACGAGACTAAACTAGTAAAATGCAAACCTATAAGGCTAGACTTGTGGCAAAAGGCTTGACTCAAAGAGAGTGGGTAGACTATAAAGAAACCTTCTCTCTTATTGCCATGATTAAATCGATTAGAATCCTTTTATCCATTGATGCCTTTTATGATTATGAAATCTGGCAAATGGATGTCAAAACCGCCTTTGAATGACCATCTTGATGAAAGTATTTACATGTCTCAACCATAAGGGTTCATTGAACAGGGTCAAGAGAAAATGGTTTTGAAGCTTAATAGATCCATTTATGGATTGAAACAGGCGTTTCGATCCTGGAATATAAAGTTTGACATTGCGATAAAATCTTATGGCTTGGATCCCATTGAATTTCATTCGGAGGAGGAACCTTATAAAGATCGGAATAGAATGTTGACAAACCTTGTTTATAAGAAGATAGTCAACAAAACTGTAGCTTTTCTGGTCCTTTATGTTGATGATATCTTGTTCATTGAGAATGAGACAAATTTTCTTGCTTACGTAAAGAGATGGCTAGCATCACAATTTGAAATAAAAGATTTAAGAGATGCACAGTACGTTCTTGGAATCCAAATCGTTTGGAATCGCAAGAACAGAATGCTAGCATTATCTCAAGCATCTTATATTGACAAGACGTTGTCAAGGTATAATATACAAAATTCCAAAAAGGGTATGTTACCTTTTAGACATAGAATTCACTTGTCTAAGAAATAGTGTCCTAAGACACCTAAAGAAGTTGAGGAAATGAAAAGAATTCCTTATGCATTAATAGTCGGGAGCCTAATGTCGGTTATGTTGTGTACATGTCCTGACATTTTCTTTGCAGTTGGAATTGTCAGCAAGTTCCAATCTAAACCTGGACACAGTCATTGGACTATTGTTAAGAATACCCTTAAGTATCTTTGGAAAACGAGGGACTATATGCTCGTGTATGGGCCTAAGGACTTGATCCTTAACTTATTTCCAGACTGATGTAGATTCTAGGAAATCTACTTTGGATTAGTTTTCACTCTTAATGGATGAGCTATAGTGTGGAGAAACATCTAACAGAGTTGTATCGCTGACTCCATGATGGAAGCTGAATACGTAGCTGCATATGAAGCAGCTAAAGAATCAGTATGGCTAAGCAAGTTTCTGACAAATTTGAAAGTAGTTCCAAAAAAGCATCTACCTATCACTTTGTATTGTGATAACAGTGGAGCAGTTGCCAATTCAAAAGAATAAAGAAGCCAAAAATGCAGAAAACATATCGAGAGAAAGTACCATCTCATCAGGGAGATAGTATATCGAGGAGACATGACAATCATGAAGATCGCCTCTGAGGACAATCTTGCTGATCCATTTACGAAGACCCTCTCGGTTGAAGTGTTTGAGGGCCACCTTGTTGGACTACGACTACGAGCTTCATAATCTAGGGCAAGTGAGAGAATGTCAAGGGTATATAAATGCGAGCTTATTGTATTTTTTCTCCTAATCTCAACATTGTTTACATTATATATTTGTATAATTTTTTGTAACTCACTGGAGCATTAATCCAAGTAGAAGATTGTTAGGAATGTTCTAAAACTCGCAGTTCGTAAATATTGGAAACATATTCTATTTATCAATAAAAGTATTATGAGTTTTTTATTCAATAAAATGTTATCGATATTGCATCCTATTATAAAAAAATCCAATAAACGAATCCATGGCTATAATATGAATAACTTAATTTTATGTGGAGACATAAAAGTGGATCAAGTTTCAGTATATAACCAAAATAGTCTATAAGTATATGGATGAGATTGGGTACCTCGTCCTGGTGACACTATTGGATGCGGCCCACTTTGTATACTGATACAAATGATGTGATCCCAAAATCATTCATATAGAGACATGCAAGTTGGAGCAACCTATGCAAAGGATGTTTGCATAAGACCGAACCATGAAATAATCACTTTTCTTTATAACGACGGTTTACTAGTAAAACTGACTATTTCAAATTTAATGTCTAGGGTAACTTGATCTTAATTCTAAACTAACTATGAATTCCTATTTATTCGAGATTATCGTTTGATCTGTATAGGTGAGAGTAGTTCAACAACACCGCTCAATAAGCCTCCCAGTTTGGGAATAAGATCAGATAGATAACTGGGGACATAGTTCTGCAGGATGGAATTTACTCCTACCCAATTTAGGGTTAGTAGATAGGTTGTTCTCTTAAGTACTGACTCCTGGTTTTGAACAATGGGGCTCCACCCTCTCATGGCTGAGAGAGATATGATTTATTAGTTGGACTATAAACCATTTGTTCAATAAAGGATCAATGGGAGCTTAAGGAGCAAGATGTATTTATAGGGGTAAAACAGTAATTTTGACCTAGTTGTAAATACGAACAACTTGTGAAAGGTTGACTTACTAATTATGGTTAAAATGGACAGAAATATATCTAAAGTGAGAATAGTGCAATAATCGAGCTATAGTGGTATGTCTCGATAGTTAACGAATATTGATTAATTCGGTCTAAAGAATTTAGCCAATTAATCTCAAATCGTTGAAGCTCATGATCTGTAGGTCCATAAGGTCCTTCTACTAGCTCGTAAAATTACTCCTTGGATTAGTGAATTGAGCGAATTGAAATGATCAAAATTAAAATTAGGGTTTTGAATTTGAAGTGTTCAAATTCAATTTCGGGTTTGGTTAATTATATTTAATATAATTAAACGTTTAATTTATCAAAATTAAACGTAAATTGGAGAGATTAAAATATTTAAATATTGATTAACATGAATAGGATTCATGTATGAATTAGGTGTTTAATTAATTTAATATTTGATATTAAATTATTATTTAATTAGTTAAATTTTTTAATTAATTATATAATTAGAACATTTTCAATTTTGTAAATTCAAAATTCAGTTTTGAATTTTGTTTAAATTAATTTTGATAGGAAGCTAAATTAAATAAAATTGAAATTTGCAAAAAATTGAAAATTATATTGAGTTAGTAGAAAAATCCAAATTTTGTTGGATTAATCCACTAACCAACATCTAGCTCACTCACTTAATGCTGATTGAAGTGGTTGCATGTTTAAACCCCTTAAATACAACAATTTTTCAGATTGGAGATAAGATATGCATTTTGAAATTCTAAATTTCTGGTTTCTCTAAAAAAAACCCTCATTATTCCCTCACCTAATTGATCTCAATCTGAGATTCCACCTCTCAATCTAAGTTAGAGGATAGTAGAGAAGATCATTTGGTGGTCTACTGTCAATTTGGAAATCCAGTTTGTGGATAGGAGCTAGAATTGAAGAGTTTTATCAAAGGTACAACATTCTGAAACCCTCTTCTATGAAAATGTTTTCTTGCATGCTTTTTAAACTCAAATTAAGTGTAATTAGAGTGCTTATTGATTCTGATTTCTTCTATTACATGTATGTTTACTCTATAAAGACATACATTTGGATCATGAGTGATAACCTAAACGGTCTATAGTAGATGGATACGGTTGGGTACTTTACCCTAGTGACACAATGAATACAATTTACTTTGTAGTTGTTACAATTGTTATAAAGTGCTACAATTGATATGATCCTGGTCATTCATGTAGAGACATGTAAGCAACGGTATTCTATACAAAGAATTTGTGTAAGATCGGACCAAGAAATGAATAGTCTCTCCATATAGCACTGTTGATAAATGAAACTTACATTTCACCAGGATGACCACATATGTTTTGACTTGAATCCTGAGTGAGTTAAGAACTCTTGCCTATGAAGGGCGATCTTTTTATTTGTATAGGTGGGATTGGCTAGTTTCGTCGACTGAATATGCTTATTATTTTAGGGATCTATCTGATTTGGGAGTTGGAAACATAGCTACGCAAAAAGGAATCACTTCTTCTCTATTGTTAAAGTAAGTAGATAAATTGCTCCCTTAAAGGCTAATTCCAGGACTTGAACAATGTGACGCCACATCCTCTCCTGATCCAAGAGGGGTTTGGTTATAGTTAGACTATAACTTATTGTTCATTAGGGGGTTAGTGGTATTTAAGGAGTTATATGTAACTACAGGGGCAAAACGGTAATTTTGACCTAGCTGTACTTACGAACAATTTGTGAAGGGTCGATGCACTGTTGATTGGTTACATCCAATGCAAATATATTTGTAGTGTGAAAGGTGCAGTTATTGATCTTTAATGGAGTGACCGACAATTAATCAAAGTTGATTAATTTAATTAAAGAGTTTGATTAATTAATCAAATACCATTGCAAACTATGTGCATAAGATCCCATCGTTAGCTCATTTGGGATAAATGGGAATCGAATTAATTTGGATTAATTTGAATTGTTAAAAATAATAAAGGGAATTGATTATATAAGATGTAATTATGAAATATAATATAATATATATGATACATTATAATATAAAGATTTATTTGAGGAAAAAATAATTATTTGAATATGATTCAAATATTAATATGAATTTGATCTATATTAAATATTGTTGATTAAATGAGAGAATTTTTTTTTTTTTATATCAATCAATCAATCAATCAATCTATCTATATCTATCTATCTATCTATCTATCTATCTATCTATCTATCTATCTATCTATCTATCTACCTATATATATATATATTATATAACGTGTTTTTTTTGCTATAAAGTGCAAGTATTTTTAGGATTTTTCTATTTATAAGAACCCTCCCACCCCCCCGCGGCACCCCGGCCTCATTGCCAACCCTATGTAAAGGGCTCATCGATTTGGCCATTTTTTGTTTGCTATCAAGTCTATATATCAAAGTCCAAGTCGCTCGTGGGTTTTTTTTTTTGGCTTCGATTTGCTTTAAAATGGAGGAAGAATGGAAAGACGGGCGGTTCGGCTTCCGGCAGTTCGATTTTCGACGGTTCAGCTTCTAATGGCTCGATTTCAGTAGTTTTCTTTGTAATATTTTAGTTTTTAATTATTTTGCTTTAATTAAATTAATATAATTGTTATATTAATTTAATTAAAAGTTTAGGAAGCCAATCCTGATCCTATTTGAAGCCTTTATTTAGGCATTTGATGTATGCTTATTTTATTTTAATATATGTCATAATGTATGTCATATAGAATAATCCCACTATAGGATATACATATGTTCACGCATTTTTTTAATACAAATGTTATATCACAAGATTGCATGATGTATTAAGCATGTTCATGCATCATTTATATTATAATTGTTATAATATATAGTTTAGATGTATGGATATATATTTTTCATTACTTTTATATATAATCGTTATGTCTGTAATGTAATGAAAAAGGAATTGCATGCTAACATAGGTTTTTTTTTTTAAAAAAAAATTGGTTTAAAAAATATTTTCATAATTAGATCTATGTTTAATAATTTTCTAATTCGATTAGAAATAGATTTAATCTTTTATTTTAGTTTAATATGATTAAATCGAGTTTTTGAATAAAAGATTAAATTTATGACAAATGTATCTATAAGGAACTTTGTCTAAGGACAGTTCTGTTTAGGCTGGGGTATTTAAGCTAACGAAAACGGAACACATCTACCTAGAAACCGACCTAAAAAATGAATTAGATAGATTTTTTTACAAGCATGCAATGAGTGATTCGTATTTATTAAAGTGTTTAATGAGCATAAATTAACATTGATAAACTATCTAACTTTGGCAAAGTTAATATACACTTAGTAAAATTATTAGCCGTTATTTACCTAAGTTATGCATCCTCATTTGTAAAACACTCAGTGGGAGGACAATGATGTATGTGATACTTCAATTTCCTTATCATGTTTCTCCCTAAATATTCACACCGTGAGATATATGCTCGGCCTCGAGACACCTTTGCTTATGTCCTCCTACAAATGGTGTTTCAATAAGTCAATATCTAGGTGAATGAAGAGAGTGTTTATAGTAAATGGGAGAGGGAAGTGTGTCAACACATCCCATGGTCTCCTTCATTGGTTTGCATTAAACTTTCATGCTCGGACTCGAGACACCTTTGCTTGTGTCTCCCGACGAATGATGTTTGCATGAAATTTTACTCAAACTTCAAAAGTGGATAGGATTGCTTTAGTTTTTGCCCCAATGGATTTTCCCTACAGTTGGCTTACTGGGGCGAAACTCTAGAGTCTAAAATGAAGGGTTACACTTACAAGAAATTTTTAAGCAAGTTAATGATGTCTTAACCAAAATATAGTAATTAAATATTATAGGAATTAGAGTTATTCTAGTGTAATATGTGGTTAAGAATGTCTCAATCCAATGAAGGAGTAACTAAATACCCTACGGTGGCTTTTATTCTAATTCACTAGAGTATCATAATAATAAAAATTTTGAATTAATATGAATGGAATTCACATTAAATCTATTGGGTTCATCTTTTAATTTATATGTTGAATTAGAATGGATAATAGTTTGCATATAGTCAATTAACATATTTTACATATTTCAAAGTTATGTCATCTTCTCTCAAGAGCTTTAACTTTTTACCGATATAAGTCAAAGTTTTGATAAATATGTTACTTTGAAATGTGACATCAACAAATAGAGGTGGTGTAATTTTGTCTTTCAATTTGGTAAACGTTCTAAAAAAAATTGTTGTCAATTCATGAAGTGTTCATGAATAATCTTTGCAGTGATAACTTACTTTTATTATCTAGATTAAATATGATGTATTTGGAACACAAGATAAAGTCATGACAAAATGTATTGTATATTAGAGTCATGGAAAGCTAAATGACCTACAAAGTTAAGTATTTTTGCCGTCGAAGAAAATTATTATGACTAGAACTAATTAGAAAAATGTTTTGGGATGTCAGATGATGAGAAATTTTAGAAATACCTCAAAGAGAAGAAAAATAAGAATAGGTAAATTTAATTTATTGAATTCTTGGTGGACAAATACATATTGAACCTTGATTACTGAATAATGATTCACTATCATAATTTTTTTCTTCATTACGTAGATTGTAAATCTTGAAAAATATTCAATTCAGTGGAATAAGTCTACTAGTTGGCAATAGGGAACTCATCTTGATTAAAGTAGTGGGAGGCATTAAGATGTTATTTATTTATGCTGCATATGATACTTTTATCACCATAGAAGAAATTCAATTTCTCCAAGCTTTATTACTAAATTTTTCATAGCATATGAATAGTTTTAGTAATAAGGCATGTTTTCAAAAATTATTTTGAAAATATGTTCAGTTTTAAATAAATATATTTTTGTGCATTAAATTACGATGTTGTTTATTTATGTTGAATATGGTGTTTTTATCACCATATGAGAAGTTCAATTTCTCCAAAATTGATTACTAAATATTTCATAGCTATAAATAGTTTTAGTAATTAGACATTTTTTTAAAAAAAAATATTTTGAAAATATGTTCAGCTTTAAATAAAACACATTTATGTGTGTTAAAGAATAACACATTTACGTACTAAACTAAGAGAGTGTAAGGATTAATGAATCCATAATGAAAGTCAAATTTTATTCTCTTGAATAGGATACATGTGTTTGGTTTTTAAATGACAGTTATAAATAATTCTCTAACCGTTAGAGTTAAATTATAATTAACTGTCAAAGTCTTGCTTTTCATGCAAGTATGTCATTAAAACCTTATTATATAAGGTTACCACCTAGCCAATGTTAGACTTGCTTTGACCTAGGTGGCCTTGTGATCAAAAGCATAAGTTTGACTTCATAAATAAGTCGTTAATGTGATTGATGAGTATTTATGAATAAATGTATCTTATTCTAATACAACTTAAGTCTTATTTTCTTTGAAACGTTCAAAAGAAATTAGACTAAAGTTTAAGTTATTTAGATAATTGTATTATGACATTATGATCCGATCATAATGATTAGTACAAGTTTTATTTGTTGTACTAAGCCTAGATGATAGAAATGAGATGAGATCTCAATTTCGAACATTAGGTACAATTTGAATGGAATTGTGCTGCAATAGGAGAAATATGGCCAACATTGTACATTTTAAGTATTTTGTTAAACAACGTCCTAATCTTTTAGAATTACACTGATGTTTGACTCCACGAAGGAAATGCAATAGAGATTGCATTGTCTAAACATTATTTCCTCCAAAATGTTTGTGAGACATTGTTGGATTATGGAAGTGATGTAAAACTAGTTTATGACATTTCAATTTTTCTTTGGGTAATTTGAGACACTTGTGTCAACACAAACTCTTGATGAAATAAACGTTAAAAAGTACGCCTAGTTGTAAGTAGTCCATGAGGAGTTTATAAATGGACTTTTGAACATTCCAAAATAATATGATGTATTTGTGTGACAAATACTGATTTATTTGGGAAGTTAAAGATTTCAAACCTGTAAAAGGGTTGAGTTGTGTTGATGAATTAGTTCCAAATAAAACCACATGATAGTTAACAAGTATTGTTAACCATTTATTTTCAATTGAATGTCAATTCTAGTTGTCAAACAGATAAGTCTTCATCCAAAGAGTTATGAGATAGCTCAACCTTTGCAAAGGTTTACTTGAAGTCTTTATTGTCATATAACATGACAAGATGAAAACTTATAAACCTTTTAGTAGTGGGAGAGCTATGCAATGAATCTACTTTAGTTGTGACTTATTAGACGTCAAAGTTGTCATGTTGGATGACAGGAATTGAAGGAAGTTAACAAAGAGGAATTTTGTTAAAGTCATAAATTTGAGATAAAGTAATGTACTTAATCCCAGTCAGTTTTTTGTAGATTACTATTGATGAGAGCAACCTCAAAGGATATGAATGGATTTACAAAAGGGAGGCTTGAAAGTGTACTACTTGGAGATAGAGACTTCAAAGTAAGACTCTTGACGTCAGGTAAAAAACCAGCGTTAGAACTGTTGGGTGAAAATGGACTATGGGTCGATTTTCTAACTAGTTTCTATAATAGAGCATTTATGCTTTTTTTTTATTCGTTATTGCATATGAGATGTGTAAGAATGAATAACTTCTTTTATGAAAAGGAGTTCAATGCATCTACATTATTTCAAGAAAAATTTTCTCAAATTGAATTGCATAAATGTTTGCAAATATTGTCAATTTCACAATTGGAATCTTTAAAAATAAGGGTTTGATATAATATCATAACCGGCGACTTTAAATGATGACGTTGTTCTTGTACAGACAAGAAAATGAACGTGGATATTTATCTATTTTTTATATTGATTTTTGCTCATTATGGATGAACTAGAAATCAATATGAAGTTTTGACTATTTAACCAATTTTAAATAGTCAATTTGAAGTGTTTCTGGATATTTAAAATCCACATACATATGTTTAGGACTTGATTTTAAATTACTCTCATGCATCTTACATTTACAAAAAAGTTGTTTACTGTTCGATGCAAATACTTCAGAGGGAATGATAATGTACCATTCTACAATGAAGTTTATTTGTGTAAGGGAAAAGTTTCCAAAGACACCTCAAATGTTAAAGGGATGTACATTTCACATGCGTGATTTTGAAGCCCACAATTCTCATTGATTCTCTACCCCGAGAATAACGAGGTTTCTGCGTGGTGATGTTCGATTGATTTTTGCATTTTTGTGATCAAAGTGTTCATTGTGTTCAAGTTCTAGAGATAAGTTGAGAAGAGACTAGTCTTCAAGGGTACGTGACTTTGAATCTCTTTTTTCTATTTAATTTCTACACAAATATATGCTTAATAGATCTTGAATATCTTGTTTCCGTCTTTTATATTTTCTATATGTTATGCAAAATTAGAATTAGGACATGATCACTTCCACAATGGGGACTCGCATATCCTTTCACTAAACCCACCTGCTTGTTATATCGGTTTAACAGAAACCCTACATCATCTACAAGAAAATCACCAACAGTTTAGTAGCTTTCTTATTATTGTATGTGGACAATATCCTACTCATTGGAAATGATGTAGGTCTGCTAACAGATGTTAAGAAATGGCTAGTCGCCCAATTCCAAATGAAATATTTGGAAGAGGTGCAATTTTTTCTAGAGATCCATATTATTAAGGATCATAAGAAGAAAATGCTAGCCTTTTCCCAGGCATCGTATATTGACAAGATGCTTGTCATGTATTCGATGTACAATTCCAAGTGGGGTTTGTTACCTTTGAAGCAGGAAATTGTATTGTCTAAGGAATAGAATCCTAAGACTCCTCAAGAAGTTGAGGAAATGAGACGGGTTCCTATGTATCGGTTGTTGGTAGCCTTATGTATGCAGTAAAGATTGAAGTAGATATCAATCCAAACTAGGATTTGATCATTGGACTACAGTTAAGACCATCATCAAGTATCTTCAGAGAACGAGGGACTACATGCTTGTGTGTGGAGCTAAGGATTTAATCCTTATAGGATACACATACTCTGATTTTCAGACTGATAAGGATTCTTGAAACTCCACATCAGGATCAGTGTTTATTGTTAACTGAGGAGTTGTAGTCTAGCTAAGCACAAAGTAAGGTTGTATTGTTGACTCTACCATGGAGGCAGAGTATGTAGCTGCTTATGAAACTGCCAAAGAAGTTGTATGGCTTAGAAAATTTTTGACAAACCTAGAAGTTGTTCCATACATGTCAAAGTCCATCACCCTCTATTGTGATAATAGTGGTGATTTGGCAAATTCTAAAGAGCCTAGGAGCCACAAGAAAGGAAAGCACACTGAGCGCAAATATCAGCTTGTCCGAGAGATTCTGCATCGAGGGGACGTGATTATTATAAAGATCGTTTCAAAGCATAATGTTGCTAATCCATTTGCAAAGGCTCTCACGACTAAATTTTTTTAAGGTCACCTGGAGAGTCTGGGTCTACGAGACATGTCAAAAGCAAATGGGAGATGTTACTAGATATAGTATATGCCCTAGTTTATTGTTTTGTGTACTGTACTTTGTATTTATACACCTTACTAACTTTTGGACAAGTGGGAGATTGTTGAGGTTGATAGCTTAAATCTCATGGATTTTGTAGTTTGTAAATTATTTGTACACAAGTTATTTATTTAATAAAAATAAAATTTATTTTATTCGACATTTAGTTTGCATTAACCCAATCCAATAAACTAAGATCCAGGGTTATTTCATATAACTTAAACATGTATGTAGTTGACATACAAGTGGATCATGTTTAAGTAATAATTTAAACAATTTGTAGTATATGGATAAGGTTGGATATCTTATCTTGGTGACACTACGGATATGGTCCACTTTGTAATTGTTACAATAGTTATAAAGTGTTACAAATGATCTGATCCTGATTATTCATATGAAGACGTGTGAGTAGGGGTATCCTATACAAAGAGTTTGTATAAAACCAGACCGTGAAATGATTAGTCTTTCTTTATAACGCCATTACTTGAAAAGACTTACATTTCACTAGGATGACCGTAGGTAACTTGACCTTAATGTTAAGTGAGTTGTGAAGTCCTATCTATGAAGGTAATCCTCTGATTGGTATAGGTGAGAGTGGCTAGATTCGCCGACTCAATAAGCCTATCATTTTGGGGATTTGTCTAAGTTGGAAAGTTGGGAACACAGCTACACAAGATGGAATTCATTCCTTCCCGTATTAAGGATAAGTAGATAAATTACTCCCTTAAGTGTTGATTCCAGGTCTTGAACAATGAGACACCTCACCATCTCACTTGTCAGAGAGTGATTTAGTTTATAGTTTGACTATAACTAATTGTTCACTATACGGATCAGTGGTAATTAAGGAGTTAGATGTAACTACAGGAGTAAAACGATAATTTGACCCAGTTGTAGTTACGAATGATTTGTGAAGACTCAACTTACCTTGATTGATTATATCCATGGACACAGAAATATATCTACAATGTGAAGAGTGTAGTTGTGGGTATTTAATAGAGTGACTGCAGTTAATGAATATTGATAATTTAATTAAATAGTTTATAGAACAAACACATGCATAGTGGAAGAAAAACGGATCTATTGTACTCTAATTACGTTTAATTACAAAGGATAAGCATGCAATTTAAAACAAATAAAAGAGGAAGAAGAAATACAACCTTTGTAGTCCCCAAGCTTCTCTAAATTAGCTCTAATCTCCTCACGAACAGTTCGTAGACCACCATGAGATTCTTCTCAACTATTCTCCGGCCTTAGAACGGGATGGTGGGATCCGGTGAGTAACTAATTTGGAGATGAAAAAGGTTAAGTATTGAGAGAAAATTATGAGATTATCACATAATCTCATAAATTTCCACTTTGGCCAAGAGAAATAAAATTCAAAATCTATTTCTTTTGAAAGCCATTACATGCAAAACATGAAACTTTGAGTTTGATGAGAATATGACACTAAAAAATCCACTAACTGAAAGTAGGATTTATGGGGGCAAGTGTCTTCGAATGAAGACAACACCTAGCAATGCAAAAGTTGGTATTTCCCACTCACATATGTTGGATCTTTTCGCTAGCTTGGTTAATGGTCAAAGTTTGACTCTCAAAGTCCAAAGTCAACAAATTCAATTTTTTGAGTTTCAAAGTTCAAAGTCAACACTTTGACTTTCATTGCATTTTTTACCTAATCAACAATTTTGATTTTTAATGCAATTTTGATCAATTCCATTTAATTTCAAAATTAATTCTAATAATCAATTTTAAAAATAAATTAATATTAAATAATTTAATTACTTTAATTTAATATTAAATCCAACACTAATCCCAATCTATATGAATCATTATTCATAATCTTGATATTTAAATCTCATTTAAATATCTCTTATTTTCTCTCTCTTTATGTTTAATTCATAATTAAACATTAGGTTAAATATATTGTATATATTTAACGCTTTGCTCCAAAAATTGAATTTGAACACTTCAAATTCGTTTGTCACACTGTTCTAAAGATCAGTTCGATATGAGCTAGTAGGGGGACCTCATGGACCTATAGATCATGGGCTCCAACAATTTGAGATTAACGGGCTAAACTCTTTAACCTAATTAACCACTATTCGTTAACTACCGGGTCACTCCACTAGAGCCCAGTAGTTTCACTCCATTCATTGTAGATATATTATTTTCACTCGATATAACCATGATTAGTAAGTCAGCCCTTCACAAGTTGTTCGTAATAACGACTGGGTCAAAAGCTGTTTTACCCCTGAGATTACATCTTGCTCTTTAAGTCCCAATTATCCTTAGGGATTAATGTTCAAGTAACAGCCTAAAGGGTCTATAGTATAGGGATAAGGTTGGGTACCTTATCCTGGTGACACTATGGATACAACCCACTTTGTATTTGATACAAACGCATTGATCCAACACTATGGATATGGGACGTATTCTCTATGCCTCAGCTGTGAGCAGCTTAATGTATGCTAAGCTTTACACTAGGTCGGACATTTGTTATGCAGTGGGAATAGTCAGTAGGTACTAGCCCAATCCAGGTTTAGACTACTGAACTGCGATTAAGAACATCCTCAAGTATCTTAGGAGAACAAGGGACTATACATTATTGTATGGAGCTAAGGATTTGATCCTTACGGGATACACCAACTCTGATTTCCAAATTGACAAGGATTTTAGGAAATCCATGTCACGATCAGTGTTTACCCTGAACGAGGGAGTTGTAGTATGGCGGAGTATCAAGTAAGGATGCATTGCATATTCCACTATGGAAGTTAAATATGTAGTTGCTTGTGAAGCAACAAAGGAAGCAGTTTGGCTCAGGAAGTTCCTAAGTGATTTGGAAGTGGTTCCAAATACGAACTTGCTCATCACCTTATACTGTGACAACAGTGGGGCAGTAGCCAACTCGAAAGAACTTCGTAGTCACAAATAAGAAATGAATATTGAGAGGAAGTATCACCTGATACAGGAGATTGTGCAACTAGGAGATGTGATGGTTACAAAGATCACCTCGGAGCACAACATTACTAATCTATTTACAAAGGTTCTCTCGGCTAAAGTGTTCGAAGGTTATCTAGATAATCTAGGTCTATGAGACATGTATATTGTATAATCTAGGGCAACTGGAAGATGTGTAACGGGTATATGGATGTCCTAGTTTATTGTATTTATTTACCATATTCCCACTGTTTTGAATTATGATATTATGTACAACCCATTGACTAGAGTTTTAGTTCAAATGGGAGTTTTTTGGGTTTTATGCCCTAAAACTCGTAGATAGTAAATGTTATCAATTGACTGTTATCAATAAAGAGTTATCAATATTAATTCAATAAATGTTATTAATTGTGTTGTATTCTATTTTGTCTTAATAACCCTAAATCCAATAAACTAACATCCAAGGCTGCCTTATGAATCTTGAGCCGTATATGGGGACATATAGGGATCAATGTTCAAGAAACAGCCTAAAGGGTTTATAGTATAGGGATAAGGTTGGGTACCTTATCCTGGTGACATTATGGATACGACCCACTTTGTATTTGATACAAACGCAATGATCTGAAGCATTCATGTAGGTGACACACGAGTGAGGGTATCCAATAATGCAATGAGTTTGCATAAGATTGGAATGCAAAATAGTAACCACTAAATGTAATGTCGTTAACTAGTTTGGTTCCTATTTCAATTGGATGACCTAGGCAATTTAGTCTTAATTTTGAGTGTATTATGAACTTTTATTCACGAGGGATTGTCCTTTGATTTGTATAGGCGAGAGTGGCCAGCTTGCCGACTCAATAAACCTACTATGTTGAGGACAAGACCGAGTGAGAAGTTAGGAACATAATAATACAAGATGGAATTCACTCCTTCCTGATTTTAGGGTAAGTAGATGAGTGTTCCCTTAAGTGGTGTCTCTGGGACTTGAACAAAGGGTCTTAGCCTCTCATTGGCTCGAGAGGGATTTCTGTTTATTGGTTGGACCATAAACAGATTGTTCATTAGAGGAGCATTGATACTTAAGGATACAGAGATAACCCAAGGATAAAACGGTAATTTAACCCAATTGGTGTTTTGGAAGTCGTGAAGGACTAACTTGCTATTATTAGTCTATATTTGTAGACATAGAAGTATATTTGCGTTGGGATTGGTGTCCTAATTCTCCAGAGTCTCGTAGTTTTTAATATACACATTGTTATGAATAAAATAAAAGTTATTTCATTCTAGCATTTACTCATATCCAATAAACAAAGCTCCATGGTTATCGTATGTAAACTTAAGCATGTATATGAGATATACAAGTGGATCATGCCTTAAGTGATAACCTAAATAGGTCTGTAGTATAAGGATTAAGGTGGGATACCTGATCTTGGTGACACTACGTATACGGCCCACTTTGTAGGGTTTGCAAGTATTGTAAACTACAACAGATGGTAGATCCTAACAATTCATGTGGAGATATGCGAGTGGGGGTGTCTTAAACAAAGAGTTTGTATAATATCGAATCACGAGATGATTCATCTTTGTATATAATGGCATTGATACTGGAGACTTACATCTATTCTATAAGACCCTAGGTAACATGACCTCAATCATGATTGTTTTTGGAACTTCTGTCTTTGACAGCGGTCCTTTGATTAGTATGAGTGGGAGTGGCCAGATTGCTAGCTCAACATGTCTACCTTCTTGGGGACTTGTTTGATTTGGGAGCTGGAAACTCAGTTACACAAGATGGAATTCACTCCTTCCCCGAAGCAGGGGTAAGTAGACAAATTGCTCCCTTAAGGGCTGATTACGGGGCTTGAACATAGTGGCCACAACTTCTCTTTGGAAGAGAGGACTCAGTCATAGTAGGACTATGACTTATGTTCATTAGAGAGATCAGTGGTACTTAAGAAGTTAGATGTAATTATAGGGGCATAATGGTTATTGGCCGAGCTGTACTTACGAGCAATCTATGAAGGGTTATCGCACTGTTGATTGGTTAAGATGGACACATAATATATCTATAGTAAAGAGAGTTTAGCTGTCGGTCTTTAGTGGAGTGCCTGGTAGTTATCAGATGGTAGATCCCGTGACTAAAGAGTTTAGTTAGTTATTCACGTACCATTGAAGCTTTGAGCTACAGGTCCATAAGGTCCCCTTGGTAGCTCAATGGATTCAAGCTGAGGATCAGTTCTTGGTGTTGATTTGAAATGTTCAAATTGACAAGTGGTAATTCGATTATATATGATATGATTAGTATGATGTATGAGATACATCTAGTGGAGGGTTAATGTAAATGAGATTTACATTAAGTGTTATAAAATAGGAAAATATCTATGGTTTATATTTTTCATGAGATGAAATATTAAAACTATAGGTTATAAATATAGTATGGTAAATTGGTTATCATTTATATTTATAATAATGTTAATTATTGGATAATTATCCCTTTTTCTCTAATAACCAATTGAGTGGGAGGTTATTGGTGGTTTCATGGTAACCATGAGATAAAAGGAAAAATATTTTTCCTAATTTTTAGTAAGATTTGCAAAATGTTGATTTGAGAATTCCAATTTCGAAAAGTACTCACGGAATAGTTGTCAAGTAAATCAGATTTACTAAACAACAGCTTGGAGAGACTAGGCGATCGTGGAGAGTTTCTATACGATAGACTCTCAGCTGGCCGATGATTTAAATGATCGCATAGCTTTTGCTAGACGATCGCATAACTTTTGTTAAATAATTGGGCATCATTCTATACGATAGGCTTTAACATATCCTACTTGCTCAATCGTTTACACAATTGTTCTCCTCCGATCTCTGCCTCTAGCCAAGTCCACACAGAGCACACACTCTGGATTCTCACACCGAGAATACCAAGGTAATCTTTTTTATGGTGTTATACTCAACTCGACACAGTCAAGGTTCTATGGAGGCCGTTCGTGGTGTTCGGGGTGTTCATGACTTGGAGATTGCGATGTTCGAGTTGGCTGTATTCGTGCAGTGTAGAGTTCGTAGTGTTCGAGCATTCGTGTGTTGCCGTATTGTTGTGAACAAGCGTTCGTGATCAAGGGTCTTTAAGATGAGTCTTCAAAGGTATGGTTAATTCTTTCTCTTGATCTATAGAGAAGCATGTTGTAATTTCGTTTTATTCATGACCGTATGTTTCCGTTTGTAACTATAATTGTGTATATTCATATATGAATGAATTTTGGAAAGATCCTTTCGCTGCTCATGGAAATCCTCATGTTCCGATTTCCTTCAATTTGCAGTGAGAAGAGTGTAGTTGTAGGTCTTTAGTATAGTGTACACACCAGTTAACAAATATTGACTAATTTGGTTAATAAGTTTAGCCAATTAATCTCATATCGTTGGAGCTTCTGATTTGCAAGTCCACCAGGTCTTCTTGTTAGCTCACTAAAGGATACTAAATAGGAATGATTTGAATTGTTCAAATCAATTTGAAGAAAATGTATATTAATGTGATTAATATGTAATTGATTATGGATGTGATCTAAAATTTAAATTAAGTTGGAGAGAAATATCTGAATGAGATTCAAATATTTAATTCAAGTGAATTAGATTCATAAAGAATTAATTAATAAAATTAATAGAGATGTGATGCACATAAACATACGATGTTTATTTATATTAATTAAATATATATGTTAAATCGAATTTAATGCATAGAGGGTTATTTAATTATTTAATTAAATAATTTTTGTTTAATTAACTGAGCACAAAGGTAAATTAGCAAAAGAACTTGGAGAATGGGTTAACCCTTCTCCATATAAATTCTTCCTTATGGCCTGATAACGGGCAGATTTGCACGTTATCATAGTGCTGAATCCTTAAACAATGTCAGATTGCGTTGATGAAATATGTTAAATTGCGTCCATTAAGCATAAATTCTATAATATTGCGGTCGCATACGTCCAATGCATTAGAGCAGTTGATCTTTATATTTTTGTGCAGAATAATGCGTTAACGCAATGCAAAGAATGCGATCATAGGAATACATTGGTCGAGTGCAACTTCACCGCAAGACTTTGTGTTGATTGTGCTCGCAAACATTCACCCAAGAAGAATCACCGCAACATGGTAGGTGCATCCGGATGAAAGGACAATTAAGATCGATGGGACAGAAATCTAATGGCAGTCAGATCCAAATTAAGTTGACAGTCGATAACAGTCACAAAGTACATCCAACTTTATCAGTGACAATTATCCGGCGCATTAGTCAGGAATTAAAACTGTCCCATCTGTACAACTAGGAGAGAGAAGACGCCTTTCACCTTTGATGCCCTATAAATACCAAGTTCATTCTTCAGAGAAAGGGTTAAGCAGTCGATTACCTCACCACCATTACAAGTTCATACCTTTGTTCAAAGTTTTCTTTTTCGTTTTTACGGCAGAGCAAGAGAAGAGTAGTGATGGCGGAGATTGTCCAAGGCAGCTCGAGAGAGAACCTTGGGGCGTAAGAGCAAAGAACGGGCTGACTCTCGCGAAAGCGAGAATATCTTTAAAGCATGAGTAGAAACAGTGTAACGCCTGGCAGCAAGAAATTGCTCTAGGCTCTTTACTATACTTGCATTGTTATTTTGTACTTCATCTTATATTTATTCAATGGAAGTTCTATTTCTACATCTGCTCGCTCTCTTAATATGCATGAGTAGCTAAACTAGTTGAATAGGTTGAGAGGAACTAAGCTAACATGATCTAGGAAGTTCATTGCTTGCGATTGTCTTGTTTAATGTCGTGCAAAATACCCCTTTAGAGTTACTCGAGAGAGAATCTAAAGAAAGAACCTAATGTCTCTAGAGAGCTAGGTTAGAATCTGGACTTGAAAGAGTAAGATTAGGCTTGTATAAACAAGAGATAAGGACTTAGAGATAAGCTTTGTTTGTCAACTTGCATCGCATGCATCCTAGGAATAGGAATGATATTATGTGGTCGCATATTTGTGTGAATGTCATGTTGTCATCGCATAAATAGAGATAGAGGTTTATGTGTAAACCCTATACACTCATCGCATATTTATCGCATGCGTTCTAGCCTTAAAAGCCGTGGCATTCATGCCGAGAGGTGGTTTACTATTGTATGCATGTTGCATGATCGAAAAGCATGAACGCATCCTAGGGAGTGTTAGCCGAAACCCTTCTCAACCCATTCACCGCATACTCATCATATTTCCCGTCTACCAACTCTTTTCAAACTCTGCCGCATTCATTATTTGATGGAACACAAGACATACGCAGTGGAATTAGGATCGAATTACACTCTAATTGTTTTTACTTAAAAGGAAACTAGCATGCAAAACAAGGGAAAAACAGTAAATTAATAGGATAGGATACAACTTTTGTAGCTTCTGAAAACCGCTTTTCATCGCTGAATGTCGAACCGAACTCTTTCAGACCACCACTAGAGTTGACCTACTATCCTCTGGACTCAGAACCGAGTTGTGGGACCCAGTGGATGAAGAAAACCGAGAGAGGGAAGACATGGAAATTTGGGTTAGGTTTGGGTTTTAGACTTCACTCAAGAAAATGATTTTTCCAGCCCAAATTTAGAAAACAATTTTTGCAAAAAATGGCCAAAATTCTTTTCATTCAAAATGAAAGCCCATTTTATAGAAAAAACCATGCAACAATTGCATGAACCAAATCCATAAAAACCCAACACCTAGAATCCACTATCTAAGTGGGCTTAATGTCTCCACTATAAGCCAACACTTAGCCCACTATTTTGTTAGTGAAATTATCCAACAAAAGTTTGGATTTTCCCACTAACTTTAGTCAAAGGGCAAAATAGTCATTTGGTCAAGTCAATTTTTGACCAAAAAGTCAACATTTTGACTTTTTATGATTTTCGTGTTGACTAATTTTGACCTCCCGAGCTTGAATCCGCATTCATTTTCTCAAAATTCAAATCACATTTGAATATAAGGTCGGTCAAAGTTTGACTTTTCAAAGTCAAAAAGTCAACTCTTTGACTTTTTACATCTTTGACCATTTCCATCATTTCCGAGCTTTCGAATATGAACGTATTCATATACTTGATATTTAAATCACATTTAAATATTAAAGTTGTATCTCTAAACTGAAAAACCTGACCACTATATCACATATACTTGTCGGTTTCTCTCTCTTCACCTAATTCGAACAATTCGAATCATTCTATCATACTGTTCTAAGTTTATTCCATATGAGCTAGTAGGGGAACCTAATGGACCCATAGATCATGGGCTCCAACGATCCGAGATTAGCTGGCTAAACTCTTTAGACGGAGTTAATCAACATTCGTTAACTAACGGGTCATTCCACTATAGTCTCGTAGTTGCACTCCCCTCAATATAGATATATTTGTGTCCATTTTATATAACCATGATTAGTAAGCTAATCCTTCACAGATTGTTCATGATCTCGGCTAGGTCATAAAAACCGTTTTACCCCCAAGACTACATCTTGTTCCTTAAGTTCCACTGATCCTCTAATGAACAATTGGTTTAAAGTCCAACCTACAAACCGAATACCTCTGGGGCCAAGGAGAGGGTGGGGCCCCTTGTTCAAGACCTGGATTCAGTATTAAAGGGAATAACCTATCTACTATCCCTATAACGGGTAGGAGTGAATTCTGTCTTGCACCCTATGTTCCCAGCTATCCACTCGATCTTACCCTGGAAATGGGAGGCTTATTGGGCCAGCGATGATGAGCTGCCCTCACCTATGTAGATCTAAGGATAATTCCGAGTGAACAAGAGTTCATAGTTAGCTCAGAATTAAGATTAAGTTATCTAGGTCATCAATTAACGAAATAGTCAGTTTTATACATAAAACGACATTTAGAACGTAAAAAATGACTATTTCATGGTTCAGTCTTATGCAAACTCATTGCATAGGATGCCCCCACTCACATATCTCTATATGAACGATTCAGGATCACATCGTTTGTACTAACTACAAAGTGGGCCGCATCCATAGTGTCCCCAGAACAAGGTGCCCAACCTTATTCATATACATAGACCATTTTGGCTATATATTTGAACTTGAACCACCTTTATGTCACTACATAAAGTTCAAACTACATTAAATAGCCTAAGGACCTTAGTTTATTGGATTCAAGATTACAATTTCAATAACAATTTTATCGAAAAACAAAACAGAATATGTTTATTAATTTACAAACTACGAGTTTTAGGACATAAAAACCAACAAACTCCCACTTGGACTAAAACTCCTAGTGGAGTATCACAATGTTGAATTTAAATGAGAAACATATGAGTACAATAAACATATGAATACAATAAACTAGGACATATACCCAAAAGTTCTCCCACTTGTCCTAGTTTACAAACTTCGTAGACCTAGACTCTATAGGTCATCTTTAAACACTTTAGCCGTGAGGGCCTTTGTAAAAGGATCAACAATGTTTTGCTCAGAAGATATCTGACTTACTACAACATCTCCACGATGTACAATCTCCCGGATCATATGGTATTTGCGCTCAATATGTTTACCGCGTTTGTGGTTTCTTGGTTCTCTTGAATTTGCAACTGCATCACTATTATCACAATATAGGGTGATAGGATGATGCATATTTGAAACGACTTCCAAATCTGTCAAGAATTTTCTCAACCATACTGTTTCCTTTGGTGCTTCACAAGCAGCTACGTATTCAGCTTCCATTATGGAGTCTGCAATACAGTTTTGCTTCATGCTTCTTCATACTACTGCTCCTTCATTAAGAGTGAACACTGATCCAGATATACATTTTCTAGCATCTTTATCAGTTTGAAAATCAGAGTCAGTGTATCCAGTAAGGATCAAATCCTTAGTACCATACACGAGCATGTAGTTTCTCATTCTCCTAAGATACTTCAGGAAATTTTTAACGGCAGTCCAATGATCATATCCAGGATTAGACTGATACCTACTGACTATCCCTACTGTGTAGCATATGTCAGGTCTAGTACATAACATTACATACATCAGGCTCCCTACTGTGGAAGCATAGGGAATGCGTCTCATATCCTCAACCTCTTGAGGTGTCTTAGGACATTGATCCTTTGACAAATGAATTCCATATCTGTAAGGTAATAGACCTCTTTTGGAATCTGCATCTTATACCTAGACAACATTTTGTCTATATAAGTTGCTTGAGACATGGCTAGTGTTCTGTTCTTGCGGTTCCGAATAATCTGAATCCCATGAACATACTGCACATTTCCCAAATCTTTCATTTGGAACTGCGTTGTTAGCCATTTCTTGATGTCAGTTAGGTAACTTACTTCATTCTCAATGAGTAGAATATCGTCAACATATAAAACTAAGAAAGCTATAGTAGAATTGACGATCTTCTTGTAAACACAAGGTTCGTCAACATTCTGTTCAAAGCCATCAGATTTGATCGTAGTATCAAATCTTATATTCCAAGATCTAGAAGCTTGTTTCAACCCATAAATGGATTTCTGAAGCTTACAAACCTTTTGTTCTTGACCCTGTACTATAAACCCCTCTGGTTGAGCCATATAGATACTCTCTTTAAGATCACCGTTTAGAAAGACTGTCTTGACATCCATTTGCCAAATTTCATAGTCATAAAAGGTGGCAATGGATAAGAGTATTCTAATCGACTTAAGCATGGCAACGGGAGAGAAAGTTTCTTCATAGTCCACTCCCTCTCTCTAGGTATAACCCTTTGCCATAAGTTGAGCTTTAAAAGTTTTTACTTTACCAGCTTGGTCTCGTTTTCTCTTGTAGATTCACTTACAACCAATTAGTTTTACATCATTTGGTTGATGTACAAGTTTCCAGATAGAATTGAAGTACATAGACTCCATTTCGAGGTCCATGGCTTTGACCCACTAATCACGGTCCACATCTTTCATCGTCTGTTTATAGGTCGATGGATCCTCTATGTCGTCATCAGGTTTAACGACTTGTGTTTCTGTTAAACCCAAGTAACGGTCAGGCTGATGAACAACCCTCCCACTACATCGAGGCATTCTCAACTCTCGAGAAGGATGTGACTGACCAGATGTACTATTTTATCTACTACTTTAGTTGATGAACTAGTTCTATTTGTAGCGTCTCTGGAAATTTCATTCAATACTAGTCTACTGCGAGGTTGATGACTTCTTATGTGGTCTTCCTCTAAGAATGTGGCATTTATCGATACAAATACCTTATTCTATTGAGGATCGTAAAATAGACCACCTTTTGTTTCTTTTGGATAACCTACAAATAAGCATAGTTTTTAACGATGTTCCAATTTTTTAGGATTTTTGCACCAACACGTGTGTCGGGCATCCCCAAATCCTAAGTGACGTAAACTGCCTTTACGCCCTTTTCATAGCTCATAAGGTGTTTCTGAAACACTTTTAGAGGGAACGTTATTCGAAATATAGACAACAGTCTCTAATGCATGTCCCCAAAAGGAATCAAGTAACTCAGCAAAGCTCATCATTGAGCAAACCATGTCCAATAAGGTTCTATTTCTTCTTTTAGATACAACGTTCTGCTGAGGCATATTAGGTGCAGAGAGTTGTGACTTGATTCCATGTTCTATCATATAGTCTTGGAATCTTAAGTCCATGTACTCCCCACCTAGATCTGATCGTAGTGTCTTAATTGTTTTACCTAACTGGTTCTCAACCTCAACCTTATATTCTTTGAACTTTTCAAAAGAATCAGACTTGTGTTGCATTAGGTAAATATGACCATACCTTGAATAATCATCAATAAAACTGATGAAATATTCATACCCACCGCGAGCTTTGACATTCATCGATCCATAGATGTCCAAATGTACGAGCTCTAAGGGTATTGTGCCTCTCAGACCTTTTTCTAGTAAAAGATCTCTTAGTCATTTTTCCCTCAAGACAAGATTTACATGGAGGTAAAGAATTGTCTTCTAACTGATTTAGAAGTCCATTCTTAACCAATCTCTCAATCCTTTTGAGATTTATGTCGCCAAGTCTTAAGTGCCATAAATGGGCATTAGAAGAAACTTTTTGTCTTTTATTTTGAGTTTCGACTGTTCTAAACATCTCAGTATTTAAGACAAACTTTGCTTTAGTTGGTCTTAACTTATATAAGTTGTTTTCAAGTATAGCAGAACAAATTTGAATACCTTTTCTGAAAATGAACGTTTCATTAACTTCAAAAGATATTTTATACATTTGTTCCAATATACATGTGAGAGATATTAAATTCCGTCTCATTTTAGGAGCATAGATAACATCTTTAAGTATGATATATCAATCGTTGAAAAACAACTTCAAGTCTCCCACTGCTTCAACCGAGATAACCTCTCCTATTCCAACCTTGAAGGTGATCTCGCCTTCTTCAAGTTTTTTCTAGGAACTAGTTTCCTGAAAAGAGAAGCAAATATGATTAGTGGCTTCTGAATCCAATATCCAGGTTGAGGTATCATCCTCCATTAAACATGTCTCAGCAACTAGTAAATCATATTTACCTTGTGCTTCTTTCGAGGCAGGGGCCTGAGGACATTTCTCAGTTAAGACAAATCTCAGGTCATCTATTACTAGTATTGAATTCAGATTTGTTCTCCATGTTGAGTAATTATCGCCATTTAGTTTTTCGGAAGCTAAGAGTTGATCTAAAGAGCTAGTCATGCTGAAAAGAAAAACATATCCTTTTTTTGTAAAAACATTAATCGTTTAAATCTAATCAAGTTTAGCAAAAAAAACTAATAATGTACCCTTCATTATTATATTTTGCAACGATATTTCAATGGTTTAGAATAACCTTCACCGAGGGGTGATCGACTATTCCTCCGTTGAACCAAGACTATCTTGACTAGATACTATCACCAGAATAACTCTTATTCCTATAGTAACTCAGTTATCGCTACTTTGGTCAAGAATTTACTAACACTTAGTAATTCTCGTAAGTGTGACCCTCCATTTTCAGACCTTAAAGATCGGAATCATTATGCTCCCGAAGTTGGAAAGACAAGAATGAAAATGGACTTGAGAGACCCTATCAATTTCTAGAGTTCGCGGAGTTCCAAATCCTATAATACAACCCTCCGATTGGTAAGGTCGCTCCAGGGCAGACATATAGGCGCATTATAGGAATCTCACGGTGCGACCTAATGGAAGAGACCGTAGGATGTATTGACACACTTCCTTCTCCCACTTACTATGAACAACTTCCCCTATTCACCTTGGTATTGACTCATGCAAACACTCTCCAAATGGAGTCCGCTCCCAGGGCGGCCCAAAGTCAAGCATGAATGTCACGGTGTGAACTCTTAGGGACGCTAGAGCTAAAACTACATTACTTCTCTCCAGCTGAAGTGTTCTAGACGGTTAGGGTATAAAATACTTAGCGATACATTTCGGCTAACTAAACATATCCTAAGTCTAGGTGATTCATCCGAGTAAATCTTTTATACTGGATTTTTAACCTACGATGTCTAAGTGATAAACAAATTTTATTACCTCACACCGCTCACGCATGCTCATAAAATCGGTTTAACCTAACTTAGACGCCGGTTCGATCTCCAGGTAGTAGGTGTTCCGTGAACCGTCAACTTAAAAACGTTCAACCTTAGTCATCTTATCTGACTTTTTGCCAAGATCTTGTCGGGTGAGTTTTCTTGTAACTTCGGTTTTACAAGATATTGACCTATTTTCTATGAAAATTGGGATTGCTCGATGTTTAACCCTAAATGAGCATGCACCTTATCTTTGTTATAGATTTTAGAAGTCTAGGTTATTTTATAACAATTATAACCCTAGAGCATTCATCTATAACATGCTTCCTTCAATCAAACATGCTTTAATATAACACTTATATTAAAACTAAGCATGCATATTATGCATGTCACATGCTTTTCCTATGGCGGGGTTTTAAAACTATATGGCATACTATATGCATACATAATCAAACAACGTTATACATCACATGCATAATACGTAAACAACACTAAAGTGGATCAATTTTGGCATTAAAAACAAACAAATAACTAATTTATTACATAAAACAGCAACCAGCTTCCCGGAACCAGCTTCAAACACTTTGAACCATCTGGAACCGCCAAGAAACCACTCAAATCGGCCTAAAAACACCAAAAAACAAGTTGAACCGGCCAAACGGACCGGTCCAGACCGTCTGGACTGGCTGGTCAACGTTCGCTGGTGCAGTCAACGGAAGTGCGGGTCAGGTCAATGGAGGCGGAGCGGGCGCATAGGTCGCGAGCAGGCGTGAGGCACGCAGGCAGCTTCGAACTGGGTCAGGTTGGGTCTAGGAGCAGAATCAGGTCTGTGAGCCATTTTTCCCCAATTTGGCTGCTGTCCTCTCTCCCGGAATCAAGAAATTACAGCCTAATTTCAACTCTAATGACTTCAGCATATATTTTATATAAGGTATATCATTTATGCAATTGATATACAATGAGTTTAATTGTCATGGGTGGAAGTTGTTTTTATTTTTTTGTTTCGTTTTTATAAGGAATTGTTTTCATTGAATTGATTCATTTTCAATAGTCTAATTTGGGTTTTGGCAATAGTTGTATTAGGTATTCAACTTTTTTAATCTAGTTTTGATAGTATGTATTAATTGCATCAATTATGTCAACTTATATGCCAAATATACAATATATAGGAATTGTTATTCCTAACCTACAAAGTTTTTGGATTTTCAAAGTCGACCTCTTTTTAAAAGACTAGTTTTTTTAACCTTGTCTCTACTTTTTCAACTTATATATTGAGGACCCCAAACTAAAATGTTTTTTTTTGGTAAGTTCAACCAAAAATACTCATAAGGGACCTTAACAATTAAATGTTTTAACAAAGTTGTGTATTAGTAGTTGTATGTGCTTTAATATGTTGTTTGAGTGAAAAGAAAGATACATTGAGAACTGGATCACGATTATAAGGGCAATAGTAGAACGGAAAATAAATAAAAGATGTGCATTGCTAGATTTGTAACAAAGAATGATATTCTTATGTCAATCCTTTTTGTATTTGGCGATTCATCATTTTGCTGAGTTTGGAAGGGATGTTTTATTTTTCAAACTTTGTGAGATTCTATGGAATTTTATGCTTTGATTTAAACTTTGGGTTATGTTTGGTTGTTGAGAAATGTTGTCTAAAGATTAAACAAAATGAAAAAATGAAAGCATCAGTATGAAAAAAAAATGTGGGTATCCATATGAGTTGTTTTCAACTGTAATTCTTTTTTAGTACAAATTCGGGATGGTGGGATTCGAACCACGAATATTTTAGTCCTCAATACATATAGATACAGATGTCAGTTGAGTTAAATCATAAATTTAATTATTTTCTAGTTCAAGATAACTTCAAAGAAATTGATTATACTAACGGTAAGAACATTTTTAAACTATTTTTTTAAAAGGTTAAGGGCACTAATGCAACTTTTGAAAGTTCAAAATTATTTTTAAACAAGGTACTCAAACTGTTTGTATATACTAATAACAAAGATATTTTTAAAAACATTTTTTATTAGTTTGAAGGTATTATTGAAACTTTTGAAAAATCATTAGAGTATTAAAACTTTTGAAGGTTCGAAAGTACTTTTGAAACAAAATGCAAAGTTCAAGAGTGTTTTTTATAAGTTAGCCTAACATCAATTTAACTTTTTAAATCATACAAATAAAAAATAAATAGTAAAAAACACTTCTAGACCATGAGATTTAAAGTTAATTTCAGTTTGGTCCTTGAAGTATTAAAACTAACATTACAGTCCTCCTAACGGTAAAATGACGTGGATGTTAAATGATGAATTATTTAGTTGATTTGGAAAAATGTATTGATCTAATATTGTTTTTTTAATGAGGTGCCCTTCCTCTTCTTTTCCTCTTCTCTATTCTCTCCTTCAACCCTTCTCTAATGAAACCTTTTACCACTGTCCCACTACTTTCTCGTCGTCACCGTCATCGCCCTAGAATGAAGGAACATCTCTGCCACCTTTTCCAATGTTGTCATGTGCCCCCAAGCAAAGAACATATGAGCTTTTGTTCAGATCTAAACAAAAGAGCTTCTTCAATTAGTGTGAGGAGTCGATAATCACAATAAAAAAAACTTGTTGGTTCTATTTTCTCTTATGATTATTGGGTTGGAATCGTATTTGTTTCTATTATTTTTTTTGTTTTCCCATAGAGTTTGTGTGTGTTAGAATAGATACTGTGAAGAGTTGTTGCACAGTGGAGGAACCACTATCCTAAAATCAATTGTAGCGCAATCTCGGTGCTAATCGCTATGTCGATTGCTCCCCAAGGTAAACGCAACCTCCAAATTCAGGCATGCACTCACTGGAAAATGGACTAGAATCAGAGAAAAGTTTGTTCAGAACAGAATAGGAATGAGAAAATAGTACAAACGTACAGATCTCTTCTATCCCATATCTAATGAACCTGTTAAAAGAAGAAGAATGGAAATGGAACGACTAGGGTTTAGAGAAGGGGAAATGTTCACAAACATGAATGGACAAAATAATAAAATATTCATAAAAGGGCAAAATAATAAAACAAAATGGATGAGTAATAAAAATTTAGTTCTTTTTCGCATAAGTGTGGTTACCCGAGCCCATCTGATCGATCGTCCGTCTTAGATGGAGACAGCGGCGGCACATGCGCATGTGTGGTGAAAGGGTTATACTTCCACCACCAACACACTTTGGATTCACATCTAGCATGTCTTGGTATTTATACTCTTTAGGCATTGTTAAATTTGCCAATGTGGGACAAATCTCTCTCACTCCCTTAACTATCGCTATGGGCATAAGCCTAAAAGCCATTTTCAAAAATCCCCCATAAATGACGGTTACGAAAAAGTTAACAAATAAAGGAGATCAAACTTATGAGCAAATAAAGGGGATCAAACTTAAACATCGATATTTAATGATTTGAATTGATGCATAATGAAGTAAGGTAACAACCTTGTTAGAGAGAGTGAGTTACCTCTTGAACTTTCAATAACACTGGTTGAGACCCCCATAATACGTTTTACTCCTAGTCCTTTTCTTGATTATGCGATATAGAGTGTGCTTATTATAGCTATGCACATAAATCTTGGGTCACCGTAAAAGCTCTAGAAAAAGACCTTTAAACTCTTTCATAAAAGGCGATCACACTGTCACTATCATGTTAGATGCTTCATCAAGTTTTTTAGAAACAAACCACTCATAACTAAGCTATGAAGACTTCGTCATCTAGTCCGTGTTAGGACCATCTTCATCAAGTCTGTCAAAGGCAAACCATTCAAATACTGAGCTATGAAAATTTCATCATTATCCATCAAGTCCATATTAGGACCACACAAAGAAAGGGCTATGGATCATTAGAAGATTTTTATATTATCCATCAAGTCCATCTTAGGACCACCCTCATGACGGGTTATGGACCATCAAGTCTATCGCAAATGACTACCCAGACAAAGGGCTATAGACTATCAAGTCTATCGTAATAGACCACCCAAACAAAAGGTTATGGATCACTATAAGTGTTTAAGCCCCATGTTCACTGAAGATTCTAAAATTATTTTCCTTGTTAGGCCTTTGGTTAAAGAATCAACCAAATTCTTCTCATACCTCACATATTCCAAGGAAATAACTTCTCCTTTTAACCATTGTTTCACAGCTTCATGTCTAAGACGTATATGTCTCGTTTTGCCATTATATACACTATACTTGGCAATACCTATGGTAGCCAGTGAATAAAAGTGTATAGAGACTGGTATTGATGCCCCCCACAATGGTACATCTCTTAATAGGCTTCTAAGTTATTCAGCCTCTTGTCCTACTAATTCTAGAGTAATAAATTAAGATTCCATAGTGGATCTAGCTAAGCAAATCTGTTTTGCAGACTTCCATAATATTGCTCCTCCTTCGAGTAAAAATACATATCCACTAGTAGAATTGACCTTGTCATTGTCAGTTACCCAGTTTGCATCACAATTGTTTGTGTCCTAATTCTCTCGGTGGTCTCGTAGTTTGTAAACATTTTGTAAACATTTTGTACACATATTGTTGTTAATAAAATAAATGTTATTTTATTTTCATTTACTCAAATCCAATAAACTAAGATTCATGGTTATTTCATTAACTTAAGCATGTATGTGAGACATACAAGTGGATCATGCCTTAAGTAATAACTTAAATGGTCTGTAGTAGATGAATAAAGGAGGAATACCTTATCCTAGTGACACTACGGATACGGCCCGCTTTGTAGATGTTACAAGTGTTGTAAAGTGCTATAAATGGTTTGATCCGGACCACTCATGTGAAGATATACGAGCAGGGGTGTCCTATACAAAGAGTTTGTATAAGACCGGACCACAAGATGATTAGTCTCTTTATATAACGTCGTTGATAATTGAGACATACATTGATGGAACACGAAATATACGCAGCGGAATAAGGATCTAATTATACTCTAAATGCTTTTAATTAAAAGGAAAATAGCATGCAAATATAGGGAAAACAGTAAATTAAAAGGGATATAACCTTTGTAGCTCCCGAAAAACGCTTTTCCACGCTGAATCTCGACTCAAACTCTTCCGAACCACCACTAGAGTTTACCCGTTATTTTCTGGACTCAAAACCAGGTTGTGGGACCCGGTGAATGAAGGAATGAAAAAGGGAAGAAGTGGTAGTTCAAAGTTAATGTGCGAAAAGGGAATTTTTTGTGAGAATTTTGGAAACCAAAATTATAGAAATTCAGCTTGCTTAAAAGGAGAAAAGAAGAAGAAAAATTGTTTTATAAAACTTCCTTTTTATAAAACAATTACATGCATCTAATGCATGTAAAAACTCACAAAAAATCAACACCTTACAAAGCACTAAACCAAAGTGGGCTATGTGTCATTCTATAATGTTTACACATAGTCCACTTAACTTAGTGGGATTATCCAACAAAAATGTTGGATTATTCCACTTACTCGTAGTCAAGGGCAAAATGGTCTTTTTTCAATTTGGTCAAAGTCAAACTTTGACTTTCCCTAGTGAAAATGTCGACCCTTTGACTTTTTACAGTTTTGACCCTCTTGACTAATTTGACCTCCCGAACATGAATCCACATTCATATTTTCAAAATTCAAATCACATTTGAATATAGAGCGCCATACAAAAAACCGATAGCGATGTCGCATTACTTGTCGGTTTTAATCCCTTTTCCTAATTCGAACAATTCGAATTAATCCAACATACTGTTCTAAGTTTAATCCATATGAGCTAGCAGAGGACCTAATGCACCTATAGATCATGGGCTCCAATAATCCGAGATTAACCGGTAAAACTCTTTAACCTAATTAATCAACATTTGTTAACTAACGGGTCATTCCACTAAAGTCCCGTAGTTGCACTCCCCTCACTGTAGATATGTTTCTGTCCATCTGATATAACCATAACCAATAAGTCAATCTTTCATAGGTTGTTCGTGGTCTTGGCTGGGTCAAAATATCGTTTTACCCTCGAGAACACTTCTTATTCCTTCAGTCCCACTGAACCTCTAAAGAACAATTGATTTGTGGTCTAACCAACAAATCGAGTCCCTCTTAGCCTAGTGAGAAGATAGGGCCCCTTGTTATAATTTCGAAGTCAGCACTTAAGGGAACAACCTATCTACTACCCTTAGAGACGGGTAGAAGTGAAGTCCGTCTTGCACTCTATGTCCCCAGCTATTTACCCGGTCTTACCCCTGAAATGGGAGGCTTATTGAGCCAGCGCTATTGAGCCGCTCTCACCCATGCAGGTCTAAGGATAATCCCGAATAAATAGGAGTTCATAGTTAGCTCAGGATTGAGATTGAGTTACCTAGGTCATCAAATTTGAATTAGTCAGTTTTATACAGTAAACGGTGTTATAAAGAAAAAGTGACTAAGTCGTGGTGCAGTCTATACAAACTTATTGCATAGGATGCCCCTACTCACATATCTCTATATGAACGATTCAGGATCACATCGTTTGTACTAACTACAAAGTGGGTCGCATCCATAGTATCCCTAAAACAAGGCGCCCAACCTTATCCCTATACTATAGACCATTTTAGGCTATATACTCGAACTTGATCCATGTTTTATGTCATCATATAAAGTTCAAGTCTACATTAAATAGCCTCACGACTTTAGTTTATTGGATTCAGGATTACAATTTCAATAACAAATTTATCGAAAAAACAAAACAGAATATGTTTATTAATTTACAAACTACGAGTTTTAGGACATAAAATCCAACCAACTCCCACTTGGACTAAAACTCCTAGTGCAGTATCACAATGTTGAATTTAAGTGAGAAACATATGAGTACACCAAACATATGAATACAATAAACTAGGGCATATACCCAAAAGTTCTCCCACTTGTCCTAGTTTACAAACTTCGTAGACCTAGTCTCTGTAGGTGACCTTCAAACACTTTAGCCGTGAGGGCCTTTGTAAAAAGATCAGCAATGTTTTGCTCAGAAGATATCTGAGTTACTACAACGTCTCCACGATGTATAATTTCCCAGATCGGATGGTATTTGCGCTCAATAAGCTTGTTGCGCTTGTGGCTTCTTGGTTCTCTTGAATTTTCAACTGCAACACTATTATCACAATAAAGGGTGATAGGCAGATGCATATTTGGAACGACTTTCAAATCTGTCAAGAATTTCCTTAACCATACTGCTTCCTTTAATGTTTCACGTGCAACTACGTATTCAGCTTCCATTGTGGAGTCCACAATACAGTTTTGATTCACACTTCTCCACACTACTGCTCCTCCATTCAGAATGAACACTGATCCCAATGTAGATTTTCTTACATCTTTATCGGTTTGAAAATCAGAGTCAGTGTATCCAGTAAGGATCAAATCCTTAGTACCATACACGAGCATGTAGTTCCTTGTTCTCCTAAGATACTTGAGGATATTTTTAACGGCAGTCCAATGATCATATCCAGGATTGGACTGATACCTCCTATTGCGTAGCATATGTTAGGTCTAGTATATAACATTGCATACATCAGGCTCCCTACTGCGGAAGCATAGGGAATGCGTCTCATATCCTCAACCTCATGAGATGTCTTAGCACATTGATCCTTTGACAAATGAATTCCATATATGTAAGGTAACATACCTCTTTTGAAATTTTGCATCTTATACCCAGACAACATTTTGTCTAAATAAGTTGCTTGAGACATGGCTAGTGTTCTGTTCTTGCGGTTCTGAATAATCTAGATCCCGAGAACATATTGTGCATTTCCTAAATCTTTCATTTGGAACTGTGTTGCTAGCCATTTCTTGATGTCAGTTAGGTAACCTACTTCATTCCCAATGAGTAGAATATCGTCAACATATAAAACTAAGAACGCTATAGTAGAATTGAGATCTTTTTGTAAACACAAGGCTCGTCAACATTCTATACAAAGCCATAAGATTTGATCGTTGTATCAAATCTTATATTCCAAGATCTAGAAGCTTGTTTCAACCCATAAATGGATTTTTGAAGCTTACAAACCTTTTATTCTTGACCCTGTGCAATAAACCCCTCTGGTTGAGCCATATAGATACTCTCTTTAAGATCACCGTTTAGAAAGACTGTCTTGACATCCATTTGCCAAATTTCATAGTCATAAAAGGTGGCAATGGATAAGAGTATTCTAATCGACTTAAGCATGGCAACATGAGAGAAAGTTTCTTCATAGTCCACTCCCTCTCTCTAGGTATAACTCTTTGCCACAAGTCGAGCTTTAAAAGTTTGTACTTTACCGGCTTGGGCTCATTTTCTCTTGTAGATTCACTTACAACCAATTGGTTTTACATCATTTGGTTGATCTACAAGTTCCCAGAAAAAATTGAAGTACATAGACTCCATTTCGAGGTCCATGGCTTTGACCCACTGATCACGGTCCATATCTTTTATCGCCTGTTTATAGATCGATGGATCCTCTATGTCGTCATCAGGTATGACGACTTGTGTTTCTGTTAAACCCAAGTAACGATCAAGCTGATAAACAACCCCCCCCTCCCACTATGTCGAGGCATTCTCAACTCTTGAGAAGGATGTGACTGACCAGATGTACTAGTTTTATCTACTACTTTAGTAGATGAACTAGTTTTATCTGTAGCATCTTTGGAAATTTCATTCAATACTAGTCTACTGCGAGGTTGATGACTTCTTATGTGGTCTTCCTCTAAGAATGTGGCATTTGTCGATACAAATACCTTATTCTCTTGAGGATCGTAAAATAGACCACCTTTTGTTTCTTTTGGATAACCTACAAATAGGCATAGTTTTTAACGACGTTCCAATTTTTTAGGATTTTGCACCAACATGTGTGTCGGGCATCCCCAAATCTTAAAGTGACGTAAACTGCCTTTACGCCCTTTCCATAGCTCATAAGGTGTTTCTGAAACACTTTTAGAGGGAACGTTATTCAAAATATACATAGGATTTTCTAATGCATGTCCCCAAAAGGAATCAGATAACTTAGCAAAGCTCATCATTGAGCGAACTATGTCCAACAAGGTTTTTTTTCTTCTTCCAGATACACCGTTCTGCTGAGGCATATTAGGTGCAGAGAGTTGTGACTTCATTCCGTGTTCTATCATATGGTCCTGGAATCCTAAGTCCATGTACTCCCTACCTCGATCTGATCGTAGTGTCTTAATTGTTTTACCTCTAGTTCTCAACCTCAGCCTTTTATTCTTTTAACTTTTCAAAAGAATCAGACTTGTGATGCATAAGGTAAATATGACCATACCTTGAATAATCATCAATAAAACTGATGAAATATTCATACGCACCTCGAGCTTTGACATTTATCGATCCACTGAGGTCCGAATGTAAGAGCTCTAAGGGTATTATGGCTCTGAGACCTTTTCCAGTAAAAGATCTCATAGTCATTTTTCCTTCAAGACAAGACTCACATGGAGGTAAAGAATTTTCTTCTAACTGATTTAGGAGTCCATTCTTAACCAATCTCTCAATCCTTTTGAGATTTATGTGGCCAAGTCTTAGGTGCAATAGATAGGCATTAGAAGAAACTTTTTGTCTTTTATTCTGAGTTTCGACTGTTCTAAACATCTCAGTATTTAAGACAAATTTTTCTTTAGTTGATCTTAACTTATATAAGTTGTTTTTAAGTATAGCAGAACAAATTTGAATACCTTTTCTGAAAATGAATATTTCATTAATTTTAAAAGATATTTTATACATTTGTTCCAATATACATGTGATAGATATTAAATTCCGTCTCATTTTAGGAGCATACAAAACATTTTTAAGTATGATATATATATCGTTGAAAAACAACTTCAAGTCTCCCACTGCTTCGGCCGAGACAACCTCTCCTATTCCAACCTTGAGGGTGATCTCGCCTTCTTCAAGCTTTTTCCAGGAACTAGTTTCCTGAAAAGAGAAGCAAATATGATTACTGGCTCCTGAATCCAATATCCAGGTTGAGGTATCATACTCCACTAAACATGTTTCAGCAACTAGTAAATCATATTTACCTTGTGCTTCTTTTGAGGCCGGGGCCTGAGGATATTCCTCAGTTAAGACAAATCTCAGGTCATCTATTACTAGTATTGTATTCATATTTGTTTTCCATGTCAAGTAGTTGTCGCCGTTAAGTTTTTCATAAGCAAATAGTTGAACTAAAGAGCTAGTCATGCTGAAAAGAAAAACATATCCTTTTTAGTAAAAAAAACATTAATCTTTTAAATCCAATCAAGTTTAGCAAAAAATAATGTACCCATCATTATTTATATTTGAAACGATAGTTCAACGGTTTAGAATAACCTTCATCGAGGGGTGATCGACTATTCCTCCGTTGAACCAAGACTATCTTGACTGGATACTATCACCAGAATAACTTTTATTCCTATAGTAACTTAGTTATCGCTACTTTGGTCAAGAATTTACGAACACTTAGTAATTCTTGTAAGTGTGACTCTCAATTTTCATACCTCAAAGATTGGAATCATTATGCTCCCGAAGTTGGAAAGACAAGAATGAAAATGGACCTGAGAGACCCTATCAATTTCTAAAGTTCGTGGAGTTCCAAATCCTATAATACAGCCCTCCGATTGGTAAGGTCGCTCCAGGGCAGACATGCAGGCGCATTATAGGAATCTCACGGTGCAACCTAATGGAAGACACCGTAGGATGTGTTGACACACTTCCTTCTCCCACTTACTATGAACAACTTCCCCTATTCACCTTGGTATTGACTCATGCAAACACTCTCCAAATGGAGTCCGCTCCTAGGGCGGCCCAAAGCCAAGCATGAATCTCACGGTGTGAACTCTTAGGGACGCTAGAGCTAAAAGTACATTACTTCTCTCTAGCTAAAGTGTTCTAGAGGTTAGGGTATAAAATACTTAGCGATAAATTTCTGCTAACTTAAACATATCCTAAGAATAGGTGATTCATCCGAGTATAACTTTTATACTGGATTTTTAACCTACGATGTCTAGGTGATAAAAAAATTTTATTACCTCACACTGCTCACGCATGCTCATAAAACTGATTTAACCTAACTCAGATGCCGGCTCGATCTCCAGGTAGTAGGTATTCCATGAACCGTCAACTTAAAACCCTTCAACCTTAGTCATCTTATCTGACTTTTTGCCAAGATCTTGTCAGGTGAGTCTTCTTGTAACTTTGGTTTTACAAGATATCGACCTATTTTCTATGAAAAATGGGATTGCTCGATGGTTAACCCTAAGTGAGCATGCATCTTATCTGTATTATAGGTTTTAGAAGTCTATGTTATTTTATAAAAATTATAAAATAAATTATAACAATTATAACCCTAAAGCATTCATCTATAACATGTTTCCTTCAAACAAAGATGCTTTAATATAACACTTATATTAAAACTAACCATGCATAGTATATATTTTATAATACTTATAACATATAACAAATGCATGTCACATGCTTTTCCTATGATGGGATTTGAAAACTATATGGCATACTATATGCACACATAATCAAACAACATTATACATCACATGCATAATAGGTAAACAACACTAAAGTGGACCGATTTTGACATTAAAAACAAACAAATAGCTAATTTATTACAGTAATCAGCAATCAACTTCCTGGAACTGGCTTCAAACACTTTAAACCATCTGGAACTGCTCAGAAACCACTCAAATAGGCCCAAAAACACAAAAAACCAAGTTGAACCGGTCAAACCGGCTCAACCAAGTCAAACGAACCGGTCCAGACCATCTGGACTGGCTGATCAACGCGCGCTGGCACAGTCAATGGAAACACGGGTGGGTCAATTCGAACGGAAAGCGCAGGCGTAAGAGGCAGGCAGCGAACCAGGTTGGCGCATGCAGCTGCTTCGAACCGGGTCATCGGGTTTGGTGGCTAAAACGGGTCTAGAAGCAAAGTCCCTTCAATTTTGATGATGTTCTCCCTCCCAGAATCGAGTAATTACAACTCAATTTCAACTCTAATGAATTTAACAAATTTACAGACCCTCACACATTAATGCTCATAAACATGTGAGCAATTACAAATTTCCACAAGAAATTTAAAGAAAAACAATGCTAAAATCATAAAAAATCCACTTTAGTCCACATTTCATTCAACATTTGAAATAAGGGGGAAAATACCCACCAAAATCAATTGAGTGTAATTGAAGCATGCTCTGATACCACATGATGGAACACGAGACATACGCAGCGGAATAAGGATCTAATTACACTTTAATTGCTTTTAATTAAAAGGAAAATAGCATGCAAATATAGGAAAAAACAGTAAATTAAAAGGGATATAATACAACCTTTGTAGCTCCCGAAAAACGCTTTTCCTCGCAGAATCTCGACCCGAACTCTTTCTTTTTATAAAACAATTACATGCATCTAATGCATGTAAAAACTCACCAAAAATCAACACCTCACAAAGCACTAAACCAAAGTGGGCTATGTGTCATTCTATAATGTTTACACATAGTCCACTTAAGTTAGTGGGATTATCCAACAAAAATGTTGGATAATTCCACTAACTCTTAGTCAAGGGCAAAATGGTCTTTTTTCAATTTGGTCAAAGTCAAACTTTGGCTTTCCCTAGCAAAAAAGTCAATCCTTTGACTTTTTACAGTTTTGACCCTCTTGACTAATTTTGACCTCTCGAACATGAATTCGCATTCATATTTTCAAAATTCAAATCACATTTGAATATAGAGCACCATACAAAAAATCGATTGCGATGTCGCATATACTTGTCAGTTTTAATCCCTATCCCTAATTCGAACAATTCGAATTAATCCAACATACTATTCTAAGTTTAATCCATATGAGGTAGCAGGGGGACCTAATGGACCTATAGATCACGAGCTCCAACAATTCGAGATTAACCGATAAAACTCTTTAACCTAATTAATCAACATTTGTTAACTAACAGGTCATTCCACTAAAGTTCCGTAAGTGCACTCCCCTCACTGTAGATATGTTTCTTTCCATCTGATATAACCATAACCAGTAAGTCAATCTTTCATAGGTTGTTCGTGGTCTTGGCTGGGTCAAAATACCGTTTTACCCCCGAGAACACTTCTTATTCCTTCAGTCCCACTGAACCTCTAAAGAACAATTGATTTGTGGTCCAACCAACAAATCGAGTCCCTCTCAGCCTAATGAGAGGGTGGGGCCCCTTGTTCTAATTCTAAAGTCAGCACTTAAGGGAACAACCTATCTACTACCCTTAGAGACAGGTAGAAGTGAAGTCCGTCTTGCACCCTATGTCCCCAGCTATTCACCCAGTCTTGCCCTTGAAATGGGAGGCTTATTGAGCCAGCGCTGTTGAGCTACTCTCACCCATGCAGATCTAAGGATAATCCCGAATAAACAGGAGTTCATAGTTAGCTCAAGATTGAGATCGAGTTACCTAGGTCATCAAATTTGAATTAGTCAATTTTATACAGTAAACGGTGTTATAAAGAAAAAGTGACTAAGTCGTGGTCCAGTCTTATACAAACTCATTGCATAGGATGCCCCCACTCACATATCTCTATATGAACGATTCAGGATTATATCGTTTGTACTAACTACAAAAGTGGGCCGCATCCATAGTGTCCCCAGAACAAGGCTCCCAACCTTATCCCTATACTATAAATAGCCTCAGGATGTTAGTTTATTGGATTCAAGATTACAATTTAGATAACAATTTTATCGAAAAAAAAAATAGAATATGTTTATCAATTTACAAACTACGAGTTTTAGGACATAAAATCCAACATACATTTCACTAAAATGACCATAAGTGACATGACCTTAATCCTGAGTGAGTTGGGAACTCCTGCCTATGAGGGCGGTCCTTTGATTAGTATGGGTGAGAGTGGCCAGATTGCCAACTCAACAAGCCTACCTTTTTGGGAACTCAGCTACACAAGACGGAATTCACTCCTTCCCCGAAGCAAGGATAAGTAAATAAATTGCTCTCTTAAAGGCTAATTCCAGGTCTTGAACATAGTTGCCACACCCTCTCTTTGGAAGAGAGGACTCAGTCATAGTAGGACTATGACTTATTGTTCATTAAAGAAATCAGTGGTACTTAAGAAGGTAGATACAACTACAGGGGCACAGTAAATTGGCCCAGCTATACTTACAAGCGATTTGTGAAGGGTTATCACACTGTTGATTGGTTATATGGACACATAAATATATCTATAGTGCGAAGAGTGCAGCTGTCGGTCTTTAGTGGAGTGACTAACAGTTAATGGATCGTGGATCTCGTGACTAAAGTGTTTAGTAAGTTATTCACGTACCATTGGAGCTTCAAGCTACTAGTCCATGAGGTCCCTTTGGTAGCTCAATGGGTTCAAATTGAGAATTAGATTTTGGATTAGTTTGAAGTGTTCAAATTAACAAAAGGAAATTCAATTATATGTGATATAATTGATATGATGTATTTGATACATTAATTAGAGGAATTAATATAAATATGATTTATATTAAGTACCATAAAATAGAAAAAGAACTATGGTTTATATGTTTCATATGATGAAATATTAAAACTATAGGTTATAAATATAATATGATAAGTTGATGATCATATTTATTTATAATATATTCTTATATGATAATTAATTCTTTTTCTCTAATAACCGAATTGAGTGGGAGGTTATTGGAAGTTTTATGGTAACCATGAGATAAAAGGAAAATTGTTTTTTTCCAAAATTGGGAGTTGATTCATTTGGGAAAACCTCACGAAAAAGGCTATCAAGTAAAAAATGTTTTTACTAAGCAATAGCATTAAGAGCATACACGATCAAGCTAAGAGTTGACTATACAATAGTTACTCATTGATCCTTGCTACACGATCGAGTAGCAAAGTCTATACGTTAGGCTTCCGTCTTTTAAACGACTGAGTCGTCTATACGTTAGACAGTTTTCATCTCCTACTTACTCGATCATATACCTTCTGTCTTCCTCAATCCAAGATCATACAGAGCCCACAACTCCTAGATTCTCACACCGAGAATACCAAGGTAACACTTGTGGTAGTGTTCTAAATCTGTTCGTGGATCGAGTTAGACTCGATTGGGTTTGAGGTGTTGAGGTTGATGTTTTAAACTCTCATTGGGTCTTGTAGTTTGTAAACACCTGTATTGAACAAACGTTTGTGATGTAATAATATAAGATATTTTCTTCATTGTTGTCTATGAAACATGAGATGTTTTATTTGCATTTACCACAAACCAATAAACTAAGATCCCTGATTATCGTTATAACATATATTGATATAGGAGGGAAATTTTATCCTGGTGATACTATGGATGCGGCCCACTTTATAGATAGTTATAAGTGTTGTGACGTGCTACAGATGGTCTGATCCTGATCATTCATGTCAAGACATGCGAGCGGGGTGTCCTATACAAAGGAGTTTGTATAAGACCAGACCATGAAGTGTATAGTCTCGTTATATAACATTGTTCATGACAGAGACTTCACTTCACTAGAATGACCATAGGTAACATGACCTTAATCCTGAGTGAGTTGGGAACTCCTACCTTTGAGGGTGGTCCTTTGATTTGCATGGGTGCGAGTGGCCAGATTGCCAACTCAAACCTACCACTTTGGAGATTCGCTTGATTGGGGAGTTGGGAACTCAGCTACACAAGATAGAACTCACTTCTTCCCCAAAGTAGGGGTAAGTAGATATATTGTTGACCCGTTTACGAAGGCTCTCACAGCTACAGTTTTTTAGGGTTGAAGAAAATAGTAAGTGAGATTTCCATAGCAGCGAAAGCAAGATAATTCCAAATTACAATCATGAATGAACATATATTTACAGACGACTTCAAACAAATGGTTATACAATTCATACATAGAAATTACAGCATAAACAATACAAATGCATAAAGAGATCAAACTTTACGCACAATGGCAGAAGTGTCTCCAGGCTCCGTTGCACACAAATGCTCGAACAACAGCGATCTCGAATGCCCGTTCTACACGATCGCAACACCACAACAAACATAGCACAAACACTTCGCGCTCGTCCTCAACGATCTCCTCGGTCACAAACTCCTCCGCAACAGTGCGAACTCCTCTGCAGCACCACAAACGGCCTACAAAAAACCTCGATGGTGTCGAGTTGAGTCTGACACCACCAACAAGGCTACCTTGGTATTCTCGGTGTGAGAATCCAAAGGGTGGGCTCTATTCGGACTTGGTTTGAGGCAGACGAAGGAGGAAACACCGATCGCGTACATAACTGGGCAATCTGGCCACTCTCACCCATACTAATCAAAGGACCGCCCTCAAAGGCAGGAGTTCCTAAAACACTCAAGATTGAGGTCGTGTCACCTATGGTTGTTTAGGTGAGATGCAAGTCTCTAGTATCAACGACGTTATATCCAGAGTTTAGTCATCTCTTGGTTCAAGTCTTATACAAACTCTTTGTATAGAACACCCCCGCTCCACGTCTCCACGTGAATGGTCAGGATCTACCATCTATAGTAGTTTACAACACTTGAAAACCTCTACAAAGTGGGTCGTATCCGTAGTGTCACTAGGATCAGGTATCCCACCTTAATCCTTATACTACAGACCTATTTAGGTTATCACTTAAGGAATGATCCACTTGTATATCATATATACATGCTTAAGTTCACATAAGATAACCAAGGAGCTTTGTTTATTGGATATGAGTAAATGCCAGAATTAAATAAAACTTATTTTATTCATTGAACAACGTGTGTCTTTACAAAACAACGAGACTCCAGGAGAATTAGGACACCAATCCCAACAATCTCCCACTTGTCCTAATGACTCGGGAGACTAATGTACAATACAATATAAAACTGTACAATATACAATAAAATAAGGCATACCCAGTATCATCTCCCACTTGCCCTAGACAAGATGCCGCATGTCCCACAGACCCAGACTTTCTAGGTGACCCTCGAACACTTTAACCGTGAGGGCCTTTGTAAAGGGATCAGCAACATTGTATCCTGTAAGGATCATATCCTTATCTCCATATACAAGCATGTAGTCCCTCATTCTTCAAAGATACTTGAGGATCGTCTTGACCGCCGTCTAGTGATCAAATCCTGGATTGGACTGAGACCGACTGACAATCCCTACTGCATAGCAAATGTTGGTTCGAGTACACAATATTGCATACATCAAGCTTCCTACAGTAGAAGCATAGGGAATCCGTCTCATCTCCTCAACCTCTTGAGGTGTCTTAGGATATTGATCCTTAGACAGAACGATTCCATGCCTGAAGGGTAACAAACCCCTCTTGGAATCCTGCATCTTGTACCTGATCAACATTTGATCAATGTACGATGCTTGAGATAGGGCTAACTGTTTGTTCTTGCAATCTCGAATAATCTGGATCCTGAGAACATACTGTGCCTCACCCAAATCTTTCATTTGGAACTGGACAACTAGCCAACTCTAAATGTCAGACAGATGCCCTACATCATTTCCAATGAGTAGGATATCATCCACATACAGTACAGGAAAGCTACTGAGTTGTTGATGATCTTCTTGTAAATACAAGGTACATCAACGTTCTGGTCAAAGCCAAACGACTTGACAGTAGTGTCAAATCTAATGTTTCAAGATCTAAATGCTTGTTTCAGCCCATAAATGGACCTATTAAGCTTGCAAACTCTTTGCTCTTGATCTAGAACTATGAACCCCTCTGGTTGAGACATATAGATGGTCTCCTCAAGATTACCATTAAGAAAGGCAGTCTTGATGTCCATTTGCCAAATTTCATAATCATAAAATTGGCTATGGACAGGAGAATCCTGATAGACTTCAGCATGACAAAAGGTGAGAAAGTTTCCTCATAGTTAACTCCCTCACCTGGGTATAACCATTTGCCACGAGCCTAACCTTAAAGGTTTGTACCTTTCCATCTACACCTCTCTTTCTCTTAAAGATCCACTTACACCTAATAGTTCTTACCCCATCAGGTGGATCAACAAGCTCCCAGACGTTATTAAAGTACATAGACTCCATTTCCTAGTTCATGGCCTTAACCCATTCATCTTTGTCAACATCCTCCATTGTTTTCTTAAAAGACAACGGATCCTCGACCTCATCATTCTTAATGACGTTTTGGGCTTCAGTCAAACCCATGTAGTGATCCAGTGGGTTTATAACCCTCCTACTACGTCGAGCCACTCTCAACTTTTGAGCTAGTTGACTAGACGTCCCGACCTCAATAACCCTTGTTGATCTGTCGACCTGTTCGACAACTCTTGTTGAACCCTCAGCGGTCTCAATTTCACTTGAGATCTCACATAAAATGAGCTTACTTTGTGGTTTATGATCCCTCATGTGATCTTCTTCCAAGAAGATAGCATTAGTGGAAATAAACACTTTGTTCTCACTCAGATCATAGAAGTATCCTCCTCTCGTTTCCTTGGGGTAGCCTACAAAGAGGCAAACTTTCGAACACGGTTCCAACTTCTTTGGGTTAGTCGCTAGCACATCTGCCGGATAGCCCCAAATCCTGAAGTGGCGTAAACTACCTTTACGACCTCTCTATAATTCAAAAGGTGTTTCAAAAATACTTTTCGAGGGAACGTTGCTCAGAATATAACATGCAGTCTGCACTGCATAACCCCAAAACGAGTCTGGAAGATGAGCCTAACTCATCATAGACCGAACTATGTCCAACAAGGTCTTGTTTCTCCTTTCTGATACATCATTCTGCTGAGGTTTATCAGGGGCCGAGAGTTGGGACGCAATCCCATGTTCTATCATATAGTTCTGGAATTGGAGATCCATATACTCTCGATCACAATCAGATCGTAGTGTTTTTATCTTCTTACTTAACAAGTTTTCAACTTCAGCCTTATACTCCTTGAACTTATCAAGGACTTCAGACTTACGTTGCATTAGAAAGAGATACCCAAACCTTGAATAATCAACTGAAAGAGATGAAGTATTCATACCCATCTCGAGCTCTAACATTCATCGGACCACAGAGATCTGAATGTATAAGCTCTAAGGCTTCCTTGGCTCTGTAACCTTTTTCAGTAAAAGGTCGTTTGGTCATCTTGCCTTCGAGGCATGATTCACATACCGACAAGGAGTTTTCTTCTAAACTATTTAGAAGTCCACTTTTCACCAACTTCTTAATCCTATTGAGATTGATATAACCTAACCATAGATACCAAAGATGGGTGTTTTTCCTTTGGAGAAACTTTTGGTCTTTTAGCTGTTGTTGTCATACTGAACATTTCAGTGTTAAACAAGGCTTTTATGACTAACGGCCTCAGTACATATAAGTTATTTTCCATTGAACCATAACCAATCTCCATTCCATTCTTGAAAATAAACACTTTATTCTCAGAAAAGAAGACAGTGTAGCCTTATTCAATGAGACAAGAAACCGAGATTAAATTCCTCTTAATATGAGGAACTACAAAAACTTTATCCAGTAACAGATAATGTTCCTTGTCAACAAATAACTTCAGCCTGCCTATAGCAACAGCTGAAACAACCTCACCAGTATCGACTCGAAGAGTCATCTCTTCTTATGTCAACGTTTGTCAGGAACTGAATCCTTGGTAAGAGGAATTGATATGATTGGTAGCACCTGAATCAAGGATCCAGGCAGAATCATCATTCTCTACAAGACATGTCTCCAAGACTAATAAATCATATTTACTGTCTTGTTTCCTCTTTTGGAGAGTAGTGGGATGGAGGTCGTTTGTCATGAAATTCATTTCACACGATTCTTTCCACTGTAAATAATCGGTCATTTTTAAAAGCTTTAAACGGAAATACTAACGAGTTACTGAAAAGAAAAATACATTGACCTACATTAGGTTTTAAGCAAATACCTGTTGTAAAACAAAATAATATCTAATAATGTTTTGGCAAAACTAACATGAACCCCGTGTGACATCTAGTTTCGCAATGACGCTTCAAAGATTTAGGAAAAAAGTCGCCGAAGGGAGGTCAATTATCCCTCCTCTGAATTGAGAAGTTCTCAACCAGTCATTAATACCATAACAACTCTTGTTCCTATAACGACAAGCCATCATTGATTTGGCCAAGAGATCATTAACTTACTTAACAATCTCCCGTAAGTGTGACCCGTCATTTTAAGCCCTAAAGGTCCATCTCAAAAGGCCAATACGAAGGGAAAAAATCCGATTGGGACAAAACCTAAAGCGACCCTATCCATTTCTGGAGTTCACCTTAATATTGACCAACTGCACAAAACCCATCTGAAAGGGGACGCTCCGAAGGCGACACGATGGCGTATAGAATGATCTCACGATGTGAACCAATGACAGAGACCATAGGACGTGTTGACACACACCCTTCACCCACTTACTATAAATACTCTCTCTATTAACCTTGATATTGATTCATGCAAACACCATCCGAAGGGATGCATCCTGGGCATCTCAAAGCTAAGCATGAATCTCACGGTGTGAACATACATGGAGAAACGTGAGTCGAATCATAGACATATTTGATACGCCCTTTCCTCCCACTGAGTATTTTATAACCTAGGGTTTAGCTTACTTAGAAAAAACACGACTAAGGATTTTAACTAAGTGACTTTTAGGTTTTCCCAAGAGTAACTTTTACCTTGGATAGTGTAACAACTTTTGATCATCATCCATTAAACTCTTTAACGGAGTCTTTGACCAAATTGTCACATGCTTGTTGAAAATATATCTAATTCACCTTTCCAGGTAGGTTCCCAGGTAGAGGTGTTACGTTTCCGTCAACTTAAGAACTCCAGCCTAGCCAGAACCCACCTTAGATAAAAAGTCCCTTATAGATAGGTTTACAATAAATTTAATCTTTTATTCAACTAATTTAATCTTATTAAACCGATTTTAAAAGATTAATCTAGGTTACTAAACTCATTAGAACCACTTGAACTTAGGTCTATCTCAATCCAAATTTAAAACCCTTTTAAAAAACTTAAGTTCACCCTAAGTCCGCATGCAACTCTGAATATCAATTTTAGGTCTAATTTCCTTTATAACGCTTATAAACGGAAACACCCACCATGTTAAGCTAATACATGCAAGGCATTCATAATGATTATAAATAGCCTTAAGTGTCATGCTCAATGCACTGTCCATTCATTGTTACTTCTTTTATATAATACTTATACAAAACGGCAATGAAACAAGCAAGACATGCTTCCATTCACCCTTAGACTATAACACTTATAATAAAAGGATGATGCATGATAATGCTCACTGCATGAAAAATATAACTTTTATATTTCATGATGTATGTGCATGCTTTCAAGTAATTTCTTCATGCAAGATTATAACAATTATATACATGATGCATGAATAATTGCACAACCTAACAAACACTTTGACATATAAGCACCATACATCATATGTATAAGCAATAAAAGTTGATGAACCGAGTGAAATTGCCTCAAAAACACAAAAAGAAAGCTAACAATTACAAAGACAAGAAGTCTCCAGTTCAAACAGGCGAACTGGGTCTTGAACCGCTTGGGCAAAGCATCGCTTCTCCAACCATCCATCGTGTACTAAGCACCTCGCGATCGTCTAGATGATAAAACAAACACTTCGTTCTATCACTTACCAGCGCTCCAGAGTTAAACGACCATTTAGCATTAACTATACGATCGTTTAGAAATATCCAAACGATCGTTTAGCTATTACAACACGATCGTGTACCTTTACTAAGCGATGAAGCCTGAGTACACGATCGCTTAGCACGCTCCGCACAGCGCCCGCCTTTTACGATCGTCTAAGCGACTACGATGCTGCGAAGCACCATCGCCTAAACAATCGCTTAGCTAGCATCTCCGTATCGCATAGGTAGTAACTAAGCGATGAAGCTTGCTAACTACGTGATCGTCTAGCACGCGCCTTCTACTAAAAGACGAGCATCGCATGCTCCCACTACGATCATCTACCACCAGCGCCTACGCGATATGGTAAACGATTTACCTCATCGTTTAGCATTAGCTAAACGATCGATTAGAAAATACTATACGATCATCTAAAGAAAATTAAATGATCGCTTAGTTAAATCCCAACGATCGTTTACCTGAGGCTACATGATAACTTGTAGAAATACAAGTTATTGTGATTCAAAAGTTGGAACAATTAGGGTCTTTAATGATAAAATCTCATCTTTTTAGAGAAAACACATGGAATTACTCGAACACTATCAAACTCATGCAAAAGAATGTTTATTACTAAAATACTGCGGTGCTAACGCATGATATGCAGGATTTCAACAAATATTCTAAGTGTCGTAGGCAATGTCAAACGCATGGGCATGCATCGGAGGGATTCAACGCAAGAAAGATTCATTAATTTAGGCTATTTGTGTCAAATCACCACTTGCAAGCATGGGCATCTGCAGCTGGTGGCATCTGAAAAGCATCAGAGTGTCAGGCGGCTGACCAAGGTATGGAATTTAATGATGCCCCATCATCAAGTTGGAGAAGATCGATGCCTATAAATAGAAGAAATCCCACTAGATGAAGAGATCTTTTAGCTCATTGTATAATTTTGAATATATGAGACTTTAGAGCTGTGTTGTGGTGACAAGAAGAACACAAGAGGGAAGAGAACCACCACCACCGCCGATCAAGGAGTGGAGAAAGCAAAGCTCGAGAGAGAACTTTCTTCCATTTCTTCTACAAGTGGTTGTACAGGAATTAGAATTGAGCCAAAGAGGACAAGAGATTGTACTCTGCGGCTTGAATCCTTTCATTTCATCTAACTTATCATTTTCATCATCTCATTTGATTGAGTATTGGTTTTGTAAAGACAATCAATTTCTTTATAAATTCACATATTTGATCTATCTCACTTTGCCACTGTTTATTTCTTGCTTTATGTTAGATGCATCTATAACTTCATGCAAAATCCAATTCTAAACGCTTAAGCCAATTAAATCACTTGGTAAAAGCTGCTTAAGCTTGAATTATTCGAGAGAATAAGCAAGCCAGCATTAAGTTAGAAACATTTAGTACATCTATAGATAGACGCATTAGTGTTTTACTGCATCCTGTGACTAACACATACATCCTAGAGATAGGGTATTGTAGCAAGTCATCTCATCGACATTATATTCTTGTTCGTGTACATCTAACTTAGATCGATGCATATCCCCTGCATTAAACTCCATTTTCACACGACCCCTTATTTTCTACTCGACCCTTTTGTATCTTCTTGCACGCACACAGCAGCTTAGTGTAAATAACTCATTTCTGCATTCACTTAGGATATTTCTACAACTGCTACAATGCAAGCTCTGTGTTAGCTTGAATCTGAATCCCTGAGTTTGACCCTGAACTTCCCAGGAAACTAAGTTGGATTTATACTTGGATCTGATTCAGGAAAACTTGCACGTCTATAGAGGAGTGTCATGTGTCCTGTTGCACATCACTAACGCGTCACAAACGCATCAACGCATCATTCACATTTAGACTTACTTTTCCAATTACTTTATACAATACACTTCTAAGCTTGCATCACGAATTCAACGAACACTACACGATCTGACCAACGCTTGGTCTTCTTCTTCGTTGAGAACTGCATCACCATGCGCTGAAGATTCATCACGAACGACTCGACGAACTCAAACTTTTCGAATTACAGACTCAATTGCTATGTTAATTTCGCCCAAAAACACAAGGGCCTTTACAATTAACACTTTTAATACCAAAAGCTTTAACAAAAAGGCAATTTAAACCTAAAACATTCATCATATTCATCCACACATGCAGAAAACAGGTAACCACAAATGCAGAAACCCACCGCGACTGAAAAATGCGTTCAATTCAGATCTGTAATTTGGAATATCAGAAAACTTGGCTCTGATACCAATTGAAGGAAATCGGAAGCAAGATTTCCATGAGCAGCAGAAGCAAGATAATTCCAAATTACAATCATGAATGAACATATATTTACAGTCGACTTCAAACAAATGGTTATACAATTCATACATAGAAATTACAGCATGAACAATACAAATGCATAAAGAGATCAAACTCGACGCACAATGGCAGAAGCATCTCCATGCTCCGTTGCACACGAATGCTCGAACAATAGTGACCTCGAACACCCAATCTACATGACCACAACACCACAACAAACATAGCACGAACACTTCGCGCACGTCCTCAACGATCTCCTCTGCAACAGCGCGAACTCTTCTGCAGCACCACGAACGGTCTATAGAAAACCTCGACGGTGTCAAGTTGAGTCTGACACCACCAACAAGGCTACCTTGGTATTCTCGGTGTGAGAATCCAAATGGTGGGCTCTATTCGGACTTGGTTTGAGGCAGACGAAGGAGGAAACACCGATCGCGTACACGACTGGGCAAGTAGGATATGGCGGAGACCTATCGTATAGGTCAATGCCCGATCGTTTAGATAAGCTATGCGATCGTCTAGCAAAAGATATGCGATCGTTTAGCTCATCATTTAGCTCGATCTGTCGCCTACAGACTCTACGCGATTGTTTACCTTAGGCCAGCGATCGTCTAGCAAATACTGCACAATCGTTTAGCTCGCTCAGTCGTCGTTTAGTAAATCCGAATTTACTTGACGACTTCGTGAGTTTCTTTTGCGCGGAGAGAAAACTCAAAACCTTTTTTCGAAAACTTTTGTAAAACTCATCTCAAAATAGGAAAACCATTTTCCTTTTAAACTCACGGTTACTATGATTTAATAACCACCCACTACTTTGGTTATTTAAAAGAAAAAGAACTAATTATCTAATGATTAATATTATTATAAACATAAATGATAACCAACTTATCATGCTATATTTATAACCTATAGTTTTAATATTTCATCTCATGAAACATATAAACCATAGTTTTTTTCTATTCCATGGTACTTAATTTAAATCTCATTTACTTCAATCCTCCACTAGATGTATCTTATACATCATACCGATTATATCATATATAATCAAAATACCTCTTATCAATTTGAACATTTCAAATCAACACCAAGAACTGATCCTCAACTAAATCCATTGAGCTACCAAGGGGACCTCATGGACCTGTAGCTCGAAGCTCCAAGAGTATGTGAATAACTAACTAAACTCTTTAGTCACGGGATCTACCATCCGTTAACTACCAGGCACTCCACTAAAGACTGACAGCTGAACTCTCCTTATCACAGATATATTATGTGTCCATCTTAACCAATGAGCAGCGCGACAACCCTTCACAGATCGCTTGTAAGTACAATTGGGCCAATAACCATTATGCCCTTGTAGTTACATCTGTCTCCTTAAGTACCACTCATCCCTCTAATGAACATAAGTCATAGTCCTACTATGACTGAGTCTTCTGTCCCAAAGAGAAGTTGTGGCCACTATGTTCAAGCCTCAAAATCAGCCCTTAAGAGAGCAATCTCTCTACTTATCCCTACTTTGGGAAAGGAGTGAATTTTAGCTCCCAGATCAGACAAGTCCCCAAAAAGGTAGGCATGTTAAGTTGGCAATCTGGCCACTCTCACCCATACTAATCAAAGGACCGCCCTCAAAGGCAGGAGTTCCCAAAATACTCAGGATTGAGGTCGTGTCACCTATGGTCGTTTAGGTGAGATGCAAGTCTCTAGTATCAACAGCGTTATATACAGAGTCTAGTCATCTCGTGGTCCAAGTCTTATACAAACTCTTTGTATAGGACACCCCTGCTCCACATCTCCACATGATGGTCAAGATCTACCATCTGTAGTAGTTTACAACACTTGTAAGCTTCTACAAAGCGGGCCATATCCGTAGTGTCACAAGAATCAGGTATCCCACCTTAATCCTTATATTACAAATCTATTTAGGTTATCACTTAAGGCATGATCCACTTGTATATCATATATACATGCTTAAGTTCACATAAGATAACCAAGAAGATTTGTTTATTGAATATGAGTAAATGCCAGAATTAAATAACACTTATTTTATTCATTGAACAATGTTATCTTTACAAAACAACGAGACTCCGGGAGAATTAGGATACCAATCCCAACAACCTACAGAACATGGGTCTACGGGACCGCCCGCAACTGGACTAGGCAAGTGGGAGATTTTTTTTATACTGGGCCTTAGTGCCCTAGTTTATTGATTTGTACTTGTCATTATGTACACCCACTCACTTTAGGACAAGTGGGAGATTGTTGGGGTTGAAGCCTTAAATTCTCATTAAGTCCTATAATTTGTAAACACCTGTATTGAACAAACATTTGTGATGTAATGAGATATTTTCTTTACTGTTGTCTATGAAACATGAGATGTTTTATTTTCATTTACCACAAACCAATAAACAAAGATTCCTGATTGTCGTTGTAACTTAAGCATTTATGTGGAGACATACAAGTGGATCATGCGTTAAGTGATAACCAAAATGGTCTGTAGTATATGGATATAGGAGGGAAATGTTATCCTGGTGACACTACGAATGTGGCCCGCTTTGTAGATAGTTACAAGTGTTGTGACGTGCTACAGATGGTTTGATCCTGATCATTCATGTGAAGACATGAGAGCGGGGTGTTCTATACAAAGGAGTTTGTATAAGACCGGACCACGAAGTGTATAGTCTTGTTATATAACATCGTTCATGACAAAGACTTCACTTCACTAAGATAACCATAGGTAACATGACTTAATTCTGAGTGAGTTTGGAACTTCTGCCTTTGAGGGCGGTCTTTTGATTTGCATGGGTGCAAGTGGCCAGATTGTCGATTCAAACCTACCACTTTGGGAATTCATCTGATTGGGGAGCTGGGAACTCCGCTACACAAAATGAAATTCACTCATTCCCCGAAGCAGGGGTAAGTAGATAGATTGCTCCCTTAAAGGCTGATTCTGGGGCTTGAATGATGTGGCGCCACACATCTTCTCATGGCCTGAGAGGTGTCCACTCATAGTAGGACTATGATGTATTATTGTTCGTTAGAGGAATCAGTGGTACTTAAGGAGTTAGATGTAACTACAGGGGCAAAACAGTAAATTGGCTAAACTGTACTTACGAGCATTTGTGAAGGTTTATCGTACTGTTGACTGGTTATATCCAATGGATACATAAATATATTTGTAGTGAGAAGCGTGCAGTTGTCGATCTTTAGTGGAGTGTCCGACAGTTAACGGATGGTGGATCTCGTGACTAAAGAGTTTAGTCAGCTATTCACGTACTGTTGGAGCTTCAAGCTACAGGTCCATAAGGTCCTCTTGGTAGCTCAATGGATTCAAGTTGAGAATTAGTTTTTGGGTTAGTTTGAAGTATTCAAATTGATAAGAGGGAGTTTAATTATATATGATATGATTAAACTGGTTCAATTATATATGATATAGTTAACACGATGTATGAGATACATTAATTGGAGGAAAATGATATAAATATGATTTATATCAAGTAAAAGAGAAAAGGACTATGGTTTCAAACTATAGGTTATAAATATAATATGATAAGTTGGTTATTATATTTATTTATAATTAAAATAATTATGAGATAATTGTTGGTAGTTTCTCCTTAACCGTGCGTGAAAGTGGGAGGTCTAAGCCCAAATGTCATTTCCAATAGTGTGTTCTTGTCGGTGTAATGTCTTCCTCATTGGTTCCCATCTACAAACACTCTTACCTATCTGACTGCCTAACGTTATTGTCATTTGCTAATTTCATAGTCCAATTGACATGTTTTATTGAATCGCAACAAAAACATTATTATTTGAAATTTTATTCTCTTATAAGTCATATGAGCAAGGCAAAAGTGAATATAGTTCAACTAGCATAAACATGCTATCAACCTCGAGATTAGAGGTTCGAATCCACTCACCCCTATGTTGAACTCAAAAAAGAAATATATGGCAAGGAGTTCTAAGGAGAATGAGGAAAATGACTCCTCTTCAAGATCTTGTTTATTCTCATTTCAAATGTGAACGAAGTTGTTTAACCTCTCCCCGTTCTTCATTAGGGAGCGATCCTTAACTATTCACTGGCCGATGATGTCTACAATGGGAAAGGCAGGACAATGCTAGGGAAAGGTTTGCTTGTAAGGATATGATGGAGGATAAGAAAAGGAGATGGATGACATGTCATTAAAAAAATAATATTTAAATTAACAAAATGCACCATATCAACTGTCTGATCCATCATTTGACAGTCATATCATTTTACCGTCAATCAACTAACCAACTTCAGGGACTATTTAGAATCATTTCTCAAACATCAGACTAAAATATTAATTTTATTTTTACAATTTATAAAAACTTAGGCAGCTATATCTTCATGTTGTTAATTTACTTTTGTTATTTTCTTCATTATTTTGCTCAACATTTTTTGTGTTGAATATTTAATCTACATTTTATCTTTAACTTTTATTTCTATATCAGGTTGATGATTTTAATTCGATACAAATTTTGAAGATAATATACTTGTCTCATAGTAAGCATTCTTTTTTAAAATTAATTTAACTTCTTTTATAATAATTGGAATAAAATTAATAATTTAGTTAATGATTTAAACACGCTTATAAAATTTACGAATGACCTTAACATGAAAAGTTGGAATATGTAGTTTTAAACAAAACTTAGTCAAATTATCATTATTTAAAAAAAAAACTAACATTGCCTCATTTTATTAGGCCACTAAGGGCAAATTGAATTACAATCCTTCACAGCCAATTGGAGAAATACAGTAGGGAAATTATCCAACCACAGAGTTTTTGAAAATTTTCTTTGCAAGTTTTGCAGCGTAGTCCTCTAAATTGTTGCATTATCAGGGAATAAAGTTGAAAAAAAGAGATGAAATTACTCTGATGGGCCGTTTGGTTTGAGGATGGGAATGGGAATGGGCTTACAAAGTCCATATTTTATTGGTGGATTTTCTTTATGTATCTTGAGAAAAGGCATTTTCCAGGCATCTTTTATCAACATAAGTGGATGAATTACAAACCTGTCGTGAAGTGTTAGTTTTGTCGAGATACTCTACTCGAATTTCTTCCCAGCGACGCGACCTTTTTCCGGTTGGTACCTCTTCCCCCTTTCTTCCTTTTCTTCCTTCCTTTTTCTGATTTTTTTGTATATTTTTTCTTTTAGATCATCAATAGAGTTTTGGGGTAAGTTTCTGCTTCCATATTTCGTTTATTCTACTATTTGTGCTATCTGTTTTCATCATCGCTTTTGTTTTTCTTTCTTCTGTATTTATCGAGAACTCTAGCATGTTTTTTAATAAATTGTTTGGTCTCTCTACTTTTGAGCTTCTTTTGACTCGGGGTGTGGGTGGAACATATTTTAGGCTAAGTTGAAAGATTCCATTTGAACTCCCACCTTTGTTTTTTTTATTTTAATTTTCTAATGATCGATTATGGTGATCGAAAGAAATACCTGGTCAATTTGATCTTCCTTTGGTGGTTGATCTCTTGCAAGATGGAGGAGTGAGTAGTGAGTGGATATTTGGAGGTTAAGTTTTTTAGTAAATTGAAGTAAAGAAGGGAAAGCAATCTCAGCCAATAGGCATGTCTCATGTTGGAGTTTGGAGATGTTTTGGTTATTTTAAATTTATTTATAAAAATGGATTTTAATAAAGAAGGAAAAAAAGGGGGGTTCAGAATGGGTGTGATTGAAAAAATGAGTTAAGTGGTATGGGGAGTAATTGTGAAAAAAAGTTAAAATTAAAATAGAGAAATGAAAGGCTTTTTGGAGAGAAACGGTTTGTCTTTTCTTAATTGTTCTGGATGCTGGTTTAAACTTGGTTTAAATATGATTTTTTTTTTCAAATTGAAGTAACCGGGATCATATTCATTCTGCACGTCTTTTTGTTCTCTTTTGATGTATTGAATGAGTTGATTTGCTACATTATGATTTATTTCTAAGAATTGTTTATTGTAATTTAACTAATGATGAGATAAAACATTTAGTTTATCATGTAGATATGAATGACATATATTTAGCTACTCAACAACAAATTCTTTTTGTCTTGTTGTCCTATTTAGAGATGATAAAACAAGTAATGAAAACATCTTTTCTATAGGTAGTAATATTATTGTATAAAGGACAAACATGTAACAAAATTATGAGTAGAAGTTCTTTCTATAGGCATCAAATTAGACAACTAAACTTTTTTTGTCTAATACATGAGAGTGATTTAGCATGGTTTGATACGACACGAATGAATAAGAGATGTTTTACATACTATGTCATATGCTTAAAACAACTGGCAAATTAAGAGGCACGACATATGTAGAAGTTGAGGAGATAGTTGCAATATTTTTACATATCCTTGCACATGATGTTAAAAATAGAGTTATACGTTGATACTTTGTGCGTTCAAGAGAAACAATTAGTAAACATTTTAATATAGTCTTGAACTCTGTGATACAATTACATGAGTTATTACTTAAACATCTTGAGCCTGTTCCCGCCAACTGCTTTGATAAAAAATGGAAGTGGTTTAAGGTAATTTTTGTTTTATAGTTTTACTCATATTTAAATATTAGTAGGTGATTTAATTAATTTTGAGTATTCTTTATATGTAGAATTATCTAGGTACATTAGATGGAACCTACATTAAAGTCAATGTGGGTATTCTCGATAGACTTAGATATTGAACCAGGAAGAAATAAATTGCTAATGATGTCTCAGGAGTTTGCTCCCAATATATGCAATTTATCTATGTTTTACCTAGATGGGAAGGTTCAGCTTTTGACTCAAGAGTTTCACGAGATGTTGTTTCTAGGAGGAATGGATTAGAGATTTCAAAAGGTAACATGTATGGTATTAGGATTGGTATGTAGTTTGGATTAGAAACATTTTCTACATACATTCTCAAGTATTCCATTGATATATTTAGGTTGTTACTATCTATGTGATGTCGGTTATACAGATGGTGAAGGATTTTTGGCTCCTTACAGAGGACAACGATATCATTTAGATGATTGGATGCAAGGATACCAACCAAGAACTCGCGCTAAATTTTTTAATATGAAGCATTCCTCTATGAGAAAATGTAATAAAACAAGCATTTGGACTATTAAAAGGTCAATGGGCTATTCTTCGAGGAAATCTTATTAGCTAGTAAAAGTTCAGTGTCGTATTATTACAGCTTGTTGTCTCATTCATAATCTTATAAGAAGAGAAATGTCTGTAGATCCATTAGAAGAAGATGAAGTTGGAGACACTCATTCAAATACTTTTGACATGGATAGTGATCGAATAACACATGTTGAAAGTTAAAACGAATAGACAAATTGGAGAGATAACTTAGCAATGTTTGAGGGGTGGGAGCATTAGATATTAGTACTAGAATGTTTTATTATGATGTAAACATGCACTTTGTTATAAGCTTTTATGAAACATTATGAACTACTAGTTTGCTACTTATTTCATAATTATGATATGTGATGTATGTTTTGATTTTTAAACTATGTTATATGTGAAGTTTTGAGTTTTAATAGTCTAATATGTGATGTGCATCATCGATATGGACGTCAACAAATAATCTACAGTTGGTTCGAGTAGGTCAAAACACATGCAGAGTAAGATAGAAGATGAGAAATTAGTAGAATACTTATTGGAGTTATCTAATATTGGCACATTGAGGGATGATGATGGTACTTTCAAACTAGGATTTCTCAATTAAATAGAGAAATGGATGGCTGAAAAAATTCCTAATTGTGAAGTTAAGGCTCAACCATACATAGAGTTTAGAGTTAAACTGTTGAAGAAGCTGTACAACGCAATAGCCAAAATGTTAGGCCCAAATCGTAGTGGCTTCAGATGGAATGATAAAGAAAAGTGTATCGAAGTAGCAAAAGATATATTTGATGTATGGGTAAAGGTAAATGTAGATTTTTTATTGCTAGTGTAATGTTATCATGTTATTGTTGAAATGTATTAAAAGTTTATTTATATTTATTTTCACAGAATCATCTAAATGCAAGAGGACTGAAAAACAAGTCTTTTCCATTCTACGAACAATTAGCCATTATTTCTGAAAAAGATAGAGCCCATGGAGTTGGTGCAAAAGGTCTAAATGACATGTTTGAAGCAGTAGTGAGAAATGGACAACAATGATTTTTTTTAAGAGAAATGGATATTTTTTATGTGCCTGATCCACCAATAGTTGGAGGGAAGAAGTGGATGGACCTACCTCAATAAGTGAAGCAGTAACAAATATACAATCTACTGCATATGCATCAAATGGGTCTAGTAAGAAAAGAGCAAGAAGTGTGGACCCATTGGTGGCGGCAATGAATACTCTTGAGAATGTTATGAGTAGTCATCTTTCAAGTGCTAATGATAATATTCAAGAAATGTTGTGTTTTATCGATAGGTAGCTGAACAAGAGTCTACAAGAGAAGCACGTCGAAACTCATTAGTTAGTGAAATTAGAAAGGCAGATGGATTAAGTGTTCGATAAAGGGTGAGAGCAGGTAAGATTATCACTAAAGACCAATCTCATATTGACTATTTCTTTAATCTTCCACATGATGAAAGATATGAATTCATAGTGGAGGTTCTACAAGAAGACGCTCATTCTTAAATTGTGGGAATATCGTAGTATCTTTTATGTAATAGGAGACTTTGGGGATGTTTGGCTCACCAACATGAATTGAGTTGAGTTAGTATGATATACCAACTCATTGTTTGACCCACCAACTTTAAATGTTGGTAAAGTTGAGTTGGTATATTTTACCAACTCACCCCAACTCTACCTTCTTCCCATGTTTCCAATGGCTCTACCCATCGACCATTGTCACACTCTGAGAACTAACTTCAGGATCCGACAACCATCTCCAATGACAACTCCGGCGACCAACTCCGAGCTTCGACAACTTTCACATGACTAGCTTCGACAACCAATTCTGGCCTCCACCAACCACCTCCAGTGACCCAACGCCAACGATCACCTTTGCGCTACAACTCCGACGACCAATTGGCTTCAACAATAAACTCTGATGACCAACTCCAACTATAAATTTTGATGAAAATCACCTTTGAGTGAGCAACTTCGACGACCAACTCGGGCCTTTGACAACCACCTTCAACGACAAACTCCAACAATCAAATTTAATACCACCTTCATGTGACTAACTTCGGACTCCAACAGTCACCTCCGACTACAATCTTCAACGAAAATCATCTTTGATTATCAACTTTGATGATCACTTTCACCTGACCAACTCTGGGATTCGAAAACCACCTCCGATGATAAACTTCGACAACCAAATCCAATATACCTTCAGACAACCAACTTCAGGCTTTGCTTCGACAATCTCCTCTTACTACAAACTCCAGCAAAAATGATCTTCGATAATCAACTTCGACAACTACTTCCGACTACTATAAGACTGATGACTGTTAAAGTATGTTGTAGGGTTGTTGATTATATAAAAAAAAATATTATTTTGTCTACATTAAGTGCAATATTTATATGTAAAAATTTGTAAAAAAAAAAATATTTTTATTTAATTGAATTCACATATCAAATTAGTGTTAAGAATATTTAGATGAAAAATATGTATGTAGTTGCAAAGTATGTAACATATAAAAAAAATCCTTGAACATTTTCTAGCAAAATATTAATAAAAAATAGAAATTTGTTCTCTGATGATCTTCCAAATTTGGAGAAAATGAAAGTGAAATTTTTGAAGAAACATGGTGACATTCCATCGTTTGTTACGATGATGTGGTGATTTAATTAAAAAAATTCATGACATGGTAAAAATATAGAGTAACAATAGGAAGAAGAAGGAAAAAAAAAAAGATGATAATGAAATTCATGGAGAAAACTTAAGCTAGAATCAAAAGTTTTGATTTTGCTTTGGTTTCTCATTTTATTTAAACGTTTTTCTACAAGAAATGTAATGAGTTAATTGTTGTTCATTGCCCAGAAAAGAAAAAAAAGAAAGAAATAAAGATTTTAAAAGTTAAAAGAAAAATTGAAATCTATATTTTATTCAAACAAATATGGGTAAAATTGAATACAAAAATCAAAACAAAAATAGTAATCATAAAAGTATATTATTGAATAAAAAAGATTAAAAAAACTACATCAGATACCTAAATATATGAACTTTGAACTCCAAACAATGACATGTGAATAAAGAACCAAATAACTCTCCTTATTTTGAGCTAGCATGTTAGTGCTTGCTAAGTATCCTCATTTTGAATGAGTATTGCACTATACTTTTATTTGTAATTGCGAATATTGACATAATATAAATGCTTATTTTGTCTATGTTTAGTATTTATACTTTGATATTGGTTATATTTGATTTTCAAAATAAAATATAATCTAACTATTTAAAGTTGTTTTTAATAATTGCATAATGAAAATAAAACTACACAAATTAGTTATTTAAAATCAATTAAGGCAAGTTTTTTTTATTAGTCGTGTGCTTTATAATTGCACAAAATGTTGAAAGTGATCACAGTTTAAACAAAAATAACATTAACTTGGGTAAAATCTAATAATATTCCCATGCAACACCAAACGCATGTATTACTTATTCCAAAAACGGTTATCTTTAATTCTCATATATACTATTCCCAACATTGTTTTCTCATGCACAACCAAAATAGTCACCATTGATTCCCAGCAATTTTACTAGTAGACATATAATTCTCAAACATCCTTAATTCCTGAGCATCTAGAAAACCTTAATCCAACAATATCTTAGTCAAATTATTTTAAAGTATATGATTTTACCTTTAATTTTATACTTAATAATTAAGAACAAAAAAATTACTAGTTTAGTAAAATGTTAAATAAACATAATTAACAAACATCGAAATTAAATGCATTTATTAAACTGGCAAATGGAAAGGAAAAAAAAAAGATGCAATAGACTGGTATTTGGAAAATCACATCATTTTAGGAATAATTTAAGGAAATTCTTATAAATAGAAAAATCCAAAAAATATTTACATTTTATAGTTAAATTTTTTTTAAAATACTTGTACTTTTGGAATTTTTTTTGTTATAAAATGTAAATATTTTTAAATATTTTTTTTATATTTAAAAAGATCCAAATATTTTATCGTGTCATATGTATGAGTGATTATAATATCTATTAAAAATATAATTTTAAAATAAAATGAAATAAAATATCATAATTAGTTTAAAGTAATTGAAAAAAAGATAACACAACCATAAACATGATTTTCTAAATAAATAAAATGTAAATTACAGACGTTAACCTTAAAAGTGATTTATATATATATATATTTCCTTTGAGCAATTGAGCAGTATCTTCCTAAAAAAATATGTGTAAATTCTCCGCGGTATTTTGAAACAATGTATTAAAAAAATATATTTTAAATAATAAGATTGTTAAAAATATTTACAAATATTAGTCTATCGCAATTAGATAGTAAAATTAATATTTTGATTGATTTTCTTATATGTGAAAACCGTCCAACGTATTATCTATAAATTAAATTTGATAAAAAGAAAAATTATTTTAAATGATAAAACTATTGAAAATATTTACGAATAATAGTAAAATATCATAGTCTAACTACGATAATAATCTATAATGAAATTTTACTATATTTATAAATATTTTAATCTATTTTTAAAACAATTGTCACACACACAAAATAAAATTAAAATTTAATTAAAAAAAAGGTCAGTTAAAGGCTATATGAAATATGTGGCCTACCTACACTGTACCATACACCGAGTCACAGCAAATCTTCCCCCAACACCAAGAAAAATTAGTTCACAACATCGGGGGAAATTTCTTATTCAATTTTCTGAGAGTCCAAAGATCACCAAAGTCTTATTCAAAAATTACTATAAATATTTTATTATTATTATTATCATCATATTACAAAAAGAAAAAAAGAAAAAAAGAAAAAAAGAAAAAGAGAGAGAGAGTAATATTTAGATTTAAGAAAGAATAGGGAAATTAAATTGTGGAGACGTTTGTTTGATTTTCAGAGTGTCAAAGAGAAACCAAAGACGAAATTTATTATTATTTTTCACAATCGCCGTCTCCCCTTCAACACTTCTATACGCTCGCTTCTTCATCATCTCTCCTTCTCTCTATCTCTCTATCTCTCTATCTCTCTCTCTCCGCCGTCCCTTTCCTCTCCGCCGTTTTCCCTTCTCTCCGCCACCGGCACCGCCACTTCGGCTGAAGCTGACCGAACCGAACCGAACAAACAGACAAAAACCCTATTCGCTCTTCCGAACAACCCAAGCCTCATTTTCTCTCATTCCCAATCCCTTTCCCTCTCTCTCTCTCTCTCTCCGCCGCCGCTTTCTTTTTTCACACTCTGAAACTCTCTCTCGCTCTATCTATCTATCTATTCTGTTGTTGCCCTCTTCAGACGCATTTCCTTTTTGTTTTCGGGATATACAGCAACCACTGGGAGGCAGTTATTGAAACAGTTGCGCCTTCTGGGGTTCGTCAATCAGTCTTGAGGGTAGGGTTAGTTCTTCGTCTTCATCGGATATCTCACAGGTTATATTATCTATCTCTTCTGTATTTCTCTTGCGGGTTTGGACCTCTGCGGATTTTATTTTTTTTTCGGAAGGTGCATATTTGGTTTAGGGTTTCTGATATATTTTTTTGGGGGGGCACATTCAATCGGAGTTGGGATTCTGGGTTATTCCAATTTCTTGTTTCTTTAGGGTTTCTTTTTATTCTCTCTGATCGAACTGTTTTGACCTGGACAATCTTATGTTTTGAAATTGCTTCACCTCTTTATTCGTGAGGTATACCTTCTTTATGTTTCTGCATCTCAACCGATGACCTCAAAGATGAGGGTTTTCTGAGCGTGTTTTGCTGACCGAATCTACACTTAATCAAACACGGAGGCCGGGAGACGACAGTGAGGCCTTTCCTTTTTTACCATTCTTTTTAATTGAACCGCTTCATCTTATGCTTGCTATTTCCTCTGTTTTCATCCTCTGATATTCCACTCCCGTGTGAGAGTTAGGTATATTGATTTTGCACATAAGATAAGATAAATCCCGTTCAGAATGCGTTCAGCTTGTAGCCAGATTGGTAGCTACTTGCTTTGATACCGGTGGCTGTGAAGTAGGATAGTTGTAGAAGATAGACTTCTTTAGTAGCATTCAGGATATAAATTTTGAGAACCATTCTCTTGGTTCACTACCGTGGGCGAGTTTGAAACTCTGAAGCAATTCACTGCGCATGCCTATCTTTGCTGGAAACCTGGATATGCCATAAAGTTGATGACACAAACGGTTTGTTGCCGTGACTTGCATAGTCAGGGATACTCGTGAAAGTTCATCCAGCTTAAAATAGAAGGCATTTGAAATAATAAAGTACAGGCTAGGGTTTTATAAATTCCTCTGCACAAGGAGTACGGTTTTTGGAAATTTGAGGTGGTAAAGAAGGCAAGAAGTGTTTTTTTCTTCTGATATTTTGATCATGTTCAATATTCCTTATGGAAAGAAGTGAACCCACATTAGTTCCAGAATGGTTGAGAAGTACTGGAAGCGTTACTGGTGGCAGCAATTCAAACCACCATTTTCCGTCATCTTCTTCCCACTCAGGTACCTCTTTCTTTCTTTTCTTCTCTTGTTGATGCATGCTTTCAATGAAGATGTGCTCACATACCGTTGACTTGCCTCTAATTTTGATATTGTGAACGCTGTTAATGTGTATCCCATGTTGTTTGTGTAGATGTGCCATCTCTATCTCAATCAAGAAATAGAATTTCCAAGACCACTGGCGATTTTGACACTTCGCGTTCTGCTTTCCTTGATCGGACATCTTCATCAAATTCAAGGAGAAGTTCGAGCAATGGTTCTTCCAAACATGCATATAGTAGCTTTAACAGGGGTCATCGTGATAAGGACCGTGAGAAAGAAAAGGACAGGTTAAACTTTGGGGATAGTTGGGACCGTGACTCTCCTGACCCTCTGGGAAAGATTCTTTCCAACAAGATTGATAAGGATGCTCTGCGGCGGTCCCATTCAATGGTATCCAGGAAGCTAGGTGAGCGTGAGTTGTTTCATAGAAGAGCTGCAACAGAATTAAAAAATCACAACAACAGCAATGGAATTCTTTCTGGAACTAGTGTCAGCAGTAGCATTCAGAAAGCTGTATTTGAAAAAGATTTCCCATCACTGGGTTCTGAAGAAAAGCAGGGAGCATCAGAAATTGGAAGAGTTTCATCTCCTGGTTTGAGCTCACCAGTTCAAAGCTTGCCTATTGGAAATTCAGCCTTAATTGTTGGTGGAGAGGGATGGACCTCTGCTCTTGCTGAGGTGCCCAGTATGATTGGAAGCACCACAGGGTCATCGTCGTTTCAACAAACTGTTCCTGCTACATCAGGGGCAGGGCCTCTGAGTGTGACAGCCGGACTTAATATGGCTGAAGCGTTGGTGCAGGCTCCATCTCGAGCTCGTGCTACTCCCCAGGTATCTGAGGTACCATACTAACCTTCTTGTGCTGTATTTTATGTTCTCCTTTTGATCTAACAGTCTCATCCTTTACCTCCACTTTGGTAGTTATCTGTCAAGACCCAGAGGCTCGAGGAATTGGCTATTAAACAGTCCAGGCAATTAATACCAGTGACGCCTTCTATGACTAAAGCTATGGTAATTAGAGCTAATGCAATTGTTGGATCTTTGTTGTTAGATCTTTTTCTACTTCCATATATTTATTTGGTGTTTGATTAAAAAATGTAAAGGTTCATACTTAAAAACATAAGAGAACTGAGAATCATCTGCACGGTACATAGACAACTTGTGCCAATCTCTGATTTCAGCTGTGGGACTAATACTCTTTTCGAAGCTACTATTGTGTCATATTATTTGGCACTTGAGATGTATATAAAACAAAAGTCATTTTTGGGTTAAATTATATTGAAAACTATGTGACAAAGATACTATAAGTTTTGACATTTTTTTGCACCTGCTGTTGTTGGCTGGTGACTGGTGATTTAAATTTTTGACATTTCACGGGCTGTACAATTCTTTGTGGAAGTTTGTTATTCAAGTGTTCTATCTCTTCAACCTACTCATTGACTCAAGAACAGTGTTTATATGAGATAGCGGAAGTCAAAACATTTGTTACAGGTTTCAGAGTCATTTGCAATGTGCTAGATGACTAGATCATTTTCCCCCTTCTATTGGATGAGAAACTCAATTTAAGGACAATTGGAAGAACAGAATACAAGTGAGCCCCAGAACAAGAGAGAGAAGGGAGGGAGGGAGGGGGGGTGGCAGACGGCTTCTATACCATCTAAATCTAATGCGTTCTTGATTTAGGAATTGGTTATTTTTAAATCCTTCGAAGGGTTTTGTCCTTGTTTTCTTGCTTGACCCCTTTTGGAAATTTGTAAGAACTAGATGATAGGACAGAGATAACAGATTGATTTTGTATCCCATTTCATAGTGTGCATATATGTGCTTTGCTACTTTTGACACTTTGCGGACTGAATTAGTGAATTATCTTTGGTTAACCACTTTTTATCATCTCTCAAGGATGGAAAAGGCCAGTGTTAGATTAAATATGCTTGAAAGGAAGTATAAAGTTTCTATTATTAACGTTCTTCATATGAGATTGTTCTGCTGTAGCCAATATGTCACTGATGGCTAGTATTCTTTGTTTGTAAACGTGTTATATTTTTGTAGTCAAGTTTTCTGTTAACTAATTGCAAGCCCCTCTTCGGTATTTATAGTTGTAACTTGACTGAGCTTTCCTCTTCTGAAAGGTTCTCAATTGTCTTCTGTTTTGTTTTTTGAAGCTGATGTAAATTTTTGTTGAGTTTCAGTATGGTGATGCAATAAACTTGCTTAGCAGTATAGTTCTTAAAATAATTTTAGAACAAAAAAACGTATATTATTTTGTTGTGTTTTATTTAGTGGTTTCGAAATTAATTTTTTCACATCTGATCGATAATCTTTTAAAAGTTTAAATGGATTTAAATATGTATTCTTATATTTACATTCTGAAGAAATAAATGAAAATTTAAAAGCAGGCCATATCTTTACTGATAATCTTTAGCAGACTTGTCTGTAAAAACAATTTTGACAAATACATCCAGGAAGTTCTGCACACTTGTAATATGCATATAGTTAGTTTTTACGTTTTGAATAATCCCCTCTATACCATGGTAAATTTCTACAACGGAATATTGATTTTATCTTCCATTTCAGCACATTGAACATATCTAGGAATTGATCTCTCTCATTATTATATCTAACTGCTAATCTTCTGTTTTCCCCCTTAGATAATCATTAGCATTTTTTTTGTTTTTTGCTTGGCAGGTGCTTAATCCTTCGGATAAATCAAAGCCCAAATTAGCATCAAGAACTGGAGAACTTAATGTAACCATCAAGGGTGGACAACAACAGCCCTTGTCAGTTCATGCCAACCAATCTCGTGGAGGACTTGTCAAGTCTGATGCTCAAAAGAGTGCTCATGGGAAGTTTCTTGTTTTGAAACCTGTAAGAGAAAATGGTATCTCCCTTGCAGCAAAGGATGTCTCAAGTCCTACTAGTAATGCAAACAGCATGGCAGTAAATAGCCAGTTCGCTCTTGCATCTGCAGTTGCACATGCTCCTTTGAGAAGCCCAAATAATACAAATGTTTCTTCCGTGGAGCGCAAAATTGCTAGCTTAGATCTCAAATCTGGAACAACTTTGGAAAAAAGACCGTCCTTATCTCAAGTCCAGAGCCGGAATGATTTCTTTAACCTCATTAAGAAGAAAACTTCAATGAGTTCTGCTGTACTCTCAGATTCATGCTCTTCTGTTAAATCTCCTTCAATTAGCCATTCTAATGAACTAACAAGGGAAGAAACGGATATGCCTGCAAGTCCTCGTGTTATTGAAAATGGTGCTGTGGAGAATAGAAATGGAGATGGTTCTGAAGAGGTTCGTGCGTCTTGTGACACTGGTGAAAAAACTGAGAGCCACGTTGCTGCAGAATCTCTAGATGAAGAGGAGGCTGCTTTTCTTCGTTCTCTTGGATGGGATGAAAACTGTGGTGAGGACGAAGGCCTTACTGAAGAAGAAATCAATTCTTTCTACCGTGAGGTAAACTGATACTTCTAATACTTTCGCATCTCAAAATACTGTTCTTGTCTCTCTTGGCTGATGAAGTTGTAAATTTACTTCTTGACCGCAGTACATGAACTTGAAGCCATCTCTGAAAATGGGCCGATGCATTAAGCCAAAGATATTTGTGCCATCTGAATCTCATGAGGACAGCAAGGATGGAGCCGGTTCTGAATTGAGTTCATCTGACTCGGAAGCCTGAATTACTTTTTTTCTTTTTCACCCATGAGAAGTTCTAGTTCACAATTTTTAATGGCAGTGGGGTTAGTTTTTTTTTTCCTTTTTCTTTTTAATTTTTTTCCCTTTCTTTTTGTTTTCATGGTTTTAAAGAAATGCTGATGAGAGTTGGGTTGGAAGAAGAGGTGGATGTTAATTGAACACTGAACAGTGCAAATAGTGCAATAAGTTACAGTTGCCCAAATCATCCTTGCTGCCTACCTTTACAGCGGGAGTTTTTGCGGTTTTTTAAAAAGGGCAGTTGCTAAGGTTTGGCAGGCCGCCTGAAAGATGTGTATGGAAATTGCATCTTTTGGTTTATTTTGCTTTTTGATTCTGGAAGTTGCTAGAAAAAAAGGGGGGAAAAAAAAAGGTGTTTCTGCTTCTTCAAAGGAAATTGGGAAATTATGGAAAAATGAAAAAGGTTTCTATCTTCGTTCGTTCGGTATATATTGATTTGTTGTTTGGGATGTTACCTTCCTACAGTTGGGTAGTATTATATTAGACTTGTTTGACATTGAATAAAAGGATTAAATTTAGAGATTAATTGTTTACTCTAAGGGTGTTTATGGGTTGGGTTGAGTTTTGGGTATTTTTTGGACCAATCTAAAAATTTGAGTTAGTTGGGTTGGTAACTCAAAAGACTTAAATAAAGTCTTCAAAATCCAACCACATCTTTAAAATTTGAGTTGGGTTGGTTGTCGGATTATAATTTTTTTAATTAAAAATATATAAATTTATCTAAAATATATGATTATTAACTAAAATCTTAAAATTCAAATGTTAAATATCAAATATTTATGATTTTAATTATAAATTTTAAACAAGGATAACTATTATAACAATTTTAAAAGAAAATATTAAAAATTCAAAAAATTAATCCAATTTTGAATATATATATATATATATATTTGCCAATCTACGATTCGATCCAGTCCAATAAAAATTGGAGAAGTTTAACCCAATTTTAGAATATAACTAATCCAATTCAACTCTTATATTTTGGATTGGGTAGTCGGGATGTTCTGGGGAGGATTGTCTAACTTTTCATCCTCAACTTTTTGACAAACTATTTGGCATATTAATCATCTTGTACGTTTGAAAACTATTTTGTAACTTAAACTTTTTAGTATTTTAGATTGTGTTTTGTAGCTATTTTGGTAACTTTATTTTTAGTTGTTTTTTTAAAATTTATGTGATATTTTACTTTTCTAAAAAATATATATTTGAATTTTTTGTCCATTTTCTTTCACGAAAACAAAGTTTTAGAAATTAAAGAAAATTAACCTTCATTTTGTTTTTCGTATTCGAAATTTAATCTATGTGGACTAATTCTATTCATTTAAAATTTGTGTCGTTCCATAAGCCGTGGCAACTTTTGAGGTCATTCTTTAAAAATGACTCAGAATCTATTTGGAAACGGATTGACACTTCTTTTTTAATTTTTATTTAAACAATCGAGTGATGAACAAGGCTTATGAGTTATGACTTTTGTGTTTTTTTTAAAGATGATTATGGCAAGTGATCATGATTGAAGTATCGGAGTCTGATTAACCAGACAATTAAAATACTTATTGAAGAGCCTTTTTTTCATTTTTAAAAATTAGTTTGCAATTTTCTTAATAATTGAACTATTAAATAAAACCGACGGTTCAAGTCATTAAATTTTGTAGGAAATGGTTACTTTATGTGATTAATTCGTCACTTTTACAGCCACTCTGTCGGCTATACCAGTTCTTGTTAAATACATCCATGTTCAAACGCTTAAAGGTCACGTTTACACGAAAAACGGGTGTAAATTAATCTCAATTTGATTTGTGGGTCTCATCAGATTACTTTAACTTTTGTTTACATGTCCATCCTTAATCGTAATTAAAAGTGGGATCTATCATACCATTCGTAATAAAATATTGTAATCTGATTGAATTTTGGAAGGTTTTCAATCCAACGTTTGAATATGCAGTGGGACCCAATATTTAGTAAAAATATTTTTTTTCTCAATTTTCGTCATTTGCCCTTTGAAATGAGGAGATACCGCTTTACAGATGAACAAGTATCATTAGCGACTTCGATAGCTTTAACAATTTTATAATCCCCTTTCTTCATTTTACCGATCTATCGGTTATTATAGTGAAGTCGATGGCAGTTAAAATACTGATGTTTTTATCGATTTTATATTGTTTGATCGGTTAGAACGTTGAATCAAAACGTTGAATTTTTAAATTTTTGTTATAACTATATTCATGCTACATTATTAATCTACCACTATAATGTTTTGTTGATAGGAAAACTTTATTGTATAACGTGGTTGTCCGATTAAGCTTCATGCATATGGCTTTACTAGTTCCTTCATACTCATGCAGTCCCACAAACCAGATATTGAAAAACAAAATAAAGAAAAAATAGCAGACGATCAAAACAGAAATATTTATTTTATTTTTAGGAAAAAAAAGTTCAATACAAAATGAGTGGATGATCATACAAAAGAGAGTTAATGGGGTCGGGTTCGCTATTCACCAAACCAAAAAAAAAAATGCAAACCCCAATACCCCAGTCCCACCACAAGAAGAAGAAGATTGTCAAATGAAACAGTAAATAATCGAAGTAAAAAGTAGAATATGTTACACTACCATGAAGATGAGCGAATAAATGATCGATAAACACTGAAAAATGGAAATCGAAAGCTAAATCGTGAGGAAGTAAAGAGTGGACTAAAACGGTCAACAGATTGTTTGAGATTAGGGTGGATGATCGTGTTCGATGTTATCAATCACACTGATTTACAACCAAAACCCATTTCGATTTATGGTCCAATTAAAATAAACCCAAATTACACCATTGTTCATCCTATGTAAACGCGACCAATCCAAACTGTTCCACTTACTGCTCAAGTAATCCTCTAAACTCTTCAAAATTATTGCTCGACTGCCTCAAGTTCCTATTAACTCAAAAGGTTTACTTGATGTCGGTCAAAACAATTAAAATAAAACCCTGGTTAATCTATTTACAAAACCAAATGAAAAGAGCATTGTAAGTGGATTGGTAACTTTTGTTTTCGAATGACAATAATTAAATTTCCAGTGAATGGGTTCTATATGACCATAGTTGTATTTTATTTTTTCTCTTGCAGCTATAACATTTTTATTTTGAAGGAATAAAGGAACAAAAACTAAAAACTTTGTAGGAAATGGATGATATGAAAATCGTCATATGATTTCTAAGGAAATAGATGATATGAACACAAAGCTGAAATGGCTGAAACATTAATTATCTGGCTCACTTATATTGAATTTCATAAAGACATATAGACACAGTTTCAGCTTAAGATTAACATGACATTTACAAGAAGTAAAAAGGCTTTTGGGTTCAGGTCAATAGACACAAACGACTCGACATTGCAGTGCACTGAAGCTCCATGCAGTTGGTAACTCTTCAGCTTCTGAGGTCTTGGTGCATAATTCTTTCCAACTTACTCCGAGTGAGAAGTCCAGTAAATCAACCCACTGCAACAAACAGTATTTCAGAAAAACAGAAAATGGGCAGAAGTCAAACTTAACATTATAAGAAACTAAAAAAAAACGCAATCCTGGACATTCATGTGCTAGTGATGAAACCCCCCAAATGATTTCCCTTTTTTCCAGGAATAATGAAACAAATAACAAATTCAGGGCATCTATTGATTCAGCATCAGATTGCTAAACAGAAAACATCCCCGCTTAAGCAAACTATGTGTTTTTTTCTTTAATAATCAAAACAACCATTTCCATTGAGGGAAAAAATAAAAATAAATAAATAAAAGAAAGAAACCAATTTTTATAAGCAAACTTCGTTTAGGGAATGATTTAAGTAGATGATAGAACACTAATAAAAAGTAGCTACATGTTTGACGGCACAAATCCAATAAAAGACAAATAGGAAAAATAAGAATTAAAGATAATAAAAAACGAGGAAGGACCATTTACCTAACCAACACAAACACACACTGCAACACTCCTGCAACTCCGGTCCACACTGATGGCCCAGTTTTTACTACTGAATCTTGTATCAAGAGTCCCACTGATGCTGCTAATGAAACGAATGATACCACATAAGCGAAGAAGAGCCAAAGCTTTAACCTGTTGTCAAGGAAAATGATAGTACTGTTAATTACAGCAATCCACTAGCACCACATTGACACAAACATCAAATTCTCAATGTTATCCGAGGATTCATATATTTTCCATTTGCTTATTAGGTCCACAACTTGATATTTTCAGAGGGTTATTTTCATGATATTCCAAGTAGAAATTACCAAATAACTAGCATATCAATTCATCATGTCCCAACATGAACCAAAATTGCAGTCTAGTACGAAACTGAGGGGCATATCAAACAAGTAAAAATCAGAAAAATGAACTACAACTCACACCTTCAATAAGCAGATATCCAGAACATCTACTACTGCCCTGTCAGCACAGCAGGAAACTCTGTCTACTCGTTTTAAAACTAAGTGAAGTACAACAATTGAAGGGGCTTGAGACTGGTTGGAGAAGTTCCCTCATCCAGAGCTTCGATAGTTATAGAATATTAAAATCACTTCTGATCACTTTCCCATCGCTATGGTGATGAACAAATTTTCTTGGGGACCAATGCCACTTCGTTTTGAAAATGTGGTTGAGTGATAAAAGCTTCATGAAATTCTTTGATTGTGAATGGAAGAAATTAAATCTTCAAGGCTGGTCAGGTTGTGTTTCTGCAGAAGTTGAAGAGGATAAAACCATTGGTGAAAAGCTGGAATAAGAAGAAATTTGGCATTATTGGCATCCCAAAAGTGGAAATTCTCGAAGCCCATAGGGGGTGTTTGGCCCAATGAGTCGGGGGAGTGTGGAGGTGTGAATTCTACTACTTGATTGGCCAAGAAGTTTGTGACCCCACGACTAAAAAGAATCAATTTTATGCCTTATTAACTCCTTACACTACGGATCCAAAAGTTCACAACTCCTTGGAGTTCTTGCCCCATACACTCCATTAGTTCTTTGGATGCTGCTGAGCAAAAAAAGTGGGCTCTCTGACCATGAGGTTAGAGAAAAAGCTACTCATTTTTTTGGAAGTGGTCACCGACTTAGTACTACTCTCGCCTAAGCACACTTAATTGCAGAGTTCTGATGAGATCCGATACATTAGTGCTGATCACACCAGAGAAGGAGCTACTCTTAAAGTTCTTCCATAATTATGCTAAAGCTAGAAGAAAGAAGAGCCTTGTAAGAGAAATCCAAAAGGATTTAGGAGAAAGTATTTTGAATGAGAATTAGATTGTAAACGAGTTTGTTTTTCTTTACGAATTTATGCACAGACTAGTGGCAACCTGTTATTCCCCCAACATTGAGTGGCAACCCATTGATACTCCTAGTAAGGCAATGTTGGAAGAACCATTTTCTGAGAAAGAGAACAAAGGAGTTCTTAATGACTTAAGCTCCAATAGAGCTCCTCATCAAGATGGTTATACTGGAGAATTTCTGAAAAAGGTTTGGAACATCGTTTAAGGTGATATTCTTAAAGTGTTCCATGACTTTTTCAAAAGTAGCATTGTGAAATGTTGCACCAACAAAACCTATATTTGTCTTTGTTCTTAGGAAAGCTCGTGTCTCTAAAGTAATTGACCAAGTGATTTGACTTGTTTTTATTTTGAAATGTTGCACCAACAAAAACTATATTCGTCTTGTTCTTAAGAAAGCTCGTGTCTCTAAAGAGTAATTGACTTCAGATCTATCAATTTGATCACTCTTCTGCATAAGCTTATTGTTAAAAAAATGCTTGCTAAGAGACTTTAAAAAATGCTTCATCAAACTATCAACTGCAACCAATCAGCTTTTATCTTGGGTAGGCAAATTCTTGACCCAATTTTGATTGCTAATGATCTCATCGATGACTTTGTTTGTTAGCAAGGAAGGGTGGGTGCTCAAGCTCGATTTTGAGAAGGCCTATGGCATGGACTGGAAATTTCTCCTTGAGGTGCTTCACCGTAAAGGGTTTCGAGCTTGGTGTTTTGGTCGAATCAAGGCTTGCATCACCAATACATCTTTCTCTATTTTAATTAATGGTAGACTACGGGGCAAAATCAAAGCTTCTAGAGGACTAAGGCAAAGTGATTCAATTGCTCCTTTTGTTTTGTTGCTGATGTTCTTAGTACACTGATTGATGAGGGTGTGACGGAATACTTTTTGAAGGGTTTGTCTCTCAGAGGTGGAGGGGTTCGTATGTCACATTGATGACACTTTATACTTTTCTCTGACCATGATTTCCCTATGCTTGAGAATATGAAAAACAGGATTATTCGTTTTAGGTGTTGTCAGGCTTAAAAATTAATCTCTCAAAACCTCTGTTGGTAGGTTTAAATATATGTAGTAATGAGGTTTCATCAATGGCAGAGGAGTGGGGTTGTGTTGTTGGTACTTAGTGATGCCCCTTGGTAAGTGGGCATATTTGGTTTAAGATTTAATAGATATCTAGAAATTAATAATACTTAAGAATAGATTGCCAAAGAATCAAAGATAACTATGTTTGGTTATGCATGGGAATGGGAATTAAGAATGTCTAAAATAAATTGCCTGAAAATAAAAAAATAAATGTATTTAAGGTTTTTATGAAATTATAAATTATAAAATTAATCAAACTTTAACTTCAATAAGTAGTTTTAAATAATTTGTGTTTATTAAATCAAATTATTAAAACAGTTTTAAGCAATTATATTCTAATTTAATTTACCCACTCACTCTCCAATTCTTGCTTACTATTATTTTTTATTTCCAAGTTAATTACTATCAAACTCTCAAAACTAACTTCCATGAAATCTATGTCGTCGTCGTCTGTCATGTCTACAATTTGGGTTGAAACCATAAAACCAAACAGCACTATGGACTTGGCCTTTCCCTTTTAACTCCACAACCCCCGTCAATCAATTTGCCATTCTATGTCTCTCTCAGCTATTCTGTTAATATCAATTTGGTCATGTCATACATTGAAGATATGGATGGACCCAAGTTGGTTTGCCGACTTCCCTTTTCCATGATAAATCAAAACCCACATTTGGCCAACTTTCCATTTTTCCTTAGTAAAAGAATATACGCCTATCATGCCGTGATTTTAGTCGATGCAGTGACAAACAAAAATAGGAAGGGTTTCAGAATTTGGGAATTTTGGTGAGCCAAATAGGAAAGGATTTTTGAAGTATATACAATCCATGTTTTCTTTTTAAAATCAAATTACCCATCTAGAATCCTTTCTAGACCGACCCAAATCTCCCAAAACCAAAGGAAAATCAAGTATCATGAGATTTTCTTCCAAATTTATTCTCAATGGACTCAAATCTCCCAACATAAAAATAAATCAAAACCATGATAATATCAGAAGATTTTTAAATTTGTTTTTAACTGACCAACATCTCCCAAAAATACAAATACAAATAAAAATAAAAATCAAATCGTAGGGAAAAAAATCAAATCCATAAATCAATAGTATCATATATTCTTTCAAATACAACCCATAAAAATCCCCAACAAAATGAAAATTCGCAGCAGACTCTTTAGAATTCCTACAGACACCTAAAGAAAAGGCTTGTTTCAGGGGTATAAGTGATGAAACATTTTCCCATGTAAATAAACAAACTCTTCAACCAAACAGTGGTTACAAAGCCTCTAATGCCCAAGCAGCCCCCCCACAAACCTTCAGCCAAACAAGCCCTAAGAAGCTTACCCCCCTTTGGCAAACTGTTACTGACAAAAAAGAAAGGAAGTTGGATCGATGGAAGAGCCTGAGGAGGAGGTCGTGCGAGGGGTTTGATAGAGTTTTTGGACGGCTGAGAAGGGTGTGAAAAAAATGCTCAGGTGTGAAGAATATGGAGAGAACTGCTGAGGCTTTCTTGGAGAGAACTGCTCAACTCTCTCAAATGTGCTGAGATTTTTCTTATGCTCATGGTTATCTTTTATATTGTAGCTCGATCTTCTTTCCCTTGTAATTGTTTCAACTACCTTGGATATTTATGTGAAAGTAAATATATAAGCTATGGGTAGTATTGGAAAAGAAGTGAAGAAAAGACACACACAGATTTATTTAGAAACCCTAGATCAGGGAGAAAAACCACGATAGGAGAATTTTTATTCTTTTAATTTTTGTGATACACAGTACTCAATACAGGACAGGTATAAATAACCAAACAAAGAAAAACCCTAGACAGTAGATACTGAGAAAAAGACTAAAACGCCCTTAGGGCTAAAACACCATTTCAACACTCCCCTTAAGTTGGGGCATAAATATCAATGAGGCCCAACTTGCTAATACAAGTGTCAAACATCTGTCTAGGTAAGCTCTTAGTCAGAACATCCGTAATCTGTTGACTGGATGGAACATAGGGAACACAAATACTCCCATTGTCAAGTTTCTCTTTTATGAAATGTCGGTCAATCTCAACATGTTTGGTTTTGTCATGCTGAACAGGGTTATTGGCAATATTAATGGCAGCCTTGTTGTCACAGTAGAGTCTCATCGGGTCATGACTCTCTTGATGAAGATCTACTAATACCTTCTTCAATCAAATTTCCTCACAGATACCTAAGCACATAGCTCTGTATTCAGCTTCGGCACTACTTCTAGCCATGACACCCTGTTTCTTACTCCTCCATGTAACGAGGTTTCCCCACACTAAAGTACAATACCCCGAGGTTGACTTCCAGTCAGTAGAAAAACCGGCCCAGTCCGAGTCAGTGTAGGCTTCTATACATCTTCTATCATTTTTCCTTAACATCAAGCCCTTCCCAGGTGTTGACTTTAGATATCTCAGAATCCGGTTAACAACTTCCATGTGTCTCTCATACGGGGCTTGCATAAACTGGCTTACCAAACTCACCGCATATGGAATATCAGGTCTGGTATGCGAGAGATATATCAGCTTCCCTACAAGACGTTGATATCTCTCCTTGTTCACTGGTACGTCGTCTACTAAGTTTACCAGACTTTTGTTGACCTCAACTGGAGTATCTGCAGGTTTACATCCAGTCATCCCAGTCTCTTGTAGAAGGTCTAACATATATTTTCTCTAAGACACTGAGATCCCTTCCTTTGACCTTGCTACCTCCATGCCTAGGAAGTACCTTAAGGAACTAAGATCTTTAATTTCAAACTCCTCTGCCATTTTCTATTTCAGCTTGTCAATTTCTACAAAATCATTCCCTGACAGAATAATATCGTCAACGTATACGATTAACACAACTACTTTTCCTGATGCTGACTTCTTAGTGAACAGGGTGTGATCTAAGTGACCTTGAATGTACCCCTGGGTTTTGACAAAGGTAGTAAATCTATCGAACCAGACTCTAGGGGACTGTTTCAGACCATACAAAGACTTCTTTAGCTTGCACACCTGACTCCCAAACTGTGCTTCAAACCCTGGAGGAGGGGTCATATAAACCTCTTCTTCCAACTCACCATTTAGAAACGCATTCTTTACATCTAACTAATATAGAGGCCAGTCTAGGTTTACAGCAATAGAGAGAAGAACCGGAATAGTGTTGAGTTTTGCCACTGGCGAGAAAGTTTCTGAGTAGTCCACCCCATATGTTTGAGTGAACCCTTTCGCGACTAATCTGGCCTTATATCTGTCGAGAGTCCCATCAGATTTGTACTTGACTGTGAACACCCATTTGCACCCGACGGTTTTGTGACCTTTAGGAAGAACAACTAGATCCCATGTTTTATTGGTTTTGAGTGCCCACATTTTTTCCATTACTGCAGCTCGCCATTCAGGAATTTCCAGAGCCTTGTACACATTTCCCGGGATAGTCACAGTGTCCAAGCTAGTGGTAAAAGCCTTGAATCTTGTTGACAAGCTACTGTAAGATAAAAAGCTTTTCATAGAGTACTTGATGCAGGACCTTGTTCCCTTTCGCTGGGCAATTGGTAAGTCTAGGGTGGCATCAATTTCACTAGTCTTGTTACCTTTTTCCTCTGTATTCATCTGCTGCATTTTTTCAGTCTCCTGAACATCATCTGGAGGAAATTCATTGTTCTCATCCTCCCTAATTTTGTCAAGAGATGCTACATCATCAGTGTTCACTGTACTACTTTCAACAGAGTTATTATTATCAAGAATATGGTTACCATGAGTTGTCTCTGGTTCCGACTCTTGAACACTTTCCCGTGGAGCAACAGGGGAAACTATTTCCTTTCATAGATTCTTCCGATAGTAGGTTATCCAAGGAACTTGTTTTGTAGGAAGGACAGGATTGTCCGGAATGGGAGGGCCAGGATTAGTGTCAGGAATTGGTTCAAGAAACAAGTCTACAGGAATGGAATAGGTGGATGACGTGTTAGTCTCTTCACTCGAAGTCTCCCCCTGAAGAGGACTAACAAGAAAAAAAAGGTTTGTCTTCTTGAAAGGTAGCATCCATGGTGACAAAGTACTTTCGAGAAGATGGTTGATAACATTTATAGCCCCGTTGATGGAGCGGATACCCAACAAAGACACATTTTTGAGCCCTAGGAGCGAATTTACTATGGGAACTATGATTATGAACAAACACCGTACATCCAAACACCCGAAGAGGAAAATCTGGGAAAAGTCGGGTAGAAGAGAAGAATTCTTTGAAATGGGCTAAGGAGTTTGGAACATGAGGACACGGGAAGGCATTCGATTAATGAGATGGGTTGCAGTGAGTACAGCATCGCCCCATAGGTGCGAGGGTATGGATGCAAGAATCATGAGAGCCCGAGCAACCTCAATAAAGTGACGGTTTTTCCGTTCGGCCACCCCATTTTGTTGTGGGGTATAGGCATAGGAGTTCTGGTGGATGATACCTTTAGAATTTAAAAACTCACGAAAGGACTGATTAACAAACTCACGGCCATTGCCACTCCAAAGGATAGCAATTTTGGTATTGAACTGGGTTTCGACCGTGGTGTAGAATTGCTGAAAGACTGGAGTCACTTCAGATTTATCCGTAAGAAGCAACACCCATGTAAGACGCGTGTGATCATCTATGAAGGTGACAAACCACCATTTACCCGACACGGTTGTGATATTTGATGGGCCCCACACATCACTATGTATCAGGTGGAAAGGTTGGGACGGTTTATAAGGCTAGGAAGTAAAAGACACCCGAGGTTGTTTTGCATGAATACAAACATCGCAAGATAAAGATGAAATATTAACATTACGAAATAAATGGGGAAATAAATACTTCATATAATGAAAATTCGGATGTCCAAGATGAAAATGCCATAACAGGAAATCAGTTTCAGAAATAGTAAGGGAAGAGAGTAAACAAGTGCTAGATAAACTCCTAGATGAAGCATCCTCCGAGAGGAAGTAAAGCCCCTACTGTGCCGGGCAGTGCCAATCGTCTTCCCCGAGCTCAGGTCCAGAAACAAAACATTATCCGGTGAGAAAACGACATTACAATTCAGGTCTCTGGTTATTTTACTGATAGATAGCAGATTATAAGATATCTTCGGCACATGCAGGACATTCTGTAAAATCAACCCTTGAATAGGAGATAAGTGATCTTTCCCAGCAACGGAAGCAAAGGACCCATCTGCAATTCGTATTCTCTCGTTTCCCGCACTTGGATCATACGAGAGGAATTGATCAAATGATCCAGTTAGGTGGTTTGTTGCTCCTGAGTCAAGGATCCACGATTCATCCCCTTTGACCAAGAAGCTAAAGGACTGAGAAGTACCTGATTGAGCAACATTGCTGGTTCCAACCATGCTGGACTCTACCTGGTTGGTGGCTGATGATGTACCATCCCCTGTTTCACTGACAAAGGCCCGACCGGTTTTTGATTTATCATTCGCAGACCGTCGCTTGCCATTCGGTGGGCGACTGTGTAACTTCCAGCATTGATCTTTGGTGTGCCATGGTTTCTTACAGTGCTCACAGATGGGTGGGGATTTTCCGTTTTGTTTGTCGCTCTCTGGTCCCGAAGATTTGGTTCCAAACGCAGCAGAATCTAAGTGGTTGTTGCTAGAGCCATTCATAGCTCTAGTTATGTCCTCTTCTAATCTGACCTCTAAGCATACTTCCATTAGAGACAGTATTGGTCTCTGTCCCAAAATCTGACTTCGGACACCATCAAATTTAGAGTTTAAGCCAGCTAGAAAATCATACACCCGATCTGCCTCCTCAATCTTTGAGTACTGAACTCCGTCAACAGGACAATTCCACACAACCTCGCGGCACAAGTCCATTTCTTGCCATAACAGGGACAATCTATTGAAATAAGACGTTACGTCAAGAGTCCCTTGTTTGCACTCATGAATATGTTTCCTCAAGGTATAAAGACGTGAGGCATTTTGCCTCTGTGAATAGAGCTTCTGGACAGCTTCCCAAATATCCCAAGCGGAGGCTGAGTACAGAAGTGGCTTTCCGATTTGGGGTTTCATGCTGTTTATCAGAATTGAGCAAAAGAGAGAGTCCTCTCCTTTCCATATACGTTCCTGGGGATCACCGGGGTTTGGTTTTGGTATTTCTCCAGTTAGATACCCAAACTTGTGACGTCCCTCAAGGACCATTCTTACCGATTGGGACCAAGAAAAGTAATTCTCACCGTTAAGTTTCTCACTAATAGACATTCCTGCAGAGTTCCCCACAAAACTAGACATAATATTTGCAACAGGTAAGTTAGAGTAAGCATTTACCGGTGTTTCTGAGCATAAAGAGAAGTCTGAATGTGGATGAAAACCAGTTGTAGGATTTGTCGTGGATCTAAGGGCCGATATTTGTTGTTGTAAGTTGGCCAACTGCTGTTCAAAACCAACGGTTCCACTAGAATATGCCATAGGTTGGTTTTGCCCATAAATCCCTGGAAAAGTAGCTTCATTTTGGCTCGAGGACGGACCAAAAGAAGGGCTGGGAATTGACTAACCATACTAGTTCGGCTAGATCGGATTCGGTTGAACCGGTTGGTTCAGCTGGGCCGGCTGGACCGGCTAAGTAACTTAGGTCATCCACGAGCGATCTAGAACATACGCTAGGGCTAGCTGCTGACTTGAAAACGGAGGCTAGAGATCGCCTGTATACCGCCAGTCACAGGCGGTGGTGTCGGCCTGAGCAAAATATCCCGAGGGTGAAGGGTTTCCATGCATCGGGGGGTTCTAAGGCAAGATCTGGTGGGTGCCGATAGGGTCTGAGGAGTTTTGTTGGAGGTTGGATCTGGTCTGAGGCAGATGGACGCCGATCGAGTCTGAGGCAGATGGGTTTGAAGTAGAAAATCCATAAGGTTGTCAAATTCCAGATGGGTCACTCGGATCTGAGGCAGAAAATCCAGATGAGCTTGGATCTGTGTGCCGATCTGGTCTGAGAGTTCCGATGGTCGGGTCTGCAACGGTAGTCGACTGGTTATAAATTGGAGGATCAGGTCGGGTCTGGCTGGAGGTTGGATCAGATATAGATTTTAGGAGTTGAGGCATAGCGGCGTGAAAATAATGCTCAACGGCTTCTCTTATGGTTGCAGCAACTTCAGCGTTCATGGATCCCTTTGTTCCAATGGAGGTTTCTGTTGGAGTCTCTGGTTTGTTCTCATCAATGACGGCCAGGGCTTCGTCGCCATGCTCTGATACCATATTGGAAAAGAAGACAAGAAAAGAAACACAGATTTACGTGAAAATCCTAGATCAGGGAGAAAAACCACAATAGGAGAATTTTTATTCTTTTATTTTTCCTGATACACAGTACTCAATACAGGACAGGTATAAATAACCAAACAGAGAGAAACCCTAGACAGTAGATATTGAGAAAAAGACTAAAACGCCCTTAGGGCTAAAACACCATTTCAACAGGTAGTTTGCCCTGTTCTCTTGAAATTGTTTGCTTGTTGGGTTTACTGTGTGCAAGTGAGGAGAAACCTAACATTACGTTGGCTAAATCGGTTATCTAAGAAGCACAGATACAAATACAAGATACGAATAAAACACGATACCGACAAGGACAAGTTTATTAAAACATACATTTTTTAAAATATATATCATTTTTAAACCAAAGTTCATTCATTTCTATGCTTAAGAAATTAGTTTGATGTATTTCGCTCTCAAATTTTATTATTTTTGTCAAAGTGTTTGACACATGTCTACAAAATGGTCCTATTTTGAATTTGTACAACTAGTGTCTAACACATGTATTGCACTAACAAGTGTCTAATACGTGTCCAACAAGCATCAAAGTGTCCAAGTGTCTGAAAAGTATCGGATATGGACACGCTAGCCAAACTAAAGTGGTCATGCTTCTTAGTTGGTTATTGCAAGCATCTCCTTATACTACTACTTGATTTTCTCTTGCCCTACTCGTGTGCTTGATACGTTGAAGAAGTTGGTTAGGAATTTCTTTTGGAAAGGTAGCAAGGAGCTCAGTGTTGTCAATCTTGTTAGGTGGGAGACTATTTCCCTTACAACTAATATGGAGGGTTGGGCATCAGTGACTTTGCCACTAAAAATTGTGCTCTTATAGCTAAATGAGGTTAGAGATTTCTTATTGAGAATGATGCTATATGGAGGTCAGTGAATGCTTATAAATACAAGTGGAATAGAGTTATTGGTGAACTTTTATGAAAGGATCTCATTTGTTTAAAGGCCTTTGACCCTGGATCATGAGAAACATCCTCACTTCAGAGGAATGGTATAGAGTTAGAGCAGTTTGTGGAGAGTTCTGGAAGGACAAATGGTTGGGTTGACTCGCCCCTTTGTTTGGAATTTCCTAGGCTTTTCAGACTAAACTTGTGATTGTCAATGGTTCTTTGGTTTGTCAGTGCTGGTTTGATTCTCTTCATGCGTGGGATTTAAAGTTTAGAATCAATTCCAGTGATGTTGAATTTGAAGATTGGGTTGCTCTTTTGAACAAGTTCTAGATCTTTAGACTGAATAACAGGGAGGGCATGTTATGTGGTTGCTAGAAAATGATAGTTCAATGTGAAACAAAAAGCTTTGGGAAAACTAAAACCTAATTGTATTTGGAATTTCATCCTAAGAAAGTGACGTAGTAGGATAAGTTAGGGTATTATGGTCAAATCCTTGAGAGTAGTTTCCATGATTGATTATAGAATTAGGATTAATTTCCTTGGTTTATTAGTATTAGGATTACTTTCTTTGACTAATTAGGATTAGGATTAGTTTCTTTAATTAATTAGAATTAGGATTAGTTTGCTTTCCAATTCTTTAAAAATAGAGAGATTGCCTTCTTGTATTGATAATTTTCAATTCATAATAAAAACTTTGATTTCGTTATTGGAGATTTCTCTTCTTTTAGCTCCTAGGCTACATCAATTTGGTATCAGAGCAGCCGTCTGGGCCAACGTTGACTGCCGCCGGTGGAAAACCAGGAAACTCTTGGCGACACCAATCACAATAGGAAGCTTCGTGAGTTGTGCTCGTTGTTGAACAGTCCACATCTATATAGGGGGAACCATCTAAATTTTAGAAAAGAAGATACCGAGATTTTTTTTCAAGATTTTGCAAAAATGGACTATTACCAATCAAGGAAGACAACAAAGAAAAAATGTAACAGTTGGTACAGGCAAGAAAGTCAAATTTTCTCCCAAAAACAATGTTGAAATTCTGATTCAAGTGATTCAGAAGAAGAATTCCAACATAATAATTTTGCCCGTGCTCAATTTTCTTAAAGAACCTATCATTCCACATTTGAAATTTAATTATAGTGATTCTAGCGATTCCGATGAAGATTCAATTGCAGTTTGGAACGAAATAACAAGACGACATTATCAACAAAGAACCCGACAATCAAATCAAGCCGGTTTCTCGAGAAATCAACGTAAGAATTAGGAGTTAGATGATTCAGAAAATTATTCAGAGTGTGAAAGAAATTATTATCACCAACATCAAAGAACACCCATGAATCATTCCAACACAAATTTGGAGGTCGAAACATTTTCAAGAAAACATAAATATTCAAATAAATACGTCTATCAAGAGGACTTTTGAAAGAGAATGAAATTCGGGTTTTGGAAAAAATTCAAGAAATGCATAATTATAATCTTCAAGATTTTTCAAGAAACCATCAAGAATCATATTTAGTCACTCAAGAAGAACAAGAACTCATCCAAATGGGTTGTGAAATTGTGCAAAAAATGAACAAAGTAGAAGAAAAGAAAAAATCAATTAAAGATGAGATGAATAAGAAAGGTAGAAAGATCAAAGAGGAAATTGCATTGGAAGAAGAAAAAAACGATGGGACTAACACAGAGGTTGCTCACTTCGAACCGGATGATGAAGAACTATTAATCGATGAAATCAATGAAGAAGGTGTTGAAGAAGATGAAACCACTATAAAGAATGTGTCCATTTGGTCAGATCAATTAACTGAGCCACACAACCAACCACAGTTACCTTTACCGTAAGAGAAAAGAACAGAAATTAGCCTTGACCACCAAGAAAAACAACAAGAGAATCAACAACACCTATTATATGCAAAAAAATGTCCAAGATTTATCAAGAATTGTTCAAGAACAACCAAGATCAAGGTTATATCAAAGGAAATACTAGGAGGATATGAATCCTTTAAGTGTGGAAGAAAATAATACTCATGGGCAACCTAATTCGAAGAAAATTGAAAATCTTTTTCCTCAATTCCTTGAGGAGTCTGCATATATTTTAACAAAAAAGGAGTTTTTGAACAACTTAATTCTTGGATTCATTGATGATAGTATGGATGGAAATAATTTTCTCTTTCAAAAATAAAATATTTGATATATTGGCGTGGCTCGTGAAAAATGGTTGTTATTGGTGTCTGGTGTTCAAAGATGTGTACGTTCGAGTGGCTTATCTTCATTTTCGTTTTAAAACTCGATGATGAGTTTTTTTTGGAGGGATAGAATGATGTAGTAGGATTAGGATAAGTTAGGGTATTATGGTCAAATCCTTGATTGATTAGGATTGGGATTAGTTTCCATGATTGATTAGAATTAGAATTAGATTCCTTGGTTCACTAGGATTAGGATTAGTTTCTTTGACTAATTAGGATTAGGATTAGTTTCTTTGACTAATTAAGATTAGGATTAGTTTCTTTAATTAATTAGAATTAGGATTAGTTTACTTTCCAATTCTCTATAAATAAAGAGATTGTCTTCTTGTATTGGCAACTTTCAATTCATAATAAAAACTTTGATTTTATTATTGGAGATTTCTCTTCTTTTATCTCCTAGGCTACATCAGAAAGTTAAAGTTTTCTTGTGGGTCTTTTCTTTTGAAAGGATAAACACCTTTTGTAGAATCCAGAGTCCTTCGAAATTATGCACTCTCTTCTAATTGGCGTGTTCTTTGTAAAAAGGTGAGGAATCTTTGATGCACCTTTTTTCCTTGTCCCTTTGCTGCTAGTTGTTGGGGGAGACTATTTAGCTTGTCCAAAATGCAGGGATGTCCAGTTAGTTGAAGGTCCTCAATTGAACACTCAAGCGAAAATCCTTTGGTCCAATGGGATCTTCGCCCTCCTTTGGAGGTTGTGGTTTAAAAAAAAACTTCATAATCTTTCGTGATCAAAAAATTAACAGTAACCTTTTTGGAAATTGGTTACTCTTTTTGCTTCTGCTTGGTCCTCTACTTCTAGATTCTTTTGTATTTATAGCCTAACCCAAATTTATACCGATGGGGCTCCTTTTTTTGTAAGTTGTTCTAGGGGATACCTCATCCCTCCATCTTTTTGTATCTTTCTCTTTGATAATGAAAGTTATGTTTCTTAATTTTTTTTTTTTTTTAAAAAAAAACACTTTGATATGGCAGCTAATCGTTCATGGGTGGTAAACCATATGGACCAATCTATAATTTGAATGTCATTACCTTGCTCTGTTTTGATATTTTCTTAATTTGTCAATTGGTATGAGCATAATTAATCTCACCATTCATTGGTTAATTCTCGGACAAGTTTGGTAGCACATCCATTAATCAATAGGCCCTCAATATGGATTTGATTTCTACAATTACCACTTCAAGAGCTCCATTTTTAAGAGGGTGTTGATGGAGTTCCAAGAAGCCAGATTTCAGCTTGCAAGTCATTACTAATTTTATTCTCAAACAAATATCACAACTACTCAAGGTCTGGCGAAATGGTCTTCAATGCATCTTACCTTACCAAATTGCCTGATAATTTTAAAGCCCCTTTTGCAAATTATATTAGGAATTTCATGATCCCTATGGAAGTGAATCATCTTTGGTCTCTCTTCTACGGAAGTTTCAATCTCAATACCACATACACATTACAGTTCCCACTTTGGACTTTGTCCTCCTCAGTTTATTGTCTTAGCAAGAAGACCGAGGAATCTCATATGTTCCTTGTTCCTTTGCCTGTATCGACCGTTTTTATTTTTTGCTAGAATTTGTGTTATCAGTTCATCTCCCTAGACTAGAAGACCTATGTTTGGCAAAAAAATTTGTGGGCATGGCTTTTATAGGCAAGGAAAAGATTCTGTGCAGTTATTCTCTTTTTTGCCTTATATGAAGACAGACATGCCAAGGATTTGATAAGTCGGCTTTGCAAGATAACTTTAATATAGTATACGGCATACTACTATTACTGCCTCCTGGCAGTGATCAAACCGCCAAAAAAAAAATTATAATTCTAGCATTTTCATGATTCTAGTCCAATGAGGATCTACTTTTGTAGTTTAGTGAGTGAAGCTTCATCTTCCCCAGTCCCTAGATTGTTTTAATACAACCCCATTTGGTCTCTTGTCTCGCCGAATGCATCTTAATCCAGAGATAGCAAACCTATAAAATATGATGATTGAGAGGAATGATGCATACTAAAAAAATATTTTCCAAATTAATGAAAATTTTAGTTGCATATAAAAGCAAGATGAATAATGACTCGTATAGCTTAAATCTTGAGCATCACAACCTCTAACACACCACTTTCAATGGTTGTCAGACCTCTGCTAATGTTTTCCATCACTTGAACCATTCTATCAAGAAGTTGCGTTCTGTGTTTTAATTTCTAATAATCTCAGCACATGAATGCTATTTGTCTTCTTTCAATGCTCCCCTCACTAGACACGTACTTACACATCCTAAAAACTTCACTCTTATCCCTTAGTTCCTTCTCTTCGCTGCCCTCTTAATTGGAGCGATGTTGAAAACGGGTATAAAAGAATTGATTAATATGATGTCCAATCGATAATCAGTACAGTATAAATGGGGCTTGCAAGACAAAAAAAAATGTATAGAAGTCTCAGTGAAGAAATTGCATCTCCAAATTGATCTTACATCAAACACGGCCAACCTTGTGCTGCCTGTTTGATTTTTCACCTTATCTAAACTTGTAATGGACGAGTAACAAAGAATTCAATCGTTTGGTTGCACTGATTTCAAGTTCCTGATGAGTGCCCCAACCAAGCCCCAGAGTTAGCACCCAACTTCCATTGCAAACACGCAAGGTTTGAATCGAACTGTATTCCATGTTCTAAACTGAAAATTAAGAATTAAGACCCAGATGCAAGCTACGAGTTCATAAGATTCTAACACATTCAGGGAGAATAATCCTAGCAAGGTACTAAATCACATTCCACATAACCTTGTCGAGAAGAACTCTGTGACATTGCTTTCAATCGAAACGAATGCTTAGGCAGAGAGGGCCGCGACATGAATAGTGACAGATTTAAACAATAGAAGATGCAGAAAGCAACGACAAGAGAGAGAAAGAGAGATAGTTAAGTAGATCATAAACTTCACCTCCATTCGCCCTCCTCGTATGGAGAATAATCGATGTCTTCTTTGCGAACGCAATTGAACATCAGAGCCGCAAAAGAAGCAAAAATACCTGCAACCCCAATACCGGAGAACCGTCAAAAACCCTAAGCGCAAATTAAACATGGCGTGGACTCGCAAAAGAATAAAGAACCTGGGAGGTAGTGGATAAAGGAGACAGCAACAGAACTGCAGACAACGGCGTCAACCCAGAACCACCATCCGGCGCCGAACACAGCTCCGGCGACGCCTGGCCCGAAAATTGACCACAGCTCCGCCAAATCCATTTGGGGGTTCTTTCTTTTGCCTTCTCCTTACGCAAGTAGTCCGAAACGGGTCGATTTAGAGAGGCTAGTGTGATGTGAACTGAATGATCGCACACCTCACGGGCTCACACCAACGTTCAAACTCCCATCTACCTTCCCGTGAAGCTGTGTCTCATATTCGGGGAAATATATCATTGCCAAATGTTGGAAATTTTCTTTTTTGGATTAATTACAAGTTTCCTCAAATTTCAAACGTATATTTAAAAGATCTTTAATATTTACAATTTTGTGTTTTATAAACCATTAAACTTAAAAGACTATATATAAAAGATTTTCCAAAAATTTTTATTTTAAAAAAACTGGCTTTACAAAATTTTAAATTTCGTGTCTTTTCAGAGTGGCGTGAGATTTTAGGCTAGATATTTATTATAAATAAAATTTAAGACAAACATTTTAAGATTTCTATATAGTAATTATCAAATGAGAACTTCATAGAAAAAAGGGGGTTTTATCAAAATTGATGAAAATTACATGTATTGCAGGGTATCTTAGTGGTTTATTGTTCAATCCTTCACAATTTATTAATTTGTTATGGAAAAGTTTTAATGTTGTTATAAATTTGTTTCACCAAAATTCAAACTATAATTATTATGGATAAAATTTTAAATTTGAAGATAAAAATATTATCTCTTCTTCTAAAAAAATAAATTTATGATTCTCAAAAGTTCATTTTGACGTGATCCAACGTTTCATCAATAAATAACTATAATAACAATTTCTAAATTCTATTTTATTCGAAAAACTTTAATCTCTTTTGTCAAAAAAAAAATCATCTTTGGAACATTCTAGAAATGAAGTTTGGATCAAAGAAAAACCAAATATTTCATATTCTATATAATTTTGTGAAGTGGTTTGTATAATTTCTATTAAATGTGAGCACGAATTAGAAAATAAATTACTAATAATGAAAAGTATACAAGATTTGTTTTCGTTATTGTGCTTGTTGGAAAGGTCTAAAATTAGAAAGAAGAAAATTTAAAACAAAAAAAAGGTAAAATAAATTACTATTTCTGGAAAAAAAAATATACAAAATTTTGTTTCTCGTTATTCTGGTTGTCTTAAGTCCAGAATTGATAAAGGGGTAAAAAAAAGGTACAAACATAGTTGTATAATTTCTATTAAAGGGGCTTAGACTGGATTATGAGAGATAGTCTCGGTCACCATAATTGGGGGAATGAAGTTTTTGGAAGCTAAAGTGGTGATCAAAGGTTTGAAAGAGTTTGATCGTCTATGACATGGGCAGAATATTTTGCTTGACTGGTTCTTTGGAAGCCTTTAAAGGGTTGAACCTTTAGGGGACATTTGGTGTGCAAGTTTTAAATCTTAAGCCTAGAAATATTAAGTCCGTAGGTTAAGTTGAGAGGTTTAGGTAACTTGAGTTTGAAAACTGTGTTTAGAGTTGATTTTGGAAGCATGGGATTAAGAAGCTTATGTTTGGAGTGATCTTGAATTTTGTGAAATGTTTTCTTTTGTATTTAATTAGTGGTTAGATTTTTTATTAGTTTAAATTCGCTGTCTGTTATGAAAATTGAGGAGCACAACGAGAATATGGATATGAAAAATATGGTATAATAATATTTTTATATAATAATAATAATAAATAAATAAATAAAAACTAAAATTATAAAATAACTAAAACATAAAATAACCAAAATCATGGAATTGGATAATATGGAAATTGGTGGAAGTGGAATTCTCACCAATGTAGGTGTGTTTTTAAGATCCACCAAATATCACTATTTATAGGCAAGGTGACAAGTAGGATATGGACTTACATGGACACCAAACATGAATAACACCTGACACGTGGACAACATGAATGGTGACACGTGACCTTTGAGACACGAGCAATGGGCATCTATTTTATATTACAATATTCATAATACTCCACCTTAAATGGGCATATATATATATGTATGTATGTATGAAATATGCCTCGTTGAGACCTTACTAGGAAAACCCAATGGGAAAAACCCTAGTGAAGGAAAAATGGTACATATTTCACATAATATATACTCCTAAAAAATACAATATATTTACTCCCCCTCACGAAAACATTACTTAAGATCTCTAAGTCACCTTATTCTAATATCATGCACCAATATTTCAAAAGTTACGATTAGTAATGCATTTGTAAATAAGTCTGTCAGGTTATCCTTCAAATAAATTTGTTGTACAGTGATGTCGTTATTTTCTTCAAGATCATGAGTGTAGAAAAGCTTCGGTGAAATATGTTTTGTTCTATCTCCTTTAATATATCATTCTTTTAGTTGGGCCATGCAAGTTGTATTGTTTTCACATAATATAGTTGGAAGGTTTTTATTAGAAGACAAGTCACACGTTTCACGAATGTCCAAGTCATTGAACTTAGCCATACACATATTCGACTAGCCTCATGAATTACAAAAAAAATCAGCATGATTTGAGGAAGTGGTCGTCATAGTATGTTTCACCAATCATCATGATATAGCAATTCCTCCAAATGTGATATATAACCTGTTTGAGATTTAGTTTTGTGTGGATCAGATAAATATTCAGAATCTGCATAACAAACTATATCAAAATTTGATTTATTTCAATAAAACAAACTCATATCGATTGTTTCTCGGAGACAACGGAGTATGTGCTTAATTTTGTTCCAATATCTTTTTGTAGGAGAAGTATTATATCTAGCTAATAAATTTACTGAAAATACAATATCTAATCTTATATTATCAGCAAGATACACAAGTGCACTAATTGTACTAAGATAAGGTACTTCAGGACCAAGAAGTTCTTCATTATCTCCTCAAGATCGAAATATATCTTTCTTTATATCCAATAAACGAACTTCCATTGGAATATTTAATGGACGTGCTTTGTCCATATAAAATCTTTTCGAGACTTTTCTTATATAAGTTGACTGGTGAATAAATATTTCATTTGCTAAATGCTCAATTTGCAAACCAAGGCAAAATTTTGTTTTTCCTGATATTTTTCATCTCAAATTCTTTCTTAAAATATTTCATTGCCTTTGAAAGCTTTTCGGGAGTTCCAATTATTAAAATCATCAACATATACAACTATAATAACAAATTATGATTGTGATTTCTTTATAAAAACATACGGACATATTAGATTATTTTGATATCTTTCTTTCAATAAATATCCACTCAGGCGTCACATCCGTCCGGATTGTCTTAATCCATATAATGATCTACGCAACTTTATCGAATACCATTACCGGAAATTTGATGTATATGTTTCAGATACCTTAAATTATTTTGGAATTCTTATATAAATATCGTTATCAAAATATCCATATAAATATGTTGTGACTACATCCATAAGTTACATGTCCAGACTTTTATACACAGTCAAACAAATTAAATATCTTAATGTAATTGCATCCACCACCGGATAATACATCTCCCCAAAATCAATACCAGGTTTTTGCGAAAAACTTTGTACAACTAGTCTTGCTTTATATCTTGTGACCTCATTATTTTCATTTCTTTTCCTCACAAATACCCATTTGTATCCCACAGGTTTAACGCATTTTGGTGTTTAGACTACAAATCCAAAAACCTAACATTTTGAAAGTGAGTTTAATTCTGCCTCTATTGCTTCTTTCGACTGAAGCCAATATTTTCTATGTCGACATTCTTCAACAGATGTTGGTTCAGGATCCACATTTTCAAATATAATATCAAGAGCAACATTATACGCAAAAATGTTGTCGATAATTACATCAGTTCGATTCCATCTTTTTCCTATCATGACATAGTTTGTTAAAATCTCATTATTATCTTTAGGTATTTCACCTTCCTCACTAGTCATGTCGATGATTTCTTTATGGGTATTTACATCATCAACCAAGTATTTTTCACTATTAATTATTTTTCATTTTCGATGAATTTTTATCTTTGGAACCCACTGGTCTACCACGCTTCTGGCATGTTCCAGATTCATTAGTGACAACTTGTTGTATTGGGATATCAATTTTTTATGGAACATTTGCAGGTGGTATATGTGACTTAGTTACTTTCGTTGCATCTATAAATGCATATGGTAATTGATTTGCTATATTTTGCAAATTAATTATTTTATGAACTTCAAGTTTACATTGATATGTATGGGGATCTAAATGAAACAATGACGATGCATTTCATGTAATTTATCTTTCCAACTTCTTAATTCCTCCCTTTAATGTTGGCAAAATTTGTCTTATTAAAATGACAAGCAATAAATTGTGCAGTAAATACATCACCCATCAGGGGCTCAAGATATTTAATAATTGATGGGGAATCATGTCTGTAACGGGATTGGATTGATGATATAAATTACTCACAATGATGCGGTACTACTTCTAGTTATGCGTTAATTATTGATGTTCATGTAGTATGTCATGCATTGTCACAAGTTTCCTTACGATGGAACCAAGTGTAATTTCACCGCAAGTTTCTCGGTGTGATCTAAGGTCGAACATGGGGAATGGTTTAGGTTATTATGGTATGTTCATGATACATGCGACCGGGTTTTTAATCTTTAAAAGTATGTTTGTACAAGTATATAAATTTCAATAAAATAAAGGAAAGCAGTAAAGATGTGATAAAAACATAAAAATACAGTAAACCTAAGCTAGATGATACAAGATATAGAATTCATGTACAAGATGTTGGGATTAAGGTTGGCTGTGAAAGTTGTGCAAAGACATGGAATGCGGCAACGAGTCTTATGAACAGAATAGAAAGAGAAATACAAATAATACAAACAACGCAAGTTCTTAATTGGATTGAAGGTACAAATACTGTTCCACTATTCTCTTGGCGTACACCTCTCAGTGATCGGCCGCGCTCCCACATGTCTATGGTGAAACAGAGACTAACATAATGAACGCAATGTTGTTTCCATGTCTGGAAGTACTACTCGTTTTAGTTAACGCATTCTTCTAACCTTCTCTCGATAGATCATAATGACACCTTCACTTCTGCTCTCACAGGTAAAGAGCTTAACGTATTTTATATCTTTAATACAGATTAATTTCTTAGTGATTCATATTGCTCATCAGGGGATTAAGAAGATATCATGGAGAAAGTGATTGATGGGTGAACGGAAATAGACAGAAAATGGTAAATGGAATCTATCAAAACATCTAATATTTCTATTAAGCGCTTGATACATGGTGTGTGAATGAAGAGATAAAGAAAACATGAAATACACAATGAAAGAGAGATAGAACAGATACAAACAAGTGCCAATGTCTTGGCACATATTTAATGGAGATCTGTTTGTCAGATAGGATGGATTTGATGGTAGGAAGAGCTTCCTTCTCAGGTTTACTCTACCGATAGCAGGGATCTTTGCACAGAGCTTCCGATCGGGTGTATGGCAGGTTGGATCTAAGATTCACCTCTCGACCTTATCTCGTCTTCTTCCTGGATTTCTTCTCTTAAACACTCAGCTCAGCCTTTTCTTTATAATCTAGAAGCACTTAGCCCAGTATCAAGTAGCATACCTTTTCTTTGAAATCAATGGGGTATTTATAGGTGCAGATCTTTGGCTCCGGCCTTGTGGTCCCCACTCATGGTTATGGTAATTTTGAAGTTGGAAGGATATTATTCCTTCTGTTATATAATTAGACCATCAATTCTGCACAACCGTTAGTTGTACACGTGTCTCAATCCTCCGCTCTTACGTTGCTCAGCTGCATCTTTCGATCATAGGTTCGCATGCGGTGGTTGTTTTTATTACCACATGCGGTTGAAGCACAGCTCTTGGATCGACTGTCGCATTGCGCCGTCATTGCTGTAATCGTCTCTTCATTGTTGATTGACGGGCGCAATGTGACAGAGATGCGTTGATTAGTCTCTCGTGAGCCTTGAGTGCAAGCGGTGACTTGGTCTCCTGCAAAACAGAGTAAAGTTCGCTTATCTTTCATCTCTTAGGTGTTAGTGGGTGTAATCGTAAACATTTATAATTATTGCAATACTAGGCTAATTTTCATACAATTGGCGCATAATTACTAACTTTGGGCCGCAATATCTAAATAAAGTGGCATAAATAACTTGTATTTCTACAAGTTATCAATATCCAACATATATTCATAACCTCCTTTGAGGACCATCTTAATGCGTTGTGGTGGAGCAATTGGAACATATACTGCACATCCAAAAATTCTCATATAGGAAATATTTGGCTCGTGACCATAAGCTCATTGTAATGGCAAGTACTTGTGATAAGCTACCGGCCTAATGCGTACAAATGATGTTGCATGCAAAATAGCATGTCCCCATACAGATGAAGGAGGCTTAGCTCTCATAAGTAATGGTCTTGCAATTACGTGCAAACGTTTTATAAATGATTCTGCTAAACCATTTTGTGTATGAACATGAGCTACATGATGTTCAACACTTATCCCAATTGACATACGATAATTATCAAAAGTTTGGGATGTAAATTCACCATCATGATTAAGACGAATGGTCTTAATTGTATAATCGGTAAATTGTGCTCTTAACTTAATTATTTGAGCCAGTAATATTGCAAATACAAGATTTCGACTTGATAATAAGCATACACGTGAGCATCATCTATTAATACCATAAAATATCTAAATGGTCCACTTGGTAGGTTAATGAGTCCACATACATCATCATGAATTCGTTCTAAAAATGCGGGTGATTCAGTCCCCACTTTAGATGGTGATGGTCTAATTATCAATTTTCCTTGAGAGCAAACATCACATGATAATTCATTAGATCGAAGAATCTTCTAGTTTTTCAATGGGTGTTCATTTGCATTTTCAATAATTCTCATTATCATTATAATTCCTGGATGACCCAATCGATCATGCCAAATTTTAAATATGTCTGGATTCATGAACTTCGGGTTCATTGTTGCATATGTTTCAATTACTCATATATGAGTATAATACAATCCATAAGATAAAGCAGACAACTCTTTTAATATACATTTTTCATTTGAGACAGTGGATATGATATACAGATATTCCACACTATTCTTACTATCAGTCTCAATATGATAACCATTACAACGTATGTATTTAAGACTTAGAAGATTTCTCTTTTATTGACTAGAGAACAATGTATTGTCAATTGTAAATTTATTCCTCTAGGCAAAATAATATTTGTTTTTTCAAAACCTATGATCAAGTTTGCAGAACCTGATATTGTATTTACTTTTGCTTTCAGCATTGTCAATTTGGAAAAGTATTTTTTATTTGTAAGTATTGTATGTGTAGTTACACTGTCTGCCAGACATAGATATTCTTTGCTCATTTTTTAAACACCCAACATATGAAAAACAATACTTAAAATATACAAAAGTTACTAAAACATGAAGATAGATAAAAGAAAACAACATATTCTCAAAGTAAAAAGAAACATTTGATGTGCCACCAACTGTGTCAATCTTCTCTTCGGGAAATTTAAAGAAGTCTGTCACATTCAAATTTGTCGTATGGAATGGGTCAAATATGTCATTATCCTGATATGTAAAATCTGCTTCCATATTTTTCTCTTTTTCCTTCAGGGAGGCTTGACAAAGGTCAACTAAGTGTTTTGACGTACGACAGGTCTGTGATCAATGCCCAGTCATTCTGCATCAGAAGCATTTATTTTCAACACTCTTTGAATTTTTATCCTGTGGAGCTTTTCTTTTGTGATCATCATTTTATGTGGTTCTTTTGAAATTTAAATGATTAGAACGACCACCACGAAAAATATTTATTATTTCTTCCTCTACCACGGTCACAACCTCGACCACGATTATTATAAAAATTCACAACACTCACTTTAGGGAATGATTTGTTCCGTTTATTCGAGATTCATTATTTTTCATCAATAACTCGTTATTTTGTTCGGCCACGATAAGACATGAAATTAATTCAGAATACTGTTTAAAACCTTTCTCTCGATATTGTTGCAGAAGCATATTCAATACGTGAAATGTAGAAAATATCTTCTTTAGCATATCAACATCAGTAATTTTCTCTTCGCATAACAACAATTTTGAACGGATTTTAAATAATGCGGAGTTATAATCACTTACTTATTTGAAATCTTGTAGTCTCAAGTGCATCCACTCATAATGAGCTTTAGAAACAATAACTATTTTTTGATGATCATACCTCTCTTTTAAATTTTTTTCACAAGATATGGGGTTCTTTTATTGTAAGATACTTCATTTTCAATCACTCATGGATATGACGACGAAGGAAAATCATAGTTTTTGCTTTGTTCTGACTGGATGTCATATTTCATTATTTAATAGTCTCCCTAAGATTCATAGCATCTATGTGGATTTCGGCATCAAGTACCCGCGACAAATAATTATTGTCATTAATATCAAGGGCGACAAATTCTAATTTTGTGAGAATTATCATGGCAGCACTATCATAAAATATTGTACTTATGTTAGAAATATAATAGACATTGAATATATAAAATAACATTAAATTTGTGAATTATAACGAAGAGGAAAAAATCGACATACCTTTAGGACCTACCTTTAGTGGGAAAAACGACAAGTGCTCGTGCTGATAACGTGTTATAAAAATTGAGGAGCACAACAGGAATACAGATATGAAAAATATAATATAATAATATTAAATAAATAAAAACTAAAATTATAAAGTAAAATAACAAAAATCATGAAATTGGATAATATAGAAATTGGTGGAAGTGGAATTCTCACCAATGTTGGTGTGTTTTTAAGATCCACCAGATGTCACTATTTGTAGGCAAGTGGCAAGTAGGATGTAGACTTACATGGACACCAAGCATGAATAACTACATGACACATGGACAATATGAATGGTGACACGTGACCTTTGGGACACTAAGCGGAGCATCTATTTTCTATTATAATATTCATAATACTCCCCCTTAGATGCTCATATATATATATATATATGTATATACATGAAACATACATTACTAGGAAAACCCCAATGGGAAAAACCATAGTGAAGAAAAAATAGTACAGTTAGATAAATAGCTCTCTTAAGGGTTGATTTTGAGCTTGAACAATGTTACATCACACTCTCTCTTAGTTTGAGAGGGATTTGGTTATAATTGGACTATGACTTATTGTGTGGTACTTAAGGAGTAAGATGTAACTACAAGGGCTAAACGATAATTTTGGCCCAACTGTAGTTACGAGCAATTTATGAAGGGTCATCACATTGTTATATCAAATGGACAAATAAATATATTTGTAGTGCAAATGTCGGTCTTTAGTGGAGTGACTGACAGTTAAAGGATATTGGATATTTTAATTAAAGGTGTTTAATTAATTATCTGAGTACCATTTGAGTTTTAAACAATAGGTCCATAAGATCCCCTAGGTAGCTCAACGAGAATTATTGATAATTAATTTTGGATTAATTTGAATTGTTCAAATTAATTAAGGAAATTAATTATATATGATATAATTAATTCAACTTAATTATATATGATACAAATAATATAATATATTTGATACATTGTAATATAAGGTTTACTTGAGAGGAATTGAATTTTTTTAATGTGATTCAAATACTAATTATATGGATGAAATTCATATGATTAAATTCAGTGTAGATATGATTTATATTAACTATCATGCATTGTTGAGAGAAATGAAACTATAGGTTATGTGTTATATTTGATATAACATATAGTTTGGATGGTCAAACAACTTTGATTAATATTTATTAAACATTTTAATAAACCTCAACCAACCATTGTATGCTTGTAGCAAATATATCCAATTCACCTTTTTAGGTAAGTTTTCAGGTAGGGTGTTATGTTTTCGTCAACTTAAATACTCAGTCTAGACAGAACTAGTCTTAGACAAAATATTTCTTATATATACTTTGCTACAAATTTAATCTTTCGATTAAGTACCAATATAATTATATTAAACTGATTAAAGGATTAAACTTAATTTATAATCTTATTAGAAAAGTGATAATAGGTCTATGTGAATCATATTTTAAAATTATTTTAAAAAAATGATTTTAACCTAAGGTTTACATGCAATTTTAAATTATTGATTTTAATTTCTAATTTCCTTTAATTATAAATTTTATAAAATAAATGAAATAAATTAAAACCATACAATTGTATTCATTGACACACTTAGTAAAAATATAACAATTATAAATTACCTAAAGTAGTGTCATGGCTTCATACGATTCCATTTCAATACTGACCATATATAACACTTATATAATAAAGTAATGTTTTATTTAATAACATACATCCATACATACATTCAACTATATATTATAACACTTATAATATAAATGATGCATGGCCATGTTATTGCAAGCAAACATATACTATAACACTTATATTATATGATGCACAAGCATTCTACAAAATTAAATCATGCAACTATATATTACAACATTTATAATATAAATAATGACGTATGAATAATGCATAACATATGGTGGGATTTTTACTATATGGAATACATCATGACATATATAAAATTAAAATTAAATCATATATCAAATGCATAATTAAAAAAAATAATTATTGGACCGAGATTGGACTCCTAAACTATTAATTAAATTAATATAACACTTATGTTAATTTAATTAATCAAAAAATAACTATCTATTATAACAATAACGATCACTGGTTCAAAATAAATGAACCGGGTCTTGAACTGTACAAACTGAACCGCCCAGAACTCGAATCGGTCAAGAACCGCTCGAACCAACTGAACCGAATCGGGTGTGAACTAGTTTATTCTTTATGTCTCGCAGCATTGCATCGCTACAGATAGAACACTTTGTTCGCCTAATCGCAATGTTGCAACGCTACTGTACAGTAGCCACCTTATAGTTGCAATCTCCTTAGAAATTCCTTCGTTTTCGGCATTGTTTTCTCCATAAATCCATCAGAACAGCCATGAACGATTCAATACAGAACAAATAAAGACTCCATAACAATAATTATGCCCAAAACACGGGCCCTTACAAATTAATTTATTAAAAAATAAAAGTTGTAAAGACTAAAATCTAATTTCGTAAACATCTAAAATTATAAATACTCATTCCATACATTCATTAACATGCATAATGCAAAAATCCACGATGAATCTGTAAAATTAATTTTGAAAAATTGGAAAAATTGAGACCAAAACAACCGCTCTGATATCAATTCAAAGAACCGGTGAATGTCCACTGCGGAAGTGGGGATTGTCCCAGAATCTAATTTTTACATAATAATAAATTTTACAGAATTAACCGAATGTTATGCATTAAATCAAAATTACAGCACCTAATTATAATTAAGAAAATAGATTAGGAAAAAACAAACCCTCGAAGATCCGATCTTCTTCGTGTGAATCATCTTCTCCAAAATTGTCACGAACTGCAACGATCTCGAAACCCTAATTGGCCACCACCAATCAGAACCTCTTGTATTTTATGTAGGGGAAGAGAATCTACAAGAGGTGTAGGCTTTGCGGTATTTTGGGTAAGGGAGTGAGATTGAGAGGAGGGGAGGGTGAGATCCAGAGAACTTAAGAGAAAGAAGAAGATAACAACTACTATACACTCTCACCCACACATGCACGTAATAGAGAGAAAAATGGGAGGGGGTTACAACTCTTTCCCAAAAATATTTTTCAAAAATAAATTAATTAAAAGAAAATTTATTTTAATGAAATATTTTATATGATAACTACTTTATCATATAATATATATTAAACTTTATGTTATATCACATATGACATATAACCTATAGTTTAATATCGTATCAAATACAATATAACCTATAGTTTTCATTCTCTCATTAATGCACGATATTTAATATAAATTCCATTTATACTAAATTTAATTATATGAGTACAATACACATAATTAATATTTGAATCATATTTAAATATTTATTTCATCTCAAATAAACTTTATATTACAATGTATGATATACATTATAGTAATTATATTATATATAATTAATTCTCTCGATTAATTTAAATAATTCAAATTAATCCAAATTTGGTTCTCATTTAATTCCTAAGCTACAGAGGGGACCTCATAGACCTGTAGCTTAAAGCTCCAATGGTACTTGAATAATTAATTAAACTTTTTTAATTAAATTATTCAACATCCATTAATTGTCGAACACTCCACTAAAGACCTGAAGAAATTTTTATTCAAGAGTACCTATGAGCGGAAGCGGATATTTTCAATTCATTGTGACAGAATTACCATATATATATTCAAACGTACTAAAATGTATTCATAATGCTAAAGAGATCGAGAGATTATACTAATTGAAGACTTGTTCTTCACAGCAAATCTAAAAGCCAATCGTCTACCTCGAACAGTTACCATATGAACAGAAGAAAATGGAGATGACACGACCACTCATATCCCTCAGTATTTTTGGAGTGAGAATCCAAAGGGTGGACTTTGTTTGGATTTGGTAGAGGGAAAGAGGAAGAGAGACCGTATACAACGATCAAGCAAGTGAGAGATGAGCTCGTCTATCGTATAGACAGAATGCTTGATCATTTAGGTGAAGTATATGATCTGTAGGAAAAGGTAAGCGGTCGTTTAAATGATCATGTAGGAAAAAGTAAGTGATCGTTTAAACGATCGTGTAGGAAAAACTAAGCAATCGTCTATACGATCGTTTAGTAAATATTAGGAGCTAAACGATAGCTTAGGAAAAGGTAAAGGATCGTTTAGTAAATATCGCACGAGGGTGTAATCGGTAAGTGATCGCTTAGCACTATTGTATAGGTAAGCGATCGTGTAGTCACTATCGTATAGGCACATTTTTTTAAGCAATGACACACTTTTTAACACAATGTCCGTGCATCTCATGCTTAACACACCATGAGCTATTTATGCGTCTCAAAGTGATCTTTCAACTCACTCATCCGTTATTAAAACAGAATAGACGCCGTCCCAATTCCCTTTTAATCGTCCAGTGGATGTGATCACATCATATTCATAACATATAATTTAATATCATATATTAATTATAGTATCTTTCATCAACTAGACATAAATCATATTTATATCCTATTTCCTCCAAATTAATGTATTTCATACATAAAGTTAATTATATCATATATAATTAACTGGTTCAATTATATCATATATAATCGAACTCCCTCTTGTCAATTTGAACATTTCAAACTGACCCAAAAACTGACTCCCAACTTGTATCCAAGCTACCAAAGGGACCTTATAGACCTATGGCTCGAAGCTCTAACGGTATATGAATAGCTAACTAAACTCTTTAGTCACGATATCCACCATCCGTTAACTGTCAGGCATTCCACTAAAGACCGACAGTTGAACTCTTCTTGCCATAGATATATTTCTGTGTCCATTGGATATAACCAATCATCAGTATGATGACCCTTCACAGATGCTTGTAATTACAGCAGACCAATTTACCATTTTGCCCCTGTAATTACATCTTCCTCCTTAAGTACCATTGATCCCTCTAACGAACAATACAACGTAGTCCTACTATGTGTGAACACCTCTCGGACCATGAAAAGGTGCATGGCACCACATCGTTCAAGCCCCGTGATCAGTTCTTAAGAGAGCAATCTATCTACTTACCCCTGCTCTAGGAAGGAGTGAACTCCATCTTGTGAAGTTGAGTTCCTAGCTCCCAAATGAGACGAAACCCCAAAGTGGTAGGTTTGAGTCGGCGCTCTGGCCACTCGCACCCATGCAAATCACAGGACCACCTTCAATGGCAAGAGTTCCCAACTCACTCAGGATTTAGGTCATATTACCTTTTGTCATCCTAGTGAAGTGAAGTCTCGGTCATGAATGGAGTTATATGATTAGACATTAACACTTCGAGGTCATGTCTTATACAAACTCTTTGTATGGGACGTCCCTGCTCGCATGTCCACTATACGAATGATTAGGATCAGACCATCTGTGACAAGTCACAACACTTGTAACAATTCCAAAAAGCGGGTCGCGTCTATATTGTTACCAGGATAAGGTTTCCCTCCTATATCCATATACTATAGACTATTTTGGTTGTCACTTAAGACATGATCCACGCGTATATCACTACATACATGCTTAAGTTACATAAAGATAACCAGGAATATTAAGTTTATTGGTTTGTGGGGAAATAAAAAAATATTTAAATATTCAAAGTCAATAAGTGAAGTAAATATTATATATATTATACACCACAAGTGTTCTTACAAAGTTGTTTACAAACTACAGGACATGAGACTTTAAGGTACAAACCCCAACAAGACCAACAATTGCACTTTACGCACCATAGATATATTTCTATGTCCATTGAATATAACCAGTCAACAATGCAACAACCCTTCATAAATTGCTCGTAAGTACAATTGGGCCACAATCATCGTTTTGCCCCTATAGTTACATCTAACTTTTTTAGTACCATTGATCTCTTAAACCCCTCTCAGCAAGGAGAGAGTATGGTGCTACATTGTTCATGCCCCGAAATTAGCTCTTAAGGGAGCAATTATACTTACCTCAACATCGAGGAAGGAGTGAATTCCGTGTTGTGTAGTTGTGTTCCCAGTTCCCTAATCAAATGAACCCCCAAAATGGTAGGCTTATCAAGTCGACGATCTGACCACTGTCACCCATACAAATCAAAGGACAACCTTCATAGGCAAGAGTTTACAAATAATTCAAGATTCATGTCATGTCACCTACAGTCATCCTGGTGAAATATAAGTCTCAATTATAAACAACCTTATATACTGAGATTAGTAATTTCGTCGTCTGGTCTTATACAGACTCCTTTGTATAGAATATCCTCTTTCTCATGTCTCCACATGAATGATTAGGATCAAATCATTTGTAGCACCTTTACAACAATTGTAAACATCTACAAAGCAAGTCGCATTCATAGTGTCACCAGGATAAGGTATCCAACCTTATCCATGTACTACAGACCATTTAGGTTATCACTTAAACACAATCCACCTATGTGTCTCTACGTACATGTTTAAGCGACATATGATAACCTTGAGTGTTAATTTATTGGTTTGTGGGTTTAATGCTACTAAAGGTCAAACCAAACATCTCATATTTTATTAAATAAATATAATGTTTGTACAATACAATTACAAACTACAGGACCCTACAAGATTTAGGGCATTAACCCCAACAAAAGTGGACCATCATGTTGAGAACATGTTCTCGACCTGATGCCTCTTCTGCATACGGGCATCGAAGATGTATTTCGGAGCATCATGCCTGAGCTGAGCGAACGGTTGTCCGAACATTCCCCATAGGGAATCCAGGTCTCATGGGCAGTGATTATGGGTTTGTGTTTATTGGCCAAGACTTCAGAAAGGTTTGCTGAGATATACACTCAGACCTTTTCATTTGCCTGTACCCAATAGTCATAGCCTCTCGAACATTTTGAGTGACATTTTGAGCTGGAATAGGAGGATAGTCCTTTGTAAGGATAAATTTTAGGCCATCGATGATTAATACTATGTTAATAGTGTTTTTCCATGCAATGTAGTTTTCGCCGGTAAGTTTGTCGACGACGAGTAAATTTAGAGTTGCGGAAGTCATTTTGTAATTTGTTTAAACATGAAATTTATTTATATTAGTATTTACACATTACCCATTTGGAAAAACCAATAAAATTTAGCAAAATAATTTAATACATCCTATGTGACATCTATTTTACGAAAATATTTTAGTGAGGCAGGGTAAAAGCCACTGTAGGGTGATCAGGTACCCCTTCACTAAAATGAGACCATCTCAACCAATATACAGAACAACTCTTTATTCTTGTAAATATCAGTCACCATTGTTCGATCCATAAATTGTTAACTAGCTTAACATTTTCTTATAAGTGTAACATCTCATTTTAGATTATAGAGTTATGCCTCAATGAGCCAACCGTAGGGAAAAAACTGATTGAGGCAAAAACTAAAGCAGTCCTATCCATTTATGGAGTTTGAGTAAAGAGCCATGTAAATGTCATCCGTAGAGGGGACACAAGCAAAAGTGCTTCGAGGCCAAGTATGAAAATTTACTACTAACTAATGAGAGAGACCGTGGGATGTGTTGACCCACGTCCCACTCCCATTTATTATAAACTCTCTTTCCATTCACCTTGGTATTGACCTATACAAACACCAACAGTATGAGGACACAAGCAAAGGTGCATCGAGGCTGGGTATAGATCTCATGGTGTGAACTTTGAGGGAGAAATGTGAAAAGAAAAGTTAAAGTATCATATACCTCATTTTCCTTCCACTGGGTATTTTACTTAGGGTTAATTTAACCTAGAAAAATTACGACCACTTATTTTTACTAAGTGACTGTTTAAATTTTCCTACAATTAACACTTACGTTGGATAGTTAAACAACTTTGATTAGTGTTTATTAGACAGTTTAATAAACTTTAATCAATAATTGCATGCTTGTAGCAAATCTATCTAATTCCCTTTTTAGGTCAGTTTCCTGGTGAGGGTGTTCCATTTCTGTCAACTTAAATACCCCAGCGATTTCAGAACTGGCCTTAGACAAAAGGTCCCTTATAGATACATTTGCTACAAATTTAATCTTTTAATTAAAACCAATTTAATCCTATTAAACTGATTAAAAGATTAAACTAATTTCCAATATTATTAGAAATATTGTGATCTTATGTCTATGTGAATCATAGTTTAAAACTATTTTAAAAATGATTTGAACCTAAGTTTGCATGCAATTTTGAATTATTGATTTTAATTATAATTTCATTTAATTATAACAATTGTAAATGAAACAAATTTAAACCATGCATTGTATTGAATGACATACTTAATAGAATTATAACATTTGTAAAATTATCTAAAGTAGCGTCATGCTTCATGTAATGTTCATTTAATTACTTAACATATGTAACACATATATACTAAAGTAATGAATTTCAAACAATATCATACATACATACATACATCTAACTATATATTATAACTCTTATAATATAAATGATGCATGACGATGTTATTAATGCATGCAAGCATATATTATAATACATGTATTATATAATGCATGAGCATGCTATAAAAATTAAATCATGCAACTATATATTATAACATTTATAATATAAATGATGCATGAATAATGTATAACATATGGTGGGATTTTACTATATGGCATACATTATGACATATATAATTACAATCAACCATACATCAAATGCATAATTTAAACAACAATTTATGGATTGGGATTGGGCCCTTAAACTATTAATTAAATTAATAGAATATTTATATTAATTTATTTAATAAAAAACTAACTATTACAAAAAGTAGTCAAACCAGTTCAAAACAAGTGAACCAGGCCTTTGAACCGCATGAATCGGACCGCCCAAAACCCGAATTTGCCCACGAACCTCTTGAACAAAGAGAACTAGCTGAGCCACGAACCGAACCGCGTGCGAATGGTTTCATTTTTCCATCTCATAGCATTGCAATGCTACGAAAAAAATTTGTCCACCTCATCGTAGCGTTGTAACGCTAGGGCATAACATTACAACGCTATTGTATAATTGCAAAATCTACCGATTTTGCTTCGATTTGTGCATCGAATCCATTAGAATGTCGTTGAAAAACTCATGAACAATATAAACTAAGAATTATAGACTCAATTGTAGCAAATAATGCCCAAAACATCGTGCCCTTACAAACCAAATTGTAAAGAAAGCAATAAATCTAAAGATTAATCTCGAAATTATCCATGAATTGCAAACCATTCATTCATCCATTCATCGACATGAATAGAATACAAAATTCAAACCCACAATTAACTGTAAAATCAATTATGGTAAATTAAAATTGGGACCAAGAACCTCCCTTTGATACCAATTGAAAGAACCATGAGGTCCATTGCAAAAGCAAGGATCGTTCCAAATTTCGTCTTTTATAGTAACTAAAATTACAGTACAAACAAATTATGCATATACATAGAATAATTTACAACATGCTTTAGAATAAGAGGAAACGAAGAAAGTGTGGCGCCACACCTTCTCTTGGCCCGAGCAAAATTTACTCATAGTAGGATTATGATGTATTGTTCATTAGATGAATCAGTGGTGCTTAAGGAGTTAGATGTAATTACAGGGGGAAAATGGTAAATTGGCTCGGCTTTACTTACAAGCGATTTGTGAAGGGTCATTGTACTGTTGATTGGTTATATCCAATGGACACAGAAATATATCTGTAGCGCGAAGAATGTAGCTGTCGATCTTTAGTGGAATGCTCGACAGTTAATGGATGGTGGATATCATGATTAAAGAGTTTAGTAAGTTATTCACGTACCATTGGAGCTTCAAGCTACAGGTCCATAAGGTCCCCTAGGTAACTCAATGGATTCACATTGATAACAAGTTTTTGGGTTAGTTTGAAGTGTTCAAATTAACAAAAGGAGATTTGATTATATACGATATAATCAAATTGCATCAATTATGTGAGATATAATTGACTTAATATATTGCATATATTAATTGGAGGAATTATTATTAAATGTTATAAGGGAGAAAAATACTATGGTTTATATATTACATGTGATGTGATATTAAAACAATAAATATGACTATATTATTTATTTGTAATAAAATCAAGTATGGAATAATTGGTTACGATTTTTTCTCCCAATAACCAACTTAGTGGGAAGCTGTGATCAGTTATGGTAACGGATGGATAGAATGAAAATCGTTTTCATTTTTACAAAAAGCGATTGAGAATCGTACGATCAAAAGAATTAGTTATACGATAGCTTGAGAGCATACACGATCGTGTAACGAGTTTTCTATACGATAGTCATTTATTTTCTAAACGATCGAGTACTCAGTCTATAAGATAGACTATAGTCATCTCCCACTTACTCGATCGTCTATATGATCTATCAAATTCCTCCTAACCTCTACCAAATCCTACAGAGCCCACAACTCCTGAATTCTCATATCGAGAATACAAAGGTAACCTTATGGTGGTATTTGCTTCCTGTTTGAGGGTCGAATGTTCTTTGTGCTTGCTCGAGGAGATTGCTGAGGTGTGATGTTCATGTTGGTGAACGATCGTGCTGTTACATCGAGGGAACAAGAATAATAGTTCTTCAAGGGTAAGTTCTCTTGATACTTAGTAATTTCCTTTATGAAGCATGTTGTAATTTAGAGTGTATGCATAACTATTACCGTTGGATTGTAAATATGTATGCTCTGTCACAATAAGGTTTAGAACAATCTCACTTCCACTCACTGGTCTCTTTAAAAGAGTTCCTTCAATTGGTATCAGAGCCAGGTTGTTCTGATAGTCTAAATTCCATTGATGCATCGAATTACATTTACGGTCTTTGTGGGTTTTATGTAGTTTGCAATGCATTTAAACGTTAGATGCAGTTGTGGATTTGAATCGATGGATGTTTTGGGATGGTGGCCTCTATTTGTTAAAGCTTTTTTTACATTTCAAGTTCATTTGTAAGGGCCTTTATGATTTTGGGCATGATGATAATGCTATCGAGTCTGTATTCAAAATGTTCGAGTCTGTAAGAGTCGTTCGTGAAGATGCTTCAGTGCATGAAGATGTCGTTCTCATCGTGGAAGAAGACTAAAAGTTGGTCGTGTTGTGTAGCTCAGGTTAAACGATCGTTTAGATTTAGCTACGCGATCGTGTAGAAAAGCTATACCCGACCGTGTAGTATTTGCTAAACAATCACATGGCTGATGCTGAGCGATCGGGTAAAGTGTTTACTTGGTCGTGTTGCATTGGTTACTCAATCGTGTAGACATTGAGGTAAATGACCATTGAGGTTTTAATACTCGTCGCATGGTAAGCGCACACACTAAACAATTGAGTCAGCTAGCATTCTTCATCGCATAGTCACTGGCTACTTGATCACTTGGTATAAGATACTTGATGCTTACTCCACGATCGTCGTAGACAATCATGTTTTACCATATAACTGCATCTACTTGATCGTTTAGGCATACGTTACACGATGTAAGTTGCATGATCGCGTGGCCTTCATGCTTCATCGCATAGTCATATGCACACGATCCATGTTAAACGATCGTTTATTCTCGTTTAACGTCACTAGACGATCACACAGAGCTTCTATACGATCAAAGGAACGATGATTCACCTGGGAAATTCAAGACCCGATTCGCCTATTTGAACCGATTGACTCATTCGTTTTGTAATAGATAGCTTTAATTTTTTTTTCGATTTTTTAGGCTAATCATCCCGATCCATTGATTCTTGATGAATGTACATGTGATGTATGTTTATATTTGTATGTCATATAATTTCTAAAACCCACCATAGGTTATGCATTTGTCATGCATCTTCTCTATATTGCAAGAGTTATGATGTAGTAGCTTGTATGACTAAATTACTTTAAAGCATACTCATGTATCATATAATATATGCATGCATTAAGTATATCCATGCATCATCTTTATATTATAAGTGTTATAGTATAAAGGTGTATGAAAGCATGTATGTTTGGTTCCCTACATGTTATATAAGATTTATATATAGTAATGAATGAACATTGCATGCAACTTGACACATAGGATAATTTATAAAAGTTATAAATACCTAGTCTAGCTTATTAATGTGAATGATTTTAGTTGTTTATGTTTATAAGAGTTATAATAGAAATTAGAACTAAAATCAATAAGAAAGACATGCATGCAAACTTAGGTTTAATCAGGTTTTAAAAGAGTTTTAAAATTTGATTGAGATAAACCTAATATCACGGTTCTAATGAGATTATAAACGTAAGTTTAATCTTTTAATTAGTTTAATAGGATTAAATTGACTAATAAAAGATTAAATATGTATCAAATCTATCTATAAGGAATCTTTTGTCTAAGGCGGGTTCTGTCTAGGTTGAGGTATTTAAGGTGATGGAAATGGAACACCTCTTCTTGGGAACCTACCTGGAAAGGTGAATTAGATAAATTTGATGCATACATGCAAATTCGTTGATAGTCTGTTAAAGTGTTTAATGGGATTTGATTCGAACTTATTTAATTATCAAAAGCAAGAGTTATTTTTTAGCAAATTAAACTCACACTTAGATAAAATAAATAGTCGGATTGTCTAAGTTAATGAATCCCTAGGCAGAACATTCAGTGGGAGGCACTTGGGGTATATGATACTTCACTTAAACCTCTACAGGTTTCTCCCTAATGTTCACACCGTAAAATCTATCATCAGCCTCGTGGCACCTTGGGAGTGTCCCCCTAAAGGATGGTGTTTGAGTAGGTCAATACTGTAACATCCCGTATTTTTTTAGTATTAATGCAATTTCAATAATTTTTATTAACTGAGGACATTTTTGGAATTTTGGGCCTTAAGTGTAATTGCGGGAATTTAATTATTGACTTTGGAAATTATTTATGTTGGAATTGAATGGTAGGAGTTAATTATTTGTTAAAGGAAGGGAGTTTAAAGAATTCACGTAGATTAAGAAAAGAATAAAATATAATATAATACATTTTATTTTATTTTATTCTATTCCTTTTCTTTTCTATTATATTTATTTTTCTTTTTCTTCCCCCCCTCCCCCAATTTTACCGTTGCTATTCATGTGCCCTAGCAGCCGCTCAACTCTCGTCGCACGCCAAACACCTTCCACCGCTCGCATCTCTCTCTCTCGGCAACCCTCGCCCCTTCACTCATGCCGGATCTCGCCAACCGGTCAAGTCGCGCCACCTTCCGATCGACGTTTCAGACCCAGCCGCACGTGTGCCGCTTGTCCTCGTGCGCTGCCGCGTCTCCCCAAGGTCATCCATGTCGGATCTGGGGATTTGACCACACCACCAATAGCCGTCTGATGCCGCGAGCATCACTTCAAGCTGTAGAGCCACTTCAGCCCCGCGTCCGTCACCCTAGTCGCATCCCTGCTGGCTGTCGTCACGTTGTCGCGTCGGGTCCGTCTTGGTCTTCGTTAGATCTGTTAAGGTAAGGTTGTGTCGGTTCGTTTCGTTCTCTTGACCATTAATATTGTGTTTCAGTGTTATGACTCGCCTTTGCTGGATGTTTGTTTCAAGCTTAAGTCATCAAGGAGTTTGGAAGTCAAAGGAGGCACCGTCGTGGAAGGTGGAAGTGATTTTCATTCTTTGAGTAAGTTATTGATAGTTTGGATTTGGACCTGAAGTCTTGTAATTGTGGCTTCAATTGAAATTTGAGAGTTGTTTTGTTGTTAGGGCCGCTACTTTGGATTGTCGTTATAGTTTGGTGGTCTAATTCTTTATCTGTGGAATATCGACTCGAGGTAAGTAATCTTACTACTAGAACTGCCCACGGGCCAGTCACTGGATGTATGCTAGCATGATGGATGAATGTTATGGTAGAATGACAGCATGATGAACTGATAGTTTAGTATATATTACGGTATAATGACAGCATGACAAACTGGTAATTTAGTATAACCGCTATACGTTTTTTCTTGAGGATATGAAAGATGTATTTGTGCACATGGATACTTAAATGCTAGCATGAGATGATATTTGATTCCATGAAGTTGTATGTGATCTGTGGATATTGAGGCATGTGTGTTTGTTGTAGAGCCATGGTGTTGAAGCATATATGTATGTCATAGAGTTATTATGATAATTATGGTGTCGAGCCTATGCTAGTGATTTTACTGATTAGTTAGTATGCCCACTAGGTTTGTGTCTCCTTTGGGATTCACCAGTTTGTGTCTCCTTCGGGATTCACCAGTTTGTGTCTCCTTCAGGATTCACCAGAGGTAGTGGGCATATTTAGCTACAGTAGGATATAACTCAGTTTTTCATGTATGTATGTGTCCCCTGAGGACTAGGACAGTTTATGTGTTCCACCAGAGGTAGGCATCTAGAGGACATAGATGCCTAACATGACCCCTGTATTGGGGTTACTTACTGAGTATTTTATACTCATTCCTTTTCATGTTGTTGTTTCAGGTAGGTAGAGATGCACCGGCGATGGACAATCGAAATTCTTGATCGAGCCACTGGGACTAGTTTTATGCTCCTGCTCACGAGATTTAAATTTCTTTTCATATTTTTCTTAACTTTCAGTTTTGATGTTTAAAACTTACTATTAAGAATTTTTTTTAGACTTATTTATTATTTATGATTTATGGGTACTCTACTGTTGTTTTTAATATTTGAATTTAATGAAAGCCTTTGAACTTACCTTATTTAATTAGCATTTATTTCACCATAACAGAGTGTCGTTTTAAGTTTCATGCATGCATGTATTTAGTAACGGCCTAACTTAAGTCCTTAGGGGTCGGGTCATTACAGATACTAAGGTGAATGGAGAGAATGTTCGTAGTAAGTGGGAACGGGACGTGTGACAACATATCCCACAGCCTCTCTTATTAGGTTGGATAATGTTTTGTGCATCGCCTTGAGGAACTCGGCGAATGTCCCCTCAAAGGATGGCAGTTTTGCACGACTCTTTATCTGATCTCCTGAAAAGGATAAGGTTACTTTAGTCTCTTGTCCTAATATGTTTTTTTTCCTACGGTGGGCACATTAAGGCGGGACTCTAGGACCTAAAATGAGGGGTTACACTTACCGAAATTGTTAAAGTTTAGCATGTTCTGGACTGAAAAAATAGTGACTGTCAGAGTCAGTTACAAAGGTTGTTTATGTCTAATGGTTGAGAATGTCTCATCTCAATGAAGGGGTACTTGATTACCCCACCGATGACTTTTGTCTTGCCTTGCTAGGGCATCATTGCAAAATAGATGTCTTTCACTTAGGTACAATAAAACTATTTTGTTAAAACCTAAAATTGATGTTAAAAGTGATAGTGCAAATAGACTTATTAAGTTTGTTCATGTTTTTTCAACAACTTTTTATTATCACAACCGCGACATTAGCTTTATTAGTCGCAGACAAACTAACCAGCGATAACTACGCTAGTTGGAAAAACTCAATACTTACTATATTAATCATCGATGATATTCGGTTCGTCCTTACAGAGGAGTGTCCTCCTATTCCAGCTCCTACTACTGCTCGAAACGTTCGAGACGCATATGAGCGATGGACATGGGCGAACGAAAAGGCCCGAGTATATATCTTGGCCAGCATAAACGATATCTTGGCCAATAAGCATGAGCCCATGGTCACTGCACACGATCATGGAGTCTCTGAAGGGAATGTTCGGACAACCGTCCGGGCAGCTCAAGCTTTTTCCAACACTAACAAGTGGAAAAGGAATAAGGGTAGTAAGGGGAAAGGGAATACACCAGCTAACCCACAATCTACCACACAACGGGGTAGGTAACAAGCGCCAGTTGAAAAAGGAAAATGTCTCCATTACAACTAGAATGGGCACTAGAAGCGGAATTGCCCGCGTTGGCTAAATGAGAGGAAGAAGGCTAAGGCCAATAGCAGACAAGGTAAATGTTTACTGGTTTTGAAAACTTGTTTAGTGAAGAATTATGATTCTGTCTAGATTATAGACTTTGGGGCTACTAATCATATTTGTTCTTCTTTTCAGGGGATTAGATCCTGGCGGCAGCTTGAGGCTGGTGAGATGACGATGCGAGTAAACACCGGGCACGTCATGTTAGTTGTGGCAGTGGGAGGCCTCCAATTAACTTTACACAATAGATTTATCATTTTACATGATGTATATGTTATTCCCGAGTTAAAGAGAAACCTAATTTCTGTAAAGTGTTTTCTTGAATGTAAATATACCCTCGACTTTTCAATGAATAAAGTGTCTATTCTAAAAGATGATGTTGAGATATGTTCAACATTACTGAAAAATAATTTGTATGTGCTAAGACTGTTAGCAACAAATTCCCTCCACAGCATAGAGATGTTTAAAATTGTCATAACTTAAAATAAACGAATTAAATTTTCTTCTAAAGAAAATGCCAAACTTTGGCACCTTCGACTAGGGCACATTAATCTCAATAGGATCGAGAAATTGGTGAATAATGGACTTTTAAACGAGTCAAAGGAAAATTATTTACCTGTGTGCGAGTCATTCCTTGAAGGCAAGATGACTAAAAGACCTTTTACTGGAAAAGGTTATCAAGCCAAAGTGCATCTAGAGTTAGTACATTCAGATATTTATGGTCCAATGAATGTGCGAGCCAAATGAGGTTACGAGTATTTCATCATTTTTATTGATGATTACTCGGGGTATGAGTATGTTTATTTAATGCAACATAAGTCAAAATCCTTTGAAAAGTTCAAAGAGTTCAAGGCTAAGGTTAAAAACGCATTAGATAAACGGATTAAGATAGTTCAATATGATCGGGGTGGAAAGTTTTTGGATTGTAAGTTCCATAACTAATTGATAGAACATGTAATCGTTTCCCAACTCTCAGCACCTGATACACCTCAGCAAAATGGTGTATCGGAGAGGAAAAACAGAACGTTATTGGACATGGTTCAATTGATGATGAGTTATGCTTCCTTATCAGACTCGTTTTGGGGTTTTGCAGTAAAGACTACAACATATATCCTCAACTGTGTTCCTTCCAAGAGTGTTGTCATAACACCTTTGGAGTTGTGGAATGGGCGTAAAGCTAGTTTGCGTCACTTCCACATATGAGGTTGCCTTGCATATGTGCTTGAGGCTAATCCTAAGAAATTGAAACCACGTTCGAGGCTGTGCCTATTTGTAGGCTACTCCAAAGGGACACGAGGGGGCTACTTTTATGATCCTAAAGAAAACAAAGTGTTTGTGTCGACAAATGCTACCTTCCTTGAGGAATATCATATAAGAGAGCACAATCCGAGAAGTAAAATAGTATTGAGTGAACTTTTAAAAGAAAATTGAAACTTCAACAAGAGTTGTTGATGGAAGTTTATCTAGTAGGTCAAATCCATCTCAAAAGTTGAGGGAACCTCGACGTAGGGAGAAGGTTGCGAACTCACCTGTTTGTTATATGGGTTTAACTGAAATCCTGGCTATGGTAGCCAATGACAAGGTTGAGGATCTGTTGTTTTATAAGAAGGCAATAGAGGATGTTGACAAAGATGAATGGGTCAAAGCCATGGATCTCGAGATGGAGTCTATATACTTCAACTCAGTATGAGATCTTGTAGATCAACCTTGATGGGGTTAAACCTATAGGTTACGAATGGATCTACAAGAGGAAACGGAGTGCTGATGGGAAGGTGCAAACCTTCAAAACTAGACTTGTGGCAAAGGATTATACCTAGGTAGAGGGAGTTGACTATGAGGAGACTTTATCACCTGTTGCCATGCTTAAGTCTATCTACATCCTCATGTCCATTGCCTCATATTATGAACATGAGATATGGAAAATGGATGTCAAGACTGCCTTTCTGAATGGTAATCTCGAGGAGACCATTTATATGGTGCAACCCGAGGGATTCATAGCCTAAGGTTAGGAGCAAAAGGTTTGCAAACTGAATCGGTCTATTTATGGACTAAAACAGGCGTCTCGATCTTGGAACATAAGGTTTGATACAACAATCAAATCTTATGACTTTAACCAAAACATTGATGAACTTTGTGTCTACATGAAAATCATCAACAGTTCAGCAATTTCCCTAGTGTTATATGTAGACGATATTCTACTCATTGGGAATGATGTAAGTTTACTAACTTTAGTTAAGAACTAGCTAGCGACCCAATTCCAAATGAAAGATTTGGGAGAGGCTCAATTTGTTCTTAGGATTCAGATCTTTCGAGATTGAAAGAACAAAGTGCTAGTACTGTCTCAAGCACCGTACACAAGATGTTAATCAAGTACTCAATGCATAACTCCAAGAGGGGCCTTTTGCTCTTTTGTCATGGAGTTACATTGTCTAAGGAGCAATGTCCTAAGACACCTCAAAAGGTTGAGAAAATGAGACAGGTACCCTATACATCTACCATTGGCAGTTGATGTATGCGATTTTATGTACTTGACCTGACATCTGCTATGTTGTGGGGATAGTTAGTAGATACAAGTCTAATCCAGGACATGGTCACTGGACTGCTGTCAAGAACATCCTCAAGTATCTTTGGAGAACGAAGGACTACATGCTTATGTATGAATATAAGGATTTGATCCTTACTGGATACACGGACTATGATTTTCAGATTGATAAGGATTCTAAAAAATCCACTTCAAGATCAGTGTTCACTCTTAACAAAAGAGCTGTAGTATGGCAAAGCACTAAGTAGGGGTGCATCGCTAATTCCACTATGGAGGTCAAATATGTGGCGGCTTGTGAAACTGCTAAGGAGGCCGTTTGGCTTAGGAAGTTCCTGACTAATCCGGAAGTTGTTCCAGACATGTCTAGGCACATCACCCTTTATTGTGATAATAGTAGTGCTATGGTAAATTCCAGAGAGCCTAGGAGTCATAAGCACGAAAAGCATATCAAACGGAAATACGGTATCATCAGAGAGATTGTGCATCGAGGGGACATGATTGTCACGAAGATAGCTTCAAAGCACAATGTTGCTAATCAGTTTACGAAGGCTTTCATGACTACAATGTTTGAGGGTCACCTTTAGAGCATGAGTCTATAGGACCGTCCGTGGTTGGACCAGGGCAAGTGAGAGTATTGTTGTACTTGGCCTTTGTGCCTAGTTTATTGATTTGTACTTGTATTTTTCTTGTACACTCAACTAGCTTTAGGACAAATGGGAGATTGTAGGAATTGATGCCCAAAATCTCGTAGGGTTCAATAGTTTGTAAACACCTGTATGAACAAACATTTGTGAAATAATAATATGAGATATTTTTTTCACTGCAATCTTTGAAATATGAGATATTTTAGTTGCATTAACCACAAACCAATAATATTAGATCTTTGGTTATCGTTGTAACTTAAGCATGTATGTGATGACATACAAGTGGATCATGCTTTAAGTGATAACCTAAGTGGTATGTAGCATATGGATAAAGGAGAGAAACCTTGTCATGTTGACGCTACGAGTGTGGTCCGCTTTATAGATATTACGAGTGTTGTAAAGTGCTACAAATGGTCTGATTCTGACCATTTGTGTATTAGACATGCGAGCGGGATGCTCTATATAAAAGAGTCTGTATATGACCAGACCACAAAATGTATAGTTTTGTTATATAATGCCGTTCATGACAACGACTTTCATTTCACTAGGATGACCATAGGTAACATGACCTTAATCCTGAGTGAGTTAGGAACCTTTGCTTATGAGGGCGGTCATTTGATTTGTATGGGTACGAGTGGCCAGATCGCCGACTCAAACCTACCACTTTAGGGATTCGTCTGATTGAGGAGCTGAGAACTCAGCTACATAAGACGAGATTCACTCATTCCTCGATTTAGGGGTAAGTAGATAGATTGCTCCCTTAAGGGCTGATTCTAAGACTTGAACGATATGTCGCTACACCTTCTCTTGGCTCGAGAAGAATTTATTCATAGTAGGACTATGATGTATTCATTATAGGAATTAGTGGTACTTAAAAAGCTTGATGTAATTAGAAAGGCAAAATGGTAAATTGGCTCGGTTGTACTTACGAGCGATTTATGAAGGGTCATCGTACTGTTGATTGGTTATATCCAATGGACATAGAAATATATATGTAGCACGAAAAGTGCAGCTGTCGGTCTTTAGTGGAATGTTCAACAGTTAACGGATATCGTGATTAAAGAGTTTAGTCAGTTATTCACGTACAATTTGAGCTTCAAGCTACAGGTCCATAAGGTCCCTTGGTATCTCAATGGATTCATGTTGAGAATAAGTTTTTGGGTTAGTTTGAAGTGTTCAAATTAATAAGAAAAAATTTGATTATATATGATATAATTAAATTGCATCAATTATGTGAGATATAATCGACTGAATGTATTAGATACATTAATTGGAGGAATTATCATTAAATACTATAAGGGAGAAAAAGAACAATGGTTTATATATTGCACGAATTGTGATATTAAAACTTATGAATATATTATTTATTTGTAATAAAATCAATTATGGGATAATTGGTTACGGTTTTTTTCTCCCAATAACCAATTTAGTGGGAAGTTGTGATCAATTATGATAACTAATGGATAAAATGAAAACCGTTTTCGTTTTTACAAGTGATTTTTAAGCGATTGAGAATCATACAATCAAAAGAATTAGCTATACGATAGCTTGAGAGCATACACGATCGTGTAACGAGTTTTCTATATGATAGTCATTTGTTTTCTAAACGATCAAGTACTCAATCTATACGATAGACTATAGTCATCTCCCACTTACTCGATCGTCTGTACGATCTGTCAAATTCTTCCTACCCTCTACCAAATCCTACAGAGCCCACAACTCCTGGATTCTCACACCGAGAATATCAATGTAACCTTATGATGGTGTTTGCTTTCTGTTCGAGGGTCGAGTGTTCTCTGTGCTTGTTCGAGGAGATTGCCGAGGCGTGATGTTTGTGTTTGTGAACAATCATGTTGTTATATCAAAGGAACAAGAAGAATAGTTCTTAAAGGGTAAGTTCTCTTGATACCTAGTACTTTATGAAGCATGCTGTAATTTAGAGTGTATGCATAACTATTACTGTTGGATTGTAAATGTGTATGTTCTGTCACAATGGGGTTTGGAACAATCTCACTTTTGCTCGCTGGTCTCTTTAAAAAAGTTCCTTAAGAAATGTTAGAATTCGACTTACCCTTGAAGAAACAATCCGTCTTCACGAAAATCCTCCCAAAAGGTCACGATCACTTCGAACCATCGACCTTCAAAAAATCACAGCAAATCAAAAGGACACCATAAAAAGGTAAACCTTTATACTCTTTGTAGGAGATGAGAATCACAAGAGATGAACTCCGTGTTCTTTTGGGAAGAGGGAGATAATTTGAGAGGAATTAAATTTTATTGGGAGAATTACATTTTGTTGAAAAAAGATTTTTTTTCCAGAGAGCTCTCAACAGTATTCTTTTATGAAGAAGATGATGAACGTAAAAACCGAACAACCTCTCTACCACGATCTTCTAACCGAGAGAAAATTAAGGGGAAGGAAGTTGTAATTCCCTCCCTTTGATTTTGAAATTAAATTGAAATTAAAATACCATGACTGGTACAAGTTTTCATTTTAGAATGTCAATATCTTATTCAAAGTCATTTCATATTCCCATCTATTGAGGCATTTCATAACCACCAAACTAGACGAGTTTTCTCAATTTCCAATGTGTTCTATCTCTATTACTTTTACATTTTAATTTTATTTGTTTTTCTCCTTTATTGATATTGTTTAATTTATTTAATCTTTATAAAAATGTTTAAATTAGATTCATAATTGACATATATAATTAATTTTATTAATAATAATGCTAATATAATAATTTCTGATATTATTATTAATTAATATGAAAAACCATAATCTTTTAAAAATGTATATAAACAACCATAATTATATCTGCTTAAATCTCTTGTATTGGTAAATATATATTGACATGATAAATTATTTATTAAAATTACACTTTTAAAAATATCAATTAATTAACTAATAGTAAAATAAGTTACTTTTTTTTTTCAATCAAACAATCTTGCACACTTGTAATTCTAATTTTAATTAAACAATTAGCTAATTAACTATTCAATTAACAAAACTACAAGAGAAAATTAGATATTTAAATTAATTATCAATATGTTTAATACAAAATTGACAATATAAATGTACAATATAAAAAATTAAATTGTTAATAAATATATTAAACTGGACGAGTGGGTAAATTTGATTAAATTTTAATGGCTTAAAATTGATTTAATAACTTTGTAGTTAAAATAAACTAACAAACAAAAAAATAATGATTGAAAACAACTTTGATTAATTTTATACTTTATAATTACATAAAAAAGTATAACATGTTCCCACACATTTTATTCTCATTCTCATACACAATCATCTTTGATTCTCACATATCTTATTACCAGACATCTTCTATTTTGAGGCTTCTAAAATCCTTAAATCAAATGATCATCATTGAACTACCAACAAGTGTGAATTTAATTTTTAAAAGATTATATGGTAGATTTATCACAAATTCTTTGTTACCATCATCGTGTTCACAAGACTAAAATTTATATGAAAAAAAAGAAAGAAAAAACAGTATAATTGCTCTTTAAAAATAAAATAAAATGGATACAATTCTAATCAAATTCATCCAACTCTTGATTTGCAACAAATTGATTCTAATGTTGTGAATTTATATTATTTGTTATAGAATTTGAACAGTTTCCGTTTCAACATAATAATAATGATAACAACAATAAAAGGGAATTGTAACGGTCTATAAATTTAATGTCATAATTTATCCATCAAATGCAATTACTTCGGTTACAAGTAATTTAATTTTGGAAAAAAAAAATTAATTGGGTTTTCATATTTATTTATGGCATGTGATGAGATAGTCTTAAATAAACGTGACACTTGCAATTCACTCGAAATCAAAAGAGTAAAACAATCTAAAAATATTTATATCAATCCGACCTTTTTAATATAGATGGATATAATATAAATTATACATTATAGATATGGATAAATCCTGACATCATTCGATAATCATTGATTTTAAAAATTATGTTTTTTCATTACAACATCTTTGCCCAGTTTTTCATATTTCTAACTAAGCATTTGGATTAATTTAAAACATAAAAAACTTCTCTTTTTTGAAAATCAATCCAAATGCTTTTCAGAACTTAGTTTTTTAAAATAACAAAACAAACAAATTGATAGGTATTAGGTATAAGTAGTGTCTATAACATTAATTTTTTAAAAATTAAAAACTAAATTTCAATCCTTGTTTTTAAATTTTTGAAAATTAAGATTATACTATTATTTTCATCATGGACTATTGATTCATTCATTTTGTTGTCAACTTTTTAAGGATTCTTTAAAAAATTTAAACCAAAATTTTAAAACTAAAACAATAGTTTATACAAAACGTTTTTTGTTTTTGTTCTTTTTTTTTTTAGAAGAAAATGTGAAGTATATCATAAAGAAACTATATTTGGATATACATATCATTTGAATATTACTAGACATAAAATTAAACTATGTCCATTAGCAATATTGACTTTCGCTCACATTTAGTGAACACAATCCATTGATTTGAAAGCTTATTTTTTGAATTTAATTATGTTAATAAAACAACAATTTTACCCAAAAAAAAAAAAATTGGTTTCCCGGGAAAAAAATTAAAAGTCACTTTTAATCTTTAAACTTTCACAAACATAACAATTTAGTTCATAAACTGCTCGTAATGATTTAGTCTAAATATTTTCATTCACGTAACAATTTAAACATTGAACTTTAATATATAATAATCTAGTCCTTAAACTTAATTTTTTTTTTTAATGATTTAGTCTTTATTGTAGAAATTAATGTTATAGTTTAATGAGATTTTATGCATAAACAAACCGTTAAACTAATTAAAAACTCAATATTTCTACAAAATATAAAGTTTACATCACAAATTATTAAGAACTGACATCTAATTATAACGAGTTTTTTATGTTAGGGACTAAATTGTCATAAAAGTATAAGGACTAAATTGTTACATAATAAGGTTTATGGACTAAATTGTTACAAAATTGAAAATATAGTGATTAATTACCAACTAAAATTTTGAAATGTTACTTTTATGAAAATCCATGGATGAAAAGTATTTTTCTTAAAAGAGCTTTATTTTAATAAATTTTAACATTTTTTTTCTTGAAAAAGTGTGAATCTTGAATACGTTAAAAATAAAATTGAAGAGTCTAAATGATCGAGATCAATACGTTTAACTCTCAACAAAAGGAAAAAAAAAATGAATACGTTTAATTTAATTTTTATTTTTAAATACGAAAAGACAGCATCTAGGAAAAGTAAAAAAGGAAAAATACAAAAGCAAAAAAACTCGAGGAATCGAAATAATGTAAGAAAAAAAAATAGTGAAAACGAAAAAAGAAAAGGCAAGGGCGATGATCGGGTAAAACGATTGCATCAGCTAAGCGAATGGATGAGTGCCACGTATATAATAAAGGAGGTAATAGCGTTGAATTCAGACTTGCTTACTACATCCTAATAATTCTCCCCTATTAAAATATCTTCTAGAAACGAACCGCCTTCACTGCCTGCAAATAACGCGAATCTCTCTCTCTTCATTTCTCTCTTATCTCAATCGAAAGCGAAATCGAACTGTGAACAAAATTAAAATCATTTCACAAGAAAAAGGGATCCGAAAACTACAAGAACCATACTAATTTGAGACCCCAATTCTGGTTTCATCTCATCTTTTCCTCATCTTTACCCTTTGCAACCGAAGAGTTGGACCAGGATTTCAGGATTAGGGTTAGGGTTAGGGTTTGTTTTTCTACATAGCGAAGGGGGCCTGGATCAGAAAAAGCGTAGGTATGGCCGTGTTGGTATTTGGATAGAGTGGAATTTGAGGTTTTGACCATGGGATGCACCATAGGTTGGTTAATTTCTGGTTATTGTTGGTGATGACTAGAGACCGATGTCACCTGGGAAAGAAGATGATGGGTAGGGGTGCGGATGGAGGTTGTGGTACTGAGGAGAGGCCTTGTCCAGTGGCAAGAGTGCCGAACAGAATAACGTTGACCCAAACTCGAACAGACGAGGAGAAGAAGCTGTCTACTGTGGATATTGATTATTACGCGCAGGCTCAAAAGGCTTTATGTGAGCGTTCGCCATTTGATGTTGCGGAAGAGAGTTCAGCTCCTTGTGTGCCTACTTTGCCCAGTAGGTTGGGTAACTTCTTGAGTAGACATACAGGTGGTAAGAAACGGCAGAGGAAATCCAATTCTGGGGCAGATAAGAAATCTTCTAGACAAGGTGAAAGGTCGCGTGTTTCCAACATTTGGGTCGAGACTGAGGAATATTTTAGAGACTTGACGCTGTCTGATGTAGACACTTTGCGTACAGCGTCTTCCTTTAGCGGTTTAGTGGCTAGGAAATGTTTTTCAATTCCGTCTGTAAGAGATGTTCCAGAAGCAAATGTAGGTGGAAGTGAGAATGTTAGTGATGAGAATACGGATGGGGCCATTGTTAAAGAGGAGGTTGAGGATGATCGTTTGTGCTCGGATGTGGGCATGGTTGAAACCAGTGGTTCACCTCTCGAAGACAAGGGTTGTTTGAATTTGGATTCTACTTTCGGCTTAGAATGGCTTTTAGGATGTAGGAATAAGGTGTCTTTAACTTCGGAGCGGCCGTCGAAGAAACGGAAGCTTCTAGGTGGCGATGCAGGATTGGAAAAAGTTCTGGTTGTTTCTCCTTGCGATGGAAATCCATCTTTGTGCCACTTTTGCTCTAAGGGTGATACGGACAAAGGGTTAAATCCATTAGTTACTTGCAGTTGTTGTCATGTGGTGGTTCATTATAAGTGCTATGGCATAAAAGAGAGAGTCAATGGATCCTGGTTGTGTTCTTGGTGTAAGCAGAAGGATGAAACTAATGATTCCACGAAGCCTTGTTTGCTCTGTCCCAAGCAGGGTGGTGCTCTGAAACCTGTACACAAGAACGTTGACAGTGGATTTTCTGTTGAATTTGCTCATTTATTTTGTAGCCAGTGGATGCCAGAGTTATATATAGAGAACTTGACGCAGATGGAGCCCGTTATGAATCTGGGAGATATAAAAGAAACCCGAAAAAAGTTGGTATGTAACATATGCAAAGTCAAGTATGGAGCCTGTCTTCGGTGCAGCCATGGTATGTTTATTGCCCCATTATTCTATGCCATTCTCCTTTTCTGTTTGGATGATGCATCAGAAGCACATTCTACGTGGCTACTATGGTCGTCAGGTTTTGGCTCATGTTTTTCTTGTTGATTTCTGTATTTTGTTGTACTGGGTAGATTAGTTTTAAGCTATCTAGCAGAAAATCATGATAACGTCATCTGTACAAAGTATTTAGAAGTTGGTAGAAATCTGAAATCATCGAACAATTATTTTCTACTACTGTGGTTTGATTTTATGTTCCTGGCTGCTCTCTCTCCCTCTCTCCTTCCCTTCCTGTCTACGTCTCTCTCTCTCACATGCACAATTGTGCTTTCTGATTTCTTTGGAAGGTTAGTTGCTGAATTATCATACCACTACTACCATATCGAGAGACGTAGGAATGGGTATCAAGAGAGTCGTGTGTGTGGTGTCTTCCTATTTGTTATATTTCGTTTCTCGTCTGTGTATACTCCAAAAGATTCGAGCAGTATAGTAGGCCCCAGGATTTATTGTTGGTTGTAAATAGCTATCATTTAATTCAGGTTTATGAAATTTAAATAAATAACGGGTCTTTGTCTCATGTTAGAGAGTGTCTTGTTTAAAAAACGTGCCGACGGGGGGATTTAGCAGGACAGACTAGTTTCTTCTTGCATGCTCTGTACGTTATGTATTCTGATAGTTATAGGGCAACTTTCTTATAGGATGTTGGTGGTTCCTGATTTTCCAAAAAGAAATAAGATCCAGGAATTCCTGTATATTTTATAATTCCTGCATTTCAACTTATAAACCTCTTATTGGAACTCTGAAATGCCGACTTTTATTTTATTTTATTCTTTATTGTTTGATAGGAAACATTTCATAGATTAGTGGAATAGGGGAAACTTCATTGTGAAAAGACAGATTACAACAGAAATTTCTAATTGGAGACTAATAAGATAAATTGGAATGAGTAAAATGGTGCTTATTTTTACACCAATGAAAAGCAGTAGACTTTTTTCTCCCCAAATCATCAAAAGAGGAAAAAGAATCATAGAAATGATCGTGTTCTCCCCAAGGAGTTCAAAGGAAAGCACACATGATAGCTAGCCAAACCATCTTTTTAGTATTGCTAGAAGGATGACCCATGGTGTAGGGACATTTTGGGTATTTTGCCAATTAGTTTGGCCGTTTTATTTTCAGTTTATTAATTCTTAATTGTAGATTAGGTGTGAACAAGCTCTTCCTCTTTGGATCTATTTAAAGAGGTTAGGATTAGATAGTTAGGTGTGAAAAGCCCTCCTCCTTTGGGTGTATTTAAAGGGGTGTTATTACCATTTCTCCAATTGAATAAAAGTTTACACGTCAATTCCGAGAATTCTCCAAGAACCAACGACATCAACCCACCAAAAGAGATGCTATAATATCAAGAATGGGATTAGGACAGGTCGAAAACCAACCAAAAGCTTCCAAAATTAAGTGCTAGAAATGAGAAACGGAAGGACCATGCATATATAAATGAGTTGGGGACTCAAGATGACATTGACACATGATACCCTGAGGAGGAAGAGACATATACGACATTTGACGTTGTAACCGATCAACTATATTAACAACTCCAAGACTAAGCTCCCAGAGGAAAATTTTAATTTTCTTAGGATAATGGTCTTTCCAGATGACAGCATAAAGATCCTTGACAAGAGGCTCAACCATATCCACCAAATTTGGCAAAAGAGATTTAACAGAAAAAGACGAAGATGGATCCAGGGACCAAGACCAAGTATCAAGTAAAGGTCGTTATCTTAAAGATGATAAAAGATGGGATAAGGAAGCACATTCAAGAGTCTCCAAATCGTTAAGATTATGACGAAGACTGAAATCCCATGCCTTTGTATCCGCAATTCATGCACAAGCCACCTTAATGTCAGGTTGAAGCGCGAAGTGATTATGTGGGAAAACAATGGAAAGAAAGACCACAACTCAACCAAGGGTCCTTCTAGAAAGAAATAGATGTACCATCACCAAGACAATTTTGAGTACAAGTACCAATCAAATCAATAGTCTGACAAATAGACTGCCAAGGGGATTTTAAGGACCCACAACGGACGACAACATGCCAAACACAAGAAGGCGAGTAATACTTAGCCCCAATAAGTTTTCGCCACAAAGATCATGTTCATAAATGAAGCGCCAAATCCATTTTGCTAAAAGGGTAGAGTTATAATGACGAAAATTACCAACACCCATTTCACCTATCAATTTCGGACGTCGAATCTCCTAATTACCATTATGCATCTGCCATCATCATGAGAAGCTTCAAAAAAAGAAAAAAAAATTCTCAAACCAACTTATCCAAACTCTTAATAATATCGTAAGAGCACGGAAAAGAGAGAGGTAATATAGTAGGCATGCTGGAAAGTGTAGCGTGAATAAGTGTATGCCTTCCTCCCTTGGAAATAAAAGCATATTTCCAATTGTGAAGCTTATACTGTATACACACCATAACTGGTTGCCAGAAATGGGGAGAGCAAGGTCCCTCCCAAAGGCAAAACAAGATAGGTGGAAAGCTAGCTACTTTGCTTGCAACCAAAAGTGGCCAACATCCGCTCCAATTCAGAGTCAATAACATAGATCCCTGATAATTCACTCTTAGAAAAATTAATAGCTAGCTAGAGGCTTGCTAAAAAATTTGGATAAAATCAAAGAGATGTTGTAAAGCCAAACGATATACGTGGAGAAAAGCAAAGTATCATCAACAAATTGAGATGGCTAAAGAAAAAGGAAGACTCACCAATAGAATGAGTTGTTATAAGGCCCATGAAGAGCTATGATCCATAAGATAACTCAAACAATTAGCAATCGAAATAAATAAGAAAGGGCGGAGCGAGGCCCTTTGCTTGATGCCACGAGATGGGATAACCTTTCCTTTGGGTTGACCATTAATAATAACAGAGAAATTTGCACTCGAGTTACTACCACAAATTCAAGATTGTCAAATAGGGCCAAAACCGTTAACCTGAAGCACAACATTCAGAATGTCACAATCAACAGTATCGATAGCCTTCTCAAGATCCAATTTAAGAATCACACCCTGCTTTCTTATTCATAAACCAATCATCAAATAACTCAAACAACAAATAAAGGAGGCATGACGAACAATTATTAGTAGAGTATTTTTTTCCCCCCTTCTTTAGCTGAGAAAAAAAATGAAAGAATACAAGGGTACACAAAAAACCAAACTCACAAAAAAAAGAACCCCTATAAAGAAAAGGGGACCAATCAAGAAAAATAGTGCTTATAGAATAGTTACAGAAGAACTTTAAAGTCGAAGCTCAAAGAACAGGAAACCTAATAATGGCCAAAACATCATTAGGCTCCCTATCCAATCCTCTGAATATTCTATTGTTCCTTTTCTCCCTTAGATTCCACATGAGAGAAGTAGCACACACCCTTGTCAACTATAAGAAACAACCCCGTTCACGAAAAAGTAGATGGGGGAGGAACCCCCGATCATTAAAAAAGGTATAAGAACATTGGATTTTACAAAATAAGCTGTTGTGGACGATGCTCAATTAGAGAAATTGGACCAATTGAACCCCATACCTTCCATTTGTTTTTCTTTTGTCAAAAAATTCTATGATTTTTCTATCCAATCTCCAACGAAATAGTCATTGAGGTGCTTGGGCCCACTATTTCAAATGGGTGGAGTGGGCTTTAATAATAGTTCGCTTCATGTTTGGGGCCCAATTATAATGGTTGGTGTTTCCAACTATTATGACATACAATTAACTACACTATTACTATTTCAAATATCTTTGTTACAGTGTTTACTACTATTACCGTGTTTACTATTTCCTACTCATTCTCTCTCTCTTTGTTATAATGTTTACTATTTCCTACTCGGACTAAAATAGTATGTGCCCCAAACACATACTATTGTAACCAAGATTGAAATAGTCTGCACCCCAAACACAAACTATTATAATCCACATACTATAATAATCAACTCAACGCCCTAAACACCCCATAGCAGTCTAGAGATCTTGTCTATCCCTTTTCTTCTTTTGATATATTTGGGTGCTCCTCGACTATTCTCTTGAGACAACTACCCGAGCCTACTACATTTGGTCTCAGATGATAGGGGTAGCTCAATATTTAATACATCCACTCATTTTCTTGAGGTTAGATGTTCAAATTTCTCATAACCACCTATGTTGTAAGAAATTAGGTTGGACTGTTTTTGATATACGTGAGTGTCTTGACCAACTTGAGTGTACCTCGACTATTCTTCTAAGACAACTGTTTGAGCCTAATACATTTGGTTTCCTAAGTAACTCATAGGACATGGATTCTAGGTAGGTGGCTAGAATGGCTAGAACCCATTCCCTTTTCTCTTATTATTTACCTGGCATGTATTGACCCTCGGCCCAAGCATGGTTGATTTTTTATCTTGTTTCTGGAAGGTTGCGCTCAAGCTAGTTGATGGATGAAGTCCTGAAATCTTTTAGAAGCACACTTTGAGCAATTGGAAGTTTTTATAGTCTCAAGAGAATAGAGTTAGCTCGATATTTAGTACATCTACTCATTTTATCGAGGGTTCTCATCCTCACATTTGTTGTAAAAAATTAGTTTGGACCGTTTAGATTCAATTGTTAAAGAGTAGTTTCTAAAATCCTGGGCTCTGTTAAGTGTTGAAAACTTTTTAAGTGTTCTATATACTAACTAGCTGAAAGTATGATAGCTAGACGGATAGGTTTGAAGGAAAAAGGTTATACATCGCTAGTCACTGCTACAGTTAATATTACAGCAGCCAATCTTACTGTGGAGATGATCTGATTATAAAATTTTCCATTGAACAAGCAAAGGTGGCGGAGAAAATGAGAATATCAGTAATCTTTGGGCTAGAGGGTTTCGTACTTGCAAAAGTTTCAATTAACTCGTATTGTACCGTGTGACATTGATATCCTATGTCATAGATGTAGTGTTTAAACTGAATTGAAAGAAATATACTAAATGTTTTGGAGATTCCATTTTTCTTTCGTTTATGTCTGGTTCTCTCTGTATATAATTTATAAGAAAATGATGCACTATACTGAAGAGCATAAAAAGAAAGATGAGATATCCCCCATAAGACCTAAATGTTACAAAAGGGGGCCCTTGGTCTGTACCAGGTCATAATTAAGTTACTAAAATCCCTATTTTTTTTGGGAACAAGAAACAACTTCTCATTGATGAAATGAAAAGGAATAAAAGCTTAAATGATACAATCTCCCAAAAGGAGAGAAGAAGAAAATAGATGAACAACAAATACAACCAAATAAAGATGAAGTTTCTAACAACTGCAAACATGCCTCCTTCAAATACTGAAAAAACAAAAACTACTACAAAAAACACCAGAGAGACCCAATATTCGACCACCAATCAACAAAAACCCAACAAAGAACAAACTGGAAACTCTTCAAATTGGCACAAACTAAAAGTTTGATAAAGGAAACTTTTGATGAAGCAGCACCAAGAAGTTTCCTTAATTTATTACAGAAACACCAATGGATGCCAAACAGATAGAATAATCTGTCCACCTGGCTCTCACAAAATCGCAGTGAAGGAAAATGAGCTCTTGGTTTTGCACACCCCTTCTACACATTACATAAGAACTAGGGGAAATGCAATCTTTGAAAGTTGCTCTTTCTAAGGCCTTTTGTACATGTCAACAGTCATTTCATTTGAAACAGACCACATTGGAATTTAGAGGTGGAACTCATCATTATCACAGAATTTAATAGGCGGTTCTTTGAGAACAGTTGTCAAATATTAGAAGATTCAGCAGTACCATGCACAATGAAGTGGCAGGGTACCTCCCTTGATTCATTTTCTTTGGTTTTTAATTTTCTTCCTCATTTTTGTTATAGAATCTAAAGTTGACGAAGATGAGAAATCTTCTTAGCTACAAACAAATCACGTGAAAAAATGTCTATCCAAATTACATTAGAAATTCCAAGGGGGCTTTTGACATACTAGTACTGATAATATAATTTGAAATTTTAATCTATGTATATATATTGACTATAAATTAATTAATTGTACACGGTTAAATTAAATTTGGCAATAAGATTTTGTTTAATAACTTGCTAAATACTGATTCAAAATTAATTATTTCTAATTAAAAAAATTAAATTGCATTTTATATTAACTTCGTTTCATGGGTTAATGAGCCAATGTCTGATACTAACATAGGTTTAGGTTGATCACTCCCTTAATTTCCTTGCTGCAAGCTAAACAGCCCTAGAAGTTTACATGTTCTGAACAACCTTTAAATCAATCTCTAACTGTACTTGTGGCGTGGCTTCGCTGACCTTTAGCCTTCTTAAGGCAAACTGATTTGGTGCAATTTGGTGGAAACCTAGCCTTGGCCAGTTTGGTTAGGGATATGAACAAGAGGAAATTTTGTGGACAAAATTAAAGACTCTGGATTTCGCGTTCAGAGAAATTTTGGAAGTCAGATAGGTATTTGGGTTCTTCTGAGGCATACTCTTCTAATTGCAACTTCCCTTTGGTTAATGCCATTTAGAGTATTCTTCAGGTATGGAGGATAGTTCATCTTCCTTTGTAGGTTTTCTTGGATAATTTTTTTATCCAGGAGAAAATAAGTATTAAACACTATTGTGATCCTGTTACTCTTTTTTTTAAAAATTGCTTATTCATTTCCAATCAAATGATTTAACATAAAGTGAAACTGTAAGCCTTTAATGAGCCCGTCTCTTTTTACTGGTAAGTAGTAATTTCTCCAAAAATGTCCTATATTCCCTTCAGATCCCTCTCTGGTATAGGTCTAAGGAGCACCTATGGGCTATTATAGCGGTTTTGTGGAAGATTTAGGGTCAAAGAAATGCAAGAATTTTCCAAGACAGTCGAATCTTCCAAGGAAGTCTTAGAGTAAGCTACTCTCAATGCACTCTTTTGGCGTAAAAATTTACAAGCCATTAAAAGTCGATAGGCTCTCGAGACCTATACATATATTTATGAGAACATAATTTATTCTTTGACATATATGCTAATCCTCACTGTGATTTGTTTATATGGTTTACTGTCCTGTTTTGTCTTTGCATGGTGGTGAGAACAGGAGCTTTCTCTGTCTTGGATGTTTTAATTCGCACGATATTGTTGGCTTGATATGGTGCTTCTTTGGTTTGCTATGATGTTTAATTTTATCTAATTTCTTCATTTGTTTGGGGATGATTTTTAGTATGTGGATTTGCTCTTCCCTCTACATGTTTTGATTTTTCTGTTTTCTCATTCCCTCCAACCCCTTTGAATTCCTCCTACCCTTTATTAAAGGTTATCTTGCTGGATGATTGCTCTCAGGAACCTGCAGAACCTCCTTTCATCCAATTTGTGCAAGAGAGGCTAGACATAGAATGGAGGTGTGGGCCAAATATGGGTGTGATAATGTAAGTGTGAATTATTCTCATTCTACAATTCGAGATGCCAATTTCACATGCTTCAATCAAAACAAACTAAATGTGACGGTAAAATGTTACCCAATCAAATTTTTTTTTTTTTATTATTATACTAATTATTATTTATCAAGAAGCCCATTGTATTGTCTAGAAAGTGTTCACTTCTCAAAGATTTAAAGGTTTGCTTCTTTCAGGTTGAGCTTCGTGCTTTCTGCTCTAAGCACTCAGAAAGTCGAGATAAGAGCAGCAATCAAGACCATTCAGCAGCTGTCAACAGTAGCTCATATGTGGTCAACCACCTTCCAGTGACATTGTCAATTAACCGACCACAAAAATTAGTTGGGAGAAGGAACATTGATAGCCTTTTACTCTCTAAGGAAGCTTCTGATACCAACTCTGGAAAACTGGATGATGGCGAATTAGAAGATATAGGATCCGCTGATCCCAGTTTAAATGCTGCTTGTGTAACACAGAAGTCTACTGTCCAGGGGGTTGAGGATGTTAACCCACTCGATTCCCATAAGTTTGCATCGATCATGAAAAAGGCAAGTTTGTTAATCTATTTTGTTATTCATTTATTATTATTTTTAAATGCATTCTTTCCTTCTAGGACTGTCATAATTAAATCGTATATCTACCTTCGTGCAGTTGATTGATCAAGGAAAAGTGAACGTTAAAGATGTAGCCTCAGAAATTGGAATACCACCTGATTTATTATGTGCAAAACTTACTGTAATGCTTGTGATTATTTAATCTTTTATTATTGTTGATTTGAGCTCTTTCCCATATAACAAAGTTCTTGTCTGCTTATGATGTCCTTCATGTTGCAGGCTGACAACATGGTTCCCGACCTGAAATCCAAAATTGTCCGATGGCTAAGAAATCATGCTTATATTGGTTCCTTGCAGAAAAATTTGAGAGTAAAACTTAAATCGGCTGTTTTAGCTAGGGCTGTCGTTGGAGCTGCTGATCGTTCCGACTCTTTGTCAGTACTTGATTCTGATAATTCAGATCTTATTGCTGATAAGATGGTTACACCTCAAAGAAAAATCAAAAGCAATATTAGCCATTTGAAGAATGATGAAATCAAATTTTCATCTGAAGGTGGCCATGGTCTAGCAATTCAAAGTGATACCTTGGACTGGCAAACTTGTGAAGAGCAAGGTGATTCAAAGAAGGAATGCTTCCAAGACACCGGTGAGAAGGTGAGCACGTTATCAATAATTTTTTTCCTGCCATTATTTTTTTGGGGTGTTAATCTTCTTTTTTAATATACATTTTAATTTTTATATCCTACGGAATCCATGTGATGATTTGTACTGTTATGCTTTGTTCCCCATTGGCCCTGCCTGGTTGCTTTGATTTCTTGATTGGTGGACTTGAGATGGTTGCAATAACGACCTTACTTGAATAAGATCTGTTTTATAGGTTGTACAACTGTGTCCTTGAGTTCTAAGGATATGGTTGCAATAGATGGACTTGATTATGTCAATGCAAAATAGAGTGACACTTCTGTTCTCATCTGTCTCTATTTTAGTTCATTGTTTATTTGCTGCATTTTCAGGTCTGCTAAGACAACATTTGTATGTGCTGGTTTTTGAAAAAAGTTATGTATAATCAATTCAATGTTTTACTTTATCATAATTCTCATACTCATACTTCATTGTTCTCATCTTTTATTGTTTACCAATATTAACCGACTGATACAGTCACGTTGGTAGGTCGATAAAGGCAGTGTGTTGAGGAGTGGAGAATCTCTATGTAATTTTGCATATCTTGGTATTTGCCTAAGTTACGTGGTTTTGGTTGTATTTTCATGTTCTTTAAAAGGTTTGGAGGGGCTTGATATTGAAGAGAACATGGTATAGGGGTTGAGGAAAATATCCCCCAAGTATTACATGTATATTTGAACCCGTTGGTTGTCAAGAGAACAGGGATTCTTTGAGTATTAAAATTTAGGGTACCTTGCAAAAACCATCCTTGAAGTATGGTGGTTGTAATAATTGCCCCCCTAACCTTTCAAGTGTAAAAATTAAACCCTTAAACTACAATACATGTAAAAATCAAACCCTCAAACTATCACAAATGTGGAAATTAAACCATTCTACTAAATTTCTCTCAAATATTTCTTCTTTCTCTTTCATATTTATTCCCTCTCCCTCTTCTCCTCCCTCTTCCTCCCTCTCTCTCTCTTTCTCTCTCTATCTTCCACTTCTTCCTTTTGTTGTCATTCCTTGCCATTTAGATGGAGGAGTGACATCACATGAGAGTGGGAGATTTGAAACACTCGCACAAGGAAACCAGAAGCTCATACCATCTTCACATTTTCCTCAACATTAAAAAACTCACACCAAAACCAAAATTCCATTTCACAACAAATCCATATCCACCCAGAAACCAAAAAACTTAGGCACACTACGACAAGAAACCCATCACCATCTTCGTTTTTCCTCACCATTCAAACACTTACACTCGAAAACCAGTAAGCCCATTTCGCAACAAATCCATATCCACTCGCGAAAAGCACAAAAACTTCAGTTCGATGTTCAAACTGTCAGATATGGGGCATTAATTGTTGGGTGACTGATTAAAGCGAATGGAATGATCAAAGGGAGGAAGAAGTGGAAGGTAGATAGAGATGGAGGAGGAGAGAGGGAAAGAAGAAATAGAAGATAGAAATTGAGTATATGGTTTAATTTTCACATTTGTGAGTGTCTGTGGGTTTGATTTTTACATTTATCAAAGTTTGAGGGTTTAATTTTTTCACTTGAAAGTTTAGGGGCACAACTTTTGTACTTTTAAAAGTTCGAGGGTTTAATTTTTACAATTGAAATTTTAGGAGTGCGATTGTTACAATCACCCTACTTCAGGTGTGGTTTTTGCAATTTGCCCTAAAATTTATAACTATAGCTGTACTTGACTGGTTTAAGATTTGTGTTTCATTCTGCCGGATGATATTCTTCACATTGTCTCATCTGCTTATCTTGCTGTTCTGTTTGTCACTGGTGTTTCTGACTGGTTCTGAATTGATATGAATTGGGAAGATCAAAGTGATAATGTGTTTCTCATTTTATTCTTTATCTTTCTAAGTGTAAATTGTCCCCTCTTTTTCATCATTTTAGCTACTCTACACTTCTGTGGAATGAGAAGTTTTTTGTAACTCCTTTGGATTGACACACCTCCTTTTTATAACCTCTTGTTGTAATTTCATCCATCAACGAAATTGTTTCTCAAAAAAAAAAAAAAAAAGAAGATAAAAAATGAGAATCTACCCCTTCTTCTCCGATTGCTAATGTTTTCGTGGTTTCTCTATTCATTAGTTAGCTCTCTGCCGTCATTCTCATTGGTTGTAGTTTTGTCTGTTGTCACATGTCACTATCTTATGCCCCACTCTGACAAATTCACCTGAGAAGCCATATGGTCCTGAGGTGGGAGTGGAGAAACTAAGCCTGGATGTCTACTGCTCACTCTCACGTTGCTTCCTCCATGGTCTTAACAACCAACCCATCAGGTTAATACTTCGATCAGCTTCTTGTCTTTTGAGTTGCACCAAGCCACTAAAGCAGCCTTAGATTCAGTGATTAAGTGTAAGGAGGAAGTAAGTGAAAAGTTAAATGATATGGGATGAGAAATCTTTCTTCAGTCTTTTAGTTGAGAAATATGGAACATTACGTATGCTAAAGCAAAATTTGGCCAAATTTAAGCAGAGACAGGTGGTTTGACAGAGATGCATCTTGCCTTCTTATAATCGCCTTGCAGACTTTCAGTGGCGAGAATTAGGTAAAAATGTGATCTTGGCAGACACTCTGATCCCCTCCGACTGCACCATTTCTTTCAGGAAAGATCCTGGCCACTCCAGCTGTAGGAAATAGGTGAAGTTAGGGTACTACGAATTGAGCACTTCAAAGATTCCATCCGCTACCACACACCTTAGATGTTGGAGGAACCTTTTGTAATTTAAATGACTGTATCATTATGCAAAAAATTCAAATGGTTATATCCTTCCTGAACACAGTGTGGTACAATTGCAGCAATGCTGTTGATTTAGTGGTTAGCTATTCACTCTCCTGGCAAACTTGGCAGTTGGCACTGCCAAACAGTTTATTCCATTTATGTCTGCGGAACAAGCTGATATACTTCTCTAGCCAATATGTGATAGCACCTGAGAATCCCTGAATTCTGGCCTGTTTGTCTACTGTGAAACTAACTGTTAAGGGGTAACCTGTAGTGAGGTGATAACTGTTCTTGTTTCTGGTTTTCCATTTGGTAACATTATCATATCATTCCTGGTTTCTTTTTTTCTATTTCCAGTTTTTGAGAAACATAACTGTCTGGCCATTATTTCTGTTCCTTGTTTCTCAATTTTACGAAACACACGTATACTTTTGGAGACAAAAAATTCAAGCTTTTTTGTTTTTATTTGTCCCGTTCCAGCTTTTCAAAAACACGAATAAGAGCATTGTTGTGTTATTGGCTTATAAAATTCATAATAAATATAAAACATAATTGTAACAAGAGAATTTTTAATTTTTAATTATATATGTATGTATGTATGTATGTATTTGTATTTTTTTTTTCATGTAATTCTTTCTTAAAATTTAGAATTTGTGAGAACGGTAAATAAGAATGGTTACCAACACACTTATCTTCTTTTTGTCCTGAAAGCAGAAAGAACAAGAAATTAGAAATAGTATACATTTTTCTTTACTTAAAAACAAGATAAGACACATGATTGTTACCAACCAGGTCCTAAGCTAGCAAACTTTTAATTCCTTATCCTTTTGTTTTTATATTATGTCAAGGTTATCGACAAGTGCCTTAACTGTTATATAAGAACTCAGAAATCGGTGTGAAGAGATCCCCAATGAGCTCCCTTCTTTCTCTCACTTGGCTTTATGTGTTGTGAGTGATGGAAGGAAATGTATTTCTTGAGGATAGTGGGTGGGGATAGACCTGTTGTACAACATTTCGTCATTTATATAATTTAGGGTTTATATGGGAAATCACTGTGTGGCTGAGGTTTTGGTTCTTTTTGAGAGCTCTCCTTCTTTTCCCTTTAGTTTTTGTCGTTCATTGTTTGATAGGGAATCAATGTTTGTCAAATCTCTCTCTCTCTCTTATTTATTATTTGTTATTTATTTTTTTTATTGGGGAGTTTGATTTTGGAACCCTAACGTTTCTTGGGTTTCTCTTGTAGCTCTTTTTTCCATTGTTTGTTGGACCCTTCTCTCAATAGGGCTTTATTCTGCTTTATAGAAGATCAAAATTCCAAAGAAGGTTAGAATCTTTGTCTAACATGTGGAAGAGTTAATACTCCTGATAGGCTTTGAGAAAGTGGCCTCATTGGTTATGTCGTTTCGTTGCATTCTTTGTCGGAGGGCGAAGGAAGACATGGATCACATTTCCTTTGGAGCTGCGATATTGTGCAGTCTGTTTGGATTTACTTTTTTGAGGCATTTGGCTTTTAGTTATCCCATCATAAGAGATCTTAGCTAGATGATCTATAAGTTCCTTCTCCTATCTGCCAATTAGGGAAAACGAGATATTTTTGTGGCAGGGTGGGGTGTATACTTTGTTGTGGGATCATTAGGGAGAGAGGAATAATGGAGTCTTTAGAGGATGGAGAGGGATTCGAGTGATGTTTAGTCCTTTGTTAGGTTCTAATTTTCTCTCTAGGCTTTGGTGAATGGCGACAAATTCTTTTAGGTTTTATTTTGCACAGTTGGTGCTTCCTTTTGCTGGCTTGATTTTTTGAATTCTGTTGTATTCTATCGTTTTTCTGAATGGAAGGTTGATTTCACATAAAAAAATGTTATATAGGAACTTTTTTTGACCACTGTTATATAAGAGCGTTGCCTGTTCAGGTTGTGGCGTCTTGTGCTTTTACCACGGATTGATGTTTCTCTTCTTGCTGCTTCTTATATTTTGAACAATTGGGACTATGCCATGTTTATGAAGTTGCACATTTCTTTCCAAAGATTCCCCAGTGTTACTATAGTTCACAATTTTTTTTTTTTTTTTTTTAAAGTTTGTGATATTTCCCGTATCCATCGTTGATGATTTTTTTTCCATCCATGCAGCATTTAAACGAGTGTAGTTCTCCTTCAAGAAATTTTCCAAATGACATAGGTATGTTATAAATTTTATGAACGGTTATTCTCTATATGTTTCCAGCAGAATCGTCTTTTCTCCCCTCCATTCTTTGATAGATTCAAGACAATTTTTAATCATCTATAATGATAAGTCTGTTAGTAATTGTAACTTATTTTTGTTACTCTACTACAACAAAGTATTCTCTACGAGGTTTTGAAATGTTTCCATTTGACTTGGTGAGAAAAACTATTTTCAATTACTTCTTGATCCCTATCCCTTTCTTCCCCAGATTTTAAAATTTATCGCATTTGAATTTCTTGGCTCAGTGGAAGTTTGAAATATACCTGAAACATAATCTTGACAATGAGTGAAAGCATTAGAAATGTAGTTTAATCCTGTTTTGATGGCTGTTGAAATTCAGTTATTTTAATATTATTATTGTATAAACAACACCCACATAAATTATTTTAATGAGAAACCAAAAATGAAAAAATATAAAAAGGGCGTAAAAAAGAGCCCACACAAAGCCAGCCTCTAACTATACCGAAAAGGCTTCCAGTTCAAAACAAAATTAAACCTAATGGATTTTTGCACAAGACTTTGGAACTGAAGCCCAAGTAGAGGCATTAGGCCTAATGAGAGACCATACTTCCTCAAGGAACTCTGATTTCTACCAAAGAGGTATTCTATTTTCAATTTCCAAAGATCTTCTAAGGTTTTATAGTTTTTGTTCAGTTTTTATATAGGTGGCTGATCAATTTCTGTTAAAGATAAATAGGCAGGCTTATGTAACCCACCAATAGGTGTTTTGGAGCTTCTCATTTCATTCGTCAATGGATATTGTTTCTCTTCTTAAAGAAAAGGCTCTCTTATGGGTTTCTTTTGGAAGGAGAGGAATGCTACGGCCTACAACCTATGAAGATAAATTCTACTGTTTTGATTCCTTTTGTAATTTGTTCAAAACACGACCTTTTGGTGGCTTTCTTTACGTACAAAATTATTTTGTTATTATAACCCCTCATGATTATTAACGATCGGAAGACCCTTCTTGTTTAGCTTTTAGGGGGATTCTCTCTACCCCAGCCCTTAGGTTGTTCCTCATTTTTTGTTGAATATGCTTCTCTAATGTTTCTTATAAAAAAAGGTAGATTTTTTTAATAATTCTTTTTATAAGAAACAATTTAAATTTACTCTAAAAGGGGGCATAACTCGACGCTGTCATGCTTTCTATGACCCTCCCACCCACAGACAGAAAAAATGGATCTTCAAATATTTACTTGTGAACTTATTGGATCCTTGGATTTGCCCCTAGAATATTGGTTACTCATTTTTCTGTTATATGTTTTGCCTTGTACAAGGTGATCAATTGAAGGTTTCCGTTTCTGGCCATAATTCTTCAATAAGAGCAGTTCATGGGTATGTGGTTATTTCATATCTATTGTAGATTGATTTGAAGGCTTTTGACAAGTAACTTATATTTATATATTATCTGCTGATGTCACAAGTTTTCTAAACATTCTAGATGAATATTGTGCAGAAAGGCTGGAGAGTCGCCTGGTTTTTATTTTCATCCATTTGTCCAAGAGAAGATGGCATATATGTTGCATGGAAAGCTTCTAAGTAACTACATACTTGGATCTCCTGCTAATGTTCTTCATGTACTTGGTATGCATTGAATTTATTATGACATTATTTTACTTCACAGATGTGTCTGAAGGAGAGAGGTCATGTTCGCAAGCATCTTCCAATGCTAGCGGTTGTTGTGATCACCAACATCAGCATTTAGACTGCAACGACGTGAGTTGCAATTCTGGTGGATTTAGTCCGAAGCAGCAAGTGAATAAAAAAATAGATGGAATCATAAAGTTGTCTCCAGAAGATGAAATTGAAGGAGAAATTATATTTTATCAGCACAGATTACTTGCAAATGCAGTTTCAAGGAAGAAGTTCGCTGGTATTTTAATTGTTCTTTCAAGCTTCAATTTATATGTTGGTCTTTTTTTGCTCATTGTTGTTCATTCGCCCTCCCCTTTGAAAATTCGGAAGCATTAGCATTAATGACTATCAATTGAAAGAGAGGATTTAAATCCGATATTTGATCCTTGAACTCTTAGGCTTTCCATTTTGGGTTGCTCAACTTCCAATTAGTCTTAATTTAGTTCTTGAATCTTTTTAAAGGACTATTTTGGTCTTTATCATTACTCTGCCATCAATTTGCTGTACCCAATTTCTGCACGAGCCAAACTATATGACCTTAATACATGCCATGTTAGCTTGTTAATTCATGTGTTGAAGTCATATCATTCATCAATTAAATATTTGCACCAATATAATGGTAAACATCAAATTGGTATTTTTTCTTTTTGAATGGACTAAATCAGACATTTGAAATGTGGCTTAAAAAATTAAACCATTGACGGTAAAAATGGGCAAGGAAAATGGGTTTTCTCAAATTTTTCTATTTAATAGTGTATAGACTTAAAATGACATTTTATTAGTTTAAAAGTCTGATGACTTTTTACTTTACCATGAAGTAGTACCACAGGCAAGCTTTCTCTGATAACTTTTGGTGTACCAAATGGTTTTTGCAGATCATTTAATTTGTAACGTTGTTAAGAGTCTTCCAAAGGAGGTTGATGATGCAAGAAGTACTAGATGGGATGCTGTTCTTATTAATCAGTATTATAGTGAGCTCAGAGAAGCAAAGAAACAGGGTAAGAAAGAGAGAAGACATAAGGAAGCACAGGCTGTACTAGCTGCTGCAACGGCTGCTGCTGCTGCCTCTTCTAGGATGTCATCATTCAGAAAAGATATATACGAAGAATCTGCTCACAGAGAGGTTTTTTTATGACTTTATATTTGGGCTCTTTACTGCACTTCTATGTAATATCTGTTGAGAAGTGACTAATGATGAAATGTATGGCAATTATTCCCAGTTGATGCCTCGTGCAAAAAAAACGCTTACTAAGGTTGCTCTCGCAAAGACTTCATTAGAGTCGGATGTCTGTAAAGAACACACTAGATCCTGTGATATCTGCAGACGGCCAGAGACAATACTAAAGCCAATTTTAGTCTGCTCAAGCTGCAAGGTTTGCATTCTTTATCTGCTTGTTTTTGTGAAAAAGGAAAAGGAAAAGGAAAAAGAAATATTATATTTGATTGATAGATGGTGTATATATCAGGTTTCAGTACATCTGGATTGCTATCGGACTGTGAAAGAGTCCTCAGGTCCATGGTGTTGTGAATTATGTGAAGAATTGTCACTATCAAGAGGGTCTGGAGCATCAGTAGTCAATTTTTGGGATAAATCATATTTTGTCGCAGAATGTGGTCTATGTGGTGGCACCACAGGTGCATTCAGGAAATCATCTGATGGCCAGTGGGTTCATGCCTTCTGTGCAGAGGTAAAATGATTTTTCAAAGTTATAACGAACCACCTTTTTTTTTTCCGGAATATTGTAAAATGCATAATTAATCTATAGTACTTATCCCTCTCATTTTACTTGCTCTCTTCTTCTGTCATTCTGAAAAGATAAAACAAAGATAGCCGCCGTGCTCTTAAAATTTTAAAAACATCATTGTTGTCACTCTATAGAGGATATGACCAATCTATTGGAAAAATTATTTTATGCATTCCTCTTACATATTCACTAATTTTTGTTTACTTCATGTATCATCTTGTAGTGGGTCTTCGAATCAACTTTCAAAAGAGGACAAGCAAATCCCGTGGGAGGCATGGTATGTAACATTTCCATGTGTTTTACTACTGATTATATTTGTGAATATATTTTCGTGAGTCAAAAGTTCATTTGTGTGAGCACTGACACTCATATTATTTTTTAATCTTCAATTCTACCTCTCTTAATGTAATTCCAGGAGACAGTTTCAAAAGGGGTGGACTCTTGCTATATTTGTCACCGCAAGCATGGTGTCTGTTTGAAGGTCAGCTTACTTATTTTTTCCTCTATATGTCTGTTTTAAAATTATAGTAGTGTTGGCATGTGAATTCCTGTTTTCCGTTGGTCTTTTTGTTTTATTGACTATTGTGATGGTTAAAGTATCTTGATTTCATCGGCTTCAGTGCAATTATGGTCATTGCCAGTCCACTTTTCATCCCTCATGCGGTAGAAATGCTGGATGTTACATGACTGTAAAGAGTTCTGGTGGTAAGTTGCAGCACAGAGCATACTGTGAAAAGCATAGCTCAGAGCAAAGAGCAAAGGTACTCTATCTTGTCTGTTTCCTATAAAAAAAATGATTTCTGTTCTTGTTTCATACAATTGTGACATCCGATTTTGAACGAACGTGGACAGGCTGAAAACCAAACACATGGAATCGAGGAATTGAATAGAGTCAAGCAAATTAGGGTAATTCTTTTTCCTTTCTAATAATTTCTTATGAAATTACTTTTCTGTTATATCTGTGACACGATGCTGATGCTTATGTCGTATGGTTACATTAGGTGGAATTTATGTTTTTTGATAGATTCTGCTGGATTACATGAATAATTTTTTAGTTTTAAACATTTAACTACTTTTCGTTATTATTTTACATTCGTTATTATTTTACATCCATTATTTTTTTACATCCATTATATCTAATTGGTGAATGTAAGAAGTGATTTGTAAATTATACTTGAAGAGGTTCCATGTCATAATCATTTATGAGATCATTTTTAATTAAAATTGTGAAACCAGCTTCATTTACATGCTCTGCCTTGTGTTTTTACTGGTTTGACTTTGGCTATATGTGGGTTATATGTGAAATCAGGCTATAATTTTTGTAGCATATTGTTGATTTCTCTACTTATTTTGTAGGTTGAACTTGAGAGGCTACGCCTACTCTGCGAGAGAATCATCAAACGTGAGAAGATCAAGGTGTGGCATTTTTAGCTCAAAAACCTGTTTCTCATGAAGTTTAGCCCATATTTGGATTGACTTTCCAAGAGTTTAAAAACAATTTTTTAGCCTTTAGAAAGTCAATTCAAACAGGGGTCTAATATCTTTTCAATTGGTAGTCCTTCCTCAATAATTTTTTTCCAATAAGTAGTTAATTCTCCAATCTTCTTTTTTGGTTACATTCATTGGGCTTAACTTTACTCTCTCTCTCTCTCTGTTTTTTTTTTTTTTTTTTTTTTTAACAATGAACTTTTCATTGAGATTTGAAAAGCTACACACTATCAACTTTCACAAGAATGTCGACTATAGTAGTCTTTCAAAACTACAACAATACCAAAAAAACAAACAAACAAACAAACTTTCCAATTAGGATTAATGTCAGAAATGAAATATTTTTGAAATAGTTTGGAAAGAACACCAGGAAGCCACATGAACTTTAATCATCTCAAAGTTCAATTGTGTTCTCTCATTGCAAAAAAAGGTTCAATTGGACTCAACTCTTGAATCAAAAGTGTTTGCCAACCATGGGCATTCTGAATACGATATAAATGAGTGAGTGCCTAGCCACTCAAGAACTAGCTTTTAGTTAGTATTGGTTCATGAAATCGTGAACTTATCTCAAGGTGTGGTCGCTCTATTGGGTTGAGTGCTTGGGGGTTTTGGGCTATCTTGAGTAGATTAGTGCGATGGGGTAGTACCACTGCTATTTAAACAAATGAAAAAGAAATTCAGGGCTTGGCGTTAAAATCTTTGGACAGGAAAACTGTTATATGGCATTATTTGGGGAATATAAATTTGAAATTTCTTCCCTCTTTATGTGTTCCGTAGGTTTTTTCCTCAAAATTAGTCAGAAGACTGCTTTGTATGTTTGCAGAGGGACCTGGTTCTCTGTTCACATGATGTTCTTGCTTTTAAAAGAGACCATGTAGCACGATCAGTACTTGTTCGCTCTCCTTTCTTCCTACCCGAAGTTAGTTCTGAATCAGCTACGACATCACTGAAGGGGCACGTGGAAGATTTAAAATCGTGCAGTGAAGCTGTGCAAAGATCAGATGATGTTACTGTGGACAGCACAGTTTCCATCAAGCAGTGGAACAAAGTACCGTTGTCATTGGATACTGAGCAAAAGACGGATGACGATAGTACTACATCTCAGAATCCATTCCACCGAAAATTTGCAGACAGGGGTCAGTATGCTGGGAAGCAAATACCTCAAAGATCTTCGACTACTGCATCACGCAATCTTGTAGATGTTGGAGGATTGAGGCGGCTCAAGTCTAGAAAGGTACAGAATTATATTTCCTTCTTTCTTGTTAGCCTACTGAGGCTGTAAATTCAAGTATGTGCATGATCCTGACTTGAATATTATGAACCGCAGCATGCCGAGACATTTCAGAAAGAGCTGGTAATGACGTCTGACCAAGCATCAATGAAGAATTCTCTTTTACCTAAGCAGTATCTGTATGTTCCTGCTGATGTCCTTGCCAAGGAGAAGCAGGTCAACCAGGAAACATGTTCTGCCGAGCTGCCGAAATGTGACAGGTAGTTGGAGAAGGCATTTCTTGTGTTTCAGATTTCCACGTTGGAGGCCAAACATCCATATGCCTCGGGATGCATATCCTGCTCGGAAACTGAGTCCGAGAGCAGGTGATATGGCCGATGGAGAAGAACAGCAGAGTGAATGCTGGGATGGCTCCACTGAGGCGCCGGGTTTTGACTTGGGCAACAAAAGTTTTGGCATTGCAGATGTACGTTCGACGTCGATTGTAATTGTACAGGTGGGTGGGAGTCATGGTTAAATGTCGAAATGGGAGCAGATTGAGTTTTCCTTGTCTTTGATATCTCTTCCTGGTGGGTAGAGTCGAATTTTTAGAAGTATTAACCATTGTGTGTACGAGGAGTTGGGGGGAGGGGGAAAGGAAAGAGTTGCTGCTGTGAAGCTACCCCTGTAAAGTTAGTGAGTGTATAACTGATATGCAATCAATCACTCTGTCCATCCTCTTCCAACCAACTCACTGCCCACTTTAAAAAGTACAATAATGCTCAAGCTCAAAATTCGTTCTACTCTTCTATCCGTTCCATTAATGAGATTAGGAAATTTTTAATTATCACGTGCGACTATTTCTTTGATTGAAGGTTTTTATTAGCTTCAACGCTTGCCAGGAACAAGATGTCAGTTCGCTATAGAAGGAATCAAGTATATACTGCTGGTCTTAAATTTGATTGGTTTGGTTGGTCAAGTATGAAATCGATGTGACCTTGTGAAAAATTGGACAAAATAATTTACAGCCTTCTCCGTATGATCATAAAAGTGATTAGCTAATTAAGCCCCCTTGAGACGAAGAACACAACACAAATTACTACCAAAACATAAACACCTCATGTTCCTTAAAAAAAAACGTCCATAATTAGACAACTGCAAAGTGTTGAAAAAAATTATCAGTCACGTTGTAAAGGCTTTTAGACCATTATAGACAAATCAGTTTCACACCCCAGGTAAATGGATACCTTCATATGGTGTTTTATTTTATTTTATTTTTTGACGTGTGAGATATATCATGTAACTAAGAGATAATGTGTGTGTGTGTGAGAGATGCTATTATGATCATGAGCGGGGAGAGAAATGATAGAACCAATAAACGAGGTGAAGGAGCGCGAGTAAAGAATGAATGATGACTAGTGAGATTTGAACAGAAACTGTACTGTTTTTATTGTTTTTTTTTTTTAATGCATTTTTGTTGTTTGAAGGATGGACAAGAAGACTCTTAATTCGGTATAGTGGTTGATTGAATGACAAAGAACAATACTATAGTGGAGCTCCTTTGAAGGATATTATAGTATCGAGCAGATTGAAGTATAATGAACTGAGAGATCACATATGTGAACTTACTAAAGTTAGGTTAAGTTCAACATTATAACAATGGTAAAATATAAGTTGGATTATGAATCTCTTCCGGTGTACTTAATGGATCACGATGATGTTCAATTTCTCTTTTTGGAGGTGGATTGTTCTAAACCTCAGATGTTCATAAGTATTGAACAAATCTATCAATAGACAATCTTTGAAAACAGAGAGAGAGAATACTAATCCATGTGTGGAGGCAGGTGATATCATTACTACTGGTGATAGTGAGATGGATACTTTTCCATCGGTGGTCTCATGCATCAACCATGGGATCCGTTTACCATCCAACATAACTCAAATAAAAAAAATGATCGTAATGATGAATGGGATGCATGTAGAGAAAATTGTTACCTAGAATGCATGAGGAAAACCGGTAGATTGCACTTTATAGTATATTTCTTGTTTGTTTTTTGCCTTCTTCTCGTACGTACCGACCTTGTCTTTTAATGCTTTTTGAAGGTCACTGAAGATTCTATCCCATAAAATATGTCCCAAATCGAAACTATTGAAGTAGTCTAGGTCCTCTACATCCTCCGATGGTGATTTATAAACACTACTTTTTGTCTTGATTTTTCCCATAATCTCCAACTCAATATAATAGACTAATGTAATCTTGAAAATGTTTGGGCCATTGTTGAGCTCAAACTCCTTGTACCATTCTTCAAAGGTTGCGGGGTGCATTTCTGTCACTAATAAAATATTAAAGTAATGTTCATAGGGATTCAATAACTTCAACATTATGAACTAGTTTAGTAAGTGACCGCCACAATCCTGTCACTAAGGAACTCTTCTTTGGAGAATTTGACGATCTTCCTGTTCAAATCAAACCTCATGGAATCTCTTCTATCGCTCTGTAGCTCCCTCAATAAGATATGATGAACTAGAGGATTTTTGAAGACTATGTCCATATCCACGAACTATTCAAGCATGATCCTCTTGAACAAGTCAAGTTGCCTTTCTATAAGCTTTTCTTTGACTATCTTATTTGCAGTCCAATGTTAAATAATAAGCTTGTAGCTTGGCTGGAAAATCGATCTTCAATGAAAATCTTTAGATTTATAGTCATCTATTGATTCGTATAAACAAAACAAAAAAAGCATAGTTGGGAAAAAAAAGAAGACAATTTGGCTTAAAATTGGCACTTCTGCAAAACTCTTGTTCCTCGCTCTCATGTGCACTTTTGTTTCAACATCTTGTTCCTCTTTACCTTATCTTGATACTTGATTCTATTTATTATATTTGGGTACTCTCTGAGCCTCTCTCGCTACTTCATCTCGATGATTGATTCCCACTACTCACTTGAAACCTATTTTGCTATTCAGGTTAGAAATGAAAACCCTAACGCCATAAAAAGCCAATGAGAGAGCACATGAAAAGGAATTAGAATTAAGTGTTACCTTTTGTGATAGAGAGAGAAGAGAGAACTGATGGGAATGAGTTCGCTAGTACTGGTTAAAGATCGAGAACGATAAAGATGGTAAAATCATAGTCAAATAAAAGTCGTTTGAGAGAATGTAGAAATCGCTTGATGTATGGGAGAGCAAGAGAAAGTAATAAGAAATGAGAGAGAGAACACCAACCCAAATTTTTTTTTTTTTTTTTCTTGTATGACGATTAAAATTCATTTAACACGATCAAGTGTTATGAATGAAAATAGAATAGCGCAAGTGAGATATTGGAGCGAGAGATGAGAGCGAGAATCAATACCAATGATTGAGGTTAGCCACCGAGCGTGGTTCTTGAGGTCGACGCGTTATTTTTACAACATGTTGATGCAAGTAGAAGATTAAAATTCATTTGATTTTAAAGCGTGGGCCAATTTTCATTTGGGTCTCTGAAAATGGGTCATCTGTACACAAAACCCATTAAGATATGGAATGAAAGATGTGTCAACTTTATCATTGTATTTCAAAAGGTTCCAATAGACCTTTGCACTTTTAACTGTGTTCTTAAATCAAACATTTATGTGATATTTGATCTTTTATTTTATTTTAAGTTTAGAGATTGATTTTCTTTTCAAAGCTGATATAATATATTGCACAAGAAAATTTCTTAGCTTACGATCAGGGCAAAAACTAAAACAAAACCAATATAGAAGAGCTAGAGCTAACAACCAAAACAAAGAAGCAAAACAAAAGACAAGCTCACATCTCTAGCTAGAAGAAACCATCGAAATCACAACAAAAGAACAAGTCCTTTGACATGTCAACTAGGTCTTAGAGGTTTACATAAAATTTAGACTCATTATCTCAGAGCGACAATTGACTGCAAAAAGGGTGACATCATCTCGAGAGAACAACACCAAATTAAGGAATAATCTGCAATATCTTTAGGCGACATTGACATCCTAGGCACCATCGGATCGTCCACATGACTAGACCAAGAGTGTAGCCCTTAGCCTCTACCATAGAAGAATCTTCAACAGTAACAGTAATTACTCCCTCAAATAGAGAGGCAACAACTCTATAACTTGGTCCCTAAAAAAGGGGTGGGGACTGAACCATCATGTATGTTATCTTCTGTAACTTAAACATGTATGTGGAGACATACAGGAGGATCATATTTAATTAATAACCTAAATAGTTTGTAGTAGATAGATAAGGCCAGATACCTTATCTTGGTGACACTACGAGTATGACTCGCTTTGTAGATGTTATTATTGACTCGCTTTGTAGATGTTATTATTGTTGTAAAGTGCTACAAATGATCTGATCCTGATCATTCATGTGGAGACATGTGAGCAGGGGTATTCTATACAAAGAAGTGTTGGGAATGGTGTCCTAAACCTCCTTGTAATCTCATAGTTTGTAAACTCTGTATAAACATATTATTACTAATAAAATAAGTGTTATTTTATAAGCATTTACTCAATCTAATAAATTAAGATCCGATGAATTTTATGTAAACTTAAACAAACATGTAGAGACATACAGTTGGATCTTGTTTAAATAATAACCTAAATGGTCTGTAGTACATGGATAAGGAGTGATACCTTATCCAGGTAACACTACGTATATGGCCCACTTTGTAGATGTTACAAGTGTTGTAAAGTGCTACAAATGATATGATCCTGATCATTTATGTGGAGACATGCGCGCGGGAGTATCCTATACAAAGAGTTTGTATAAGACCGGACCATGAAATGATTAGTCTCTTTATATAACGTCGTTGATAATAGAGACTTACGTTTCACTAGAATGATCATAGGTGACATGACCTGAATCCTGAGTGAGTTGGGAACTACTGCCTATGAGGGCGGTTATTTGATTTGTATAGGTGAAAGTGACCAGACTGCCAACTCAACAAGCCTACCATTTTGGGGATTCGTCTGATTGGGAAGCTGGGAACTTAGCTACATAAGACGGAATTCACTCCTTCCCCAACGTAGGGGTAAGTAGATAAATTGCTCCCTTAAGGGCTGATTCGGGGTCTTGAACATAGTGGCCACACCCTCTCTTGGGAAGAGAGGACTCAGTCATAGTGGAACTATGACTTATTGTTCATTACAGAAATCAGTGGTACTTAAGAAGTTAGATGTAACTACTGGGGCAAAATGGTAAATTGGCCCAGTTGTACTTACGAGCGATTTGTGAAGGGTCATTGCACTATTGATTGGTTATATCCAACGGACACAGAAATACATCTATAGTGCGAAGAGTGCAACTATCGGTCTTTAGTGGAGTGCCCGACAATTGATGAATGGTGGATATCGTGATTAAAGAGTTTAGTCAGTTATTCACGTACCGTTGGAGCTTCAAGCTATAGGTCCATAAGGTTTCCTTAGTAGCTCAATAAGTTCAAGTTGAGAATCAGTTTTTGGGTTAGTTTGAAGTGTTCAAATTAACAAGTGGAAATTTGATTATATATGATATAATCAGATTGATTCAATTATATGTGATATAATTGATATAATGTATTTGATATATTATTTGATTGGAGGAATTAATATAAATATGATTTATATTAAATACCATAAAATAGAAAAAGAACAATGGTTTATATGTTGCATATGATGCAATATTAAAACTATAGGTTATAAATATAATATGATAAGTTAGTTATTATATTTATTTATAATTTATTAATTATATGATAATTAATAATTCTTTTTCTCAATAACCGATTTGAGTAGGAGGTTACTTGCGGTTTTATGGTAACTGCGAGATAAAAAGAAAAATAGTTTTCAAAATCATTCATTCGAATCATTCTCACAAAAACACTATCGAGTAAAAAAGTTTTACTACACGATAGTATAACAAACGCTAAATGATCAAGCGTTGAGTTACTATACGACAGTACTCGTCACTACACGATTGAGTAGCAAGTCTATATGATATGCTTCTTCTACACGATCGTTTGATTGCATACTCGATTGTTTACATCCTCCTTCCCTCTATCCAAAGTCACACAAAGCCCACAACTCTTAGATTCTCACACCGAGAATACCAAGGTAACCTTTATGGTGGTGTCTTATTCTGTTCGAGGGTCAAGGGTCGAGTTGTACTCGATTGTGATCGAGGATTTTCCAGTTCGTGTTGTTTGCTGAATTTCTCGTTGCGTTCATGTTGTTGGACGCATTGTTGAACGATCGAGGGATACGTGAAGAAAGGGTTCTTCAAAGGTATTGTTTACTCGATCCCTTGTTTGTTCTTTAAGAAGCATGTTGTAATTTAGTATTTATGCATAATCGTTTCTGTTAGCCTGTAAATGTACGTGTTCTTTCTCAATGGAGTTTGGAACGATCCGCTTCTACTTACCGGTTCTCTAATTTTAGAGTTCCTTCATTTGGTATCAGAGCCAGGTTGTTTTGATATTCCAAATTCCATTGATGTATTGAATGTCATTTACAATCTTGGTGGGTTTTAAGTATTTTACAATGCATTTAAGTGTTAAGTGTGTTTATGAATGTGTTGATGGATAATTTCAGGATAATTGCCTCTGTTTAAAGCTTTCTTTACGTTTACAAGTGTTAATTTGTAAGAGCCCTTGCTTTTTGGGCATAATTAACAAGCAATCGAGTCTGTATTCAAGTTTTTGTTTGTGTTTGAGTCATTCATGATGAGGCTTCAAAGACGCATGGAGATGCTGTTTGCTTCGAGGAAGAAGACCAAAGGTTGGTCGCATTGTGTAGCCCAGGCTAAACGATTGTGTAGAAAAGTTCTACTCGATCGTGTAGTATTTACTAAACGATCGCATGGCTGATGCTTTACGATCGAGTAAAGAGTTTACTCGGTCGTGTTGTATTGGCTACTCAATCACGTAGACATTCGGGGTAAACGATCGCATAGAATATATGACACTCGACGCATGGCATGCGCGCACACTAAACAATCGTGTAGTCCAACATGCTCATCGCATAGTCACTGGCTACTCGATCACTTGGTATAAGATACTCGAAATTTGCTCCTCGATCGTTCAGACGATTATGCTTTATCGCATAGTCGTCGTCTACTTGATCGCTTAGCATGTGTTACTTGATGTGCGCTACACGATCGTATGGCCTTCATGCTTCATCGCATAGTCCAAAGGCACTCGATCCATGCTACACAATCGTTTAGACTCGATAAGCGTTACTCGACGATCATAAGAAGTTGTTAAACTATCAAGTGACAAGGTTTCGCTGGGCGGTTCAAGACCCGGTTAGCCTGTTTGAACCGGTTGACTCGATGCTTTATGTAATAGATAGCTTTTCTTTTTCGATTTTGAAGCTAATTATTCCGGTCCATCAATTTTATTCAATGTACATAAGATGTATATTCATTTATATGGCATAATGTATGACATATAGATTTAAAACCTACCATAGGACATGCATTTTATTCATGCATCATTTTTATATTATAAGTATTATAATATAGTAGTTTGCATGATTAAATTACATTAAAGCATGCTCATGTATCATATAATATAAGAGTGATAATATATGCATGCATTAAGCATATCCATGCATCATCTTTATATTATAAGTGTTATAGTATAAGAGTGTATGAGAGTATGTATGCTTAGTTCATTGCTTGTGATATATAAAAGTTATATATAGTAATGAATGAACATTGCATGAAGCATGACACTTAGGTTTATTTATAAATATTATAAATACCCTTGTGGATGTCTAGCTTAACAATGTAGTTGATTTTGATTGTTTCATTTTTTATAAGTGTTATCATTAATAAAATTAGAATTAAAATCAATAACCAAGAGTTGAATACAAACTTAGGTAAAATCTTTTTTAAAAAAGTTTTAAAATTTGATTAAGATAGACCTAAGATCACGGTTTTAATGAGATTAGAAACCTAAATTTAATCTTTTAAATTGGATAAAGCTAGGTACCTTATCTTGGTGACACTATGGATACGACCCGCTTTGTAGATGTTACAATGTTGTAAAGTGCTATAAATGATCTGATCCTGAACATTCATGTGGTGACATGGAAGCAGGGGTATCTTATACAAAGAGTTTGTATAAGATCGGACCACGAAATGATTAGTCTCTTTATATAACACCGTTGATAATAGAGACTTACATTTCACTAGAATGACCATAGGTGACATGACCTGAATCCTGAGTGAGTTGTGAACTCCTGCTCATGAAGATGGTTCCTTTGATTTATATGGGTGAGAGTGGCTAGATTGCTAACTCAATAAGCCTACCATTTTGGGGATTCGTCTGATTGGGGAGCTGGGAACTCAATTTCACAAGATGGAATTCACTCCTTCCTCGATGCAGGGGTAAGTAGATAAATTTCTCCCTTAAGAGCTAATTCCGGGTCTTGAACATAGTGGCCACAACCTCTCTTGGGAAGAGAGAACTCAGGCATAGTGGGACTATGACTTATTGTTCATTAGAGGAATCGGTGGTACTTAGGAAGTTAGATGTAACTATAGGGGCAAAACGGTAATTTGACCCTGTTATACTTACGAACACTTTGTGAAGGGTCATCGCACTATTGATTGGTTATATGGACATAGAAATATATTTATAGTGCGAAGAGTGCAATTGTCGGTCTTTAGTGGAATGTCCGACAGTTAATGGATGGTGAATATCGTGATTAAAGAGTTTAGTCAGTTATTCATGTACCGTTGGAGCTTCAAGCTATAGGTCCATAAGGTCCCCTTGGTAGCTCAATAGATTCAAGTTGAGAATCAGTTTTTGAGTTAGTTTGAAATGTTCAAATTAACAAGAGGGAATTTGGTTATATATGATATAATTAAATTAATTAAATTATATGTGATATAATTGATAAAATGTATTTGATACATTATTAGATTGGAGGAATTAATATAAATATGATTTATATTAAGTGCCATAAAATAGGAAAAGAACTATGGTTTATATGTTGCATATGATGCAATATTAAAACTATAGATTATAAATATAATATGATAAGTTAGTTATTGAATTTATTTATACTTTATTAATTATATGATGATTAATATTTCTTTTTCTAAATAACCGACCTTAGTGGGTGGTTATACACGATTTATGGTAATTGTGAGATAAAAGTAAAAACTTAAAGAAATACTTGAAGAAAAAGAGTTCGTGCTGTTCAGACACGTTGGTGACTGATCAAGGGAAATACTTGAAGAAAGAGTTCTTCAAATGTATTGTCACTCAATCCTTTGTATTTGATTGAGGAAGCATGCTGTAATTTAATCTTTAATGCATAATTTGTTTCTATATGATTGTAAATATTTGAGTTCTTTCACAATGGAGTTTGGAACGATCCGCTTCCGCTCAAAGGTCCTCTAGTTTTAAAGTTCCTTCAATTGGTATCAGAGTCAGCTTGTTATGATTTCCAAGTTCCATTGTTGTATTGAATATCATTTACAGTCTTGGTGGGTTTTAAGTATTCTATAATGCATTTAAGTGTTAAGTGTGGTTGTGGATGCTGTTGTTGATGGATAATTTCGGGATAATTGCCTTTGTTTAAAGATTTCTTTACATCTCCAAAATTTAATTTGTAAGGGCCCCTACGTTTTTGGGCATAATTAACAAGCAATCGAGTTTGTACTCAAGTTTTTGCTTTGTTTGAGTCGTTCGTGATGAAGCTTCAGAAGCAAGGAGTTATTGTTCGCTTCGAGGGAAAAGATGAATTGTTGGTCGCATCGTTTGGCTTAAGCTAAATGATCGTTTAGATTTGGCTATGCGATCGTGTAGAAAAGTTCTACTCGATCATGTAGTATTTGCTAAACGATTGCATAGCTAATGCTACGCAATCAAGTAAAGAGTTTACTCGATCATGTTGTGTTGGCTACTCGATCGAGTAGATGTTGGGGGTAAACGATCACAGAGTATATGATACTCGACGCATGGCGCGCACGCTAAATGATCATGTAGGCCAGCATGCTCATCGCATAATCACTGGCTACAAAATCACTCGGTATACGATACTCGACGCTTGCTCCTCGATTGATTATACAATCATGCTCATCGCATAGTCGTTATTTGAACGATTGCATGGCATGAGTTGCTTAATATGTATTGCACGATCGCGTGGACTTTCATGATCATCGCATAGTCCTTAACCATGCGATCAACGCTACACGATTGTTTATACTTGATAATCGTTACTCGACGCTCTGAAGAAGATGCTACACGATCAAGTGACGAGGCTTCGCCCGGGTGGTTCAAGACCTGATTCGTCTGTTTGAATCGGTTGACTCGATCTTTATGTAATAGTTAGCTTTTCTTTCCGGTTTTTGAGGCATAATTATCCCGTTCCATCAGATTTTTTATTTAATGTACATGAGATGTATGTTTGTTTATATGCCATAATGTATGACATATAGATTTAAAACTCACCATAGGTTATGCATTTTATTTATGCATTATCTTTCTATTATAAGTGTTATAATATAGAAGTTTGCATGATTAAAATTACATTAAAGCATGCTCATGCATCATATAATATAATAGTTATAATATATGCATGCATTAAAGCATATTCACGTATCATCTTTATTATAAATGTTATAGTATAAAGATGTATGTTAGCATGTATGATTAGTTCATTACTTGTTATATAAAAGCTATATATTAGTAATGAATGAACATTGCATGAAGCATGACACTTAGGTTTATTTATAAAAGTTATAAGTGCCTTGTGGATGTCTAGCTTAGCAATGTGGTTGATTTTGATTGTTTTATTCTTTATAAGAGTTATAATTAATGAAATTAGAATTAAAATCAATAACCAAGAGTTGCATGCAAACTTAGGTAAAATCATTTTTTAAAATAGTTTTAAAATTTGATTGAGATAGACCTAAGCTCACAAATTTGTAATGAGATTAAAAATTAGATTAATCTTTTAAATCGGTTCAATAGGATTAAATTGATTTCAATAAAAGATTAAATTTGTAATAAATCTATCTACAAGGGACTTTTTGTCTAAGGCAGATTCTGACTAGGCTGGGGTATTTAAGCTGACGGAAATGGAACACCCCTACTTGGGAACCTACCTGGAAAGGTGAATTAGATATATAATGAGACTAAACATTTCATTGTCAAGTCTTATACAAACTCTTTTGTATAGAATATCCTCGCTCACATGTCTATACATGAATAATCAGGACCAGACCATTTGTAGTACTTTACAACAATTGTAACACCTACAAAGCAGGTCATACTCGTAGTGTCACCAGGATAAGGTACCAAACCTTAGCCATTTACTACAGACCATTTAGGTTATCACATAAACATGATCCACCCATATGTCTCTACTACATGTTAAGCTACAAGATAACCTTAGATGTTAGTTTATTGGTTTTGGTTAATGCAACAAAATGTGAAATAAAATATCATATATTTTATTAGATAAACAATGAGTTTGTTCATATCATTTACAAACTATAGGACCATACAAAATTTAGGGCATCAACCCCAACAATCTCCCACTTGACCTAAAGCTAGTGAGGTGTACAATATAGTCAAAATACAAAGTACACAAATAATAAACTAGGGCATAACACGCATCCAATACAAATCTCCCACTTGCCCTAGTTTAAACATGGCCTGTCCCATAGACCTATACTCTGTAGGCGACCTTCAAACACCTTAGTCATGAGGGCCTTTGTAAACGGATCAACAACGTCGTGCTCCGAAGCTATCTGCGTGACAATCACGTCCCCTCGATGCACAATCTCTCGGATGAGATGATACTTCCGCTCTATATGCTTCACGCGCTTGTGACTCCTAGGCTCTTGTGAATTAGCCGCAACACCACTATTATGACAATAAAGTGTGATGGGATTTAACATGCCTGGAACGATTTCCAGACCAGTCAAGAATTTCCTGAGTCAAACAGCTTCCTTAGCAGCTTCACAAGCCACTACATACTCAGCCTCTATGGTGGAGTCAATAATGCACCCTTGCTTGGTGCTTCTTCATACTACTGGCCCTTCGTTAAGAGTGAACATTGATCCTGATGTGGATTTCCTAGAATCCTTATCAGTCTAAAAATCAGAGTCTGTGTATCCTGTAAGGATTAAATTCTTAGAACAATACACGGGCATGTAGTTCTTCGTTCTCTGTAGATACTGGAGGATGTTTTTAATGACGGTCTAGTGATCTAATCTTGGATTAGATTGATATCTACTGACTATCTCCATTGTATAGCAGATGTCAGGTATAGTACATAACATCGCATACATCAAACTGCCCACAGCTGATGCATAGGGGATTCGTCTCATTTTCTCAACCTCTTGAGCTATCTTAAGACACTTTTCCTTAGACAATGTGCCTGAAAGGCAATAAGCCCCTCTTGAAGTTCTATATTGAATATTTGACAAACATCTTGTCAATATACGATGCTTGAGATAGAGTTAGCATTTTGTTCTTTCGATCTCTAAAGATTTGAATACCTAGAACAAACTGAGCATCTCCCAAATCTTTCATTTGGAATTAGGTCCCTAGCCAGTTTTTAACTTCAATTAGTAAACCTACATCATTCTCAATGAGTAGGATATCATCTACATATAACACTAGAAAAACTACTGAATTATTGATGATCTTCTTGTATACACAAGACTCATCAACGTTTTGATCAAAGCCATAAGATTTAATTGCAGTATCAAACCTTATGCTTCAAGATCGAGAAGCTTGCTTCAGCTCATAGATTGATTAAGCTTGCAAACCTTTTTCTCTTGACCTTGAATCCCTCATGTTGCTCTATGTAAATGGTCTTCTCAAGATTGCCATTCAAAAAGGCAGTCTTGACGTCCATCTGTCAAATCTCATAGTCATAATATGAGGCAATGGACAAGAGTATTCTGATAGATTTTAGCATAGCAACAGTTGAGAAAGTTTTCTTATAGTCAACTCCCTCTATCTGGGTATAATCCTTTGCCACTAATTTAGTCTTGAAGGTTTTCACCTTCCCATCAACACCTCGTTTCCTCTTCTAGATCCATTTACAACCTATAGGTTTAACCCCATCAGGTTGCTCGACAAGATCACAAACGAAATTGAAGTACATAGACTCCATTTCGAGATCCATTACTTTGATCCACTCATCTTTGTCAATATCCTCCATTGCCTTCTTGTAAGACAATGGATCCTCAACTTCACCATCAGCTACCATAGTCAGGATTTCTATTAAACCCATATAGCGAACAGGTGGGTTCACAACCTTTCTACTATGTCGAGGTTCCCTCAACACATTGAGGTGGATTTGACCTACTGGATGATCCAACTTCAGCAACTCTTTCTGAGGTACTAGGTTCTTCAACAACTCTTGTTGAAGATTCAGTAGTTTCTTTGGAAATTTCATTCAACACAATCTTACTTCTTAGCCTGTGCTTCCTTATGTGATTTTCTTCAAGAAAAGTAGTGTTTGTTGATTAGCCTCAAGCACGTGTGTTGGGCAACCCTAGTTCTGAAATGGTGTAAACTAGCTTTACGACCATTACATAATTCCAAAGGTGTTCCAGCAAAACTCTTAGATGGAACGCAGTTCAGGATGTACGCTGCAGTCTCTACTGCATAGCCCCAAAACAAGTCAGGTAAGGAAGTATAACTCATCATTGACCGAACCATGTCCAACAGGATTCGATTTCTCCTTTATGATACACTATTCTGCTGAGGTGTGCTAGATGTTGAGAGTTGGGATACTATTTCATGTTCTATCAAATAGTTTTAGAATATCATATCCACAAACTCTCCACCTCGATCAGATTGAGATGCTTTAATCGTTCTGTTTAATGCATTTTCAACTTCAGCCTTGAATTCTTTGAATTTTTCAAAAGATTCAGACTTATGTTGCATTAAATAAACATACCTATATCTTGAATAATCATCAGTAAAGGTGATGTCCCCTAGCTTTTACATCCATCGGACCATAAATGTCTGAATGCAATAGCTCTAAAGGTTCTTTGGCTTTGTGACCCTTTCCAGTAAAAGGTCTCTTAGTCATCTTGCCTTCAAGGCATGGCTCACACGCGGGTAAAGATTTTTCTTCTAACTCACTTAGAAGTCCATTCTTCACCAGCATCTCAATCCTATTGAGATTGATGTGTCCTAACCTCAGGTACCAAAGTTTGGCATTTTTTTTAGGAGAAATTTTAAGTCTTTTATGTTGAGTTACTGTAGTCTTAAACATTTTTGTGTTATGGAGGGCATTAGTTGCTAACGATCTTAGCACATAAAGATTATTTTCCAGTTTTGCAGAACAAATATTAACACCATTTTTGGAAATAAACACTTTATTTACAATGAAATTGATACAGAATGAATGTTCAAGCAAACACTTTACAGAAATAAGGTTCCTTTTTAAATCAGGAACTACATATACATTTTCTAAAATAAGAAATTTGTTTTGTAAAGTCAACCGGAGACCTTCCACTGCCACAACCAAGATGACGTGTCCAGTTCCAACCCGCATCATCATCTCACTAGATCTAATTGCCGCCATGAACTAATTCCTTGAAATGAAGAACAAACATGGTTAGTGGCTTCAGAGTTTATAATTCAGGCAGAATCATCATTCTCTACTAAGTAGGATTCCAATACAAGTAAATCATATTTACCTTGCTTGGCCTTCTTCTTTTCTGCCAAGTATTTGGGGCAGTTCCTCTTCCAATGCCCAACTTGGTTGCAATTTGCCTTTACAATCTTGATCGATTTTCTGCCCCTTTGAGCGCTAACTACTGGGTTAGCTTTCCCCTTTCCACCCTTCTTCTTCTTCCATTTTTTGTGCCAGAGGAAGAAGGTACAGACTTAGTCCCAGTGGTCGAACCTTTGTGGAACTTCTTAGAAAATGAAGCAGCATTTGCTTCACCCTTCTGTTACTTGCTTTTCATCAAGGATTGGAAGGTTTGTAGCTCATTGAATAGAGTGTTCAGGTTGTAGTCAATTCTGTTCAAAACAGCATTGTTATTGAAATGTAAGAAACTTTTAAGTTAAGATTCCAAAGTGAAGCTAACCTGACTGACTTCATCGATGCTTGACCCATTCATCTCTGTCGCGTTGAAGTGGACCATCATGTTGAAAACATGTTCTCGAACAAATACCCCTTCTTGCTTACGGGCATTGAAGATGTGTTTGAGAGCGTTATGCCTGAGTTGTATGGACGGTTGTCCGAACATTCCCCTCAGGGACTCCATGATCCCATGAATTGTGAGCATGGGCTCATGCTTCTTGGTCAAAACTTCGTTAATACTTGCCAAGATATACGCTCGTGCCTTATCGTTTTGTCCATGTCCAATCCTCGTAAGCTTCCCAAACATTTCGAGAGCATTAGGAGCTGGAATGGGAAGACAATCCTCTATGAGGACAAAAGGAAGATCATCGATGATCAATATTGTATTGATTGTGTTTTTCCAACTAGTATAATTCTCTCACGTTAATTTATCTGCGGCAAGTAATTTTAAAGTAGCGGTAGCCATGTTAAAGTAATTGCTGAAAAAGAACAAACTATTTACATTAATCTACTTGCATTAAACCACTTAAGACAACCAATCAGATTCTTAACAAAATAGTCTAGTGTATTCTAAGTTACATCTATTTTGCAATGATGTTTCAATGAGGCAGAACAAAAGTCACCGTAGGGTGATCAAGTGCCCCTTCACTTAGATGAGACATTCTCAACCATTAGAAAGAAACAACACCTTGTCACTGTAACTAATAGTCATCATTGTTTGGTCCAGAATTTTAGGTTCTAGAGTTCCACCTCAATGAACCAACCGTAGGGAAAAACCGATTGGGACATGAAACTAAAGCAATCCTATCCATTTCTGGAGATTGAATAAAGTGTCATGCAATACTGCCATCCTTTAGGAGGACACACATGATGCCACGAGGCGATGCATGAAACTTTATTTAACCAAACGAGAGAGACCGAGGGAGGTGCTGTCACATGTCCTGCTCCCACTTACTATAAACACTCTCTCTATTCACCTTGTTATTGACCTACCCAAATGCCACCCGTTAGGAGACACCCATGGTGCCTCGAGGCCAAGTGTAGATCTCATGGTGTGAATTTATAGGGAGAAAAGTGTAGAGGATAAAATGAAGTATCATATACCCCATTTTCCTCCCACTAAGTGTTTTACCTAGGGTTAATTAACTTAGGAAAAAATCAGACTACTGATTTTATCTAAGTGAACTTTTAATTTGCTAAAAAAACAACACTTGTCTTTGATGATTAAACAATTTTGATTGAAGTCTCATTAAACTCTTTAAAATACTTTGATCAAACTTGCATGCATGCAACAAGTCTATCTAATTCACCTTTCCAGGTAGGTTCCCAGGTAGAGGTGCGACGTTTTCGTCAACTTAAGTACCCCAGCCTAGCCAGAATCCGCCTTAGACAAAATGTCTCTTATAGATATATTTGTTGCATATTTAATCTTTATTAAGAATCAATTTAATCCTATTAAACCGATTAAAAGATTAAACTAAGATTTCTAATCTCATTAGAAATATGATCTTAAGTCTATCTTAATCATGTTTTAAAATAATTTTAAAAATGATTATAACCTAAGGTTTGTATGCATCTCTTAATTATTGATTTTAATTCTAATTCATTTAGTTATAACAATTATAAGTAAATGAAACAATTAAAACATTCATTGCATGCTTGACATACTTTAGTTAATCATAATATTTATAAATTAACCTAAGGTAATGTCCTGCTTCATGTAATCTCCATTCATTACTAACATATATAACAATTATATAACTAGGTGATGAATCATAATATAGCATACTTTCCATACATACATTTAACCATATATTATAACAATTATATATAAATGATGCATATATATGCTATTTGCATGCATACATATACTATAATATTTATACTATATGATGCATGAGCATGCTATATGATTTAAATCATGCATATACATATATTATTACATTTATAATATAAAATGATGCATGAATATAAATGCATAACCTATGGTGGATTTACATCTATATGACATACAATATGACATATAAGAAAAACATACATCAAATGTATATTTAATACTAACAGTTATAGATTGAGATAAGACACCTAAAAGAAACTTAAAGGCTAATTATTACAAGAGTAAGAGTCATCCGGTTCGAAACAAATGAACCAGACCTTGAACCCCTCAAACCGAACCACCCTTCAACGAACTCTCTATAGTGATCGTGTAATAAGCTTGATGTAAATGCTGTAGAAGCTTGATACACGATCTTGTAGCAAAAACTACACGATCTTGTAGCAGTAGCTACATGATCGTTTAGAAAAAGCTACATGATCTTGTAACACTGTTTTCTTCCTCATCGAAGCATGGTTTTTGAATTTCTTCTTTGAATCTCCTCGAGAACAGCACGAGCGACTCAAAACAATGAATACAGACTCTATAGCATAATTATGCCCAAAACAGGGGCCTTTACAAACAAAATTTGTAAACGAATAAAGCCTTAAAACTAAGTATCCTATCCCGAAACATCCATCAATGAAACCACATTCATTATTAAACCATTCATCGCATGAATTATGTACAGAGTGCATAATATTAAAACCCACCATTACTGTAAAATTGATTCAATAAGAAATGGAACTTGGGATCAGTGAACCAGCAAACCTGGCTCTGATACCAATTGAAGGAACCCAAATTGAAGGTATCTTGAGTGAACGCGGATCGTCCCAAACACCATTCTTTAAGGAAATTAATTTTTACAAAAAAGAAAAAACAAGATATGCATTTACATAAATTACAACCTGCTGAGTTAAAAGAAAACTTAGAATTTCAGAAACTCTTACCTTTGAAGACTTTCTTCAAGTATCCCTCGATCAAGATATGAACACTACCACGATGGCTTCTTCGGTATTCTTAGGTCGAGAACCCAGGAGTAGTGGGCTCTGACTATTTTGGAATGAGGGAATTGATTTTTTAGAAAGGAAGAAGAGTTGAGATTGTTCACCAACAACTCAAAACTCACATAACAACTTTTGTCTTTCTCACATTGTGTATAACGAATAAGGAGACTCTTTCCTCTCTTTCAAAAACCAAGATATTATCAAAATAACCACCCATATACGTGGGTGGAGAGAAAAGAGGGGGAGGGAGTTGTAATTCCCTCCATCATTTAGATTAAAAGTAACAATTAGTGATCAAAACTAACAGAACAACTTCTGTCTATCTCACATTGTGTATAACGAAGAAGGAGACTTTCTCCTCTCTTTCAAAAGCCAAAATATTATCAAAATAACCACCCATATACGTGGGTGGAGAGAAAAAATGGGGAGGGAGTTGTAATTCTCTCCCTTATTAGATTAAAAATAATAATTAGTATATATATAAATATGATAACTAACTTATCATTTAATAAATATATTAAATTATATGTTATATCAAATATAACATATAATCTATAGTTTTAATATTGTATTATATACAATATATCCTATAGATTTTTTTCTCTCTCATATGTCATTTAATATAAATCACATTTATGTTAAATTTAACAATTATGAATCCAATTCATATTAATAATATTTGAATCATATTCAAATATTTATTTCCTCTCATTAAAGCTATAATGTATCAAATACATTATAATAATTATATCCATATAATTAAAATAACTTAATTATATCATATATAATTAAATCCCTCTATTAATTTGAAAAATTCAAATTAATTCAAAAACTGATTCTCATTTAATTCTATTGAGCTACCAAGGGGATCTCAAAGATCTATAGCTTGAAGCTCCAACGGTACATGAATAATTAATCAAACTCTTTAATTAAATTATTCATCATCCATTAACTGTCGGACAGTCACTGACAGCTGCACTCTTTGAACTACATATATATTTCTGTGTCCATTGGATATAACCAATTAATAGTACGATGACCCTTCACAAATTGTTCGTAAGTACAGCTAGGCCAAAATTACGGTTTTACCCCTATGGTTACATCTAACACCTTAAGTACCACTGATCCCTCTAATGAACAATAGATCATAGTTCAACTATGACTAAACCCCTCTCGGGCTAGGAGAGAGTGTGGTGCCACATTGTTCAAGCTCTAGAATCAGCCTTAAGGGAGTAATTTATCTACTTACCTCGTCCTTGGGGAATGAGTGAATTCCTTCTTGTATAACTGTGTTCCTAGCTCCCGAATTAGACGAAACCCCAAAATGGTAGACTTGTTGAGTTGGCGATCTAGCCACTTTCACCCATACAAATTAAAGGACCGTCTTCATAGGTAGGACTTCACGACTCACTCAAGATTCAGGTCATGTTATTTATGGTCATCCTTGTGAAATGTAAGCCTCTATTATGAACAATGTTATATAATGAGACTAAACATTTTGTGGTCTGGTCTTATACAAACTCCTTTGTATAGAATATCATCGCTAACATGTCTATACATGAATGATCAGGATCAGATCATTTATAGCACTTTACAATAATTGTAACACCTACAAAGCGAGCCATACTCGTAGTGTCAACAGGATAAGGTACCCAGCCTTATCCACCTACTACAGATCATTTAGGTTATCACTTAAATATGATCCACCCGTATATCTCTACATACATGTTTAAGCTACAAGATAACCTTAGATGTTAGTTTATTGGTTTGTGGTTAATGGAACAAAATGTGGAATAAAATAACATATATTTTATTAAATAAACAATGAGTTTGTTTAAATCATTTACAAACTATAGAACCCTACGAAATATACGGCAACAACCTCAACAATAACACCATTCATAATAGAGACTTATATTTCCCCAGGATGGCCATAGGTGACATGACCTAAATCCTGAGTGAGTTATGAACTCCTATCTATGAAGGCGGTCCTTTGATTTGTATGGGTGAGAGTGGCCAGATCGCCGACTCAATAAGCCTACCATTTTGGGGATTCGTCTGATTAGGGAGTTAGGAATACAACCATACAAGACGGAATTCACTCATTCCTTAATGTCTAGGTAAGTAAATAAATTGCTCCCTTAAGGGTTGATTTCGGGGCTTGAACAATGTGGCACCACACCTTCTCTTGGGCCAAGAGGGGTTTGGTCATAGTTGGACTATGACTTATTGTTCATTAAAGGGTTTGGTGGTATTTAAAGAGTTAGATGTAATTATAGGGATAAAATGGTAATTTTGGTCTAGTTGTACTTACGAGCAATTTGTGAAAGGTTATCATACCGTTGATTGGTTATATTTAATGGACCCATAAGTATATATCCAATGGACCCATAAATATATATTCAATGGTCTTTAGTGGAGTCGGCAGTTAATGGATGTTGGGTAATTTAATTAAAGAGTTTAATTAATTATCTAAGTACTATTGGAGTTTCAATCTACAGGTCCATAAGGTCCCCTTTGTAGCTCAGATAATTAATCTTGGACTAATTTGAAATTGTTCAAATTAATTGAAGGTATCAATTATATGTGATATAATTAAATTAATTATATATGTGATATAATTAATATAATATATTTCATACATTATAATATAAAGTTTATTTGAGAAGAAATAAATATTTGAATATGATTCAAATATTAATTATATGAATGAGATTCACGTAATTAAATTTAGTATAAATGTGATTTATATAAATACCACATATGCATGAGAGAAATAAAACTATAGGTTATATTGTATTTGATACAATGTAAACTATAAGTTATGTGTTATATTTGATATAACATATAGTTTAATATATATTATATGATAAGGTAGTTATCATGTGTGTATATATATATATATTAAATAAATTGTTATTTATTAAATTATTAAATTATTATTATTTTTTAAAATTAATTTGAAGGGAGTTACAATTCCCTTCCCCTCTTTTCTCTCTAATTGCACTATGTGTAGGAGTGGTTATTTTGATTATTCAAAATGATCATCTTCTTTACATAATCCCTAAGCGAAGGTTCTTTGAGATTTTCCTAACTCTCACAGAAAACCCTTTTCTCTCAAAATCACTCTCACTCTTCCAAAAAAAAAAAAAACAGAGCCCACATCTCATGTAATTCTCATCCCCTATAGAGAATACAGAGGAAATTCTTGTGGTGGTGTCCTCACTGACGCGTTTGCGATCGATTTGAAGAAGAGGATTTGTGAAGAAGTTTTTTTAGTCTTCAAGGATATGTAATCTTCTCCATTTTCCTCTTTAAATGCATGTTGTAAATTTTTTAACTAATGCATAATTTTTGTTTGAATTCTGCAAATTCGTTGTTTTGTGAAAAAATGAAAATTGGGTCGATCCCCGCTTTTACTACGGAACTTCGCAGTTCTTTCAATTGGTATTGGATTGATTTTACAATTTTAGTCCCAATTTTTATTTTTTCAGATTGATTTTACAGAATTGGTGGGTTGCATTCTGTATTTTTTTTCCATATGATGAATGAATATTGAATGTGTTGTAATTTTTGGATGTTTCAGGATTGGATTTCGGTTTTGTTGCTTTGTTTTTTTTTTTTTTTGTTTTTTTTTTTTATTTACAAATTTTGATTTGTAAGGCCCGTGTTTTGGGCATAATTAATTGTTTATAGAGTCTATAATTTAATTGTCTTGTGTCGTTCATGATCACCTGGTAGATTTTATGGAGAAAACGAAGGCAAATTCGGAGGAATTTCGATTGAATTCCCAACTGTACAGTGCTTATGCACAGTAGCATTGTAATGTTGTGCCCTAGTGTTGTAACGCTACGAAGGGCGGAACGAGATAATCTTTTGTAGCGTTATAATGCTAGGTCACAATGTCGCAACGATCTGAGATGGAAAAAACAAATTGATTCGCACACGGTTCGATTCATGGCTTGGCTGGTTCGTGTCTGGTTCGAGCGATTCATGGCCAGTTCGGGTGATGGGCGGTCCGATTTGTGCGGTTCAAGACCTAATTCGCTTGTTTTGAATCAGTTGACTATTAATTTTGTAATAGTTATCTTTTTTTAATTAATTAAATTAATATAATTGTTATATTAATTAAATTAATTATTTATGAGCCCAATCTCGATCCAATAATTATTTTAAATTATGCATATGATATATGATTTATTTTATTTATATATTTATATATCATAATGTATGTCATATAGTAAAATCCCACCATAGGCTATGCATTATTCATGCATAATTTATATTATAAATGTTATAATATATAGTTGTATGATTTAATTTACACCATGCTCATGCATCATATAATATAAATGTTATAATATATGATTGCATGCATTAATAACATAGACATGCATCATTTATATTATAAGTGTTATAATATATAGTTTGAATGTATGGATGAATGTATGTTATTAATAATATAATTACTTTATTATATAAGTGTTATGCATGTTAAGTAATGAAATGGAATCGCATGAAGCATGTCATTACGTTAGGTTATTTTATAATTGTTATAATTTACCTAAATATGTATTCACATGCAATAATTGATTTTAAGTTATTTCATTTCTTTTATAAAAGTTATAATTAAATGAAATTAGAATTAAATTCAATAAATCAATAATTCAAAATTGTATGTAAATCTTTAGTCATAGTTGGACTATGATTTATTGTTCATTAGAGGGATCATTGGTACTTAATGAGTTAGATGTAACTATAGGAGCAAAACGGTAATTATGGCCCAATTGTACTTACGAGCAATTTGTGAAGGTTATCACACCGTTGATTGGTTATATCAAATAGAGAAATATATTTGTAGTGCGAATAATGCAGTTGTCGGTTTTTAGTGGAGTGACCGAAAGTTAATGAATGTTGAGTAATTTAGTTGAAGAGTTTAATTGATTATCTAAGTACCATTGAAGTTTCAATCTACAGGTCCATAAGGTCCCTTCTATAGCTCAACAGTGATTATTGCGAATTAATTTTGGATTAATTTGAATTTTTTAAATTAATTGAGGGAATTAATTATATATGTGATATAACTAATATAATGTATTTGATACATTATAATATAAAGTTTATTTATGAGGAAATAGATATTTGAATATGATTCAAATATTAATTATATGAATGAAATTCACATAATTAAATTTAGTATAAATGCGATTTATATTAAATACCACACATGTATAATAAAAGTAAAACTATAGGTTATATTGTAGTTGATATAATATAAACTATAGGTTATGTGTTATATTTGATATAATATATAGTTTGATATATATTATATGATAAGGTAGTTATCATTTTTAAAATTAATTTGGGAGGGAGTTGTAATTCTCTCCTCCTCTTTTCTCTCTGATTGCAGTACGTGTAGGAGTGGTAATTTTGATTATTCAAAATGATTGTCTTCTTCACAGAATCCCTAAGTGAATGTTCTCTGAGATTTTCTTAACTCTCATAGAAAACTTTTTTCTCTCAAAATCACTCTCACTCTTCCCAAAAGAAACACAGATCCCACACTTCCAGTTATTCTCATCCCCTACGGTGTGGTAGTGTCCTAACTGACGCATTCGTGATCGATTCGGATAAGAGGATTCGTGAAGAAGTTTTTTTAGTTTTCAAGGGTATGAATTTTTTCTCCTTTTTTTCCTTCTTATGCATGCTGTATTTTTTTTTTTTTTTTTTTATTAATGCATAATTTCTTTTGGTTCTGTAAATTTCGTTATTATGTGAAAATTTTAAAATTGGGTTGATCCTCGTTTCCGCTACGGAACTTCACAGTTCCTTCAGTTTTATCACATAACTGAAGAAGTAGGTAAATACTCGTAGCAGGAAAGATCGTGTCCATTTAGGTAATCACTTAAACACGATCCACCTGTATGTCTCCGCATACATGTTTAAGTTACATCAGATAACCTTGGATCTTAGGATAATGGTTTATTGCACAAGTAATATAAAATTAATCAACCATTAATTCAACTAACATAAAACTACAAAGCTTTATGGCATACGCCCCAAGAGTAACAACCTAGTATTTGTAGTTATAAAAAAATGATTATCGATCAACTGATCTTTTTTTTAGTATATTAGTTGATCTACGCGTGAAATCTTTTTTATTAAATTTCAATAACATTTTTTACAATAAGGACTAAACCGTTACAAATTATAAATTATATAGACCGAATCTTACTTATTAAAATTCAAGGATTAAATTGTTATAAATTTGAAAGTATATAGACTAAATAGTTGCCAACTGAAACCAATGCTAAATTGTTACTTGTTTGGTTTGAGGGTTTTCTGGATGAGAATTGGCACAGACATCCAAAACTCACGTTTGTTTCATGGGTTTCAACATTTTGCTTGCTTGGGAATAAGCAATTCCCAAACATCCTATTTTCTGACAGACAAGGTTTTATTTTCTCTTCCAAAACTATGGGTTTTCTATTTTCTCCCATCTTCTTCCATTTTTCATTTTATACCTAGTTTCATTTTGAATATAGTTAATTAATTAATTAATATTAATTTAACAAAATTAAGATACCTATTTGTTTTAATAAATAAACAATAGTCTATTAAAATATCTACTTAATGTATTTTTATAATAAAAAATTATTAAATGAATACAATTATTTATGTACATAAATTATTAATTATTAGCTAACAATATTTTAAATATATTTAAATAGTAAACTAGTAGGATTGTTTAAATTTAGACCGTACAAAAATTCATTTTTAATAATAATAATTGATTACTTCTTTTTTTTTTTATATAATGAAACAATTATTTATTGATATTAATTTTAATTTGATCATTCATTATGAACATACGATCATTATTATTATTTATAATCGATTAATTATTTATTATGATTGATTTTTATTACTTCATTCATTATTAATATACATATTTATATAAAAAGTTAGTAGCCTTTATTATTATTTTTTTATTAACATATCATATTTTTATCTTTTTATTTTTATTTTTTATAATATTTAATTAAAATTAAAATTATTAAAGTTGAATTTAATTAATTAAAAATGATTAAGTATTAGATTATAATTAATATGACATTCATTAAATATATTAATGGGTTAATTTTGATGATAAATTACTCAATTTTCAAATATTTAAAATTTAAAATTATTTATATTTTAATTCATTTTTTTTATAAATATCTTGAATGATATTTATTGTTTAAGTAAGTAATGAAAAATTTTCACATATAGAAAAATGTCAAATTATTTATAGAAATAAGGAAAAAAAATGATAAACTTTTATCAATGTTTATCACATAGTATCAATGATAGACTTCTATCCGTTTCTATCACCAATAGATATTGATAGACTTCTATTAACCTTTATCAGCATCTATTAACGAAGAATAAATTTTGATATTTTGTTAAAATAGTTTTCCTTATTTTTCTATTTTTGAAAATCTCCCTTAATTAATCTATTAAATTTAGGGTAATTATTTTAAATGACAAAACTGTGCAAAATGTTTTTAAATATGATTCATTTTCTTATATTTGAAAACAACCCTTAAATTTATATAAAATTATCATGTTCGATTTTATAAATTAAATACAAACATAATTTTTTTTTCATAAAATTATGATAATATTTTCCATACACAATTAACATGGACATCTTTAATTCTCAGATATCTTATTCATATTCTTAGACATTCTATTCCTAGACCTCTTCTAAGTTTAAGCCAAGACCCTAAACAATGTTCTTTCTTATATTAATAATAATAATAAATAAAAAAAAAACAACGTTCTTTCTTCAAAATAATAATCTATACTATATTAAAGGGGCTATAATGAGAGAATTTTCTCCTTCCCTTTTTGCCCTCACATATTTCAATAATTCCTTTCTTGCCCTCAATAAGGTGACTCTTCAACTCAAATAGTAGTTCATGTATTTGTTGATATTGAATGAACATGACTATTTGGGTTTGATGATGATGAGACACAACTTTTCTATTGTAAATGTATGGGTGTGTGATGTACCTATAAAAATAAAAAAATCGATGGCCAATGCAATTACCGTATCAATTTCAAACTCCACAAAATATTGAGAAGCAAAATCTTTCCAAAAATAATGAAGACTAAATTTTTTTTGTTCTTTAAAGGAAATCATTTTACCAAGTTAATGAAGAGGTACGGTAATTATTCATCCTTTTTTCCTTTCTTTCTTTATTTTAAAATTTTTATTTCCACTCTAAAATTGTGTTTGAGAAAGTTTTTTAAGTGAAAAGTTTGCATTCAAGATGTTATTCCATTAAAAAAAAAAAAACCAAATTGAATAATTGATATGAAATCTAAATTTGAATGAAAAGTAGTTGCTTAATGAAGTGAACAAATTGTTCATTCCAAAGTAAGGACACAAGCAAAATTAGAGCAAAATAAATTTTCATTGTATTTGCTTTTTATATCAAACAATTTTTAGAGAATAAAGGGATATGGTGAGGGATGTTAAAAATTGAAGGGAATATCATATACGAATTGATTTAATTTTTTAAAATTTTATTCGTAATTCTTAATTTTAAATCCAACCTTTTTCCTTTTTCAATAATATGCATTTTCTTACCTTTTTAGATTATGTGATTTGTTTTATTATGTTTTTGTTCTTTTAATTTATTTATATCTAATTGATGTGGGCTTATATTCTTTTAATCGTTTTTTTTTATCTAATTGTAATCGATTTAGATACGATGACCCACTCTAATAAAGTTCATTTAACACATAAATATTTTATTTATTTTACCTAATTTTATAAGTACATTCACACCCCTTTATAACTACGATATATACTCATAGTTTATTTGTGTCATTTGGAATTTTTGCTGTTTTAAATTTTTTTTCAATGATATACTTTCCAACTAATACAATAACAAAAACAAATTTTGTATTCCTTCGTTTTAAGAAATTTAATTTTAACTTCATGTAATAACGATTTTTTAAAAACAAATAATAATCACACCTTTTTGGCTTCCATGGAATTCTCTTGATGAATCATTTCACATAATAACTAAAACTCATATGGACACATTCCTTACCAATAGTACATAACCCTTTACATAATAACTAAATATTTTTCTAGAATAAATGCACATTTTCCTCCAACATTCTTGTTTTCTTTGGCCCATCTCCATTTTCAGAATGTCATGATAGAACGAATTAAAAAATGATAATTTAAGTTTTTGTTCTTCGTAAAAAAAAATATTGGATCATGCCAAGATGAAACCTTGATATTCCTAAACTTATTTTCTCCGATGAAAAGATAAAATGATAATTGAAGTTTTTGTTTTTCGTAAAGAAAATATTGGATTATGCCAAAATAAAGTCTTGATATCCTAAACTCATTTTCTCTGACGAAAAGGTATGGTTGTTATCTTCATATTTAGATTTAGATTTAGATTTAGATTTATTATCGTTCATTATCATATATATTTGAAAAATCTTTTGGTTATTCTCAAATTTAAATTTTGAGACAATGTTGATTAGTAAATTTGTTTCCAACACTAACAAATCTTTTTGTTATTCTCAAATTTAAATTTTGATTATGTAGAAAATTTAGTTTCATTTTCTTTATTTTTTTAAATTCCTTTTTTAATAAATGGGTGGGAGAATTTTTAAGAAGCAAAAATAGACAAGAATTGGATCGATAGATAAGAAATGGAAATGGATTTGAATGGAAAATGGAAGGAGAACATATGTGAAAATAAAAGATAAAGTTCAGAAGGGAGTGTTAACAGTGGTGATTATTTTTTATTTAGAAATCTTCAAACTTCAAAGAGTTGCAACACCATAGAAGATTTAGAACGTAAAAGGCACCACAATTTCATTCATTATCGTAAGTTTCAGATCAATACTTCTACTTCATGGTTCTTTGTAGAAAATTATAAGAAGTTTTAATTTTCAATTTGTCAAATGGATTATCTCCCAATTGATAAATTATTTAATATATTTAAAAATTTGTTCCTTTTGGTAGTGACACAATTACATAAAGTGTAATCATTTTCAATCGTAACAAAGATTTATACATTTGTGTAATTTTAAAATTTAAATGTTGAGCATGTAGTTTTTGTTAGTTCATAAAATTTTATATTATTATATTATTATTATTTTCAATTAGAACTTTGATTAGATTTCTATAATTTCAATCTTAGATATCTTATTTATTTGTTTGAACAAAAAAATTTATCAGTGTTTTCATGTGTTTAAATTTAACCGTTTTTTATTCATGGGATTAAGAGAAACTATCCATGACAACTATAGCAATGAGAAACAAAATCAAATTTGATGGATTCAAAGATCTACAAATAAAGTATTAATATTAACATATCTCTAACCTTTTATTTTTGAAATGATGTTTTTTTTTAATTACACAAGCATGCTAGAATCATAAAAAATATTATTTATGAAAAATTTACAACTTATAATTCCATGAAAAATATATTGATTCAAAATATGTGCGTTACCATCCAAATTTATGTTCCATGTGTTTTAAAGATCTTCAAACAGTGTGAATTAGTGTAACATAAAATCTATATAATATAGTTTTTAACTATTTTATTATTTTTAAATTTTATGTCAGATATTTATTATTTAAATTTAATAAAATTTATATTAATTTGTTATCGAAACTTCATTAGAATTAATGGCACGTAATAATAAAAACGGTTTAATGGTGTGCGCAACATATTCCGAATTTCGAAGGAGAGTTTCAATTTTCTATTAAAAAATTTAAAAAAAAAAAAAAAACTAAAAATAGGAGGCCCAGGCCTCTGCTGCCTACGACGGTTTCCGAGCTCTGCCTCTGCACACGAAGCCCCAAGCCCGCGATGGGCTCCATAGACGTCCAATCAACCAACGCTGAAAATGGAGCCGCCGCCGCCTCTGCTGATGGTCGTCAGAAGCCACTTCCCGCCGACGGTATGAACCAGACATCTAACGAGCCAGACGTAACGGCACCTGAGAAGCCTAAGGAATTGGGGCCGACGAAGAAGCGTATGTCCTCCATGCTTCCTCTGGATGTTGGCACCCGCGTCATGTGCCGCTGGAGGGACGGGAAGTACCATCCTGTTAAGGTCATCGAACGCCGGAAGTTACAGGCAACTGGTTTTAGTGATTACGAATACTATGTCCATTACACCGAGTGTAAGCTACTCCTCTGAAGCTTGAATTAGTATGTGGGTATTTGATTTTTCGTTGTGGAAGAATCAAGCTGGAATGAGATATGAGAGCTGGTTTTCTTGATTGTTTTGGTCCCTATATTTGTTTGATGTGTTGTTTAGGGTTTTGTTTTTGGTGAATTAGGGCTTATTGAAATTTGGTCAATTTAGGGAGTGCCTTTTGGATTGAGTGAGACAAGTAGCTTATGCAGCAATGAGATTTTCCCTTTTCTTTCACGGACCAGTTAATTGATAAATGACATGGGTGCATCTTATTTTTCTCTAACCCTAGTGTTCGTTGATAAAATGATGAGTCTCTTCTATGTTGAGTTTGGAGTTTTCTTTCTCCTTATTCTGGATTTTGTGACAGTCAATAGGAGACTTGATGAGTGGGTGAAGCTTGACCAACTTGATCTTGATTCAGTTGAGACAGTTGTTGATGAGAAAGTGGAGGACAAGGTAAAGTTTTTTTTCCCCCTTCCATCTTCATTCTTTGAAACTCAACCAGTCCACTTCTGAGGCATTGTCACTGTTTTTAAGGTTATCCTTGGTTATGAGTTGGTCGTTTTGGAAGCCATATTTTACTTGTAAGTATTTAATATTTGGATCTTATTCCTGCACTTGAAGGTAACAGGATTGAAGATGACCCGACACCAGAAGCGGAAGATTGACGAAACCCATGTTGAGGTATGTGCTTTTAAGGATGCAGCTAGTCCTTTTTCATGAACCTTTATATCATGGCTTAAACAACTAATTGACAAGTAATCCTTTACAAGACACAATAGTACATGGGTGTTTGCCAGTAGTAGGTTAAAGAATTCAGTCACAACCTGTAGGTGCAAGTGCAAGCATGAAACTCTTTGTTAGTAGTAGGTAATTCTGTTAGATGGTGTAGTAAAAAAAAAGGGTGGATACTTACTATTCAGATGTTATGATATCAATTGGAGTGTCCAAACAAAATTTCCCTGCCTTCTTTATGAAATGTCTTATAGGGCCATGAGGAACTCGATGCTGCCAGCTTGAGGGAGCATGAAGAATTTACGAAAGTGAAAAATATTGCAACAATTGAACTTGGAAGATATGAGATTGAGACATGGTATTTCTCCCCCTTTCCACCAGAGTACAATGACACTACAAAGCTCTATTTTTGTGAGTTTTGTCTCAATTTCATGAAGCGCAAAGAACAACTCCAGAGACATATGGTGAGATGTGCTCCAAGCCAGTATGTCTGTAAAGAGAATTTTGAACTTCTTTTGGGCCTTACTTCCTGCCCGATGTGCATGTTCCACTTATTAATGTAGGAATTGTTGGTTGTGCTTGAACTTCTGTTTGGCCTTACTCCCTGCCTGATGGCTGCATATTCCACTTATTTATGTAGGAATTGTTGGTTTTGCCTGAACATCTTGGCAAATGATTTTACCCATCCCCAATTTGAGATGAAAGTACTATGAGAGATTGATTGTTGATGTGCGATAGCTTGATTTTATGGAGTGCATATTTTCAGATTGTCCAGCTGTTTGTTTCATGTTAAGCCACCAATTATATATATAAGTTTCAGCCATCACCTTATGTGTCGTGATACAATGACTTTTTTATTTCAATATTGAGTGCACTGTATTTTCTGTATTTATAATACGAACAATTGTAATAAGGTTGTCCCTTCGCGGGCATCAAACAATTATAATAAGATGTATTTTCTTATTATTATGTCCCATTTGGGGACATCAAGTACAATTGAATGCATTTTCTTGAAAGGATTTATTTTACTTGTTTTACAAACAAACAATCTTAAGTTACATGCTTTTGTTCATGTAGAGGAAGTGTGATCTGAAGCATCCTCCTGGTGATGAAATCTATCGATGTGGTACTTTGTCAATGTTTGAGGTATGGTCTCGATTAGGTTTTTCAATCTTTTGGCTCTTTCATGCTGCAGTTGTTGCCTTGTTTTATTTTCTCGTGTATCGTTAAATTTCCTTTTTCTTCTCTATTTTAGACTAAAAATAGTGCCATTCTGTTTTTATGATTATGGTTATGATTGCCACAGAGAGAATTTCTACTGCATTCTAACAGTTAATGCAAGTCTGATATTTCCTCTACTCACATTGTGTGAAACACTATTTTAAAGTATTATTTAAATGATAACTCCATTCTCCTTTTAAACTGTCAGAAAAATAATGTACACAAAGCCATACAACAATGGTTTTACTTTTTAGACTTTAAGAAAAAAAAACAGTGATTTTATTTTTATAGATTAGAAATTCCTTATATAATATTTTTATTGTTAATTCTTCCTAAAACAGGTTGATGGAAAAAAGAACAAGGTTTATGGGCAGAATCTCTGTTACTTAGCAAAGTTGTTTCTGGACCACAAGACTCTCTACTATGATGTTGACCTTTTTCTGTTTTATGTCCTATGCGAGTGTGATGATCGAGGGTGTCACATGGTTGGATACTTTTCGAAGGTAATTTTTTGGTTCAATATAACTGGAATTCAAATTGAAATTGTTTGATTATGACCTAAGGGGAAATAGAATGGTGCTATCGTTTCTGTACTACTACTATTACTATTATTTTCTTGCACTGTGGGGGGCAAAAAAGGGACTGATAGGGACTTAAAACTCTTGCATGAATATAAAAGGGAGTATGATCATGAATTTTTTTGGGCAGGGAGGTCCATCTAAGAGCGAGAGAAACTATACAATGCACCAATAGAGGGAAGAGCTATGTTTTACAGTTGAATTGTTTGCCCGTCCAAATTAGGCTTTTTGCTGCTATGGTGGGTTGTGCGGTCAGTCTCCCTTCCTCCTGTTTATGGTAGGGGGTTGTGGGGAGGGGAGGAGAAAACATCATCACTAAAATGGACTGATAGGGACTTTATACTCTTGAATGAATATGAGAGGGAGTACAATCATGAACATTTTTGGGCTGGGAGATCGATCTAAGAGCAAGAGGAATTACAAAATGCATAGAGGGAAGAGCTATCTTTTAAGTTGAATTGTTGACTATCCAATTAGGCTCTATTGTGGATTGTGAGGTCAGTTGATCCCCTCAGGAAGGGTATATGAAGAATAAGTCCGTTTGGAACCTGTTCTTGAGAAGTAAAAGAAGTGGTGTCTACATGGAAAAAAAGCATTTTTCTCAATGGGGGATACCTACTCCCATTCAGGCAGTGCTGAGTAGGATTCCCCGTTACCATTTGTCTCTTTGTAGAATTCCAGTTTTGGAGTAAGAACCTTTAGAGGGTAATGAGGAATTTCTTGTGGGAAGGGTTTGAGGAGGGAGGAGGCTCACACTTGGTTAAGTGGGAGGTGGTTGGAAACCTATGGATTATATATGGGGAGCTTTCGATTATGTAACACGGCTTTATTGGCTAAATGGTTAAGGTTATTGTGTGGCAAGTTTTACATGAGGGAGTTGAGACGGGGATTGCACCCAAAGACATTCTTCCTATGTGTTGTTCCTGCAGTGTTACATTATTTGCAGGAGCATGAAGAGGGCCTTGATTATTTGTTGTGGGATTTTCGATTTGCTCTTTACTTTTGGGTCGTTGGAAAAGCTAGTTCTGGGTGTGTGGGGCTTGTGATAGAGTGGGTGGTCTATGGTGGAGGTGCTTTGAAATCCTTCTTTTAAGGAAATGGGCAAAGTGTAGTGGCAAGCAAGTTTCTTTTCAGTTTAGTGAATATTTGGATTGAGAGAAACAAGAGAATTTTAGAGAAGTGGAGAGATCAGGTGAGGAGATTTGGGAGATTGCTAGGTTTAATGCCTCCTTGTGGACTTTGGTCTCTAGATACTCTTTTTTGATGAATCAACAACTTGACAAGGCACCAAAACACCCTTATAAAGGAAGGAGTTTCAACTAAGTGAAATGTTACCAAGTGAATAATTACAAAAAAGCTTCGAAACCGAAGCCTGATCTCTAGACTCTTTTAATTATGAACATTTAAAAATCTTTCCTATTTTCTCCAAACTCAATAGGCCATACTGTAGCTGTTCTCATTTAATTGCATAGATTCTATTGATGTTTTGAAAGCTGTGACCTGAGAAAAACTGGATATTAGGGGAAAGCATTGTTACCAAATAGAGAGCTGAACACCTTGGAAAGATGCCTTCGCTAAGGAAATGGGCAAAGTTTCAATGGATATAGAGTGTTTCGTGTTGTGGAGAGGGACCTTAGTGAGGTTTGGTCTTTGGTGAGGTTTCATGTTTCTTTTTGGGCTTTGGTTTCGAAGATCTTTTGTAATTATTCCTTAGGGCAATATCCTTTCTAGTTGGAAGCCCTTTCTTTTAGTGGGGTTTTTTGTGGGCTTGGTTTTTTGTATGTCCTTGTATCCTTTCATTTTTTTTCCTCAATGAAAGCAGTTGTTTCTACCAAATAAATAAATACTAGAGAGCTGAACATGTAGTCCCATGGTTCTTAAGAAATTGGTGCCAAGGAAGAGATGGTCTCGAGTCACCATCATCTTTATAGCAAAAAAAAAAAAAAAAAAACATCTTTAAGGTGATAAAATAATAGGGACATTTATGATCTGGAGGGTCTCATACAGCATGAACCAGAACAGGTGGGGTGGGAGGGTGTCTGTCATCTTATCAATGTGAAGCAGCATGGGTTTTTTCGGGAAAACGTTCCATATTTTTTTCATGGTCTAGACTCTTAACATCATCCTTCTGCCTTCTGGTTGGTCTGAATCTCATTGGAGTTGGCAAGTACAGAAATCTACTCTCTAGTTTCAAAATCAAGTTATGGAACTGGAGATTTATGAAAGATCCTGATGCTTTTTGGTGTAAAGTTGTGAAAGGTATACATGGTGTTGGCATACCTCCGGAAAATTTGGGTTGAGTTTGATCTTAGTGCTTCATTGAAGAAACATGTAATCTTTCCAAAAGCAAGTTCTGCTATTCTTCTCCTTCAAGTTATAAGCATCAGAGAGGTCGGTCCTATTTTTTTTTTTTTTTGTTCAATTTCGGTGGAGGTTGCAGGGTTCGACATTATGTCGTGAGCTACCAGACCATACGTTTTTTTTTCTAAGGGAAAAAAATGATAAAAGTAATGTTTGTTTAAAATTAATTTATCTACTATGATGAACAGAATTTTGATTCATGGCATACTTTCTGATCCATGCTTTAGTAGTTTTTTTTCCCCGGTTTAGTAGGCTGGTGGGTGTTTTTGTGCCAACAGGTGGTATAAAAATGAATAAAAAATTGTCATGCGGATTATGGATTTACTACTAAATTGCTTTAGAACAACTTATAAGCTAGGAACAAATTTTGAACTTCTCATACCTCTTAAGTGTTTGAATTGGATTATTTTTGTGACTATATTATCTGTCGGTGTGCAGGAAAAGCATTCAGAGGAATCCTATAATTTGGCATGCATTCTCACCCTTCCTCCTTATCAAAGGAAGGGCTATGGCAAGTTCTTAATAGCTTTTTGTAAGTCCACAATCATTAAACTGGCTCTATGTTTTGGCAATTGTGTCCGTGACTAGCAACCTCAACGAGATCTGTTCTCTAGCATTGAAAAAAGCTCGATGAGCTCTGTTCTTTAGCAATGAATAGGACCAGTGGTTTTCTTAAGTTTAATTTGTTATTTTAGTTTTTTTTTCCTGTTACCTCACGTTTGTTTTTAACGGAAGTTTTGATCTTTTATGAAACTGAGATCAGCTTATGAACTCTCCAAGAAGGAAGGTAAAGTTGGCACGCCTGAAAGGCCTCTTTCAGACCTTGGGTTGGTGAGCTACAGAGGATACTGGACAAGAGTGCTTTTAGACATCTTGAAAAAGCACAAGGCCAATATCTCTATCAAGGTTTGCATTTTTTTCCCTAATTGAACTTCAGGATTTGTTGTCTCATATGGATTCTTTCGGTTGATGTCTTTGATGATATTTAAAATATTCCACTGAAGCTACGCTCCTAAAAAATTATGCCAATTTCAAATAATGTTCGGATGTACTGCTAGTCATTAGATTTGGTACCTAAGACTTGGCGCATTGTTCATCCCTTTATGTCAGGAGCTAAGTGACATGACAGCCATCAAAGCTGAAGATATTTTGAATACACTTCAGAGCCTGGAGTTGATTCAATACAGGAAAGGGCAGCATGTTATATGTGCTGACCCCAAGGTGCTGGATCGTCATCTCAAAGCTGCCGGTCGTGGGGGCCTAGAGGTTGATGTTAGCAAATTGATCTGGACTCCATACAGAGAACAGGGTTGACTAATTATTAAGTCGGACGATAACCTAACTCTGTATGTACAATATTAGTGTAGAATTTTAGTATAAAGCATTGGCTTTGCCATTCGTATCTGATGAATGTAAGCCTGGACAATCAATATGTATACTTTGAATTGACAAATGGTAAAAATCTAGCTCTTTGTACATTACTAGTTGCTATTTCTTCGAAAATTTGGCTTTAATTTGTATTTCATGTGTGACCCTTGACATTCACCCTTTTTCTTTATCTTGTTTCTTGATTCATGTGCTGCTTGTGAAGGATATTAAGATTTAAAGAGAGAATTGTCGACTTCTTGGATCTATTATTTTTCTTTTACAAATAAAATGTAAAATTGGATATGGCTTTTTATATTTGTTTATGGTTCAGTGTTCTCACAATAATCCTTCCCTTAACAAAAGTCAAAGTACAGTAGGATTTAGTTGATGATTAATCTTTCAGCAGAACAGGAACTCTCTTTTTTAAATAAAATTTTATAAAATAGACTCATTTTAACACCTTAAATTTTTAGACGCCAATTTTTCGTTTCAATGATTTGAATAAGATTTGAAAATTAGATTACAAAATAATATAAAAACTAAGAACTATCATCCACAAGCCTTATTTGTCAAGTAGCTCTGATGCTAGACGTGGCAAGAGTAGACAAGAAAGCTAAAACAGCAGCAGTCCAAAAGAAAAGATGATGTTGCTTTTCCATAGCCTTTGTTGGTCATGTCCACATCTCCAAAAGAAATAACCCTTTTTGGTGAAAGCAGAAATAAGATCCCTTTCTGTTCAAATTTTCTTAGGAAAAAGAAGCAGATTTCACTGCAGAAGACTCATCTAGTAAAAGTTCTGATTTTCTTTTTTAAATACATTACATTTGCATCCTCCCAAGGTGAAAACGTCAGTACTTTTGTTTCTTAACACTGTTCCCTTTGCCCATCTCACAAGTTTTAGGCTTAGGAAAAAAAAAAAAAGAAATATACTTTTGAACTTTGTCATTTTTAAAGATATTTTGTAGAGGATGATTAGGGCAAAGAGTGAAGTTTTGAATTCCAAGAGTCTGAAATCTGGAGAGTTGTGAATTCTTGGACAGTCAATGTAAGGAGTTAATAAGAAATAAAAAACTCCTTACTCTCCAACTTCATTTATTGAGGAATTTCATTGTTCTCTTTTTTTCTTTTTATTTTACACATCGATTGAGAAATTTCATCTTATAACTTCAAACTTTGAAACACAAATTTTCTAATTTCAATATATTAATTGGCTTTAGAACTTAACTTAATACCCCAAACATCACGATAAAATCAATGAGATAATAACCCGTAACAAAAATATAGATCATCACACCCATACAATTTGAATGTTGCACCGTTTAAGTCTAAATTTTCGTTTTAAATTCTACTCCAAGTTTAAGTGCATAGCCTTTTTCAAGATTTGAGAAAACGGGAGGGGAAAAGGCATTTGGCTGCAAAACCTGGAATGGGGAGGACAAAAAATCACAGCACTTGGCCAAATTGACCAAATTTGCCCACTGTTTCATTTAAAACATGTCTGCCATTTACTTCAGATCTGATGCATATGTGTTGTTTGTTTCAACTTCAAGTGCAAGACTTTGCAGCAAGATGATATGAACAGGTAAACTTAATATAAACATGTCGCATAAAATTGAAACTTGAACCAAAAAGAAGATTATGAACAACGAGTAACAATCACACTGTATTCAGCATCAGTGATTGAGATACAATCAAAAAACTATTAAGAGAAAAAACAAAAGAACAGATCATTTACAGATACTCTCCATGGAATATATGATTAGATTACCCATTTCCACTTCCAAATTTTTCCTCATCAAACAGTCGTAATCTGAAGCCGATGCTTTGGAAGATGGGTTTGCTGTATCTGTAAGCTCTGTAGTACAATCCCACCTGACCTTCTCTTCCATAGATTATCCATTTCCCCTCTTTCTTCTCCGGCTTTTTGCACTCGCCGGACCACCGGCAACGGCGGATCCAAATCCACTATGTTGAATGATCCGCAATTCCCATTTTCAGAAACACTCTTCTTACCCATAATTGCAGAATTTGGGGCCGCTCTTCTTCTACTCCCACAACCGTTGACACCCACCGACGATATCGATGCGGCGGTGGCAGCGGCGGTGGACCTGGTGGTGCCGGTGCCGGTGACGGTGCTGGAGGGGGAAGCCAAGAGATTTTTGTTGGAGAAAAATTTCTTCAGCTTGAAGTAACCAACATTTGGGTTGTTGCCATTTTTGCTGTTAAGAACGGCATTTTTGGTTGTAATCAAAATCCTGTGAGAAATCGGAAGACCCGCAACTCTGTTATTCCGTTTAACTTGACCCATACATCCGATTCTCGGCGATAAAGGGTCACCGGAAAAGGACTCCGAACGGTCCCGATCGCATCTGGGTGGCCGGCCGTCTTTAATCGCCGGCTTAGAACAGAGCATCGGCAAGAACATGTGTTTGTGGCGAACATTTTGTGGATTAAAGCGATTGTATTTGTCCCCCATTTCTAATCTCTGTTTTTGAAAGAGAAAACAGAGGTTGGAGCTTGCTTGATGTACAACAATGCTCCCAAGAGCTGTATACAGTGGAGAGAGAGAGAAGGGTTTATTGGGAAGATAAGAAAAATGGGCAAATGGGAACCGAAATCTTGGCGGTGTTCGAGGTAAAAAAGCTTGGTGGAAGTTTTGTCAAATATGAACAACGTTGATCGAGTCTTGGCCTTTTGCCTCTTTTGTTGCTCTTTTGAGAAGTTGTTAAAATATTCCACATGAAAAAAATGTTTGGCTCTGAAATTTATATAAACTTTGAGGGTAATATGGATAAAGTTTCCATATCTATAAACATCATTCCTTTACTCCGATTATCACGGTTTGTTGTGGTCAATATTAGGATTGGTTGAATGTCGATATGACATGTCTAAAAGTTATTTTGAACTCGAGTTCATTTCTCAAATGCTCAGAAGTTGTATTAGTTTGTAGAGAATGACTAATAAAACAATTGCTCTCGTTTTAAATTAAAAATACTATATAAGTGATTGAAATTTCAAAATTTTCTTTCACTCTTAAATTTTCAAGATTTATATATACACAAAATAAGAACGAGAAACTTTACGTAGCTCTACCAAATTGTTGATATGGGAAATGATTATTTATTAACTTTCTTGATTTTAGAAAAGCCTAAAATCATGGACATCAAGTTACGATGGGTAAAGAATTTATTAAATTGAAGATGGTCATGTTACTCCAACATTTTACTTGTGATGTTAGTAGTTGAGATAAATATCACAATCTTCAATATTAATCTCATTTTCTTAATCTATAGAAATATCGACAATGTCGATAAATGATGTCATCTATTTTATGGGTGTCCATGGTTTGATTTGGAGGCCAAAATCGAATCGAGTTGAAAAAAATTCAATCTTGAATATATACCAAAATCAAATCATTTATTTACTCCAAACCAAATCGAATCAAACTGCAAAAATTCGATTTTCAATTTTCGATTTATTTATTTATTTTAATATGGTAGAGAGATGTGAGATGAGGGTCAAAGATTAACAACAACAAAAAAAAAAAAAAAAAAAGTAGGATAAGGCCAAAGATGGAATTGGCTTAGTTTGGTGGTGTGTGGAAATTTGGTTAAGTTGAAGTAAAGTGAAGGAAGCATCTTTAATAATGAGTGGTCCTCTCTCTTTCTTTTCCTTCTTTTTTCTTTTACACAATCAAAGCAATTCAATTCATTTTGATTCATGCCAACTTCACACGCTATACCCATCTTGCTTTGGTAAATCATGTGCCTTTGTCTCCTTCACTTCACATCTCACACCCAATCCAATCCCTTTCTTCATTTCATTACTCTTTTTTTCTAACCTAAATCTTACTTTCCACCCTAAATAGCATTCTATTTTACCTAAAAAACACTTGTTTTTTCTTATGTTTAATTATCCTCAAATCTCGTGAATTGAGTGTTATACTTTGAAATATATGTATATAGTTTGATTGTGAGTTATTTGTTGGATTCTCACCAGATATGTATCTAGATTCTCGTATTTGTTTGACAATAATGTAGGATTTGTATGTATCCTCATAACAAAATATACATTGTGCCGTAGATATATAGTTGGACATTTAAATATATCACGAATCTAGATTCTCTAAAAAATGAGTGATCATTAATATTCCTTTTGCATAACATCAAGTGAACTTGTAATTTAAGTCATGCTAATAAGTTTACTATTATGATTCACGATAAACGTATCCATATTTAAATAATAAAAGTCCAAACAAATTACATTACAATAATACTATTTTACTTGTCCATTACCATGATATAGATTAAGTAAATTACATTACAATTATGGATTTGACAGGATCTTAAAATCATACCAATGAAAAAAACTTGAAAAACAACCAAAAGAAACAAAGTTTAACTTTTGAAGTAAAATTGTCGTTGTGTAAATAAATAGCATCGTGAACGTTATTTTATATATACACTTTTGAATTTTGTATAAAAGATATTTATATTTTTTAAAAAGTTACAATGTTATCTGTAACATTTCGTATGTTATTTATGACATTTATATTTTTTTAAAAGTTACAATGTTATCTATAACATTTCATAAATATTTCAAAACTATCATTGAAGTAGAAGTTCGTTTAAAATATTAGACTACAATTTAAATTGAAACAATGAAGACATTGATCTAGAACGAAAATTAGGATTCAAACACGTTCACATTATTTCAAATCTTCACTATATCTTTTCAAAGTTCTAAAATCCGTTCAACATTCTAACAGATGCTTATTCTAATGATATTTTTTATATGAACGACTTAAGTGTAACATTACCATTTTTTCAAAAAAAAAAAGAAAGAAAAAAGAGTAAATTTTTAAAAACAAGTAACAATGTTAAGAAGTATTTTTTTTTTATAACTTAGAAAAAAATAGTATTTTCATGAATGACGTTTTTTGAAAGTAGTAAAATGGGTGGGAGAAGAAAATTTCGACAAGATTTAATTAATCATAATCAACTCTCTTTTCTATTAGAACTATTTGATTTAGTTCCATAGCTGACACGTCTGTGACAGATTATCATTAAAACATTGCTATTAAATTATGCTAAAAACCTTATTTTATCATGCAAACTAAATTATTTTATTTTAGGCCGACTTCCTAAGAAAATCTGTCTTGTTTTGGTTTGCTGTATTTAAATAAAGGAAAAAGAAGCCATTGCAAATATAATAATTAGTTCAAAATATTTACAAATATATCACAATGCAAAAACGATATGTAGATATAGCAAAATTTAGATTTACCTCTCGAAGTCTTGGATAGACTGTATATATTTTTTTCCAAAATGTATTGTAATTAAAGTGTGGGGTGGGGGAATTGATCCTCAAATCTTGAGGTCAATAGTATAAACACTATGCCCTACGTTCTTATTGGCTTGGATAGACTATATTATTGATAGGAGTCTATTAGCAATAAAGCTCATCACAGTCTATCAATCATAGAGTATTTTATTGATAAATTTTGTTATATTTGCAATTCTTTAGGATCGTTTGATTGGACGGTTTCTCTATGGAATTGACACATACATAAAAACACATGTTTATTTCATAGGTTCCAATATTTTGCCTTGAAATAAGATATTATCAAGCATTCTCATTTTCCAAAAAAAAAAAAAAAAAGTTTTCTATTCCTTTTTAAAATTGTGGTTTTTTTTTCTCCCTTTTCATCGGTTTTTCATTTTATATATAATTTTATTTTGAATATAGTTAATTGATTAATTAATATTTAACAAAACCAATATAAATATTTAGTTTAATAAATCAATAATAATCTATTAAAATATTTAATTAACTTGTTTTTACAATAAAAGAATGCAATTACTTTTTATATAAATAATTAATTAATTAGTTAACTATATCTTAAAAATTTTTAATTAGTAAATAATGATTAATTAAATTTAATTTGTACACAAATTTATTTTTCAATAATAATAATTGATTACTTATTTTTTTATCAAATAATTATTTATTGAAATTAATTTTATTTTTATTTTTTATATAAACATATAATCATTATTGATTATTTATAATAAGTTAATTATTTTATTGTAATTATATTTTACATAATTCATTATTAACATATGATATTGTTATCTCATTTTTACTTTTCTATAATATATTGTTTATTAAAATACATTTTTTATATTATTTATTAAAATTACAATTACTAATATTAAACTTAATTAATTATAAAATGATAAGTATTATATTATAATTACTATGACATTCATTAAATATATTAATTGATTAATTTTTAATAACAAATTACTCAATTTTCAAATATTTATAATTAAAATTATCATTGATTCTATAATTAATTAAATTTTATCAATATATTGAATGATATTTATTTTTTAATTAATTAGTCTACTACAATGGTATAAGATTGTCATAATTAATTTCATAAATTAGATATAAGCATAATTTTTATTCATAAAATTTTGATAGACAACCAAACACAGTATCTTTGATTTTCAGATATCTTATTCTATAAGATCTATCCTTAAACTAAAAAACCCTTAAAATATGGTTATACATTTAATTATTAGCCATAGTATTACCAATTGCAATTACTTAAAAATACGCAGACTCACTAAAAGGTTTTTCCCTTTCTTTTTTGTTTTTTTAACTTAAAATGGAAACTAAATATTCCAAATGCGGGTAATTTTGGGTTTTTTTTAATAATGTAATTTAAATAAATAATTACAAAAGTAATATTTTTGACAAATTATTCTTAAAATAAATTGACTAAATCGTGGAGATAGTACACCGTCCACAAGTCCATTTAAATCGTGTAGCACATCCACGATTTATCCCTAAATCGTTCACGATTTAACTGACATGGATTATCAACACGTCATGATACATGCCTTTCACTTGGATGTTAAAAAAACTCGTGGATCATGTCCACGACAATTTTCAAGTCATAAAAATCCGCACTCTTTCAAATCTCACAAGCAAACACTAAAAAAAAAAAACAAAAAAAAAAACCCTCTTTCCTCACTCTACTCACTAGCTGGTGTTGTTGAAGCACTATCATCTTTTGCCTTAGCACCGCCAACCATGCCACCATTTACTTCTCATCACCATTGCAGCTGCCATTTCGTCACCAATAGTAAGTTTCATCATGCCCATTTGTTGAATTCTCGCAACAAGTGTGTATCTAGATTCTTATGTTGGTTTCACAATAATGTAGGGTTTTAAAGTTTTCTAAAAAAACATTGTACAAAACAAATAGTCATAGATTTGTAGTGGGACATTTCAAAATGTCAGGAATCTATATGTCTAGAAACAAGTGATCATTAAATGTTCATTTTATTATCACATCAAGTGAATTTTTATTTAAGTCATGCCTATAACTCTTGTATCAAGATTCATGATAAACATATCTATATTTAGATAATAAAAGAAAAATTTTTACGTATAGAAAAACTCCTATTAGTCTCTATCTTTCTATCATTGATAAACACTGATAGATTTCTCCTATTAGTCTCTATCTTTCTATCATTGATAAACACTGATAGATTTTTATTAACATCTATCAGTGATAGACTTGTATAAGTTTCTATCAATTATAGACTTCTATCAATTTCTATCACTAATAGATACTAATAGACTTCTATCAATCTTTATTAGTGATAGACTTGTATCAGTTTCTATCACTAATAGATGTTGATAGATTTCTATCGGTGTCTATCCGTGATTGATATGATAACAATGTCTATCACAAATATCTAAAAGCAATAAAACTCAACAATATCCAACTTCATGGGTAAATCAATTTTAACACAAAAACTTAATGGGTGTTCAAGAACCAAACAAAATTAACCCAAAATGCCCTGAAATCTTACCCCTAAGGGCAAAAAATCTGGCGAACTCTAGCGCTGGTAGTGACAAGACAATGACAACAAGGATTGGGCTGCACGAATCTAAGAGTTAGAGGAATAGAGAGTGAATCGGGTAGAGAGAAAAATCGGCTTACCAACAACAACGTACAACCAAATTTACGATGTAGATCTAAACGACGATGGATCGGTGGTTGGGCATGAGTGCAGTGGTTGTTGGACATTAGAGTGCATGGATTAGAGAGAGAGATCGAGATCAGATCGAATAAGAAAAAGAAAGTGCATGGGTTAGAGAGAGAGATCGATATCGAACTAAAGAAGAAGAAGGTAGAGAAGGGAGAAGACAGAGAAGGAAGAAGATTATTAAATTTTACTATGATGTATAAATAATTTTTCTTATTTTTGTATTTTTGAAAATTTCCCTAATAAATATTCAAACAAGTATTTATAGAGATGAAAGCAATAAAATAATTTGAAATATTTTTTACTACATATTCTTTTTTCATAAAGATTTTATTTGTCAAAACTGATGATTGTAGTGTTGTGGATGTTATTGTTACCTTTTAAAGAGTGATAAATGCAAAAAGAAAAAAAAAATCCTGAACTTTGTCATTTGTAAAAAAAATATTTCTAATTATTTTAAAAATTGGGATATTATACGTAACCATTCATAAGCAATTCAAAATTAAACCACAGTTGGAGTTGAAGTCTACTAAAATAATGGACGAAAACTGGGATTGGAACAATGTGCACATTGACTTCAAATAGAAACAGAAATTCAAACACCTTCACTCGGCATTTGTTTATATTTCAAACTCCCAAATTATTTTCAGAATTCTAACCTATGCTTACTCTAATAATAGGTAATTTAATATATTCTTAAACAACTAAGAGTAATATTATAATTTTTTTTCACTCGCATGTCATCATCTAATGTAATACAACTTTCGTCTAAACATGTTTAATTGTGAGTTGATAACATTTAATGCATGAGTGCTAGTATGACCACACTCAATATTACATTTTTTTTTTAATAAATGACAAATGTTATACATTTTTCATACTTAGAAAAAAATAGTATTCTAATGAAGATGCTTTTTATGTGAAAAGCGGTCAATGGGTAAGAAGACCAAATTTCTACAAGATTTAGGATATATTTGGAATGCATTTTTAAGTATTTAATTTAAAAAATAAATCATTTTTGAAACAAATTAAAGCATTAGATAACCACTCAAAAATAATTTATTAATTTTTATTAGATTTAAATAAAAATAGATTTTTAAAAATATTTATCCATTAAGCACAACTATTTATCATCTTTTTTAGAACTATTTGACCATTGACTTAGTCCATTGCTTACGCATCCGTCAAAGATTCTTATTAAAATATTTCTAATAAATTGTGCATAAATTTATTTAATTATGCAAACAAATATTTTTTTTTAGGCCGACTTCCTAATTTAATTTCTGTCTTGTTTTGTTTTGCTGTATTAACAGAGAGCGAAAAAAAGAGCCGACTAGCTAAATGCTCTTTTTCTTTTTTCCTTTTTAACAAGGAAGGCTAAATATAAAAAATGGCAGTAATTTTGGAGAATTTACAATCTAGTATTTTGGAATTATTTATTTGGCGCCTAATGTTTTAAGGATTTTTGGATCCTACTGTAAGAAACTTATTAAAAAAAACGTAAAATAATTTTTTTATTAACATTTTTAGAGACATGCCAGTTTCCTATGTACAATCATTGTGATTATACCCAATCTTTCAACAAAATTCATTTCCTTCAATGGTATGGCTAGGTTTGATATTTTATTAGTTATGTTAAAAAGTCATTTGAAATTCTTTTGGCCATTTTTTTTTACATTTGGTAAAACAGATTTAATTTAAATAGATTAAAACCACTTTTAAAAATATATTGTTAATTTTACGTTGACTTTAAAAGCATCATTCGTGGCTTTTAGATTTTCTTAAAATTGGATAGAATTTTTAATTAATATTTAGTTTTCAATTTTATACTTTAAAAAAGATTTATTTTATATATTTATCTATTTTCCACCAAATCAATTCCATTTTCTATTTTCATGAATTAAATGCATCATTTTTTTTAAAAGTATACCATATTCATTTCTTAAATAAAGTTATTTTTCTTAATATTTAAAAACTAATATATAACAAACCAAATTTATCATCCTAAATAATTATTTAAAATTTTAAATTACAACTTTTTTTTAATAAAAAGGTTGATTGTAAGTCTATTTTAGTTATTATATCTAAATAAGATGTTTTTGTATTTATTTACCCGACGTTCTAACCTATTTTTTCAAGTTTAAGTTAAAATTTATCAAACACTATTTTACTTTTCATAATTGATTTTTCTAAAAGTACAATCACTAACAATTATTTCAAAAACTTCAACAATCCCAAACGGAGCCATAATCAAGTAGTATGCTTACGTGTTACTTTATTTCTTTTTAAGACAAATCGTAAAAATCACACATGGAGTATGATGATAGTTGTAATTACATTCTCAAACTTTCATTTGTAAAAATTAAACCCCTAAACCTCTACAAGTGTTAAAATTAGACCTTCAAACTTATAAAAGTTGTAGAAATTGAACCTAAATGTTAAAAATTGAACCTTCAAACTTATACAAATGTTTTAATTTATACAATTATGTAAGTTTAATGGTCCAATTTAATCTAATTTTAACACTAAATTTGAGGACTCAAATTTTAAAATTGAAAGTTTAAGAATTTAATCACAACTATTACGTGGTTTTGGCCATTCCCCTTTTTTATTATTGAAAAAAAAGAACTAATTGATAATTTTAGTAGATTAAAGGAAAAATTAATAATTTAAAAAAAACAATTACCAAATTAGCATTACTTAAAATATTATGACATTTTCTGGCACATGAAGTTCTTCAATTAATATTTAAAAATGTTATTATTATTTAGTATATATAACTTTAACTCGTAGGTTAATTGACATGCTCTCTTCTATGCGGAAGTTCAATTTGACGGTGGTCTGTCCGTTTCGAATCGCCGTTCAGATTACAATTTTGTGATAAAAACAATGCAGAGGCCCCAAGCAAATGAACTTGAAAAAGAGGCAGTGCAGCAAAGGAAGCATGTGGGCACGTGGGAGGCACGCTAAAGTTGTGTTTGGTATCCCAAATTCATTATATGCCTTTTTAACCTTTTTTAAGGAAAAAAGTAATTATTTATAAGAAAATTTTCATTATTTATCTCTTCTTCTTCTTTTTTGTTGGACCATTTGGTCACACATCTTGAAACAACCCATCATTCTTCATTATGCTTCAAGCCACATTTATTGATTCGTAATGAAAATTGGTGTAATCGTAATCGAATTTCATTGAAAGATCAATCGTAATAGACCTCAATCGCAAATGTAATTAGATCGCTTTTGATCACATTTACTTAAAAATAAGAATTTTGTCAAATTTACTGTTATCATTATGGTTACTTTTACCTTTGAGAACCAAACTGTAACGGTAACTATAATAGTAATAATAAATATGTCAAAATTCATAGTTTTTTTCCTCTGAAACAGTAACAATAATGGTAACCATAACCATTACCATAATCATAACGGTAATGGTAACGTTACAACGTAATTTTTGGACGCAATTCAATTGATCACCTCACGCTTGTCATTTAGATTATATGACTTGATTACAGATTTTTAACTGGGTCCACTTGTCAGCACGAATGCAGAATGCCAGTAAACAATAGCAAACATAAAAAAAAATAGGTGTCATTTTCCAAATAATCTTTTATTTATTGAGATACACCTTCTGTAAACGTCGCCTTAATTCTTTAATTTCTTCAAAAAAAAATTAAAAAGAAAAATTCCAAACAATTTCAATATCGAAAAATTATTATAAATTTGTAAACATATACTAATTTTATATTGTTTTGAAGATATATATTAATCACCTTTTAAGAATATCAACATCAAAATTATTAAGTCTTAATTGATGGTATGAATTATTTTATTTTTGACCATATCAGATACCATGTTATAGCCAATTAGTTGGTGCACACATGTGAATCTCATTTTATTCTAAATTTATCACATTAAATTAGTATGAATTGTGTATTTTATAAATGGTCCTCTTCATGTTTTAAACAATGGTTTCAAACAACTTCATGGCCTGCAAATTAGCAAATGGCACATTTCTTCTTCTAATGGTTAATATCAGTTTAATTTTAATGAAATTGATATGATTTAAGTAGAATAAGCCACAAATTAATTTGGTAAAAATGGGTTAAAATCTTGTTGATACGGTTACAAGTTTAGCTTTGAATTTTCTATCTATTTTATCTCGAACTTTAAAAAGCATCAAATAAGTTCTTGAAATTTTATTTTGCAGTTGACATGTTTATAAACTTTCAATTTTGTATAGATAATTTCGTGAATTTCAAAAAGATCATATCAAATAGGTCAAAATCTATTAGACAAAAAAAAAAAAAAAAAAAAAAAAAACTCAAGGATTTATTGAACACAAAATTAAAAATCTAAAGATCTATTAAGCACATTCTAAAGTTAAAAAACTAATATCATGTTTGGTTTTGTCTAATTCCATCTCCAAATTTCTTCCTTTGATATCTACTTTTCACCAATGGTTTAAAAAACTAAGCTAAAATTTGAGAATTAAAAAAATAGCTCTCAAAAAGTTGTTTTTGTTTTTTGAATTTGATTAAGAATTCATCTATTTGTACTTAAGAAAGATGCAAATTATAGTGAAAAATGTGGATGATATAAACTTTATTTTAAAAAACAAAAATAAAAAATAAAACGATTAAATTAATAGAATCCTCACAATTTAGAGATTAAACTTAAATTTTAGTGTATATTTGAAAGTGGTTTTAAAAATATTAAAATTATTTTAGTTACGTTTAAAATCATGATTTTAACTCCTTAAAATTAGTTTAATATTTAATTTTATACTTTTAAATATGATTAATTTAAAATTAATTTAATATTTAATTTTATGCTTTTAAATATGATTAATTATATGACTGTGGAGTTGACCATATACATTTTTCCAGAGAGGAGATATCTCATGGATCACTTTGTAGAAAGTGCCAAAAAAGAAGAGGGTGTGAGAGGCAAAAGAAGCTTTACTATTTGAAAAAGGCAGCAGAATTAGATAGTAAGGCACATGTAGTAAGATTGACCAATCAAGCAAAGCAAGCAGCCATTTTGTGCATTTGAATTATTAATGCCTTTGGTCCCAAAAATTATATTAAAAAATGTAATAAAGTTTCAAAATAATAATAATATTATTAATGGACATGTTTCCCAAATGTGCATGTGTTATGGGCAATAAAGTTGTAAAGCACTAAGATAGAGTTGTCTATTTTTGTTTGAATTCTCCTAATAACAAAATCTCATATATTACATGGATATTTAATTTTAAATTTGTGTCTACAATAAAGAAATTGTTAATAAACAAACCTATGTTGTTAAAATAAATATATTAATAAAATGTAAGGGCATATAATTTGCTCAACTTCCTAATTCTAAACTATTTAAAAAAATCTTGTAAATTAAGCACACCATAAATGATTATTATCAAATAAAGTCTTGAAAATTCGATACGTTATGTTTCGCTTGTATTAATTTTGATGTATTTTATTTTCAGAAGACATATATATAATAGTAATGATAAAGTAATAAAATGTATTCATGGATTGTGTTTGCTGATATATGAACGTGTTAGGTGTGAGTTTTAATTTTTGACCTTACCATATCAGACTAAGTTTGAATATAAAAGTCACCTCAAAGGGAAAGAAAGGCTCCAACTAGGCAACCACCATATATTTTTAATAATTTTCATGTATTATCTAATTAGCATAATCTCATTATCATGAGACAAATCATTATATACTCTCCTAGTTCTATTCGGTTGCCAATTTCTGTCCAGAATATCTTCACTAAGAATTTAATTCTTTTTTTTTAAGAATATGTGCGTTTAGTTCTTGAATTTTCAGAACATACATTTTTTAGTCGAATTTTTTAGAATAAGTTTTTTTTTTATCAATAAATTTTCAAAATGAACCTATTTAGTCAGGCCAATGATAAAATTTCATAGTTGGTTTTTATTGCCATTACTTGTCATCTACATAAAAGATTCGATCCTACACATGAGATTTGCTCATTTCCAATGGATAGAAATATGAGGAAGCAAAAGCAAGATACCCACAGAAAACAATCAATTGATTGGACCCACAAAAGTTGTTGAAAGTGCTAGGATTAGGACGTCTTAGTCGTTTCCTTCGTGTTGAGTTTGTACTATCTTATCTGTGGTAATTTCAGTTTGACTATTTTGTTCTTTGATAAGACTTTAAGGAGGCGTTTGGATTGAAAAAAATAGGTTAATGGTGGGAAAGCGTAAGGGATATTCATCCTCTTGCTTGGTATAAGTTTTGAAACTTTAGACATGTTGAAGTTGTGGTTTTGACTCGAGCATTTTCTTTCCATTTTCATGTTGAAGTTGTGGGTTGGGCTTCTTATTTGTTTAAATATTTATGTGTTGGGCTTTATTATTTATGAAAGCCCAAAACCTTGTACAACTTTTTATGTCTCCAGATTGTAGCCCAAGTATTAAAGCTTATGAATTAGATAGTTTTCCTTTTCTCCCACCTCCAGTACATCAGTTCGTTGAAGATGAAGAAACGTGGGTGATTAATCGTTGGAGGGCAAAGCGTGCAGACTGGTTTTTCTGGGTTTTTTTATAGCCTCATTTCTCGCCTCTGCTCAGGGTGTAAATTCTGGTTTTGTGTGAGATTTTTTGAACATTGGTTTTTCTCTTCTTCCCTCTTTGGGCTGTACTTTGTTCTTGAAGATTGAAACTCATAGACTATTGTTCACTTTGCACAATGGATGGAGATCGTCAAACCACTATAAATATTTATGTTTGTTTCTTCGCTCCTTTTTATTTTTATTTAGATTATGGAATAATATTATAATGTGTAGAAGACTGATTTTGGTTTACTGTTTAAATTAGCTGTGGGTCGTGACTTTCCACAACAAATGGTATCGGAAATGTGGTTGATAAATTAGTAGTTTTCATCTCATAATTTGTAAGTTTCAGTTCTGTGAGTATTTTGTTCTTCAACACTCTGTTTTTCATTGTTTTGATCAATGGTCTGAAACCTTTCGATGGGCTGATTTGTACTGTCGATTAGGCTAATCTGAAATTTTTGGTTTGACTAATTTGTATCTGTTATGGGCTGATATGAAATTTTTGTTAAACTGGTTTGTGACCGTTGTTTGGGCTGATCTAAAATTTATGTTTTTGGTTGGTCAATTTTTTATGTTTGTTGTTAAAATCTCAATTATGTTGACAAAATTCAAATTAGATAAATTTGATGGAAGGGGATTTTAGTCTTTGGAAAACGAAACTTAAAGCTCTTTTAGTACAATAGAAAGCGAGTAAAATTTTAGATGAACCAGAAACATGACCGGTAGATTTAACTAAAGAAAAACAAGTTGAGATGACCAGAACTACTTATAGCACAATGATCCTTTACTATTTGCTAAGTTGGAATCACTTTATTTAAGTAAATCTTTGACAAACAAGATTTATTTAGAGGAAAGTTTTTTTGGATTTAGAATGCAATGGTCAAAATCCTTAGAAGAAAACTTAGATGATTTCAACAAGATATGTCTAGATCTATCAAATACAAGAGTCAAACTAGATGATGAATACCAAGTTGTTATTCTCCAAAATCATTACCTAAAAGCTACAATAAAATATGGCAAAGATTCATTGACTTTAGAAATTGTCTTAAATGCTTTGATATCTAAAGACTTTGAAATCAAATATAGAAAAAAAAGATGCTGAAACTTTGGTGATTAGAAGGAGATCTAAATCTAAAAGAAAATCACAGGTGAAAGACACGAAACATAGATATAAATCTAAAGGTAAAAAGAAGAGAAAATGCTATTATTACAATAAGGCAAGACATTTGATGAAAAATTGCTTCAAGTTAAAGAACAAGAAAAATGATGATGAGAAACATGAAGAACAAACTGCTGCACATGTGCATGAGGGGTATGATTCAGCCAGAGTGTTAACTGTGTTTGAGAATGCCGTTAGTGATGAGTGAAGACTTAATTCTAGATGTTCCCATCACATGACACCTTACAGACATTACTTTCAAGATTTTGAGAAATTTGAAGTGGAAAGATTTTGATGAGATCTGTAAATGATATGCGATCTGTCAGCTTGAAACTCTATGATGGAATGGAGTTGATGTTCAGTTTGTTCCGAATTTAAAGAGAAATTTGACTTCTCTTAGACAACTTGATGAAGAAGGTTTTAATTGCAAGTTGGAGGGAAGTGTACTTAGGATTTATAAAGGCCTACTATTGGAAAAATGAAAGGTACACTTAGAAATGACTTGTATCTTTTGAATGGAATCTTAGCTGTAGTTCATTGTGCAAATGTTACTCTAGGAGGAGGTGATAAAGAAACTGTCCTTTGGCACAAGAGATTAGCTTATGTTTCTCAAAGAAGCTTAAGTGAATTACACAAACAAAGGTTGTTTAGTAAATTAGCTTTCAAAATTACCTTTCTGTGAGCATTTGTACTCTTTGAAAATCTACTAGGGTAAAATTTTCAAAGAACAAAAAGTTATCCAAAGGGATATTAGATTATGTCCATTGACTTGTAGGGACTAGTGAGGGTTACAACCCTTGGAGGAGTAAAATACTTTAGGAGTATTGTGGATGATTTCTGAAGGAAGTTGTGAGTGTTTATTTTGAAGAACAAGAGTGGTGCGTTTGAAACATTTAAGATTGGAAAATCCTAGTTGAAAATAAAATGAGGAGAATTAAGGTTTTGAGAATAGATAATGGTCTCGAGTAAGTGAATGTCAGTTTTGTAACTTCATAGAGAATCTGGCATTAAGCACCGTCACACATTTCCTTACACACCACAATAGAATGGTCTTGCAGAACGTTTCAATATTACTTTGCTTGAGAGGGTGAGATGTTTGCTTGCAAATGCAAAGCTTCGTAAGATGTTTTAGGGTGAAGCAGTTTCGACAACAACATATCTCATAATAGGAGTCATTCGGTTGCCTTGAGTATGAAAACTCACTAAGAAGTTTGGTCAGGAAAGCCTTCAAATCTTAATCATTTGAAAGTATTTGGTTGTGTGTTGCATATGCACATATTAGACAAGACAAGCTAGAGACATGTGCAAGGAAATGTATCTTCTTTGGTCCATATGATGTAAAGGGTTATAGATTATGGCTTTTACAACCAGGTGCAAGACAATGAAATATCAGTAGAGATGTAAAATTTGATGAATTGAATATGCATTGGGAGTTGTTAAGTAGTGTGAGTTTTAAGAAATCTGTTGACAATGCATCTTTAAACTCTTTTGAGATTAAGTTGAAAAATACACACATTATTGGATCTTCAGAAGAGCAATCTATTACCAATCATGAAGTTATAAGGGTGTTGATGATTAGTGGATTGGTGATTTGTAACGACCCGATTTCAGGAGGGGTACATGAATGAACCGATATCACATCCGAATGAGAGAGATCATGAGGACATGAAAGTATGGTTAAGAAAGACTTAAAAAAATTAAAAGTTACTACCTATACCAACAAGGTGCATCTTCCTTTTCGGTGGCTCAATCATAAGAATTCCAAAGTTAAGCGTGCTTAGCTTGGAGCAACTCTATGTTGGGTGACCTCCTGGGAATTTTCCTAGGATGAATGTGAGTGAGGACAAAGCATCCTGAAAGGACCCGTGTTGGTTTGTGGGGATAACTTGATTTATCTATTTAAGGATTTTACTCAAGAATATAGGATTTGACTATAATTAGGTTTTGTTCTCCTATTCGCTTTATAGACTTAAACAATCTTCAAGACAATGGTATAAGAGGTTTAACGCTTTTATTGTTAAGCGTGGATTTAGTAGAAGTAATTGTGACAATTGTGTTTATGTTAAACATATTTCAAAAGACATGTCTGTGTTTTTGTTACTGTATGTGGATGGTATGTTTTAGCTTCTCATGTATGTTAAAGTATGTTTTTGTTATTGTATGTGGATAATATGCTTTAGCTTCTCATGTATATTATGAAATTGTTGAATTGAATGCCGAATTATGTAGAGAATTTGATATGAAAAATTTAGGTCCAGCTAGAAAGATTCTAGGTATGAAAATTGTTAGGAGCTGCTAACAAACTCATAATTACACAGTAGGGTTACCTTGATAGTGTGGTTAAGAGATTTTAACTTGATGTTGCAAAGTTAGTGACTGCTCTGTTAGCCTTTCATTTCAAATTGTCAAAGCTTCAGATATAGAACTTGTACTTATGACAAAGGTACCCTCTAATGTAGTAGGATGTTTGATGTATGGAATGACATGCACTTGTCTAGTTTTGTCTTATGCTATGAGTGTTATTAATCATTTTATGAGTTGTCCAGGTAAAAATCACTAGGAAGCTGTAAAATAAGTAATTGGGTATGTAAAAGGAACTAAGAACTATGGTTTAATTTATGTAGCTGGTGAATCTAATGTTCAGTGTTTAAAAGTTTTTGTTAATGTCGATTTTGTTTCAAATTTAGATAAGAGAAAATCTACAATTGGTTTTGTGTTAAAAATGTTTGGCAATACAATTAGTTGAAGATCTGCACTCCACTTAGTGGTAGATTTATATGCTATAGAGTTAGAGTAATTATTTTATGTGAGTTTATTAAAGAAGCAATTTGGTTGAAAGTGTTAATTTTTGACATGTTGAGAGATATAGTAGAGCCTACTATTCATTATGATAGTCATAGTACTCTTGAACTTTTGAAAAATCCATTATTACATGATAGAACCAAATATGTTGATGTTGGATTTTATTTCTTGAGAGATGAAGTGAATAAGGAGATAGTAAAGCTTGAGATGATTGCATCTGAAAATAATCTTGCTGATACGTTTACCAAGTCATTGTCAAACGTCATATTTAAATATGATGCGCATGAACATGTTTAACCTATGGTGAGATTTTAAACTATATGACATACTTTATGTAACATATAGCTCATATAATTTAAACATACATCACATGCACATTAAAATATTTTATAACAATAATTGACAAAATATTGACACCTTAATAAAATTAAGTTAATGTAATCAATATTATTATTGATTTAATAAAATATAAAAATTACATTAATTAAAAAAACTCCCCATGAACAGCATCCTGGATGCTCGCAAGAAGTGGCCTTCAACTGTTAGAGTGTCGCGATGCCAAAGGACAGCGTCGCGACACTGCCTCCTTTGAATCGCAGTGCAACTCTACGTTTCGGAACAGGGTAGGGGTTGAAAATGTTGAGCACTGCGGCACTGATGCGTCTGATTGCCAAGCGTTGCGACATTACAACACAAAACTGCTACTGCCTGCCGAACTTTTGCAATTCTGCCTCTGGTTTCCGATCCTCTTCATAGAAACCACTTTAACATGAACGACCCTGACTTACAGACTTGATTTATAGATTAAATGTCCAAAACACCAGGTCTTTGTATTGATCAAATCAAAATAAAATACTGCAAATCTAAGTGTCAATACTTGAAAACATCTATTATGCAAACCTCATATACCGCGGGTACAGTAAGCAATCCACAAAATTAATTCTATCTTTTAATCGTAACCAAAATAAAAAAATATATTAATTCTAATACCAATTAAAGGGATTGAATCCTGATCCAGAAGCATAGAATTGCTTCTGTCATTAATTTATGAAAAATTAACAATACAAAATTAAACAAACAGAACAACAACATGTTGCAAATCAATTATGTTAAGCATACAATTAAAGATCAAGAAGCTACCTTTAAAAACCTTTCTTCAAACTTCTCCAAGTCTTGATTTGAAACCTGAACTCTTCTTTCATAAACAAGATACCTCTAAAAGAATCTTTCATGCTATTCTTTTAGCAAGGATTTGAAACCTGAACTCTTCTTTCATAAACAAGATACCTCTAAAAGAATCTTTCATGCTATTCTTTTAGCAAGGAACAGTTACGTGGGAACCTTTTTAAAAGAAGGGAATTGGCTTTTGGTAGAGAACATCTCCTATGTATTTTTTTTTAGTTATTAGAGAGTATTTTTGAGAGAGAGAGATTTCTGAACGGGGAGAGAGTAAGTTAATTTTTACGTAAAAAAAAAAAAAAAAAAACTAACTCACATTTGCAGACACTCTGCAATTAGGAGAGGAACCTTTCCATTCCCCGACAAAAGGTAAGGGAGTTATTAATTAAACTAAATTAAATAAAATCAAGAAAATTAATTAATTAAACATTCATGATTCAAATGCACATTTAGGTTTTAATATGAATCTCATTCATATTAATTTTATCTATGAATCCAATTTATATTAATTTAATATTCGAATCTCATTCAAATATTAATGCTCTCATATTATATAATTTAAATTTGAATCTCATTCAAAATAACTTTATATTAAAAAGTATCTATATATATTATATCAATTATATCATATAAAATTAACATAAATTCCCTTAATTCATTTGAACATTTCAAATTCTTTCAAAACTAATGATCCCTATTTTGCCTGTTGTGAGCTAGCAGGAGGTCCCAATAGATTTACAGTTATAAGCTTCAATGATCCGAGATTTATTAATTAAACTCTAATAAAATTAATCAATATTCATTAATTATAGAGCATTCCATTAAAGACCCATAGCTGCACTCATATGAATTGTAGAGTATTTTATGTTCATTGATATTACCATTACAAGTAAGTCGATCCTTCATGAGTTATTTGTAACTACAATTGGGTCAAAATATCGTTTTACCCCTATAATTATCTCTTACTCTTTAAGTATCATTGATCCTCCAATGAACAATCCGTTTATGATCCTACTATAAATCAAGTCCCTCTCTGGTCAGTGAGAGAGTGGAGTTCCATTGTTCAAGACCTGGAGTCAACACTTAAGGGAATAACGCATCAACTTACCCTAAAGACGTGAAAGAGTCAATTCCATCCTGTATAGCTATGTTTCTAGCTCCCCACTCGGTCTTGTCTCCAAAATGGTAGGCATATTGAGTTGGCATCTCGTGCCACTCTCGTCCATACGAATCAAAGGATGATCCCTCATAGGCAGGAGTCCATAATTTACTCAGGATTTAGATCGAGTTACATATGGTCATCGTTTGAAATATTAATCTCTTCAGTCAACAGTGTTACAAAGAGAGATTAAATATTTCATGGTAGTCTTATATAAACTCATTATATAAGATACTCCCACTCGCATGTCTCTACATAAACGATTTGGATCAAATCGTTTGTAACGTTTACAAAGTAGGCTGTATCCATAGTATTACCAGAATAAGGTACCCAATCTTATCTATATACTATAGACGTTTTAGGTTATTACTTGAACATAATTCACTTGTATGTCAACCACATGCTGTTCAAATTACATTAAATAACCTTGGATTTTAGTTTATTGGATTGAGCTACTGTCAAACAAATAACACTTTATTTATGTACAAACCACGAGTTTAGGGCATAAACCCTAACACCTTTTTATTTTGATTTAGATTATGGAATAATATTGTAATATGTAGAATGGTTTTTCGTTTATTGTTTAATTTAGTAGTGGGTTACGTGATTTTTCACAACAGTTCTTAGATTTAATATGTTTATTTTATAATTTTTTAGGTATCGAGTCCCTAAGAGGTAGAATCACACGTTTGGGTGAAGAAAAAGCTAAAATGGACCATTCAGAGCGCTAACACTTCAGTCGAGTCGAGGAGGAGGCAAAATGACCATTTTGCCCTTGAGACCTAGCGTTGGGATGCTATGCAACACTATGCTTAATGCTAATTTACAGTAGATGTGGAGAGGCACAACAATGTGGTGTTGCAGTGCCACCATGAAGAAAGGCCCAACAGTGCGGCGGAGCGTTAGGCCAAAAAGGTCATAACACTGCAGCTTTATCGCGCTGCTATAAAATTTTCACTTCGATAATTAAGGTTGCTGGAGTTGACAATCAACATATAGAAGCTATTAAGGATCTAAACACTCTAACTACATCAATTTTAAAGGAAAAGCATGCATGTTTAAAGAAAAGCCAGAAATAGGGTTTATAGTATACAACTTTTGTAGATTCCACCGAATAGCTTTACTTCTTCTCTGATTTCTTCTTCAATCTATACAGTAGACCACCGCCAAAGTCTTCTCTATCATCCTTAGGCCTTAGATTGAGTGGTGGAACTCAAATTGAAAAGAAATTGAAGTGGATTTTTGAAGGTTGAAGAAGAAGAAAAACATGTTTTCCTTTTTCCAGATTTCAGTTTGCATGGATGACAATTCTGATCTAAACACTTCAATTTATAAAAGCTCTTCATGCATATTGGATAAAACATGAAGTTTTCGCTTCATATTCCATCCAATTTTAATGGCATGAGGTGTTTATCAAAATGGAAAATGTGGGAATAACCCACTTTCCATTTTATTTAATTTTAAAAAGTGAAATTGATTAATTTAACCAATAAATCTTATTAAAAACAAGTTTTATATAAATTCAAAATTTAATAAATCAATTTCATGATTTCATAAATTCAAAATTTTAATTTTAGATAATTAATTAAACTAATTTAATTAATTTAATATCAAATATTAAATTATTAAAATACCTCATCAAATATTTAAATCATATTTAAATATTATCAATTCTCTAAAAATTGTAATGTTTAATTCTTTATTTAAATGTTAATTATAATCAAATATAATAATCCAAACCCTAAATCGAGTTTGAATATTCCAATTTAATATCAAATATCAAATATTAAATTTAATATCAAATATCAAATATTAAATTTAATATCAAATATTAAATTATTAAAGCACCTCATCAAATATTTAAATCATATTTAAATATTATCAACTCTCTAAAAATCGTAATGTTTAATTCTTTATTTAAACGTTAATTATATCAAATATAATAATCCAAACCCTAAATCGAGTTTGAATATTCCAATTTCTCTTAACACTCTATTCTAAGGTTTTAATCCTTTTACGAGTTAGTAGAGGGACCTAATAGACCTATAGATCATGAGCTCCAATGACATGAGATTAGTTGGCTAAACTCTTTAAATTAATAATTGTTCGTTAATTATCGAGACATACCACTATAGCTCAGTAGATGCACCTTCCTTACTATAGATATATTTTCATTCACCTGATTTAACCATAATTAGTAAGTTGGTCCTTCACAGGTCGTTCGTATTTACAACTAGGTCAAAATTACCGTTTTACCCCTGTAATACATTTTGCTTCTTAAGTCTACACGGATCCTCTATTGAACAATTGGTTTATGGTCCAACCAATAAATCAAATCCCTTTCTGCCATGAGAGGACAGGGCCTCTTTGTTCAAGACTAGAAGTCAGTACTTAAGGGAAAATCTATCTGCTTACACTAAGACGAGTAGAAGTAAATTCCGTCTTACAAGACTATGTCCCCAACTATCTATCGAGTCTTACCTCTAAAATGGGAGGCTTATTGAGCGGTGATGTTGAACCACTCTTACCTATGTAGATCAAAGGATAATCCCAAATAAACAGGAGTTCATAGTTAACCTAGGATTAAGATTGAGTTACCTTAGATCATTGAATTGAAATAGTCAGTTTTAATAGTAAATGGTCATTATAAAGAAAAGTGACTATTTCATGGTCCGGTCTTATGCAAACATCTTTTTCATAGGATGCCCACACTCACATGTCTCTAGATGAACGACTTTGGGATAACATCATTTGTATTAATATACAATGTGGGCCGTGTCCATAGTGTCCCCAGGATAAGGTACATAACCCTATCCATATACTTATAGACCTTTTTGGCTATATACTAAAACTTGATCATCTTTTATGTCTCTACATAAATTTTAAGCATTCATGCTATAACCATGGGTTAGTTTATTGGATTTATGATTTAATGCAATCAATAACAAATTCATTGAAAGAAATCTCATTAATACCTTTATTGTAAATAAAATATGTTTAATGTTTACAAACTGCGAGTTTTGGGACATTCCCAATAAAGGTTATAACTTTTGAATAGTGTGATTGTTTTAGGCGAATGATCACTCATTTTAATCTTCCTTTTTTGCCCTCTATTCATGTATAATATTAATTTTAGGTTTTGCTTTGTATTATATATATATATATATATATAGTGTAATTGAGCCGAATAATGTTGAACTTTTAACTTCCTTGTCTTGATGGGAAGGTAAGATTTCTAATCCTAGTTTTAGATGTTTGAAAGAACCCAAATATAAATTTGTGAGGATTTATACTTTCTATATCTTTCTTGGCTGCTAGTATCTTTAGTTAAATGTTTGAATTCTTTTGCATGTATTTATTGATTGGATTGACAACCCGACTATGAATACATATCTAATTACTATAAGTGGTTACAATACCAGCAAATAATATTTTAGCTCTATACTTTCTCTTAAAGAACAAGAGAGATGTAATAAAAGAGCTAAATGAGAGAGAACTGAGAAGACTTTTATTTACATGTGACCTCGGCAAAATGAAAATGATAAAGTATGAAGAAGCTTCCTCATCCATTTAATATTTTGAGTAGACATGGCTTGATATAAACCATACACGCCATCTACCACTTTATTTTCTTTTGGGTTAATCTTCTTCTTTGGGCCTCTTTTTATTCCGTTATCTTAAAGCCCATTTCAACAACTGGTATCAAAGCTTGGGCTATCCAAAAATTTTCAAGAAACCTCCAGGATTCTTCATAAACCTACCAAGTTCAGCCCCCCCCCCCTAAAAGAATTAACAATGGGCTCAACAAAATATGAAATTGATAAGTTTACTGGAAATAGGGATTTTATTCTGTGGGCCAAGAAGATCAAGACCATTTTAATGGTTCAAAAGGCAGTAAATGCCCTTGAAGATCCAAAAGAAATTCTTGCAACAATCACTGACGAACAGAAACAAACTATGGAAGAAATAGCCAACATAACTTGATTCTAAACATTTCAGACAATGTACTTCGACAAGTAATTGATGAAACCTCAGTCCATAAAGTTTGGAAGACGCTACATTTGCTTTATGACAAAAGAGATCTTCCCAATAAAATTTACATTTGTGAAAGGCTGTTTTCTTTTAAAATGAACCCTTCTAAATTGTTAGATGAGAATTTAGATGAGTTCAAAAAGCTTACATATGCTTTTAGCCATTCTGGTGAGAAATTATGGGCTGAGAGTGAAGCTATCATTATGATAAATTTAATTCATGACTCATACAAAGAAGTTAGATCAACCATGAACTATGGGAGAGACAATGTGTCTACTGATTCAGTCATTAATGCCTTGAGGTGCAAAGAACTAGAGTTGAAAATTGAGTCTAAGAACTCAGGTGGAGGAGAATTACTTTACACAAAGGGTAAGAAATGCTCAAAGAAGCATAAATTTGACAAGAATTAAAGGTGCCAGCAAGACAAGCCACCTTTGAAGTATTTCCTTTGTCATAAGGAAGGGCATTTCAAAAGAAACTGTCCTAAAAAAGGGAAGCCATACAGAAGAGACTCAAAGAGCTAGACAACAATCACAAAAATGATAGGCATAGAGACTTCCTCAGAAATGACTAAAAAAAACCAAGAGAGCAAGAGAGAAGGAATGTTGCAGTAAGTGAGAATGTTTATGAATACTCTGAGATTCTGACTGCAACACACCTAAAGCCCATGGAAAATAAGACTAAGGAAAGGAAAGACTGGGTCTTAGACTTAGGACGTACCTACCATATGACTTCTAAGAAAGAATTGTTTGTAAGCTACAAGCCATGGGAAGAAGGCACAGTCTACATGAGGGATGACCATAACTGTGGAGGTGTGAGGATTAGCTTTGTATGTCTAAAACTTGAAGACAACAGAAAGATACTTCTAAGGGAGGTAAGACATGTTCCTAAGCTGAGAAGAAACCTAATCTCCTTGGGTATGCTAGTTGTTCAAGACTACTACTTTGTTGGCAACAAGAAGACTACAAATTAAAAGATATGGAAAAATAATCATACATGGAGCCAGGGTAAATGGTTTGTACTACCTAAGAAATGTGTCTCTTTTTAACATTGCTTTGTTGTCTCATTCTAATAAAACAAAAGACTATGAGCTATGGCATAGAAGATTGTCTCACATCAGTGAGGAGGGTTTAAATGGGCTATCAAAGTAGGGGCTGATCCAACCTAAAGGCATCGAGAGGCTAAACTTTTGTGAACACTATGTGTGTAAGAAAAAGCAAAAAGACTAAAATTTACGAAGAGGACTCATACCTCAAAGGATAGACTCAACTAAATACATGTTGACCTATAGGAAATAGCTGGAACTTCTTTTTGGAGCAACTTTAGGTACTTCTTATCCCTAATAGATGACTACTCTAAAAAAGTTTGGATTTATCTCTTAAAAACTAAAGACCAAGATTTTGAAAAATTTAAAGAATGGGTTGTAAAAGTTGAAAACAAACTGAGAAAAAGGTTAAGATTCTTAGAATTGACAATGACCTTGAATTCTTAAGCAATGTGTTTGTTAACTTTTGCGATGAGCATGACATAATCAAGTGTAAGATAGTAACCTACACATCCCAACAAAATGGAGTGGCAAAGAGAATGAATAGAACTCTCATAGAGAGAGTGAGGTGCTTACTATTAGAGGCCATGTTAAATGCATTATTTTGGATAGAAGCCCTAGCGACAATCATTTTTACTATAAATAAAAGTCCCTGCATTTTTATTGATATAAAGACACAAGAAGAAATGCGGACAAGTGTCCCCCAAATCTTTCAAACCTAAAGACCTTTGGTTGCACAACTTATGTACATGTAAAATAGAGCAAGCTTGAACCTAGAGCCGTATGGTGCATGTTTATAAGGTACCCTGAAGAAGTTAAGGGCTACAAACTAAGGGACATTAACTCTAATAGAAGCCTTGTAAGTAGAGACATAGTGTTCAAGGAAGATGAGATATTTATGGCTGTGGAAAGGGGGAATCAAACTTCATACGCTACTCATATCTCACGTCTAGTTGTCAGGTAGAACTACCTATGTTAGTCTATAGCAATACAAACTATAGAGAAACCTTGACTTATCATACACAGCAAGAAAAAACTAAGACCACTGAAGTCCTTTAAGAACCACAATTTGAGAACCTTACCAAATATTCTTTAACAAGAGACAAAAGAAGAAGGGAAATAAGGCCACTAGCCAGATATGTGCAAGCTGATTGTGTTACTAACCTAGTTAATCTAGCTGAGAATCTAATAGATTTAGAACCTCAGACATACGAAGAAGCCATGACAAGTAAAAAAAACCCTAAGTGGTTAGAAGCCATGGACAATGAAATGAACTCTTTACGAATAATACATGGAGCTTGATGCCCCTCCCACTAAACAAAAAATCCATTATTTATAAATGGATTTTCAAGAAGAAACTGGTTGAAACCATCAATTAAAGAGTCAAATTTAAAAAAGGGAAACATACGTGAAAACAAGAAGTTTATATTGACTAGAAGTTCTACGTCGTTAAATATAAGATCCCGAACCAGGGAAAACAAATATGAATAATCTCGGAATGATTACCCTCCCTCCTTTGTGATCATTTAAGAGAATAGATGCTTCCTTGTTCTCCAAATATGAGAGAGATGGAACTTTCATTATGGTTACTGATGACCTTACAACAACACATAAAAGCTCTCTGGGAGCTTTGTGCATGTTAATCTTCGGGAGTTCTGTCTAAGCAAGTTGTCAATAAAAATGTAAACATGTAGGTGAGACTTGTATTAATGACCTGCAAAGATTCAGATGGTGGAAAATTTTACATACTAGAACATAGGGTGCAAGATCATAGTTGTCTTCCCGCCGCTCCAGTTTCATGATCTTGTCTTGATTATACAAATGGTATAATTTCACACATTAATATAGAATTTCATCTCAAAATTGAATTGATGCGAATTTTATTTGTTTTACTATCTAAAATATTTATTTTCAAGAAACCAAAATTGAGAAAACTTACCTATATTTATTTTTAACTTTATTCAAATATTTTTCATTGAATTTTCACATCATTTCACCTCAAAATTAAATTAATATAAATTTTGTTTCTTTTACCATCCAAAACTTTCATTTCAAAGAAATCAAAATTGTGAAAAATAATATATAATTATTTTAACTTCATTCAAATATTTTTCATTAAATTTTCACATCATTTCACCTCAAAATTGATGTAAGTTATGTTCTTTTACCATCCATCATTTTCAAAAAATCAAAATTGAAAGAAATAACATATAATTATTTTTAACTCATTTAAACATTTTCCTTTGAACTTTACATCCTTTTACCTCAAAAACGAATTAATGTGAGTTTTGTTTTTTCTACCATAAAAAATTTTCATTTTCAAGAAAAAGGTTTTGACAAAATAAAACAAAAACCCATAATTTTCCTATAAATAGCTCTACCAAATCACTTCTTCCACACACTCTTAAATCTCAAGTTTACTGGTAGAGTTTTCTTTTTATCTTTCTTTTCCATTATGTTATGTTATTTTTAATGTTATGCTTTTTGTATCACTCATGTTTAATGTGATGATTTTTTTTTTTTTAAATGCATGTGATGATTTTTGTATCCGTATTATGTTATGTTCTATTTAGGGTTACGCTTTTTGTATCCGTATTATGTTATGTTCTACTTAGGGTTATGCCTTTTGTATCCCTATTATGTTATGTTTAATCTTATATTTTTTGTATATCCTTATTAATGTTATGTTAGTTCAATGTATGCTATGATTTTTGTATCCATATTATGTTATGTTATATAAGCTTAGGGTTATGCCTTTGTATTCCTATTATGTTATTTATATTTAATATTATGCTTTTTGTATTTCTCTATTATGTTTAATATTATGATTTTTATATCTTATTAAGTTATATAAGTTTAATGTTATAATTTTTGTATCCTATTAGGTATTATGTGTTATGTTATATAAGATTTTTTTTTGGAGTACACGTTATATAAGCTTATGTTATGCCTTTTGTATAAAATTATGTAATGTTACTAACTTTGTTTAATGCTTTTACTTTGTACTATTTTACAAATGGGGGGTGTAGAATTTATACCAGTTTTTTATCAAAAGCGGTGGAATCACAAGAATTAAATTAAACAACATTTATCCAGGAATGATCCAAAGAAGAACACCAGACCCTGCCTCAATGTGCCACCAGAGGTGAAACAAGAAATCAGCAATTCAATGAAAATGAAAGAAGCCAAGAAAATTAATGAAATACAAAAGGAATTATGGTCTAATATGAAAGGTCATAACGAAGATGATAGTAGTGGATCATTTGACGATGTTGAAATCTTTGGTAATGTTTACTGGAGCCCTTGTGCAGCACATTGCACCGATTTAATGTTTGAAGATAATATAGGTAAATGAGCTGCGACACATTGCACAGAACTATTAACCAAATTGTTACATCATTTGTAGCTCATTATTTGAATCCAAAATACCAATATAGTACTGGTATTGAAATGGATTTTAAATTGATTGAGGATGTACATAAGGTATATAATAAATTATTTCCCAATTGTCCAAATGTTGGAGATTTCGGAACTGAGGTAACTATACAACCAATAATTAATTGATAATTATGTAAATTTGAATTGATAGTAATTCACCTAATACTTGATCTTTTAATGCAGCTTATACATTTTAGAGATGCGACACATAGTTTTTCAGAATGAACTGCTATAATGTCGAGAAACAAAATGCAACCTGTAAGTAGCATTTAAATTTCGATCTACTGTCTCATTTTATTTGTATTTTTTGGGTGGTTGCAGGCCATTGGTGGGCCATTTATGTTAATAGTGATCCAACGGTACAAAAAGTAGCCATGCGTGTTTTGTCTCAAGCAAGTTCTTCATCTGCATGTGAGTGAAATTATCGGTTAGCTTATGAAAGACTTCACAAACTTGTTTACTGGTACTACAACACGAGATTGGAATTTAGAGATATGGAAGCCAAAGAAGAAAAAGTTGCAGAAAAAGATTACATTGATTTGGTAGATGTTGTAGAAGATCCAAATGATGATGGTGATGACCCACTTTTTCAATGGGGCTAAACAGTATATTTGGATGACGAAGCTGACAATCCAAACCCTGAGATTGTTGACATGGCTGCAAAGTTTGGTATCAATGTGGAGCAAGTAATGAATGAATAAGCTATGACGTAAGAAGAAGGGTTAAATTCGGATGAATTTAACATCTATTTAGAAGCTGGTTATATTGAAGCAGAGCTTAGAAAAGTGAGGAGAAAACGTCATAAATCTAAGTCAACTAATGATGAAGATGACTGTATAGACGATGGAACTACATCTGGTGGTGGAGGAGGTAATACAAATGTTGGAACTTCAAGCAGTTACTAGGTTGGAGAGGGACAATCTAATTTGTTAAATGTATAGGGGGGTTGGTTGATGTTTGTTAGGGTCTATTCTTAGTCCCTTGAAGTTGTATTTATATTCATACTTCTATATACAAATTAACTTGTGAAATACATTTGTAATATGGTATCAGAACCAAATTAGGCAATTTCTACCATCTCCAGTCCTCTGTTCATAAATCCAAGTCCTCTGTTCACAACCAATAGGCTTCTGTTTCCAGATCTATCGGACCCGTATTTTCATATCCCTCCGCCTCTGCCACCCAAATCTATTGCCTCCACTTCACACAACTCCCTGTTTGCACAACGAGCTAAGTCAGTCTGCCTCACACAAGCTCCACCACGTCCAACAAGCCAACTGAATACCTATTTCTAGATCCATCGGACCCGTCTTCGTCGCTCAAAGAGGTTTGTGCCTTCTGTTCATTGGCATCGCCTGTGCATTCTGTTCACTGACGTCACGTTAGCTCCCACCAAGCCAGCCCACCAGATCCTTGTTCACCGTGCCATATCCCTAACAAGCTAGATCCAAACGACGAATCAAGCCGATCAACAAATGAGAGGCGATCCAACGAGTTGTTATCGTCGAGCCGAGCCAGTCCAACAAGCTGAGCCGATGAGATATTTTCTTTCCAATGGAGTCGAGCCGAGTCACAAGCCTTTTTTTTTGTCTTCTTCCCAATCAAGCAAAGCCATCACATGGAGAAGGACGATATGTTTCGCCCTATTGGTACTATTCTTGATGGGACAAATTATCTTACCTGGGCCCATAAAATGAAGAGTTTTCTAATAGGGTGTAAGTTATGGCGCATTTTTACCTGCGATATTCCTAAACAAGTCAAGATACCCGTTGAAGATATGATATTAAATTTATTGAACGGGGATTGGGATAGTAAAAATCATCAGATCATGACTTGGCTTGTAATATGCCTATACTTTCCATCCATGTCCAGTTTGATGCGTTTGATGACACCAAGAGTTTATGAGATTTCCTGCCTATACGTTTTCAGTCTGTTGGATTAGCTCATTTTTATCAACTGCACAACACTCTTGTTAGTCTCAGTCAGGAGATTGGCCAATCCGTTAACGAATATCTAGCCACACTTCAGCCAATTTGGATACAATTAGATCAAGCTAAAATTAGCGTTGATCATCTTCATCTTATTAAGGTTCTTATGGGGATTCGTCTAGAATATGAATCTATTTGTGCCACTTTACTATATCGCAGTCCTGTTCTTTCACTGGAAACAATAATTTCGGAAATCCTGTTTGAGGAAAAACATCATGGCATTGCTTTTTCCAGGAAATCTAGCAAGCAATCATTTTTCTGATACTTTTGGAGCTCTCTTCTGTAAAAATTGTAAGCTCATTGGGCCAAATTTACTAACTGCTCAAAAGTCGAGTGCAGAAATTGTCACAAACGCAGGCATATTCTAGATAACTGTCCCATACAACCACCTCGACCTCTAGGACATTCTTCGAAGACAAGACATGTTAGTAAGCCTAGTTTTGCCTTTACTATTGCTGTCACCTCCTCTATTGATTATGAACCTTCTTCGTTTAATTTTCAGATGAGTGATTTGCAAGACTTGCTTAAACAGGTGACTTCGTCCAATTCCTCCTCTCTTGCGGTTTCTTCAGGTAATCAGTGGCTTCTTGATTCCGCATGTTGTAATCATATGACTTCTGATTTTTACCTTCTGACTACACCCACTTTTGCTAAATCCCTTCTTCCCATCGATGCTACTGACGGTAATTGTATGACAATATCCCATGTTGGATCCATTGACACTCCTACACTCCAACTTTCCAATACTTATTGTGTTCCAAACCTAACCTTTAATCTTACCCCAATTGGATAGTTGGGTGATCTTTGTTTAACTATTTCTTTTTCTTCTATAGGGTGTCAGGTTCAGGATTGACAGATGGTACAGACAGTTGGTACGAGTCACAAAGTGGGAAGATTGTTTGAGCTCACGTCACTTCTGCTTGTTTTCTTTCCACTCCTGTCACTGACTCTGCTATATATCATTGACATCTTCATCTTGGTCATGCCTCTTTTGACAAACTCTGTCATTTGATTTCTCGTAAAAATTTGAATAATGTTTTCAAATTTATTCCCTTTGATTGTGTGAATTGCAAACTTGCTAAACAGCCCGCATTATCATTTTCTCAGTCTAATTCTATATGCAATCAACCTTTTGACTTAATTCACTATGACATTTAGGGTCATGCTCCTACTTCTGCTATTACTGGATATCATTGTTTTGTCCTGTTTATTGATGATTACTCTCGGTTCACCTGTATATATTTTCTTAAACATCATTTTGCCTTGCCTCAAATATATATTGATTTTGCTAATATGGTTCACACTTAATTCTCTTGTACAAACAAAGCTCTTCGTACCGATAACACCTTGGAGTATAAGGACTCTAGGCTTATTTCCTTTCTCACCCAATAAGACACTCTTGTCTAATGCTCTTGTCCCCATACCTCTCAACAGAATGAGAGAGCGAAACGTAAATATTGCCACATTCTAGATTCTGTTCGAGCCCATCTTCTATCTACCTTCTGTCCTACCAAATTTTGAGCAGAGGCCACCCTTACTTTTGTCTACACAATCAATCGTCTCCCTTCGTCTGTTCTTTACAATGTCTCTCCGTTTGAACGTTTATATGGTATTCCTCCTGATTATTCTAACCTCAAAGTCTTCGTTGTGCATGTTTTGTTCTTCTCTATCCTCATGAACATACCAAATTAGAACCGTGTGCGCATCTTTGTTACTTCCTTGGCTACGGAACCAAGCACAAAGGTTTTTGCTATTAGGATCCTCTTTTAAATAGACTGTGCATCTCTCGTATGTCACTTTCTGGGAGCATACAATGTTTTCTAGTCTTTCGACCTTTCGTGCTTCTCTTTTAGGTCCTCATCTTTTTCTTCCTGATGATTTCATTGACCTTTTTCCTTCATCTGCATCTTCTCGTGATACTAAGCTTGAGCAATTTGCGCCTGTCTCTATTGATCTTGATCCATTATCTGTCTCACTTGAGGAGTCTGAACCTACTTCTGATCTTGCTTCTTCTGTTCGACGCTCCACTCGGGTAAGGTCACCTCCCACTCATCTTCTAGATTTTCATTGTTTTTCCACCATCTGTTCCTTGATTGAACCTACCTCTTTTCATGAGGCGAATACTAACTCTCTGTGGCAACAAGCTATGATTGACGAACTCCAGGCCTTAGACAAGATGCACATGTGGGACTATGTTGAATTACTTCATGGTAAGAAGCCTATTGGTTGCAAGTGGGTTTACAAGATCAAGACTCGCTCTGATGGTTCTATTGAATGATATAAAGCTTGACTGGTGGCGAAAGCATACTCTCAAGAATATGGGATCGACTATGAAGAAACCTTTGCACTTGTAGCTCGGATGACATACGTTTAGAATCTCTTAGCCATTGCTGCAGCCAAACAGTGGCATCTGTTTCAGATGGATGACAAGAATGCTTTCCTTAATGGGGCTTTATCTAAGGAAGTCTATGTGCAACCACCTCTAGGTATCTCTCCACCATCTCAGAAGGTGTGTCTCCTTCGTCGAGCATTGTATGGGTTGAAACAAGCCCCGTGAGCCTAGTTTGCAACTTTCAGTTCCACCATTGTTTAAATTGGGTTTATGTTAAGTCCTCATGACATGACACATTTTACGCGTTAGACAAATCATGGTATTGTTCTCTTTTTTCTATATGTTGATGTTATGATTATTACTAGAGATGATTTGGGGTCATTTAGTTACTTCTTGGTCTTGAGGCATCAATGAGCTCTGCTAGCTGTTCATTATCTCAAGCGAAATATGCTTCAGACTTATTGTTGCGTCCTGGGACCAATGACTCTGCTATAGCCCCGAAACCGCTCGACCCTAACATTCACCTGACTCCGTTTGATGGTGTTCCTCTTGAAGATGCCACTCTCTACCGTCAACTTGTTGGTAGCCTGATATATCTAATAGTGACTCATCCTAACATTGCAAATGTTGTTCATATTGTAAGTCAGTTCATGGCTGTCCCTCGAACCATTCATTTTACTGTTGTTCTCCGTATTCTTCGCGATGTTAAGGGGACTCTAGGTCATGGCCTTCAGTTTTCATCTTAGTCATCCCTGGTCTTATTTGGCTACTCTGACATTGATTGAGTTGGTGATCCTCCTGACTGACGTTCTGCTTTAGGTTATTGTTTCCATCTTGATGACTCTTTTATTTCTTGGTGGAGTAAGAAATAGAGTGTTGTCTCTCACTCTAGTAAGGAGTATGAATATCGCACCTTGGCTGATGCTACGTTAGAGTTATCATGGCTCCGCTGGCTTTTGCTAATATGGGAGTTCCTCAACTGTTTGCCACTATCCTTTAGTATGCCAATCGTAGTGCCATCCAGATTGCTCACACTGATGTTTTTCATAAGTGCACCAAGTATATTGAGAATGACTGTCATTTTGTTCGACATCATCTTCAGAGTAAAACTCTTCTTTTAAGAGTTATTTCCACTAATGAGCAACTTGCTGACATTTTCACCAAAGCTTTGTCCTTTGGGCGTTTCCTTCTGCTGCTTAACAAACTCAAGTTGATTCCAATATTACCATCTTGAGTTTGAGAGAGGGTGTTAAATGTATAAATATTAGACTTAGTCTTTGTGGTTAGGAAGGTTAGAGAGTTATTAGGGGGTTGGTTGATGTTTCTTAGGGTCTATTCTTAGCCCCTTGAAGTTGTATTTATACTTATACTTCTCAGTACAAATTAACTTGTGAAATACATTTGCAATATAATCAACAAGGGTTAATTCCTTTTACATGTGAGGTTGGATTTGACCATGTCACCCAAGACGAGGACCACAAATCTCAAATGGGTGGCGAAGGAATTGCTGCTATTGGTAAACCATTCTATTGACAACTAGATGCATGATATGTTGGTTCATATGGGAATTCACTAATTTTAGGTATGGAAGCTCTTCTGCTCAGAAATGAAATGTTCCTGGAAATTCTTGCTCCCATTGGATCATTTGTATCTATATGCATTAGGATCCCATTGGATCATTTGTATCTATATGCATTAGGATCCCGATTCATGGATCTCTCTGTTCGAGAAAGAAAAATAATGAGCATAAGGAGTAATAATACACACAAAACAATGGTCAAAGTAATTATTCTTACTCAGACTATGATAGTCCTTTAAGACTTGACCATAACTATTTCCAACCTAATTTTTCACTGAATAGTTATTATCCATCTAAAGGAGGAAGATCATTGATCAATGAGATGTATCCACCAATAGGGTCTATATGTTGGCTGTATGAGTCCTATAATCTTCATTCAAGTAACTATCTTCAACATTTTCAATATAGGATGACCTAGGAGCAATGTTGTAGTTTCTATCAAAATTATCAAGGTTCTAGATTAGATGCTCCAAGGTCATCTTTTTGGTATTAGACATATAAGTTTTATAATAAACAATTTACAATTATTTTGTATGCAAACATTTTATGTCCTTTAGTTTGGCAAATAATTGCCTACGTTTGATATTATTTTATAATATTTTTTCATTTCTTTTTTAAATTTAAGCTCTTGCATTGATATTTACACAGATATTTACACTATACATCTAAATGCTATCTTACTTTATAGAAAGATGATTAAAAATGGTCAAATATAATCTAATTAGGTCAAAATTGAAGTTACATTAAATAATTATAACAATTTTCGTCAATTTTCATAAAGTTTCTTGAAATTTTCATCGATATATCAATATTTCCATAAACCAAGATCTCGATATTCAATTGACATCAATATTTTGAACATTGCTTATGACTTAATTCAAAAAAGGAAGTTCTAGTTATAAAAGACAAAGATGTATTCAAAACAAACATTGAATTAAATAAATTCTTTTATCAGATTTGAAAATAAGAACCAACCTGAGTTGAAGAAACTTCGCTTATATTTCCATATCAAGAATGCCTAAAAAGGTCTTATGGTGTTTTTTTAAAAAAAAAAAAACCTAAGTTGTTAGCTAAAAGCGCCGCACAAGAGCCCTCATCTTCTTCTCCTCTTTTGTGTGAAGACAACGGAAGTAGTTTTATGAATCAACATTCAACCATGCCTCCAATCGCCTGTAGCCCTATTACAAACCATCGACTATTACACGTTGGTGTCCGTGCCATGATTGCTGCCAATGTTCTTAGACTGCTGCCGTACGAAGGTGATAACTTGTTTTTATACAAGCTATTGTCTCTTAAGATTAGAATATTTAGAAGTAAGCGATGAAAAAAAACATTGAATCATAAGATAATAGGACCAAATTTCTTTCCATGCGTTCGGTGAATTCAAAAGAAGAGTTTGAGTATATTTATATTACTAATGAGTTAAATGTGCAAAAATACAGATGCATTTGAGGGGATTATTGGGAATGTCCACAACTACCAAGGTCCATGGACCATCCACTTGAAAGAGTTCCTTGTCTCATATTGGAAGATTAAGGAGTGGGAAGAGAGTATAAATATGAGAGCTCTCCCCACAAGTTCCAAAAGTTGTTGGAGTGGTAGTTATGATTCTTCCCCATACACGTGCTACCGTTGCCATCTAGTCAGACGAGCGACTAAGTGTAGGTAATTATGCTTGCAAAAAAAAAAAAGAAAATACTTTTATTTCTTTTAATTTTTTTATAACTGTTATGAATTAAATTTAGATCTAAAAATTTTAATATGATTTTATTTTTAGATTGGAAAACCTAATTCTCTTCTAGATCCATTTTTCATTTTTTTCTTCATATAACAAGGTTTGGTTTTGCTTTTCCTCCATTGACAGAACAACTTATTTTCTTTTTCCTTCGTCTTCTCTTTGTTTTTTTTTTTTTTTTTTTGATTTTGAGTAAATCCTTTCGCTGGTTCCAACCCTCCCTTCGATGAGTGCACATCTGAAGGTGGATGTTGTGTTAACCTTAGGGAGCAACCGATATTAACGATTCGCATCGAGGTTATGTTGAATTTGTTTTACACAAAAATATAGATATAGTTTAACGATAAACAACAATTTAAAAGAAAACTTATACTTAATATCGATCAAATTTGGAAAGGTTCAGAACTGTCCAAATTGGAACCATTTAGAATTCTGTTTCTGGAGAGTGGCGAACTACCAATCCAATCACACATTTGATTCAATGAAAGTGACGATGACATTCAGACCAAAATCTATTAGAAAGGTGCGAGTATTAATGATATTTGTAATGACTTGGACTTTTGCTTGCGTGACATTGATAAGGCAGCAAAGCAATTGATAGCTCTTGGAAAGAGATATTTTTATGTTCTTAATTTCCTTTCCCCATTATGTTTTAAATGAGTAATCATATATTTTTATAGGAATTATAGTAAATCATGTAATGGAGTGTACATTCCATTGGGTCGATTTGGAATTATTGAAAGTGAAATCAGGCATCCAGAGCTTCAAAGGAGTAAAATTACGAAAATGCCCTTAGAGGAAGTGCACGGAAACAACATGCATGCGTGCGCATATGGATGGATCGCCTTGGCGAGTGCTGCTGTGCGCAAGGCTGCACTACGGCAACCAAGGCCAGAGAGCAGCTACGCTTGACCAACCTCTATAAATGGTCATCTTCATTCTTTAGGGTATTTTTTGTCATGCCAAATTTGATGGAGGCCAAGGAGAGACCTCGGTTTCTTCTTCTTCCTTTATCCTTTGAGCATCTTAACTTAGGTTTTTTAATTTTCTTTTGAGTTGTAAATAACGGATTGGACTTCTCCTCTTTGATTTGTCTATAAAATGATGAGGTAATTTCTATTTAATTTTGGGAGCAAGAAACCTAAGTATTTTTCTTGAGATTTTCTATTCTTGGATTGTATGCATTCTTATTTTATGTTTTGTTTGAATCCATTTCATTTTCGATATGTATGTTTGTATTGTTGACTTTTCACACCTAAGCAGTATTACCTCGCTAATCGGTTCTTTACATCACATTCTCTTATTGAATGTCTAGCTAAAATCACATAAGTAGAAAATAGTTAATTGTGCATTTGATGGAAATTCTTAGAATGCATGAATTGCTAGGTTCAAAGATAAATTCATTTAATCATTTAGGTTGACCAATTGGTTAATCGACACAATAGAATCCTAAAATATAATACGCATATTTTTATTTCTATATGGACGCTGTCAAACTCAATAAAATTTAGAAGCATGTAGTTTAATTTTGGAATGGATTTCCAACCTTGATTAATAATTAGGATGCTTTCTCGGTTCGGTTCTAACTAGTTGTCCGCCTTTGTATAGGCTTGCTTGGTCGAGTCAAGCGAGTTGTTGTGCACACATAAATTGATTACATGTTCAATTAATGGAGTTTGTTGATTCAAATTACATAGAATCTTTCTTGCTCTTGAAACTAGATGAATCCTATCCTTAGTTTACATTTACCCTTGCACTTTATTTTTCTTGCACGCTTGTTCTTATCAACACTAAATCCCTCCCCCCCTCCATCGTATCTCCTTGCGGATCGACCCGTGCTTGCCACTATTGCAATGCCATCGTAGTAATAGTTGTAGAGTTCAGTTAATATGAATTTCTTTTGATTTTTAGGAGTTTGCTAAATGATGGCAAAATCTCTATTTATCAAAATGACACCATTGCCAGGGAGACCATTTATGTTTCATTTAGTCGAGTTTCTAGTTAGAGCTTTCTTTTGCTTTTGATTTATTTTCTTTTCTCATGTCAGGTTTGCTATGGCTAACAGAGTGCATAGTAAGTACTATGCATCGCACGCAAGGCAAACTATCGAAGAGAGAGACCAAGAGGCCAATCAGATTTCTGAGCTCAGAAATATGCTTGATGATTTTGTCTCATCTGTTCAGCCGTTGATTGAAAAGTAGTTACAAAGCAGCCCGATGCCAACGAGTCATACCTTGAAGAGTCACCCTAGTCATTGGGAGCTTGAGCCTTGCACCCATCCTAGATGGACTGCTCACTCTTGTGACTATGGTAATTTCTACGTAAAATTAGAGTACTATTGTCATCCCATCATCCCCGAGGTATTAGAGTAATCAGAAGGCAAACCAAGGTATATACTTAGAAGGTTTAGTTAGAGAATTGTTTAATCACCAGTTCTTTATGCAGTAAGATGTTCTTCGTATCCAGCGGGAGAGCCTTCAGTTTGAAATGGAGGTTAAAGTTGAGGTACAACGTTTGTGTGACTTGCTCGCTCAAATTTCTGACTTAGTGAGGAGGTTGGAGGCATCCCAACTGTGGCACCATATCTTCGAGGCTACCGAGGCATCCCACCATAACTTAATTTACTCTGATGATAAAGACGATGACAAGGATCCTACACCATGGTTAGCCCTATTTGTCGAGGCAGAAGAAGAACCCAACCTTAAACTTGACAAATCTTAAGTTATAAAGTCAGAGTTTGAAAAACCTCACCCTATTCTACAAATTTGGTATTTCGTTTATCTTTGAATTTTGTTCTTCTTGTTCTCAAGAGTTAGTTGTGTCTTTCATTTCTTTCAACTCTTTTGTGTCATTTGATTTTTATGATTCTTTCTTTTTTCCTTTTTTGCCTATCATTAGAAACAACAAATTTGACTTGTCTGGTTTTTTGCAAAAGATGAGAAGCCTTATAGCCTTACTAGGCTATCCGATTCATCCAAGAAGAGACTAGAGAAGTACAAGAACTTCTTTGTACCTTGACAAAGGATAGGTCAAGTCAAGCAATCCACATTAAAAATTTTCCCTTCTTGGAAGGAGCTAGGTGGAAAAATTTACTGTTTTCCTTTATTTACTTTCTAGATTAGTTTCTTGTTTTTCTTTTGTAAGGATCCCTTAGAAGAAGAAGAGCATCCTTTGAGAGGTGAGGCCTACTATCACACCTCAAAGACCGTGCACAAAAATGCCTACAGAATAGATTTCATGTTCCCTTGTCTTTATTTTCATTAAACTTTGATTAGAGATATATTGCTTTAGGTTGAGGATGGTGGTTGTATATGCATATCTGGTAAGTCCTTGAGCACCTGAGCTCGGACTTTGTGGTTGAGCTGAATGATAAGATTTTTGTGATGCATGTATTGTGATGATGACTTTCTGTAATAGGTTTTAAATAACTTTCTATTCACTTTTTTTAGGATTCACAAAATGTATGCATGTTTTTGGGTCAAATTTAATTTTTTTCTTGATTCCTTTGCATATTTTGAGCACATTGTTGTCTTATTTGTGTTTTTGAATGCTTAGGATTGGGTTATTTGGTCCATATGCTTGTTGTCACCCCGAAAGGTCTAAGTGATAGTTGTTAAATGACTGAATTTCAACTTAGTAATGCATGCTTAGTTTGCCAAACTCTTGTTTTGTAAAGAAAAAGCCTATTGTAAAGTGAATAAAAGGCAAGCATGTTATAGAGTAAAAGTAAGTTGTATGATATTTTTAAAGTGGATCACTCCTCTTTCTTAGGGATATGATTAACCTTGGGCAGCCATGGCACCCGTAGTTTTCCTCTATGCTAAAGTGCCATTGAGTAACGAGTAAGCTTCAACACTTTTAAAGGATACATTGCTCAAAGTTGGACGTCTTTCACATAACCTATGTGGGCAAGCCAAAAAAAAGGTAGCATAGTCTGGATAAGACTTCGTCTTTTGTGTAAAGTAAGAATAAGAAAAAAATTTCTTAATTGAGTGCATGCAATTGAACGGTTCTATCTTTGTGAATGGTTTGTTATCTTTAGCCTTGAGATTAGAGTCACTCATTTTCATTACATGATTCATATCTATACTTTGTTTTTCCCTGCTCGAGGATGAGCAAAGTTTAAGTTGGAGGTGTTTGATAGCTCTTTGTTGCTAATGATTATATGCGTTAAATATGGTTATGCGCTAATATGGATGTGCATTAATGTAGTTGATCATGTGCTCCGTCACAAGTTTTCTTGCTCTCTTGCCAAGAATAACGAGATCACAAGTTTCATGGGATGATCCAAGGTCGAACTCGGGGACTTGTAGCTAAAGACGATTGTAAAGTAATGTGTTTGAGGCATAATCTAAATTACTAGAATAAATAAAGTAAGAAGCATGCAACTAACTACTATGCGATGAATTAACTAATGCGACTAAACTAGCTAAATAGGCAGTGAGCATTTGAAGAATAATTCCGAGAGTTTTTAGGGAAACAATAACTTTAACACGTAATAGAAATGCATGGAAAAAATAAGGTTTAGGGGAAATCAATGTTGCATCTCTAAGTTCAACTTTAAGAAGAATCCTGGCACGTATCATTCATTTGTCACACACCTCTTAGTGGTTAGCCACATTTTTCATATTTCAATGATGCAAGAATGATGATGCGTTGAGCATAAGGTTATTTCTATCTCTAGAAACACTTCTTACGTTGCTTAGTGAGTTCCACAACTACTTATCCTCTCGGATAGTTGGTCATAGCTACTTGACTCAATGAGTGATCAAAAGAAAGCATTCAAATAATTATACACTAAGCAGACAGGATTGACCTCTAAAAGTTCAACATAGTTCAAAGTATTAATCTTCCTCTAACCTTGTGAAGATTAGCAACATGGTAAATGAGAAAGCAATGGTCAAGATAAGGAAGATAATGAAGGTAAACATGATAATATATAGATAGATGTGTTGATTACAAGATGTATTAATGTCTTAAGCCAAAATGTAATACAACAGCATAGATAAGATAGAAAGATGGACGACTAGTTTTCAACAATCTCTTACTTCCAACAGATGTGTGTCAAGACTGTTGGTGATGGGACGGTAGCGTGAAGTGGAGAAGGTCCTCTCAGATTCTTACTTCGACGTAGTTCCGATTGTCAATCGGAGGTGATTTATGGAAGTGAAGAACTCTCAGAGAAACTTTTGAATGTGCTTTCGTCTGTGATCATAGGATTTTGCCTAAGGCAAAGTTCCCAGATACTTTGCCATTGATGTTATGACTCTGTTTATAGAGCCACCCTCTGATGACCTCAGGGATCCCGCAATGGATAGTCACCATATCTAATAATGTAGGTGAGGATGTTAACGCTGCTATCATGGTCATCATTATGAAGTTGCAATAGGAGATCTGCTGGAACAGGATCAAAGATCCCGAGGCATTTGATCAACGTTTTGTCATCAGGATCAGAGCATACAATCAACTTCTACGATAACTTCAAAATATACACTTTAATACATGTTAACTCAAGATGTGTGGTTATCAGGGTTTTTTTTTTGTGCCCTTCACCGTAAGTATCATTTTTAGCATGAATTCCTAGCATTATTGATGCATGATCTGCCTATCTACCCTCATTATTCTAAGTAAAAGGCTACAATAACTTGTATTTCTACAAGTTATCACTCTCAGAAAGAGCTATTTTTATGTCCTTAATTTTCTTTGCCCGTTATGTTTTAAATAATTAACATATATTTTTGTAAGAATTTAAGAAAATCATGCATTTTGGAGTGTACGTGGCATTCGAGGTTGATTTGGAGCTATTGAAAGTGAAATCAAGGATTCGAAGCTTTAAAGATGAAAAATTACGAAAATGCCCTTGAAGGGAGCACAAGGCTGCCCTTGAAGGGAGCACAAGGCTACCCTTGCTCGGTACCCTCTGCTATGCACAAAGGCAATAGCACGTAGTTGTGGCAGCGCCGCTGATGGTAGCGTAAGCGCATGCGTCAAATTATAAGGATTCTCAAGTGATGGAACATAAGGCTCTTCAACCTCAACCTTAATCACTTGAACTTCCTTATCTAAATTGGGCACATCTTCTCTCTCAATCTCACAAACCAACTCTTGGTTGACTCCAATGCTTCCAACTCATCCCCATCATCAGAATTTGCAATCATGGACCTCCTTATCTCAATGGCATTGGAAATATTTTTCTCAAACAAGGCTCTAAATGCATCAACCATTAGACTAAGTTGATCTCTTAAAAATTTCAGGACTACCTCATTCTCCACTAATTGGGCTTCTATCCTATCCAACCTCCTCCTCTTCCATACAAAACCTCTTAAATTGATAAACTCTTTTAACAGGTCCTCTAAAGAAGGTTTCTTCTCTATTGAGGGTGGATAAATATAAAAACTCCTATGGTCATGGAATGGGTAACTGATGGGATATGGGTATGGGTTGAAAGACATTGGTGGTGGTGGTGTTGGATCTAGATTAGGTTGGTAAAACTCGTAAGACCACCCAAAATTATAATAAGACATGGTAAAGCAAACATCACAAAAGAAAACCATACAAGAGAAGACTCAAATAAAAAAAATTGAAACAAAACAAAACAAAACAAAATAAATAATATACACCCTAAATTAAAATCAGTCAAATATCTTAAATATTAAAAGAAATCAAAGCATAATTCCCCGATAGCGGCACCAAAAACTTGATGGTAGCGCAAGCGCACACATCAAATTATGATATAGTAAAACGGTCAAGAGACCAATATTGTCCTCTGAGGAATTGGTTTGACTCTCTTAGTTATTAAGAGATTCTTATAATTTTATTTAGAGGACCGGACTATGATGAGAACCTAACTAATCTAATCCTAGAAAGCAAGAAAAGATAAAACTAAGGTGAAATTAGACAAAGGCACGTTCTAAGGTATGATTTCGTTAAATGGATTAACCAAATTAGTTATGTTGACCTTAGATTGATTCAAGCAAATTATAGATCTAGGAGTCTTTTATCCAGGTATCCTCTCTCAAGCTCAACTATTTCTAATGACTAAGCATTGACCTGAATCTCTTCTATCGCTTGACTAGACACAACATTAAGTTCCTCTGTCAACAATCTCTATTAATCTTCTATCACTCTTGTGCATACTCAATTAACATTTTAACATACTAGTTCCAACTCAACACATTCTCTCTCGAGACAGACATTAAGTAAAGAACATTTAATTAGTGATCAATTAATCAAAAGCATTAAGAATGAACATGCCAAAATAATTATGCATAAATTCAATCCCAAAAGCAATTAATTCAGTTTTCACAATCTATAAAACTAAATTAGCACCCTAGAAACAAAAATTAGTCACTTATGATTACAACAAAAACATCGACCATTCATGAGGTTTCCAAACACAAAGGATAAAAAATAAAAGAGGGAAGAAATTGCAAGCTGTGTTCTTGACTTTCATCCTTGAATCTAGAATCACAACCCAACGATCTCTTCAAATCTTCGATCCTTTGAAGCTCTAAGATGACACGTCTATCCAGAATTACACTCCTCAAGGAAACCTCACCAAAATATTGCTTTACGCTCTCAAAATAGCCCTAAAAGTGCCTCTCCCAATCAAATCGGCAGATGCATATGAGACCCGTCTCATCTCCTCAACCTCTTGAGGCATCTTAGGACAAATTTCATTAGACAAAGTATCTCCATGCCTGAATGGCAGTAGGCCCCTTTTGGAGTCCTGCATTAAGTACTTAAGCAACATCTTGTCAATGTATGATGCCTGAGACAGTGCTAGCACTTTGTTCTTACGATCCCGAAATATCTATATTCCCAGAACAAACTGTGTCTTTCTCAAATCTTTCATTTGGAATCGGGTCGCTAGCCAGTTCTTAACTGCAGTCAGTAGTCCTACATCATTCCCAATGAGTAGGAACACTAAGAAAACTACTAAACTGTTGATGATCTTCTTGTAGTCACAAGGCTCATCAATGTTTTGGTTCAAAGTCATACGATTTGATCTCAGTATCAAACTGAATATTCCAAGATTGAGACGCCTGTTTTAGCCCATAAATGGATTGATTCAATTTGCATACTTTTTACTCTTGACCTTGGGCAATGAATCCCTCGGGCTGCACCATATAAATGGTCTCCTCAAGATTGTCATTTAGAAAGGCCGTTTTAACGTCTGCCAAATCTCATAATCATAATAAGCAACAACGGATAGAAGGATTCGGATCGACTTCAACATGGCAACAGGTGAGAAAGTCTCCTTATAGTCGACTCCCTCCACCTAGGTATAACCCTTTGTCACATCGGCACCCCGTTTTCGCTTATAGATCCATTTTCAACCTATAGGTTAGACCCCACCAAGCTGATCTATAAGATCCCATACTGAGTTGAAGTACATTGACTCCATCTCGAGATCCATGGCCTTGACCATTCATCCCAGTCAACATCCTTCATTGCCTTTTGATAAGACAAAGGATCCTCAATGTCGTCATCAGTTACCATAGCCAGGATTTCCGTGAAACCCAGATAGCGAACGGGCAGGTTCAAACCCTCCTACTGTAAACCCCGTATTTCATTTTTCCTATATAAGTGAGTAACAAGCGTGTTAAGTAAAGTTATGAAAGGAGGTAAAGAAGGTAGGCCGATGGAGGAAGAAAATTCTAAGTGTTAGAAATACTTAGTCAAGGGTGAGTTTTAGATAATATAACAAGTGAAAATTTGCTAAGTATGGAAGTAAAGTGTAGGCATGCGTTGATGGAGAAGTATGGATGTATGAGGTTACGTGTGTAGCAACCAAGGCTTGTAGAGGTTAAGTGTTGAAGGCAAGGGTAAACTATGCGTTGGTATTAAGGATGAACGCATGGGTTGAAAGGCATGATGCGTTGATAAGGCTTGCGACAACCTCAAGTGTGTGTGAGCAAAGACGCTGGATGATCGTGTAGCAGATGAGCGGCGCTATATGGTTGGGTAAGCGATTGTCTAGTAAGTAAACAACACTACACGATGAGGTAGGTGATCGTGTAGGTGTGCGCTGAGCGATCGTATAGTAAATGCACGGAGAGCTAAGCGATACGGTAGGCGATCGTGTAGTAATTGCATGGAGCTGAACGATGTGCTAGACGACGCGAAGGATCGTGCTAAACGATGGTGCTACACGTTGGACGATAGCGCAAGCGGCACTACACGATCGGCATCAGTGCCAGACAATGAGCTGCACGATAAATGCTAGACGATAGGCGCTGGACCCTAGACGATGGAGTATACGTTGTGCGCAAGGCGTTGAAACTCGATGTACGCTAAAGTTATGCTTTAGGACGAAGGCCTAAGGAGGGTTATGAAGGAAGGGAAGGAAAAATAAATTAATTGAAGAAACTCACTAATGGGAATTGGTTGGAAGCACGAAGTGCTGGATGAGGTGGCAATTTGACCCTTGAACAGGGGAAGCGGAAGGAAGTATAAAAGGGAGAGGAAATTCAGAAGCTCGGTTTTGGAAAATGACTTGAGAAAATTAAGTGAGATTGATGCCGTTTGAAAGCTAGGGAATGTAGTTTTTGAGGTGTTTTGCTGGAGAAAGATCTCACACGGAGAAGAAAAAAGTGAAGAATTTGCAGAAGGGGCAGATTCTCGGATTAATCAGAGCCTGGAGTGAAGATTGGAAGCTTCAAGACAAACTAGAAGGAATTTTCAGCTGATATTTTTAAGTTAAGAAAGTTAACCCAATTCTAAACAAGTTTGTAGAAGGAAGTTTCTTAAAAAGAGTCCTGGATTTTGAGTTATGAATTTTTGAATTTGGAATAGGGAATTGGTATGTAAGTAGGCAGCTGCTTGGGAAGATTAAGCAGGCAGCTCACCATTGTGAGCGAGATAAGAAAATGAGTGAGAGTGAGAGTGAGTTAAGGAAGAGGTGAATCTCGCTAAGGATGAAAATCTCGCTGGTTTTGCGCTGAATCTCGCTAGAAGTCACAAATCTCCTGGAAAAGTCACAAATCTCGCTGGAAAGTCACAAATCTCGCTAGAAGTGGTTAATCTTGCTCATGAGGGTGATCTCGCTCATGATGATCATCTTACTAGTAATGCTGTTTTGTTGGTAAAAGTTTCATTAGTAAGCGAGCTACCTAAAGCTTTTTGCTAAGAATTCTAAGGAATCTAACCGAGGATTATGTTCTTTCAGACCAAAAAGAGCTAGGAGAGGCATATAAACTGTTTAAGAGTCCCAATGGGCTGTGAGTGACTATAAATGATTTATAAATATTTTAATAATCCATGATTTAATGAAAGTTACTTTTATGTTGGTTATTTTAAAAGAAGTTCCAAGCAACGCATTTCTCTAAAGTTTATAAACGCATGCTAGTTACAAAGTTTATGAAATATGCTTTGGTACAATGGTTGAACCATGGTAGTTTTCAAAAGAGTATTCTATGACATGTTTATGTTACAAGTATTTGTATTATGTTTTAAAGCATATGTGCTCTTAATGTTGTTGAGCATGCATTAGCAAAAGATATTCTTATGAAAACTATGATTTATGAGATCAGCTTTCATTAAGCATGTCTTATGAAAATGTTTTTCTATTAGGTATTTTCAGCTCAATACTGAAGTACAAGGAGAAGGTATCCGAGCTGTACTACCTAGTTTCAGTTATGTTATGATTCTGATGCTGAAGTACATAGAAAAGGTATCAAAATAATTCACTCAGTTTAGTGATAAGCAGTGGTACCCTGCCTTAGTTATGATCCTTGGCATCAAGATCCAGTTTGCTCTACGTGCACGTATGACAGTTAATCGTTCAGTAGGATTGAACCACAAGGGTTCTTTCCTAGCATTGGCTAAAATGTTTTGAACAAAAGTGGTCTCACCCCATCTCAGGCTTATGTTTGAGAAATCGAACAAAAGGGTTCTCTCTTAAACATGATACCCGATGATGAGATTGAACCACGAAGGTTCTTTCCTAACATCTGCTAAAAGGTGTTGAACAAAAGAATTCTCACCCCAACCTAGGCTTATGTTTGAGAGATTGAACAAAAGGGTTCTCTCTTGAACATGATATCCGATGTTGAGATTGAACCACGAAGGTTCTCTCTCAATCGGGAGTCAGTTTAGCTATGTTTTCAGATACAATGGTTTTAAAAGTTTTATGTACACGTTTGCTTGGCATGTTTTAGTTCCAATATTATGTTTTTTAGCTTTCATTTTAAGCATGAGATTTATGTTTTTATTAAGTCACTCATTAGAGGAATAGCTCATTCTTTCAAATGTTTTTCTTTTCCTAGGTAGTGGTCATCTCCCCAGAGGTTAGCTGTCATCCTGTTCTGCCACTCAAGGACTCCAGTTAAAAGTCCAAAGTCTAGAGAGAAGTTTTAAGTGTTTATTCTATAAATTTCTATACATATGTGTTGCTCATATTAAGGACTAGTAAAGTATATTGGGACCGCTGAACTCTGTATGTGTTAATATGATGTAATTATGTTGTTATTGATCCATGGTGTTCTGAGGTTATTTTTAAAGTTTCATTAGTTTGGTGAATGTTATATATGTATTCCAGGGATCTAAGCAGGTGAAGGATGTTAGTTAGGCAGTAAGTGCCATAAAAGGGTTAGTAACTACTGTCGTCACATTCACGCCTGTTCCACAACTTCAGATGTGTTCTTGTAACACTCTTAGATCGAACACAGTTGGGTATATATACCGTAGTCTCCACTGTAAAACCCTAAAACGAGTTCGATAAGGAAGCGTAACTTATCATCGAACGAACCATGTCTAACAAGGTTCTGTTTCTCCTCTCTGCTACATAATTCTGCTGAGGTGTACTCGACGCTGAGAGTTTAGAAACGATTCCATATTCTATCAAATAGTCCTGGAACCCCGAATCTAAAAACTCTCCACCTCGATCCGATTGAAGTGTCTTAATCCGTCTATCCAATGCATTTTCAACTTCAGCCTTGAACTCTCTAAACTTTTAAAAGGATTTAGACTTCTGTGCATAAAATAAACATACCCATACCTAGAGTAATCATCAGTAAAACTGATAAAGTACTCATAGCCTCCCCTGGCTCGCACATTCATAGGATCACAAAGGTTAGAATGCACTAACTCTAGAGGCTCTTTGGCTCGATAACCTTTTCCAGGAAATGGCCTTTTAGCATATTACCCTCAAGGCAGGATTCATACACCAGTAAAGTATTTTCTTCTAACTCACTTAGAAGTCCATTCTTCACCAACCTCTCAATCCTATTGAGGTTGATGTGCCCTAATCGAAGGTGCCAAAGTTGGGCATTTTCTTTTGGAGAAATACATTGACGTTTATTTTGAAGGAAATTGAACACGAGGATTTCCATGAGCAGCAGAAAGATCATTCCAAATTACAATCATATATGAACTTTACAATTACAGTTATAAATATAAACATACGATTATGCATTCATTACAAAAATTACAGAAAGATACTACAAATGATCAAGGAGAAACACAATACACATTTGTAGACTCATCGTCAAGCTCCTTGATCACGAATGCTCGAACACAGCAACACGACAACCTCGAACACATGTCCAACGCGACCGCTACACTGCAGAACACCACACACTCGATCTCAGCGATTGCCTCAGTCACGAACACCCAGAACAATATGAACGACCTCCACAGAACCTTGACGGTGTCGAGTTGAGTATGACACCAACAATTAGGCTACCTTGGTATTCTCGGTATGAGAATCCAGAGGGTGGGCTCTGTGTGGACTTGGTTTGAGGCAGAAGACGGAGGAATCAACAATCGTGTAAACGATTGAGCAAGTGGGAGATGGCAGAACCTATCGTATAAGTCAATGGCCAATTGTATAACAAAAACTAAGCGATCGTCTATCAAAAGCTATGCGGTCGTTTAGCTCATCGCTTAGCTAAGTGCCTGTCGCCTACAAACACACCACGATCGTTTACCTTATCCAAGCTGTCGTTTAGTAAATCCTATTTACTTGACATCTTCCGTGAGATTCTGAGAGATAAAAAATCTCAAAAAAAATTTTGCAAAACTTTCTAAGATTAGGAAAATATTTTTTCTTTTTATCTCACGGTTACCATGAACCCACCAATAACCTCCCACTCAATTGGTTATTAGAGAAAAAGAGTTAATTATCCAATAATTAATATTATTATAAATATAAATGATAATTAACTTATCATACTATATTTAAAACCTATAGATTTAATATTTCATCTCATGAAACATATAAACCATAGCTCTTTTTCTATTCAATGGAACTTAATGTAAATCTCATTTACATTAATCCTCCATTAGATGTATCTCATACATCATACCAATCATATCATATCGAATGACCTCCTGTCAATTTGAACATTTCAAATCAACACCAAGAACTGATCCTCAACTGAATCCATTGAGTTACCAAGGGGATCTTATGAACCTGTAGCTCGAAACTTCAACGGTACGTGAATAACTGACTAAAATCTTTAGTCATGGGATCCACCATCCGTTAACTGCCAGGCACTCTACTAAAGACCGACAGATGAACTCTCCTTACCATAGATATTATGTGTCCATCTTAACCAATCAGTAGTGTGACAACCCTTCACAGATCACTCGTAAGTACAGCTTGACCAATAACCTTTATGCCCTTGTAGTTACATCTAACTCCCTAAGTACCACTAATCCCTCTAATGAACATAAGTCATAGTCCTACTATGACTGAGTCCCTCTTCTAAAGAAAAGCTATAGCCATTATGTTCAAGTCCCAAAATCAGCACTCAAGGGAGTAATCTCTCTACTTATCCCTGCTTCGGGAAAGGAGTGAATTCTATCTTGTGTATTGAGTTCCTAGCTCCCAAATTAAACAAGTCCCCAAAAAGGTAGGCATATTGAGTTGGCAATCTGGCCACTCTCACCCATACTAATCAAAGGACCGCCCTTAAAGACAGGAGTTCCCAAAACCTTCAAAATTAAGGTCGTGTCACCTATGGTCGTTTAGGTGAGATGTAAGTCTCTAGTATCAATGGTGTTATATACAGAGTCTAATCATCTTGTGGTTCGGTCTTATACAAACTCTTTGTATAAGACCCCCCCTCGCATGTCTCCACATGAATGGTCAGGATCTACCATATGTAGTAGTTTACAACACTTGCAAACCTCTACAAAGTGGGCCGTATCCATAGTGTCACAAGGATCAGGTATCCCACCTTAATCCTTATACTACAGACTTATTTAGTTTATCACTTAAGTCATGATCCACTTGTATATCACATATACGTGCTTAAGTTTACATAAGATAACCATGAAGCTTTGTTTATTGTATATGAGTAAATGCCAGAATAAAATAACAATTATTTTATTCATAAAACAATGTGTATCATTACAAACAACGAGACTTCGGGAGAATTAGGACATCAATCCCAACAATCTCCCACTTGTTCTAATGCCTCGAGAGACTAATGTACAATACAATATAAAAATGTACAATATAAAATAAACTAGGGCATAACCCAGTAACATCTCCCACTTGCCCTAGACAAGATGCCACATGTCCCGCAGACCCAGACTCTCTAGGTGACCCGCGAACACTTTAGTCGTGAGGGCCTTTGTAAAGGGATCAACAACGTTATGCTCCGATGCGATCTTCGTGACTATCACATCACCGCAATGCACAATCTCCATGATCATGTGGTATTTTTGCTCTATGTGCTTACCTCGACGATGACTCCGAGGCTCCTTCGAATTTTCCATAGCCCCGTTGTTATCACAATAAAGAGTGATAGGCAAATGCATATTTGGAACAACTTCCAAATCTGAAAAGGAATTTCCTCAACCAAACAGCTTCCTTAACTGCTTCACAAGCCGCTATGTATTCGACTTCCATAGTGGAGTCTGCGATGCATCCTTGCTTGGTGCTTCGCCCGTCATACTACAGTCGATCCATTCATAGTGAAAACTGAACCCGATGTCGATTTGTGAGAATCTCTATTGGTCTGAAAGTCAGAGTCCATGTATCCTGTAAGGATCAAATCCTTATCTCCATACATGAGCATATAGTCCCTCGTTCTCTGAAGATACTTGAGGATCGTCTTGACCGTCGTCCAGTGATCAAATCCTGGATTGGACTGATACCGACTGACAATCCCTATTGCATAGCAAATTTTGGGTCTGGTACACAACATTGCATACATTAAGCTTCCTACAGCTGAAGCATAGGGAATCTGTCTCATCTCCTCAACCTCTTGAGGTGTCTTAGGACATTGATTCTTAGACAAAATGATTCCATGCTTGAAGGGTAACAAACCCCTTTTGGAATCTTGCATCTTGTACTTGATCAACATTTGATCAATGTATGATGCTTGAGACAAGGCTAACCATTTGTTCTTACGATCCCGAATGATCTGAATCCCTAGAACATACTGTGCCTTACCCAAATCTTTCATTTGGAATTGGGCAGCTAGCCATTTCTTAATGTTAGTCAGATACCCTACATTATTCCCAATGAGTAGGATATCATCCACATATAGTACTAGGAAAGCTACTGAGTTTTCTTGTATACACAAGGCTTATCAACATTTTGATCAAAGCCAAACGACTTGACTGCAGTGTCAAATTTGATGTTCCAAGATCTAGATGCTTGTTTCAGCCATAAATGGACTTATTAAGCTCGAAAACTCTTTTCTCTTGATTTGGAACTATGAACCCCTCTGGTTGAGTCATATAGATGGTCTCCTCAAGATTACCATTAAGGAAGGAAGTCTTGACGTTCATTTTCCATATTTCATAATCATAAAATGTGGCTATGAACAGGAGAATCCTGATAGACTTGAGCATGACAATAGGTGAGAAAGTTTCCTCATAGTCAACTCTCTCAACCTGGGTATAACCCTTTGCCACGAGTCTAGCATTAAAGGTTTGCACCTTTCCATCTATACCTCTCTTTCACTTAAAGATCCACTTACAATCAATAGGTCTTACCCCATCAGTTAGATCAACAAGCTCCCAGATGTTACTAAAGTACATAGACCCCATTTCCTCGTTCATGGCCTTAACCCATTCATCTTTGTCAACATCCTCCATTGATTTCTTAAAAGACAACGGATCCTCGACCCCATCATTCGAAATGACATTTTGGGCTTCAGTCAAACCCATGTAGCGATCTGGTGGGTTCATAACCCTCCCACTACATCGAGGCAGTCTCAACTCTTGAGCTGGTTGACTAGATGTTCCGACCTCAACAACTCTTGTTGATCTGTCGGCCTGTTCAACAACTCTTGTTGAACCCTCAATAGTCTTAGTCTCACTAGAAATCTCATGCAAAACGAGCTTACTTCGTGGCTTATGATCCCTCATGTGGTCTTCTTCCAAGAAGATAGCATTTGTAGAAACAAATACTTTGTTCTCACTCAAATCATAGAAGTATCCACCGCTCGTTTTCTTGGGGTAGCCTACAAAGAGGCAAACCTTCGAACGAGGTTCCAACTTCTTTGGGTTAGTCACTAGCGCATGTGAGGGACAACCTTAAATCCAGAAGTTGCATAAACTACCTTTATGGCCTCTCCATAACTCAAAAGGTGTTTCAGAAACACTTTTCAGGGAATGTTATTCAGGATATAACATACAACCTTCACTGCAAAACCCCAAAACGAATCTAGAAGATGAGCATAACTCATCATAGACCGAACCATGTCCAACAAGGTTCTTTTTCTCCTTTCTGATATACCATTCTACTAAGGTGTACCAGGGGCCAAGAGTTGGGACGCAATCCCATGTTCTATCATATAGTTCTAGAATTGGAAGTCCATATACTCTCCACCACGATTAGATCGTAGTGTTTTTTTCTTCTTACCTAACAAGTTTTCAACTTTAGCCTTATACACCTTGAACTCGTCAAGGGCTTCAGACTTATGTTGCATTAGGTAGAGATACCCGAACCTTGAATAATCATCTATGAAAGAGATGAAATATTCATACCTACCCCGAGCTTTAACATTCATTAGACCATAGAGGTCTGAATATATAAGCTCTAAGGTTTCCTTGGCTCTATAACCTTTTCCAGTAAAAGGTCGTTTGGTTTTCTTGCCTTCATGGCATGATTCACATACCGGCAAGGAGTTTTCTTCTAAACTCTTTAGAAGTCCATTTTTCACCAACTTTTCAATCCTATTGAGGTTGATGTGACCTAACCTTAGATGCCAAAGATGAGCATTTTCCTTAGGAGAAACCTTTGGTCTTTTAGCTGTTGTTGCCGTATTGAACATTTCAGTGTTCAAGAGAAGAACAAGGCACTACACGATTGAAAAGTGCTGACCGTGACATGTAGCATGCATGGATGGAGCACCTTGTTAAGCGCTATTGCACTACAACAACCAAGGCCAGAGCGCAATTGAGCTTGACAGCAGCGTCGCTATGCTTGGCCAACCTCTATAAATGCTCCTCTTCATTATTTAGGGTGTTTTATCATGCTAAATTTGATGAAGGTTGGGCAGAGACCTCAATTTCTTCTTATTCCTTTTTCCTTTGAGCATTTTAGCTTAGGTTTTTAATCTTCTTTTAGGTTGTAAACAATGAACTAGACTTCTCCTCTTTGATTTGTCTATGAAACGATGAGCTAATTTTTATCTAATTTTTGGGGCAAGAACCCTATTTATTTTTCTTGAGGTTTCCTGTTATTGAATTGTATGCATTCTAATTTTATGTTTTCTTTGAATATGTTTCAATTTCAATATGTATATTTATGTTGTTGACTTTTCACACCTAAGCATGCATTACCTCGCTAATTGATTCTTAGTGATGTCACGTTCTGTAAAACCCTGAAACTTCCCCCTAAGATCTTCTAAGTAAGGATGGTTTACGGAGTTGCTTTAGGAACCTAGAAAGGCTAGGTTTGGGCATGCGTTGACCTTGGTAAGAAGCTTGGGTGTGGATAGAGTGAGGTTAAGAGGAAGGCCTTAACGTTAGGAGAATATTTTACACAAAGGGACTTAGTATAGAGTAGAATTGTCAGGTGTTGCCAAAAGGGGCAACCAGGTGTTGAGGATGTGTACAAGGAAAGAAGAGGAACCATGCCATGAGGAGTAGTTTGATGAGTCATGCATGGGAAGTAAGCAAAGGAAAGAGCACGCTTGACCGAGCTTGGTGATGGGATGGCTAAATTAAAGGAAATCGAACACGAGGATTTTCATGAGTAGCGAAAAAAATCATTCCAAATTACAATCATGTCTGAACATTACAAATTACAGTCAAAACATAACCATACGGTTATGTAATCAATACAGAAATTACAGCATGAAAATACAAATGAATAAGGAAAAATGCTACGAACATCTGTCGACTCGTCTCCATGCTTCTTGCTCACGAATGCTCAAACACAACAACCTCAAACGCTCGAACAACATGACCGCTACACAGCACGAACGCCGTGCACTCGTCCTCAACGATCGCCTGGATCACGAACACCTCAACAACACGAACGACTTCCACAGAATCTCGACGGTGTCAAGTTGAGTATAACACCACCAAGAAGGTTACCTTGGTATTCTCGGTGTGAGAATCCAGAGGGTGGGCTCTGTGTAGACTTGGTTTGAGCCAGAAGATGGAGGAATCAACAATTCCGTAAACGATTGAGCAAGTGGGAGAAAACTAAATCTATCGTATAGGTCGATGCCCAATCATTTAGCAAAAGCTAAGTGATCATTTAGCTCAACGATTAATTTCGTGTCTATCGCTTACAAACACTACATGATCGTTTACCTTTGTCAAGCTGTTGCTTAGTAAATCCGATTTACTTGACAACTTCTTTTCCGAGAGAAAATTCACAAATTCAACATTACTAAAATTAGGAAAAAAAATTTTCTTTTATCTCACGGTTACCATGAACCATCAATAACCTCCCACTCAATTGGTTATTAGAGAAAAAAAATTTAATTATCCAATAATTAATATTATTATAAATATAAATGATAACCAACTTATCATACTATATTTATAACCTATAGTTTTAATATTTCATCTCATGAAACATATAAACCATAACTTTTTTTCTATTTCATGGTACTTAATGTAAATCTCATTTACATCAATCTTCCACTAGATGTATCTTATACACCATACCGATCATATCACATATAATCAAATTACCTCTTGTCAATTTGAACATTTGAAATCAACACCAAGAACTGATCCTCAACTGAATCCATTGTGCTACCAAGGGGACCTTATGGACCTACAGCTTGAAGCTCCAACGGTACGTGAATAACTGACTAAACTCTTTAGTCACGGGATCCACCATCTGTTAACTGCCAAACACTCAACTAAGGACTGACAACTAAACTTTCTTTACCACAGATATATTATGTGTCCATCTTAACAAATCAGAAGTGCGACAACCTTTCATAGATCGTTCACAAGTACAGCTCGACCAATAACCATTATGACCCTGTAGCCACATTTAACTCTTTAAGTACCATCGATCCCTCTAATGAATATAAGTCATAGTCCTACTATGATTGAGTCCTCTCTTCTAAAGAGAAGTTGTGGCCACTACGTTCAAGCCCCAGAATCAACCATTAAAGGAGCAATCTCTCTACTTATCCCTGCTTCGGAAAGAAGTGAATTCCATCTTACAGATTGAGTTCCCAACTCCCAGATCAGAAAAATCCCCAAAAAGGTAGGCATGTTGAGTTGGCAATCTAGCCACTCTCACCCATACTAATCAAAGGATTGCCCTCATAGGCAGGAGTTCCAAAAACACTAAGGATTGAGGTCATGTCACCTATGGTTGTTTAGGTGAGATGTAAGTTTCTAGTATCAATGGTGTTATATACAGAGTCTAGTCATCTCGTGGTCCGGTCTGATACAATCTTTGTATAGGACACCCCCACTCGCACGTCTCCACATGAATGGTCAGCATCTACCATATGTAGTAGTTTACAACACTTGCAAACCTCTACAAAGCGGGTCGTATCCGTAGTGTCACCAAGATCAGACATCTCACCTTAATCCTTGTACTATAGACCTATTTAGGTTATCACTTAAGGCATGATCCACTTGTATATCACATAGACATACTTAAGTTCACATAAGATAACCAAGGAGCTTTGTTTATTTGATATGAGTAAATTCCGGAATGAAATAACAATTATTTTATTCATCAAACAATGTGTATCATTACAAAACAACGAGACTCTGGGAGAATTATGACACTAATCCTAACATAAATGTAGTCCCATGCAACCAAAAATGCTGGGTGGCCAACTATGCTAGGTGATGAAATGACTACCTTGGCTTAAGGAGGGCCGATTGATTGAGTAAGTACCCAAGGCATTTAAGGGTTAAAAGGGAGCTAGAGAAGAGTAAATGGTTCTTACCTTTAAAAGTATTTCAATTATATGCTTTGGTTTGCTAAAGTAAAATATATTTATGAAATACCTAAAATAGGCTTTATTATTCAGTTCAAAGCACGATTTAGATAAACTCGTTTATCTATAGTTTTCCAAAGAGGACTATGTTATGAAGTTTATGTTGTTCTTAGGTTATGTCTTACAAAGGGCAAAATGTTGATGTTATGTTTTCAAGGAAATTAAGATATGTTATGTTTATGAAGTACTATGTTTTCCAAAGTAGTATAGGCCAAGCTATGATTTCCAAAGTGATTTGTAGCAAGTATATTTATGAACTCAAAGTATGTTTGTGTTGAATGAATGAGATGGTTTTAATCAAACCATGTTTCTAAAGGATGTGAAAGCTTTAAGTTTCTCATACATGAGCTAGATGCTCTAATATTTCCAAGGCATGGTTTAATTACGATAAATTCTAATTGAGCTAGATGTCGTAACGTTTTCAAATATGATTAAGTAAGATTTATTTCGAAATGAGTTTGTGCTATTATTTTCTAAGATGTTATTGATAAGCTAGGTCTTGCAAAGATTGTATGCTAGGTGCTGGTTTTCCAAAAGGCTAGTCATGCCATGATTTACAATGAGAATTTATAATAAGTATGTTATAAACTCAAATTATGATTTATGAGATTTAAAGAGAAAAATATGATTATGAATGGAAGTTAAGAGATGCTAAGTTTGCCTAAAGGGATTTTAATTAGCATGTTGTAATCTTAAAGCATGTTTAATGACATTTAAATATGATTTACCTATGATCTCAAAAGAGGAATTTAATAAGCAATGTATGATGGTTATAAATAGATTATGGTTTTGAAATAAAAGGTCTTTCAACCACTGGCTAGGTACCCTGGATTGCTAACATACTATAGAGATGTTTGATGGGAATTGTCAGTATATACTGATGGGAAATGTCAACGTACTCTAGTATGTCTAGTTGGGAATTGTCTACATGTGCACGTGGGGATGGATAAGATAGGGTACATGTCAAGTATGCTTTCCAATTTTATGAAAGGTTTAATAAGTTAATTAACATTAGTCAAGAAGAGGAAGATGATGATATAGCCAGTTTGTTACTAAATCAAAGTATGTTTTCTTGATTTCATAAGACTAAATGAGTTTAATCTTTGGATTTACTGAGATATTATTGAAGGAACTCTAAATAGAGAACCAGTGATCGGAAGCGGATTGTTCCAAATTTCATTGAGAAATAATACAAACAATTACAGTCTTAAAAGAATAGATTATGCATATTCAATAAATTATAGCATGCTTCTTTGATTGAATAAACAAGGGATAGAATATGCAAACATTTGAAGAACCCTTTCTTCAAGTATCCCTCAATCGTTCAGCAACTCGTTCAACAACACGAACTCGAACGCAACAATTAGAACACGATCTCAATGAAAAACTGGATGAACTTCGATCACAATCGAGTTCAACTTGATCCTCGACCCTCGAACGGAACAAGAACACTACCATAAGAGTTCTTGGTATTCTGGTGTGAGAATCCAAGAGTTGTGGGCTCAGTATGACTTTGGATAGAGGAATGAAGGAGGTAAACGATTGAGTATGAGACAGAGGAAGGAAGTCTTTCGCATACACTTGATACTCGATCGTGTAGAAGAAGAAGCCTATCGTATAGACTTGCTACCCGATCGTGTAGAAGAAGAAGTCTATCGTATAGACTTATTACTCGACCATGTAGTAATGAGTAACTATCATATAGTAAACTCGATACTTGATCGTTTAGGCTATGAGATGCTATCATTTAGTAAAACTCTTTTACACGATAGTCTTTTTTTTGTGAGACCGATTCAATGAATCATCAACCTTATGTGTTTTGGAAAACCATTTTTCTTTTTATCTCACAGTTACCATAACCGTGCATAACCTCCCACTCAAGTTGGTTATTAAAAAAAAAGAATAATTAATTATCATATAATTAATACATTATAAATAAATATAATAATCAACTTATCATATTATATTTATAACCTATAGTTTTAATATTTCATCACATGAAACACATAAACCATAGTTCTTTTTCTATTTTATGGTATTTAATATAAATCATATTTATATTAATTCCTCCAATTAATAATGAATCAAATACATCATATCAATTATATCACATATAATTAAATCAATTTAGTTATGTCATATATAATCAAATTTCCTCTTGTTAATTTGAACACTTCAAACTAATCCAAAATTTGATTCTCAACTTGAACCCATTGAGCTACCAAGGGGACCTTATGAACCTGTAGCTTGAAACTCCAACGGTACGTGAATAACTGACTAAAGTCTTTAATTCACGAGATCCACCATCCGTTAACTGTTGGCCATTCCACTAAAGACCGACAGTTGCACTCTTTGCACTACAGATATATTATTGTGTCCATTGGATATAACCAATCAATAGTGCGATGACCCTTCACAAATCGCTCACAAGTACAGCTGGGCCAATTTATCGTTTTGTCCCTGTAGTTACATCTAACTTCTTAAGCACCACTGATTCCTCTAATGAATAATAAGTCATAGTTCTACTATGACTGAGTCCTCTCTTCCCAAGAGAGGATGCGGCCACTATGTTCAAGATCCAGAAGCAATCATTAAGGGATAAATTTATCTACTTATCCCTGTTTCAGGGAAAGAGTGAATTCCGTCTTGTGTAGCTGAGTTCCCAGCTCCTCAATCAAACGAATCCCCAAAATGGTAGGCTTATTGAGTCGATAATCTGATCACTCTCACCCATACAAATCAAAAGACTGCCTTCATGAGTAAAAGTTCCAAACTCACTCAGGATTAAGGTCATGTCACCTATGGTCATCCTAGTGAAATGTAAGTCTCAATTCTGAACGACGTTATATAAAGAGATTAATTATTTCGTGGTTCGGTCTTATACAAACTCTTTGTATAGGATACCCCCGCTCGCATGTCTCCACATGAATGGTCAGGATCAGACCATTTATAGCACTTTACAACACTTGTAACATCTATAAAATGGGTCATATCCGTAGCGTCACCAGGATAAGGTATCCCTTTTTTATCTTTATACTACAGACCATTTAGGTTATTACTTAAGGCATGATCCACTTGTATGTCTCCACATACATGCTTAAGTTACACAAAATAACCTTGGATCTTAGTTTATTGGATTGAGTAAAAGCTTATAAAATAACATTTATTTTATTAATAACAATATGTTTATAGAGTGTTTACAAACTATGAGACTACTAGGACAACTAGGACACCAATTCCAACAATTATGTTATGCTATTCTCATGTTTTAATATGAATGTTTTATAAGTATGGTCTTCATCGTCAAGAAGAGGAAACTGATGAATGAAAGTTTTCTAAAAGGCTAAGTTTTTTTTTCCTGGTTTGGGTGAAAATTTATGATCTTAACCTCTGGCCTTATTGAGGTGTTTTAATATGATTTTTCTGAGTTAAAATGGAAACTATGTATGAGTGCTCTATGGTTAAACTATTAAAGGTTAAAAAGTATTATTATTTTTTAAACTAAATTTGGCCCTATAATATTATTTTGACTATCACCTAACTTATTTGTAGTATGAAAAATAAGCAAATTTCACATAAAAATTTTATATTATTGAATGTGTATATGATCTTGAAAAGAAAAATGTTAATTGATGGTTTATGGTTGTTATATAATTTAGCATATGGTGAAGAAATCTAGAAATTCTTGAAATTATGTGCTTAAATGGTTAGTCATTGTTTGAATATAGAGATGCTGAATTTTTTTGGCATAATTTTCCCATGATCAAAACTGTTAATCAGTTAGTAGATAATTCACATCATAATCAAATTGTTAGTACTTCAAGCAACGATCAAATGTCTGAACCCCTTTTTCCTGCATCGAATAGCATACATGAATTTGAGCCTAATAGAAGTAAAAGACAAATGATTGACCTGATTTTCTGACTACCTTGTTGAATATTCAGATAAAATAGACAATCAATTTGCTTCCATGTACTTAATAGATGAGGATCCAAAAATCTATCAAGAAGCTTTAAGCTTAGTAGATTCTAATTTTTGGAAAGAAGTAATTAGGAGTAGATTGGATTCCTTAGTTATGAATCAAACATAGGAATTAGTGGAACTACCTAAAAGAAATAAATCCATTAGGTTTAAATGGATCTTTAGGAAGAAAATGAGACCAGATGGTATGATAGATAAGTTTAAGGCTAAACTAGTGGTTATGGCATACACACAAAAGCAAGGAATATACTATTTAGATATTTACTCACATGTGACTAAAATAGCCACTATCATAACATTGATAGCCTATGCAACAATAAGTACCGTGAAGGTTTTATTGTTGCTTGTCAAGAAGATAAGGTCTGTAAACTCACAAAATCTCTTTATGATTTAATACAAGTTCCTAAACAATTGTATGCAAAATTTAACAATACTTTAGCGAACAATGATTTTAATGTAAACTATTATGATGCAAGTGTTTACTTAGAGTTGTTTGGAATTGATTATTTGTTTCTATATCGATGATATGTTGATCTTTCATACAAACATGGATTTAATAAATGACATTAAGTTATTTACATCCTCACAATTTGAAATGAAAGATTTAGGTGAGATTGACGTGATACTTGGTGTCAAGATAAGAAAATGAAAATTTATTTTTCTTTATGTTAGTCAGATTATATTGAAGAATTGCTAAAGAGAATTTGACAGCTTTAATGTTACACTTGTAAGAACACACTATAATCCTAGTACGAGTCTAAGAAGAATAAGGGAAAAAATGTCTTTCAATTTGAATATGAAAAAATTATTGGTAGAGTTATGTTTTTAATGAACTATACTACACCTATATATGCTAGAGTAGATTGAGAAGACATACATAATCCTAATAAAGATCATTTGATAGCTCTTCAACGTTTGCTAAGGTACCTCAGAGGTACAATGGATTTTTGTTTGCATCTCAACAATTTTCTTGTAGTTTTAGAAGGATATTTTGATGTGAACTGGGTAATAGATAACAACAAGTAAGTTACACTAGCGGATACATGTTTCTACTAGGTGGAGAAGTTATTTCATGAAAATTAACTAAACAAACCTGTATAGTACGATCCACCATGGAGTCAGTGTTTATAGCACTTGAGCTAGCTAGACAAGAAGTAGCGTGGTTAATAAGTTTACTAAGAGACGTGCCACTGTAGGGGGCTTTTGTACTAGTGTCTCTACATTATGATTCATAAGTTGTTATAGATATTGTCAAGAACAATGTGTATAATGGAGAAAAGTGGCATATTCGTCTGAGATATGGAGTTGTAAAACAACTGTTGAAGAAGAGAATTATCTCGTTGGAGTATGTGAGATCTGAGAGGAACTTAGCAGGTCCTCTCAACAAAGGCCTAACTGAAGGATCCAATTAAGGGTCCTTGAGCGAAAGAGATGGATTGTCCCAATTCCCAAAATTTTACAGTGAACAGAATGATATTATGCATTTACCAACAATTAATTACAACATGTAATTAATGAAATTACAGAAAAATAATATAAGGTTTGGAACCCTTATCTTTGAAGACCAAATCTTCACGAAAAAATCTCTCGATCTCCAAATTGGGCACCACCATGATGGAAACCTTGGTATTCTTTGGGATGAGAATCCAGGAGGAGTGGACTCTGACTATTTTGGATTTATGAGAGGGAAACGAGATTGAAAGAGGAGAGGAAGAACAAACAGAAAACTACAGAGAGCACTACAGTTTGTTTTTCAGAAGAAAAAAAAGAATGACGGCTACACCTCCACTCCTGCACGTTGTGTAGAGAATAATGGGAGGGAGTTACCACTCCCTCCCTAAAACTATTAATTATATATATATATATATATTTATTTATTTATTTAATAAAAAAATATTAAAATTAACAAAATTAATTTTAATAAAAAAACTTTAATATATATATAACTACTTTATCATATAATATATATTAAACTATATGTTATATCAAATATAACATATAACTTAGTTCAATATTGTATCCAATACAATATAATCTATGGTTTAATTCTCTCAACAATGATATTTAATATAAGTCCCATTTATATTAAGTTTAATTATATGAATCCAATTCACATAATTAATATTTGAATTATATTCAAATATTTAATTTCTCTCAATTAAAATACTTAATATTAAAATGTATCAGATACATTATATTAACTATATCGTATATAATTAATTCGCTCAATTAATTTGAACAATTCAAATTAATCCTAAAAATGATTCTCATTAAATCTCGTTGAGCTACTGAGGGGACCTCATGGACCTGTAGCTTGAAGCTCCAACGGTACGTGAATAATTAATTAAACTATTTAATTAAATTATTAATCATCCGTTAACTGTCAAACACTCTACTAAAGACCGACAGCTGCACTCTTCGCACTACAGATATATTTTTGTGTCCATTGGATATAACTAATCAATAGTATAATGACCCATCAGAAATTGGTCGTAAGTACAGCTGAGGCCAAAATTACCGTTTTTCCCCTGTAGTTACATCTAACTTCTTAAGTACCATTGATCCCTCTAATGAATAATAAACCATAGTCTAATTATGACCAAACCCCTCTCGGGTCAGGAGAGGGTGTGGCACCACATTGTTCAAGTCTTGGAATCAACCCTTAAGGGAGCAATTTATCTACTTACCTCGACGTTGGGGAATGAGTGAATTCTTTCTTGTGTTGGTTGTATTCCCAGCTCCCCAATCAAACGAATCCCCAAAATGGTAGGCTTGTTGATGTTAGAGTTAAACAACCAGCGGAAATATCAAGGATCCATAAGCATTCTAATTCACTAATTTTGGCAAAAACTAAAGTATGTTGTTCATAAAAATGGGTTTTCAGAACATACCTTTAAAGAACTCTTCAAGAAAATCGTTGTTCAGCTGCTATCTTCACTTGATGTCAATGTGAACCACCTCAAAACCTTCCCTTCTATGCTCTTGGAGCTTTAGACAGAGTTGTGGGACTTAAGAACAACTTGTAGATGTGAAAAAATAAGGGAAGCTCACAACAACAAGTTGAAGAAGACAACTTCTTCTTCACCACGATTTTTCTCTCAAATTTTTTTATTCCTCTCCCTTCTCCAACAACTCCAAACTTCTTTATATATCAAGATGAACATGCAAAGAGATGAAGTACATGACTTGCAACTCATGCGTAGAGAATCAAGGTAGAGAAGATCATGGTTTGTGTGTGAGCATAAAAGATGATGATAATGGAAAATACTCTTTTTCCATTATGTGCCATGCAAAAAAGATTTTTCCATTTCATTTTTAAAATACAAAATGACTTTTAAATCATTTTAATTTAAAATTTGATTTTCTTAAATTAATTTCATAAATCAATTTAAAAAATTAATTAATTTAATATCAAATATTAAATTAATTTTTGCACAATAATCATCTTTATATATTTAAATCATATTTAAATATTTATTCTCTTGTTCCGTTTAATTTGAACGTTTCAAATTAATTTCTCAAGCTACCCTAAAGTGTACCCATTTATGAGCTAGTAGGGGGACCTCGCGGACCTACAGATCATGGGCTCCAACGATCCGAGATTAATCGGCTAAACTCCTTAGACCGATCTAACCCCCATTTGTTAACTAATGGGTGATTCCACTAAAGCCCATAGCTGAACTCCCCTCACTGTAGATATATTTTGTCCATTCGATATTACCATGATTAGTAAGTTAACCCTTCACAGGTTGCTCGTAATAACGGCTAGGTCGAATCTCTGTTTTACCCCCGAAATTACCTCTTATTCCTTAAGTTCCACTAATCCCCTAATGAACAATTGATTTATGATCCAATCAACAAATCGAATCCCTCTCAGGCCAATGAGAGGGTGAGGCCTCTTATTCAATACCAAGAATCAGCACTTGAAGGGAACGACCTCTCTACTAACCTTAATCGGTTAGGAGTGAATTCCCTCTCGTACCCTATGTTTCCAGCTATTCATCCGGTCTTATCTCCAAAATGGTAAGCTTATTGAGCAGAGGCAATTGGTATACTCTCACCATTTGCAGATCAAAGGATAATCTCGAACAAATAGGAGTTCATAGTTAGCTCAGGATTAAGTTTAGGTTACCTAGGTCATCGCTTTGAAATTGTCAGTCTTAAACAGTAAACAATGTTATAAAGTAAGAGTGACAGGTTTCGTCGTCCGATCTTGCACAAAACTCATTTGCACAGGACACCCCCACTTCTCATGTCTCAATATGCACGAATTAAGATCACTTTGTATGTAGTACTTTACAATACTTTGTAACAACTACAGAGTAGGCCGCATCCAATAGTGTTACCAGAATAAGGTACCTAACCTTATTCATATACTATAGATCATTTTGACTATTTACTTGAATCTGATCTACTTGTATGTCTCAACATAAAGTTTAAGTACTCATATAATAGTCAAGGGACAGGGGTTTATTGGATTTCTAAAAAAAATATATTCAACAACAACTTTACTGAATTCTCAGAATAAGTTCTAATGTTTACAAACCACGAGTTTTAGGACATAAAACCCAACAAACTCCCACTTGGACTAAAACTCCAGTGGCAACTTATATATATCCGATATAGAAGACTGAGTTTCTGAGTTTTATAGAGAAATACAATAAACTAGGGCATCCCATACCTATAGTTTTTGCCATTTAGTATCTCATACCTGATATTTCTCCCACTTTCCCTAGGTTATTAACCTCTGGTATTTCTAATCTTACTAGAAGATTCTCAAACATTTTAGCCAAGAGAATCATTATAAACATATTAATATACAAATAGGTTTCTAATGGAGAATTCATCTTTTACTCAATAATGTCTAGGAAACACATTTTCCTCCTACTACATTGAGGTACTCTCAACTCTTTGATTAAGATGGTCTGACCTGCCTTAACAACTCTTGACAGTCAGAATTAGAAATCTTAAATTCATTATACTTTAATCTTAGCCATTTAAATATCTGAATATTTGCTGATGGCTATTAACAATTTGATTCTTAACAAAAGTTGCTAGAACAAACATAATTTTTGAAAATGAACATTTCATTTATACAATCTGTTCTATACAAGTTTTAACAATTAAAAACAAGTAGCAACTTCTCCCACTGGATGAGCTGAGCAAATAGTCCTAGGGTCAAGTTAGCCTGGTTACCTTTTCTTTGCTCTTTTCTCGACAAGATATTGTGGGTAGTGTTTCCTCCAGTATCCTTCATCGTTGCAGTGGAAACATTTCCCTTTCTCTGCAGCGGTTTTCTTACCAGCAGGCTTTTTTCCTTTCCCTTTTTCTTTCTTCGCTGGAATACTCTTAGTCTGCGAAGATGAGGCAACTTCAGGCTTGGAGGACATTCCTCACTTCTTGGCAGTAGTAACATTTACTTTTGGCACCAGACCCTTTTGTTCTCAACATTATCTAGTAAGCCTATAGCTCATTCAGCAGAGTAGTCAAATTTTATTCATTAATGCATTCAGAATTGCAGAAAACTCTTTAGAAGAGATTCTAGAATAAACCAACTTGACTTCTCTTGTTCATGACAACACCGTTTACTTCTGCCACATTAAAGTGGACCATCATGTCCAGGACATGTTCATGAACATTGGTCCCTTCTTTCATGCGACTGTTGTAAACGTATTTGATAACATCATGTCTCAGGGTAAAGGACGGCTGTCTAAATATCCCTCTTAGAGATTCCATAATCTCTTTGGCAGTGTTCATACCCTCGTGTTTTTTGGCCAAAACGTTAGACTGGCTGGCGAGGATATAAGCACGGGCTTTATCATTAGCCCTGATTCATTTATCAAACGCTTCCCAAACAGTTCAGTTAGTATTTGAGCTAGGAATAGGAGGACATTCCTCTGTTAAGACAAATCTCAAATCGTCTATCGTGAGTATTGTATCCAAATTTGATTTCCAGTTTACATAATTGTCCCCAATCAATTTGTCTGAAGCCAACAATTGTATAATAGAACTCGTCATTATGAAATTATAAAAAAAATTTATAAGTGAATTGCTTTTAAATCCAATCAAGTTTTAGCAAAGTGATAATGTACCCATAATCATTATTTTTGCAATAATACTTAAGTGATTTAGAATAAATGATACCGTGGGGCAGTCAAGAATTCCTTCATAAAAGCAAGACAATTCTTGACCGAATACTATCTCCAGAATAACTCATATTCAAATAGTCCTTTAATTATCATTTTTAGTCAAGATCATTACTAACACTTAATAAGTCTTGTAAGTGTAAACCCGCCATTTTCAGATTTTATAGAACGATATGAGTATGCCTCCGAAATAGAAGACAATACCCAAGACGAAACTATAAGACCCTATTCATTTTACTGAAGCCTGGGTTATTCCGAATCCTATGTTAGAACCCTCCTTAGGGATCACTGCGGTTAACGATTAGCTAGTGTCGTATGAAAAACGACAGCAGGCGCAACATAAGAATCTCACGGTTCAGACTAATGGAGGAGAACGTAGGAAAATGTTGACACATTTTCTTCACCCATTTACTATGAAATACTTCTCTCATTCACCTTGTTATTGACCCATGCAAATACTTTCTGTATGGAGTAGTCGAGGTAAAATTGATAAGAAACCGAGCATGGATCTCACGGTATGAACTTTTGAGGACGTGAGAGCTAATAACTTTTATTCTCCCACTGAAGTGTTCTAAATGTTTGGGTATATTTATACTTAGGTTAGACGGCTAATTTCATACAACTTAAGTCTAAGTAGTTTATCCAAATATAACTCTTATAATTGGATTTAACCTACAATGTCTAGGTGATAAACCATTTTATTACCTCACATCGCTCACAAATGCTCATAAAACTGGTTACCAATGCTTAATTATTCGGCTATATTCCCCAAGTAGGAGGTGTTCCATAGACCGTCAACTTAAATACCCCCAGCCTTTGATAGGATTATATACCGATTGAGTTTGTAACCAGAGTTTTACAAATTTAACGACCTATTTTAACTATTAAAACAAGCGGTTAACCTAAGTGAGCATGCAACTGTTCTTTGTTATGGATTTTAAACGTCTAACCAATTTTATAACAGCTTACAAAATTTAGACATGCTTAACATCCATGACAAACAACGAAGGTATCTAATATAACTATTATATTAAACATAACCCTAACATGCATACTATATATCATAACAATTATAACATATTGTCAATGCATGTAACATGCTTCCTACGGTGGGGTTTTAAATCTACATGACATACTCTATGCATATACATGAATTTATTTAATTATCACATACATCTCATGCATAAACAATTAAATACTAACTGTTATGGTTTTCGTTTTGGCATAAACAAGAAAATAGATAGCTAACTATTATAAATAACTTCATAATCGTCTTTGAATCGCTCCAAATCAAACCCAAAACATCTTGAACCGGGCTGGACGAGTCTGAATTGGACCAACAAAGCCTGAACCAGACCAACCACAACCATTTGAGGCTGAACCGGATTGAACCTTGAGTAAACCGATCGAACTGGTTGCTCTCGGTTCAACCTCAATATGCTACTAAGATCGATCGTGTAGTGCCTGGAGGTAATCGTCTAGTGTCGTCGCCTTTGGTTGAAAGGAAGAACACGATCGCATAGTTTTTGCTGGAAGCTAGACGATCGTTTAGCTCTATCGCATAGGACTAGATGATAGTTTAGTTCCATCGCAGTGTAATTGTTTAGCTCCATTACATAGTACTAAATGATCTCGCTGATCTCGCTCTAAGCGATTGCATAGCACCATCGCCCAACGTATTCAAGTCATCGTTTAGTATCCGCCATAGCTAAACAATCGTATAGCTCCATCGTATAGAACATCATTGCATCGTATAGCATTTATCTACACGATCGCTTAGCTCTGCGACCAAACAAACGCTCAGTGCTATCGTGTAGCATTTCATCGCATTGTTTAGTGATGACATGCAGAAATGCATCATTTAGGCCTTTTATCTAGAATTATGAGGACTGTTAAGCATAATATGGGGCAATTATGTTAGGAATTCATGAGAAAACGAGCTTGCGGCGTTCAACATTGAGAATCTCGGCTAACCCATCATTATGCATTATTATGCGTGCAATTGTCTATTTTTGTAGCTAACGTAGGAAATGGACGCAAATGCGGAAGCTGGACTACCACATAGACGACCTCATGCGGAGAAACTCTCCATTGCAAAGGCGAACGCAGTTCGATCAACGCATGGGTGTTGCGGAAATCAGCCGCATGCGTCCATCACATAAGAGTTGCGATCGTCAAGCGATTGCGGTCATCGTGTAGAAGTTGTAGTATTAAGCGAATGCAGTCACTACATGATTATGGCTACACGATAGCGCATAATAGAGGGATCAACGCAAGGTTTGTGGAATGAACGCATCAACACATACCTTGGAAAAATCAAAAGATGATGTTGACATTTCACTTACCACGCCATTAGCAGCAAAGATTCAGAAAAGGACTAACACACCGCGAATGTCAGAATCAGAGCAGTCCATTAATGCTGTCGATGATCCAAGCTCTATATAAAGAAGCCGATGAGCAGAATTTCAACAGATCCAAGGATTTTGCCTAAGGTTCGTCTTAGGGCGGATCCAGGGTTATCCCTGCGATCCATAATAATGCGTGAGAAGGAAGCTTGAGAGTTCTTCATCTCCCTCATCCATTTTGAGTGACGACCGGAGCCTTTGATCGGAGCTAGATCTCGGGAAAGTTAGCTCCACTGCCCATCCGTGGCACCACCGGCAGCCTTGACACACATCCATTGGAAGCAAGACATTGCTTCCAGCCAGTCTTTTCATTTTCTCTCCTTTTCTTATATTGTATTGTATTACATTTTGTGATTAAGGAATTAATACATTATGTATTCAATGCATTTTTGTGTTTCCTCTGATTCCATCTCCATCTTCTTTACTTAGCATCCTTAACTTTCATTGCATCACTTAGTGAGATTGCTAGAGTATCGCATACTTAGTCATGTGGATTAGAGATATGAAGCATGTAGCAAACCACCGAGAGGTGTGCGTTGCGTGAGTGTGTGAGAAAACCTTATTTTCTTAGTGTGAAGCTAACACAACGCTTCTCTATGAGTAAAGTCAGCAACAACTAACTGCCCGGAAGGGTAAGTGGTTGGTCGCATTAAGCAATGCAAGCTATTGTTCACTAGAGATAGGAATAATCTTTCATCAGCCAAGTTTATGTGGTTACCTTTTCTTATGTATGCGTCCACTGCACCTTTAGAGCTACTGGGAGAGAGTCTAAAGAAAGAACCTAAGATTCGAGAGAGCTAGGTTAGAATCGATGCTCGGAAGAGCTAGATTAGGTTTGTATAAGCAAGAATGAAGACTTAGAAATAAGCTCCGTTTTCCATCACATAGCGTATGTACCCTACGGATAGGATATTGCATGCGTCCAGGAAGTAGGATATGGTGGTGATATGCGGCTATCACACTCATGCAGCGAGAGCACGTGAGCGGGTTATGGAGGTTTAGGCAGGCATAGGCTTCCCAACACTATCGCATATACATCGCATACGTCTTAGAATTAGGCTCAAGTGTGTGTAGCATGATCGCATAGGTTGCGTTAGCTGAGGTTGCCCTTGCGGTCACTCTTAAGGGTTGCGATTAAGACATCTCCACATTTTATCTATTTTTCCATCCACTAACTTTCTGTCAAGAGTTGTCGTGTCTCTCCCTCTCATCCATATTCTCATTACGTTGTCTGTTAGTTAAGAGTATGAGTAGTGTTAGCATAGAAACCCCTCCATCATTCTTTTATTCAACCGTCACATGCACATTACCGCATACGTCTAGCTACAAGTCCCTGAGTTCGACCTCAGATCACCTGAGAAACTTGCGTTCGCGTTATACTTGGTATGAGCGTAAGAAAACTTGTGACAGGAACGCATAGTCATCGCATACATTTGTTAACGCATATTGTAAGTCTAATGCATGACCTCCGATGCATGATAATCAACACATACTTTAAAAACATGCATCGCATATTGCGTCCACGGAACTTTAATTGTCGAGTAATTGATATCTAATTTCCCATCATCAAGTTTTTTAAACCTTCTTCACCTTGTTATTATTTGTTATCGTATATCTACTTCTTTTCTTATTTAAAAAAAAACAAAAAACAAAAGCGAGAAAATTTTGTTAACTTCTTTTTTTATTATGATTATTTGACCCTCTCAATGTTTTCTTTGCAAATGATCAAGGTACACGATTGCGGAGGCGCTACACGAATATGCAACTACTTTTTCCGTCACTGCAATCCAAAGGAAGTAGATCGCCGCAAAGTAGGATGCGTCAACAAACAATGCAGGCGACAATGCAAATTTGGGGATTGTATTTCTCCTTGACTTTATTCCAAAATTTGCACTGTTGCATCACATTTTAATTTTGAAAGTTTTATCACTGCATCCTCTTTGATACCGCAATCATTTAACATTGATAAATTTAGTAAGTCATGGCATACTTTCTCTTTGCCAATTATGATTTCAATAATGAAACACATGCTTCTATTTTTTCGTATACACTAGAGTCAACTTAATTTTAGGACAGTCACCTCATGAAATATTTCTAGAAGTTAGTGATCTGCTAGCTTTCTTTCAAACTGGCTCTTTACGTAGTTTCCTAAAAATATTGCATGACTTATTTCAATCTATTGGCAATAAGGACATTGCCGCATTTTAAATTTGGGGGTGAGGTATTTATTTTCGACCTTGCTAAAAAAGGGAAAACTTTGAGAATAACAACTCCACTGTCAATGCAATGGAAAAATCCATGTTGATAAGAGTTAAGTTGTGAAGGGCACTTACTTGTAGTTGGATGTCCACATGATACACGTGAAGGCAAGCTAAAACAAAATTAAGTCGCCAGAATCAACGCATAAATAAATGACCACAACTCCACTGCCAAGTAGGTATGAGTTTAGTTTGAGAAAGAGTGCCTTGCTCGTAGTTGGATGTCTGCATGACACACGTGGGGGCAAGCCAAAACGAAGGCGAGGCACTTGGATCAGCACAAGGTCACAGAAAAATAATAATGTAAAAAATATGCAAGGATAAAAAATCATTTAACACCCCAGTGGAAAAGTTTTTTTTGAAATAAATCATGCGATGTCTTGGAATCTAGTAAAATCCTTTTTGAAGGTTAAACTTGTGGTCCCTAGGTCTTAGAAATATTTTAAGAAGAGACTTGAATAAGAATTAAGAAAATTTTGGTGTATAGAATTTGAATTAAGTATTCTTGAGAAATCTAGGAAAAGAGATTGTGATCGACTTTCTAAAGGAAATCTTAGCTTATGCTTGAGGACAAGCATTGTTTGAATTTGGGGGTATGATAACGGGCAGAAATGCATGTTATTACAGTGCTAAGTTATTAAACAATGCAGGTTTACGTTGATAAAATATATAGTATTACGTCCAAAAAGCATTAAGTTTATAACTTTGCAGTTATATGCGTTCATCGCATAAAAACAGTTAACTTTTGTATTTTTATGCAGAATATGCGTTTTCGCAAGGCGAAAAGTGCAATCACAAGAAATCAACAGTCGATCGCAGCGTTACTGCAAGGCTTTGCGGTGATTTGTGCTCGCAAATATCTGCTCAAGAAGGATTGCCGCATAGAGCCGACGCAACTTGGTGGGCGCATCTAGGTGAAAAGCATACTTAATCACGATGGGACAGAAAGCTGATGACGGTCGAGTCCGAATTAAGTTGACAAGCCGCTAACGATAGCAAGTACACTCAGCTTTTCAGTGACAAATATTCGGCACATCAGACAGAGAATTAAAGCCATCCCATCAGTGCAATCATAAGAGAGAAGACGCGTTTCACCCCGAAGCTTTATAAATACCGAAGACAACCTTCAGAAAAGAAGTTCGATATTTAGATAATTTTCTCCATAGTTAGAATAGCCTTGTTCTTATTTTTCTTTTATTTTAAGGCCGAAGCGAGAGAAGCGAGATTGTGCCGATAGATCGTTTTGGTGAACTTGGAAGAGTGCCGGAAGCGTCGAGATCAGAGAGAGGGCCAGCTTCTACGGAAGCAGGAATCTCTTTTGAATAGAATATAGTTGATAGTGTAAAAGCCTTGGGAAGTAAGGGATTGCTACCAGGCTCTCTATCCTTATCTTCCATTGTCATTTTGTACTTAAACTCATCTATAGAAATGGAATTTACTTCTTTATATCTGTTCACTCTCTGTTTATTATGCATGAGTAGATAAATCTGTCGAATGGGTTGAAAAGAACTTAGCTTGCATAACTGTGGATTTTCACTCTATGCAATTATCTTGTATTATGTATGCATCATTCGTTCATTAGAGATACTCGAGAGGGTAGTCTAAGGACAGGATCTAGGCTTGGAAAAGTCAGATTAGAATCTAGGCTCGGGAGAGTCAGATTAGAACGTATAATCAAGAGATAGGAGCTTAGGAATAAGCATTGTTTGTTATTAGTGCATCGCATGCATCCTAGAGATAGGATATGATTGTGTGCGGTCATCTTGTCTTTGCATAGGAAAAGAGTAATGACTTAGGAATAAGCTCTATGGAAATTATTTCATTCAGTATATGCATCCTAGAACTAGGAGCACCACTTTTGCATTGGAAAATGATTTGCTATCGCATGCGTGTAGCATGATCACATAGTTTGACGCATTCCCGGGAAATACTAGCTAAAGACTTCTCAACCCATTCCTCAGCATACTCAGTGTATCTACCGCATAATCGATCTTTTCTCAAATCCGCCGCATACATTTATTTTATACCGCAAACAACATCCCAAACAACTATTTGATTATTTGGTTACTGTAAAGTCTTCTTAGAAATTATCACGGTATACTATCTTCCCTAGTCCCTGAGTTCGACCCTGGACTTACTAGGAAACTCAATGGGGTTTATACTTAGATTTCGCTGAGAAAACTTGTTGCTCAATGCATTTTCACCACCGCATTCCCTTCCATAATTTCATCACATAAAATAACGCATCATTTAGCTCGCATCATTGCTAAACGATCGTATAGCACCATCGTTTAGCAAAATCAACAAATCGTCTAGTTCCCATGACTGAAACTAAACGATCGCGTAATGCTATCGTATAGCAAATAAACGCATCACTTAGCTTCCGCAGGTACACGATCGTTTAGCATTCAACATCACAATGACCAACGCATATTACTAAACAATCGTATAGCTTTTCTTCTCATCTTGTAGTGTCTAGAGCTAAACGATCGTTTAGCAATTGGACCTCAGCAACAGATTGAAGCAAAAGTTGAAAACTCTGGAACAATAGCTCGACCTCCTTTTCTTGTTTCTTCAATTACATCTTAATTTCAACTCTAATGATTCCAAATAAATTACAGACTCTTGCTAACACATAAATGCTCATCACACAAGAGTCAATCAAAAATTTAATTGAGAAATTAAAGAGAATTAAAATGCCAAAACAAAGAAAATAATAGCAGTACAACAGTTTCATATATCTCATGAAAAAAACACCCACCTTGCCAAAATTAGACGAAATTGAAAGCTTAAAAGATGCTCTGATACCAATTGTTAGAGTTAAACAACATGCAGCAGAAGTATCAAGGATTCATAAGCATTCTAATTCACTAATTTTGGCAAAAACTAAAGCATGTTGTTCATAAAAATGGGTTTTCAGAATATACCTTTGAAGAACTCTTCAAGAAAATCGTTGTTCATTGTTGTCTTCACTTGATGTCAACGTGAACCACATCAAAGCCTTTCCTACTATGCTCTTGGAGCTTTAGGCAGAGTTGTGGGACTTGAGAATAACTTGTAAATGTGGAGAAATAGGGGAAGCTCATAGCAACAAGTTGAAGAAGACAACTTCCTCTTCACCACGATTTTGCTCTCAAATTTTTGTATTCCTCTCCCTTTTCCAACAACTCCAAACTTCTTTATATATCAAGATGAACATGTAAAGAGATGGAGTGCATGGCTTGCAGCTCATGCTTGGAGAATTAAGGTAGAGAAGATCATGGTTTGTGTGTGAGCATAAAAGATGATGATAATGGAAAATACTCTTTTTCCATTATGTGCCATGCAAAAAAGATTTTTCCATTTCATTTTTAAAATAAAAAATTACTTTTAAATCATTTTAATTTAAAATTTTATTTTCTTAAATTAATTTCATAAATCAGTTTAAAAATTAATTAATTTAATATCAAATATTAAATTAATTTTTGCACAATAATCATCTTTATGTATTTAAATCATATTTAAATATTTATTCTCTTGTTCCGTTTAATTTGAACGTTTCAAATTAATTTCTCAAGCTACCCTAAAGCGTACCCATTTATGTGCTATTAGGGAGACCTCGCGGACCTACAGATCATGGGCTCCAACGATCCGAGATAATCAACTAAACTCATTAGACTGATCTAACCCCTATTTGTTAACTAATGGGTGATTCCATTAAAGCCCATAGCTGAACTCCCCTTACTGTAGATACATTATGTCCATTCGATATAACCATGATTAGTAAGTTAACCCTTCACAGGTTGCTCGTAATAACGGCTGGGTCGAATCTCTGTTTTATCCCCAAAATTACCTCTTGTTCCTTAAGTTTCATTGATCCCCTAATGAATAATTGATTTGTGATCCACTCAACAAATCGAATCCCTCTCAAGCCAATGAGAGGGTGAGGCCTCTTGTTCAAGACCCAAAATCAACACTTGAAGAGAACAACCTCTCTACTAACCTTAATCGGTTAGGAGTGAATTCTCTCTTGCACCCTATGTTCCCAGCTATTCATCTGGTCTTATCCCCAAAATGGTAAGCTTATTGAGCAGAGGCAATTGGTCTACTCTTACTGTTTGCAGATCAAAAGATAATCCTGAACAAACAGGAGTTCATAGTTAACTCAGTATTAAGGTTAAGTTACCTAGGTCATCGCTTTGAAATTGTCAGTCTTAAACAGTAAACAACGTTATAAAGTAAGAGTGACAGGTTTTGTGATTCGATCTTGCACAAAACTCATTTGCACAGGACACCCCCACTCCTCATGTCTCAACATGCACGAATTAAGATCACTTCGTATGTAGCACTTTATAACACTTTGTAACAACTACAAAGTAGGCCGCATCCAATAGTGTTACCAGAATAAGGTATCCAACCTTATTCATATACTATAGATCATTTTGACTATTTACTCGAACCTGATCCACTTGTATGTCTCCACATAAAGTTCAAGTACTCATATAATAGTCAAGGGATTTAGGTTTATTGGATTTCTAAAAAAAAATATATTCAACAACAACTTTATTGAATTCTCAGAATAAGTTCTAATGTTTACAAACCACGAGTTTTAGGACATTAAACCCAACAGTCGAGTCGACGATTTGACCACTCTCACCCATACAAATCAAAGGACCACCTTCATAGGCTCGCTCATAACTCACTCTGGATTCATGTCATATTACCTATGGTCATCATAGTGAAATGTGAGTCTCTATTGTGAACGGTGTTATATAATGAGAGTAAACATTTCTTGGTCCGGTCTTATACAAACTCCTTTATATAGAATATCCCTTTTCACATATCTCCACATGAATGATCAGGATCAAATCATTTATAGCACTTTACAACAATTGTAACATCTACAAAGCGAGAATACTCGTAGTGTCACTAGGATAAGGTATCCAACCTTATCCATCTACTACAGACCATGTAAGTTATTACTTAAACATGATCTTCCCGTATGTTTCTACATACATATTTAAGCTACAAGATAACCTTGGGTGTTAGTTTATTGATTTGTGGTTAATGCAACTAATTTTGAAATAGAACATCACATATTTTGTTACATTAATAAAATGTTTATACAATACAATTACAAACTATAGGACCCTACGAGACTTAAGGTATCAACCCCAACACTAACAAGGAGAGTAATCTAGGAATCTACAAAAGTATGAGACTCAAACCCTTAGTGTGATCTATAGCCCTTTATTTTGGGTAGTCTATTACAATAGATTTGATGGATAATTTGTGAGTGATCTATAGCTCTTTATTTTTATGGTAGATAATTAGTAAAATCTTCCTAGTTTGGTTTTGAGTAGTCTATTGCGATAGACTTGATGAAGCATCTAACATGAAAGTGAAGATGTAGGCTACCGTTTTTCAAAGAGTTTGAGGGTCTCTTACTAAAGCTTTCACGATGACCCAAGGTTTTATGTGAATGGTCCAAACAACATTTGATGCATGATTTGATCATGGAATAAAGAGATAAATCAAAAGGATTAAAACGTGTTGTGGGGTTATCAACAGTAATTTTTTAAAGTTCAAGAGGTAACTCATTTTCTTAAATTTAAGTTGTTGCCCTACTTCACTATGCATCAATTCAAATCACAAGATATTGATATTTAAGTTCCCTACTCAGGATCAAAATTAATTCTATTGTTTTCTTGGTATTTTTTTTGTCATTCGTGGGGGTTGTTGGGAATGTCCACAACTACCAAGGCCCATGACCCATCCACTTGAGAAAGATCATTGTCCCACGTTGGAAGAGAAAGGAGTGGGAAGAGAGTATAAATATGATAGCTTTTCCAAAGAGTTTGAAAAGTGGTTAGAGTGGTAGACTCTTCCCCACACGTGTGCCGGCGCTGCCGTCCGATCGGACGAGTGGGTTTAGGTAACCACGCTTCAGAAAAGAAAAAGGAAATACTTTTATTTCTTTTAATTTTTTATAACCGTTACAAATTAAATTTAGATCTAAAAATTATAATATGGTTATTAATTTCAGATCTAAAATTTTAATTATCTTCCAAAATTGTTTTTCATCTTCTTCTTCAAAAAACAAGATCTGGTTTTGCTTTTCCTCCATTGACAGAACATATTATTTTATTTTTCCTTTTTTTCTCTTTGTTTTTCTGATTCTGAGCAAGTTCTCTTCGTCGATTCCAACGTTTTATAAATATGAGTTATTGTCTACTTCACTATGCATCAATTAAAATCATAAGATATTGATGTTTAAGTTTTCCTGCTCAGGATCAAAACTACTTCTCTATTGTTTTCTTGTTATTTGTTGGTCATTCATGGAGGATTGTTAGGAATGTCCACAACTACCTAGGCCCATGACCCATCATCCACTTGAGAGAGTTAATTGTCCCACATTGGAAGATTATGGAGTGGGAAGAGAGTATACATATGAGAGCTCTCCCAAGGAGTTCCATAAGTAGTTGGAGTGGTAGTTAAGACTCTTTCCCACACGAGTACCACCTAATATGGTTATTAATTTCATATTCTAAAATGTAATTATCTTCCAGATTTTTTCTTTCATCTTTTTCTTTAAAAAATAAGGTCTGGTTTTGCTTTTCCTCCATAGATAGAACAAATTATTTTCTTTTTCCTTCCTCTTCTCTTTGTATTTTTGATTTTGAGCAAATTCTCTTTGTCGATTCCTACCTTCCCTTCAACGAGTGCACACCTGATTTTTTTATAACTGTTATGAATTTAATTTCAATCTGAAAATTTTAATAGGTTATTAATTTCATATTCTAAAATGTAATTATCTTCCAGATTTTTCTTTCATCTTTTTCTTTAAAAAATAAGGTCTGGTTTTGCTTTTCCTCCATAGATAGAACAAATTATTTTCTTTTTCCTTCCTCTTCTCTTTGTATTTTTGATTTTGAGCAAATTCTCTTTGTCGATTCCTACCTTCCCTTCAACGAGTGCACACCTGAAGGTAGGTGTTGTGTTTGTTGGGTTTTATGTCTTAAAACTCGTGGTTTTTAAACATTAAACATATTCTATTTTACAATAAAGTTGTTATTGAGGTTTATTTAGTAAAGTTATTATTGAATATGTGAATTGCACCTTTTTAACCCTAAATCTAATAAACTAAATAACCCCTGACTATAGCATGCATACTTGAACTATATGTGGAGACAGAAAAGTGGATTAAGTTCGAGTAATAGGCAAAACGATCTATAGTATAGGGATAGGCTGGGTACTTAACGTGGGGACACTATGGATGCGATTCACTTTGTAATTGATACAAACGATGGGATTCTGAATCGTTCATGTGGAGACATGTGAGTGGAGGCATCCTATGCAATTAGTTTACAAAAGACTAGACCACAAAATATTCACTTTTACTTTCTAACGCCGTTTACTGTTGACATTGAATATTTTAATTCGATGACCTATGTAACTCGATCTTAATCTTGAGCTAACTATGAACTCCTATTTATTCGAGATTATCTTTTAATTTGCATGGTTGAGAGTGACTCAATATCGCCGACTCAATAAACCTCCCATTTCAGGGGTAAGACCGGATAAATAGCTAGGGACATAGTCCTACAAGATGGAATTCACTTTTACCCAATTCTAGGGATAGTAGATAGGTTATTCTCTTAAGTGCTGACTCTGGGTCTTGAACAAGAGGTCTCACCCTCTCATTGGCCTGAGAGGGACTTGGTTTGGTGGTTAGACCATAAACCAATTGTTCATTAGAGGATCAGTGGGACTTAAGAAGTGTAATTACAGGGGTAAAATGATAATTTTGACCCAACTATAATTACGAACAACCTTGAAGGATTGACTTACTACTCATGGTTAAATCAAGTGAACAGAAATCTATCTACAGTGAGAAAAGTGTAGTTACTAGGCTTTAATGGAGTGTCCTGGTAGTTAATGAATGTTGGTTAATTAGATTAAAGAATTTAGTCGATTAATCTTGGATCATTGGAGCTCATGGTCTGTAGGTTTATTAGGTCCCCCTGCTTGCTCATATTGGACTAAATCTTAGGGCAGTGTGATAAAAGAATTTGAAATGTTCAAATTCAATTTAGGAAATAATCATTAATTAATGCGATATATTTGACGTTATTATATAGTTTAATTATTGAATTACAAAAATTGGAGAGTTGGAAATATTTAAATATGCTTTAAATATTTTATACATGAATAGGGATTCACGTTTGGGATTGGTGTTTTATTAATTTAATATTTGATATTAAATTTATTTGATTAATTAAATTGTTTAATTAATCATATTTAAAACTGTTTTAAAAGAAATTAATTTTTTAAAATTAAATTTTTGAATTAATTTTATTTAAAATTAAATTTGAATTTATGAAATTCAAATTTTAAAATTTTACCATTTTAAAAGTAGAATCTGAGAAATTCAAAATTTTAAATGAAAAAAGGGTTAGTGGGATAATCCTATTTTTCCCACTAACCCTAACACCTCAAGATTCCACCTTTTGCATGATGAATTGGGTGTCAACATGAGATTAATTCATTTGCATAGATTTCTTCTATAAGTATAATAAAAAATGGTTGTTGAAGGGTTCCAATGGGCTGCTAAATTAAAGAGAATTGTTCTCTTAATTCTTCTTCACACCAAACTCTCTAAAATCCTTATTTTCCTACAAAATTCTTCAGAAAATTGGATCCCACAATCCATTCTAAAGTCGAAGAATAATGGAGAAGCATCTAGCGATGGCCTAGAACTGTTCGTGGTCATAATTATTAAAAGGATTACATCAATTTTGTGTTTTTATAAAGGTTGTATTTTGAAACTCTTTTTCTCTTCATGAACATACATGCTTGATTCCCAAAATTAATGTAGTTAGAGTACTTAGACTCCTGATTGCTTCGCAAGTGCGTTGTAGACTCTTACTTGAGGTCGTGCCAAATTTGTTTTCAAGGTAGTGCTTTTCACGACACAACAATACAGATCTGGTTTGATGACGAACAACAGGGACCACTGACAATCACAACAACGAACGTGAAAAGTTGTTTGATGCATCTGTGTAGTCTTGAGTAGTAGAAGTGGTCCTTGCGTTCAGATTTATATATATGTTAGCCTGAAAGAAGAAAGGATATTCAGAAAGAAAATTTAGACACACGGATTCGGACACCACAGAAAACATTCTCCATCCCAAATTGGGTGAAGAACATTCCAACCCATTCCCAAGGCAATTCCCAAGGCGATCTTCCTCATGAAGAGAAGTCACTACTGCCGCCGCGGAGTAGAAGAACTTGAGAAAGTCCATTCTTCTCCATTCATCGCAGAGCATAATAGATCCATCATCTCAGATCAACAGAAAGCACAAAACTGCTGCGGATGATCATCTTCTTTCTCCATTCATCTCTTCACTTTATTCTTATTTTTATATTTTTTTTTTGCAATGCCTTTCTTAACCTTGAAATAGACTATTTTCATTTATTTAATACATATCACGATTTCTATCACTTCATTCTCTCTTCCTTCCATTTTTATTTATTTTTCCATGAGTTAATCCCCAATCCGGTGAGCTTAATGATAAGCGAAATTTTATTTGACTTAGTGTGAACTTAAATCTAACTCTTGATTCCATCTAACTAATCGAATGAAGTGGTAATAATTAATTACTCGAAAGAGTAAGTGATTGCAGATCTCACCAAATCAAGTAAGTAGTGTATTTAGAGAAAAATACAACCTTATATTTCAAATAACCTAAACATGCATCGGAGAAATATGATTTATGTGGCTAACCACCGAAAAGTGGAGTCTTTAAAGGTTATGGACATGAATGGAGCTTGTTATTAAGTTCAAAGGATTGAAAGATACTCCCCTCAACTCCATCTTCTTATACATCTCTCTTAATCATAGTTATGTTGTGCATTTGACCATCCCTCGTCACTGGATCCATATTTTTATTGTTGTTTGCTTTATATTCATTCTTTACAGCACAAAAATCACTCCACTATATTTTGATAACCCATCCGTGAGTTTGATAAAGAACCATAATTGAATTCTGTTTTATTTAATTAATCCCCGTGTTCGACCTTAGTCCTCATCGAGACTACCACTTATTTGTTGGTATTGACAATCAACAAGCGGAAGCAATTAGGATCTCAAACACTCTAATTACATCAATTTTAGCAATCAAGCATGCATGGTCATTAGCATAGAAGTAGGGTTTCTGAAAAATACCTTTGAAGAACTCCTCAATTTCTTCAAAATTCAGCTTGATCTCTTCTCCAAAAGCTTGTAAACCACCACTTGATCTTTCTTACTATTCTCTAGGACCTTAGATTGGATGATGAAATCCAAAATTAGCTTCAATTTTTTAGGAAATTTTTGGAGAAGCACTGCCTTGGTGTTTTTAAACATGAGAGATAACCACTCTCTTAAAATTCAGATTGCATGATCTCTTTTTTTTTTCAGTAAATTCACTTGCCTTTATTCAAAAACAGCATGCAATTCCATTTGATGTAAAAATAACATAAGCTTTAACTATTTGGGTGGAGAATTAGGTGTTATAAATTGGATAAATCCACTAATGGATTTACTTCAATTAAAAAATAATTTTCTTATAAAATCATTTTTTCTTTTTAAAGAATTTTTTTTTCATAAATTAATTCTTTTAATTAATTTAAATAAAATTATTTAATATTAATTTTAAATAAAATTAATTCAAGTAATTAATTTTCAATAAAATTAAATTTAAACAATTAATATATTAAATTAGTGAAACACCTATCACAAACATGAATCCCTATTCATGTCATTAGTATTTAAATCATATTTAAATATTTTACAGTTCTCCAACTTCGTCTAATTCAATAATTAAACGTTTAATTATATCGTATATAATTAATAATTCTCTTAAAACGAATTTGAACATTTCAAATATTCTTAACACATTATTCTAAGGTTTGGTCCGTTTATGAGCTAGTAGGGGACCTAGTGGATCTACAGATCATGAGCTCCAATGATCCGAGATTAATTGACTAAACTCTTTTAACTGAATTAATCAACATTCATTAATTACTAAGTCATTCCACTAAATCCCAGTAGCTCTCATTGTAGATATATTTCTGTCCACTTGATTTAATCATGATTAATAAGGATCTCGATCCTTCACAGATTCTTCGTATTAACAGTTGGATCAATATTACTGTTTTATCCCTGTAATACATCTTGCTTCTTAAGTCTCCACTAATTCACTAATGAACTGAGTCCCTCCCAGTCATAGGGAGGGTAGAACCCTTGTTCAATACTAGGAGTCAATACTTAAGGGAACAACCTAATCCCTTGCTAATTAAGTAAATAGTGAAAACCAAAAAATCTGCAATAAGAAATCAGTTAAAGCGGATATGAACAAGTCAATGGTACACAGAGAAAGCATCTATCGACTTATCACATTATTGTTATTAAACTCAACTACTAGCCTAACTATGACAACAAGGCTATATTGCAACAATTTTGTAATATGATGGATGATTATTTAAATAAAAAATAGATAAAAGAAGAAGAAAGTTAGAGATCACCCAAGGCAAGAATGGCTGCTAAACATAAAGTATCAACATTAGAAACTTGATAGATGCATATAAGCAATATATACAAGTTTGGTTCATCAATCAATTCCAAACCTTTACTTATTGATATTGGTTTCATATACTGCGACATCTCAAATTTTTAGGTAATTTTAATTTAGTTATCTTAAATTATTTAGGTTATATTTTGAGTATTGTGATTAAAATTGAATTATTAGATTAAGATGATTCAATTTAGATTACAAGTGGTAAAAGATTTATAAATTTGAATTTAATTTAGTTAAAAGATTTGGAAGTTAAATTTTACTTGAGGAAAGTTGAATAAAATATTTTGGAGATTTAAGATTTGTGGACAGAAGATTTGAATTTGGAGAAAAGTAACTTGATATAAATATAGATGTGTCTACATATATTTGGAAGTCAAATAGGGTTTGACTACATCATTTTTTTTTTTTTAAATATACATATATATGTGTAAGAGGGTCAGGTTTAAAGTAAAGAAAAGGGGAAAATAAAAATTTAGGGGTTGTTTGGTAACTTTAGGAGAGTTGAGTTGGGTGGACCAAAAAAGTTCACCAAATAAAATTTGTGGATTTAATAACTCACAGTTTTACTCCCTCTCAACACCCTCTAAATTAGTGCATTTTCTCTAACTCTCCTTTTTAGCTCCCTCATTACTCTTCTATGCCGTTTCTCTCTCTCACTCTCCCATCTCTTCACATTACTCCCGTTCTTATCTATTTTTTTTTTTGTTTAAATTTAAACATTTTTGGAGTTTCTATGGGTTTGGATCAGTCTTCTCCCCATGTTTTTTTGCTCCTTGCAGGTTCGATTTACCCACGATCTTCTAATGTAGGTTTAACTGCATATGCAGCGTTTGGCCCATTTAATTGCATGTTAGATCTATAGGTTTTTTTTCAATGGATTTTTGGATTTAGATTTTTCGGGTATGTTTGTAGGTTTTTCATTGAAGTTTTGGGTTTCAATTTTCTGACAATATGTTAGATCTGTAGGGTTTTTTCATTAGATTTTTTTGGTTCCAATCTTCTGAGTATGTTAGCTTTGTAGGGATTTTGTCATTGGATTTTTGGGTTTCAATTTTCTGTGTAGGTTAGTTCTATAGGCTTTTTGTGGAATTTTTGGATTTCCTGAATATGTTAAAGAGAAGAAGGGAGACCCAACCGTGCAGCCCCCGCAGATCTCTCCTCTCTCATTTACATAAACCCACGCTGCTAGCCTTATTTCGCCACCAGTTGCCAGTTGTCGATGCTTCAGTCGCTCATCCATCGCATTTCTACCGTCGATCGTCCAGCCACCGGTAAGTGTTCTCTCTCTCTCTCTCCCCTTCAAGCTATCAATCTCGCTCTCTCTCTTCTAATCATGGAGTTTCTTTTATTCCTTCCCTTATTCAGTCGGTCGCCACTACCAGTAGTTCAACACCACCGCCCTTGCCCATTCAAACTGCTGGAAGATTCTGTTAGCTTCGCCGGAATCTTGGATTTTTGTAAGATTTTCGTTATTTTGGTAAGTTTTTGTGGGTTTTTCTTGTAGTTGTTGAAAACTCATTGAGATTTCATATAAGTTTTGGCTTAGCCATAATGTGTTGATATTAAATTTGAGTTTTGGAGGTATTAGCATGTTGTCCATCGAGTGTCGAAGTTCGTTCTTGGTGACTTTTTTGTTTGAATTATTAAAAAAAGTTTGGAATCAATTAGATCAGACTACATTTGGTACATTGTTCTTGAAGACATGAGTTTTATGTTTGGTTTAGGACCTAAAATCTAAATTAATAATATTGAGAAGCATGATGTGAATAGAGCACGTTTATGAGCATGATGATATTAGCATGTGACTGATATGGATATGTGTAGCGCCCTGAGATATGTTCTATGTTTTATATAGTGGAATTTAGTGAAAGCATGTTATATGTATGTTAAGTAGTGATGATTTTCTCTATTAACACTACTATGTTAGGAAATCAACGGGTTTCCTACTATGTTATCGGGTGCCGATGGATTCTTTACTATGTTACCAAGTGTTGATGGGTTCCTACTATGTTTGTGTGCCTTCTGGCCACAAGACGTTTGTTAGAATTAGTTAAATCGTTCAGTAGATGACCATTCAGGATTAGTTAATGTATGCATGTCCCACTAGTATACATTTAGTGGACATAAATGCATAGTTGATCCTACTAGTGGGATTACTTATTATGCATAGTATTATTATGCTCACCCTTTATTATGATATGTTTTTTAGGTAAGGGGTAAGGAAAGACGAGCAAATGACAAGAAGAATCCGTAACCGTACCATTGGGACTATTAGATGCTTCTGCTCATGTTTTCATGTTTGAAATGATAATCTTAATGTTTGAACCTAGAGTTCTAGAATTTTCACTTTTAAACTCTTTATGAAAATTTCCGAGTTTTGTTTTTATGATTTTAAGGGTACCCCAAACTAAGATTTTATGTTATTTGATCGTTTATTTTGTTTACTTGATAAAATGTTTTTTATTCTTTTTGCTTAAGTTGTAAAAGAGTTTACTTTCAAATTTATGCATGCATAACGTAATGGGCGTTAGTAGTCTTAGAGAGTTGGGTCATTACATATACTTACTTCATTGACCAAAGTTCATCTCTAAGTATTTGAAATGAGGGGGGAAAAAGGCAGAATCTTACATCTAAGTAATGGCCCTGTTACTGAGTTTATGAGAAGCGGAGATCCGTTCATAGTCTCACTGGTGAGGAAACGTGAAAAAAGGTTTTTCAAAGGTACTCGCACTATTTCCATTTTCTCTCTGTAATTTACAGTAGAAAGCATGCTTAGATTTGTAGATGTTTATCTTGTTTCTACTATCCTCTATTTTGCAAGTTCTGTAAAACGAAAAAACTAAGACACAAATGCATTCACATGGTTCTAATATGGGAATTCCAATCCCTTTACCTTAAACCACAATAGTCAAATCTATATTTTGGTAGGGATGTGAAAATTACTTACCTAGTCTCACCACCCATGTCTTCCTAGATCTGAGCTCTAACGTGCGCGCGTTGCTCCCTCTTTCCTTCACCAATCATGACCGACTGTGCCAAGCCGCCACACATCATCACCACTCCTCCAGGCCCAGCTGGCACTGCTCATTCCGTCTGTCGCCTTCAGCCGATTCTCACCGCCGTTCATCAACTCCTCACGTCTCTGTGTGTCTCCGTTGTCGGTTCGCCTTTTGCAAGCCACTACCACCGCCGTTTACTGCCAAGAACTACCATATTTTGTCGAATCTTGCTTTTGGGTAAGTGTTGGTTTATTTTGGGCAATATTTAGGTACTTATTTGAAGATTTTGGGTGTCGCTTTGTTTTGGAATCAATTTGGTTAAACCCCATCGTGTTTGGACTTTCAGAATAAAGATTTTGAAGATTTTGGGATGTTGCTCATCAAGGAAGAGACCAATTTCCGGCAGAAAATTATTAAAGTTTGGTAAGTTTTGGGTTAATAGTTGGTCAGTTAACTTTGATTATGAGTAAATGTGGAAAATTAAGTTATTAATTTTGGATTTAATTTATATTCAGGTTGGCCAATTGACTTGAGTTTTGGAATTTGTTTTGGACCAAGCCACAACTTTGGTAAGTTAAATTGAGGACATTTAGATTAATTTTGTTAATTTAATTTAGACCTCAAAGGATAAGTTTTTGGATTTATTTTTTTTGGGTCATTGGTGCTAAATTAATATTTGTAACTTATGTATATGGTGGATTCAAGTCTTCCAAAAATTTTAAGAAGATTAATTACATGGACTATTTTTGTGACCAAACTTGAGGTAAGTAATCGTACTACTGGAACCACCTTTATGTCAAACGATAAATTTAAAAATGATTTGAGGATTTTAAGACTGTTTGCATCGAGATGCATGAGGATAAATAAGTTGGTCTTGATTATGTTTTAAAGCAAGTTATGAGTGCAAGCATGAATTAAATTTTTATATGATTTCCTAGAAGAACATTGAGCATGATGATATGTATTTGCATGATTGTGGGACTTTATTTTATGATGCATGTTATGTATGGTAGTGATAATTACCTTCTACCCATAGTCAGATTACCACCAGAGATTTGTGTTTCCTTTCAGATTCACCAGAGGTGATGATTTTCTTTAGGATTTCACCAGAGTTTTGTGTTTCCTTCGGGATTCACCAAAGATTTGTGGGTACATCTCACTTATGGTAGGGCAGTTCAACTAACAACTTGATGGTCAACCCGTAGAAAGTAAAGATTTATGAGTCCCACTAGAGATTTGTTGGGTTGATGTCCTAAATCTCGTAGGGTTCTGTAGTTTGTAAACACATGTATGAACAAACATTTGTAATGTAATAATATGAGATATTTTCTTCACTACTGTCTATGAAATATGAGATTTTTTATTTGCATTAACTACCAACCAATATACTAAGATCCCTGGTTGTCGTTGTAACTTAAGTATGTATGTGGAGACATACAAGTGGATTATGCCTTAAGTGATAACCTAAATGGTATGTAGTATATGGATAAAGGAGGGAAACCTTATTCTGGTGACACTACGAATACGACCCGCTTTGTAAATGTTACAAGTGTTGTAAAGTACTACAGATTGTCTGATCCTGATTATTCATGTGGAGACATGCGAGCGAGGGTGTCCTATACAAAGAAGTTTGTATAAGACCGGATCACAAAATGTTTAGTCTCGTTATATAACGTCATTCATGACAGAGACTTTCATTTCACTAGGATGACCATGGGTAACATGACCTTAATCTTGAGTGAGTTGGGAATTCCTGCCTATGAAGATGAGCCTTTGATTTGCATGGGTGTGAGTGGCCAGATTGCCAACTCAAACCTACCACTTTGGGGATTCGTCTGATTGAGGAGCTGGGAACTCAGCTACACAAGATGGAATTCACTCCTTCCCCAAAGTAGGGGTAGATAGACTACTCTCTTAAGGGCTAATTTTGAGGCTTGAACGATGTGGCGCTACACACTTTCTCATAGCCCGAGAGGTGTTCACTCAAAGTAGGACTATGATGTATTGTTCATTAAAGGGATCAATGGTACTTAAGGAGTTAGATGTAACTACAAGGGAAAAACGGTAAATTGACCCAGTTGTACTTACGAGCGATCTATGAAGGGTTATTGTATTGTTGATTGGTTATATCCAATGGACACAAAAATATATCTATATTGAGAAGAGTGCAGCTGTCAGTCTTTAGTAGAGTGTCCGACAGTTAACGAATGGTGGATTTCGTAATTAAAGAGTTTAGTCAGTTATTTACGTACTGTTGGAGCTTCAAGCTACAGGCCATGAGATTCCGTTGGTAGCTCAATGGATTCAAGTTGAGAATCAGTTTTTGGGTTAGTTTGAAGTGTTCAAATTAACAATAGAGAATTTGATTATATGTGATATAATTAAATTGGTTCAATTATATGTGATATAATTGATATGATGTATGAGATACATAAATTGGAAGAATTGATATAAATATGATTATTAAATAACGGAGAAAGGAACTATGGTTTAAATATTACATATGATGTGATATTTAAAATATAGGTTATAAATATAGTATAATAAATTAGTTATTATATTTATTTATAATTAAAAAATTATATGATAATTGTGGTTGGTTATTTTCTCCATTAACCGTGAATGTGAGAGGTTATTTTCAGTTTTGAATAATTGAAGGATAAAATGAAAATTGTTTTCATTTTGTTTAAAAATCGCTTCATTTGTTGCATTACTCATCGTTTACTCACGAGAGACTACACGATAGGCCTCACAAGAGACTAAGTGATAGAGCGACACTTACTAAACGATCATGTAAACAATCTAACGATAGAGCAACACTTCCTAAATGATCTAACGTGATTTACTAAACGATCGTGTACTAGCAAGATTTACTAAACGATCAAGCACTCTCAGTCTATAGGATAGACAGAACCTTCTCCCATTTGCTTGATCGTGTAGTACGATCGTTTCCTTCCTCCATTCCTTTACCAAATTCGCACAGAACCCACACCTCCTAGATGCTCACTCCGAGAATACCAAGGTTACCGAGTGGTAGTGTCGAGGGCTTGCTGTTCAAGGAGAAGACTATTCGTGATTACTAGACGATTGGCTAGCTGATCTGAATGATAGCGAGAGGTTGTTGTCCAATTCTTTACGAGAACGAGAGATTGATAGAAGAAGTATGTCTCTCATTCCCTTTTTTATTTGATTACTAAAGCATGATGTAATTTTTTCTAAGTTGCATAACTGTTTTGTATGTTTGTGAATGCGTTCAATTCTTTCGCAATGGGCTTGGAAAGATCTTGCTTCTGCTCATTGGATCTCTTGAATAAGAGTTCCTTCAAGAGTGACATCTAGATGACACAGATTCTTAGCTTGACCCCGATTGTGGGGTTACTTACTAAGTATATTATACTCACTCTTTCTCATATTTCTTTTTTAGGTATAGATAAGAACACGTCCGACAATGACAAGTGGAATACATGATCGAGCCACTGGGACCAGTCATATTCTTCCGCTTATATTTGTAGGATTTTATATTTCAAATTTTCTAATACCGATGTTTGAATTTGAAGTTTTTTTAATTGTGCTTTTAAACTTTTTAAGAGGTTTTTTTTTTTAGTTTTGTTTTATGGGTTTAAGGGTACCTAGTTAAATGAATTTCAGTTTTTTGTTTTTAAATAAAGTTAAGTATTTTATGATATTAGTTGGTTTTACTCAGTCATGAAAAGATGTCAATTTGAATTGTATGCTTGCATGTTTATAGTAACGGCCTAGTTGGTTCCTAGGGAGCCAGATGTTATAATTTCCAATCTACAATTCCATTTCCATCGAGAAAAACACCAACTTCCTAAAGGTCTAAACAACAAACACAATGTCTAAATGTGATTAGGTGTCACAACATAGTTCAAAAACCTTAACTAACACTGAGAGATTGTTTATAACACAAGAAAAAAAATATATAAAGTTCACGAGTTCCTGTTATTTTAATGCCAATTAGATTGAAAGATGAGTCGGGGAATTTGAAGAATTTGTATTTATGAGGAAAAGGTGGAGGACAAGTGGTGAAATTTAGTATGTTGAGATTAGTGTTGCAACCTTCAATGAATGTAAGGATCATTCATATACCAGAATATCTGATTGGATTAGAAATAGTGTATTTGCATTGAAAGATGCTGCCTTCTCACATATTTTTGTGTATAAGACTCCTCTATCTATGTTCAGTATCAAGTATGCCATAGAGAAGAGGTTGTTTAACTTTAACCAAATTCTTCCCAAATTATACTATTCACATCAAAGACTTTAGATTTTTAGTATAGGGTATTTGTGTGGTTTAGTTGACAGTTTTTTGATGCATTATTTGCATTATTTGATTGACTCAATCTTATAAAGATTTTAGCTATTACAATATACTAAACGATCCAGCGATAGAGCGACACTTATAAAACGATCATGTGAACGATCGAGTGTGATTTACTAAACGATCGTGTACTAGTGAGATTTACTAAACGATCAAACACTCCCAGTCGATGCGATAGACAGAACCTTCTCCCACTTGCTTGATCGTGTAGTATGATCGTTTACTTCCTCCATCCCTCTACCAAATTCACATAGAGTCCATACCTTCTAGATTCTCACTCCGAGAATACGAAGGTTACCATATAGTTGTGTCGAGGGGTTGCTGTTCAAGGAGAAGACTGTTCGTGATTACTAGATGATTGCTAGGTGATCTGAACGATAGCGAGAGGTTGCTATCCAATTCTTCACGAGAATGAGAGATTGATAGAAGAAGTGTTCTTCAAAGGTATGTCTCTCATTCCCTTTTGAATTTGATTACTGAAGCATGTTGTAATTTGTTCTAAGTTTCATAATTATTCTGTATGTTTGTGAGTGCGTTTAATTCTTTCACAATGGGCTTGGAAAGATCTTACTTTCGCTTACTTGATTTCTTGAATAAGAGTTCGTTCAATTGGTATCAGAGCCAGGTTTTAATATTCCAAATCTATTGCTGTATAGAATTGCATTTACCCTCTTGGTAGGTTTTAAGCATGTTTGCATTCTGTTTAAGTGTTAAATGTGTTTGTGGATGTGGATTAATGAAGTTTCTGGGATGATTTCCCCTGGTTATTTAATTCTTTTACATTTCAAAGTTAATTGTAAGGGCCTCTGCGTTTTTGGGCATATTAACTTGTTGTGTTTGTAATTCAAAGAATTTGAGTATGCTCGAGTTGTTCGTGATGAAGTTTCAAGGCATGGAGATGCGCATAACTTCGCGGAAGAAGAAAACCAAGAGTTGGTTAGATCGTGTAAACGATGGGGTTAAACGATCGTTATGGGATACTCATTACAAGGTAGACGCGCATGCCTAAACGATCGTGTAGGCCAGCATGCTTCATCACATAGTCATCGGCTACACGATCGCTCGGTAAATGTTACTTAGCGCTTGTTCTTCGATCGTTTAAAAGATCATGCTTCATAGCATAGTAGTCGTCTACACGATCATTTAGACATGCGTTTAAACTTGGTGCGTTGCACGATCGAGTGGGTTTCATGCTTCATTGCACAGTCAAAGATACTCGATTGTGGTTATTTGACCTCTTTTGCTAGACAATCACAAAGGAGACTTCGCCCAGGCGATTCAAGACCTAGTTTGCTTGTTGAACCAGTTTACTCGATGGTTTAATGTAGTAGATAGATTTATTTACGGCTTTTTAGGCTAATCATCCTGGTCCATTAATTTTGTGAATGTACATGAGATGTATGTTTTAATTATGTGTCATATAGCATGCCACATAGTTTTAAATCCCACCATAGGTTATGCATTGGTCAAGTATCATTTCTATATTGTAAGAGTTATGATATAGTAGTTTGCATGATTAAATTACTTAATAGTATGATCATGCATCATATAATATAAGAGTTATATTTATGCATGCATTAAACATATTCATGCATCATCTTTATATTATAAATGTTATAGTATAAGGGTGTATGGAAGCATGTATGCTTAGTTCATTACCTTTTATATAAGAGTTATATATAGTAATGAATGGACATTGCATGAAGCATGGTACATAGGTTAAATTTATAAGAGTTATAAATACCTAGTCTAGCTTAGTAATTTGGATGATTTGGTTGTTTCTTTTATAAGAGTTATAATGGAAATTAGAACTAAAATCAATAAGAAAGACATACATACAAACTTAGGCTTGAATCATGTTTTAAAAGAATTTTAAAATTTGATGGAGATAGACCTAAGATCCCGATTCTAATGAGATTAGAAACCTAAGGTTTAAACTTTTAATCAGTTTAATTGGATTAAATTGACTAATAAAAGATTAAATATGTACCAAATCTATCTATAAGGGACCTTTTGTCTAAGACGAGTTCTGTCTAGGCTGGGATACTTAAGCTGACGGAAACAGAACACCCCTACCTGGGAACCTACCTGGAAAGGTGAATTAGATAGATTTGATGCATGCATGCAAATTTGATGATAGTTCGTTAAAGTGTTTAATGGGACTTGATTCGAACTTGTTTAATTATCAAAGGCAAGAGTTGTTTTTTAAAAAATTAAACTCACACTTAGATAAAATCAGTAGCTGGATTGTCTAAGTTAATGAATCCCTAGGTAGAACATTCAGTGGGAGGTACTTGGGGTATATGATACTTCACTTAAACCTCTCCACATTTCTCCCTAATGTTCACACCGTGAGATCTATCATCGGCCTCAAGGCACCCTGGAAATGTCCCCCTAAGGATGGTGTTTGGGTAGGATAATACCAAGGTGAATAGAGAGAATGTTCATAGTAAGTGGGAGTGGGACGTGTGACAACATATCCCACAATCTCTCTCATTAGGTTGGATAAAGTTTTGTGCATTGCCTCAAGGCACCTTGGGAGTGTCCCCCTAAAGGATGGCAGTTTTGCACAACTCTTTATCTGATCTCCTATATAGGATAAGCTCACTTTAGTCTCTTGTTCTAATATGCTTTTTTCCTATGGTGGGCGCATTAGGATGGGACTTTATGGCCTAAAATAAGGAGTTACACTTACGCGGAATTGTTAAAGGTTAACAGTTCTTGACCGAAAAATGGTGACTGTTAGAGTCAGTTACAAGAGTTGTTTCTGTCTAATGGTTGAAAATGTCTCATCCTAGTGAAAGGGCACTTGATCACTCCACTGGTGACTTTTGTTCTACCTCACTGGGGCATCATTGCAAAATAGACGTCTTTTCACTTATGGTACATAGGAACTATTTTGCTAAAACTAAAATTGGTGTTAAAAGTGTTAATGCATAGACTTATTAAGTTTTGTTTTTCAACAACGATAAAATAGCTATAGCCACATTAGCTCTATTAAGCGTCGATAAACTGACTGGCGAAAATTATGCTAGTTGGAAAAACACGATAAATACCTTTTAATCATCGATGACCTCAGGTTCATCCTTACAGAGGAGTGTCTTTCTATTTCGACTCAGACTACCACTCGAAATGTTCGGAAGGCTTATGAGAAATGGACATGAGTGAACAAGAAGGCCCGAGCTTATATCTTGGCCAGTCTAAACGACGTTTTGGCCAATAAGCATGAGTTTATGGTCTCGACACGTGAGATCATGGAGTCTCTACGGGGAATGTTCGAACAACCATCTAGACAGCTCAAGCATGAGGCTCTGAAATGCATCTTCAACTTCAAAATGGAGAAGGGTACATCTGTTCGAGAACACGTTTTGAACATGATGGTCCACTTCAATGTTGCGAAAATAAATGGGTCCCACATCGATGAGGGCAGCCAGGTTAGCATCATTCTGCACTCGTTGCCAGATAGCTTCCTGCACTTTGTCAGCAATGTTGTGCTGAACAAAGTTGAATATACCCTTATAACTCTCCTCAACGAGTTGCAGACATTCCAATCCTTGCTGAAAAGTTAGGAAAATAAGGTTAGTGAGGAAAATGTTGCTTCATCTTCAAAGAAGTTCTATCGAGGTTCAACCTCAGAAACAAAGTCTACACCTTCTACTTTTAACACTTCTAAGTGGAAGAAGAAGAAGAGTGGTAAGGGGAAAGGGAAGGCACCTACGTCGATTGAAAAAGAAAAATGTTTCCATTGCAACCAGAACGAGCACTGGAACCAGAACCGTCCTTGCTAGTTAAAGGAGAAGAAGAAGGCTAAGGCCAAGGCAAAACAAGGTAAATATGATTTACTAGTTTTGGAAACTTGTTTAGTGGAGAATGATGATTCTGCCTGGATTATTGACTCTGGGGCCACTAATCATATTTATTCTTCTTTTCAAGGGATTAGATTCTGGCGGCAACTTGAGGCTGGTGAGATGATGATGTGAGTAGGCATCGGGCACGTCGTCTCAGCTGTGGTAGTGGGAGGACTTTAGTTGACTTTACATAATAAATTTATCATTTTGAATGATGTGTATGTTGTTCCCGAGTTAAAGCCGAATTTAATTTCTGTAAAGTGTCTGATTGAGTGTAAATATACTCTCAACTTTTCGGTGAATAAAGTGTTTAGTTTGAAATATGGTTTTGAGATTTGTTCAGCAAAACTGGAAAACAATTTGTATGTGCTAAGGCCGTTAGTAACAAATTCCCTCCATAACATAGAGATGTTTAAAGCTGCCGTAACTCAAAATAAATGACTTAAGGTTTCTCCTAAGGAAAATGCCCAACTTTGACACCTTCGATTAGGACACATAAATCTCAATAGGATTGAGAGGTTGGTGAAGAATGGACTTCTAAGCAAGTTAGAGGATAATTCTTTACTTGTGTGTGAGTCATGCCTTGAAGGCAAGATGACTAAAAGACCTTTTACTGGAAAAGGTTATCGAGCTAAAGAGCCTCTAGAGTTAGTGCACTCAGATCTTTGTGGTCCAACGAATGTGCGAACCAGGGGAGGCTGAGTATTTCATCACTTTTATTTATAATTACTCTCGGTATGGTATGTTTAGTTGATGCAACGGTAGTCTGAATCCTTTGAAAAGTTCAAAGAGTTTGAGGTTGAAGTTGAAAACGCATTGGATAAAAGGATTAAAATACTTCGATCAGATCGGAATGGAGAGTTTTTAGGTTATGAGTTCCAGAACTATATGATAAAACATGGAATTGTTTCCCAACTCTCAGCTAGTACACCTCAGCACAATGGTGTATCGAAGAGGAGAAACAAAATCTTTTTGGACATGGTTCGGTCGATGATGAGTTACACTTCCTTACCAGACTCATTTTGGGGTTTTGCAGTGGAGATTATGGCTTATATCCTCAATTGTATTCCTTTCAAAAGTTTTGTCAGAACACTTTTGGAGTTGTGGAATAGGCGTAAAGCTAGTTTACGTCACTTCCACATTTGGGGTTGCCCAACACATGTGCTTGAGACTAATCCTAAGAAATTAGGACCACGTTCAAGGTTGTGTCTATATGTAGGCTACCTTAAAGGTACACGAAGGGGTTATTTTTATGATCCTAAGGAAAACAAAGTGTTTGTGTTGACGAACGCTACCTTTCTAGAGGAGGATCATATGAAGAAGCACAGTTCACATAGTAAAATCGTGTTGCATGAACTTTCCAACAAAACTACTAAAGCTTCAATAAGAGTTGTTCAAGGGCCTACTCCATCAACAAGAGTTGTTGATGGAAGTTTATCTAGTAGGTCAAGTCCACCTCAAGTATTGAGGGAACCTCGACATAGTAAGAGGGTTGCGAACCCACCTTTTCATTATATGGGTTTCACTTAAATCCTGGATATGTAGCTGATGGCGAGATTAAGGATCCATTTTCTTATCAGAAGGCAATGAAGGATGTTAACCGAGATGAATGGGTCAAAGCCATGGATCTCAAGATGGAGTCTATGTACTTCAACTCAGTATGGGATCTTATAGATCAATCTAATGGGGTTAAACCTATAGGTTATAAATGGATCTACAAGAGGAAACAGGGTGCTAATGGGAAGGTGCAAACCTTCAATGCTAGACTTGTAGCAAAGGGTTATACCTAGGTGGAGAGAGCTAACTATGAGGAGACTTTCTCGCCTGTTGCCATGTTGAAGTCTATCCACATCCTCCTATCCATTGCCTCATATTTATGACTATGAGATATGGCAAATGGATGTCAAGACTGCCTTTCTGAATGGTAATCTTGAGGAGACCATTTATATGGTGTAGCCCGAGGGATTCATAGCCCAAGGACAAGAGCGAAAAGTTTGCAAACTGAATTAGTCCATTTATGGGCTGAAACAGGTGTCTCGATCTTGGAACATAAGGTTTGATACTGCGATCGAATCTTATGGCTTTGATGAAAACGTTGATGAGCCTTGTGTATACAAGAAAATCATCAATAGTTCAATAGTCTTCATAGTGTTTTATGTAGACGATATCCTACTTATTGAGAATGATGTAAGTTTATTGACTTTCGTTAAAAACTAGCTAGCGACCCAATTCCAAATAAAAGATTTGGGAGAGGCTTAGTTTGTTCTAGGTATTCAGATCTTTCGGGATTGAAAGAACAAAGTGCTAGCGCTGCCTCAAGCATCGTACATTGATAAGATGTTGATCAATTACTGGATGCAGAACTCCGAAAGGGGCCTACTGCCTTTTCGGCATGGAGTTACATTGTCTAAGAAACAGTATCCTAAGACACCTCAAGAGGTTGAGGAAATGAGATGGGTCCCCTGTACATCTTCCATTGGTAGTTTGATGTATGTGATGTATGTACTCGATCTGACATCTGCTACGTTGTAGGGATAGTCAGTAGATATCAGTCAATCTAGGATAGAGTCACTGAACCATCAGCAAGAACATCCTCAAATATCTTGGGAGAACGAGGTACTACATGCTTGTGTATGGATCTCAGGATTTGATCCTTACTAGATACATGGACTCTGACTTTCAGACTGATAAGGATTCTTGAAAATCCACTTTAGGCTCAATGTTCACTCTTAACGGAGGGGTTGTAGTATGGCGAAACACTAAACAGGGGTGCATCGCTGACTCCACAATGGAGGCCAAGTATGTAGTGGCTTGTGAAGCTGCTAAGAAGGCCGTTTGGCTCAAGAAGTTTCTGACTGATCTGGAAGTTGTTCCAGACATGTCTAGGCCCATCACTCTCTTTATTGTGATAATAGTGGTATTGTGGTGAACTCCAGAGAGCCTAGGAATCATAAGCGCGGAAAACATATAGAGCGAAAGTATCATTTCATCCACGAGATTTTGCATCAAAGGGACGTGTTAGTCACGAAGATAGCTTCAGAGCACAACGTTGCTGACCCGTTTACAAAGGCTCTCATGGCTACAGTTTTTTAGGGTCACCTTCATAGCATAGGTCTATGGGACTGTCTGCGGCTAGACTAGGGCAACTAGAAGATTTTGTACTAGGCCTTAATGCCCTAGTTTATTGTTTTGTACTTGTTTTTATCTTGTACACCCACTCGCTTTAGGACAAGTGGGAGATTGTTGAGGTTGATGCCCTAAATCTCGTAGGGTTCTATAGTTTGTAAATATCTGTATGAACAAACGCTTGTGATGTAATAATATGAGATATTTTCTTCATTGTTGTCTATGAAATATGAGATTTTTTATTTGCATGAACCACAAACAAATAAACTAAGATCCTTGGTTGTAACTTAAGCATATATGTAGAGACATGCAAGTGGATCATGCCTTAAGTGATAACCTAAATGGTATGTAGTATATGGATAAAGGAGGAAAACCTTATCCTGGTGACACTACAGATATGACCTGCTTTGTAGATGTTACAAGTGTTGTAAAGTGTTACAAATGGTCTGATCCTGATCATTCACGTGGAGACATGTGAGCGGGGATGTCCTATACAAAGGAGTTTGTATAAGACCGAACCACAAAATGTTTAGTCTCGTTATATAACGCCGTTCATGACAAAGACTTTCATTTCACTAGAATGACCATAGGTAACATGACCTTAATCTTGAGTGATATGGGAACTCCTGCCTATGTGAGCGGTTCTTTGATTTGCATACAAGATGGATGTCCTATACAAAGGAGATTGCCGACTCAAACCTATCACTTTGGGGATTCATCTGATTGGGGAGCTGGGAACTCAGCTACACAAGATGGAATTCACTCATTCCCCGAAGCAGGGGTAAGTAGAGAGATTGCTCCCTTAAGGACTGATTTTGGGGCTTGAACGATGTGGCACCACACACTTTCTCATGGCCCAAGAGGTGTTCACTCATAGTAGAACTATGATGTATTGTTCATCAGATGCATCAGTGATACTTAAGGAGTTAGATGTAACTATAGTGGTAAAACGGTAAATTGACCCAGTTGTACTTACGAGCGATCTGTGAAGAGTTATCATACTATTGATTGGTTATATCCAATGGACACATAAATATATCTGTTATGAAAAGAGTGCAGTTGTCGGTCTTTAGTGGAGTGCACGATAATTAACGGATGGTGGATTTCATGATTAAAGAGTTTCGTCAGTTATTCACGTACTGTTGGAGCTTCAAGCTACAGGTCCATAAAGTTCCCTTGGTAGCTCAATGGATTCAAGTTGAGAATCAGTTTTTGGGTTAGTTTGAAGTGTTTAAATTAACAAGATGGAATTTAATTATATATGATATAATTAAATTCGTTCAATTATATGTGATATAATTGATATGATGTATGAGATACATTAATTGGAGGAATTGATATAAATATGATTTATATTAAAGAAAGGAGAAAGGAACTATGGTTTAATATTATGTGATATTAAAACTATAGGTTATAAATATAATATGATAAATTAGTTATTATATTTATTTATAATTAAATAATTATATGATAATTGTGGTTGGTCATTTTCTCCATTAACTGTGAAGGTGGAAGTTTATTTTTAGTTTTGAATAACTAAAGGAAAAAATGAAAAGTGTTTTCATTTTGTTTAAAAATCGCTTCATTTGTTGCATTACTCATCGTTTACTCACGAGAGACTACACGATAGGCCTCACGAGAGACTAAGTGATAGAGCGACACTTACTAAACGATCATGTAAACAATCTAACGATAGAGCAACACTTCCTAAATGATCCAACGTGATTTACTAAACGATCGTGTACTAGCAAGATTTACTAAACGATCAAGCACTCTCAGTCTATACGATAGACAGAACCTTCTCCCATTTGCTTGATCGTGTAGTACGATCGTTTCCTTCCTCCATTCCTTTACCAAATTCGCACAGAACCCACACCTCCTAGATGCTCACTCCGAGAATACCAAGGTTACCGAGTGGTAGTGTCGAGGGCTTGCTGTTCAAGGAGAAGACTATTCGTGATTACTAGACGATTGGCTAGGTGATCTGAATGATAGCGAGAGGTTGTTGTCCAATTCTTTACGAGAACAAGAGATTGATAGAAGAAGTATGTCTCTCATTCCCTTTTTTATTTGATTACTAAAGCATGATGTAATTTTTTCTAAGTTGCATAACTATTTTGTATGTTTGTGAATGCGTTCAATTCTTTCGCAATGGGCTTGGAAAGATCTTGCTTCTGCTCATTGGATCTCTTGAATAAGAGTTCCTTCAAGAGTGACATCTAGATGACACAGATTCTTAGCTTGACCCCGATTGTGGGGTTACTTACTAAGTATATTATACTCACTCTTTCTCATATTTCTTTTTTAGGTATAGATAAGAACACGTTCGACAATGACAAGTGGAATACATGATCGAGCCACTGGGACTAGTCATATTCTTCCGCTTATATTTGTAGGATTTTATATTTCAAATTTTTTAGTACCGATGTTTGAATTTGAAGTTTTTTTAATTGTGCTTTTAAACTTTTTAAGAGGTTTTTTTTTTTAATTTTGTTTTATGGGTTTAAGGGTACCTAGTTAAATGAATTTCAGTTTTTTGTTTTTAAATAAAGTTAAGTATTTTATGATATTAGTTGGTTTTACTCAGTCATGAAAAGATGTCAATTTGAATTGTATGCTTGCATGTTTATAGTAACGGCCTAGTTGGTTCCTAGGGAGCCAGATGTTATAATTTCCAATCTACAATTCTATTTCCATCGAGAAAAACACCAACTTCCTAAAGGTCTAAACAACAAACACAATGTCTAGATGTGATTAGGTATCACAACATAGTTCAAAAACCTTAACTAACACTGAGAGATTGTTTATAACACAAGAAAAAAAATATATAAAGTTCACGAGTTCCTGTTATTTTAATGCCAATTAGATTGAAAGATGAGTCGGGGAATTTGAAGAATTTGTATTTATGAGGAAAAGGTGGAGGACAAGTGGTGAAATTTAGTATGTTGAGATTAGTGTTGCAACCTTCAATGAATGTAAGGATCATTCATATACCAGAATATCTGATTGGATTAGAAATAGTGTATTTGCATTGAAAGATGCTGCCTTCTCACATATTTTTGTGTATAAGACTCCTCTATCTATGTTCAGTATCAAGTATGCCATAGAGAAGAGGTTGTTTAACTTTAACCAAATTCTTCCCAAATTATACTATTCACATCAAAGACTTTAGATTTTTAGTATAGGGTATTTGTGTGGTTTAGTTGACAGTTTTTTGATGCATTATTTGCATTATTTGATTGACTCAATCTTATAAAGATTTTAGCTATTACAATATAGTATAAGGTGTATGACAAAGTAAGATGGAGATTCTAGCTACTACAAAGTATTTACATGACAAAATAAGATCGAGATTGTGTGTCAAAATAAGAGTAAGGTATTTGTGGGGCATAGTATGAGACAAATATTTAGAGTTGATGGGTAGGAGATATTTGATAGCTATTTTGGATATATGGTATTTGTGTATTTTGTGCATAAAGTTTGAATTATTAATTGTACTAAATTTTCTTGATGATTAATGTTAATTTGTGGGTGAAAATCAAAGTTTATTTTTCTAGTTTTCAACCTTAATTTCTAATTATGATGTTAACTTTGATTGCGTGATATTAATTTAGATATTATTTTTTTTAGAATTAAGGTTAGATTTTGGGTTGTTAGATTTATTAGATGTTGTTTTAGATTATTAGTTTTTTTTCCCCCAAAATACGGCATAATTATAGGAATTAGGTTGTAGGGGTATTTGTGTCAATTATTAAAATTTAAATAGTATCAAAATTAGTCATTTGGCAATTTTCATAAAGAAAAATACCTTTGACATTTTTAAAAAACATCATTCTATTTTGGCCATTTGTCCATTCGCCCATAAAGATTGGATTAAACCCAGATCTAAAAGATGGGCCTAAAGTCGATAAGTCCAAGCTCATATAGTGTTTCCCAAAACTCTGTAAATAGAGAAACCACCCTTTATTTGAGGGATTTAGAATTAAGAGAACCATCGAGTCATTGTTATCCATTCAAATAAATCAGTAGTGAACACGCCATAGTCTACAAGATTCAGAAGTTAGAGAATCCAAAGGGTTTCAAGATTTAGATTTCACAAGATTCAAGACTCGGAAGATTCAAACACTAAAAGACTTCAACAAATTGAGTATATACCTCTTCACTGCTACAAATTGAGGATTCCTCTTTAACCCTCAAATCAAAGTCAACAATTAGGAGAAAGCATTAGAAGTCATATACTAAAGATTGTAACATTACTACAAATCAATAAATCAACTTCATTTTCACGAATTAAATTTCTTTTGTCAAAATCTCATGTGAACACACTTGTTATTTTAATATCAACGTCGAACGTTCAAATTTACAGCTATAACGGCATGTCAACCAATATTTTAATTTCATCCTTTTCTTAACCTAACACTTAATAATAAAGTTAGAATACTGAATATTATAACTCAAACTAACCAACTATTTATACAAGCCGTAGAATCAACTAAAAAAGGGAACATGTGGCTTAAAATTTTTATTAAACCCTACACGTAAATTTAACGAAAGACTAAAGGGAACATTAATTGAAGTATGGGGTCATTATTTATGCTATATTTGTAGTATAAAGAGGGTGCTATCTTTGGTAAAAAGCAATCAATTATTATGATATTTTTATTTTAGGGAAAATAGCCGTGGTTTTGTCTATTGTGTGTGTTGACATGTACAAAACATTCCACGTGGCCCAATAAGATCCATTAAAAGTGACCGCTGGCTTTGCAGACCGGAAAGTGCATATAAGCATCCAATTGTTCTCTCTCCATACTTTTGGATGGATGACCAAATCAAAAACAAGAGGGCCCCAAAAAATTAATATAATAAACACATTTTTTAGTCTTTTTTTTTTTTTTTTTTTTTTTTTTTGCCACTTGCAACATTTTGATATTTGTTTATTCTAATGTGTTATTTGTTTATTCTAATGTGTGCTTAAAGCCCAATTTGTTTCACATGTTTTCTTGTGGGATTTCTGACAAACATTTAATATATCCATTTGTTTCACAGAATTCTATTTTTAAGAATTTAAGAGAGAATTTTAAAGCTTATCTGACATGAGTTTTTTAATACCTTGCAAAAAGGATTGGACTTATATACTTGAGAGAGGAGCAGTAAAAATATAGTTTAATTAATAATTAATTAATATCAAATATTTATTACTATTAGTTTTAATTAATTATTAAATATAAATATATTATTTATACTTAATAAATTTCAACTAAAATCTTTACCATTAATATTTTATGATATCTTGACTATTTATCAATATTCTAATTAATTTAATTATTTTTAGTAATTAATTTAATTATGTTTATTTAAGAAGTGTTTGTTTATTTTTTATTTTATTAATTAAATAATTAATTAACATAACAATAAATTAATTAATGTTAAATTTAATTGATCTCTTACATTTGATTAAGTAATAAGTTACTTTTAGTTTTTATATACAAATTATTGAACTAAACACAAATATTTAACTTCTAGATATTAATTATCCTGCATATCCAAACACATACATTAATTATTCCAAACATTTAAATCCTAGATATTTAATATCTATACTCATAAAATAATATTTTCGATCGAAATAGTCTCAATAGTTAATAATATACTTTTTTTTTTCTTTTTTTTTTTTGTAATTATACGTGTGTATGTGTATATATTAGTCATTATCGTTACAAATTTATTGGTTATAAAAATAGTTATTTGAATCATTCGATGAATCATATATGACTTCAAATAATTGTTCATGTAAGCATCTACTCATCGTGGACAAGAACAAAATACTTTTGCATGATTAGTTTATAAAAATAATAATCACAGTATAATTAAGAGTTATGATAGGGACTATTTGAGCCTTCAATTAGGCTGTAACTATTTAAATCACTCGCGGTGACAATAGATATTATTTGACAATCTCCAATTAGTTACAGATTACACTATTTTCTTTCAAATTTTCTTTGCTATAGTTTTTATTATTTTACTTTCATAATCCTTTTATTCTTTGTTACAGTGCTTACTATTTCCTCCTTAAACTAAAATATTTTACACTCCAAACACATATTGTTATAATTCAAACTAAAATAATTTACACCCAAACATAAACTATTGTAACCTAACTATAAGCTCATTGCCCTAGACACCCTCCTAAGATTTTTAAAATATATATAGATGTTTAAGAGCTGAAGTATAATTAAAAAAAAAAAAAAAACTTTTATCATAGGATATTATTATTCTTTAAGAAAATATATAGTTTAAATTCTTATGTAAACACATGTATTTCATTAATTCATTCACTTATCTAAATTTAAAATCTTAGCTGAAGTTGAAAATTTTATTGGTTTTTTTTTTTAAATTTAGGAATAATTGGGTAACAATATGATTTTTAATTTTTAGTTTTTAAAAATTAAACATAAACATTTATTTTGGTTCAAAATTCCGTGTTTTTTTTTATCTAATTTTTATCAATATTTTTAAAAATCAAGTCAACTTTTGAAAAAAAATTTAAAAATTTATTTTTGCTTTTTAAAAATTAGAAAAGAGATGTACATCATAATAGAAAATTAAAAGATTAATAGACTTAATTTCTAAAAATAAAAATAAAATAGTTATCAAACAAAATTTTAATTAAATTTTGAGTTAAGTTTTGTATCAATCAAACAAATTAAAAGAAAAAACATGATAAAACATTACAAAAACCAAAACTAAGTTACATTAATCAAGAAAAAAAAAAGTTCCAACATGTAATTTTTTTTAGATGGTAAATTTTGAATCTCTACTCTTGAAGTTGTAATATATATATATAAAAGTCTTTGCAACAATTTTATAGAAAATAGGAAAGGAAGAAAATAATAAAGAAGGTGACGTGTATTTCCCAAATATTTAGAACTGGTCGTCACCATCAGCCACAGCGTACGGTCTAGATTCACTCCTCACTCGCCGGTTCTCTTTTTTATCCACTTTCTCCTCCTTCCTTCCTTCCCCACTTTTCAATTCCCCTTCACTACCCTTTCCCCTCTCTCTCACCCATTTTCTCTCTCCAAATTCGCCGGAGAACCACCATGCCGCCGCCTAACTGGCTTTCTATCAGGAGGACCACGAGCCAGAAGGATATCCTCTTCGACGTCGGAGGCCCCGCCGTCTCAGAACTCGAAAACCCTACCACCGCCGCCTTCGGTCCCCGCCTTCTCTCCATGCTCTCGCCCAGAAACAATCGGAGGCATTCTGATGAATTTCCCTGGTCTTCTCACTACCTCCGTGCTTGCTGCCTCTGCCAACGCCGCCTCGTCGACGGCCGAGACATTTACATGTACAAGTAAGTGAAATCACTTCGTCAATAATCATTTCTAGACGTAATTAAGTACCGATTAAAGTGGCTGTTCTAGGGCACAGTAAAAATTTTGAAACGAATTTCATCGAAACTGACCTCCAATCTTTTGATTCGATGGACTTTTTTGGTGAAATTGATGTGGCTTTTGGTGTTTTGTTGTGGAAACAGGGGAGAAAGCGCTTTTTGTAGTGCAGAGTGCCGGCTGCAGCAGATGAATCAAGATGAGGCTAAGGAGAAACGTTCCAAGACGTCGAATAAAGGATCGGCGGCCGTCGCATCGGCCCCGACCGCCGTAACAAAAGTATCTGCTATTAATGGCGAGACTGTAGCCGCCGTGTAGCCGCCGTATATCACTTCAGATTTAAAAGCAGCCGCCACCGCTCCAGCTTTCTATTAGCGCATATAAATACAGATTATAATATATATATTTGGGAGTCTTAGATATAATTTTGGAGCTGTTGTATGTGAATATTTCCCTCTAATTGAAATATATGTTTTATGTGTAACACTCGACTTAGAACTTTTAATTGACATTTGGGCATTTTCATATATATTTTTACATTTACATGAATTCGATATAAATACTTTAAAATAATTATAAAAATATAAAATATTTATTTGTTAATTTAAATATGTTTTTTAAATGAATTGTTTTTCAATAAAAAAAATATAGTAAAATGTTATTGTCGATTAGTGATAAATCACAATAGATTTTTAGGAGAAGTTTATCGCGATCTATCATTGATAAATAGTGATATTTTGTTCAATTTGAAAATATTATCAGCAATTGTATTATTTAAAATAATTATCTTTTTTAAATTCTTTATAATTGGTACAAAATTCTGTATATGTATCGATTTTTTATTGATGTTTTTATCTATATTTTTATAAAATTGTAACTTATACGTTTTAGTCGATCTTGATACGGACATATTAAATATTAGCATCAGTTGATTTTTTAATGTTCTGAATGGTACTTATTGTTTTTTCGTTTTGAAAAGTTTTTGCAATAATTGAAGTGATTGTCCAAAACAATTTAGTTGAGTCGATTAAAACCGACCAAAATCAAATCAATTGATTTTTCTTAATTTAAAAATATATGTATAAATCAATTGATGGACGGTAATTGGTTTTGTCTTGTGGTCCTTATTTTTCTTTTTCAGTTGAGGACTTTTGCTCCCGAGATAGAAAATTTATATTTTGGAAGATAGTAAATTTATCGGGTTATTTAGATTGGGGTTATTTTGAAATTTAATTGGAAAAAAAGGATAGATTTGGAACATATTTAGGAAAAAATGGGAGTTTTTTTTTGTCTCCATCCGAATGCGTCCCTTGAAGTGATGCATTCGAGAATATTTTATTATTTTTTTCTCCGTACGCTGCATTTAAAAAAAATTAAAGTCGTCAGAATGCGTCTGTTCATGACACAGCACGTGCGTCAGAGTGAGTTGACACACGCGCGATCAGAATACATCTGTTGAATAGTTTTTTTTGTTATTTAACTTTGAATTAAGTTTTTGATAATTTTTACTGATTTTTAATGTTTATTTTGTTTACCGTGGATATTATTCAAAGTTTTTTTTTTGGTAAGTTGGAATATTTGGTAAAATGCAAAGTGTTTTTTTGGTAATGTGCAATATTTTTGTTTTAATAAATTGATATATTTTTTAGAGTTGGTTATTATAAGGGAAAATTACATGTGATTAACTAAAACAAATTAAAGAAACAGTAAGTATGTTGATATATTTAATAAGTTGACATATCATCTGTTGTAGCTTTTCTGGTTGGTATTTAGCTATCAAAATGAGTATGTCTTATTTGGTTAAATATAATAAATTGTAAGTATGTCTTCTTATTATGCATATCAAATTATGATAATTATTTTAAAAATATAGTTTAGAATGTTCAACTATGATTTTTAAAATATTACATCATAGTCTCAAATTATTTATGTTTAAACATATAAAAAAAATCATTAATAAAAAAATTTAACGTTCTTAGTGGAAAAAAATAAATCTAAAAATAGGTTGAAAGAAAATTTTAACGAATTCTAAAAATAGGTATTTAAATATGTTCTTGATGGAAAAAAATATTTTTTTTAAATGTAAAATTTATATTTAAATCTTTTTTCATTTTGCCAAAATTTTAAAATTTATTAGTAGTTTTTAATGTAAAATTAAGAATATGTGGAGAAAAGAATAGTGATATTACTTTATTTTGTGGGAAAAAAAAAACTAAAAGGAAAGAATTTAAAGTTAATAGGGGTATTGGATTTAAACTAAAACGTTCAATTATTTATGTTTAAACACATAAAAAAAATCATTAATAAAAAAGATATTACATAGTAAAAATAATATTTTTTTTTCCATACTTTTAGTAAAAATAATCTCACAAATTTTTAAAAATAAAAAATTACCCTTAATTCACGTTGAAAGAAAACTTTAACGGAATCTAAAAATAGGTATTTAAATATGTTCTTAATGGAAAAAATAAATCTTCTTAAATGTAAAAGTTATATGTAAATCTTTTTTCATTTTTCCAAAATTTTAAAATTTATTAGTAGTTTTGAATATAAAATTAAGAATATGTTCCTAATGGAAAAAAAAATACTAATATTACCTTATTTTGTGGAGAAAAGAAAAAAAAATAAAAAAAGTTAATAGTTAAGAGTTTAGAAACATATAAAAAAAAGTAATTAATAAAAATAATATAATATGTTCCTAATGACTATTAATATAAAATTATTAATATGTTCCTAAGTAAAAAAAAGTATTACATAGTAAAAAAAAAAATCCATAATTTTGTATTGATTTTTTTTTTTTTTTTTTTTTTTTTGTATAGTGTTTTTGAGAAAACTCTACAATCAAGTCATTCAAAATGTATGTATATAGTTTACCATTATTTGGAATGATGTATTCATTATTGAATATTGAATGTTTGAATGTTAATGTTAATGTTATTGTTAGTAATATTATGTTGTTGTAAATTGTATGATGATTAAAGAACAAAGATTCATGTCAATATAAAAGAATATTTATCATTGATTTATCGTCAAATGATGATGCATGTCTTAATATTTTGTTTGTTTATTAAAAAAAAAAACATTCCTTTATTTGTACATATTAAAAAAATAGTAATAACACATTAATATAGTTGGCCTAATATATACTTACAAATATTGTGATAAATATCAAATTGCATTTGCCAAACTATGGACGTTGTGAAATTTTTATGTTATATGCACGGAAACATTATTAATGGGCCAAACGGGATAGAATATGATAGGCAACCATCTCTTCGTATAAAGTTGACTTCAACACATTAATCGATGTATTATGTGATGCATTATCCATAAATAGATATGATGGGGTGGAGGTAATATTTAGATATGGTAGTTATGTAGCGGGACCTGCAACGATATGCTCGAGCATATATTCTCACGTTGATTGGAGGATTGGTATTTCCCGACAAATCCAATAGCAAAGTGCACTTGATGTATCTTCCTCTCTTGGTGGATTTTGATGTTGTTAGCACTTACAGTTGGGGCGCTGGATGTCTTGCATGGTTGTATAGGCAACTATAAGAGTGCAGTTATAGATGAAAAAGACATTGCAGGCCCACTTCTATTGCTACAAATTTGAGCATGGGATCGATTTCCTTTTCTAGTGCCTCGACGACTCCATGATACGAGAATAACTTAGGCGATAGACCACTTACAGTAAGGTAAGCATATTTATCTCATTATTGTTGTTATGAAAATACTAATAGCTAAAATTTAACTTCTGATTGTTGTAGATGGAATGACAACTATTTTGTAATTAGAGCACTTATGCATGTTCTAGTATGACACATATGCTTAAATTATTTGGGAGCCATATAATCATTTGATCCAATTTTTGCCGCCATATTGTCTCGATGACAATGAGATATGGACATCCAGATGTCCACTCATATGCTTCTTTGTTGTGAAGTGGCATCACCCAGATCGTGTGATGCATCAATTTGGGTTGTTGTAAGAAATTCCTCAACCTTGCAACACGGACGCCCGACTTCATTCACACGATCTAAGGAGCAGGCATGAGTGAGACTGGATTGCATATCTGGCTCCTCAAATTACAATCTGGGAAAATCGACACAGTTTTGTTGTTAATGGACCTCCTATTAACAACGGTGTAGGTACTGAGCCTGAATATATTGAATGGTATTCCACTGTGAGCAGGCGGTACATAACTAAAGCAGGAGCATTCTATCATTTGTTGGTATGAGTTTATTGTTTACTATGATTGTTTGATTTTATTTTTTCATTGCACACCAAAATTAATTTAAAAGTCATTAACTTGTTATTCAATTCTTTTTCAGACCGAGCTTACAAATTTGCCAATATCTACTCAAAGAGCCTTGCGTAGACTCACCTCGATATATCGAGTGCGATATTTCGATGGTGACGTTCCACTAGAAGAACAAGGTGATCCAGCAAGACATGAGGATGTTCCTATTCAACCTAATGTTCAGAATGAATATCCAACAACGCCACTTGATCAGTACACTTCCATGATGTCCTCTCCCTCAAAATTTTGTTTTTTTTCCAACAACTCTCAGTACACTAAGCATGGAAGAAGGACAAACTTCACATGTCCATCCAAATATCCATGATCAGTATGTTACATATTGACAACGTAATGAGGGTATACACTTTCCAGAGGAAAGTTAACCACCAAGTGTAAGAGGGCGTGATGATTGTGGACACTATGTCACTCAACATGATCGATCTAGGCGTAATAGAGGATCTTCTTCCAGTCATGAATAAAGAACATTGTAATTATGATTAAATTTATTAATGAAATTCAATTACGGAAATGTACTTGCAGTCTATAACATATCCTAAAGAACCTTTACTATTATTTACAATAGTCAAAAGTTAATATCTATATTTTTGCATAAGTTTTTAACAAAACCTTAAACAAAAAAATAATTTGAAATTAAAAATTAATATTGAGTATACCAAATCAATCATAGCAATTTCTTAATCTCAAAATAACAGTATTACTATCAAATCATAGATATTATTAAGTGATCGGATAGATATTACTAAGCGATCGGAAAGAATACTAAGCGATCGTTTACTATCCACTGTAGTTTTTATTAAGGGATCGTGTAGAGAATAATACTAAGCGATCATTTAGCTATCCACTATACTAAGCGATCGTTTAGGTTTTGATAAGTGATCATTTAGAGAATACTAAGCGATCGTTTAACTAACTGTTACGCGATCGTTTAGATATTAATTACGCGATCATGTACTAATTTATAAAGAGATCCTTTGGCTAATACTAAGTGATTGCTTAGGTTTTGTTATTTGATCGTTTAAATAATACTAAGTGACCATTTAGGTTTTGTTAGCGATTGTTTAGATAATACTAAGCGATCGTTTAGTTAACTGTTACTCGATCGTTTAGATATCCATCACACGACCGTGTACTAATTTATAAAGCGATCGTTTGGCTAATACTAGCGATCGCTTAGGTTTTGTTATGCGATTGTTTAGATAATACTAAGCGATCGTTTAGGTTTTGTTAAGCGATCGTTTAACTAATTGTTACGCAATAGTTTAGTTTTTGTTTAGATAAATTTGTGCTAAATTTGTAGAATACAATTGGTGTTGTACATTTAACTGAGCAAATAAACAACTAAGCGATCGTTTAGATAAATTTATGCTAAATTACATATTGTACAGTACAATTGGTATTGTATAGAATATAATTAGTGCTAACATTGGTGCTAAAATTACATATTGTACAATACAGTTGATGTGTATATCAAATATATCTAGATCGATATTCAGTCGTTAGTGCATCATACTCACTAATTCATTGACTGTTATATCATTTCTGACTTTTAGACCTTTCATATGACCACAACATAATTTCTTCCGGACTCATTCCAATCCCTACCAAATCATACAAAGATACGAAGTAGCACCATTGATCTACAATTGGATAAACAAATCATTGGTAAGTGAACGATTGTGTATAAATTACTAAGCGATCATGTATAAATTACTAAGCGATCGTATATAAATTACTAAGTCATCGTGTATAATTTACTAAGCGATCGTGTATAAATTACTAAGGGATCGTGTATAAATTACTAAGCGATCACATAGTAATTTACTAAACGATCGTGTTCAACAGACGCATTCTGATCGGTTTAATTTTTTTTAACGCGGCGTATGGGGGAAAAGTAATAAAATATTCTCAAATGCGTTCAACAGACGCATTCTGATCGGTTTAATTTTTTTTAATGCGCCGTATGGGGGAAAAATAATAAAATATTCTCAAATGCGTTCAACAGACGCATTCTGACCGATTTATTTTTTTTTTTAAAGCGGCGTATGGGGGAAAGAATAATAAAATATTCCCGAATGCGTCTCTTCAAGAGACGCATTCGATGGGGACAAAAAAACTACCCCTTTTCCATAAATAAGTTGGAAACCCCCCCTTTTCCCAATTAACTTTCAAAACAGCCCTTAATCTAAATAACCCAAATTTATCTTATGCTGTGATGGTAAAGCTTAGGATTTTCTTACCAATTTTTGGGAATTAAATTTGTTTTGAAAATAAAGGTCCATTTGGATTGATTTGACAAAAATACATTTTTAAAAAAAATCATCTTTATTTAAACACTTTTGATAAAAACATATTGAAATATCCTTGAAAAACTATTTTGAGTGGTTGTCAAATACTTAAATTTCTTCCAAATGACTTATTTTTTACATTAAACACTTGGATATGTATTCCAAACACACCCTAAGTCTTTTTGAAAAAATAAAGTATTTGACAACCACTCAAAATAACTTTTAAAATACTAATTTTAATAAAAAAAAATTAAATAAAAATGGACTTTTTGAAAAAAAAAAAAATAGCCTAGACTCGATAATTAATTTGATCTATGAACACCAATTAAAAGGTTAACCTCATTTAGGATATAAAATATTTTACCAAAATGAAGGTATAATTGTGAAAATTGACATCAAATTACTTGTGAAAAATGAATGATGATACTAAAAGCTAGACATTTAATATTAAGTAGTGCAAAATGATAAATGGACTTTAGTAGATCAAAACTTTAATACATAATAATTATTTAAGAAATCAAAATTAATGTGAAATAATTAAGATTATCGTTGGAATGTTATTAGAAATAGTAGTTAACAATTAAAATAATAAATGCCCAAGTTTATAAGTTTATGCCTAGACCTTAAATTCAAATATGAAATAGGTATTTGAACATTAAAAAGTATCAGATAGTTATTTCAGAGATATGGTTGATCTTTCTTCATAGTTTCATTTGATAGTGGCAGAAGTTAGTCTCGATAGTGTTACTTAGCTTCCTTGTTAATTTAATATAAGCTTCCTTGTTAATTTAATATATTTTCAATCACTAGTGCCCGGAAGTTCTTACATCTTAGGCATCATGTGGTTTCTTGGACTAGTCTCCTTTTGTTTAGAGGTAATATTCCTAGACATTCATTCATAATGTAGCTTGTTCAAAAATGTTTACAAATTTGGGATTGTATTCATAGATGGTGTTTTGAGATTTTAGTGACTGTGTTTTGTATTTTGGTGGAGTTGAGTCTATGGATCATTTTTTTAATGTCCGTTTAGTAAGGCTATTTGGCTAAGGCGTAAGATCTGGAGAGTGTTATTTGGTGTGTTGTTATTTATTATGTTTGACGTGAGTGTAATATGTCTGTCCATAACGCTACTTTGCATCCTTTCTAAGTTATTAGTTTGGATGTTCGGGCCAAGATGATTATCCATTGTCCTAAGTGGTTTGGAGCTTTTCTTGGGGGTCTCAAGCGACCTATTCTCTCGTTGGGACCTTTTCTCTTGAGTCGTGCTTGCTTTTATTTTTTTCTGTTTGGTTGTCTTTTGTTGTTTCATTCTCTTATTTTTGTGATGCTTGTTTGTGTTTTATGTTAGCATAAATTCTTTATATCATTATTGAATAGATAAACCCTAGGATCATTCATGTCAAATTGTCAAGAATAACATACCGGATTCCATTGCAAAATTGATGATAGCTTCAAGATGATGATGGATGACTATGGTCTTCCTCAACCAAAACTCCGAATGCCCTTAGTGGGATCTCTCTCTAGATGGGATTCAAGAAAGACTGAGTGCTTATTGTTTTGGTATATTGGGGACCATAGCCCTAAGGTCTCTTTATATATTAGTTCAATTAAGGTTCCCATTAAACCCTAATTAACTAGGAAGGGGCTTCTACCCATTAAGTCCATACTCAATTAGGAATCTACGGTCTTAATTAATTAGATCACATAATAGGGCCCAATCTAATAAAATTACCCAATGTAATAAATTATTAATCTACATATATAGCTCATACTTTAATTAAATATATTGTGATTTAAATATGTCTAACAATCTCCCACTTGCGCTATGTCTATGTACCTAATATAATTAAATCACATAAACCTTAAGCGCGCATAAACAGGTTATTTCAATAATAGAATTCCCCTTCAGTTCAATCTGGTCCATCTTCTGTATTAGCACGGAATCAAGGCGGCTTTTGTCACTAACCTTGTAACTAAACCTTCCTTGATCACCAATTCCAATACATTCAATGACATAGATCAAGTATGGATGGATAGCATGGAAACTACATGCAAAGTGATCTAGATCATGCCTGTTTCCAACTGGTCCAAATTCCTTATTGAGATCATTCTAAAAAACTTTATGCTAAACTGCATGCATGATAAACAAGTTTAGATAATGAAACATAAACCATCAACTTTATTCTATATAGAAAATAAACAAAATAAGGTCAAAGAACATCCTCAATAACAGAGTCCCACTAAACCATAGAATCAGAAAAGTGACTAACAACCATGTGAGCAACATGCTCATGAAAAACTTTAGGTGGTAAACCTTTAGCCAATAGATTTGCCACCATAGAGTTTGTTCCTATGTATTCTATCGAAATTTGACCATTCTGAACTCTTTCTTTAACAACCAGGAACTTCACGTCTACATGCTTTGACTTCGTATTACTTTTGTTGTTGTTGGAATACATCACAACCAATTTATTGTCACAAAATAATTTTAGTGGTCTTTCTATGCCAACCACTATCCGCAACCCAGTGACAAAATTTCGCAACCATATTTCATGATTGGATGCCTCATAACATGCTATAAACTCCATAGCCATGGTAGAAGAAGCCATAAGTGTTTGTTTAACACTTTTCCAGGATATAGCTCCTCCAGCCAACATGAAGATATAGCCTGAAGTGGATCGCAAAGTGTCTTGACATCCAGCATAATCAGAATCAGAATACCCAATGATCTCCAAAACTTCTGATTTCCGATAAGTGAGTATATAATCTTTTGTTCTCTGTAAATATCTCATAACCCGTTTGGCTGCTTTCCAATGATCTATCCCCGAGTTACTCAAATAAACCTGGGAACCTTCTGCATCTCCTTAGTCTCGAGCGTGGTCTTGGGGCATTGACCTAAATGAAATTTATCACCTTTAGCGATCGGGTATCTCCCGGCGCATAATCTTTCATGCTAAATCTACTCAAGATCTTTTCAATGTAGTTCTTTTGTGATAATCTCAAAATACCTTGAGAACGATCTCGCAGTATTTCAATTCCTAATATAAAAGAAGCATCACCAAGATCCTTTATCTCAAAATTTCTTTTGAGAAATCTTTTAGTGTCATGCAATAAACCTACACCAATGATATCATTACTAGCTATGAGTGTGTCATCAACATATAACACCAGAAAGATTGATTTACTCCCACTGAACTTATGATATATACAATCTTCCACAATGTTCACCTCAAAACCAAATGAGGTTATCACTTTATGGAATTTGTGATACCATTGACGAGAGGCTTGAGACCGTAGATGGATTTCTTTAATTTGCACACCATAGACTTTGAATTATCAGACACAAAGTTTTCTGGTTGCACCATATAAATCGTCTCATCAATGTTCCTATTAAGAAACGCAGTTTTTACATCCATCTGGTGTAACTCTAAATCAAAGTGAGCTACTAGTGCCATGATTACCCTAAAAGAGTCTTTCGATGATACCGGAGGAAAAGTCTCTTTGTAATCAATGCCTTCATTTTGAGTAAAACCCTTTGCAACAAGACGAGCCTTATATCTTTCGATATTGCCACGTGAGTCACTTTTGGTTTTAAATATCCATTTAAAACCTATTGGTTTCACTCCTGATGGCAGTTCGAAAAGTTCCCAAACGTCATTGTCTTTCATGGATTTTATTTCCTCTTCTATAATACTTATCCACTTTTGAGCGTTAGGACTTTGTAAAGCTTGTTGGAAGTTGATTGGATCATCTTCCATTATGCCCACATCATCCTGATGTTCTTGAAGAAACACAATATAATCATCTGGAATTGCACTTCTTCTCTCTCTAGTAGATCTTCTTAGTGGCACTTCTTGAGGTTGTTGAGTTTGAACTTCAGGTTCAACAATGGGGACTTCAATGTTGTCTTGTTCTATAATTGGTTCAATAATGAAGTCAGGAATTGGAGCCTGAACATAATTTATAATCACATGAGGAAAAGAAACCAATTCCTCTTCAAAGACAACTTTCCTTATGTTATCTTCCCCCAAAACTCAACATCCTCAAGGAATCTAGCATTTCTTGCCTCAAACAATGATCTAGAAGTGGGATCATAAAACTTGAAACCCCGAGAATGCTCAAAATATCCAAGAAAATAGCAGCTAATAGTTCTTGTGTCCAATTTTCTTTCATTAGGCCTATAAGGCCTAGCCTCAGCTGGACAACTCCATATGTGAAGATGCCTAATACTAGGTTTCCTTCCTTTCCACAACTCATAAGGGGTTTTGGGTATTGCTTTACTAGGTACCCTATTAAGGATATATGTTGCAGCCTTTAGTGTCTCACCCCAAAGGGATTCTGGTAGAGAAGAATGACTAATCATACTTTTTACCATATCCTTAAGTGTTCTATTTCGTCTTTCTACTACACCATTCATGCTGGGTTTGTCTGACATACTGTATTGCGGGACGATTCCACATTCCTCTAGGTATTTGGCAAAGGTCCCTAGACGTTGTTCACCTGATCCATCATATCTACCATAATATTCACCACCACGATCAGATTTGACAGCCTTAATTTTCTTTCCAAGTTGAAGTTTAACTTCAGCTTTGAAAGACTTGAAAACGTCCAAGGATTGAGACTTCTCATGAATTAAATATAGGTACCCATATCTTGAATAGTCGTCTATGAACGTAATAAAATATTGTTGTCTATTCCAAGAGGCCGTAGGGAATAGACCACAAATGTCTGTATGTATTAGTTCTAAGACGTCTGAGCATCTGTTGGCACCTAATTTTCTTATGTTTGTCTGTTTTCCCTTAATACATTCCACACAAACGTTGAAGTTACATAAATCAAGGGAATCAAGAATTCCATCTGACACAAGTCTCTGAATTCTCTGTTTAGAGATGTGACCTAAATGCTTGTGCCATTACATAGCGAAATTCTCACTTAATTTACGCTTTGTACCACATGAATTAGATAACATGATCTTATTAAATGAAGCAAAAGAATCAATTAAAGTATAAATTATCAATTAAAGAACCGGTACCAATAAGCTTAGAATCTTGAAAAAACTAACTTTATTATTTCCAAAAGAACAAGAAAAACCAAATTTGTCCGAACTGGAAATAGAAACTAAATTCCATTTAAATGACGGTACAACAAAAGTCTCATTCAGATCTAAATAACAATCAATTTTAAAATTAATCTAAAATTTCCAATAGCTTCAACTTGAATTACTTTTCCATCACCCACATAGATGAATCTTTCAACATCACTTGGCGGCCGGCTCCACAGACAACCTTGCATTGATATACTTATGTGAGTAGTAGCACCAGAATCTATCCACCAAGTATCTGTAGGTACAGAAGCTAAATTAACTTCAGAACAAACAAAAGTAAGAAGTTTACCCTTCTTTACATGCCACTTGGCGTACATGGGACAATCTTTCTTGAAGTGACCTTTCTTTTTGCAGAAAAAACAAGGATTTTCAGTAGTTTGTTTCTTGTTTTTATTTTGCTGAGATGTCCCTTCTGCAACATCCACAATTCTTCTTTTCTTCTTATCACGAGAGCCTATTGCCAAATGAGCACTTTTTGTCCTTTCTCTCTTAATCCTATCTTCTTCTTGCACACATTGTGAGATAAGCTTATTAATACTCCATTTATCCTTCTGAGTATTATAGCTTATCTTAAACTAAGTGAATTGTTGGTTTGGGAAAAACACTTGAAATCAACATTTAGAAAAATTATTTTTGAGTGTTTAATAATTAATCTCTCCCTAATTTGTATAATACATTAAATTACCAAAATACACTCATTAGTCATCTACCTCACTTCTACCATGGTTGCCGCCGATTAACATTGCCTTCACTCGTCAGCTCCGACGACCACTGCTGGCAATCTACTTCAAAGACCAACTAATGAGATGACCAAGACATAGCCCTGAGATGTGTAACCATATAAGGAATAAATGACCTTTGTCCTCATTGTAAACACACACTGTTAGCAAGTAATATAAGAAGTACTCCAGATATTGAATCATAGGGAACATATGTAATAAGTTTTCTATAGAAAAACAAGACTTTTCTCACGAATGTAATTACAAAGTAACCGGAAAAAATAGTTTGGAGATGGTTAGTTACGTGAAAACAAACTAAAGATAACAAGAACAAAAAAGAAACTTAAATATGTGCATACCCTTTGGTTATAAAATGTTGCCCTTTCATGCAATTGTAATTTTGACTCATATTTTGGTATGATGAACATTTTTAACCTTCTTTGAAGTAACTTTAGGAGTCTAAGCCATTAAACCTATAAATCTATGGTTCATGTGAACTTAGATTAAATAAAAGCACAATCCAAGAACCTAAAGGTCCTGTCGTATGTCTAAGGTAAAAAACAAAGTTTTATATCTAAGATCTTCTCCTATATTGCGTTTATGAAAACCAAGCTTTACTTAACCCTTTATATTTAGATGCAACTTTTGTATACTAATCTAGGTGATCAATCTAGATTAGTAATAAAATTAAACTCAATAAAAGCAATCTATACTATATAAACGAGCAAATTTACTTTTTCGTGCATGAAAGACTTCTTCTCCTTCCTTGGGAACGATTTTGTGCAAGGAAGGGTTTAGCTCATAATGGAATAAAATAAAAAATATACTAAAGAGAGAGACATATTAAAAGTAAGACAACAGATGGTGAAAATATCAATAATGAATTTTGTTGGAATGCCTTGAATTTGTTTGTTGGTGCTTCGAACAACCAAGAGTCCACGAGCAGCGCGCCCTAGTGGGGGTTTGGGGGCAACGACCCCGAAACCTATTCAGAATTCGTATTTAGCATATTTATTTATTTGTAGTTATTTACGATTATGACCCTAGGGTTTAGAGTAGTGTGCTAAATAAACTCTTTAACCCTTAGAGGCGTCATTTTTTAGTGTATTTAGAAAACATTCTCTCTAATAATATTGTTCTCCCTCTGTCTCGTGGACATATCAAACACATCGTTAGTGAACCACGTATATCTATGTGTTAATACTTTTTATGTTTTTCTATTATTTAATTGCTGATTATGTAACAAAATTGTATTAAAATAATAGAAAAAAGTACGAAACTTAAATGTAAATGTGACTTGACACTATAAAGAAATATGGAAAGGGAAACAAAGTAAATTGAGTCAAATAGTGTTGGAATTATAAATTGGAGAAAATAAGTCTTGTGATATAGGGTTAATTAATAATTTGCATAGCTATATTTACACGAGTCTATATCACCTGTTGTGTTAATAAGTATAAATCAATGCAACAACAAATAGTACTTGGACTATTCTAGGGTCGATTTCTCAGGGGTACAATATAAAAATACCTTTCAAGCTGTTCAACAACCACGCATATCTATGTAGTAAGTGATTTACAAATGTCTGTTGATTGTGTGATAATGCTACAACATAGTTGAAGTAAAAGTCAACTGATGTAAAACTTATAAGATGAAAATGTCTTTGAATAATGATTGTAAATATATCAAATAACAAACGTGCAAACTTGACAATTTAAACAAACATGTAGAGACATAAAAGTAGATCTTGTTTAAATAATAACTTAAACGATTTGTAGTAAATGAATAAGGTTGGGTACCTTATCCTGGTGACACTACGGATACGACCCGCTTTGTAGGTGTTACAAGTGTTGTAAAGTGCTACAAATGATCTAATCCTGATCATTCATGTGGAGATATGCGAGCAGGGGTATCCTATACAAAGAGTTTGTATAAGACCAGACCCCGAAATGATTAGTCTCTTTATATAACGTCATTAATAATAGAGACTTACATTTCACTAGGATGACCATAGGTGACATGACCTGAATCCTAGGTGAGTTGTGAACTCCTACTCATGAAGGCGGTCCTTTGATTTGCATGGGTGAGAGTGGCCAAATTGCTAACTCAACAAGCCTACCATTTTGTGGATTCGTTTGACTGGAGAGTTGAGAACACAACTACACAAAATGGAATTCACTCCTTCTCCGATGCAGGGATAAATAGATAAATTGCTCCCTTAAGGGTTGATTCCGGGTCTTGAACATAGTGGCCACACCCTCTTCTGGCCCGAGAGGGACTTGGTCATAGTGGGACTATGACTTATTGTTAATTAGAGGAATCAGTGGTACTTAAGGAGATAGATGTAACTACAGGGGCAAAACGGTATTTTGGCCCAACTATACTTACGAGCAATTTATGAAGGGTCATCACATTATTGATTGGTTATATCCAATGGACACAGAAATATATCTGTAGTGCGAAGAGTATAACTATTAGTTTTTAGTGGAGTGCCCGACATTTAACAAAGAATGAATAATGTAAAGAGCATAATTAATTATTCATGTATCGTTGGAGCATCAAACTATAAGTCCATTGCCCAGTTTAATGGTACATAAGGTCCTCTTGGTAGCTCAAAAGGATTTAGTTGAGAATCAACGTTTAGATTAATTTGAATGGTTCAAGTTAATAGATGGATTTAATTATATATGATATAATTAAATTATTTCAATTATATGTGATATAATTTTCATAATGTATTTGATACATTATAGTTTAATGGGAGGAAATAAATATTTGAATGAGATTCAAATATATTTTCTATTAATTGGATTCATAGTTATTAAATTTAATATAAATATGATTTATATTAAATGTCATATAATAGAGAAAAGAAACTACAGTTTATATTGTATGTATTACAATATTAAAACTATAGGTTATATGTTGTATTTGACATAACATATAATTTAATATAAAATATAATTTGATAAGTTACTTATCATATTTATTTATATTATATTATTTATGAATAATAAAGAAGGGAGTTACAACTCCCTTTCCCATCTTTTCTCTTCACCCACTTTGGTGGAGGTGGTTATCTTTTATGGCAAGAGGAATAAAAGAAAATAGTTTTTTTCTTATTCCTCTACGTTTTTGAACGTTGTTGTTGAATGATTGAGAGAAAGACAGAAGGGTTCTGTATCTTTGAGTGTTCATGTAAAAAAGCTCTCAATCTTTCTCCTCCACATTAATCTTCCCCTCTAAACTAAAATAGTCAGCACCCACCACTCCTGGGTCCTCACCCTGAGAATACTAAGGTAACACTGTGGTAGTGTCCGGGTTTTGGTTCGAGATCTATCTTGAAGAAGGTTTTCAAGTTGTTTATGACTGTTCGAGGAAAACGCGAAGAAAGGTTCCCAAAGATGAGGTTTCTTGAGCATGCTGTAATTTAATTTTAAATGCATATCTATTTATATGTTTACTGTAAATTTTTTATTCGATAATTAATGGAATTTGGTCGATCCGCTTCCGCTCAAGGTTCTCCTCATATGAATTCCTTTAGTCTACTGATTAGATAATGCTTCATGATAGTGTTAGTTCATGGGATAAAGACGTCCCCATCATGCCAGTACTTCAAACTTCGAATGCTACAACTTTGATCTTTAGAAATTCTACAAGTCTTACTTTGTAACGATGAAAATAATTGTTTTTATAGCATGCTTTTGGTTAACTCCTTAGATTTCCTTTCTTATATAATTCTAATGGGATTTAAAGGCTTATTTATCTCAAATCATGCTATAGGACCAATAAAGATTTATGATTTAAAGGTACTAAAAGCTTACTTTCTAAGAAATTAGAGATCATTACATCTCTCCTTAATTAACTCAGCTTCCTTATTCAAGGATATTTGGGTCTTGATGCCCTAGATCTTTCTATAAGAGTTGATCAAATGAGTGGCAACAAGAACTCAGGAAGATTACAAGAACAAAATAATTGAAAATTATGGAAAACAAAAAACTAGGCACTAAATAAAATTGAGGGATTCTTCGTGTTTTCAATCCTTGATTTCATGCCTTTTTTATAGCCTCCATGCTAGGATTTCTTCAAGATGTTTTTCAGAGATAAAGTCTCTAAGAATTGGGCCATATATCGATGGAGAACCCTTTCCAAAATTGCTGCAATTATGATATTCTTTCAATATTATCTAAAGATCTATATAGTTGTCTTGTAATGCAATTGTATAAAAAATTTCAATTCTAGAAATTTCACCAATTTCCTAAAATAAACACAAAAATTATAAGGAAATACTCCAAAAATCAAGGATCAAAGATTTTTATTGGGCTCAGACAAAATATTTCTATTTTCACAAGATTCTTTCCTAATTTAAGTAAAAAATATATTAAAACAATCCAATATGTTTTTATAGCAAATAAGTCTTCACGAGACTTCCACTATAAGAATTTGGGTCAATCCTGACGGTGAAAGCCATCGACATAAGTTGAAAAGATCGTTGAAAAAATCTTTTCTAATGGTGGCGAAGTCGTCGGCAACAGCATCAGGAAAGCTTCTTCGGAAAAACCTCCCTTGACGGTATAAAAGTCGTGCCGTAGAAGAAAATAATTATCTCGACGGATACTGGATGAGACTTTTCCCCCGACTCTAAAGAACACCGTCGGGACAAAGGGACAACCCCCAACGGTTGGATTGACAGTCCCTTGTAATCCAATCATCCTTGAAAACAAATGTCCCACACTTCAATGTTTAATTATTGTCATTCTTCACTCTCTTTCCAAATTTGTCATCCTATCGATACAATTTTAATGCCATTACCAATATAACTCCACTAGTTAAAGACAATACTAATAGATTTTACATGGAAAAAAAATGCTCTCTCCATCATCATCACCAATTCATCACTTCTCTCTTTTCTCCAATATAATGGACACATTTCTTTGGCCTCTCCTTTTTTTTATCCTTCAAACCTTTTAAATTTCATCAGATATGCATGTTTGTCGAGTAGAAAAGGGATTAAACTTTAACCACTCTTAAGATTTATGGGTGTGCCAATATTATTTCAACAAGCCATACATCATTTCAACTATCAGATTCATGCTCTATAATTTAAATGGAGTATAAAATTGCAGAAACTCTTTAAAAATGTTCATATATAAAATTTTGGGGATTTGATTTTTTTTTTCTGTCCATACCAATGGTACTGAATAAAAAATAAGTTCTCACTAAATAGATGCTATTAAATTCAATTGTGGTTCACCAAATCTCTAAAATCCCTTCCAAATCGAATTCTTGACATAATAAAAAAACATACAATACACTTAAAATCAAATATTAAACTTCAAAAAGGCTAAATAACAAAGTTCTAGTTCTCCAATAATAAACTATAAATCAATTTTTAATCATATAACCTCCCTAATCATACTTTGGACAGACAATAAACTAAAAATCACATTTTCATCTAATAATAAGTTTCAATAACAAAGTCTAAGCTAAAAAAAAAAAAGAAGAGAAAATCTTACATACCTCCAAATGCTCGACTGGACAGAAGAGAAGAGCATAGCAACTAGATTTAAGAGAGAGCACGGTGACCGGACAGAAGAGAGAGCACGACGACCATGACGACTAGACAGAAGATATCGACCAGACGGCGTGCGGACAAACGAAGGAGAAGAATATCGAGGAAAAAAGGGAAAGAGATCGACCACGGCTGAAGGAGAAGAAGAAGAAATCGGATGAAGGAGAAAAAGAAGTCGGAGCGCAGATGAACGAAGATATCGACCGGACGACGTGCGGACGAACGAAGGAGAAGGAGAAATCGGGGAAGATGAAACAACGAGTTCGAGGGGGATATTTATATCGGACTTTTCTCGACGGTCGTCTACTAGACTGTCTAAAGTTAATAACTGTCGACAGTCACCCACTTACTGTCGGTGAAACTTAAAACTCCCGATGGTGTTTTGATACAACCATCGGCTAAAGTTTCCCAAATTCCTAAAAGAATCTTTTATATTTATATTAGAACTTAGAACTCTCGACGGTTGAATGAAAATTGTCAACTAAAGTCTCCAAAGCTGACGGTTAAATGAGGACCGTCGGGATAAAGTTAATAACTGTCGACGGTTGCCCCCTCCCATCGGTCGAACTTAGAACTCCCGATGATGATCTAGCACAACCGTTGGCTAAAGTTCCCCAAATTCCTAAAAGAATCTTTTTATATCTATTTAGAACTTAGAACGCCCGATGAGTGACTGAAAACCGTCGACTCAAGTCTCCAAATCCGACGGTTAAACAAGAACCGTCGAGATAAAGTTAATAACTACCTACAGTCACTCCTAATCGTCGGTCAAAGTTCCTCAAATTCTCTTTAAAATCTTTTTATATTTATATTAGAACTTAGAATACTCGACGGTTACATGGAACCATCAGACGTAATTACAAAATGTCGATGGTTCAGCGCCCACTGTTGGGTTAACTTTACAAATTCCAATAAATGTTTTTTTTACATACTACACACCTTGCCCGATGTTTGATCAACCACCATCGGGCGAAAATAAGAACTCCTGATGGTGTTTGCAGACCGTTGAGGTTAAATAAAATGCCTGACAGTTGGAAATAACCGTTGGACGAAAGTCCAATAAGCACAACGATTTGTTAGTAGACCGTGGGAGTAGTTGGACGCCCGAAGGTTTGTTGTTATTAGACCGTCAGGATATTATTTTATCCTGACCCCTTGTTCGCACCATCGGGATATGTTGAATTCGTTGACGCTTTTTTGTGCGTCAGGAGAAATATCGTCGGGAATAACCAAAATTTTTGTTATGTTCTCACCAACTCAGGTAGCCACCTCTGGCAACCAACTTCAACGACCACCTTCGACCAACGAAATTGTTTCAAAATTGTTAGTTCATAATGTTTTATAGTCATCCTTTTGAGTAATTTGACACTAATAGAAACACTTTTAGTATTTAACAAAAGAAACAAACTTGTATATAGAAACACTCTTGAGAAAGTTTAACAAAACTAGTCATGAATTTTTTATTATAAAAAGTTTTTATCAAAAGTGTTTACATGAAAATGACTTTTTGAGAAACACTATTTTCCTAATCTATTCAAACAGACCTTAATTACTTTTTCTCACTCCTCACTCGTATCCATAAAAATAAGCATGGCAATTAAATGAAAGAAGAGCATATATTTTACTCTCCAAGTTCTTGTATAAAAAGTGCTTAGTTTCAAAATGTTATACTTTTACCTCTAAGTTTTGAGTTTGGTTTCTATTTAGTCTGTAAGTTTCAAAATACTACATGTTTTTGTTGGGTTTTATGTCCTAAAACTCATGGTATGTAAATAATGGAATTATTCTGATAATTCAATAAAGGTGTTATTAAATAGATCTATTGCTTGAATAGAAATCCAATAAACCTAAAAGTTCCTTGACTATTGGATGAGTACTTGAACTTTGTGTGGAGACATAAAGGTGGATCAGGTTCGAGTAAATAGTCAAAATGATCTATAGTACATGGATAAGGTTGGGTACCTTATTCTGGTAACACTATTAGATACGACCTGCTTTGTAGTTGTTACAAGGAGTTGTAAAGTACTACAAACGAAGTGATCCTAATTCGTTCATGTTGGACATGAGGAGTGGGGGTGTCCTTGTGCAAAATAGTTTGTACAAGATCGGACCACGAAGTGAGTCATTCTTACTTTATAACGCTGTTTACTATTTAAGACTGACTATTTTAAAGTGATAACCTAGGTAACTTGACCTTAATCCTGAGCTAACTATGAACTCATATTTATCTGGGTTGCCCTTAGATTTGCATAGGTGAGGGTTGGTTTAACAACACTGGCCAAATATGACTGCCATTTCAGAAGTAAGACTGGATAGATAGCTGGGGACATAGGGTGCAAGAGGGAATTCACTCCTACCCGCTTTAGGGATAGTAGAGAGGTTATTCCCTTAAGTGTTGATTCTGGGGCTTGAACAAGGGATCTCACCCTCTCATTTGGCATGAAAGGACTAAGTTTTGTGATTGGATCACAAAACAATTGTTCATTAGGGGATCAGTGGGAACTTAAGGAACAAGAGATAATATCGGGGGTAAAACAGATATTTGACCTAATCGTTATTGCGAACAACCTGTGGAGGGTTAACTTAATGGTTATATCGAGTGGACATAATATATCTACAATGAGGGGAGTTCAACTATGGGCTTTAGTAGAGTAACTCATTAGTTAACAAATGGGGGTTAGGTCTAATAAGTTTAGCCGATTAATCTCGGATCGTTGGAGCCTATGATCTGTAGGTCCATGAGGTTCCCCTACTAGGTCGGAAATGGATTAGCTATAGAGTAGTGTGATAAGTTAATTTGAAACGTTCAAATTAGAATCAAACAAAATTGGAGAAAATATATTTAAATATGATTTAAATATATGAAGATGAATTTGTGTAAAAATTAATTTAATATTAGATATGAAATTAATTAGAATTATTTAAATTATTTAAATAATTATTTATTAATTTTATTAGAAAATTAATTTTTGAAATTAATAAATTTTGATTTTAGAAATAAAATATTGTTTTAAAATCAAAATGGATTTTTGGAAATTGAAAATTACACAAAACTTGAAAAATGGGTTTTTAAAGTCTTTTTCTACTTGCTCACAAGGAACCCACCACCTGCTCCTTTGCTTTACTCTAAGCATGAGCTGCATCCCATGCAACACATCTCATGGACTGAATTTTTGCTGAAAAATTCGGATTAAGAAGATGTTCTTCAATGGGGTATGTTCAGTGAGTTTTCTCCATATTTCTTTTGAATTCTAACTTATTTTGAGTCCCACAACTTAATCTAGAGCACCAAGAGGATAGTAGGGAAGATTTTGTGGTGGTCTACACAAGGATTCTGAGGATTTTTCAGCTGGAAATGGAGATTTCGTTGGTTCGGCCAAGGTATGTTTATGAAACCCATTAAATTTTGTTTTTCGCATGTTTCTTTTCAACCAAAATTTATGAATTAGAATGCTTATGATCCTGATTTCTTCCGTTACGTGCTGGTGTAGATCCAACAATTTTTTCTTGAATTTTGAGTTTTGTTTTTATTTGGTCCATAAATTCTAATATTGTACACTTTTATCCATTGATTTTTGTCTTATGGTAACTTTGGCCTTTGAGGTTAACTTTTAGTTAATTAATTTAAAATAATAATGAACTGAAAATTTTAAATTAATTTTAATAATGATGAAAAACAGGAAAAATAATTAACTATATTTATTTTAATATTTAAAATTATTTAACAGATATTTACATTGAAAGTGAGTATTTAGTGAGAAAAAACACGGTTAAAAATATAAATCTTGAAACCTAAAAACCAAATTGAAAAGGTTGTCGATGGTAAAAATATAACATTTTGAAATCTAAAAATCAAATAAAAATTAAACTCAAAATTCGATGATAAAAAATAACATTTAAAAATTTAGGGACCAAATGAAAATTAAACTTAAAATTTTAGGGGTAAAAAAACGTAACTTTTTCATAAATGAATTAACATTTTAATTCGTGGATAATTATTTCTGGAATATGGAATTTCAAACTTTTGAACTCTGCAAAAGTCATTAATTTATTATAGAACATTAAATAAGTTATGACTTTTTTTATTACCATAATTAAAAAATCAAGTTGGTTTTAATTAATATGTCGTAATGAATGAACCAGATTGGCATTATTCCGTTAATAAATTTACTAATATATTTGATATGAAGCATGATGATTTACAACTGATTCTTACCGTTTCAAAATTATCAAGGATATTTGTAATATATAGTAGAATAAGAGAAAAAAATCTAAAAATATGTTACATCTTTAAAATATTTGTAAATATGGATGAGTTAGACTAATCAATCTTTGAATTTTTTTTTAATTTTCAATTTCTTTTTCCTTGTCTTATCTTGTTGTACACCTTTTTTTTAGTTTTTTATTTTCTTTATTTTCTTCAATTTTTGCTTCTTTCTTCACTTTTTTTTTTCATTTTTCATTTTATTTTCTTTCTCAGTTTTGCTTCTTCTTCTTCTTTTTTTTTTTTTTTATTTTTATTTTAAATTTTCTTTCTTCAGTTCTTGCTTATTCATTTTTTTATTTTTATTTTCTTCCCTTTCTCCGATTTTTGCTTCTTCATCTTTTTTTATTATTTTATTTTATTTTCTTTCTCCGATTTTTTTGCTTATTCCCTTTCTTTTTCTTTTTTAGTTTTTCTTTCATTTGTCCGGTTTTTGCTTTCTTTTTTTTATTTAATTTAATTTTCTTTTTTTTTTCTTCAGTTTTTGCTTCCTCTCCTTCTCTTATTTTTAAAATTTTTCTTTCCTTTATTTGAATTTTTCTTCTTCTTTTTTTTTTTCACAAGAATTATGAGGCCGAGTTCCATATGCATGACTTGAAAGTACTCCATTCATAAGTGACTTAACACTAACAAGCCAATCATCAAGTTTGATTATTATAATAAACAATAAATATAAATAGCAAATGAAAGTCTATCAGTGATAGCCACCCATATTTTCTATCATTGATAGCTAATCTTTGATTATATTTTCATAGTTAATAGCCACTTATAGAAATCTATCATTGATAGTCAACTTAGTGAATTTAATTAATAAAGTTGAATCTCGAACCAAAACATAAGTGGAATGCCTAGAAGTTATCACTAATAGCATGTTTATTAGTGATAAAAGCTATCATCGAAAAGAAAAAGGACTTACAAATGTTTGGGAGGATGAGAAAGGAGCAAAAAGGTGTTCGGTGCTATGATTGATAGAAGCTACCACTGATAGCACGTTATCAGTGAGATCATTGATTGCTTATTCTTCTTTTTTTTTTTTTTTTTTTTTCCTGAAATGCATTATAATTAAAATGTGGGGTGGGAGAATCGAACCTTAGACCTCGAGATCGATAGTACAAACACTATGCCAGTTGAACTACGTTCTTGTTGGCAGTATTCTAATTCTTTCTCCACTCAACACTCAACAACATGATTGTTCAATATGATTTGTTCAATGATGGAAAAATTACCATAAATCATACAAAGTTTATTTTATAATAAGATAGAGAGAGAGAGAGATAGAGAGGGTTTAATTTATTTTGGTATCATAAAAAGCTTATATTAATCATTTTTCAAGGTTCAATCAAACTTCATTTAATACCCTTTATAGAAAAATTCAATTTTGAATCAATTTTCACTTTATGTTTTCAATTTACACTCAAGACTTAGTTATATGTTGCAAGTTCAACTCTCTATTTAACTTTATATTCATCAACTAATTAAATTCAATTTAGAAAGTCACTGCAAAACTCGCTAATTTCAACCATATCAAGTTTTGCACGATAGTTTGACTAATATAAAAATTAATAATCAAAGTAAGTTTAACTCAGTGATATAGGCATAACTCTGTCTCTAAAGATCAGAGGTTCAATCACCCACTCTATAGTTGTTATACTAAAAATATATATATATAAATTAACAAGTGAATAATTTTCACATAATTCACAAATTTTAATAAAAATTTAGCTCTAATATCGATTTTCTTTGAAATCTTACTACATTAAGTATCATACATATGTTTTACATAATTTATTGAATTATATGAAAGTAAAAGTTCCAATACCTTTTCAAGTTTAAAGTTGAGGTTACACCATTTACTTAATTCGATGAAATAAAAAGTTGAGAAGAAAATTAATATAAATCACGTTTGGAAGATTTTTTCATATTTTAATTAGGTTCCTTTCCAAATAAAATAATATGTAAATGAATCTCAACATAAAATATAGAGGCACCTATAATTCATATTTTGTCCTGTGTTGATCAAACAAAAAATAGGCTCATGAATATTAAATATTATAACATAATTTCACTTTTTATTTTTATTTTTTTTTAACAATTTATCAATTGGTAGGGGTAACTTTGAGTATATTTGTCTCTTAAGAAAACTGAGTAGATTTGAAAAGTAAATTATGCTGCATATGTATATAAATAATGTATATATGTGTGTTGGAAAGTGATGGAAGTGAAATTTTGTGAATATTTGAAACATAAAAATAGATTTAATCGTGTGGATTAAATTAATGGTTAGAAATTTCAAATTGGATTGGAATTATCAAATTTAAAATGATGTTTCATATACAAATTTAACATGTATGAAAGTTAAATTTGTAGTTTCTTCAATTTGAATTAGATATGGTTGATTTTGATCAAGTAAATACTCAATCGACTTAAATTTGACAAATGTTTCAATTTTTATATTTATTTGATTTTATTTTATTTTGTATTTTGGAGAGTTACTAAGTTACTAGCCTATAAATAGCAACTTGTTTGTTCATTTGTAGCATCTCATTCTAAATTGAAAGAGTTCTCTTCTTTCTTTATTTCTTTTCATTTTGAGTTGAGTTGAGAGCATGTTATCGAATAGTCTTGTCGAATCCGAGTAGTTCAATCTAAGGTTGCAGTTCTACCAAAATTGGTCATTGTATCTTATTGAGATGATCATTGTAGCTTGTTTACAGCACATGCATAACGAATAATTATCTTAAGGGTAACGCTTTATCAGAAGCGTGCCGTATAATCAAATATCCCCAAGTAGGATTCAAACCTACGGCTGATCGGTTAACAGCCGATCGCTCTACCACTGAGCTACTGAGGAACAATGGTAAATTAGGTCTCAGAGAATTCAATTCCCGTTCTCAACCCATGACCAGTATGAGCTTAAGATTTCCTTCGTAACTCCCAAAACTTCTTCATAGTGGCTCCGTTCCATGCCTCATTTCATAGAGAACCTTAAAGTGGCTCTATTTCATTATATCCCATCCATATGCCAATTCCATTCATTTAATATCTCTGTGGTGTTATTGAGATAAGAGATGTCGTTTTTAGTCTAACTGTTTCTATTTCTATACGTATAGAAAGTAAAAAATCATCATATAATAATCTAGAAATTGCAATAGAAAAGAAAAAGGTATTGATGGTGTCTCCACAATATCTTGAGGTTCTTAGTTATTTCAATTTATAAGCCTTGTTATATTATTTGGATTTCTTTTGGGTTTGAACTTTATTATTACATACAATGTGTATACTGTATCTAGTTTAGATGTAATCAATTTTCTAATATATTCAATTCATATATATCATTTTTCCAACAATTGAAGACAAATAGTATATGAACTGAAGGCTACAAACTCCTCCACCATTGTTTCCCCTTCTGCCATGATGGTATCGCCCATTGTCAAACCTTATGCTGAAAAACCAGAGAAGTTTAAAGGAGACAACTTCAAGAGATGGCAACATAAGATGATCTTTTACTTCACCACATTGAATCTTGCTCACATTTTGAAGGAAAAATGCCCAATTACCTCACTAAAAATAGTAACTTCTAAAATATAAGGTGCGAAGCAAGCATGGATGTATTCAGGCTTCTTGTGTCGTAATAGTGGTCTTGAGGACACTTTGTATAATGTCTATTGCAATGCCAACAATATATAAAAACTATTGTTAGAGGCATTAAATAAGAAGTACAAACTTGAAGATGCTGGTACTAAGAAGTTCCTTGTGAAAAACTTCTTAGATTACGAGATAATTTTATTATGTTGGTAGTCAATCAGATAGAAGAACTGCAAATTATCATTAGTGATTTGCATTAGTGAGCTATTCCAAGTTGTTGCTGTGATTGAGAAGTTGTCTCATTCCTAGAAGGACATCCAAATGCTATCTCAAATATAAGCAAAAGGAGTTATCCATGAAGAACCTTGTAGTGAAACTCTATATAGAAGATCAGGATAATAGAAAAGAATATAAAACTCCAATAGAAGTTGAAGCCAAAGCTCATATCACTGAAGCTTCAAAACATAACCCAAAGAAGTAGAATTTCAAGAAAAAATTGTGAATCATGGGTTGAGGGATGATGCAAGCAAGCACATTCGAAAAAATTGTTGGGTTTCTGTTAAGAATGGCCATATCGTTGCAATGTGCAAACATAAGAAGGGAAAAAGTTCTGACAATCAAGACAACATCGTGGAAAATGACAATTTGTTGCTATCATTTCTGAGGTAAATGTGGCTTCAGACACCAAAGATTGGTGGATTAATACTGGTGCTACTAGGCATATCCTAAAGGAGAAATCATTATTCATTACATATGAGAAGCTAGATGGCAGTGATAAGTTGTACATGCAAAATGCTTCAATTGTCCCTGTAGAAGGCAAAAGGAAGATCATGCTGAAATGGACTTCTGGACAGATAATTACCCTGAATAATCTGAGGCATGTGCCAATGATCTAAAATAATCTAGTGTTCGGAACTCTACTTAACAAAAATGGGTTCAAGCTTGCATTTGAATCAGATAAATTTTTGACAAACGACGGTATGTATGTGGGAAAATGTTATCTAAGTGATGGCATGTTCAAGCAATGTATTGGCATAACTGCCTAAGAATAATAATAATGAAAACTCTTTTGCTCATGTTGTTGAGTTATGTTATGTATGGTATTCTAGATTGTGCATGTCAATTATCATTTTTCAAATAGAATTGTAAGTTTAGATGATAAAGAAATAACTTGCAATAACAAGAGCTAGAGCTAAAAGTCTTCTTGAAGCATTAAATGTTTTACTTCCAAGCTAAGTCTCCAAGCTATGGTAAAGAGTTGCAACTATTCAAGCTTTAAAACCACTTAAAAGACAACATGAATTTGTAATTCTAGATTCATCCACATCCTTCATGTATAATGTATTAATTTAGTTTCAAGTATTTACATTTATGAGAATAGTTGAAGGGATGTTTCATGAATTTAGACAATCTAGGTGAAAGGTCGTGTCCGTTCATAGAATCTTTTTGTTATGTATGAATAGTGCTATACTTTTCTTGAAAAAAGAAGATTTAAAAATGTAGAATCTTGGGTTTTAAACCTAGAAAGCTTTTTATGCTTTGTTTCTTGTGTGTTCTTGTGATAGAATGCATGAATATTTAAACATTCAAGTGAAGATTAATCTATCTTGCTTGTGAAGTGCTTTGAAGATCAAAGGTTAATGAAAGTTTCTAATCTCCGATCCTTGTCTTATTAGATCATCTAAGAAATTTGTTATCTAGCCAATCTTAGGGGTTGAGATCAAATTAGTTTTGGGACTGTTGAGGTCGAGTTCTTTGGGTCTTATTATTCAACATGGATTTTAGATTTAACACTCAAGGATTTGTTAACATTAGGACTATTGCCGAATTATAACATTGATAATAAACGCAAATGTGAAATTTGTATTAACCAAAGTTTATTAGAAAGTCATTTTCATATGTGGAAAGAAGTAATGAGTTACTTCATTTAATCAACAGTGATGTATGTGACATGAAAAGAACTCTCACAAGATGTGGTAAGAGATATTTTGCTACATTCATTGATGATTGTAGTAAATATTACTATGTATATTTATTACATAGTAAAGATGAAGCCTTTAATATTTTTAAAACATATAATGTAGAAGTTAAAAATCAACTAGAGAAGAAAGTAAAGGTGCTTAGATCAGATATAGGTGATGAATATGAATCATTATCACTTTATGAATTATGTGAAGTTAATGGTATAATCGATCAAACTCTAGCATCTTATACACCACCAATAAAATGGTGTAGTTGAAAGAAAGAGTCAAAATTTAAAAGACATGATTAATTGCATGTTAAATAGTTCAGGTTTACCTCATAATTTGTGGGGGAAGCTTCACTTACAACAAATTTTATACTAAATAGAATTCCACATAAGAAGTCTAATATGTCACCTTATGAAGTGTGGAATTGAAAGTTTCCCTCATATAAAATGCTGAAAGTGTAGGGGTGTGTGGGAAAGGTGTTGGGGTTTATCTCTAAATCTCGTAGTTTGAAATGTATAAACAAATTTTATTTATTTAATAAAGCAAAAAGTTATTTTATTTGATATTTAGACTTGTTTTACTCAATTCAATTAACTAAGATATAAGATTATGTCAAATTAATTTTCTTTAATTAGTTTGAATTATTCAAATTAATCCAAAATTAATTTGATTCTCATGAATCCATATTGAGTTAACAAGGAGACCTTATAGACCTATATATTGAAGTTCCAATGATACTTGATTAATTAATTAAACTCTTTAGTTAAATTAATCAACGTTCATTAACTGTTGGTCACTCCACTAAAGACCTATAGCTGCCTCTTCATACTATAGATATATTTCCATGTCTATTAGATATAACCAATTAATGATGCGTTGACCCTTCACAAATTGCTCGTAATACAACTGGGCCAAAATTATCATTCGCCCCAATAATGACATTTAACTTCTTAATTACCACTGATCCCTCTAATAAACAATTAGTTATAGTCCAACTATAACTGAACCCCTCTCAAGCGAGAAGAGGGTGTGACGCCACATTGTTCAAGCCCTGGAATCAGCCCTTAAGGGAGCAATTTCTCTACTTACCCTAACAGAAGGGAACGAGTGAATTTCTTCTTGTATAGCTGCGTTCCTAACTCCCCAATCAAATGAATCTCCAAAATGGTAGACTTATTGAGTCGGAGAACTGGCCACTGTCCCTCATACAAATCAAAGGACCACGCTCATAAGCAGAAGTTCACAATTCACTAAGGATTCAGGTCAAGTCACCTATGGTCATCTTGGTGAAACGTAAGTCTCTTATAGCAATGGTGTTATAAAGAGAGACTATTCATTTCATAGATTCATCATATATAAATTTATGGTATAGAATACCCCCGCTCACATGTCTGCACATGAATGACCAGGATCAGATCATTTATAGCACTTTATAATGATTATAACAACTACAAAGTGGGACGTATACATAGTATCATTAGGATGAGGTATCCAGCCTTATCCATCTACTATAGACCTTTCATGTTATCACTTAAATATGATCCACCTGTATGTCTCCACATACATGTTTAAGTTACAACAAATAACCTTGAATCTTTGTCTATTGGTTTTTGGGTTAATGTAACTAAATGTCGAATAAAATACCTCTTAATTTATTAAATACATAAAATATTTGTACAAATACCATTACAAACTACAAGACCACAAGATTTAAGATATCAACCCCAACAATCTCCCACTTGTCCTTAAGCTAGTTGGGTATATATGATAAAAGTACAAACTAGTATAACAATATACAAAAACAAGAAACTAAGGTATATAACATGCGTCCAGTATAGTTCTCCCACTTTTCCTAGACTAGATGAGGCCTATCTCGTAGACCCAGACTCTTCATGTGACCTTCGACCACATTAGCCATGATGGCCTTTGTAAACAGATCAGCAACATTGTGCTCCAAAGTGATCTTTGTGACGATCACGTCCCCTCGATGCACAATCTTCCAAATCAGGTGATACTTGCGTCTATATGCTTTCCACGTTTATAACTCCTAGGTTCCTGGAATTAGCCACAACACCACTATTATCATAGTAAAGGGTGATGAGGTTTGACACATATAGAACAACTTCTAGATCAGTCAAGAACTTCTTAAGCCATACAACCTCCTTGGCAGCTTCACAAGCTACTACATACTCTTCTCCATGGTGGAGTCAGAGATGCAACCTTGCTTTCTACTTTTCCAAACTACATCCCCTCCATTAAGAGTGAACAATAATCCTGAAGTGGATTTCCTAGAATCCCCATCAGCTTGAAAATCAGAGTTAATGTATCCTGTAAGGAAAAAAATCCTTAGACCCATACACAAGCATGTAGTCCCTCGTTCTCCTCAGATACTTAAGGATGGTTTTAATTGATGTCCAATGATCCAATCCTGGATTAAACTGATATCTATTGACTATCCTCACTGCATAGAAAATTAGGATCTAGTACTTAATATTGCATACAATAGATTGCTAAATGTCGATGCATAGAGGATCCATCTCATCTTCTCAACTTCTTTGGGTGTCTTAGGACACTATTCCTTAGACAAGATAACTCAATGCCTGAAAGGTAGTAAACCTCGTTGGAGTTTTAATTAAATACTTGGCAAGCATCTTGCCAATATACGATGGCTAAGACAGGGCTAGCGATTTGTTCTTACGATCTCTAAAGATCTAAATGCCTAGAAAAAACTATGCCTCTCCCAAATCTTTCATCTGAAATTGGGCCACCAACCATTGTTTTACATCAGTTAGTAGACTTACATCTTTCCCAATGAGTAGGATATTGTGTACGTACAAAACTAGGAAAGCTACTGAACTATTGATGAATTTCTTGTAGACATAAGACTTTACATTTTGATTAAAGCCATAAGATTTGATCGCAGTATCATGTTGGGAATGTCCCAAACTGGCAGTTCGTAAATATTATTAACATATTCTATTTATCAATAAAAGTATTATTGAGTATTTTATTCAATAAGTTTTATTTGATATTGCATTCTTTTATAAAAATCAAATTAACAAATCCATGGCTATAATATAACTTTATGTGACGAAATAAAAGAGGATCGAGTTTTACTATATAGCCAAAATGGTCTATAAGTATATGGATGAGATTATCCTGGTGACACTATTGGACGCGACTCATTATGTATATTGATACAAATGATGTGATCTAAAAATCATTCATCTGGAGATATGTGAGTGGGGGCATCCTGTGCAATAAGTTTGCATAAGACCAGACCTTGAAATAGTCACTTTTCTTTATAACAACCATTTACTATTAAAACTAACTATTTCAAATTTAATGACCTAGGGTAACTCGATTTTAATCCTGGGCTAACTATGAACTCCTTTTTATTTGGGATTATCCTTTGATCTCATAGGTGAGAGTAGTCCAACAAAAATTCTGCATAAGCCTCCCATTTTGGGGATAAGACCGGATAGATAGCTAGGAAAAAAAGCTTTGCAAGATTGAATTCACTCCTGCCTGACTTAGAGTTAGCAGATAGGTTGTTTTCTTTAGCGCTAATGCCTAGTCTTGAACAACGGGGCCCCGTCCTCTCATGATTAAGAGGGTTATGATTTATAAGTTGGACCATAAATCAATTGTTCAATAGAGGATCAGTAGGAGCTTAAGGAGCAAGATGTATTTACAGGGGTAAAACGAAAGTTTTGACCTAGCTATAAATACGAACGACCTGTGAAGGATCGACTTATCGACTATGGTTAAAATAAACAGAAATATAACTATAGTGAGGAGAGTGCAACTATCAAGCTATAGTGGTATGTCTTGATAGTTAACGAATAGTGATTAATTCAGTTTAAAAAGTTTAACCAATTAATTACAAATCGTTAGTGTTCATGATCTGTAGGTCCATAAGGTCCCTCTACTATCTCGCAAATTGGATTAGTGAATTGAGTGAATTTGATGAGATTTGAAATTAAGGTTTAGAATTTGAAGTGTTCAAATACAATCAATTAGAAAGTTCATGATCTGTAGGTCCATAAGGTCCCTCTACTATCTCGTTAATTGTATTTGATAAAATTGAAATGTTTAATTTTATCAAAATTAATTGGAAAGTTCTAAATATTTAAATATTGATTTAAATACTAGATGAGGTGTAATATAATACTTGATATTTGATATTAAATTTAAGTAATTATCCAATTTTATTCAAAATTTGAAATTGTTCAAAATTAGAAATTTGATTAATTAAATTTTGAATTTATTGAAATTTAAAATTATAAAATTAAAATTGAATTTGATTTTTTGAAAATAAATTTTAAATAAATTAAATTAATCAGAATTTGAAGAATTAAAATTGAATTTAAAATTGAAAGTGGAAAAATCCCATTCAATTTTACACCTCATGCCATGTCAATTTCTAGAAATTGAAGTGACATCAATTATGTTAAGTTTATTGCATGATTTTCATGTACAAATTGGAGTTTTGAACTTCAATTCAGACTTAATGCAATCTAATTAAACCCAGAAAATTCAATAGAAATCATCATTCTACAAACCCTCTTCTTTCTCATAAAAAACCAGCTCAATTAAGTGTTTTCATCACACTATCCAAGGAAGTGATTAGTAGAGAAGATCTCTGTGGTGGTCTACTGTAAGTTTGAAGCATCAATTCTTTGAATTTTTTAAGAGTGTTTATCAAAAGTATTGTGTTCAAGAAACCCTCTTCAGAAATTATGTTTCAATGCATATTTTAAACTTAAATTAAGTGTAATTAGAGTGCTTATTGATTTTGATTTTTTTCATTGCATGTTAGTTTATTCTATCAATTGGTATCAGAGTAAGATTTAAGCACTCAATTATCGTTAATTTTGCTTAGTGGGTGTTTTTCATAAGTTGTATGAAAATGGTGAACTGATATGGTTTTTTTTTTCTTCTAAGTTTTGACATTGAATTCTCTTCAATTATGTGGTAATTTTTGTATTTGGCTCTTGATTGATAGGCCTTAATGTGTGATTAAATATCTGTAATTTGATTGGAGTCATTAGAGTTGAAATTAGGTTGTAATTTAAGAAAGGTGTGAAGAAGGTCGAGCTACAAAAACTGGATTTTTAGCCACTGCCCTATACTCGATGCTCGATGGCATACTCGATGGTATACTCGATGCACGATAGCATTTGCTCGATTTCATACTCGATGCTTGACGACATACTCGATGCTCGATGTCATACTCGATGCTCAATGGCATACTTGAAGCTCACTAGTATACTCGATGCATGATGACATTTACTCGATGGTACTTGATTACTCGATTACTCGATGCTCGATGATATTACTGAAGAAACTCTTAACGAAGAGCATCCATGAGCGTTTTTGGATCTTTCCGATTTCATTATGACCGAAATACCACACATACATTTTAACAAACAGTTATGCAATTTACACTAATTAACGACATACTTTGATAAATAAAATGCAAGGGATTGAGTTCACATACCAGTTGAAGACTCTCTTCAATTTCGAACCCAAGCAGTGGAAGAACCTTTACATTCTCTATCGCCCAGCAAACAGTCAGCTACGGTAGCACGATCTTCTACACGAACAGCAACAACACGAATAAGCACGAGCAAACAGAAGTGGGGATGGCACCACCACTTAGAGCCTTTGGTATTCTCGGAGTGAGAATCCAAAGCGTGGTCTTTGTTGAATTTGGTAGAGGTCAGAAGAACGGGCTGATCGTGTAGATGATAAGCAAGTGAGAGAGAAAGCTATCGTATAGCGGGGATGCTTATCATTTAGATAAAGCTACATGATCATGTAGGTTTTACTAAACGATCATCTAGTAAGAGGTAAACGATCGTTTAGAAAGCACGGCACGCTAGGCGATCGTTTAATGAAGCTAAGCGATCGTTTAGAGAAAAGTGTGCGATCATTTCGATGATGAAGCTCTATTGCATAGGCTCTCATCTATGCGATCAAGATGTTTTCACACCGATTGCGAATTTGTTTACGAACCCATTGCAAAATGAAACAAATTTTCATTTTATTCTCCAGTTACAATAACCGAATATTGATTCTCCCACTAACACACGATTAAGGAGAATATTTCAGCCAATTATCCCATAATTAACCAATTTAATTAATAAATGAATATAATCATATTATATTCTTATCTTATAGTCACATATCTACTATAGTAATTTCTCCTCCACTTGATATAAATCATATTTATATCTAATTTTCTCCAAAATAATGTTATCTCATACATTTAGCCAATTATATCATATATAATTAACCAGTTCAATTATATCATATATAATCGAACTCCCTCTTGTCAATTTGAACATTTCAAACTGATTTAAAAACTGATTCTCGACTTTATCCAAGCTACCTAGGGGACCTTATGGACTTGTGGCTTGAAGCTCCAACGTTACGGAATAGCTGAATTTCTCTTTAGCCACGAGATCCACCATCTGTTAACTGTCAGGCTCCACTGAAGACCAATAGCTGAACACTTCTTACCATAGATATATTTCTGTGTCTACCGGATATAACCAATCATGAGTACGATGACCCTTCATAGATGCTCGTAAGTATAGTCAGGCCAATTTACCATTTTGCCCCTGTAATTACATCTCACTCCTTAAGTACCACTGATTCCTCTAATGAACAATACAACATAGTCCAACTATGTGTGAACACCACTCGGGCAAAGAGAAGGTGTGTGGCAACGATAGGCTGGAAGCCCTTAAGGGAGCTATCTATCTACTTGCCCCTGCTTCGGGGAAGGAGTGAATTCCATCTTGTGTAGCTGAGTTCCCAGCTCTCAAATTAGGCGAATCCCCAAAATGGTAGGTTTGAATCGGTGACCTGGCCACTCGCACCCATACAAATCAAAGGACCACTCTCAATGGCAGGAGTTCCTAACCCACTTAGGATTGAGGTCATGTTACCCATGGTCATCCTAGTGAAGTGAAGTCTCTGTCATGAACGGTGTTATATAACGAGATGTTAACACTTCGTGGTCAGATCTTATACAAACTCTTTGTATAGGATGCCATCTGTGACAAGTCATAACACTTGTGACCATTCCATAAGTGGGCCGCATCCATAGCGTTAGCAAGATAAGATTTCCCTCTTATATCCATATACTATAGACTATTTTGGTTATCACTCAAGATATGATCCACTTGTATGTCACCACATACATTCATAAGTTACATACTGATAACTAGGGATTTTATGTTTATTGGTTTATAGTAAAGCAAATAAAATATACAACTTAGTAAAATCAAGATGTGAAGTAAAATATCATATATTATACAACACAAGCGTTCATACAAACTATTTACGAACTACAGGACACGAGACTTGAGGGCATCAACCCCAACAATTACTCGATGCTCGATGGAACTCGATGGCATTTGCTCGATGGTACTCGATGGCATTTTGCCTGGTTCAACCATTTTCTTAGCACTAGAGGTCCGATTCGGGCCGGTTCGAGCGGTCTAGAAGTGGTTTGGAGCCAGTTTTTTGTTATTATTGTAATAAATCTAGGTTTTTTTTTTTTGCTTGCGAATGCTAAAACTAAACCATATCAGTTTGTGTTTTTATTTATGCATGTAATGTTTGTTATAATTAAATAAATTTTGTATGTTCATATAGTATGCCATGTAAATTTAAAATCCCACCATAGGAAGCATGTTACATGCATTGAAAGTATGTTATAAGATGTTATAATATATAGTATGCATGTTCAGGGTTTCAATTGTTTTAATATAAGTGTTATATTAAATCATGAGATATCTGAAGTATATTATGGATGTACAACAAGTCTAAAGTTTTATAAGTTGTTATAAAATTTGGTTAGACATTAAAATCCATAACAAAGATAAGTTGCATGCTCACGTAGGTTAACCACTACTTGTTTTAATATTTAAAATAGGTCGTTTTCTTATAAAACTTGGGTAACAAACTCAACCGGTATATAATCCCGTCTAAGGCTGGGGGTATTTAAGTTGTTGATCTATGGAACAACTCCTATTTGGGGATTATGGCCGAATAATTGAGTGTTGTTAACTAGTTTTATGAGCAATACGTGAACGATGTGAGGTTTTAAAGATGGTTTATCACTTAAACATCGTAGGTTAAATCCAAATATAAACGTTATACTTGGATAAACACATAGACTTAGGTTGTTTAATTAGCCGGAACAAAACTAAGTAAAAGAATACTCAAACGTTTAGAACACTTTAGTGGGATATTAACAATATATTCGATATATTGTTTTTAGCTCTCACGTCTCCAAGAGTTCACACTGTGAGGTCCATGCTCGACTTCGTGTCGCTTTTACCGTGACTGCTCCATTTGAAAAGTGTTTACATGGGTCAATAACAAGGTGAATGGGGGAAGTAGTTCATAGTAAATGGGTGAAGGAAATGTGTCAATTTATCCTACGGTCTCCTCCATTAGTTTGAACTGAGAGATTTCTATGCTACGCTTGTTGTCGTTTTTAGGCAGCACTAGCTAATCGTTATCCACGACGATCCTTTCGGAGGATTGTAACATAGGATTCAGAAAAACCCAAGCTTAAAAAATAATTAGGGTCTCATAGTTCTGTCTTGAACATTGTTTTCCAATTCGAAGGCATGTTCACATCGTTCTATAAGATCTGAAAATGGCGGGTCACACTTACAAGAGTTACTAATCGTTAGTAAGTTCTTGACCGAAAATGATAATTAAATGACTATCGGAATATGAGTTATTCTGGAGATAGTATTTAGTCAACAATGTCTCGATAGCACTTATTCTGACTCACTATAGTATCGTTGCAAATAAATAATGATTATGGATACTTTATTATTTTTGCTAAAAATTAGATTTAGATGCATAAATTTAATAGAATTTGTTTATTTTTCAGCAATGTCGAACTCGATAATACAACTTCTTGCTTTAACAAATTTAGTGGAGAGAGTCTTCAACTGAAAGTCAAACATAAACGCAATTTTAGTAGTTGATGACTTGAGGTTTATTTTAACAGAGGAATGTCCTTCTATTCCCAGTTCAAATGCTAATCGAAACATTCGAGATGCCTATGATAGGTGGGTAAGGGCTAATGAAAAGGCAGGGGTCTATTTCTTAGCGAGCATATCTAATGTGCTCAACAAGAAACATGAAGCCATACCCACAGCTCGTGAGATCATGGGGTCGTTACAGGAAATGTTCGGGCAACCATCATCTTTCTACGACACAAGGCTATAAAATATGTTTATAACTCTCGCATAAAAGATGGAACCAATGTCAGGGAGCATGTCCTAGACATGATGGTTCACTTTAATATTTCAGAAGCTCACGGAGCTACCATAGACGAAACTAGTCAAGTTAGTATGATCTTGGAGTCTCTTCCGAAGAGCTTATTGACCTTCCAAACTAATGTCGTAATGAATAAGATTGTTTACATTTTGACTACTTTATTAAATGAACTCCAGACTTACCAATCAATGATGAAATTAAAAGAAAGTGAAGTAAATGTTGTTTTACATCAGAAAAAATTTCTGAAAGGATCATCTTCGGGAACGAAGCCTTCAAACAAAAAGAATTCTATCCTTTTCTCATCTAAAGATAAAAGTATCCAGATGAAGAAAAAGGGAAAAGGGAATAAGAAACCTGCTGAAAAGAAAAACAAAGCTCCCAAAGGAAAGTGCTTCCATTGTGGAGAGGACGGGTGCCCAAAATATTTAGCTGAAAAGTGAGTTGAAAAGGCTAAACAAGGTAAATCAGATTTACTTGTCGTTGAAACATGCTTAGTGGAAAATTCTCACTTAACCTGGATATTTGATTCAGGCGCCGCTAACCATGTTTGCACTTTTCTACAAGAAACTAGTTCTTGGACTCAACTCTCATAATACGAAATGACTTTCAAGGTGGGAACAAAAGAAGTCATTTTAACTGAAGCAGTGGAAGACATCAAGTTATATTTTCGAGAATATTTTGTTTTATTAAAGAATGTGTATTATGTACCAAAAAATGAAAAGGAAGTTGATCTCCATATCTTGTCTATTAGAAAATATGTATAAAGTATCTTTTGAAAGTAATGAAGTGTTTGTTTTTTTCAAGAGGTGTTTATATTTGTTCTGCTAGACTTGAAAATAACTTGTATGTATTAAAACTAACTGAAGCAAAAGCCATTTTTAATATAGAGATGTTTAAAACAGCAGAAACTCAATATAAAAAACGAAAGATTTCTCTTAACGCCTATCTTTGGCATCTCAGACTTGGTCACATAAACGTCAATAAGATTGATAGATTAGTTAAAAACTGTCATCTAAATCAGTTAGAAGATAATTCTTTACCTTCGTTTGAATAATGTCTTGAAGGAAAAAGGACTAAAAGATCTTTTTTCTGGAAAAGGTTTTCGTGCCAAAGAACCTTTAGAGCTTATACATTTAGACCTTTGTGGTCCGATGAATGTAAAAGCTCGAGGCTGATACAGATATTTCGTCAATTTTTTTATGACTATTCAAGATATGACTATATTTACTTAATGAGTCACAAGTCAGAAACTCTTGAAAAGTTAGAGAATTTAGTACGGAAGCTGAAAACTTATTTGGTAAAAGAATTAAAACACTTCGATCAGATCGAGGTACTGAGTATATGGATTTACAATTCCAGAACTATTTAGTAGATTATGGAATTCAATCTCAAATCACAGCACCTGGAACACCAAAGCAAAATGATATTGCAGAAAGGGGAAATCGAACTTTGTTAGACATGGTTCGTTCAATGATGAGTTATGTTCAGTTACCTCAATCCTTTTGAGGGTATGCAGTACAGACTACAATATATATTCTAAACATGGTTCCCTCAAAAAGTATTTCAGAAACACCGTATGAGTTGTGGAGAGGACGTAAAAGTAGTTTACATCACTTCCGAATCTGAGGATGTCCGACACATGTGTTGGTACAGAAACCTAAGAAATTAGAACGACGTTCAAAATTATGCCTCTTTATAGGATACCCTAAGGAAACAAAAGGTGGATTGTTCTATGATCCCCAAAAAGATAAAGTATTTGTATCGACAAATACTACATTATTGGAAGATGATCATATTAGAAATCATCAACCTTGCAGTAAACTAATATTGAAAGAATTGACCAAAGATACTACAAATCAACAAAAGTTGTTGATCAAGCTAGTCCATCAACAACAGTTGTTGCCCCTTCACATTCTTCTCCAGAGTTGAGAATGCCTCGACATAGTGGGAGCGTTGTTCGTCAGCCTGAACGCTACATGGGTTTAATAAAAACTCAGGACATCATATCTAATGATGGCCTAGAGGTCCATTTACTTTAAACAAGCAATGGAAGATGTTGATAAGGAACAATGGATAACAACCATGGACGTAGAAATTTAGTCAATGTACTTCAATTATGTCTGGGAACTTGTAGATCAACCACATGGGGTTAAACCTATAGGTTGTAAATAGATCTACAAGAAAAAGTGAGACCAAACTGGCAAGGTTCAAACCTATAAAGTTAGACTCGTAGCAAAAGGTTTTACCCAAAGGGAGAGAGTTAACTATGAAGAAACCTTCTCTCTTGTTGCCATGATAAAACCAATAAGAATAATTTTATCCATTGCCACAGATTATGACTATAAAATATGAAAAATGGATGTCAAGACAGTTTTCTTGAATAACCATCTTGATGAAAGTATTTTCATGTCTCAACTAGAAGAGTTTATTGAACAGGGTCAAGAACAAAAAGTTTGTAATCTTAAAAGATCCATTTATGGGTTGAAACAAGCTTTTAGATCCTAAAATATAATATTTGACATTGCAATCAAATTTTATGGCTTTGAACAGAATGTTGGCAAACCTTGTATATACAAGAAAATAGTCAACAAAACTATAGCATTCTTGGTCTTTATATTGATGATATCTTGCTCATAGGGAATGAGACAAGTTTCCTTGCTGACATAAATAGATGATTAGCATCACAATTCCAAATGAAAGAATTGGGAGATGCTCAATATGTTCTTGGAATTCAAATTTTTCGAAATCGCAAGAACAAAACCCTAGCACTATCTCAGGCATCTTATATTGACAAAATGTTGTCAAGGTATAATATGCAAAATTTCAAAAAGAGTATGTTACCTTTTAGACATGGAATTCATTTGTCAAAGGAACAGTATCCTAAGACACTTCAAGAAGTTGAGGAAATGAATAGAATTTCATATGCATCGGCAATTGGGAGTCCGATGTACGCTATGTTGTGTACATGTCCTGACATATACTTTGCAGTTAGAATCGTCAGCAGGTTCCAATATAACCCTAGACATAGTCATTGGACTACTGTAAAAAGCGTCCTCAAGTATCTTCGGATAATAAGGGACTATGAAATATGTTGTGTCCGGGCCAAAGGATTTGATCCTTACGGGATACACTGATTCTGATTTTTTAGACTGACATAGATTCTAGGAAATCTACTTCAAGATTAATTTTCACTCTTTACGAAGGAGCTATAGTATGGAGAAGCATTAAACAAAGTTGTATAGCTGACTCCACGATGGAAGCAGAATATGTAGCTGCATGCGAAGTAGCTAAAGAAGCAGTTTTGCTGTGCAAGTTCCTAACAGATTGGAAGTGGTTCCAAATATCCATCTACCCATTACTCTGTATTGTGACAACAGCGGTGCAGTTTCCAATTCCAAGGAACCAAGGAGTCACAAAAGTGGAAAACACATCGAAAGAAAGTACCGTCTCACCAGAGAGATCGTATACTGAGGAGATGTGATAGTCACGAAGATAGCCTCAGAAGATAACCTCGTTGATCCTTTTACGAAGGCCCTCTCAGCTAAAGTATTTGAGGGCTACCTAGTCGGACTAGGACTACGAGCATCATAATCTAGGGTAAGTGGGAGAATGTCAAGGGTATTTTAGATGCCCTAGTTTATTGTATTTTCTCTCTATATTTCTCACCATTGTAAACATTATATATTTATATGTTTGTCTCACTAGAGTATTAGTCCAAGTGGAAGATTGTTGGGAATATCCTAAACTCGCAATTCGTAAATATTGTTAACATATTCTATTTATCAATAAAAGTATTATTGAGTATTTTATTCAATAAGTTGTTATTGGTATTGCATTCTTTTATAAAAATCCAATAAACAAATCAATAGCTATAATATGAATAATTTAACTTTATGTGGTGACATAAAAGAGGATCAAGTTTTAGTATATAGCCAAAATGGTCTATAAGTATATGGATGAGAATGGGTATCTCATCTTGGTGACACTATTGGATTGGCCCATTTTGTATACTGATACAAATGATGTGATCCAAAAATTATTCATGTAGAGACATGTGAGTAAAGGCATCCTATGCAATGAGTTTGCATAAGACCGAACCTCAAAATAGTCACTTTTCTTTATAACAACCGTTTACTCTCAAAACTGACTATTTCAAATTCAATGACCTAGGGTAACTCGATTTTAATCCTGAGCTAACTATGAACTCCTGTTTATTCGAGATTATCCTTTGATCTGCATAGTTGAGAGTAGTCTAACAGCATTTCTTAATAGGCCTCCCATTTTGGGGATAAGACCGGATAGATAGCTACAGACATAGCTTTGCAAGATGGAATTTACTTCTATCCGACTTAGGGTTAGCAGATAGGTTGTTCTCTTAAGCGCTGATGCCTAGTCTTGAACAACGGAGCCCCACCCTCTCATGATTGAGAGGGTTATGATTTATAAGTTGAACTATAAATCCATTGTTCAATTGAGGATCAGTGGGAGCTTAAGAAGCATGATGTATTTACAAGGGTAAAACGGTAGTTTTGACCTAGCTGTAAATATGAATAACCTGTGAAGGATCGAATTATCAATTATGGTTAAAATGGAAAAAAATATATCTACAGTGAGGAGAGTGTAACTAATCTATAGTGGTATGTCTTGGTAGTTAATGAATAGTGATTAATTCAGTTTAAAGAGTATAACCAATTATTTGTAAATCGTTGGAGCTCATGATCTGTAGGTCCATAAGTTCCCTCTACTAACTCGTAAATTGGATTAGTGAATTAAGTGAATTTGATGAGATTTGAAATTAGGGTTTAGAATTTAAAATGTTCAAATTCAATTAAGGTTTCTGTTCATTGTATTTGATAAAATTGAAATTTTTAAATTTATCAAAATTAAATGAAATTGGAAAGTTCTAAATATTTAAATATTGATTTAAATATTAGATGAGGTGTAATATAATATTTGATATTCGATATTCAATTTAATTAATTAAAATTAGTTTAATTAATTATCTAATTTTATTCAAATTTTGAAATTGTTCAAAATTAGAAATTTGATTAATTAAAATTTGAACTTATTGAAATTCAAAATTATAAAATTAATGTTGAATTTGGTTTTTTGAAAATCAAAGTTTAATTAAATTAAATTAATCAAAATTTGAAGAATTAAAATTGAATTTGAAATTGAAATCCCACTTCATTTTACACCTCATGCCAATTGAAAATTAAAGTGGTATCAGGCATGTTAAGTTTATTGCATGATTTTCATGTATAAATTGGAGTTTTGAACTTTAATTCAGACTTGATGCAATCTGATTAAACCCAAAAAATTCTGCAGAAATTATCCATGTACAAACCCTCTTCTTTCTCACAAAAAACCCAGCTCAATTTAGTGTTTCCACTACGCAATCCAAGCAAGAGATTAGTAGAGAAGATCTCTGTGGTGGTCTACTATAAGTTTGAAGCATCAATTCGTTGAATTTAGCTGAAATTGAAGAGTGTTCATCAAAGGTATTGTGTTCAAGAAACCCTCTTCAGAAATTATGTTTCAATGTATGTTTTAAACTCAAATTAAGTGTAATTAAAGTGCTTATTGATTCTGATTTTTTCCGCTGCATGTTAGTTTACTCTATGAATTTGTATCAAAGCATGATTTAAGCACTCAATTATTGTTAATTTGGTTTGGTGGGTGTTTTTCATAAGTTGTATGAAAATGGTGAACTGATTTGGTTTTTCTAAGTTTTGGCATTGAATTCTCTTCAATTATGTTGTAATTCTTATAATTGGCTCTTGATTGATGAGCCTTAATGTGTGATTAAGTGTCTGTAATTCGATTCGAGTCATTAGAGTTGAAATTAGGTTGTAATTGAAAAAAGTAGTGAAGAAGGTCGAGCTGCAGAAACTGGATTTTTAGCCACTAACCTATACTCGATGCTCGATGGCATACTGAAGGGCATCTAAAAAGTGCTTATATTACCTTCAAATTAGAACTTATATTGCTAGTTTTGTTTAGTTTGATGTGGTTTATTGAGGAATTTCATAAAACTAAGCATCAGGAGAAATTTGTGCGAAATGATAAAAAACCCAGGACAAAACTCCAATTTTGAGAAATTACGGGTTGGCTATGAAATTAGGAAGAAATCAATGAATCAAGATCAAGAAAAGAGGAAAATTGGAAAGGCAATTCGGGGGAGCCAACGATGGAAGAACTTTGCAACGCTACTCCCTGATAGTGTAGACTTGAGAGAAGTTGGAACAGGGCAGCGTTGCAACGTTACAACTTTAATACACGGTTGGCATGACGCTAGCATTGCAACGCTACGAGCATCTTATAAAGAGAGCCATCTTGATAGATTTTAGTCCGTACAAGAGTCGAAATAGAGCAATTCTGATCGTTTTTTGTTGAAGACTCGAGATTTTGACTGAGAGTTAATCTGAAAGTGTTTTTGGATTGATCATGACAGGAAGATTGTTCGTGATTTAGTAGTTTTGTTGAAGAACAATTCGGTATTCGTGGCGAGTGTCAAGAAGATCGTGATTCGGATTCGATCCTATTGATGGGAGGTTGTTCTTCTTTGTTAATTTATTTTTCACTATAATGATTATTTGTTTGTTGAATACTTTTATCGGGATCATGTGTTGCTAAACTCTTTTATTCTAGGGTGTTTGTGGATTTTAGGGATTTTACTTTGGATATTGAATTTACGATTGATTGATTTTGCATGGATTTCTAAATTATTTGTGCTTAATGCGTTTGTTTAACTCATCACTAATTAAATGAACCTAAGTTAATTAGATGTCTCGAGAGAGAATTTAATTCGCTAGACCCAATAATTTAGATTGTTATTCGAAATTGAACAAGAATGAATGTATAATAATAAGGGTTGCAATTAAAGGGCCTTAATGCTGTAACTATTCAAGCGATAGAAGTAATTCGAGTCGATGGGTAGTTATTAGGATGGTTTGAGCTCGAGAGAGGATTTTTTAATTTTAAAACTTCTAGCCTCAATCTATCAATTTCAATCAATTGCATGTCATATTCATTGTATTTCCTAAAAGAAAGAACACCTTGGAATTTTTTTTCTTTGAATTGTTCTTGTGTATGACTGAATTTTTGTTATCTGTAGTTATGGATAAAGATCATCTTTTGGCTGTCTCGATAAAATTAACAAAGAATTATGATACCTAAGTTAGGAAAATTTTTCTCATGCCGATCTCTAAGGACGATACCCTATTTGGGATTTATTACTTCGATTGCGTGCGCTTGTGCATACCGTCACATACTTGATGGCATACTCGATGCAAGATGACATTTGCTCAATGGCATACTTGATCCTCGATGACATTTTCTTGATGGCATACTCGATGCTTGATGGCATTTGCTCGATGCTCGAAGACATTTGTTCAATGGCATACTTGATGCTTACTGGCATACTCGAGTAATCCTCTATTCGGAATCTGGGACTGACGTGGTCGTAACTGCCCCCGGCAAGAGCAAAGGCAATTTATTTTCACCGATCCAAGACTTATACCACAAATGCGGTAAAGTGTAACATCAGGGTCGAATCAATAGAGAGACTGTTGAATCAGCTAGGATAATTTACGAATTCCACATGAAAAATGGGTTTTGATGGTTTTGTGTTTTTGTTAAGTAAATTGACAAACAAACAGAGAAAAAAAAGAATTAGCATAGAAAATGGTTGAATCAAATTGATAGAAAAATCTTGGGATTAGTTTGTATGCTTTTTATTCTCTATCATTAGGCATTAGTTAATTTTACCAATCTTGTGAACCCTTCAGCCTATTAGAAATTCTAATAGCCAGTTAGCCAATTTTGATAAAAATCCAAACCAACACTAATTTAGTTTAAAACTTTTTCTTCTTAGTAACATACAGGTTAAAACTGAAACGCATTAAGAAAGGGTTCAATTGTTGAAACATACTATAAGCCGGAAAAGCCATATCTTATAGCATGATTTATTGGGAAAGATTATACTAGAGCATACATGAGTTTGGCCAGAAAAAGTCTAGACCCTAAACATGCGATCCTAATACGTGCAACTTAATCAATCAATAATGTATAGGTTAGAATGATTTTGCATATAAGAATTTCAATAAATTAATTTGTCAGAAAAATTCATCAAAACTCTATAAAAATTAAAACAAATCTACCCAAAGGGTTCATAATAATTGATTAAATTTAACTAATAAACCTTCAAGAATTAAGACATACAAACTATCCCAAGAAAATAACCTAGCCTCTAAAAGGCATATCAGAATTACAATGGTCGAAAGAGAATCGAGGTTGACTATGGCGACCATTGCTCAGCAATTCGACTTCAATGGCACCCAAAATCGGACTAACTCTTAAATTTTACTCTATTTTGAATTGTATTGATGTGTGTAGAATGCTGGAGCCGAAGGACCTATTTATAGGCTTCTCGCTGCGTTGCAATGCTTGGAAATAGCATTGCAACGTTGCAGCACAAATTGGTGAGCGTCAAGGAGGTGTCACAATACTCCCCTTGATGCTGGGTTCTGTGCGGGCGACGTTGATCTTCCGTCAATCTTCGTAGCATCATAATGCTCTTGAAGAGCGTTGTGACGCTGAGTATTTTATCCCTAATCATTGGAGTCAAGCGTCAGACGGTGTTTCAACAGTGGCGATGATTTAACTCCGGAGCGTTATGACGCTCGGGGCAATGTTGTAACAATGCCCTACACCCGATACTACTGCCTCCCAACGTCGAATGAGCATTGGACTTAGGCTTATGAAGAGTATTGCAAAGCTGAAACAGGGCATAATCGTCCTTTGTCATCTCAGCTCAATTTAATGTGTTTGACTCCTGGTTTTTCCTTCTTTTTTGCTTGATTCTTCATCCTAGCAACGTACTAGCTCCATGGGGTCAATTCTTCTACAAAATAAGACAAATAAAACACAAGAATTACCCAAATATAGGAAAGTTAAGGCCATAAACTTAGCTCTTTTTGAAAGCTAACAAACACTCCCAACTTAAGACTTGATCGTCCCGAGCAAGATTATAACACTTAGTCATGGAAATTGACAAGAAACCGTTCACTCCATTCATCGAATCCTTTTTCGAATCTCAACAGTCTTTAGGGTCGCACAATAAATCACATATCAAAATCAAACAATCACTCAATTTAGACTTGTAATAAAAGGTCATTTTTCAACTAAAGCCATGTATAAATGAGACACTAAGACACGAAACTTTTTCGTAAATCGAAAAGTACCCAGAAAAGTTTTATCCTATTTCCATCTCATTTTCCCTCTACTTTGTTTGGTCACCAGCTCGAGAAATACTGGTATTGTATATCGAAAAGCAACACTATTCAGAAGTGCCAAAACTCACAAACATAAAACATAGAGGGCATTGGTTTTACCTGGAGGGCTAGCTTTCACACTCGATCGCCAGGAACCTATCATTTTTTTCTCGTCGACCCTAGCTAGACACGACGGAGGTGGTTCCTTTCACCTCTATCCATGCACACACATACACATACTATTTTGTTGCAGGCACACCAGTTATGACTCATTTTTATGGCTTTTTTTTTTCAGAAAAGAAAAGCAACTAGTATGATTTTCTTTAATTTTTTTTTTCACACGCTAGACTGCTATTTTCTTATTATCTAGTTTTACTCCCAGGCATTAAAAGTTGCTCCCAAACCAATAGGGGGCATTTCGAGGTGACAATGAAAATTTGAGACGGATAATTCGTTTCTAAGACTTTTAAGAGATTCAAAACAGAAAAATTTTCAACCTATGTTCATTATACATGGACCTCATGATTTTTTTTTTTTTTTTTTTTTTATAAAAAGCTCAAAATCATGAAAATTGCTCTTTTTTAAGAATAAGCAACCCTATGAGTGCATCATTAAATTATCATTGAAAGAAAATAGCAAACAGAACAAACATATATTAAAGCATTCATCATGATAGAATCAAGACAAATATTCAGATTACCAATCAAAATTTCAAATCACAAAGCATGCTTCGCCCACTCCCAACTTAAGAGCTACGGATTGTCCTCAATGTATATTTAGCTTTAATTCATGCTAAGGACAAAAAGAAAAAGGGGCAAGAGGAGGAACATAAAAACCCCTTTGGATTTTTGGGCACAAACATGATCATTTGAAAGCATTCCTCCAAGAGCCAAAATTGTGATCCTGAGAAGAAAAGTAAATGTAGTCAGACACTTTTTAATAAAAAAAGAAAATGAAAGAAACAAAACAAAAAAAAGAAAGAGAAAAGAAAACAAGTGAATTTAAACTCCTAGTTGCCTCTAGGTAGCACAACATTTAACGTCTTTTGCTCGACGATTAGTGATGCAGGCTCAAGTGATAGAAGGTGGTCAACAGGAAGTTGAGCAAGCAGAGTTGACTTCCCCTTCATTGAAGATTCTAAGGCGATGCCCGTTCACTTTGAATTCCTTCCCCGTCTCTAGACTTCTAATCTCCACTGCACCATAAGGAAACAAGTTAAAAACCTAAAAAAGGCAAGGCCATTTAGATTTCAACATACCGGGCATGAGTGATAAATGTTAATTGTAGAGCAACACTTTCTGTCCAACTCGAAATTCCTTCCTAAAAAGACCCTTATCATGTAATTTTGACTTTTCTTTGTACAGTCTTGAGTTCTCATAGGCTTCTAAGCACAATTCCTCCAATTCCTGTAGTTTCAACAGTCTCTCCTCACCGGCTTGGTCTAGGTTCATATTGAAGAAAATTGGATATGAGGATTTCCATGAGCAGCGGAAGAATCATTCCAAATTTCAATCATATTTGAACATTAACAATTACAATCAAGAAACAAAAATAATAGGCTATGCGTAAAACAGAAATTACAACATACTTTACTACACGATCAAGGGAAGAATTCACATACCTTTGAAGACTCATCTTCAAGACCCCTTGATCACGAACGGTCGATCAACTCGCAAGACTGCAACACTCGAACGCTCGTACACCAGGATCGCTACACTACACGATCACAGCGAACTCAAAGTCAATGATCACCAAGGTCACGAACACATTGAACGCAACGAATGGTCTCCACAGAACCTCGACAGTGTCGAGTCGAGTATGACACCACATTAAAATTTACCTTAGTATTCTCAGTGTGAGAATCCAAAAGTGGGGCTCTGTGTGGACTTGGTTAGAGGTAGAGTTGAGCAAGTGAGAGATGGTAGATGTCTATCATATAGATGATACCCAATCGGTTAACAAAAACTATGCGATCGTCTAGCTAAAGCTATGCGATCATTTAGCTCATCAGCCAACTGAGTTTCTATCGTATAGTAACACTCCACGATCGTCTAGTCTCTCCAAGCTGTCATTTAGTAAATCGTATTTATTAACAATATTTCTGTGAGTAGTTTCCGAGAATGAAAATCTCAAATCAACATTTTGCAAATCTTACATTACCAAATTTAGGAAAATATTTTTCCTTTTATCTCACGGTTACCATGAAACCACCAATAACCTCCTACTCAATTGGTTATTAGAGAAAAAGAGATAATTATCCAATAATTAATATTATTATAAATATAAATGGTAACCAACTTACCATAGTATATTTATAACCTATAGTTTTAATATTTCATCTTATGAAACATATAAACTATAGCTCTTTTTCTATTCCATGGTCTTTAATGTAAATCTTATTTACATTAACCCTCCACTACATCTCATACATCATACCGATCATATCATATATAATCGAATTACCTCTTGTCAATTTGAACATTTCAAATCAACACCAAGAACTGATCCTCAACTAGAATCCATTGAGCTACCAAGGGGACCTTATGGACCTGTAGCTTGAAGCTCCAACAGTACGTGAATAACTGACTAAATTCTTTAGTCACGGGATCCACCATCCGTTAACTGCTAGGCACTCTACTAAAGACCGACAACTGAACTCTTCTTACTACAGATATACTATGTGTCCATATTAACCAATCAATAGTGCGATAACCCTTCACTGATCGCTCGTAAGTACAACTCGGCCAAGAACTATTATGCCCTTGTAGATACGTCTAATTCCTTAAGTACCACTGATCCCCCTAATGAACATAAGTCATAGTCCTACTATGACTGAGTCCTCTCTTCCAAAGAGAAGCTGTGACCACTATGTTCAAGCCCCAGAATCAGCCTTTAAAGGAGCAATCTCTCTATTTACCCCTACTTCGGGGAAGGAGTGAATTTCATCTTGTGTAACTGAGTTCCCAACTCCAAAATCAAATAAGTCCCCAAAAAGGTAGGCATGTTGAGTTGGCAATTTGGCCACTCTCACCCATACTAATCAAAGAACCGCCCTCAAAAGCAAGAGTTCCCAAAACACTCTGGATGGAGGTCATGTCACCTATGGTTGTTTAGGTTAGATGTAAGTCTTTGGTATCAACGGTGTTATATACAGAGACGAATCATCTCGTGGTCCGGTCTTATACAAACTCTTTGTATAGGATACCCTCGCTCGCATGTCTCCACATAAATGGTCAGGATCTACCATCTGTAGTAGTTCACAACACTTGCAAACCTCTACAAAGCGGGCCATATCCGTAGTGTCACAAGGATCACAAGGATCAGGTATCCCTCCTTAATCCTTATACTATAGACCTTTTTAAGTTATTACTTAAGGCATGATCCACTTGTATATCTTATATACATGCTTAAGTTTACGTACAATAACCATGGAACTTTGTTTATTGGATATGAATAAATGCCAAATAAAATAACTCTTATTTTATTCATAACAATGTGTACAATTTACAAACTACGAGACTTCGAGAGAATTAGGACACCAATCCCAACACATATTACATTACTTGACAGCCCAATATGCTCTATGCTCAATTTCGACCGGTAGATGACATGCCTTACCATAGACGAAATTAAAGGGCGTTGTTCCAATAGGAGTTTTAAATGAAGTTTCGTAGGCCCAAAGAGCATCGTCTAGGTGCATGCTCTAATCTTTCCCAGGATACTTTTGACCTCTTGATTTGATATTTCAGCTTGTCCATATTCGTTTGAGGATAGTATGGAGTGATAACCTGATGGTGAACTCTATACTTCCTCATGAGCACCTCGATGGTCTAATTGCAGAAGTGAGTACCCTGGTCACTAATTATAGCTCAAAGTATGCCAAACCTAGAAAATATGTTAGCTCTTAAGAAACCTAAAACCACGGCATCATTGTTAGTCCTAGTGGGTATAGCCTCAACCCATTTCGAAACATAATTAACTCCCAAAGGAATATACAAGAAACCATATGTAGAAGGAAAAGGGCCCATGAAATCCATGCCCCAAATTTCACACACAAGGATAGAATTTAGTGGCATCTCATTCCTCATAGACAAAGATCCTAATCTCTGATATCACTCACAGGATTTACAGAATGCAAACCAATCAACAAGCAGGGAATTCCAAATCAACCCACTATCCAAAACTTTCCTAGCAGTTCTTCTAGGACTAAAATGCCCACCACATGATAAAGTGCAAGCACAGACTCAAACTTCTCATTTGAGACACACCTCCTAATGATTTGGTCAGAACAAATCTTCCAAAGGTATGATGGATCCCAAAGAAAATACTTTGAATCACTCATTAATTTGGCCTTCCTAAAGCTAGGCATGTTGTAAGAAAACTTACCAGTAACTAGGAAATTCACCATCTCAGCATACCATGGAGTGGGTGTGGGTATCTAGAATAAGAACTCATCTGAAAAATCCTCTCGTAAGGGCACAAGGTCCTCTCCTTGCACTATCCTACTCAAATGGTCAATTACCAAGTTTTCTACTCCTTTCCTGTCCTTGATAGTCAAATTGAATTCCTAAAGGAGAAGCATCCAACGCACAAGTCGGGGCTTCGACTCCTTCTTGGTCATCAGGTACTTGAGAGTAGAATGATCAGTAAAGATAGTAACAAGAAAGCATAGAATGTAAGAACATGGTTTATCTAAAGCAAAAACGATAGCAAAAAATTCTTTTTTAGTTGTGGTGTAGTTAATCTGGGTAGGATTTATGGTTCTTGATGCAAAGCATATGACGTAACTCTTCTCGTCGACCCATTATCCTAGGACCGCTTCCACTGCTAGATTACTAACATCGCACATGATCTCGAATGGTATGTCCCATCTTGGAGGTTGCAAAATATGAGTGGTGGTCAACTCCTCTTTCAAAGTATTAAAGGCCTCCCAACACTCATTGTCAAAATTAAATGGAATATCCTTCTGCAGCAATGTTGATAGTGACAGTACCAACTTCGAAAAATCCTTGATGAAACGCCTGTAGAAACCTACACTACTAAGAAAAGAACGAATCTCCCTAACACATGTAGGATAGGGGAGAATAGCAATAACATCTATCTTAGCTTTGTCTACCTCAATCCCCCTTGTAAAAACTAGATGCCCTAAAACAATCCCATAAGAAGCCATAAAATTCCACTTTTCATAATTCAATACCAGGTTAGCCTCAATGCAACGTTTTACTACTAAGCTAAGATTATGCAAAAAATCCTCGAAAGACTCTCTTTAAACCGTAAAATCATCCATAAACATCTCTGTGCACTTTTCTGTAAAATCAAAAAATATACTCATCATGCACCTTCGGAACGTACCTGGGGCGTTGCAAAGCCCAAATGGCATCCTTCTGAAGGCAGAGTTCCCATAAGTGCAGGTGAACATGGTCTTTTCCTAGTCTTCTTGTGAGATGGAGATTTGGAGAACCCATCAAGAAAACAAAAGAATGGTTTTCTGGCAAGATGTTCCACCATCTAATCCAGAAAAGGTATATGAAAGTGGTCCTTCTTAGTTACCTCGTTGAGCTTTCAGAAATCGATGCACATTCTCCACCCATTTTGTACATGCATCGGCACCATCACACCCTTGTCGTTCTCTACAATTGTCATGCCGATCTTTTTCGAAACTACATGAATAGGACTTGACCATTTGCTATCAGGAACTGGGTAAATAATTAAGACTTCATTGAGCTTTATAATTTCCTTGAGAACGACGTCTTTCAAGTTGAGGTTGAGCCTTCTGAGGGGTTGAACTGTGGGCTTGGTCCTTCCTCTAGAGTTATTCTATGCATGCAAAGGGAACTCCCTTGAGATCATCACAGGTCCACCCAATGACCTCCTTATAAGACTTGAGGGTCTCAACTAGGGATTTTTCTTGGGTAGGCGTCAACTCCTTGAAGCTTATGACTGGAAGGGTGTTCCCTTCGCCCAGGTACACATATTTCAAGTGGTTAGGTAGAGCCTTCAGCTCAGTCCCTTGTACCTGCAAATCAAGAATATCAAAGTCAGAAGAAAGTTCCTCTAAGTTGCTAACCTCTACAACATAGATCAATCATACAAGTCATGCGAATCTAAATCAATACATGGAGCAATCAACATGTCAGAATTATTATCACCGTCATGCAACATATTATCATCTATAAAATCATGCGCCTCAATCAAACACAAGGACAGATATTCCTCAGGAAATTTCATGGCATCATACATGTTAAAAGAAACAACTTCCCCATCAAATTCTATAGATAGACAACCCTTGTTTACATCTATTTTTGTCTTGGCAGTTTTCATGAAAGGCCTTCCTAACAAAATTGTAGAAGAAATTTCATCCATTTTCAATAAATAGAAATAAACTGGGAAAATCAAGTCCTTAACTTGCAATAGTACATCCTCTGCTATCCCTAAGGGTTGGATATAAGATCTATCAGCTAATTGGATGCACACAACAGTTTTTTGTAAATCATTCAATTTTATATCCTCATCAACATGATAGGGCATGACATTATAGAGGCTCTTAGATCAAGCATGGCACGACGAATGAGTCTATTACCAATAATGCAAGGTAAAGTGAACATACTTGGATCTTGGCATTTTTCAGGCATATTATGTTTTAGGAGAGCCGATACATTCTTACTTACCACTACCCTTTCTTTATCCTTACCTATCCTCTTTGTGGTACACAACTCCTTGAGGAATTTAGCATACCTGGGGATCTGCTAAATTGCGTCAAGAGAAGAATGTTTATTTGAACCTTTTTTAACATCTCAATCAACTCCTTGCCCCTATGTTCTTGTTTTGGTCTTGCGAGCCTACTAGGAAATGGAGCTTTAGGAATATAAGGTCCAATAGAAGGTGAAGGAAGAGTACTTACCTTGTGGGTAGACGGGTGTGCCTTAGATTCACCCTCATTATTCTCAGCTTCTTTGTTGGACTTACCAGGTGGAGGTGAGTTGTTTGAAGAGGTCGTAGGTGATGAGAGCTCTTTACTACTTCTGAATGTGATGGCATTCACATTGGCGTGGTCTGGTGTGGTAGGCAGCTTCCCCAAACCCTTGTTCTCTATTTGACTCACTGCAACAGCTAACTGTGTGACCTGTGTGCCTAGGTCGGCCATGCTCGCCCTAGTTTCTTACTGGTATGCCTTGGTGTCTTGCGATAACTAGAGAGAGTCCGTGTGCAGCTGCTTAATTTCTTGTTGAAATTTAAGAGAGTTTTCAGCCAAAGATTTGATAATGTCTTCTAAAGACATACCTGAGGAAGATGAAAACGGTTGATTGGAATGATTAGAACTATCATGCCATTGTCCTAGGTCTCGACCTCCCCATTTGAGGTTAGGGTGATCACACCAGCCTGAATTGTATACTGGGGCATAAGGGTCATACTTCCTCTGGTAACCCCCAATTGCGTTGACTTGGGCTTGAGGACATGTTTCACAGGCGTATCCTAATATTCTGTAGGCTTCACAAGCTTTTACCAAGCGACTCCTCCCCTGGGCCATCTGTGTCACATGAAAAGTTAAGTTAAAAATTTAAGTTTTTAATTCCTTAACCTCAGAATTAACAACCAAATCAGATTCAGTGGCCCTGATCCCAAAATTTCGGTTGTTCTTCGCCATGCGTTAGATCAATTCCTGGGCCTCCCTAGGTTTCTTGTTAGCAAGAGCACCTCCAGCTACTGAGTCAATTGAGTTCCTGTCATTGGTAAGCAAACCGCTATAGAAGTATTGAATCAGTAATTGGTCCGAAATCTGGTGATGGGGAAAACTAGCACATAGGCGTTTATATCGTTCCCGATATTCAGACAAAGACTCATCCAAAAATTGTTCTATATAATAAATATCCTTTCGTATAGAATGGGCTCTAGAAGCCGAAATTTTTTTTCAAGAAATTTCTTTTATGCTCATTCCAAGTAGTGATTGACCCTCGAGCCAAGTAGTACAACCAATCTTTAGTGTCGTCCTGTAATGAAAAAGGAAACGCCCTAAGGTTCAGTTACTCTTCTATGATTCCATGGGATCTCATACTTACACAAACCATATGGAAGTCCTTGATGTGTTTATGGAGGTTCTCCTCTACATTCCCTTTGCAATAGATTGATTAGCCCCGGTTTGAGTTTGAACGGTACTGTGGTAGGTGAAAATACGATACACATGGGTTGTTGGTCCATGTCAGGCTCTGTCAGCTCCCTTAGGGTTGTCTCAGGAACTTCTTCTCTCATTGTTGTGTTGTCAACAACTTCTGGATTTCCTTCTTCTGGGATTTCTTCTCTGTACCTCTTTCAGATTCTCCTCTCCTCTTGGTCGATATCTGCAAGAAAAACGAAATCTGCACTCCTAAAGAAGTGGGTTATAAACCAAAGGGAAGCAACATACATTTTTTTTCTTTATAAAAGGAATCCATAAAATTTTCTAGGCTAATTGTTAAGTCTCCCTGGCAATGATGCCAATTTTGTATGGAATTCGGGACTGGAGTTGTCGTAACCACCCCTGACCCATGCAAAGGTAATTTATTTTCACCGATCCAAGACTTGTACTACAAATGTAGTAAAGCGATAAGATTGGGGTCTTATCCACAGATAGACTTTTGAATCAGCTAGGATAATTTAGGAATTCCACTTGAAAATAGGTTTGATGGGTTTATTGTTTTTGTAAAGTAAATTGACAAACAAACAGAGAAAAACAAGAATTAGCACAGAAAAGGGTTGAATCAAATTGATAGGAAAATATTGAGATTAGTTTGTATGCTTTTTATTTTCTATCATTAGGCACTAGTTAATTTCACCAATCTTGTGAACCCCTTAAGCTATTAGAATTTCTAATAGCTCAATTAGCTGATTTTGATAAAAATCTAAACCGGCACTAATTCATTCAAAACTTTTTCTTCTTAGCAACATACAAGTTAAAACTGAAAAGCATTAAGAAAGGGTTCAATTGTTGAGACATACTACAAGCCGAAAAAGCCATATCTTATAGCATGATTTGTTGGGAAAGATTATACTAGAACATACATGAGTTTGGCCAGAAAAATTCTAGACTCAAAACATGCGATCCTAATACGTGTAACTTAATCAATCAATAATGCATAGGCTATAATGATTTTGTATACAAGAATTTCAATAAATTAATTTTTTAGAAAAATTCATCAAAACTCTATTGAAATTAAAATAAATCCACCCAAAGGTTTCACACCAACTGATTAAATTTAACTACTAAACCTTCAAGAATCAAGACATACAAATTATCCCAAGAAAATTACCTAGCCTCTAAAAGGCATATCGGAATTATAATGGTCGAAAGAGAATCGAAGCTGATTATGGCGACAATTGCTCAGCAATTCGACTACAATGGCTCCCAAAATCGGATTAAATTTTACTCTTTTCTTAATTGTATTGAGGTGTGTAGAATGCTGGAGCCGAACATTCTATTTATAGGCTTTTCACAGCGTCTCAATGCTTGGAAATAGCCTTGCAACGCTGCGACACAAATTGGTGAGCATTAAGGAGGCGTTAGAGCACCCCCCCCTGATGCTGGGTTGCGCGCATGCAACGTTGATCTTCTGTCAATCTTCGTGGCATCACAACACTCTGGAAGAGCGTTCAATGCTAAGTATTCTTTCCCTAAGCGTTAAAGTCATGTGTCAGACGGTGTTGCAATGGTGTGATGATTTAACTCCAGAGCATTGTGATGCTTGGGGCAGCATTGCAACGATGCGCTACACTCGATGCTACTGCCTCTCAACATCGAATAAGCATTGCACTTAGGCTTATGAAGAGCGTTGCAACACTAAAATAGGGCATAATCGTCCTTTGTCATCTCAGCTCGGTTTGATGCGTTTGACTCCCAATTTTTCCTTCTTTCTTGCATGATTCTTCATCCTTGCAACATACTTTCTCCATGGGGTAAATTCTTCTAGAAAATAAGACAAATAAAATACAAGAATTACCCAAATATAGAAAAGTTAAAGCCATAAACTTAGCTCTTTTATAGAGCTGGTGTAACCCTGCAGCTATTGATGGAGTTTCATAGCGAGTCGTTGATTGTCACTCTAGCCACCACTTTTCACTGACTGGTTGTTCGTGTCTCTCAGCCTAGCTGTCGCGTCGCCTGCTCTCTTTTTCGTTTGACGTTAGGAGTCCAACGAAGCCGCTAGCACAAGTACACCACTTGTCTGCTGGAGCTTTAAATGCTCCATGTCACCTTCGATCGAGTCTCCAACTTTCGGAGTCCCAATGCCGCCCATATCTATGCCCAGCTCGTGCCGCCAGTCGCCCCGACACAAGATCTTCTCCAGATCTGTTCGAACAACCATCGATTTTCGCTGGATCTTGGTTTCTGGTGGAGTTTTGGATTTTTCATAAAGGTTTGGGTATTTTGTGGTCGCATCTTGATTACCCACTAAATTTTGGATTAAGATATTTGCTTATTTTTAAGGTTGAAGCATCGAATTGAATCTTTCTTGGAGTCGTTGGGTGTCGATCAACAAGTTCAAGTAATTTTTTTTTTTTGTTCTATTTTGGTGAGTATTATGACTATGGAACTATTTGGATTAGTTATAAATGTTGGAGATTGAATTTTAAATTCTAAATTATGGTTTATGTGTATATTTGAAGCTTTGAATGAAGTTTGGAACAAATTTGGAACAAACAAAGCGTTTGGTAAGTCATTGGAGAACTTGAGAACTAATTTAAATTGGTTGATATGAAATGTACGTGTTTGAGATGAAATTGAAGATTGTGTTTCTGTGTTACAAATGTTAATTCAAATTTCTATTGGAGATTGATTTGTTCGATTAATTTTGGACGTGTAACTTGTGGTCAGTGTCTTACAACTGATTCGCTTTCGAACAAGATGCTCCAATCTTATGATGATGATAGGACTGTTTAATTTAATATTATGGACCATTTTGACTAAGATTCTATGATATGATGATTGAGGGCGTTTTGGTAATTTTTTAGGAGTTAAGTGACTGTGATTACGATAAATGATGTATATGTGGACTGATGCGTGCTAAGTATTTATGGTGACTATTAGCCTTTTTATCCAGGTCGGTGTATACTTTACGATTGTTTGTGTGATCCTTCAAGATTCACACCTATGACTGTTTATATGCATATTTATGACTATTTGTGTACCTTCGATTACATACCTATGACTAATATGTGCTCCCTCGGAAATGTACCTATGACTGTTTGTGTACCTTCGGGTTACACATCTTCGGTTGATATGTGTTCCTTTGGGATCACACTTATGACTGATATGTGACCTTTCGGGACCACCACGACCGATATGCTATGGTTGTACACCGATCCCTAGACAGAATGATTAACATGCTATCTAGATGGTCCAGTAGTAGGTCACTTATTAAGATTTCACTCATCATTTCTTCTTCTATGTTTTTCAAGTCATGATAGAAATAGGCCGATGAGTGACCGAATAGGCCGGCAAGTGACAGATGAAACCGTGATAGAGTCATGTGGGGACAAAAGAAATTGCTTCTGCTTAGTCTGTGTCTTTGGTCATGTGATTTATTTGAAATTTGAATTTATTGTGAGAAACGAATATTTTCTTGGTAAATGTTTTTAAGGACCCCGATTAAATATTTTGTATATTCGATTTATTTATTAATTTAATAATTTGGTTTGAAATAGTCATTCTTATTGCACCAAATTCATGTTTTATTGGTCAAATATTTTTAATATAAATGTGTAATTATGAGTAACGACCATTATTAGAGTTCTAGAAAGGTCGGATGGTTATAATGATAATCAACTCGTTATATACCGTTCAAAAGAATAATAAATCAATATGAAAAGAATGAAGGAATAGGAATAAACAACAGAATTAGCTACGTGGAGCAATTATCTGAAGGAAAAATAATAGACTGAAACTAATCAAATCTTTTCACAGACTTCCTTTATAAGTATTTGAAAGAGAAGCACCACGTCAGCTGCCAAATATGTCCGAGTCACCAACTTAACTGCCACCTTGTAATGTATTTTTATCCTCAATAGGTGGCAGGACACTTTTGGCCATGGAAGATTTTGGACATTCCTACGGTGAAATGGACCAACCGGCCACTAAGGAGTCGGTTTTTTTATTTTATTTATTTATTTTTATTTTTATTTTTTTACTCAAGGCCATGCCATATGCATGGCTAAGTTTAGCCATGCACCTTAGGACTATTTTCAATTCACGTCAACATGAGACAAGGCAGTGTAGTCTATTCCCTTGGATTGGACCTTATTTAGATTTTTAATCAACAGATGTAAGATCATAGTAAATGAACGGTTGATGAATTCAAAAGAAGCAATTGCATATTTAATTAGGGGTCGTTCATTTGAAAAATGATTAGACAATGATCGTTATTAACGACCAAAAGTTAAAAGGTTTGGATCGTGATTACATAAGCACTTTAATAATTGCATGGTCAAGGTTCAATGAGTCCAAGAAATCCACGACTAATAACTTTATATCACCATTACAAAATGAACTATATATATGCATGGGATACCTTGTAAAAGGTATCGTTTAAAACACTCTAAAAAATTCTCGACTTATTTGTTAATTTGATTGCAAACCCAATTCTAATTTGAGTATCGAAGTAGACGTGACTTAAACCGTTTCATTGTTCAATTTTGATTTTTTCTACATTGGTACGAGTTATCCAAAATCAATACAAATCCACTGTTGGTATATTTTCTTGTATCAACAAGAATAATACATTCAAAGTTATTTTTTGGGTAAATTGCAAAAATCTAAAGATGGTGATAGTTGCAATTATACCCTTAAACTTTTAATTTTAAAAATTGAACACTTAAAATTATATCAAGGTTAAAATTGGGTCAAATTGGATCTACAAATTTACATAATGGTAACATTTGTATAAATTTAAAAATTCAACTTTTATTACTTGTAGGTCCAATTTCTATAAATATTGTAAGTTTGAGAGTCCAGTTTTAACATTGTTAGAAGTTTAGGGACCATTGCAACTACCACCCCATTTCAAGATTAATTTTTGCAATTTACCCTTGTTTTTATAATTTTTCAATACACAAAATTTACAACATTTTCTATAAGTTTAAAAATCACGTCAATTTTTTTCTTTTTTCTTTTTTGATTATACTCTTATTAATATGAGATTGAAATTTCGAATATTTTACTTATCGATTTTTCCTTTAAAATATACCACAGGTGGGGGGGAAATGTTTCAAATTTTCTAAACTGTTAAATTATGTTTAAACCGGACTTTTGATGACATTGATATGATTGCCCTTGCCCAACTACCTAGGAAGGGGCCAATATTTTCTTTTTATTTTATTCATTTATTATTATTTATGATTATTATTTTTACAAGTAGAGTCAAACTTTTTTCTTTCTTTTTTTTGAGACGAAGTAGTATCAAACTTAAATTATAACATACAGGGGGGACAGGTACATGTGTACCAGGTTGGAGACATAAAGAAAAAAGTAATGTTACATTAAAAAGCCAGAAAATCGAGGTGTCTAAAAACTAGTGAACAACATACCACGGAATTCTTAACAATTAATCTTCAATTTTCCCAAAGTGAGGGGAACATCATTTCAATTGTCAACACCTATTTCTCTAATTCATCCTCAACTTTCTATGAGATTCCGATTTTAACTATTACAATTGAGAGACTTTGAGCCTATTTGGATTAAATTTTCATTTAGGAGTCTAGTAACATGGATTGAGTTGAATCGGTAAAAATTAATAACTCAATGTTTGCTTCACCAAGTTTAAATGATGGTAGAGTTGAATTGGTTTTTTACTTACTCATCCCAACTCACTCTAATTCTTTCTCTAACTTATCCCAACTCTCTCCATCCCTCAATATTTTCAATGACTCCATCTATCGACCATCGTCGATGACTATTGCTACCACATTCCTGCGGCACACTCCAATGGCCACCTTTGACAGCCAACTTCGACGACCAACTTCGGACTCCGACAACCACCTCTGACGACTACTCCAACAACCACCTCCGACGACAACTCCAACAACCACCTCCACACAAAAGCAACTCCGACGACATACTCCAATGACCACCTTTGCTTAACCAACTTTGATGACAAACTTCAGACTCCGACGACCAACTCCAACAACTCCGACAAAGACCATCTTCGATGACCAACTCCAATGAACACCACCTCTATTAACCAACACTGACATTCACCTTGATGACCAACTTGAACAAAAGATCACCTCATTGTTATGCATAGACATTTTTGTGGATATTATTATTTCATTTGTTAGCAACAAATTAGATTTATCTATAAAAACTAACCATAAAAATATTTGCAAAAACTAAGTTTGCAAAAAAAAAAATCATTTCGTTGTATTAGTGTAAAATGTAAAAATCAAAACACTTGTATAAAAATAGAACAAAATCATTATTCATAAAAATTGAAATTTATATTTTACAAATGGACAAAAAAATAAGATAAGAATTTGTTTTTTTTTTTAATTAACATTTATAGTTGAGTTAAAATTTATTGAGGGTTAAAAATTGAGGGTTGGGGATTAGAGAAAATGTTCATTTTATTGGAATATAACATGCTTTGGAGATGTAAATAAAACTGTTATGCAATTGAGTGTTCAAGTTGTGTGGTGAAAATATATTACATTTTTCAAGAAGAAAAAACAAAAAGTTCTCAATTTTTAAGCTTCTTTAGTGTTCATGATTAAGGGCCATGTAGTTGTGAAAAAATTTCATTTATTTGGTGTTTGAGAATAGAAAAAAAATATATGTTATGTAATTTAATATTAAAAAATTAAATTCAAAATTTATGTCTAATATATTTACTTAGTAAGAATTTGCTATGTTTAAGAATGGGAAAAAAGAATAAATTTCTTTTAGTGTTAAAAATTTTAAGAAAATATGTCTGTAGTTGAAAATTTAAAAAAATATGAAAAAAAAATCAAGACAAAAGCAATTTCGTTTAGAAAAACTGCACAAGATACCCAAACTAACTCAACTCAACTCCACACTCCAAATACAAATTTTTTAACTCAACTCATCTCAACTCAACTCAACACCTCAAAACACAGACATTCCAAATTAACTCAATCCAACTCTACACCCCAAATATAGATAATCTAACTCCACAGATAATGTAACTTCCTAAATAATTATTACTAAATCAATTTAATTAAACTTTGTGTGCCAAATGACCCCTTAAACATTTTGGATAAAAACGACTTAAAATAAAAATGCTCATGTATTTGGTTTGCACTTTTTCAAAGTATTTTTATGTACTAATATGTTTGGTTAGCTATATGTTAAGTGTTCTTATTAATTTGAAATTATTATAAATGGAGACTATTAAACATTATGAACTCATAATGTAAGAACACTTCTATATTGGCAATTTTTTAAATTTTTTTTAGCATATGATTGACTTAATTGGCCCTTGGAGTTAGTTGCTATGAGTTGGTTGTTGGAAATAATATATGTCGTTGGTCAACGGAGTTGGTCATATTGGGATTGGTGTCCTAAATCTCTTGTATTCTCGTAGTTTGTAAACATTGTACAAACAAATTGTTATTAATAAAATAAGTTTTATTTTATGAGCATACACTCATTTCAATAAACTAAGATCCTAGGTTATGTTACATAATTTAAACAAGTATGTAGAGACATACAAGTGGATCTTATTTAAATAATAACCTAAATGGTTTGTAGTAGATGGATAAGGCTGGGTACCTAATCCTTGTGACACTATGGATATGACCCGCTTTGTAGATATTACAAGTATTGTAAATTGCTACAAATGATCTGAGCCTGATCATTCATGTGGAGACATGTGAGTAGGGATATCCTATAGAAAGAGTTTGTATAAGACCAAACCACGAAATGGTTAGTCTCGTTATATAACACCGTCAATAGTAGAGCCTTACATTTCACCAAGATGACCGTAGGTGACATGACCTGAATCTTGAGTGAGTTGTGAACTCCTGCTCATAAAGGCGGTCATTTGATTTGTATGTATGAGAGTGGCTAGATTGCCAACTCAATAAGTCTACCATTTTGGGGATTCGTTTGATTGGGGAGCTAGGAACACAGCTATACAAGACGCAATTCACCCATTCCTTGATGTCAGGATAAGTAGATAAAATTGCTCTCTTAAGGATTGATATCAGGACTTGAATAATGTGGTCATACCATCTCTTGGCCCGAGAGGAACTTAGTCATAGTTGGACTATGACTTATTGGTCATTAGAGGAATTGGTGGTACTTAAGAAGTTAGATGTAACTACAGGAGCAAAATGATAATTTTGACCCAACTATACTTACGAGCAATTTGTGAAGGGTCATTGCGCTGTCGATTAGTTATATCCAATGGACATAAAAAATATCTGTAATGCGAAAGAGTACAACTGTTGATCTTTAGTAGAGTGACTGATAGTTAATATAAGTTGTATAATTTAATTAAATAGTTTAATTAATTATCGAAACACCATTGGAGCTTCAATCTACAAGTCCATAAGATCCCCTCTATAGCTCAACAGGGATTTAATTGAGAATTAGTTTTGGATTAATTTGAGATTAATTTGAAATGTTCAAATTAATTGAGAGAATTAATTATATATGATATAATTAATTTAATGAATTATATGTGATATAATTAATATAATGTATTTGATACATTATAATGTAAAGTATTTTGAGAGGAATTTGAATATGATTCAAATACTAATGATATGAATGAGATTCATATAATTTAATTTAATAAAAATATGATTTATATTGAATATCATGCATTGTTGAGTGATAATAAAACTATAGTTCATATTGTATTTGATACAATTTAAAACTATAGATTATATGTTGTATTTGATATAACATATATTGTGTGTGTATATATATATATATATTACTTTAATTAAATTAATTTTATATTTAATTTTATTAAAGGGAGGGAGTAACTCCCTCCTCCTAATTATCTTAGGAAAAACATGCAGTGTGGGTTGGGAGTTCAATCGTATTCTTCTACCATTTTTTAGGAACTGAAAAACTCTCTCAGTTTCTCTCCCAAAACTTGATAGAGAAGAAAGGTTCTTCTCCTCCCTCTCAATCTCATCTCTCTTTTCCAAATCTAGAATAGAGCCCACAACTCCTTCCAATTCTCAATCCTAGAGAATACCGAAGGTTCATTTATGGTGGTGTCCTGATCGAAGAAGAGATCGTGATCTAGATCGAGGGAAACTTGAAGAAATGTTCTTCAAATATAATGTATATTTCTTTCTTTTTTTTTCCTCAAATGCATGCTGTAAATTTTAGATATAATGCATAATCTCTCTGTCTTTTATTCTGTAATTTCTTAATTCTGTGAAAATTAAAAGTGGGATCAATCCCCGCTTCTACACAGAAACCATCACTGGTTTCCCTTTAATTGGTATCAGAGCCGGATTCTAATCCCATTTTTTTTTTAATATTCTAGAATTTAATTGCAGTATAATGGCATTTTATATTTTATTTCATATGATGAATGTTTTATAGAATTGTTGGGGTTGATGCCCTAAATCTTGTAGGGTCCTATAGTTTGTAAACATTTCATTGTGTATTTAATAAAGTATATAATATTTTATTCAAATTAATTGTCTATAAAATACATGAATTTTAATTGCTTAACCACGAACCAATAAGTTGACATCCAAGATTATCTTTGTAACTTAAACATGTATGTAGAGACATACGAATGAATCATGTTTAAGTGATAATCCAAATAGTCTATAGCAGATGGATAAGGTTGGGTACCTTATCCTGGTGACATTACGAATATGATCTGCTTTGTAGGTGTTATAATTGTTGTAAAGTGCTACAAATAATCTGATCTTGATCGTTCATGTATAGACATGTGAGCAGAGATATTGTATACAAAGGAGTTTTATAAGACCGGACCACGAAATGTTTAGTCTTATTATATAACACCATTCATAATTGAGACTTACATTTCACCAGGATGACCAGTGAACTCCTGCTTATGAGGGCGGCCCTTTGATTTGTATGGGTGAAAGTGGTTAGATCGCCGACTCAACAAGCTTACCATTTTGGGAATACGTCTGATTGGGGAACTAGGAACACAGCTAAACAAGATGGAATTAACTCCTTCCCCGAGGTAGAGGTAAGTAGATAAACTACTCCCTTAAGGGCTGATTCCAAGTCTTGAACAATGTGAAGCCACACCCTCTCCTGACCTGAGAGGGGTTTAGTCATAGTTGACTATGATCTATTGTTCATTAGAGGGATCAGTGGTACTTAAGGAGTTAGATGTAACTACAGGGGCAAAACGACAGTTTGGCCTAGTTGTACTTATAAGCAATTTGTGAAGGTTCATCATACTGTTGATTGGTTATATCCAATGGATACAGAAATATATCTGTAGTGCGAAGAGTGTAGATGTCGGTCTTTAGTGGAGTGCCCAACAGTTAACGAATGGTGAATAATTTAATTAAAGAGTTTAATTAATTATTCATGTACCGTTGAAACTTCAAGCTACAGGTCCATGAGGTCCACTTGGTAGCTCAATAGGATTAATTGAAAATCAGTTTTTGGATTAATTTGAATTTTTCAAATTAGTAGAGGGATTTAATTATATATGATATAATTAAGTTGTTTTAATTATATGTGATATAATTATTATAATGTATTTGATACATTATAACTTAATGAGAGGACATAAATATTTGAATAAGATTCAAATATAGTTTCTATGAATTGGATTCATAGTTGTTTAAATTTAATATAAAAATGAGTTATATTAAATGCCATAAAAGAGAGAAAAGAAACTATAGTTATATTGTATGTGATACAATATTAAAATTATAGGTTATATATTATATTTAATATAATATATATATATATATATATGATAAGTTAGTTATCATATTTATATTTATATTAATTATTATTTTAATAATAAGGGAGGGAGTTACAACTTCTTTCCCTTCCTTTTCTCTCCACCCACGTAAGTGGGTGGTTGTTAATTTGGCATATTGAAAAAGAAAAAGTTTCTTCTTCTTGCCAAGATAGTCGATTTTGACAGTGAGAATAGACAGAAGTGTTATGTGTTGAGTTTTGTTTGTGAACAACCTTTTTCCTCTCCACAAAATTCCCTCAAATCCAAAATAGCCAGAGCCCGCCACTCCTGGGTTCTCACCTTGAGAATACCAAGGAAACCATTGTGGTCGTGTTCGAACTTGTTCGAGGTTTTTCTTGGAGAAAGTCTTCAAGAGGTTCGTGTGCTATTCAAGGGAATTCTTGAAGAAAGATCTTCAAAGGTGAGATTTCTAAAACCCTTTCATTAACGTGCTGTAATTTATAATTAAATGCATATCTTGTTTCTTGTTTACTGTAAAATTTATATTCAATGAAAAATAGATATTGGTTGATCTTTCTTCCTCTCAAGGTTCTCTTCTCTAAGAGTTCCTTCATAGAATGTGATTTGCAATTTGGATGGTTTTGGGATTGGGTTCTTTGATTTACAATTTTTTATTTGTAAGAGTCCATTGTTTTGGGCGTTAAATGTCATTGAATCTGTAAATATGAAGTTTTGAGTCGCTCGTGTTGTTCCTGGTGTCTTTTGGATAAAAAACAAAGCAATGCTACGAGGAAGAAAATCTTGGCTGGGCGATCCCCAGGTGCTTACTAGACGATCATTGGGTGCTTGATGGGCAATCATTCGACGATTCTTGGGCGATTATTGAACGATTGCTGGGTGATCATTAGGTGTGGCGTTGGGCAATAGTTGCTGGGTCTGGCACTGGACGATCGTTGCTACGCAATAGCACTAAGAGATTGTTGCTATGCGATAGCGCAATGCGATCATTGCTACACGATAGCGCTAAGAGATCGTTGCTATGCGGTAGCACTAAGAGATCGTAGCTATACGATAAAACTAGGCGAACGATGTTATGTGATAGAATTAGGCGATCATTACTAGGGGATTGCACTAAGCGTTGGACATTGGCTTTGGCCGTTTGCTTCTCTAAGTTCGTTGCTAGGTAGTTCGGATCGAGCGGTTCAAGACTCGGTTCACTTGTTTTGAACCAGTTGAACTATTTATTAATGTAATAGGAAATTTTTGATTAATTAAATTAATATAAATTTTATATTAATTTAATTAATGTTTTTTAGGAGTCCAATCCCGGTCCATAATTGTTGTTTAAATTATGCATATGATGTATGGTTTAATTGTTTTATATATGTCATAAAGTATGTCATATAATAAAATCCCACCATAGGTTATGCATTAATCATGCATCATTTATATTGTAAATGTTATAATATATGATTACATGATTTAATTTTATAGCATGCTCATGCATCATATAATATAAGTATTATACTATTTGCTTGCATGCATAAATAACGTAGTCATGCATCACTTATATTATATTCGTTATAATATATAGTTTAGATGTATGGACGCAATGTATGTTATTTATTTCATTACTTTAGTATATAGGTGTTATATTTATATAGTAATGATATGGGAATTGCATGATGCATGACCTTACTTTAGATACTTTTATAAAAGTTATAGTTTTATAAAGTATGTCATTCGATGTAATGTCTGGTTTTAATTTGTTTCATTTTTTGTTTATAATAGTTATAACAAAATGAAATTAAAAATTAAAATCAGTATTTAGAATTGCATGCAAACTTAGGTAAAATCATTTTAAAAATAGTTTTAAAATTTGATTCACATAGACCAAAGATCACAAATTTCTAATGAGATTAGAAATCAGTTTAATTTTTCTAATCAGTTTAATAGGATTAAATTGATTTTAATAAAATATTAAATTTGTAGTAAACGTATATATAAGGGACCTTTTGTCTAAGGCTAGTTCTGTCTAGGCTGGGGTATTTAAGTTGATGGAAACGGAACTCCCCTACTTGCTAGAGTCATTAGAGTTAAATAGATTTGCTACAAGAATGCAATTGTTGATTAAGGTTTGTTAAAGTCTTTAATGAACATTAATAAAAATTGTTTAACTTTCCAAAGTAAGTGTTACTTTTGAGCAAACTTAAACATTCACTTAGTAAAAATAATTAGTCGTATTTTTTCTAAGTAAAATAAACCCTAGGTTATTAAAATACTCAATGGGAGAAAAAAAATGTATATGATACGTCAAAGTTTTCCACTCACGTTTCTCCCTTAATGTTCACACCGTGAGACTCATGCTTGGCCTTGAGGCGCCATAGAAGCGTTTCCCTTTTGATAGTTTTTGAATTGGTCAATATCAAAGTGAATGAAGAGAGTATTTATAGTAAGTGGGAGAGGGATGTGTGTCAACATGTCTTGCGGTCTCCTTCATTGATTTGCACTGTGAGATTTTCTTGCACGGCCTCGAGGCACCCTGGGAGTGTCCCCCTTCGGATGATTTGTGTGGTAGGTTAATATCAAGGCGAACTCCATAAATGGATAGAATCGCTTTAGTTTTTTCCCAATCAGTTTTTCCCTTTGGTTGGCTCATTGGGGCGGAACTCTAGGGGTCTAAAATGAAGGGTTACACTTACGAGAAATTGTTAAACTAGTTAATGATTTTTTGACCAAATAAATGATGACTGATCGTTAAAGGAATAAGAGTTATTCTGGTGTGGTAATTGGTTGAGAGTGTCTTAATTCAGTGAAGGGACAACTGACTACCCTTCGGTAGCTTTTGTCTTAAATCACAGAAGCATCATTACAAAATTAGATGTTAAATGCAGATTATTTAGATTTTGCTAAACTGATTGGATAGTTAGAGTTATACTAAAATTTAATGTAGATCAATTTGTTTATTTTTCAACAACAATGTCAAACAGTACCTTTTCGTTAGTTTCATTTTCTAGTTTGACCAACTTTAATTTTATGACATGGAAAGAATCACTTAACACTTTTTTGTGGTTAACGACCTAATCATTGTCATGATTGAGGATTTTCGTAAAGTCTCAACCCTTAAAGCAACACGAAATATTCGTGATGCATGCGAGATGTGGACAAAAGCTTCCAAGGCTCGAGTTCATATTTTGGCAAGCATACCTAATGTAATAGCCAAAATATTTGAGAGCATGGTCACTGCACATGAGATCATGCAATCATTGAAAGAATTGTTTGAGCGAAAGTTCTCACAATTCAAGAAAAACGAGGTTGATGACAATAAAACCAGTAATGTCAGCTCCATAGATAAATTCGAGTTCATATTGAATGTCAAGGGACAAATAGAGAAAGCAATTGTTGCTAAATCTAATGAAGTTTATCAACGAGGATCGTCCTCTAAGATAAAACTTGGAGTTTATGATATGGGTTGTGGAGCTGAACCCACTACTCTCCAGGAAAGGAAAAACTACAAAGAAAATAAATTTGATTTATTTGTCTTGGAGACGTGCTTAATGGAGAATGATGATTCTGCCTGGATAGTTGATTCAAGAGCTACTAATCACGCTGTTCTTCTTATCAAAGATTTAATTCCTGGAGACAGTTGGTAGCTGGAGAGATGACACATATAGTCAGTATTGGTGAGGCCGTTTCAACGGTTGCCATAGACAGACTTAAGTTATTTTTGGACAAGAAACAATATATGTTATTGGATGATGTATATGTAGTACCTCAAATTAAGAGGAACTTAATATCAGTTTCTTGTCTGATTGAACACAAGTATTACTTATCCTTCTATGAGATAAAAGTGTTTATTTTCAAGAATAGAATGGAACTAGGTTTTGGTTCAATGGAAAATAGGTTATATGCATTAAGGCCGTTAGTTACAAAAGTCGTGCTAAATATTGAAATGTTCAAAATGGCAACAACTGTAAAAAGACCGAGGGTTTCTCTTAAAGGAAATACCCATCTTTGGCATCTAAGGTAGGTCACATCAATATCAATAGGATTGAGAGATTGGTAAAAAGTGGATTTCTAAATGGTTTAGAAGAAAACTTTTTACTTGTATGTGAGTCAGACCTTTGTAAGAGCCCTTGGAGCTTATACGTTCAGTCCTTTGTGGTCCAATGAATGTAATAACACGAGGAGGGTATGAATATTTCATCTCATTCATAGATGATTATTCTAGATGTGGGTATCTATACCTAATGCAACATAAGTCTGAAACTTTTGAAAAGTTCAAGGAGTACAAGACTGAAGTTCAAAACTTGTTATGTAAAAAGATAAAAACACTACGATCTGAAAAGTTCAAGGAGTACAAGACTTAAGATTTGAAAACTATATGATAGAACAAGGAATTACGTCCCAACTCTCTGTTAGGTTGTATGTCCTAAAACTCGTAGTTTTGTAAACAATAAACATTTATGAAGTTTATTCAGACAAATGTTATTGATTGTTTAAACTCTAAATCCAATAAACGTCCAACCCTTGGCTATTATAATAAATACTTGGACTTTATGTGGAAACATAAACTAGATCAAGTTCGAGTAAAATAGCGTAAATCGTCAATAGTACTTGGATTAGGTTGAGTACCTATTTCTGGAGATACTATTGAATACAACCCGCTTTATGATTATTACAAATGTTGTAAAATGTCATAAATGATGTGATCAATTCGTTCATGTACAGACATGTGAGCAAGAGTATTGTACATGATGAGATTGTGTAAGACTGACCACGAAATAATCATTGTTACGTATTAATACCGTTTACGGTTAACACTGTTTAATTTCACTTCTTGATGACCTAGATAACTTGATCTGAATCCTGAGCTATCTATGAACTTCTGTTTATTCGGGATTATCCATTGATCTACATAGGTGAGGGTAAGCTTAATAGCGCTGCTTAATATGCCTCCCATTTCAGGGATAAGAACGGGTAGATAGTGAATTTGCAAGATGAAATGTACTTCTACTCATTTTAGGGATAATAGAAAGGTTTTTCCCTTAAGAGTTAATCCCAGGTCTTGAACAAGAGGCCCCATTCTCTCGTTGGCCTAAGAAGGAAGGGATTTAGTGATTAATATCCTAAATCAATTGTTTATTAGAGGGACAGTGTTACATAAGGAGAAAGGATGTAACTCTGGGGCATTTCCAATTTTGACTTAGCTGAGGTTACGAATAACCTGTGAAGGATCAATTTATTGACGACGGTTATATCAAATAGACAAATAATATATATACAGTGAGAGGAGTGCAACTACAGGCTATAGTGGACAGTCCTGTTAGTTAATGAATATTGATTAACTAAGTTACAGAGTTTGACTGGTTAGTCTCGGATCGTTGGAGCCCATGATCTATAAGTCCACTGAGTCTTCTTGCTAGCTCACTACAGAAAAAATTGAAGAACTAGGTGAAGTAAGAATTTAATATTTTCAAATTCGGGCTTTAAGGAAAATAGTATTTTATATGAGATATAATTTACAAATTATTTTTTAGAGTATTCTTGAACATTAGCATGAAAGTGTTTTTTTAAACTTGATTAATATGATTAATCAAAGTCAGCTGTCAAAAACAATTTAATATGTGATCTTAAATTTGTTTTTAAATATTTTCTAAATTATGAAAATATTTTTTCATAAAAAAAAAAAATTGATTTATTGATTTTTAAAATTAGTTAGTGAAAAAAAATCCAATTGTTGGATTTTCCCACTAACTAAGTGGACTTTGAAGTGGCACTTACCAAGCTTGACACCTAAAGATTACATGCTAGTAGAGCTTGAGGTGGAAGACATGCAAGATAGGGTTTTTGCATGTAATTTGTCTATAAATAGTTTGGTTTTTGAATTCTGTAAGAACTAATTCTTATTTGACCTTTGACCTAAATTCTTCCACAAAATCTCCTTTACTCTCCATCGTTCTAGAGTGAAATTCCCTTTAGTTCACTAACAAAACGGTCCTATAACCGTGTTCTTTAACCAGAGAACAGTGATGATTTATCATTGGTGGTGTCGATCGAGCTCGGGAGAGGAAGATTGCGGTGGATTCTACAAAGGTTGTAATTTCTAACCCTTTATGCATGCTTATACTTATTTTTATGTAATTAGAACATTATCAACCTTTGCTTCCGTATTGCATGTGTTCTTTATATTCCAAAAATTGGTACCAAAGCATGCTTATAACGTTCTATTGCATATTGGTGGTTTTTTTTTTCATTTATTGATTGAATTCTAAGCTAAAGTAGATATATTATGATTTTGGCATGAGTTTTCTTTTAATTTCTTGTTGAAATTTGTCATTGTTCACATATATATGAGCTTTAATGTCTGGCAAAGGGTCTGTAAATTTGCTAGAGTCATTAGAGTTGTTCTTAGGCTATAGCTATTTTTTTCCACAAAGAGAACAACTTCATTTTTTGTGGAGAAAAGCTCACAGACCCGAAAGTTACTCCCAGACCCGATCTAGACCTTAAAACCCGACCTAGAGTGGCATCAGACCCGCGAGACATGGCATGACATGTGTAGCAGCTCTAGACTCGGTTCTGATCTGTCAACTCGATTTGCGTCTGACTTGGTTTGACCTCAGCTTCATACGCACGCCTGCCATTCGCAGACCCGATCCACCCCAATTCCGACCTGCCTTCCCATCTGCGCGTCTGGCTGCTTCGCCCATTGACTGCGCCTGTAAACATTGACTCGACTAGTCTAGATGGTTTGGACTGGTTCAGTTGACTTGGTTGAGCCGATTTGACCAGTTCAACTTATTTTTTTGAGTTTTGAGTCAGTTTGAGTGGTTCTTGGCCGGTTTGGGTTGGTCCAAAGAGTTTGAAGCCGATTCGAGGGAGCTGTTAGCTGAATTATGTAATAAATTAGTTGTTCGTTTGTTTTTAATGCCAAAACCAGTCCACTTTAGTGTTGTTTATTTATTATGCATGTGATGTATTACATTGTTTTATTATGTGTGCATAAAGTCTGCCATATAGTTTTTTTTTTTAAAACTCCACCATAGGATAAATATGTGGTATGCATTTGATATATATTATAAGTGTTATAATGTATATAGTAAGCATCCTTAGTTTTAATAGAAGTGTTATATTAAAGCATGTTTGTTTAAGGAAGCATGTTATAGATGATTGTTCTAGGATTATAAATGTTATAATTTATTTTATAATTGTTATAAAGTAACCTAGACTTTTAAAATCTATAACAAAGATAAGATGCATGCTCACCTAGGGTTAAATGGTGCAATTCAATCGCCTTTTTTAAGAGTTTGAATAGGCCGATTACTTGTAAAACAAGAGTTGTTTACTTTCCCAAGGAGATGTTTTCTAAGGTTGGGGGTACTTAAGTTGACGGTTTACGGAACACCTCCTACCTAGAGATCAAATTGGTATCTAAGTCAATAACCCTAGTTTTATGAACATGCATGATTAGTGTAAGGTAATAAAATTGGTTTATCACCTAAACATCATAGGTTAATCCCGGTATAAGAGTTATACTAGGAAAAATCACCTAGACTTGGGTTGTTTAAAATTAGTCAGTTAATAACCTAGTAAATACCCAATCTTTTACAAAATAGAATACTTCAATAGGAGATTAATAGTATATGAGATATATTATTTCTAGCTCTTTTGTCCCTAAGAGTTCACACCGTGAGATCCATGCTCGGCTTTGAGTTGCTATTAGCAGCAACCTCCTTTCGGAAAGTGTTTGCATGGGACAATAACAAGGTGAATAGGGGAAGTAGTTTATAGTAAGTGGGTGAAAGGTGTGTGTCAACACGTCCTACGGTCTCTTCCATTAGGTCATACCATGAGATTCCTATGTTGTGCCTGCTGGTTGGCTTTATGCGACCCTTTGCTAGTCGTTTAATGACGTCTATCCCTTCGGAGGGTTGTAATATAGAATTTGAAACACCGTGAACTCTAGAAATGGATAGGGTTACTTAGGTCCGTTTTCAAACAATTATTTCTCCTTCGTAGGCTTGTTTGATTTCGATCTCTGTAATTCAAAAGTGGCGAGTACACACTTACAAGACTTACTAAGTGTTAGTAAAAATCTTGACCAAATAAATAGTAACTAAGTACTATAAGGATAAGTGTTATTCTGGTATTAGTATTTAGTAAAGAATGTCTTGATTTAGTGAAGGAGTAGTCGACTGCCCTTTGGTGGGGGCTATTCTGACTCACTGAAGTATCGTAGCAAAATAATAATGAGAACAGGTACATTACTTTTGCTAAATAAATTGGATTAAATAGAGGTAAAACATTTCTCTAATTATTTGTTTACTTTTTTAGTAATGTTAACATCCATTATACAACTGCTAGCTTCAGAAAAACTTAACGGCGATAATTACAGAACATGGAAATCAAATATTAACACGATATTAGTAATAAATGATCTTCGATTCGTTTTAACTGAGGAGTGTCCTCCATCCCCTGGTCCCAATGCAAACCGAATAGTTCGGGATGTGTATGACAGATGGGTCAAAGCTAATGAGAAGGCTCGAGTTTATATTTTAGCCAGTATATCTATTGTACTGTCTAAGAAACACGAGAAGTTAGCTATTGCAAGAGAGATCATGGACTCTTTGCAGGGCCTTTTTGGACAACTGTCCATATCTGCCATGCATGACACAATTAAAGTCGTTTACAACTACAATATGAAGGAAAGAACCTTCATATGTTTTGAACATGATGGTTTACTTCAATATTGTAGAAGTGAAAAGAGCCGTCATGAATGAGAAGAGTTAAGTTGGATTCATCATGTAGTCTCTTCCGAAGAGCAATTTTCAATTCAAAACGAATGCCATGATGAATAAGATAGAGTATAACTTGACGACTCTTCTCAATGAACTCCAGGTTTACGAAAATGTATTGAAAAATAAAGGTTCAAAGGTAGAAGCAAATGTTGCTTCCACTTCAAAGAGGAAACCCCAGAAAAATTTATCTTTTGGGAGTAAATATGGCCCCTTTTTTGTCCAAGAATAGAGATATTCAAAATAAAAAGAAGGAAACTAGGAAAGGGAAGGCTCTAGTTGCACAGAAAGACGAAAAAGAAGTTGCCAAAGGAAAATACTTGTATTGCAATGAAAATGGGCATTGGAAAAGAAATTGCCCTAAATATCTTGCCGAGAAAGTTGATAAAGAAAGACAAGGTAAATTAGATTTACTAGTTATTGAAACATGTATAGTGGAGAATGAAGATTCTACCTGGATATTGGATTTAGAGGCCACCAATCATGTTTGTTTTTCTTCTCAGGAAACTAGTTCCTAGAGGCAGCTTGAAGAAGATGAGATTACTCTCTGGGTTGGATCAGGGGAGAGTATCTCAGCAAAAGCAATGGGAGCTGTTAAGTTAACTTTTGGAAATAGATATATGTATTTAGAAAAATGTTCTTTTATGTACCTTTTTGTAAAAGAAATTTGATATCTATTTCCTATTTGTTGGAACATTTATACAATGTAAATTTTTGTCTTAATAAAGCGTTCATTACAAAAAGAGGTATACAAATCTATTCTGCAAACTTAGAAAGGAACTTATATAAGTTAAAACCATCTAAAGTTGAAGCTGTATATAACATAAAAATGTTTAAAACAACTGAAACCCAAAGAAAAAGGCAACACATTTCTCAGAGTACCTATCTTTGGCACTTGAGACTTGGCCACATTAATCTCAATAGGATTGAGAGATTAGCTAAAGTGGACTTCTAAAAAAGTTTGAAGATATCTCTTTACTGCAGTGTGAGTCATGTCTCAAATGAAAAATGAGAAAAATAACTATTTGTGAAAAAGGTCATCAAGCCAAAGAAACCTTAGATCTCGTGCATTCGAACCGATATGGACCGATGAGTGTTAAAGAGTTGTAAATAGATCAAGGATGTTTGGTCCATCACATCCTACTCAAGAGTTGAGAGAGCCTCGATGTAGTGGGAGGGTTGTGAGACAGCCTGACCGCAGTATGGGTTTAACTGAAACCACAGTTAACATACCTGATGATGGCTTAGATAATCCATTAACATATAAACAGGTAATCGATAATGTTGATCTAGATCAGTGGATCAAAGCCGAGAACCTTGAAATAGAGTCTATATACTTTAATTCAGTCTAGGAACTTGTAGAAAAACCTGATGAAGTAAGACCTATCGGTTGTAAGTGGAACTTGTAGACTATACGGGGAAGGTACAGACCTATAAAGCCCGGTTAGTAGAAAAGGGTTATACATAGGTTGAGGGGGTGGACTATCAAGAAACCTTCTCACCTGTTGCTATGATCAAATCAATCAAGATACTCTTATCCATTGCTACTTTTCTATAATTATGAAATTTGGCAAATGGATGTCAAAACTTCTTTTTTAAATGGAGATCTTAAAGAGAGTATTTATATGGTCCAACTAGAAGGGTTCATTGAACAAGGTCAGGAATAAAAAGTTTGCAAACTGAAGAGATCTATTTATGGATTGAAATAAACATCCAAATCCTGGAATATAAGATTTGATATTGCGGTCAATTCTTATGGCTTTGAACAAAACATTGATGAACCGTGTGTATACAAAAAGATCGTCAACTCCACTGTAACATTTCTAATTTTGTATATAGATGATATCCTACTTATTGGGAATAATGTAGGATACCTAACTGACATTAAAAATTGGCTAGCAACCCAATTTCAGATGAAAGATCTGGGAGAGGTGCAGTATGTTCTTAGGATTCAAATAGTTCGAAATCGAAAGAATAGAACGCTAGCCATATCTCAAACATCTTATATAGACAAGGTGTTGTCTAAGTTTAAGTTGCAGAATTTAAAAAGATGTCTTTTACCTTTTAGGAATGGAATACATTTGTCAAAGGAACAATGTCCTAAGACACCTCAAGAAGTTGAGGATATGAGATGGGTTCTTTATGCATCAGCAGTCGGAAGTCTGATGTATGTAATGTTATGTACTTGTCCTAACGTACGCTTTGTAGTAAGGATTGTTAGTAAATATCAGTACAATCCTGGGTATGAACATCAGACTGCTATTAAGAATACCCTCAAGTATCTTAGGAGAACGAGGAACTACATGCTCGTATATGAAAATAAGGATTTGATCCTTACGAGATATACTTACTCTAATTTTCAGACCAATATAGACTCCAGGAGATCTACTTCGGGATCGGAGTTCATTCTAAATGGAGGAGCAGTAGTATGGAGAAGAATTAAGCAGAGCTGCATTGCAGACTCTGCAATGGAAGCAGAATATGTTGCTATATGTCAAACAACCAAGGAAGTAGTATGACTTAGGAAGTTCCTAAATGATATGGAAGTTGTTCCAGACATGCATCTGTCAATTACTTTGTTTTGCGATAACAGTGGGGCAGTAGCAAACTTCAAAGAACTTAGAAGCCATAAGCGTAGAAAACATATTGAGTTCAAATATCATCTCATCAGAGAAATCGTGCTAAGAAGAGATGTTATTGTGAGACAAATAGCATCTGAGGACAATATTATTGATCCATTTACAAAGGCCCTCCCGCCTAAGATTTTCGAGGGTCACTTGGAGAGTTTAGGACTACGGGTAGAATAATTAGGGCAAGTGGGAGAAATTGTGAGTATTGGATGCCCTAGTTTATTATATTTAATTTTCTCTCACAGCACTCAACTTTGTTATAACCCACTAGGAGTTATAGTCCAAGTGAGAGTTTTTTTTAGGTTGTATGTCCTAAAAAACTTATAGTTTTGTAAATAGTAAACATATATGAAGTTTATTAAGACAAATTTTGTTGATTATTTAATAACTCTAAATCCAAAAAACTTCGAACCCTTGCTATTGTAATGAATACTTGGACTTTATGTGGACACATAAACTAGATCAAGTTTGAGTAAAATAGCCAAAACCGTCTATAGTACTTAGATTAGGTTGGGTACCTATTTCTAGAGATACTATTGAATACGACTTGCTTTATGATTCTTAAAAATGTTGTAAAATTTCATAAACGATGTGATCAGTTCGTTCATGTAGAGACATGTGAGCGGGAGGGGGGGGGGGTTCTACACGATGAGATTGTGTAGGACTAACCACGAAATAATCACTGTTACGTATTAACATCGTTTACGGTTAACATTGATTAATTTCCTTCGGGCCCCATCCTCTCGTTGGCATGAGAGGGAATGGATTTAGTGATTAAGATCCTAAATAAATTATTCATTAGAGGGGCAATGGTACTTATGGAAAAACGATATAATTCAGGGGTATTTCGATTTTTGACTTAGCTGAGGTTACGAACAACCTATGAAGGATCAATTTATTGATGACGGTTATATCAAATGGACACATAATATATCTACCGTGAGGGGAGTGTAACTATAGGTTATAGTGGACAGTTCTGTTAGTTAACAAATGTTGATTAACTAGATTAAAGAGTTTGACCGGTTAGTCATGGATTATTGGAGCCCATGATCTGTAAGTTCATCAGGTCTCTTAGATACTCGATGCACAATTCCAAGAAGGGTTTATTACCTTTCAGGCATGGAATTGTATTGTCGAAGGAATAATGTCCCAAGACTCTTTAAGAGGTTGAGGCAATGAGATGAATTCCCTATGCATTGGTTGTTGGTAGCCTTATGTAAGCAATGTTATGTACCAGACCTGATATCTGTTATGCAGTAGAGATTGTCAACAGATATCAATCTAATCCTGGTTTAGATCACTTGGCAACAGTCAAAACAATCCTCAAGTATCTTTGGAGAACAATGGATTATATGCTTGTGTATGGAGATAAGGATTTGATCCTTACAAGATACATGGACTCTGACTTTCAGATTGATCGGGATTCTCAAAAATCCACATCAAGGCTAGTGTTTACTCTAATGGAGGAGCTATAGTTTGGCAAAGTATCAAGCAAGGATGCACCATAGACTCCACTATGGAAGCTAAATACGTAGCTACTAAAGAGAGCGTTTGGCTTAAAAAGTTCCTTATTGATTTGGAAGTTATTCCAAATATGGCTTTGCCCATCACACTTCATTCTGATAATAGTTGTGCTGTGAAAAATTCTAAGGAACCTAGGAATCATCGAAGAGGCAAACACATTGAACGAAAATATCATTTGATTCGGGAGATTGTGCATCAAGGTAACGTGACTGTCATAAAAATTGCTTCGAAGTACAATGTTGTTAATCTATTTACAAAGGCTCTCACAACTAAAGTATTTGAGTGTTGTCTAGAAAGTCTGGGTCTACGGGATATGCGACATATTGTCTATGGAAAGTAGGAGATTTTACTAGGGTATAGTGTATGCTCTAGTTTATTGTATGTTGTACTTTATTTTTATTGTATATTAGGCTCCCTAAGCTTTAGGACAAGTGGGAGATTGTTGGGATTGATGTCCTAAATCTCTTGTATTCTTATAGTTTGTAAACATTGTATAAACAAATTGTTATTAACAAAAGAATTGATATTTTTTAGTATACACTCAATCCAATAAACTAAGATCCTAGGTTATTTTATGTAATTTAAACAAGTATTTAGAAACATACATGTGAATCTTGTTTAAATAATAACCTAAACGATTTGTGGTAAATGGATAAGGTTGGGTACCTTATCCTGGTGACACTACGTACGGCCCACTTTGTAGATACTACAAGTGTTGTAAAGTGCTACAAATGATCTGATCCCGATCATTCATGTGGAGACATGTGAACGGGGGTATCCTATACAAAGAGTTTGTATAAGACTAGACCACGAAATGGTTAGTCTCATTATATAATGCTATTAATAGTAGAGACTTATATTTCACTAGGATGACCATAGATGATATGACCTGAATCCTGAGTGAGTTGTGAACTCCTACTCATGAAGGCTGTCTTTTAATTTGTATGGGTGAAAGTGGCCAGATTGCTAACTCAATAAGCCTACCATATTGGGGTTTCGTCTGATTGAGGAGCTGGGAACACAGCTACACAAGACGGAATTCACTTCTTCCGTGATGTCGGGGTAAGTAGATAAATTGCTCCTTTAAGAGATGATTTAGGGCTTAAACAATATGGCCACACCCTCTCTTGACCCGAGAGGGACTTAGTCATAATTGGACTATGACTTATTATTCATTAGAGGAATCAATGGTACTTAAGGAGTTAGATGTAACTATAGGGGCAAAACGGTAACTTTGGCCTAGTTGTACTTACGAGCAATTTGTGAAGGGTCATCACACTGTTGATTGGTTATATCCAATGGACACAAAAATATATCTATAGTGCGAAATAGTGCAGCTGTCGATATTTAGTGGAGCGACTGATAATTAATGGAGTTTGGGTAAGTTCATTAAAGAGTTTAATTAATTATCCAAGCACCATTGAAGCTTCAATCTATAGGTCTATAAGGTCCCTTCTATAGCTCAACAGGGATTTAATTGAGAATTATTTTTGGATTAGTTTGAAGTGTTCAAATTAATTAAGGAAATTAATTATATATGATATAATTAATTAAATTAATTATATGTGATATAATTAATATAATGTATTTGATACATTATAATATAAATTATTTTGAGAGGAATTTGAATATGATTCAAATACTAATTATATGAATGAGATTCATATAACTAAATTTAATTATAAATATGATTTAAATTAAATACCATGCATTGTTGAGAGATAATAAAACTATAGATTATATTGTATTTGATACAATATAAAACTATAGGTTATATGTTGTATTTTATATAACATATAGTTATATATATATAATTTCTCTCCTAAAACTTGACAGAGAAGAAAGGTTCTTCTCCTCCCTCTTAATCTCTCCTCCATCTTCCAAATGTAGAGTAAAGCCTGCAACTTCTGCCAACTCTCAATCCTAGAGAATACGAATGGTTCGTTTGTGGTACTGTCCTGATCGGAGAAGAGACTGTGATCTAGATTGAAGGAAACATGAAAAAGTGTTCTTCAAAGATAATGTATATTTCTTTCTCTTTTTTTCCCCCTTCAAATGTATATTGTAAATTTTAGATATAATGCATAACCTCTCTGTCTTTTATTCTGTAATTTCTGAATTCTGTGAAAATTAAAAATGGGATCAATCCTCGTTTTTGCATAAAAACTGTCACTGGTTTTCCTTCAGGTCATTGTTGGATTTGGTTATCGGAGGGAGTCATCGGAGTTGGCCATCGGGATTGATCATCGAAAATGGTCCTAGAGGTGGTCATTGGAGTTGGTTGTCAGATGTGGTCGTCAGTGGTGGACATTGTTAGCAGTAGTCGTCCATGGAAGTTGTTGCAAGTTAGTGGTGGTGATTGTTATAGGTAGCTGTTAGAGTAGGTTGTCGGAGTTAGTGGTTGTTGGTTATTAGATTTGATCGTCAAAATTCATAGTTTGTGGTGGTCATTAGAGTTGGCCTAACACACTCCTTCCCAGATTACCCTTTTAATCCAAAAGAGAATATGATGGCAGTAGTTACTAAACCTTTTGTGGCACTTACTATCTAACTAGCTTGGTCGACCTGTAAACAAGGTAAACTCAATGGGAACCAAAAAATGGGAGGGTACTACATTGGGTAGTAGACGATCCAAAAAGCGAAGGTGAGCCTTTATTATTAATACTCACCATAAGAGAAGGAAGGATCTTTGGCATAAAGATACCTTCGTATTAGAGCCAGTTTGATGTTTTTCCTACTCAATCTTTTTTATAGAAAGAGCACTCAAGAGCATAAGCAAGTTCAGTGGTTTCAACCTTTGTAATCGATCGATGGGAACCTCAAAGTTGTCTGGGGAAGGAGCAACCTCATATTAGGCACTGCCGCAATGCTATGTTAGTGCACGGTACAAAGGCCTACATTTAAGTGGCATTGCCTATAACACTGATAACGCATGCACAAGACCTTTTGAATGCACACTTTGAATATCACCAGTTTTACACGAATTTTTAAGTGGATGAGATCGGTCGAGTTGTCTCAGTTGGAAATGGGATTGCACGTGTTTATGGATTGAAGGCCAAGTTTGACTCTGATTAGATCCTAACCTACCTAGTAAGCTCTAGAATAACATACATAACTTTTAAGAGCTAACGAAACTTAAAACCTTTGAAACAACCTCAGGGTTATACTCATAGAAAACTCATAACATAGATATATAAAAAAGGTTCAATGGGTCTCATACTCATTACTAGTCTCTAATATAAAGACACACGTGTACAAATATATACAGAACAAACAGCTAAACTTTCTCTTCCAACCGAGTTTTTAAGTGGCAGAACAGTAGTGCAATTATCCTTTGGGGAGATGACCACTACTTGGGAGAAGGAAAACATTTAAACGAGTGAGCTACTAGCCTAGTGAGTGACTAATAAATCATAAATAACATGCTTTAAAACTGAAAACTACCAAGCGAACTCATATGTAAAAACTTTCATCATATCATAGCTTAAAACATAGCTTTTCATAGTTTTTAAGTTGAGAGAGAACCCTTTTGCTAAATCCCTCAACGTTAAACCTTAGTTAGTGTGGAATGTTCTCAACACAACCAATATCGAATCTACTTACGTGCACGTGGTTATTACTAAGTACCATCATACCTTAGGTACTACTGTCCAGATACCTTCTTATTGTCCTTCAATTTCGGGTTCTAACATTCATCATAAAACTCATACTTTGAGTAAATCATGAAAGCATAGTATCATAAATGATATGGTTTAAAATATTTTCTAATAAGCATCACTTGTAACTCATGCTCCCTAGAATGAAAAGTAATGAAATACTTAAGTCATGCTCATAAACTTCTTTAAAATTAGCATCCGTTCATGACTTTCATGAAATATAGTTTGCTTGGAAAACATTTTAATCATTCATATAGACAAGTATAAGTCTAAACATTTCATAAAGCATGTGTTACTAAAACATTCGAAAAACATCAACTTTGTCACTCATAGTTTTTGGGCATTCCTCCTAGGGTTGATAAGTTCTTTCTATTGTCATTAACCCTGTGGAAATGAAAAGCATGTTTAGCCAATGCTTATGGCTTCCTTGTGAGACTAACTCACCTAAATGAGCTCAACAATTAGCTTAAAACATCAATTTCCCTTCCAACGCATACCTTCCTATGCGTCCAACACTTAGGAAAAATTTGAGTATCTAAGTCTTAGTCATGTAGCCAGCATAGCACTTCATATGCCCATCGCATGTCCTATGCGCTCCTCGGTCAGCCCCTTGCGCCCAGCACTTCTACCCCCACAGCCAGCGCCTGCTCAGTGCCTGTGTGTCTATTTGCACATCCTAGCACATGTCTTGCACCCAACCAGCCCCTTTGTGCATGCCTACAACTTGCTTGGGTTGAGTAGCCTGCTTACTCAATGGTTGCAGCTGCCTGCTTGTTAAACTAAAGCCTAGTTTCAACTTTGAGCTCAAATAACTTATTTTCCAGACCTTATCTTATGAAATTTCCTTCTACAAACTTGTTTAAAAGCATCGCTTACCTTAAAATCTGAGCTCCTAATTCCTTGTGGTTTGTCTGATAGCGTCAGATTTTCATCACTGGCTCAAATTCATCCGATTGCTTGACCTTCATGCAATCTTCTTTAGATTTCAACCTGAATTCCTTAGAGTTTCCTTCCAGCAACCCTTGACCTTAAAATTTTAGGGACCATAAATTTTATGTAAATATTCCTACAAACAAATCCTAACTTTTAACTTAGTCGCCTAAACGTTTAAAGACTATTTTAGGCATAAATTTAGAAGTAGAAGGATTAAACTTCTAATCCTATAAGAAATTGTGCCTCTAACATGAACTTCTGGATCTATGATTGAAATTTGATGAAATTTAACCTTATAATAGCCATTAATGTCTTGTCACACCCATGTTTATTGGGGAAATTTATACACAAAAACCTATAGTGTTAAGAATCTACAAAATTAGTTTACAACTTACAAAATTCTTTTTTAAAATAATATTATTTTAATAATTATTAACAAAAATAGGGTTGGGTTGAAAGTAATGTAAAATGTAGAGTAATGTAATCATGGACCCGGTACACGATTAAACCTAAATCATAGATAGGGTCCACGACTTCCTTCGCATCACGTGCATCTGACACATCTGGCATTGACCTGACACAGAAGGGAGACTGCCATATGGACAATCATGTAGCTTTGACCAGGTAATCGTGGGGTCCACGACTACCGTAAATCGTGTATTGGGTACACGACTTAGTGGTCCCAATACATAACCCACGGTCTCCCCCTTCACTTTCTTCCCATTCCAAACTTTTCATTTTTTGCCTCTCTCTCACAACCATCGGTCTGATCGCTGTCATCTGCTGATTTATTTGTTGTCGCATCCGCCATGTCTACCGTCTTCCATTCTTTCTGCTGCTGCCAACCGTAGGTAAAGTTCGTTTATTTATTTATTTTTCCAATATATGAGATTGTGCATAAAAGAATAGAGTTTCCTCCATATTTAAGTGTATGCTCCATAGATCTACTATTTTTTTTTCATTTGGGCTGATTTCAGTGTATGCTCCATAAATCTACATTTGAACTGATTCGATTTTTTTTTTTTTTTTTTTTTGTAATTGAATATCATAACTTGGAATGTTATATTATAACTTGGAGTATCGATTTTTCTAAGTGTATTTAATGTTTTGGGCTGTATTATAACTTGGATTTTTTAAGTGTATTTGTCCGCCGATCCACTTGGATTGTTACATTTGGGCTGATTTAAGTGTATTCGATTTTTTTTTTTTTAATTTGAACTTGGGTTGTTTTGAAATTTGGCTGAATTTGTTTTTTTATTTTAAAAGAAAATATTTGGACTATTTGGACTAGTGATAGAATAATATTTGAACTATTTGGAGTATTGATCTATTTGAACTATTTAAAAGAAGAAACAAACTTTTTGGCTATTAGTATTAACATATTTTTTTGTCAATTATAACAGTTGTAAAAATTTGAGTAAATATGTCGACGCGTCTTGAAGATTTAGTCATTTTTAAACCTATAAATTTGAGTAAAATATAAGAATAGTAAAAATTTGAGTAAATATGATAGAAAACTGTTTGTGACAAGCTCTTGGGTGTTCTACTAGATGATTTGAAATACTCAAGATCGAGTATCCTATGGTTAACGTCCTAATTTCCAAAATTGCCTCCTAATGACGACAACATCAGCATAAGTAGGCATGCACGAGCATATATTATGCAGCTTATTGGAGGATTTTTGTTCGTTTACAAGTCGAACACTCTGGTACATCTTATGTTCCTCTCCCTGCTGTATGATTTCGAGCATACTGCTACATACTCGTGGGGTAGTGCTTGTCTTGCATGGCTTTATAGAGAACTTCGTCGGGCAACTAATGCATAAGCGTTAGAAATAGCAGGGTCACTGATATTACTGCAGGCATGGGGTTATGATAGATTTAAAATTATAGCACTACAAGTCTAGTTATAGGCCCCAGGTCATTGTCCACTCAGTGCTAGGTATTGTTTTATTTATATATTTATTCTGTTTATCATTTTATGTAATAAAATAAATTAATTTTATTTTTTATAATTTTAAATAGATGGTGTATTAGCTGCCTCTGAACAATCAGCAAGTATATTGCTAGTATATCGACAAATATTTGATAGATTGGGGCACAATCAGGTAACAAATGTATACAAATGAATATTAAAGACTTTTTAGGTGTCTAATTATTCTTTTTCTTTTTTTAGATTAAGTGGATGTCATACATGCAAGATATTTGATTATTATGATATGAGAGGTAAGCACAACCAAGACTGGCGTCGAATTCACACAGAATATATATCATACTAACGTGCATGTCATGATCTTGTGCACAGAGAGAAATAACAAATGGACCAGCTGTGTCAGATTACTATTTTTCTTGGTACGATTCAATCATGAGGCAATTTATCACACCTGTGACAACTCTGACTATTATTGCATGGTACGGAATTTATTATCTTACATTTCCCAAATATATGACATGAACATTATTTAATATTGTTTTTTTCATCGTAATTTTGTCCAAGATGTACGACAGTATTCAATACAACACAATTTACCAAAATTGGGTTCAATGTGTGACCAAACCTTGGTAGACATAGAAAGTATTATTCAATAAACAAGACGACTCAATGTTACTGACACTGATTGAAGACGTATTCGTCGTAGACGACAATGACAACAAAGCAAAGCTAATTTAAAGGCACACAAAAATAACCCACCTGTGGAATAAGTCCTAGGGAGTTGTCTTTTAACTTTATGTAAACTTCTATTTTGAAATTAAAGAACTAATTTCTCTTTTTCTAAGTAGACTCTACCATATACATGAGTTCTATTTTTTATTTGTAGAATATTTACTCTATCTTTTCATAGAGAAGTACCACTTAGTCAAGTCAAAATTTTATTTTTAATATACGTGCAAACTACACAACAAAACATATAACTAAGTTTAGTAAGAAAGAAATTAAAAAAAATAAAAACCGAAAAAAATAAGTATCGTCAACTCATGGACCCCGTCCACGAGTTTGGCTTTGACCAAATCCACCGGCGCTGATTGGATTAAAACATAATTTTGTACTCGGTACACGATTATCCTCCCACACAAAATTACCATATTTTTATCAATACTTTCAAATTCAAATACTATTTTTGAAAACTCGTTCCTATCTATCTCATTTTTGTCATTACTTTAAAAAACCACAATATTCTTAGAACTTACTCCCAAACTTACAAGCCAATTAGCTAGGGATGTCCCTTTAAAAAAAATCGTTCTTTTTAGGTGAAAACTACTCATTTTTTATTATTCTTTTTTATAGTTGTGTGGCTATGATTGTGTTATACTTAGAGCCAATACAGATAAAAAATAGAAACTAGTTGTCCAAGTTGGCCACTTTAGTTTAGAGAAATAATTTTAAAAGAACATAGGACCCAGAAAAAAAAAAAAAAAACATTGGGAAAAGTAAGAAAACAATAACATTAATTCTAATCTTTTCATGAAGTTGGCTTAACCTCGTCATTCCTATTATTTGGTTGAAGCTTAAGATCTTAATGGAGAGTGACAATAACCTAACTTAACAAAACCATTTGTAATGTGATTGGGGAGTTTAATGAAATGATATTATTCATAAGGTTTTTTTTTTTTTTTTTTTTAACTGACTTGAAAACTTCACAGATTAACTAACTAGAATTGAAAAGGATGGTAAGTAGCAAATTGGAAACATGTTTAAAAATGAATAGGAACAATTATCACTTAATCATTTTGTGAATAAGTATGTTTTTTATTCATAGGCTTAAAATATATCTTTTTAAATATCTGAATTCTTAAAAATTGGTGTATTTGGTTTTTAAGTTTTAATAATATACCTTTTTAATTTTCGATTTTTTTAGAATAAATTTAAATTTAAGAAATAATTTTTTAAGAGAAAATTACTTCTGAATTATGGGATTGTTATAATTAAAATTTCAATCTAATCAATAACCCTTAACGGTTGCAATTAACCGCTTTTATTAAATTAATTTTTATTTGTGGCTTTTTTCCTCTCTCTTGTTCTCACCCCTCCTTCTTCATCCTCCCTCATTCTCATCTCTCTCTAATTGTCAGCCAGCCATGAAAAATTGAATGAACTGGTCAGAAACTACCGAGCAAGGGAGGAGGAGTAGCATCCGGTGGTAGGGCTGCTACATGCAAATCGCCGAAGGGAGGGGAAGAGACATTGTGCCATATTGGTATTTTAGTACTTTATCAATGGGTTATAAATGAGGTCGTGTTAGTCGCCGGCGGCAAGGTCGGAGCCAGAGACCACATTCTCCCCAAATATATTAGTTTACAGATAAACATAAATTTAAAAATTAAAAAAAAAAATGAAATGGGTCTCGCTAAAAAGTACTCAAGGGAGATTGAAAATCCCTGCTCTGAAACTGGAATTTAAAGAAGTTAGTAATTGAGGCATTTGGAGGAGGATTAGAAGAAATAAAGAGAAAGAAAGAATCAAGAAGAAATTTCCTTTTATGATACAGTACCAAATAAAATACCTATAAACAATGTATAATTGTATTGCACATAATTTGAACCTGTGAGCTCTTGACTCCAAGACAAAAATAATACAAATTAATTTAATAAAATGGGTCAAATTGAAAGTTATGGTATGATTGTAACCAACCCTATATTCAAGGGCTTTTTTTTTCGCAATATTCCTTTTTAAAAAAAAAATTATTTACAATAATTAAAAAAATTACTCCAATTACCTTTAAACTTATTTTTAATAATTTAGAGACTAAAAAGATATGGTTTGAAAATTCAAGAATCAAATACAATTAATTTAAAAAGTTCGAGAACTAAAAAGTTACCTTCAAAATCTTAGAAATACAACATCAATTTTTTACTTAACCCAATGCTATGCTCATTTTGCTGAGAAAAATATATAAGTATAAGTAGAGATGTCCAATTCCCCATGAGACGGGGCCCGCGGTGCAAGGAGTGGGGAAAAAAATTTTTCCATGAGCTAAATGGGGCCAGGGATGGGGAATGCATTCCCGTTCCCGCCCTCTCCATCTCCGGCCCGATTAGCTTTTACAAATTTATTTAGTATATTTATCTAATGTTATATTATTATTATTATTATATAAATATTACATTTAAATTTCAAATTTCAAATTTGATTATTTATTGGGAAATATAATGAATATATTTAAATTGAATGTTTAAATTTAGATTATATATGTGAATAATTTGATTTATATTTATTTATTTCTAATAAAAAATTAATTAACTTTTTTGGGCCAAAATTTGAGTAATTTATCTTTAAATTCAAATTTTCATATAAAACTAACCATAATAAACATTTTAGTGATAAAGTTAATTATTTAATTAAATTTTATTCACATTAGTGATTTAAATTAATTGGTTTTTTACAAAAAAAATAAAATAAAAATAACAGTTTCATAGGGATGAAAAATGAAATGAGAAGTGGAGATAGGAATGAGGAATGACATCTCGGTCTCGCCGTACCCTGTGATATCTCTAGGTATAAGTTACTATGAAAACGATTCTCCCAAATAAATCCCACATTTTTTCCACTTCTCATGCTGGATGGAAGCGATGTGGCCTTTCCCTATACCAATAGTTCATCCAGTCCACCGAGTCCCACACACTTCCCACGCGTGTATAATAATTAATAACTGAAATAAAAGTTATCTAACCTACAATAAAATTGGATACCCATCATATCACAATAATTTGAATATCATCAGAGGTAAGCATCGAAAAATAAAGCACGAACAAAATATGGAGTTTGATAATCCAATTCGGTACGATATTACTATCTACGATCAGGGATGCAGTATGTCCATGAAAGATAATTTCACTAATATAAAGTCACGTGATTACAATATTGTACTTATCTATAAATAAACAAAAATCACATTGACATATGAATAACTTAATTTTGTGAATGATCAATTAAACTTCTCCTAAGTGTGAAAAAACTTAGGCTCTCCCTAAGTGTGAGAATATTAGTGAACGATTACTAGCACTCTCTCTAAGTTTGAAACTCTCTCTCACGAAAAACTTTTTATCTTTCCACTTTGAATGAAAACCACTTCACTTGAAAAATATAGAATCCCCTTAAGTATGAGAATCTAGTTTCAAAATACAGTAGAACAAATTAATAAGATCTATAGAATCACTCAAGATCGACCATAGTAAAAGCTTCACGATCATGTGGATTGACACACTTGTGTTTTCGCACAAACACAAGACAACGACTCAAATATTCTTCAAAGCAACAACCCTAAGAAAATAGCAAAATTCTCTTAAAATATGCACAACAACAAAGAGGTAAATCCCAAAACATATTTTGTAGAACCCAAAAATGAAATTGAAATCGTGAGAATAATCTCCAAGCAATTATTAGATAAGAAAAATATATTTTGCAGAATCAACATTCGAAGAGGCATCCTAAAGATCAATCCGAAAGACATTGCCAAACATTTCATGTAACAACTACCACAACATACTAAAAAAATGGCCAAATCTAAATCTATTATAGTAATGATGATAATAATAAATAATAAATAATAAATAATGGGTTAAATAACAAGTATAAATCCTAAATTTTTAGTCATGTATCCATTTTGTTATTACCATTTTTAATTTTGTATTTAATAAACCATTTAACTTTAAAAATTTAGAGCAGGTTGATGAATTTTTAAAGATATCAAATAATTCAAATACTTATTATGAATTAAAAATTTAGGGATCTATTTGACACAAAGTTATTGAAAGTTTAAGAATATATTAGACACTTTAGGGGATGTTGACCCATGGGTTTGGAATTAGAGAGGTTTGACATTTGAAGGCAAACTCATGTTTGAGCGCAATAAAATTCTAAGGATTAAGAAAACAAACCCATAAATTTGGAATATGTATGTCATAGGTATGATAAAATTTTCCTTCATCACTAACCTTTTATTAATGGTCGTTGATGGCCATCGACAATAATGGTCAACCAACTTTCATGATTGACCATCGGCAACTAGTCGCCTTGACCGTCGACAATCGACCATTTTCACCGTTGGTGATTGACTATCTTGATCATCCGTGACCGATCAATGTGACTATTAAGACCGATCATAATGGCAGCCGACAAGTAAATGTCGTGACTGTTGGCTACTGATTATCGTAACGTTCAGAGACCTACTGGCCCTTGTGATTGTCATTGATTGATTGATTGACCGTTGTGACCATTGACAATCAATCAGTTGACATGATCGCTAGCAATAGACCAGCCATCGTGACTGTTTGAAATCGACCAATCCTCATGACCGTTGGGGAGAAACCGATCATCTTGATCATCGGTAATGGATCGATCATCATGTTGTCTTTAGTTGACAGTTGTGATTCTCTTCGATATTTGCATGGTTGTCAATGACAGTCAGTAATCGCTGTCAACAGGTCGCTTGTGACTATTGACTGTTGTCAACTTTTTTCCCTCCATTTCTCTTTTTTCATCACCTTTTCCTTGGATTTTTAATTCTTTTCCCTTTATATTCGCATAAAAATTAATAAAAATAAACCCATATTTTAGGATCTTCCTTGCTGAAGCATGGTGTCGATTATGCTAGTCGTAAATAGTCAGATGGCTTTTGTCGCCCACCATCTACTCCTGGTCACTAGATTTTTATTTTTATTTTTTCTCCTCTTTCTTCTTCTTCCTCTCTCTCCCTTTTTTACTCATTTTCACACACTTAAATGTAAGAAATTTATTCTTTCATCTATGAGCTCTAAAAACTAACATCAATCGTGTTGCTCATGGGACATCAAATTCTCTTCACTAGCTATTGAACACCTAGCATTGTTGGTCATTCACTACCGATCACCAATAATTTTTTTTCTTTCCTCATTCTTCCTCATTTTCACACTAAAAGGCACTATCTTTGTTATAAATGCATTATTATACTAAATTTAAAACTTTCCTACTTTGTTATTATAAGATATTTTTTATTTAAAAAGAGATAAATCTAAATTTTAAAGACATTGAATTTATTATAAAACTTAATTTCAAAGCTGGGTTACTTTGTTACTAAAAGTCTACATTATTGTCATGGAAATCAATGGACCAAATGAATTAATTCAAGATTACAAAAGAATGGAAATCAATGGATCAAATGAATTAATTGAATTAATCAAGATTACAAAAGACGAAGTTAATATACATTTTATTTTAAAATGGATTGATTAAAGTTTTCTTTCAAAATTATCATAAAAAATTATTTAAAATCACTAGAGATTATATACAGTCACAAAACAACCACTAAAAAATAGGAAAAAAATGAGATTTCCAAAATCCAACACATACTTCAAAAACCCAGGCTTCCAAACCATGCACTCGATACATAGACATGTGTGATTTTCAGACTTTAGAACCCCATCAAAGAATCCCACAGACATTATTTCCATGCTTTTGATTCTAAACCTGTGCCAAACACCCTTTAAAGTTTAGAGACTATTGAACAAACAATTGAAAGTTTAAGAACATAATAAACACTTTTAAAAGTTCAAGGTAGAGACAAACATTAAAAAAACAAAAAAAAAAAACTAACCTTGTAAGATAACCTAAATAATAATAAAAAAAAAGATTAAAAATGTTTTTGCTCCCTAGACTCACGGAATAAACAATTTAGGCCTCATCTAGTAATTATTTAACGCTGTTTAGTAACCAATTTGTTTTTTATTTTTGTTTATGAAAATTAAGCCTATGGACACTTGGTTAAGCCAAATTTTGAAATTTAAACAAAGTAGCCTTTAAAAATTTGTTTTTTTTAGAATTTGCTAAGAATTCAAACATTGTACTAAAAAAAAGATGCAAATAATTGTAAGAAATTGAGAGAAAATAGTCTTAATTTTTTGAAAAATAAAAAATAAAAAATGAATGATTACCAAACGGACCTTAGTTAATGAACTTTAGTTTGAAATGAGTTCATGTGTTTTCAACTGTGTAACAAATAGTTTCACAATTTAGTCCTTACAGTTTAAAATTTGTGACAATTTAGTATATAAAATGAAAAATATTACTAAAATGTAATGAAATGTCTTACACATATGTTGATTGAGAAATTGCTTGGGGTTCAAATGTGTTTATAAACCTATAAAAATTAAGTCATCATATAATTTTAAAAAATAATACTTCTAAAATTGTTACCAAATTTAAAATATCGCGCACCTGAAAAAAATTACATATGATTGGCTACAAACAGTTGCACATTATATAAGATTACAGACTTTGTATACAATAAAAGTTGCCAAGCGCAGTACTAAACCAGAATTGAAAGAATAGAAGCTCCAAGGCGTATAGATGATTAGATAAACAAGAGCTACAATATCAAACAAATTGAACCTATAGACATAAGAATTTGATGATAGACATTCGAATCACGCTTCCACTAAGTATTGTCCTTACTCACTAAGTATTGTCCTAAAAGTAATTATTCATTTTGTATAGATTGCAAGTAAACTACAACTATCATCTCAGTAAGATGCAACTTCAAAACTAATCGGATATGACAACTATTAGATACTTGTTCTCAATTTAAGTCAAGATTATGTTAACTAATGTGAGCCAAAATCTGGAGTCTCCAATTAGTTGTTGTTGTCCCTCAAACAGAAAACAGCTGAAAATCAGTTAGAACAGATTTTAGCTTCTTGTAAACTCTCTTGAATATTATATATAGCTCTGTATGTAAAGAAAATAGAGAGAGTGATTTTGTAAAAGGAGAGTCATAGAAACTCATCTCTTTTTTGAAGAATAAAAATTACTCTGATGAGCTTCATCAGTGGATGTAGGTGAAAACTGAATCACTATACATTTTCTTGTTCCTCTTCTTCTACTCTACTCATTTCTATTTTTGCATGCTCGATTCACCATGGATTTGACCATCAAAATCCATCAGAAAACGAGGTTTACAAAAGAAGAATGAGGAGGATGAAGAGGGGTTCTGAAAACGGAGAGAAATTGGGAGAGAAGTGAGAGAGCTCTTATGTCACTTCTGTAATCTTTTACAGATAGCATAGAGTTTTTTCACCACATCATGAAGAGAGGAAACGTGGCACAATGCCCATCATTCATTTAACTTTTCTTTTAGACTGAGCTGATGGAATGGGCTTTCTTTAGGTAAGAAAACATTAAAGGCCCATTTTATTAACAACTAGTATCAGAGCTTTGGTTAAAGTACCAAAGAAACTCCAAGAAAGTTGCAAGAAACGCTCCAAGAACCTGTCAAAGAACCTGTGATTCATCAAGACTCATTCAAGAAGTGATGGCTTCGACAAGGTATGGAATAGTGAAATTTAATGGTTCAAACAATTTTTCATTGTGGTCCAAGAAAATTAAGGTCGTTCTCACAGCACAAAAGGCTTTGAAAGCCTTGGAAGATTCTAAAATGTTGCCTGATACACTGACAGATGAACAGAAACAAGAAATGGAAGATACAACCTTCACAACACTTATTCTAAATATCAGTGTTACGGTGTTAAGACAAGTGATCAATGAATCAATAGCTTATGGTGTCCGGGAGAAATTAAAGCTACTCTATGACAAGGACCTACCTAATAAGATCTACGTTCGTGAGAAACTGTTTTCTTTTAAGATGAACCCGTCAAAGTCTCTTGATGAAAACCTAGATGAATTCCAGAAACTGACTAATAGTTTGAATTAGGGAGAGGAAAAATTTGAGGCAGAAAGTGAGGCTACAATCCTCATTAACTCAATACATGAAGTTTATGAAGAAGTGAAGTCAGCTTTGAAATATGGCAGAGGCAGTGTGATAGTGGACTCTGTGATTAATGCTCTAAGGTGTAAGGAACTTGAGCTAAAAATAAAGAACAAGGTTGGAGGAGCTGAGTCTCTCTACACAAAAGGGAAGAATTTCAGTAGAGGGAGTTGTTTTGACAAAAATCACAAGAACCATCAGGACAAACCTCCTTCGAAGTGCTTCATTTGCCACAAGGAGGGGCACTTCAAGAGGAAATTTCCTGAAAAGGGAAAACCCTATAGAAGAAACTCAAGAAGGCATAGAGATAGTGGCAAAAATTACAGAAACAGAGACTATGAAAGAAATGACAACAAAAGGCCAAGAGATTATGGTAGAGGTAATGTTTCAGTGGGTAAAAATTCCTATGAATACATTGAAATCCTAACAGCAACTCATTTGAAACCCATGGGATATAAGACTGAAGAAAAGGGAGACTAGGTCATGGACTCAAGGTGTACCTATCATATGACTTCCAAAAGAGAATAGTTTGTGAGTTACAAATCATGGGAAGGAGGCTTAGTCTACACAGGAGATGATCATGATTGCAAAGTTGTGGGAATTGGCTCATTATGCCTAAAATTAGAAGACAACAGAGAAATATTTCTAAGGGAGGTAAGACATGTATCTAAACTTAGAAGGAACCTAATCTCTCTGGGAATGCTAGATAAGACTGTTACTATACTGGTAACAAAGAAAATATACATGTGAAGAGAGCTGGAAAGACAATTCTACTTGAAGTGAGGATAAATGGCTTATACTACTTAAAAAATGTGTATTTTTCTAATGCTGCTTTAGTATCCCAAGATAGCAAGATAGAAGGCTTTGAACTATGGCATAAGAGACTCTCACACATCAGTAAACAAGGCTTGAATGAACTAACAAAACAAGGGTTGATTCAACCTAAAGGCTTAAAGAGGCTAAGCTTTTGTGAGCATTGTGTCTATAGCAAAGCTAAGAAACTCAAATTCACAAAAGGGATCCATATCAAAGGATAAACTTTGTTATATACATACTGACTTATGGAGACCAGCTGGAACTCCTTCATAGAGTGACTCAAGACACAGAACAGTCACCTACATTTCCCAGCAAAATGGGGTAGCTGAAAGGATGAACATAACTCTTATGGAGAGGGTAAGGTGTATGTTATCAAAAGCTAATCTCAAAGAAGTATTTTGGGCAGAAGCCTTAGCAACAACCACCTACACTATTAACAGAAGCCCCTGTACTTCTATGGACATGAAAACACTTGAAGAAATGTGGACAGGTGTACCTCAAGATCTATCAAAGCTAAAAGCCTTTGGGTGCACAACATATGTACATATAAGTTAGAGAAAACTTCAACCTAGGGCCCTAAAGTGCATGTTTATAGGGTAGCCTCAGGGAACTAAAGGCTATAAGCTCTGGAACTTCAGTTCTAATCAGAGTATTGTGAATAGAGATAGTTCTCAGAGAAGATGAATATTTTCAGTATCAAATAAAGGCAAACAACCAACTGAAGGAATTTTAAATGAGAACCCTACTACCTTCAAGGTGGAGCTCCTACCTAGAACTAAAAAGACATCATCAGAGAATGATGTTCAGAACCCCCAAGCTTTTGAAACAGAAGTAAGTGAACAAACAGCTCAAGACCAAGCCACCTAGTCTGAGAACCTAGCTGATTATACTCTGACTAGAGACAGAAGAAGAAGAGAGATCAGGCCCCCTACCAGATACTCAAATATTGATTATGTATCAGATTTTGCTAACATTGCAAAAAGCCCACTTGATGAAGAACCTCAGAGCTTTGAAGAAGCTATGACAAGCAAAGAACGGAATAAGTGGCAGCAAGCCATGGAGGCTGAAATGAATTCTTTAAGAAAGAACAACACTTGGGACCTAATGACTCTACCTCCAAACAAAAATCCATCCCCTACAAATGGATTTTGAAAAGAAAACTTGTTGATAATAGCTCAGAGAGGATAAAATTCAAAGGCAAGCTAGTTTCCAAGGGTTTTAGACAGAAAGAAGGACTGGACTACACTGAAATTTTCTCACTAGTAATCAAACATAGTTCTTTCAGATTGCTACTTGCAATAGTGGCCTGTGAGAACTATGAACTTGAACAGATGGATATGACTACAACTTTCTTATATGGAAAGTTAGATGAAGAAATTTATATGAATCAACCTATGGGTTTTGAACTGGCAGGTGAAGAAAAATTAGTCTGCAAATTAAATAGGTTCTTGTATGGCCTCAAACAAGCTCCTAGATGCTGGTGTAAATGGTTTGATGACAATATGAACAAGGTCAACTTCACCAAAAGTCAATATGATGCTTGTGTGCTCTTTAGAAAAGCTAAAGATGGAAGCCTGATCTATCTAATACTCTATGTAGATGATACGCTTATTGCAGGGAGAGATATTGGAAAAGTAAATCAGATTAAAGAACAACTAAGTTCTGAATTTGAGATGAAAGACCTAGGACCAACTAAAAGAATTCTAGCATGATTATTGAGAGAAGAAGACCTCAAGGAGAACTCTTTGTCTCGCAAAGTGACTATACTAAAAGAGTCCTAACTAAGTTCAACATATTGAATGCTAAGTTAATTGGCACACCCCTGGCACAACACATTAAGCTATCAGTTAAAGACTCACCTAAACTTGAAGAAGACACTTAAAAAATGAACAAAGTTCCCTACTCAAGTGCAACAGGCAGTTTAATGTATTTGATGGTCTGTACAAGACTAGATTTAGCTCACAGCTCAAGTTTGATCAGTAGATATATGAGCAATCCTGGGAAAGCCCATTGGGAAGCAAGTAAATGGGTCTTGCGTTACCTAATTGGACGTATGAATCGAGGTCTATTCTATAAGTTCCCTAACTCTACTAAGGTAATACTCAAAGTCTATGTGGACTCAGATTTTGCAGGTGACCTAGATAGAAGAAGGTCTATTCTAGGGTTTAGCTTTCTATTTGGAGCTAATGTGATCAGTTAGAAGTCAAGTTTGCAATCAGTTGTTGCCCTTTCAACCACTGAAGTGGAGTATATAACCACCTCAGAGGCTGTTAAAGAAGCTCTATGGCTACAGAGGTTAGCTACTAAACTAGGCTATGAACAACCACAAGTAGAACTACTCTGCGACAACCAAAGTGTTATTCATCTAACTAAGAATCAGGAATTTCACGATAGATCCAAGCACATAGACGTAAAATTATATTTTTTAAGAGACATAATCGAAAAAGGCACAGTCGCAGTAACAAATGTTAGCTCAGAAGAAAATGCAGCAAATATTTTAACCAAGCTAGTAACAAAAGCTATGTTCGAACACTATTTAAATCTACTCAATGTAGTAGATCAAGCAGGAAAATAAAATTACTTGAAGAAGATGAAGCATCAGAGACCATTTTATCTCAAGGTGAAGATCTGTAACTGATGTGAGCCAAAGTCTGGAGCCTCCAATTAGTTGTTGTTGTCCCTGAAACAGAAAACAGTTGAAAATCAGTTAGAACATATTTTTAGCTTCTTGTAAACTCTCTTGAATATTATATATAGCTCTGTATGTAAAGAAAATAGAGAGTGAGTGATTTTGTAAAAGGAGAGTCATAGAAACTTATCTCTTCTTTGAAGAATAAAAATTACTCTGATGAGCTTCAACAGTGGATGTAGGTGAAAACCGAACCACTATACATTATCTTGTTCCTATTTTTGTACTCTACTCATTTCTATTTTTGAATGCTCGATTCACCATGGATATGAGCTTCGAAATCCTTCAGAAAACCAAGTTTACAAAAGAAGAATGAAGAGGATGAAGATGGTTTCTGAAAACGAAGAAGAGAAAGTGGGAGAGAAGTGATAGAGCTCTTATGTCACTTCTGTAATCTTTTACAAATAACATAGAGTTTTTTCATCACATCATGAAGAGAGGAAACGTGGCACAATGTCCATCATTCATTTAACTTTTCTTTTGGACCGGGCTGATGGAATGGGCTCTCTTCAGGTAAGAAGACATTAAGGGCCCATTTTATTAACAGATCAAAAGAAGAAAAAAAAAAAGAGAGGAGATGAGAATTCTTCATAAACTGGAATGAGATACTTCAAATGAAGAAATAAACTATTATTCATATGTTAGAAACTTAGTAACTCTAATAATAATAATAATAATAATAATAAATAAACTATGGCAACATATATCAAATTTAACACGATTGGACAATTACTTTGAAATTCAAACACAACTCATCGAATGGAAGTAACTGCATTAAACATCATATCTTTCAATTCAATTTGAATGTTTCTTTTATATTAAATACAAATTAGATGTAAGAAACAAATTTAATTTACCTATATCAAGTTCATCTTTTTTTTTTTTTTACTTCTTTCACAAAATTGTGATAATATTCAACCATTCCGATGCTTGTTCAATCTCTATATTTGTTAGAAAGAATTAGTAGAACTTTTAAATGGAATATAAATCCACATCACTGTTTCCATATATTTTAGGCTGCGATATCGATTGGGGATCCGATTCAGGTTATTGAAACTCTGGGTATTGGGCATTGACTATGATTAACCTTTTTAGATTTACATTGAAAGAAACGAAAAGGTCCAAACCACTTAAGATAAAGGAGATAAGAAGAGAAGAAACTTGTCCATCTAAACTTTTGGCATTTTATTTATTTTTTTAAAAAAAGGAAACAACCAACAACAAGATTACTGAGAAATGAGAGATGATTAGAAGAAACCATACACATCAAGGAAGCCAACGAATGGGCCAAAACGTTGTCAAATGATGAGCATGATTAAAGGAAACATTGTCCAACTCTTGTGGATAAAACTTAACCTCAATAATAAAAAAAGAAGACTTATATGAGATCCATAGAACCACCATTCAACAAATAACAACTAAAATCATTATAAAAAATATAGATGAAATAAAATTAATTTTTAAAAACAAAATGGTTAGCAAATGGAGTGGTCTAAATAATACGAATAACAAAAAAGTGATGTCTTATTTGGCCGACACATGTTGGATTGCCTCATCTCTCATCCTCACGCGCTTTTCTAAGTAGTTTGAGTCCATAATGACGGGTTGTACATATATTGATAAAGATAATAATAAAAAGGCATGTACAAATAGTCATCACTTCAAGAACCTTAAAGTCGTTATGTTTTTCTATAAACTTAAGACCAGCGAGACAGATCCAACCCAAGTAGTCTGGAAGCACCCAACACAATCCAAATGGCTTTAGTTTATTTTGTGCCTATACTTTTAAAATGTTCATTTCTATAAATTTTATTCATTTTGGTTATATACTTTGGAAAATATTCATTTTGGTCCATATACTTTTAAAGATTGATCATTTTGATCCCTTAAAAACCAAAATGAAGAGACCAAAATAGTCACTATTTAAATATAAGGACCAAAATGAACATTTAAGTACAATTTCCTCCCTTCTCTTGGACCATTTTTCCCATGGTCTTCGAGTACTCCTTTGACGCTCACGTGACTATAGTAATTTCGATTTTACTCTTTAAATTTGATTCTTTTGAACTCATGACTATTGGTCTAGAATGACCAATAACTCATATCAAATTGATTTGATTCTCTCCAAGAAAGTTTTAGATATTATATCTAACATATTGTTGAGATTATGTCCTAAAAATCGTGGCTTGTAAACATTAAACTTATTCTGAAAATTCAATAAGTTGTTATAAAATATATTAATTTCTTATTTTGTTTTAGAAATAAATTCAATAAACTAAAAGATCCATGACTATTACATGAGTACTTAAACTTTATGTAGAGACATAAAAGTGGACCAAATTTAAGTAAATAGTCAAAATGATCTATAGTATATGAATAAGGTTGGGTGCCTTATTTGGGTACCACTATCGGATGTGGCCCACTCTGTAGTTGTTACAAGGAGTTGTAAAGTGCTACAGACGAAGTGATCCTAATTCGTACATGTCATGACATGAGGAGTGGGGGCATCCTGTGCAATGAGTTTTCATAAGATCGAACTACGAATTAAGTCACTCTTACTTTATAACGTTGTTTACCGATTAAAACTCTATTTCAAAATGATGACTTAGGTAACTCGACCTTAATCCTGAGCTAACTATGAACTCCTATTTATTCGGGATTATCCTTAGATTTGCATAGGTAAGGGTTGGCTCAACAGAACTGGCTCAATAATCCTCCCATTTCAGGGGTAAGACCGAGTAGATAGCTGGGGACATAGGGTGCAAGATGGAATTCACTTCTACTAGCTTTCAGGGATAGTAGAGAGGTTGTTCCCTTAAGTACTGACTCTGGATCTTGAACAAAGGGCCCTACCTTCTCATTGGCCCGAGAGAGACTCGGTTTGATGATTGGATCACAAACCAATTGTTCATAAGAGGATCAGTGGTACTTAAGGAACAAGAGGTAATTTCAGGGGTAAAACAACCTTTAGATCCAACCGTTATTATGAACAACCTGTTGAGGGTTAACTTACTAATCATGGTTATATCGAGTATACACAATATATTTACTATATGGGGAGTGCAACTTTGGGCTTTAGTGGAGTGACCTAGTAGTTAACGAATGGGGGTTAACTCGGCACAAAGAGTTTGGCCAATTAATCTCGAATCGCTAGAGCCCATGATCTGTACGAGGTCCGCCTACTAGCTCACCAATTGATTAGCCTTAGAGTAGCTTGATAATTTAATTTGAAATGTTATACTTGGATAAAAACCTAGACTTAGGTTGTTTAATTAGCCGGAACAAACCTGAGTAAAGTTATAACCTAATAAATGTTAGGACACTTTAGTGGGAGTTTAATAACATATATGATATGTCTTGGGTTTTATGTCCTACAACTCTCAGTTTGTAAAATTAAACCTATTCTATTATCAATAAAAGATGTTATTCAACAATTCTTCAATAAAGGTATTGAATCTATTAATTGCATTCATAAAGTCTAAATCCAATGAACTAAGATCCATGGCTATTACATGAATACTTGAACTTTATGCAGAGACATAAAGATGGATCAAGTTCGAGTAAATAGCCAAAACGATCTATAGTACATGATTAAGGTTGGGTACCTTATTCTGGTAACACTATTGGATGCAACCTATTCTGTAGCTGTTACAAGTTGTTATAAAGATACTACAAATGAAGTGATCCAGATTCATTCAATGTTTAAGATACTACAAATAAGTCACTCTTACTTTATAACGTTGTTTACTGTTTAAGACTAACTATTTTGCTTAGATAATTTACGTAACTCGATCTTAATCCTGAGCTAACTATGAACTCCTGTTTATTTGGGATTATCCTTAGATTTTCATAGGTAAGGGTTGCCTCAACAACGCCAGCTCAATAAGCCTCCCATTTCAAGGGTAAGACCAGATAGATAGCTGGAGACATAGGGTGCAAGATGGAATTCACGCCTACCCGATTTAGGGATATGAGAAGGTTATTCTCTTAAGTACTAATCAAGGTCTTGAACAAGAGGCCCCACTCTCTCATTGGCTTGAGAGGGATCCAGTTTAGTGATTGGATCATAAACCAATTGTTCAATAGAGGAACAGTTTGAACTTAAAGAACAAGACATAATATCGATGGTAAAACAACACATTGACCCAGTCGGTATTATGAACAACTTGTGAAGGGTCGACTTATTAGTTATAATTATATCGTGTAGACACAAATATATCTACAGTAAGGAAAGTACAAATATTGAACTATAGTGGCGTGACTCGATAGTTAACGAATACTGAATAATTCGGTCTGAAGAGTTTAGCCTATTAACCTTAATCGTTGGAGCTCATAATCTGTAGGTCCATAAGGTCCCTCTACTAGCTCGTAAAACATGAGTACCTTGAATTATTAAATTGAGTGAATTCTGAATGATATCAATTTGAATTGTTCAAATTGAATTTCAATTTGAAAATGTTCAAATTGAAATTAGGGTTTGAGTTTGAATTAGCTCAAAATCAAATTAGGTTCGCTTAATTATATTCGACATAATTAATGTTTAATTTTTTGAAATTAAACGAAATTGGAGAGTTAATAATATTTAAATATTGATTTAAATATCAATTACATGAATAGGATTCATGTTTAAATTTAGATGTGCGATTAATTTGATATTTGATATTAAATTAATTAATTAATTAAAAATCAAATTAATTTTCCATTTTTATCTCAATTTCAGTAATTGAAATTAAGATTTTTTTTCTAAATTAATTTTGAATTAATTAAAGAAAAAACAAAATCAGAAAAATTGAAAAATGGTGGATTTAGTGGAAACACCCCACGTTTCTTATAGTAGGAGGTGTTTCCTTCTAAATCAACACACGTATCCCACTTAAGCTTCAAGGTTGAGGTGGTTTCTGTATTCTCCAAGATAACCTGCATGTTGAGGATGATAAAAACTTGATCAATTTGACTGATGAAGGGAGGATTGAGCTGGAAAAATAGTTTTCTGCATTTCTTCTTCTTCCTCTTGAAACCCACAAAAACACCTTCAACAAATTCACTCAAATCTAAGTTCCACCACTCAAATTCAAGGCTAAGAATAGTAGAGAAGATCTCTTGGTGGTTCACGGTTGATTTGGAGCTGAATTAGAGTGAAGAACAGCTTGGAATTTAAAAAATTCATCAAGCGTAGAGAAGATCTCTTAGTGGTTCACGGTTAATTTGGAGTTGAATTGGAGTGAAGAACAACTTGGAATTTGAAGAATTCATCAAGAGGTATGTAACATGAAACCCACTTGTGTTTTTCTGAAAATGCATGCTTTAAAACTTAAATTAAATATAATTAGAGTGCTTATTGATTATGTTTACTTTCGTTGCATGCTCGTGTATTCTTTTAATTGGCACTAGATCATGATTTAAGCACTCTATTAATGTTAATTTGAGTTTTGGTGGGTGAATTTCTGAAAAATATATGTTTGGACTGATGTGGTTGGTTTTATCAACTTTGGCGTTAGATTCTTCTTTGATTTCCAAGTTAAATTTGTAATTGGCCCTTGATTGATGAGCTTATATGTGTGCTCTAGAATCTGTAATTTATTTGGAGTCATTAGAGTTTAAATTACGTTTTAATTTAATGTTTGAAGCGAGCAAGGTCGAGGAGAAATTTTCTACAGATTGGATTCTTTCCAGGCAGTGTTGCAATGCTACCCTTGAGCATTGCAACGCTGTTTTTCGCACCAGCTCAGATTCGTGGTGTTCTTTCCGTAGCGTTGCAATGCTAGGATGAGAGCGTTGCAACGCTTCTCATCCTAGCCCAGATCCAAGGCACGCGTTCAAGCCAATTCATGTGGGGTTTTTTCAGTTCGACCGGTTCAACTCTTATCCGGTCTGGTTTAACCTATTTTGGACCGGTTCAACTCTTTTGAAGACTTTGGAGGTCTGGTTCAAGTGGTTCAGGTCGGCTCAGGCGGTTCTACAGTAATTTGAAGCTCCTTTTGTTCCTAATTTCTAATAAATTAGTTTTTATGCTTGCTTAGGATGCCAAAGTTGAACCATATCAGTGTTTTTTAAATAATTATGCATGTGATATAGTTGCATTTAAATTCAAACATGTTTGAACATATCGTATGCCATTTAGATTTAAAATCCCACCATAGTAAGCATGTTACATGCATTGAGTATATGTTATAAATTTTTTTAATGTATAGAATGCATGTTTAGGGTTTCTGTTTTTAATATAATTGTTATATTAAATTTGAAAGCCTTTAATGCATGTTGTGGATGTATAAGCATGTCTAAGTTTTATAAGTTGTTATAAAATTGAATTAGACGTTAAAATCATAACAAAGATAAGTTGCATACTCCTGTAAGTTAGTCACCCGTTTTAAATAAGTTAAAATAGGACGACAGGTTATAAATAACAGTTACAAACTCAACTGGTATATAATCCTGTTTAAGGTTGAAGATACTTAAGTTGACGGTCTACGAAATACCTCCTACCTGGGGATTATGGCCGAATAATTGAGTGTTGTTAACCGGTTTTATAAGCATATGTGAGCGGTGTGAGGTAAAAAACGGTTTATCACCTAGACATTGTAGGTTAAAATCTAATTATAAGCGTTATACTTGGATAAAACCACTTAGACTTAGGGTCGTTTTAAGTTAGCCGAAAAGAACCTAAGTAAAATTTATCCAAATTAGTAGAACACTTCAGTAGAAGTTTAAATAACTTATATATGATAAACTTATTAGAACACTTCTGTGGGATATTAATAACATATATGATACATTATTTTTAACTCTCACGTCCCTAAGAGTTCACAATCGAGATTTAAGCGGTACTTCATGTCACCCTTAGAGTGATCTCCATTCGGAAAGTGTTTGCATAAATCTAGATTCCGGTGAATAAGGGGAAATCGTTCAAACATAAATAAAATATATGATACATAGGTTTTAACTTCTACGTCTCTATATAGTTCACACCATGAGATTCATATGATGCTTCGTGTCACCCTAGGAGTTACCTCCACTAGGAAAATATTTGTGTGAGTCAATAACAAGGTGACGGGGGAAGTAGTTCATAGTAAGTGGGTGAAGGATTTGTGTCAACGAGTCCTGCGGTCTCTTCCATTAGTTTGGACCTTGAAATTCCTATGTTGTGCCTGTTGGATTACTTTAGGCGGCCTTTACTAGTCGTTTAACGACGGCTATCCCCTCGAAGGATTGTAACAAACTCCAGAAATGGATAGCATTTCTTAGGTCCATTCCCAACCTTGACTCTCCATTTCGTTAGCATAGTTGGGGACTGTTGGGGTTGATGCCCTAAAGTCTCGTGTCCTGTAGTTTGTAAATAGTATATACGAACACTTGTGATTGTTAATATATGATATTTACTTCATATCTTGTTGTTTTGCTCATTTATTTGTATTAGTTGCTTTATCACAAACCAATAAACATAAAATCACTGGTTATCTGTATGTGACTCAAGCATGTATGTGGTGACATACAAGTGGATCATGTCTTAAGTGATAACCAAAATGGTCTGTAGTATATGGATATAGGAGGGAAACCTTATCCTAGTAATGCTACGGACGCGAACCGCTTTGTAGATTGGTCACAAATGTTGTGACTTGTCACAGTGATCTGATCCTGATCATTCATGTTGCAGACATTCGAGGGGGGGCATCCTATACAAAGAGTTTGTATAAGACCTGATCACGAAGTGTTAATGTCTCGTTATATAACACCGTTCATGATAGAGACTTCACTTCACTAGGATGACCATAGGTAACATGACCTCAATCCTGAGTAAGTTGGGAACTCCTGCCATTGGGGCGGTCCTTTGATTTGTATGGGTGCGAGTGGCCAAGTCGCCGATTCAAACATACCATTTTGGGGATGTGTCTGATTTAGGAGCTGGGAACTCAACTACACAAGATGGAATTCATTCCCTGAGGCAGGGGTAAGTAGATAGATGGCTCCCTTAAGGACTGATTCCGGGGCTTTACCGATGTGGTACCACACACCTTATTTTGGCCCAAAAGGTATTCACACATAGTTGGACTATGTTGTATTGTTCATTAGAGAAATCAGTGGTGCTTAAAGAGTGAGATATAACTATAGGGGCAAAATGGTAAATTGGCCCAGTTGTACTTACGAGCACCTGTGAAGGGTCATCGTACTCATGATTGGTTATATCCAATGGACACAGAAATATATCTGGGGTAAGAAGAGTTTAGCTGTTGGTCTTTAGTGGAATCACTGACAGATAATGGATGGTGAATCTCGTGGCTAAAGAATTTAGTCAGCTATTCACGTACCGTTTTAGTTTCGAGCCACAGGTCCATTAGGTCACCTGGGTAGCTTGGATAAAGTCAAGAACCAGTGTTTGGGTTAATTTGAAATGTTCAAATTGACAAAAGGAAGTACAATTATATATGATATAATTGGAATGGCTAATTATATATTAAATAATTGGCTAAATTTATGAGAAACATTATTTTGGAGAAAATTAGATATAAATATGATTTATATCAAGTAGAGAAAAAAATACCATAGTAGATATATGATATCAAACTATAGGATATAAATATAATATTATTATATTTATTAAATAAATTAATTGATTAATTATTTAATAATTAACCAATTAAACGTTTGAATGTGGGAATGTGGGTCGTGAGGGTTAAGGTAACCGGCGGGTTAAAGGTTGAAAATCGTTTTCAATTTAGAACGAATTGATTCATGCATTTGATATCTCACGCCCAAAAGAAACCGTGAAAGATTGATCACCGAGAGCCTATATGATAGATTCTCTTTCATTTAAACGATGGTCTAGTTCACACATTCCCTAAACGATCGTATACCAATTTCCTAAATGATCGTCCAGTTTTTCCTAAACGATCGTGTAGTTTTACTTACGATAAGCGTCCCTGCTATACGATAGCAGAGTTCTTCTCGTGCGTGCTTGTCGTCTACACGAAATCCTCTCCTCCATCTTCTACTAAACTCACCAGAGCCCACTCTCTGGGTTTTTGATGCCAAGGATACATGGGTTTCCCTTGTGGTGGTGTTGTGCCCGAAGGCTTGTTCGTGTACGTTCAGATCGTGCATTAACAGACGAGAGACTCGTCGGGTGCTGGTAGATCGGTGGAGTTTTCCGCTGCTGTGGGTTCACACAATCAAAGATCGTTTTCCTCTGGTATGATCCCCTTCTCTATGCTTTATCATATTCTTAGCATGTTGTTGTTGAGTTTAATATGCACATATGTTAGTATAGAATGTATATCGTTTATATTCCAATCATTGTGAAATTGGAACGATCTAAACCCATTCATGGAACTCTCGTTTTGAGATCCTTCAATTGGTATCAGAGCCAGATTTCTGATACTCCGATTTCATTTGTTGCAATGAAATAACATTGACATTCATGGTGGGTGCATTTCTACGCTATTTTAAATGTTAATACTATTGTGGATGTACCGGATTAATGGATGTGTTCGGGATGATTTACCTCGGTCTATTTCAATTCCTTTTACATTTGCGGTTTTATATAAAGGCCCCTGCGTTTTTGGGCATATATAATCATAATCAAGTCTGTATTCAAAGTGTTTGAAGTCTTGAGTCGTTCGTCGAAGTTCTGGGCAAAGGTTGCAACTATTCGAGGAAGGAGATAATCTAGGGTTAATCGCATCGTGCAGACAAGGTTATATGCGATCGTTGTCCATCGCATCGTGAAGATGAAGGACTAAGCGATCGTGGTTGAAAGCATCGGTTGAACGATGGAGTATGCGATCAAGCGTTGGTCGTATCGGGAAGACGATTGCACACGCAATCGCTGAGTATCGTTTAATGCGCGCACGAGCTAGACGATCGTTTAGGTCAGCAAGCTTCATCGCTTAGTAACTAACTAAGCGATCGCTTAGCATCGCAATTTTTTACAAAAGTTGCACACTTGGTTAAACAATCAGATGCTCGTGTATCGTTTAAAGTGTGCTAGACAATTGTTTAGGTCAGCAAGCTTCATCGTTTAGTAACTGACTAAACTATTGCTTAGTATCTCAAGGTAAATCGTTTACCTATCGTCGCGTTACACGATCGCATGGACAATAAGGCTTCGTAGCCTCATCGGCGTCTACGTGATTGTTTGCTAAAGTTCCTATCATCTAGTGCATGCTGAACGATCATCTACCTGTTAAAGATTGTTACACGATGGAGACCTCCTAGCAGTTCAAGACCCGGTTCGCCTGTGAACCGGTTTGCTCGATCACAAATGTGATAGATAGGGTTTTTTCATTCCAGTTCTTTTTTTATTTAAAGGCTCATCCCGGTCCATTAATATATTTGTTTAATATATGTGATGTATGTTTTATATATCATATGGTATGCACATATAGTAAATCCCATCTTAGGTTATGCATTGATCATACATCATCTCTTTATTGTAATTGTTAAAATTTAGAGACACATGATTTTATTATGTGAGAGCATGCTCATGCATCATTAATATAAGAGTTATATTTATGCATGCATAAAAAGCATTGACATGCATCATCTTTATATTATAATTGTTATAGTATAATGGTGAATGATAGCATGTCTGCTTGGTTATTACGCATTATATAAAAGTTATATAGTAATGAACGGACATTGTATGATGCATGACACATAGGTTACTTTATAATTGTTATAAATGCCTCGTTATGTGCAATGTTTTTTAGTTGTTTCTTTTTAAGAGTTAAAGAGAAGTTAGAACTAAAAAAAATAAGAAAGACATGCATGCTCACTCAGGTTTAATTCATGTTTTAAAATGTTTAAAACTTGGATCACATACACCTAAGATCACGGTACTAATATGATTAACAACCTTAGGCTTTAATCTTTTAATCAGTTTAATAGGATTAAATTGGCTATAAAAGGTTAAAGTGTAGCAAATCTATCTATAAGGGACCTTTTGTCTAAGGCAAGTTCTGTCTAGGCTGGGGTATTTAAGTTGATGAAAACGTAACACCCCTACCTGGGAACTTACCTGGAAAGGTGAATTAGATAGATTTGATGCATACAATGCAAGTTAAGACAGTCCATTAACGTGTCTAAATGTGACTACTTGAACTTGTTTATATTTCATAAACAAACATTGTTTATGAGCAGACTTTAAAAGGACCACTTAGACTAAAGTCAGTAGTCGGATTGTCAAGGTTAATGAATCCATAGGTCGAACATTCAGTGGAAGGTACTTAGGGCATAAGATGCTTCACTTAAACCTTTCACTTTTCTCCTTAAGTCCACACCGTGTGATTTATCCTCGACCTCGCAGAACCTTTGGCGTGTCCCCCCAACGGATGGTGTTTGGGTCGGTCAATATCAAGGTGGATGGAGAGAATGTTTATAGTAAATGGGAGTGGGAAGTGCGACAACATATCCTTCGGTCTCCCTCGTTAGGTTGAATAAAGTTACTGCACATCACCTCGAGGCACCCTGGTGTCCACCTAAAGGATGGCAATTTTGCGCGTTCTTTATTTGATCTTCTGTAAGAGGATAAGGTAACTTAGTCTTTTGTCCTAATCTGTCTTTTCCCTATGGTAAGCGCATTAGGGCGGGACTCTGGCACCGAAAACGAGGGGTTACACTTACACGGAATAGTTAAATGTTAACGATTCTAGACCAAAAAATGGTGGTTGTTAGGTTCAGTTTCAAGAGTTGATTCTACCTAATGGTTGAGAATGTCTCATCCAAGTGAAGGGGCAACTGATCACCCCACCGGTGGCATTTGTTCTTACTCACTAGGGCATCATTGCAAAATAGAAGTCTATAACTTAGGGTACTTGAAACTGTTTTGCAAAACTAATTGGTTTTAAAAGTGGTTTAGCAAAACTAATCAAGATTTGTTCGTATTTTCAGCAACTTTTTCAAATGGCTACAACCACCTTATCTTTGTTAAGCGCCAAAAAATTGACTGGCAACAATTTTTCAACATGGAAATATATGATCACGACGATCCTAATCATCGAGGATCTCATGTTCGCTCTCATGGAGGCTTGTCCTCCTATTCTAGCTCCAAATGCCACTCGAAAAGGTTTGGGAGACATACGGGCGATGGACAAGGTCGAATAAGAAGGCCCAAGCCTATATTTTGGCAAGTCTTTCTGACGTCTTGGCCAAGAAGCATGAGCCTATGGTCTCAGCTCGTGAGATCATGGAGTCCCTCCAGGGGATGTTTGGACAACTATCTGAATAGCTTATGCATGAGGCTCTTAAATACATATTCAACTCCAAAATGCAAGAAGACACGTCTGTTCGTGAACATGTGCTGAACATGATGGTCCATTTCAATGTGGCGGAGTTGAATGGGTCTACCATCAATGAGGGTAGCCTGATTAGCATAATCCTACATTCTTTGCCGAAGAGTTTCCTGCACTTTATTAGTAATGTGATTCAAACAAAGTGAAATATAACCTTACAACTCTCCTCAATGAGTTGCAGACATACCAATCTTTACTAAAAAGTAAGGAGAGGTAGAAGGGTGAGGCAAATGTTGCTTCATCCTCAAAGACGTTCCATAGAGGTTCGACCTCAGGAACGAAGTCTGCACCTTCTACTTCTAACTCTGTAAAGGGGAAGAAGAAGAAGGATGATAAGGGAAAAGGGAAGGCACCTGCTAACCCACCGCTTGTCGCCCCAAGGGGGCGTCCACCAGTTGCTAAAGAAAAGTGTTTTCATTGCAATCAAGATGGACATTGGAAGAGGAATTGTCCTCAGTATCTAAAGGAGACGAAAGTAGCCAAGGCTAAGGCTAACGCAGATAAAGGTAAATATGATTTACTTGTGCTCGAAATTTATTTAGTGGAGAATGATGAATCGGCCTGGATAATTGATTCAGGCGCCACTAACCATGTTTGTTCTTCTTTTCAGGGGATTAGATCTTGGCGACAGCTTGAGGCTGGTGAGATGACGATGCGAGTAGGCACCGGGCACGTCGTCTCAGCTGTGGCAGTGGGAGGGATCCAGTTGACTTTACAGTGGTTTCTAAATTTAAATGATGTATATATTGTTCCTAAACTAAAAAGGAACCTTATTTCTGTAAAGTGCTTATTGCAATGTAAATACACTGTTTCTTTCGATTTGAGTAAAGCGTTTATTCATAAAGATGGTGTCTTTATTTGCACAGCAAATATGGAATCAAATTTATGTGCTAAGGCCGATAGCCATTAATTCACTTCATAATACTGAAATGTTCAGAATTGTCGTAACTCAATCAAAAGGTCAACGAATTTCTCCAAAAAAAATGCCTAACTTTGGCATCTACATTTAGGGCACATAAATCCCAATAGGATTGAAGGATTTCTGAAGAATGGACTTCTAAGTGAGTTAGAAGAAAATTATTTATCTGTGTGTGAATCTTGCCTTGAGGGTAAGATGACTAAACGACCTTTTACTAGAAAAGGTTTTAGTTCCAAAGAGCCTCTTGAGTTAGTACATTTTGACCTTTGTGGTCCTATGAATGTTCGAGCTTGAGGTGGCTATAAGTATTTTATCAGTTTTACTGATGATTACTCCAGGTACGGGTATGTTTATCTTTTGCAACAGAAGTCTGAATCCTTTGAAAAGTTCAAAGAGTTCAAGGCTGAAGTAGAAAACAAGTTGGATAGACAGATTAAAACACTTCGGTCAGATCAAGGTGGAGAGTTTTTAGACTCTACATTCCATGACTATTTGATACAACATGGAATCGTTTCCCAACTCTCAGCATTGGGTACATCTCAACAGAATGGTGTACTGGAAAGGAGAAATAGGACCTTGTTAGATATGGTTCATTCGATGATGAGTTACGCTTCCTTACCAGACTCGTTTTTGGGTTTCGCAGTGGAGACTGCGTTGTACATACTCAACTGTGTTCCCTCCAAGAGTGTTGCAAGAACACCTCTAGAGTTGTGGAATGAGCGTAAAGCTAGTTTACGTCATTTCCGCATTTGGGGTTGCCCTGCACATGTGCTTGAGTCTAATCCCAAGAAGTTGGAACCATGGTCGAGGTTATGCCTCTTTGTAGGCTACCCTAAAGGTACACGAGGGGGTTATTTTTATGATCCGACGGAAAATAGGGTGTTTGTTTCAACAAACGCTACTTTCCTGGAGGAAGATCATATAAGGGAGCATAGTCCACGACGCAAAGTCGTGTTACGTGAGCTTTCCAATGGAACTATTGAAACTTCAACAAGAGTTGTTGAAGAGCCTGCTACATCAACAAGAGTTGTTGATGGAACTTCATCTAAAAATTCGATTCCACCTCAAGGTTCCACCTCAAGAGTTGAGGGAACCTCGACGTAGTAGGAGGGTTGCGAACCCACCCGTTCGCTATCTAGGTTTCACGAAAATCCTTGTTATGGTAGCAGATGGAGACGTTGAGGATTCGTTGTCTTATAAGAAGGCAATTGAGGATGTTGACCGAGATGAATGGGTCAAGGACATGGATCTCGAGATGGAGTTGATGTACTTCAACTCAGTATGGGATCTTGTAGATCAGCCTAATGGGGTTTTCCCTATAGGTTGTAAATGGATCTACAAGTGCAAACGGGGTACTGATGGGAAGGTATAGACCTTCAAGGCTCGACTTGTGGCAAAGGGTTATACCCAGGTAGAGGAAGTCGACTATGAGGAGACTTTCTCGCCTGTTGCCATGTTAAAGTCGATTTGCATCCTCCTATCCATTGTAGCTTATTATAATTATTAGATCTAGCAAATGGACGTCAAGATGGCTTTTCTGAATGGCAATCTTGAGGAGACCATCTATATGGTGCAGACCGAGGGATTCATAGCCCAAGGTCAAGAGAAAAAGGTTTGCAAACTGAATCGGTCCATTTATGGACTGAAACAGGCATCTCGATCTTGGAACATACGATTTTATGCTGCGATAAAGTCGTATGGCTTTGACCAAAATGTTGATGAACCTTGTGTATACAAGAAGATCATCAACGCTTCAGTAGTCTTCTTAGTGTTGTATGTAGAAGATATCCTACTCATTAGGAATGAAGTAGGTCTACTGACTGCAGTTAAGAACTGCCTAGCGATCCAATTCCAAATGAAATATTTGGGAAAGACTCAGTTTGTTCTAGGGATCCAGATTTTTTTGGATCGTAGGAACAAAATGCTAGCACTGTCTCAAGCATCATACATTGACAAGATGTTGCTCAAGTACTCGATGCAAGACTTCAAGAGTGGCCTACTACTGTTCAGGCATGGTGTCACTTTGTCTAAGGAAATGTGTCCTAAGACGCTTCAAGAGGTTGAGGAGATGAGATGAGTCCAATATGCATCTACCGGTGGCAGTTTGATGTACGTGATACTCTGTACTCGTCCAGACATCTGCTACGATGTGGGTATAGTCAGTAGGTAGCAGTCTAACCCAGGCCAGAGTCACTGGGTCGTAGTGAAGATCATCCTCAAATATCTTCAGAGAATGAGGGACTACATGCTCGTGTATTGTTCTAGGGATTTGATTCTTACAGGATACACGGATTCTGAATTTCAGACTGATAAGGACTCTCGCAAGTCCACATCAAGGTCAGTCTTCACTCTTAATGGAGGAGCTGTAATGTGGCGAAGCACTAAGCAGGGGTGCATTGCCGACTCCACTATGGAGGCGAAGTACGTAGCCGCTTGCAAAGCTGCTAAGGACGTCGTCTATCTCAGGAAGTTTTTGATAGAACTGGAAGTTGTTCCAGATATGTCTAGACCCATTACCCTCTATTGTGATAATAATAGGGCAGTGGCAAACTCCAAGAAGCCAAGGAATCACCGGAGCGGAAAACATATAGAGCGAAAGTATCACCTGATCTGCGAGATAGTGCATCAAGGGGACGTGATAGTCACGCAGATTGCTTCAAAGCACAATGTTGCTAACCCGTTTACGAAGGCTCTCATGGCAACAGTGTTTGAGGGTACCTACGGAGCATGGGGTCTACAGGAATGCCCGCGGCTAAACTAGGGCAAGTGGGAGATTTTATTGTACTGGGTTTTTGTGCCCTAGTTTATTGTTTTGTATTAATTTTTTTTGTACACCCCACTTCGCTTTAGGATAAGTGGGAGGGCTGATGCTCTAAAGTCTCGTGTCTTGTAGTTTGTAAATAGCATATACAAACACTTGTGATTGTTAATATATGATATTTACTTCACATCTTGTTGTTTTGCTCATTTACTTGTTTTAGTTGCTTTACCACAAACCAATAAACATAAAATCCCTAGTTATCTTATGTGACTCAAGCATGTATGTGGTGACATACAAGTGGATCATGTCTTGAGTGATAACCAAAATGGTCTGTAGCATATGAATATAGGAGGGAAACCTTATCCTGATAATACTACAGATGCGGCCCACTTTGTGGAATGGTCACAATGTTGTGACTTGCCACAGATGATCTGATCCTGATCATTCGTGTTGGAGACATGCGAGCGGGGGCGTCCTATACAAATAGTTTGTATAAGACTTGACCAAGAAGTGTTAATGTCTCATTATATCACACCATTCATGACAGAGACTTCACTTCACTAGGATGACCATAGGTAACATGACCTCAATCCTGAGTGAGTTGGGAATTCCTGCCATTGAGGGCGGTCCTTTGATTTGTATGGGTGCGAGTGGCGAAGTCGCCGATTCAAACCTACCATTTTGGGGATGCATCTGATTTGGGAGCTGGGAACTCAACTACATAAGATGAAATTCACTCCTTCTCCGAGGTAGGGTAAGTAGATAGATGGCTCCCTTAAGGACTGATTCTGGGGCTTAAACGATGTGGCGCCACACACCTTCTCTTGGCCCAAGAGGTGTTCACACATAGTTGGACTATGTTGTATTGTTCATTAGAGGAATCAGCGGTACTTAAGGACTGAGATATAACTACAGGGGCAAAACGGTAAATTGGCCCAGCTGTACTTACAAGCATTTGTGAAGGATTATCATACTCATGATTGGTTATATCCAATGGACACAGAAATATATCTGGGGTAAGAAGAGTTCAGCTGTTGGTCTTTAGTGGAATCACTGACAGTTAACGGATGGTAAATCTCATGGCTAAAGAGTTTAGTCAGCTATTCACATACCATTGGAGCTTTGAGCCACAAGTTTATTAGGTCACCTTGGTAGCTTGGATAAAGTCGAGAACCAGTGTTTGGGTTAATTTGAAATGTTCAAATTGACAAGAGAAAGTACAATTATATATGATATAATTGGAATGTCTAATTATATATGATATAATTGGCTAAATGTATGAGATACATTATTTTGGAGGAAATTAGATATAAATATGATTTATATCAAGTAGAGGAAAAATACTATAGTGGATAATATGATATCAAACTATAGGATATAAATATAATATGATTATATTTATAAATAAATTAATTGATTAATTATTTAATAATTAACCAATTAAACGTTTGAACATGGGGACGTGGGTCGCGAGGGTTAAGGTAACCGACGGGTTAAAGGTTGAAAATCGTTTTCAATTTAGAAAGAATTGATTCGTGCATTCGATATCCCACACCCAAAAGAAACCGTGAAAGATTGATTGTCGAGAGCCTATATGATAAATTCTCTTTCGTCTAAACGATCTTCTAGTTCACGCATTCCCTAAACGATCGTATACCAGTTTCCTAAACGATCATCCAATTTTTTCTAAACAATCGTGTAGTTTTACTATACGATAAGCGTCTGTGCTATACGACAACAGAGTTCTTCTCGTGCGCGCTTATCGTCTACACGAAATCCTCTCCTCCGTCTTCTACCAAACTTACCAGAGCCCACTCTCTGAGTTTTTTACGCCGAGGATACCCAGGTTTCCCTTGTGGTGGTGTTGTTCCCGAAGGCTTGTTCGTGTACGTTCAGATCGTGCACTAACAGACGAGAGACTCGCCGGATGCTGGTAGATCGTTGGAGTTTTCTATTGCTGTGGGTTCACACAATCGAAGATCATCTTCCTCTGGTATGAACCCTTCTCTGTGCTTTATCATATTCTGAGCATGTTGTTGTTGAGTTTAATATGCACAACTGTTAGTATAGAATGTATATCGTTTATATTTCGGTCACTGTGAAATCGAAGCGATCTAAACCCGCTCATGGAACTCTCGTTTTGATATCCTTCAGGGATGACCTCTGACGTCTGAAAAACGAAAGGTTACACTTACAAAATTATAAAGTGTTAGTAAATTCAAACCAAAAACGGTAACTAAACAACTATAAGAATAAGAGTTATTCTGGAGATAGTGTTTGGTCAAAATTGTTTGCTTTAGTGAAGAAGTATCTGAATGGTCCTCGGTAGCATGTATTCTAACTCCCTATAGTATTATTGCAAATAAATAATGGTTATGGGTACATTATTACTTGTTTTGCTAAAACTTGATTTTAGATTTAGTTACAATTTGCTAATTAGAATTTTTTTAAAATTCTCAACATGTCGAAATCTTTTAAAATACTCTCTTCTGAATTAGTTAACGGTAAAATCAAATTGACATACAAATTACTAGTGGTTAATGGTTTTAAGAGTGTTTAAACAGAGGATTGTCCTTGATCTCAAAATTTCTAAAGTTTTGAACTATATAGATGTCAATGCAGAATTTGAAAAACAAGATGAATATTATTTACTTGTTATCGAAGCATGTTTAGTGGAAAACGATAAAACCTGGATAATTGATTCAGGTACTACTAATCATGTTTGTACTTTCTCACAGAAAATAAGTTCCTGAAGATAGTTGACAGAAGGAGAAACAATCTTTAAGGTAGGGACCGGGGAGGTTGTTTAAGCTAAAGTAGTAGAAGATATGAAGTTATTTGTAGGAGATAGATATATTTATCTTTGAAATTCTTATTACATTCCTTTTATGAAAAGAAATATGATATTTGTCTCTTGTTTGCTAGAACAAAACTATAGAGTTTCTTTTAAAAATGATGAAGTGTTCATCAATTCAAGAAATAACAATATTTGTTCTGCAAAATTAGAAAATAACTTATATTTGTTAAAACCATCTAAGGTAAAGGCCGTTTTGAACATAGAGATGTTTAAAACTGCTGAGACTCATAAGAAAAGAAAAGTCTCTCCAAATGCCTATTTTTTGCACTTGAGACTATGTCACATAAATCTCAATAGGATTGAGAGGCTGGTTAAGAACGATCATCTAAATAATTTAGAAGACTATTCATTACCGCCTTGTGAATCCTGTCTTGAGGGTAAGATGACTAAAAGTTCTTTCTCTGGAAAAGGTCTTAGAGCAAAAGAACCCTTATAATGTTAGAGCTAGAGGAGGGTATGAACATTTCATCAGCTTCATTGATGACTATTCGAGATATGGGCATATTTACCTGATGCACTAAAAGTCTGAAACATTTGAAAAATTCAAAGAATATAATACTAAGGTTGAAAACCAATTAGGTAAAAAGATTAAAACACTTCGATAAGATCGAGGTGGTGAGTATATGAACTTAGAATTCCAGAACTATTTAATAGAACATGGAATCCAGTCTCAACTCACAACCCCCGGCACACCTCAGCAAAACGGTGTGGCAGAAAGAAGAATCAGAACCTTATTGGAGATGGTTCGTTCCATGATGAGTTATGCTCAGTTACCAAATTCTTTCTGGGGACACACAGAAATTGCAGTGTATATTTTGAACAAGGTTCCCTTCAAAAGTGTTTCTGACACACCTTATGAGTTCTAGAGAGGACGTAAAGGAAATTTACGTCAGTTCAGAATTTGTGGTTGCCCGACACATGTGTTGGTGCAAAATCCTAAAAAGTTGGAATGCCTTCAAAAGGATGCCTATTTGTAGGCTACCCAAAAGAAATGAAAGGTGGTTTCTTTTACGATCCTCAGGAAGATAAGATATTTGTGTTGATAAATGCAACCTTCCTGGAGGAAGACCACATGAAGAATCATCAACCATGCAGTAAGCTAATAATAGATGAAATGTCTAGAGAAAGATAAATACATCAACAAGAGTTGTTGATAGAGCAGTTCCATCAACAAGAGTTGCTGATGATACTGGTATTTCACATCATGCTTAAGAGTTGAGAATGCCTTGTCATAGTGGAAGGGTTGTGCAATAGTCTGACCGTTCAATGGGTTTAATTGAACCTCAAGTCAACATACTAGATGATGGCTTAGACAATCCATTGACTTTCAAACAAGCAATGAATGATATGGATAAAAACCATGGATTAAAGCCATGCACCTTGAAATGGAATCTATGTATTTCAATTCTGTCTGGGATCTTGTAGATCAACTTGAAGGGGTAAAACACATGGTTGCAAATGGATCTACAAGATAAAACGAGACCAAGCTGGTAATATACAGACCTACAAAGCAAGACTTGTGGCAAAAGGGTTTACCCAAAAAGAGGGGGTAGATTATGAAGAAACCTTCTCTCTAGTTGCCATGATAAAGTCAATTAGAATACTCTTGTCCTTAGCTAGATTTTGGTTATGAAATATGGAAAATGGGTATTAAGACATCCTTTCTGAATGACTATCTTGAAGAGAGTATCTATATATCTCAACCATAATGGTTAATTGAATAGGGTCAAGAGCAAAAGGTTTACAAACTTAATCGATCCATTTATGGGTTTAAACAAGCACTAGATCCTGAAATATGAGATTTGACACTGCGATCAAATCTTATGGCTTTGAACAAAACATTGACAAACATTGTGTTTACAAGAAAATCATTAACAAAACTATTGCTTTTCTAATGTTGTATGTTGATGATATTCTACTCATTGGGAATGAAGTAGAATTTCTAGCTGACGTAAGAGATGGTTGGGTACGCAATTCCAAATGAAAGACTTGGGAGAAGCATAGTATGTTCTTGGGATCCAAATAGTTCGAAATCGCAAGAACAAAACATTATATAGACAAGATGTTGTCTAGATATAAAATGCAAATGCCAAGAAAGGAACGTTGCTTTTAAGACGTGGAATTAATTTTCCAAGGAAAAAAGTCCTAAGACACTTCAAAAGATTGAGTATATGAAACGAATTCCATATGCATCAGCAGTAGGGATTTTAATGTATGTAATTTTGTGTACTCGTCTCGATGTATGCTACGCCGTTGGAATAGTTAGTAGGTTTCAGTCCAATCCTGGATATGATCATTGGACTACCACTAAGAACATTCTTAAGTATCTTCGGAGAACGAGAAGTTGCATGCTCGTGCATGGTACTAAGGATCTGATCCTTACTAGATACACTGATTCTAACTTCTAAATCGATATTGATTCTAGGAAATTGACTTCGGGGTCAGTGTTCACTTTGAATGGAGGAGTTGTTGTATGGAGAAGCATCAAGCAAAATTGTATTGCAGACTCCACAATGGAAGTTGAATATGTAGCTGCAAGTGAAGCAGGAAAAGAAGCAGTATGGCTCAGAAAGTTCCTAACTGACCTCGAAGTAGTTCCTAATATGCACCTGCCTGTCACTCTTTATTGTGACAACAGTGGAGCAGTTGCAAATTCAAAGGAACCTCGAAGCCATAAACGACGAAAGCACATCGAGTAAAAGTACCATCTCATTAGGAGATTGTACACTGAGGAGACGTAATCGTCACACAGATAGCCTCACAAGACAACTTAGCTGATCCATTTACAAAGGCTTTCTCGGCTAAAGTGTTCAAGTATCACCTAGTAGGACTAGGTCTACGAGATATTTATCACGAGGGCAAATGGGAGAATATATGGGTATTTAATGCCCTAGTTTATTGTATTTATACTTTTTGTTCTCTCAATGTAACTCAACATTTTATATATTTGTATATATTGATCCACTGGAGTTTTAGTCCAAGTGGGAATATTGTTGGGTTTTATGTCCTAAAACTCGCAACTTGTAAAATTAAAAATATTCAATTATCAATATAAAAGATGTTATTCAACATTTTTTTCAATAAAGGTATTGAATCTATTAATTGCATTCATAGAGTCTAAATCCAATAAATTAAAATCCATGGCTATTACAGAAATACTTGAACTTTATGTAGAGACATAAAGATGGATCAAGTTCGAGTAAATAGCCAAAACGGTTTATAGTATATGATTAAGGTTGGGTACCTTATTCTGGTAACACTATTGGATGCGGCCTACTCTGTAGCTGTTACAAGTTGTTGTAAAGATACTACAAACGAAGTGATCTAGATTCGTTCATGTATTAACATAAGGAGTGGGAGTGTCCTATGCAATGAGTTTGCATAAGATCAAACCAATAAATATGTCACTCATACTTTAAAACGTTGTTTACTGTTAAGACTGACTATTTCACTTAGATCATCTAGGTAACTCTATATTATCCTTGAACTAACTATGAACTCTTGTTTTTTTAGGATTATCCTTAGATTTGTATAGGTGAGGGTTGGCTCAATAGCGCAAACTCAATAAACCTCCCATTTCAGGGGTACGACCAGGTATATAGCTGAGGACATAGGCTGCAGGACGGAATTCATGCCTACCCGATTTAAGGATAGGAGAAAGGTTATTCTCTTAAGTACTGAATCCATGTCTTGAACAAGGGGCCCCATGAAGGAATTCGAATCTGAGATTTCCATGAGCAACGGAAATCAAATCATTCCAAATTACAATCATGAATGAATAATACAAATTAAAGTCGTCAACAAAACATACAGTTATGCAATTAATACATAAATTACAACATGAACAACTACAAATGAACAAGGAGAAAACTCTATGAACATTTGTAGACTTGTCACCATGCTCCTTGCTCATGAAAGCTTAAATGCAGCAACCTTGAACGCTCGAACAACACGACCGCAACACTGTATGAACACTTTGCACTCGTCTTCAGCGATCGCCTCACGAACTCCTCAGCAACACGAACGGCCTCACAGAACCTCGACCGTGTCAAGTTGAGTAAGACACCACCAAGAAGGTTACCTTGGTATTTTTGATGGGAAAATCCAGAGGGTGGGCTTTTTTCGAACTTGGAAAGAGGCAGACAAAGGAGTAAAAGTTAAGCGATCGTTTAACTCATCACATAGCTTGGTGTCTATCACCACAAACACTACACGATTGGTAAGCTGTCGCTTAGTAAATACTGCACGACCGTTTAGCTCGCCCAAGCTATCGTTTAGTAAATCTGTATTTACTTGACAACTATCGTGAGTTGTTTTTCTGAGAGAGAAGTCTCAAAAACAAACTTTCAACATTTTATAAAAAACTTACTAAAATTAGGAAAACAATTTTCCTTTTATCTCACAGTTATCATGAATCACCAATAACCACCCACTCAATTGGTTATTAAAGAAAAAGAATTAATTATAGAATAATTAATATTATTATAAATATAAATGATAACTAACTTATCATACTATATTTATAACCTATAGTTTTAATATTTCATCTCATGAAATATATAAACCATAGTTCTTTTTCTATTCCATTGTACTTAATGTAAATCTCATTTACATCAATCCTCCACTTGATGTATCTCATACATCATACCGATTATATCATATATAATCAAAATATCTTTTGTCAATTTGAACACATCACATCAACACCAAGAACTATTCCTCAACTAAATCTATTGAGCTAGCAAGGATACCTTATGGACCTGTAGCTCGAAGCTCCAACGGTGCGTGAATAACTGACTAAACTCTTTAGTCGCGGAATCCACCATCTGTTAACTGTCAGGCACTCTTCTAAAGACCGACAGCTGAACTCTCCTTACCACAGATATATTATGTGTCCATCTTAACTAATCAGAAGTGCGACAATCTTTCACAGATCGCTCGTAAGTACAGCTGGGCCAATAACCGTTATGCCTCTGTAGTTACATATAACTCCTTAAGTACTACTGATCCCTCTAATGAATGTAAGTCATAGTCCTACTATGATTGAGTCCTCTCTTCCAAAGAGAAGTTGTGGCCACTATGTTCAAGCCCCGAAATTAGACCTTAAGGGAGCAATCTCTCTACTTATCCCTGCTTCGGGAAATGAGTGAATTCCATCTTGTGGACTGAGTTCCCAGCTCCCAGATCAGACAAGTCCCCAAAAAGGTAGGCATGTTGAGTTGGTAATCTGGCCACTCTCACCCATACTAATCAAAGGACCGCCCTCA